>NC_051053.1:7703682-8946807 GCF_904848185.1 Acanthopagrus latus | reverse complement strand
ACATTGCCGTACACATCCCACATAGGGGTCCAACATCACACCTTCCCAGCTGTCGACCTAGTGGAGTGCACTTCACACGTCACCCCACCGCTCCAACACAGGTGCTTGACATCCTGAAGAAAACTCCCACAGCACAAAACATTTCCCCTGGCATCCGTGCTTCACATAAACCCTTCGCTAGCTCTTGTTCTCTCTCTCTCTACACACTCAGACAGATCAAAACCACACCTCCTACGCCCACCTTCTCAACAGCTACTACCTGGTGATATGCACTGAAGCCGTGAGTGCACACAAAACATCGCTATATGCCGAGAGCGCCCATGCAGCACCATGAGACAGCCCAGAGGGCAGCGGGAGAGGCCCACTGCTTTACACCACACTGAGCATCCGTCTCCTCCTAACCGGCTTCACCTGGGTGGTTTGATTCTCTTTCATAATCCTATTTTTGAGGACACCAGCACTCAAAGAATACCATCACTTTATTCTTATTCGATCATCTTTCGGGGCCCTCACACTCATAGAATAGTTGGCAAATTGTGTATTTCCTGATGGCTCTGTATTGAGTAATTAGAGATTCACATCAGTGTTTTGGCTCTGACATTCCTAAAGGTCATTGTAAACTCAGAAAGACTTTGTGCTTTAAGTGGGAATAGTCAAAAAGACACAAAGCATTGAAAAGAGCTAATGTTCAGGAAAAAATGATAAGCATCTTTGAAGAGTTCTTCGAATGACAGATGCAAATCTCGATTTTGTAGTTTTTTCAAAGATGACTTTAAATCAAGAGCTACGGAGAGAAGTTTTCAGAGGATGCTTGACGACATTAAGACTGACTCATTTTAGTGCTACACTGTATGATGCTGCAATTCTAATGTGATTTCAGCTGCACTGGAAGTTGCAAACTGCCCAAGGCCAAAATCATTTTAATGTAGAAAGCCTCGACCAGAGCTCTTTTTTGTGTTTACACAACAGTTTTGCTGTGAAAAATCTTCGTTGTGGTTTATTAGCTGTGTTATAGAAATAAATAAATAAAAAAAAACCCTGAAAGCACACTTACTGACATTTCATAATAAAAAATGTCCATAAGCACTTCTTAAGTGCTCATATGCATTAATGAGGTGGGCACAAGCAACAGTAAAGCTACAGTCAGTGGAGAGAGACCGTGTTTATCAGGATCTATCATCAAATGTTTATTAAACACATTTACATTTTTGTACCATAACATTTCCCTTTTATGTGTGCATGTGGTAAAAACCTACATTTTTCAGTGATTAAGGCTTTGATCCATGTCGATGGTGGGATCAAACAAGGTCAATGATGGCACATAAGGTTTTTGCTTTGATTCTGCATCAATCTGTCGTCTCTGCTTGCATCATTAGTGAGGTAGAGTAGGTTGGGTATGAAATATAGGTCAGTGGCGAGGCACTCAATCAAAACCAAGGCAGCCCTCCACCAAGGCACTAACCTGTCACTGTCCGGTTTTACAACATCCTCAACTCAGCTGTCGTTAAAAACCAAGATTTTCATTCAAACAGTCCTCCCCAGTACAGAAGGCATAAACAGCAGTTGGCAGAGATAAGACGTGACTTAGTGTGTTAAATATCATTCAGAAGTAGAAACAATTAAAAAAATACCTTGCTAGAAGCTATCTGCCATTGAGACAATGAATGCACTCACTAAAGTGACCTCATTTATTCTAAAGGATGGCATCGCACATGTTCAATGATGATCATTTTTCCCAGGATTTGTTTATCAGCGTGTGATTCTCCTGCTTTAATTGCTCCCTCTTTCAGTTGGCTGACTCGAACTTTAATTGAGATTTGGGGCTCTCATTAGACAGGCACATAAATAAGAGAATCTCTTACCAGTAGGGTAAAACATAAAATGCATGTAAAAGCTTTTTTTTTCCCCCACAAAGCTTTTTACAATATTTGACAGTTAGTTAAAATACATTAAACATACTGTTTTTTTGCTCTTAAGAATTCTGTGCAGTATCCAGTACCTTTTTCTAACACAACATTTTTCTCTGTCTTTTTATCTTTTGCTTCAGCCATGCACCATGCCTGGAAGTCACCCAGTCTCTTCAGGAACAGTAAGAGTAGTAAGTAAGATGGAAAGGCTGCTTTGTGTATGAACCTTTTGTTGAGTGATACAAAACGAACAAATTCATCTGCTGTGTGTATGTATCCTCTCCATTTTTCCTCTCCTCTCGCCTCTGGTGGCAGTTGTCATCTGTGATGACCGTGGCGGCGCTGACGCCCCTGCACTGGGTGCTGTTTCCTATGATGACCTTGATGACGACAGTGACAACGGCTGAGTAGGCGCAGATGCCCCCTAACACATTTGGACTCTTCATCCGAGCAGCCTTACTGCATTCATGTCGCACATTTTGTTGTCTTGTCTTGCCGATCAATATTTCATCTTTGTTTAGTCACTCTCAGCAGCAATTATGCGTCTGACTGTCTCAGAAACGAGGAGGTCTGTTTGAGAGGCGTTTCATTCTTTTCAAATTTTTCTCATTAAGGGTTGACCTTGATCTAATTAGTGGTCAAAGGTTGGGAGGTGTTGTTTTCATTTACAGTGTGCTTTGTGAAACCTGTTGACAATTGAGCTGTGATTAATGGCTTTACAAATAAACTTGACCTGACCTAAACTGTTGTCCATCATGTTCTCTTTTTCCAGTGGTCAGCGCCAGCTTTGACAGGCGAATGCACTGTGATTAAACATGATCTTTGTCTGTTATTTGTTATTTTACCCTTTCATCATGACACTGGTCCTCATGGCACCATCATATTATCTTTGTGTGGGTACTGCCGTGCATACAAATGTGCACCAACACTGAACAAAGAACTTAGCTCTGATATATTGCAAAATGTCAGAATGTGTTGACCTACTGTATTATCATTAATTGTAAATAATACATAGACTGCAGTTATTAGTAAATGTAGCTGCATATAAGAAACACATGTAGAATAAAATCTTAAATGTCCAGGGTTCACAATACTGCAATTTAATACTTATAATACAAACAAAAACAAATGTCATTAATTAATGTGACACTGCTTCTAAAGAACCCAAATTAGTTTGTATAAGAGAGGTGACTCTCTCGCCTGAGCTGACTCACCTGAATTAAGGCATGTAAAGACACCTCTTGGTGCAGATGAAATTCTTAATTAATAAAGGTATTATATTTTTCAACAACATTCTATCAGAGTAGATAACACAAAAAAGCCTCACTGCGAGCTGGGAATAGCTTCAAAGTGCCAAACAGTTATTAGCCATAAAACTAATGTCATGCTGGAAAGCTAATGTCATGCTAGTAAATCTTACTCTGGGTAACTTTGCCGCGGGTAAGCCATCTGTGAATGACAGAGGGTTTGCTGCTTAAGCTACTTTGCCAGGTTGCTTTTTTATAGTTGCGGAAGAAATATTGATTAGAACACCTCAGACTGTTTAAAGTTCAACAACAGCTTACCATGTCCAACTAACACGTAACTTAAGCAACAGATGGCGCTACATTGTCCTGCTTTGTTAGCAAACTGACCTTTAGCGAAAAACAAAAGAATCATAACAGCATTATCAGAGGTTGCATTATTTTTTTACCCCCACCCCCCTGCACTCCTTTCTCTTCTTTTGAAGAGCTGAGTGTTAGCCTCGCCCCGTTAGAGGACTCGCATCCTCCGCTCTAATGCTCTTCTCTGCTTGCACATATAAAAGCCTCTGCTTACTGTCTGAAAACAGCCTTCAGTGTGCTTTCCTTCAACAATGCTCTCAAAATCACAGTAACCATTTTTTTTTTTTTTTACCTCCATCCACTGCACATGCTGTGCACTGGCGGGTGTAGTCAGTTACATCACTGCATGTGGAAATGGGATGGAAAGAAAAGTGCTTTCTCCTCACACAGAGAGACACAATTTTTGGCACCAGGTGCAGTTTTATCTTTGCGGTGTTTTGGAGATTTTATACACCATGCAAAGATTAGACAGACTTAAAAAGGCTCGATAACTTCCAGAAAAAAAGATGACTTACTATGGTGAGAAATCTGTTATTAATCATAATCCAACCAAATTACTACCTATGTGATATGTGTTCAAACAATAATATCGTGGCACTTGTTTATTAAAACTGCAGTTTAATTCAAACATTGCAAAGTGACAGGCAGATCAGTGTGATTTAAAAAGCCACTCGCTGAAATTAAGGCAGACTGAGATTAAGGTTGATCAATCACGTTGTATAATTGGAAAGTTTAGCAAAAAGCTGAATCCTTATCATACGTATTCAAATACATTCCACCATTTTGTTGCCTTTTCGGAGGACTATTTTACACTAACAGCATGGGTCAAAGATTTTTTTATTTCCTCAAGAGAGGAATCAGGAGACTAGCCCACAGCGGACCTCTCATTGAACAAAATACCAATTAAGATACTAACAAAAGAAATTAAGGTAGTGCTGATATCCTTACCTGTGGCATTAGGGGGACATCGATTAAAGGCCAGTTCTCCTGAAGGCGTCCGTCTCCACACCATTGACACTGCGTAGTCCTCGGGACAAATCTCATACGGTGCTGAAAAGCAAAGCAGCACGAGTGTCAATGCAAAGGAGCTTTTCAGCATTTCCAATGTGATGCAACAATTTCTTCACATTACAAGCAGCACGTATGAAAATATAGGGGATCAAAGCTGTATGATGTTGGTGAATATGAGCACTGCATTTAAGGATTATGACAAAATGTTCCCTCTGCTTTAATCATAACTTTTTCAGGCATTACTGTATTTAAATGATAATAAAAAAAAGTTGAATCCAACACTCCTTTCTTTACTTTCGATGAGAAAAGTATTAAGTGACACTGTGTTTAAGACTTTACTAAAAAAAGAAATTATTTCACGTGTATATCACCAGTATCTAAGCGACTCTGGAATATCCTCATTCATCCCTCCTCTGTATCTGCTCATCTGCATCTCCTCGTTGCTTCCTGTTTTAACTGATCTCGTGTAACGAGACGTGTCGTTCACCCCACGCAGATAATTATCTCCCCGTTTTCATTCAGATGCGAGTCCTATTAGCCTGTGGCTCACCTGGACAGCGTTGGTCGCTGCACTTTCTGACTTCCTCTCCGGTGCCATCACACTGCTGCCCAGTCACCGCTGCCCCCTGACACACCCGGGCTCGCCTCTGCCATCCGCCGTCGCAGGACTTGGAGCAGCCACTCCATGGACCCCAAGGATTCCACTGGCCGTTAGCTAAAACAGAATCATTATCGGTTAGGAACAGATACTATGAGAGGCATAAAAATAACCAAATAAATTCCAAAATATCTACAAAATAGGACATCTACAGTATATGCGTCATGATTTAAGCATTTAATTAGTGTGTGACATCTACAATATCATTTTTGATTACATTTATCTATTTTGCCTCCCATGCATTCATGATGCATTTTTATTGGTAACAAAATTGAACAAAATTACTAATCAGGAGTGTGTGTGGTTTATGGCTACAGAAGCTGCTCTGTGAGCAGTGATTATTTGCCTCACTTTGCCAATATTAAAAAGGCATTTATGCTGAAGTTTCCAAACCCAGCAGCATGTTTTATGCCCTTGTAACGAATTGTTAAATTGTGCATTAGACAAAAAAAACAGATGCTCCCCTTCAGCGATGTAGTAAATCACCCGCCCTTGTCTGAACAGAAAGGTACAACACCCTGTGAGCAGGAAAGACTCTCCACTCTCGTTTTAACCTCCACTTACCCCCTCCTTCGCACGTGCAGGGCTATTTCGTTTCCTACAACTAACCTCTGTCAGGATTGCTTCCGGAGGAAAGAAAAGAACAGAAACCAGCGTGTGACCTGTCGGCTAAAACTATCTGTGAGACATTGATCAAATCCCAGTTGATAGTGAAGCCTCTGCTCCGCATCAGAGTGGCTGATTCCTCAGACAGATGCAGGCTCATGAGTTTCAAAGAGCTCATTGTGTCAGCAGTCCTGGAGAGATTCTTCCAATTTTGAAACACATAACATTGATTTTGAATCTTGCACAGGCAGCTATTGAACTTATTAGATTCTTTTTCTTGACTCTGTTTTGTTGGCATTTCAAAAGAACACATGTTGCTTTTTAGCACACGGCATAACTCAACAATATATTTCTGAAAAACATAATGGGTCTGCCTTGAACTCTTTTTGCTTGTTCTACAAAGCAAGACAAAGCGCTCCAGCAGTCAGGGACATGGACATGGTGCTGACTTGTTAAATGATGGCTCAGACTGTGCTGTCTCACTAACGTTTGATCTCTCACCTTGGAAACAAATTAGAATTGCTAAATAGGTGGGTCTCATTAAATGGATAAATTGTATAATGCATCCTCTTACTGTGAGGCAAACAACAGCATCTCCCACTTCATTATCATAAAAAACAAATTAAAAATACACATCCACAAGCATTTACCAATCGTTCCATGGTCCAAGAGATCATAGAGTTGGAGGGCTGGTTACACAACATTTACACTGACTCCCAAACATTTGCCATCTTTGCCACACACATACCAGAGAAATACAGAATAAAACCCCAGCTGTTTTATGCTGCTGCAGTGAAAATTGCATCAGGAGATTATGAGAGTGCTCAGGCCCTTCATATGATCAGACAATTCAAAGCCTGATGGAGACCACTAAGCTGACATCTTTGAGCCTCTAATACATCTATGATGTTGACAGGCAGTTTGGACGGCTAACCCTGAATTATGTGAAAGGCATACAGTATATCTAACTGGATTTTGCAAATCCAATTGATAGAGCATGGTCTTAGACATTATTCTTGATTCTTACAACACAGCTTTGAATCTTGCTGCAGAGCTTTTCGGTACACAAAGAAAAAGGGTAGCAGCTCAGTAAAATCAGACTGCATGTTTTATCCATAGTTGATAGTACTGATTAGGGTTTGATGACAATATGGAACGCACTGTTTTTTGTCTCTTCTTTTCCCTGTGTGAATTAATGTTTTCTCGAATTTAGACATCAAAGCGGATATAGTATTAAGAGGCTCAGGATTTTACCTGTGCAGTCAGGATTATGGCACTCTCTGCTTTCTGCCCAGTGACCGCGACACTCAGATCCCCCATGGGCGGCCGCTGAGCACTGCCTGGTCCTCTGCTGAGTGCCATTGGCACAGGTCACCGAGCAATCGCTCCAAGAGCTCCACTCCTGCCACTGTCCGTCCACTGAGGCACCAACCACAACCCAACAAGCATGTCCCATGTGAAGGAGGGAGAGACGGCAGACAGAAATGGGAGGAGATATTCAGATCACTATTCTCTCTTAGGGTGAAAGCCAATAAAACAGACATTAAGTGGAAAAGCAAAAAAAATACATGGCTACTAAATTTTTGTGGACTGTCCTGCTTTTTTCACAGCTTCAAATTCAGCCAAAGGCAAGAGCAGAACATCTCATAAAAAGTATTTCTTTGGTCTTCATGTTATGATTTAGATTATTCAAATATCAAACGGCAGAAACAGTTTTGTTAGCTGCCTTCCATTTTCCCTGTCGGGGCAGAGGGAAAGCATCTGGGATTGAGTGATTTTCACTGAGTCTCTTACCAGAGCAAAGCTAACGTTTACTGTGTGGAAAAAAAACTCATCATCACTAATCTGCTTACCATTCACAGGCAATTGCGGGTAAGTGATTTTGACGTCAGTATTACAGTACTGACTCTCTACAGGGTTTCCTAAACTGCATCATAGTGTGAGCAGTAAGCACTATATCTATACAAGCCTGCATTCATCCAGTTTCTTACTCACCTTTGCAATACTGTGTTGAATAACTGTTATATAGCTGCATGTGCAGCTGCAACGATAAGTCTATTAATCAATGGGTCAATCAAAAGAAAATTAGCGGTCAACAATTTTTGATTATTGAATTGTCTCAGTCCTTTTTCAAACAAAATGTTAAACATTGGCTTGTCCAGCTTCTTAAATGTCAAGAAAAACTGCTTCTCTTTGTCAATTATGATAGTGATGAAGAGTCTATGGATTGTGTTGTTGTGTTGGCTGGCTAAAATAAGCAATTTGTATACATCCTTCTGGCTTTGGGAAATTGTAATGAGCATATTTCAAACCTTGTTGACATTTTAAATACTAAATGACTGATTGTGAAAATAATTGGCAGATTAATCGATGATAAAAATTAATCATTAGGTGCAGCCATAGCTGTGTGTAAGGAAAACTGCTGCCCTTGTGAAGAACAGATCTTTGTTCATGATGTTACCTCTGATATCCTTCTCATCACCATGCTTTAAGGGATAATTGTTAATATGCTTAGAGTGCAGACAGGTGATACCTGGGCATAGGGCTATGTTGCAAAGCTTAGTCTGGGTCTCAGGTCCATCACAGGCCCTGCCTCCGTGCTGGGGAGGGGCACACATCCTAGTCCTAGTGCGGTGACCTCGGCCACACGTGAATGAGCACAGGCTCCACGGTGACCACTCCTCCCATACACCATGTACTGCGGGCACAGAAAGGGCGTCAGGCCTGATCAATGTCTATGTCCGCTGCTACAGCATAAACACACCCATAACAAACTGAGGTGAGCCATAAATGAAATGAAATCAATCAGAAATAATTAGCAACAAAACAAATGTAAATGAAACACTGAGCACACAGACACTGTGGGACCTTGCATCAGGCTTCAGTCACCTCTGCACATCTGTTTATCATGTACACAATGATAAGACATACAAAGCTGCCCACTAACGATGCTGCATACGGTAGAAAAAGGTACAACATCTGAACAGAGTAACAGTAAGACTGGTGGATTTCAAGGTGTGGGTGAGGAGCAGCAGGTCTGCACAGTGTTAGTTCGGTGAGTCTTCTTGGTTGACTGGGAGACTAATAGCAGTGGACCTTCAGGTCAGTGTGGGCTGACAATGGTTCTGCAAATCTGCTGTTACACCAACATACTAATCATGCTTATACACAAAGCAAGACAGCCCGTAACCTGGTTCCAGACTTCTGAGTCAACACCCATGTTTTTGCTTTTTGTCGAGCGATAAAACAGCTGTTCAGACTAAATATCCTGCTAGACAGCCCAAATCCAAAAGGCAATGCATTCACTAGCATGTTCTTTAAGATAAATGTGCCTTATCAATCAATAAAATGCTGGTTCTAAATCTCATTGTGCATGTTGTTGTTTTGAACGCAAAAATAAATCATACTGTGGTTATTTCGACATATATTGTGATGTTGTATGTGTCACAATTTTATTTTTTATTTACTTTTTTTCCTTTTTCACTGAAGTGTGAACTGAAAGTGTAAACAAGCATGTTACTTTACATCCCCTAATGAGAGCAGCATCTCTGTAGCATGACACATTTCACCTCTATACTGTAGTTTTCAACATATTTCAGATAGTCTTGCAACCCTAACTAAAATTGTTATTTTCAATTTAATTTCAAACAATACTTGGCAAAAGCATCACACCTCTCACATCTCGCATCCTGGTTTGTGTGTAAGCTTAACAGGGTTCGGGATGACAGATGGTGAGTCTTCTTAGAACTGCAGAGAATGTTTGCTATTGGCTCAAAGTTTTACTTTGCAGAGGGAGATATGTAAATCTGAGAGGCTGACAGAAGTAAGACACCTCTTGTCTTGGCACTCACAGCGTTCCTGAATGTACACAGTGATATGACATGGTGAACACACTCTTTTAAAAAATGTAAAAGTTTAACCTCTGATATTAGTTTCTGAGGCAGCTGCTGGCATCTTAATCCCAGCGATAAAGTGGCAGAATTGAAGCCGATGGAAACTGTGTCAAACCCAAATCCCACTGGAGCTATTCTTTAGCACCAGAAGTGTATGTGTCTGCTACGGATGTATTGTATGCCAAGGACAAAACACATTATAGCTGCAAAATCCTTGTTTTTCTAATTAGCTGCAATGACACAAGGAACTACAATGGGAATAACAGGCTGATGTGTGGGCTGCAGCCATGCCTTTACATTTAAAGCTGGACTGAGACTAAGGCACAAATAAAAGGCAGAATTAATGGAGATAGGCGGGTAAACCGACATGTGCTGTGGCCTTTCATCATCTGTTGATTGCACATGGGATTTTAGACCTTGGAAGTCTTACTACATTGTCAGCAGGGAATTGGGGGTTCGTCTTCAGAGGGGTCACTATCCAATGTTTGTGCGGTGGCTTACAGTTCCAGTAGTAAACGGTTAGATCTTAGGATCAGTTGTAGAGTAGTTGGACCTTGGGATCAAGCCGATGGTCTGCCACGAGGCGAGCTACAGTACCGTCTGTCCCAGACCCTGCCTCCAGGCGCTGCTTTGATGCTCTTAGCTAAGTGTCCCGTGGTGGCAAAAGCATTTACTTTGAAAATTTCGAGTTCAAAGCAGCCAGTCACCACAGTTAGCGATGATGGAATAGGATTCCACGTCTTTGTGTGTATTTTCTCTGAACTGCAGCCCTGATTTGGAGGGACAGCCATGAGTAACTGTATTGTGGTGTTAGAGGTGCAGTTGCTGGACCAGCACGAGATGGTGGACAAAGCCAATGCATTTGCCAAGAATGTTTTCATTAATTTGTGGTAAACTGGGATTTGTTCATCTTCTCATAACATTCCAGTAAGGATTTACCTTTGTAACTTGTCAGCCTGCCTCTTCAGCAGTATGTTTACACCACACTGTATTTACTATTTTGCTGCAAAGTTCCAATCTCTTTACTGCTATGGAGCTGTTTAAGTTAGTTTTGACTGAAACACAATCAAATCCGCACTTACAATCCTTGAGCAGTAGTACAAGGTTGCTTTGCACAATATTGATCTTGGCTCATACATTTGCACAATGCAAATAGTGCCTTGAAATGCTATTAGATACTATTGGTCTGCCTCTCAGGTACAGTTATCAGAAGTGGTTCCAGGGTCATTCAAATATCAATAGACAACGAAGACCCACCTATCACTTTGCATTTGCTCATCCTGTGAAATAATAATTGTCTTACCTTCTTTTACCAAAATAAGTTTTTATATAGAAAATGTAATATTCTCCTAAATTCTCAAATTCTCAGTCAAACTGTAATGTTACGTTAATGTTGCTCTAAATTGTACAAACATTGTGATGTCTCTATTTTGTTTCCTTACTGGTTAATAACAGAAGCGAGAACTTCTCCAGGTCTTTAATTTTGGATTTGTCTTTGATTTAATGTTTCAAAAAATATATACTGACCAAACCCTACCTATTGTTTTCAATGGGGGCTAGTTCTGCTTGTGCTAGTAAATTAAGCTAAAGATTATGCAAATACTTTAGTTTATCCTGTTTAATGTGCGACAAGCAGTGCTACTGCTGGTGATACTCTAACATACCACATCCTGCATACAACCATGCTAGCTTATTGGTGGCATGTGTTTGGTGCAGCTAAAATGGAAACTTTCATTAGTTTGTGTCAATATAGTCGATAATTGTATACCAATTGACAATACAGAGCTACCCTTTCGAAATAAACAGATAACCTTACAGTGGTGTTGTGTTAGGTAATTTAGCTAGTCAACAAATGCCATGACGTGACCAAAACCACCAGATCATTCAGGTTACTGTCGTCACAACACATTAAAAACACTGAAACATACCTTTAAACTTGGGTGACATAAATACTACAGCGGGCACTGGCGTAGTTAATTTACTCTGCAAGGTACCGGCGGCTGAATTGACGTCATGTTGACGACAGGTCGGACAGACGTATCTGCGCATGCTCGGCGAAGTGGCCCGTTAATTACTAACGTCATCGCTTTGCTAGCTCAGCGACTTAATATAAAATCAAATATGAGCTAGCCGTGCCCACTGAAAAGAGGACATGTCTCACTGAAGTTCAAAGGTAAGGCTCTTTTCTGTGTTTTTTGACCATTTCCTCATGGCAGTGGGTTTGAGTGGCAAACACCTCTCTAGAGCACCTTCTCCTGGCAGCCAAGCATTTTCAATTTGACTGATGCCCTGAGCCAAGTTGAAAAATATCTATAAACTCTGTACCCGCAGCCCAATTTAACCGCGCATTGTGAAAATATTGTGTTGAAATAAATAATACATACTAACACAAATCAAATAAAATGAGGCTGGCCGTTTTGTAGTGATGTTTTAAAGAGGACGGGGAGTGTTGTTGTGATAAACTGAGTGAGCATAATTACTCCGCAAACAGAATGCTGAGAGCAGCTTCACCTCACTGTATTCTGTGCTACAGTAAAAAAACAAACAAACAAACAAAAAACAACTATTACTGTTGGCTCTGAATGTTAGAACTGGACATAAAGTAGGAAGAAGGGAGTCTATATATATATATATATATATATGTATAGACTCCCTTCTTCCTGCAGAATAACTGCACCAGACTTTCAAAGAAAGAGAAAGGAAGATAAAGGTATGAGTGCTGTTGGTTGGGTTGAAAAGGGGAACTTCTCAGGTGAAAGTAATATTGTGTAAAGCAGTAGTGTTATTGTGTTCGACAGATGCATTGTGTTGGATTTGCGGTGTCTTAGCTTGTATGGAGACATGTTTGATGTCAACCTGCAGCCCCTGAATCGTTGGTCACGGACGATGCTGGTGTTCTCAGCAAAGGTGCCCATCAGGTAGGGTTCCTTCCAACTGAAAGTGATATGGCTATAATTTAAGCATACCCTTATTTTTTTTCTAAGGCATCCTTCCACCTTGGCATACTACAGACAGTTTGAAGGAAGCGAATCGATCTGTCTTCCTTACAGAATATTAGATATAGACTCTGTTTCATGTGGCACCACGCCAGGTGGGATTTTCTTTTTGCAACAGTTCTCCTTTTAGGTTAGTGCTATATCAGCTGCTTTTTGAGGATGACTTGGAAACAGAAATTTTATGATCTCAGTGAAAGGTTTTTAATATAAGTGAAGAGAAAAAAAACAATCCATCGGATATGACAGGCAATGCAATTTCACAACCCTGCAGGACTACTGTACGTTTGAAAGTCTGACTAAAACTCCATGAAATAACATAATTAATTAAGTATGGTGACAGTTTCCAAAATTGAAAAAGACTAACTTTCCCTCTCTTATTTTCTCTAACAATTTGACACACTCTTGTGAGAAACGTCAGAATTCTTGTCTCAGGAATGTATGGCTTAGTTTGGTGAAGAGTGTTTCTGCATTATTACTTGGAAGAAAATTCGGGATCCGCAATTAGCCATGAGCAAACGCCGGATGTCTGCAGGTCTCGAGATAAATCACGGACAATAATGAATTCACATGGACAGCTCTGTATGGTCTGCTTCTGAATGAGTAATTATAATCTTTATGGAAATTGATGCATGTACCTGGAATTGGGCTGTGTAGCTTCTTATTTCTTGAGAATTAGGAGCTTAAACGCTGTCTGAGCTAAATATAAATGGCAGTAGAGGAGTGGCACCAAGACTGGTATATGGGAAACTGCTCTTTTTAAATGACTCATTCTTTTTCTAGCTCTAAGTGTCCACGCACAGTAAGAGAATGGCCCTTTTGAAATCTGCCAACTTTCCACTCGCACATGCCAGAGCTAAAATTGAATACAGTACATCATCAATCAGTATGTCAGAGGATGCAGCTAGCGCTATTTTTGATCGGCAATAATTACCAGTTAAGAGTTTTTGATGCACTACGCTCATCAGCGCCATCAAATATCTTGACTAAACATGAGTTCAGAATCTCATTATTAAATCAACATATTTATCTGCATAAACAATCCCCCCAAAAAGACCAGGTGCCTGGTTAAGTACGAAATTGGTGCGCTGCAATCACTAGTAAAAAAAAAGGGGGGAAAAACCCATCTGATGCTGATACCTGACTGCCAGTGACTCATCTGCCCTGCCATCATGGATTGAGGAAGAAATGCCTTACACTGTGTTTGAAGAAACTCCGCCAAGCTATTTTAAAATGCACGGCTGACCTTCAAGGAAATGAAGCTGACACCACATCAGTATCTACTGCTCCCCGAGCTCCGTGCAGAACCACATGTCAGTAAAACCAGTTCAGTGCTGATGAATTGCCTTCACACTTATATGAAATGGAAAACGCAAAAGTGATAATGAGAAAGAAAACACGTTCACAAAATAACATCAAAGAAAATAAAAGCATTAGATTAATGTAGTAATACCTGCAATGATGATAGTAATACAGTCTTAAATATACACATTGAAAAGTTCGTTAAAACACAACAACACATTTCCTCCCATCAACAACAAATGAGAAAAAAACATTTATATTCAAGAATCTGCGGCTAACACTACCTGGACAAGGGGCAGTGTTATTGCAAACCCTTGATTCTCTTAAAGGGCCGCTGCAGTGTGTTCCGTATGGTGAGACACATGTTCTTGTTCGCACCTGCGACCCTTGACCGCATGTTACAGAGCATGAGCTCCACTGGGACCACTCCTCTGCACCTGATTCACCTGTGTGGGAGAAGGGTGACACTAGTTAAATGCAGCAATATGGTCCTGGGGCAGGGCTTACGGGGCAGGGTTGAGCAAGGCGGGCAGGGTTTAGTCAAATGTGGGGAGGGGCCAACATGAGTCACGTTTGGGTGAAGTGGGGTCTCCAAGATTTACAAGAAGACTATTGTACAGTCCATACAACCTTTATGTGACCTTTGATAAATACTAAATACTTACTAATTTAATGTGTATTCGACACAATAAAGAGCTTTGTGTTCAGAATCATAGTGAGTATTTGCGATAACAATGGTCTCTGTGGTGCATGTGCAAATGAATCAGCCTTTTAACAACTAATTTAGATGTGTATTTATGCAAAGATCACAAAGAGGGCATAGCTGTGACTATAAAAAAAAATGGACAGTAGACATTGGAGTTACATCTAACTGTTTTGTCTTTGAAAAAAGTAATCCATGCATTTCAATGGAACCCAATAATGTGTTGAAACAAACGGAGAAAATCACCATATGCAAACAAAAACTCCATAAGAACATGGTGACATGCAAGAAAGACAACATCTGAGAAAATAAAATGGAATTTAATGGGTGTTAGTTTAGAGAGAGTTCTGAGATATGGACATCCCTTGCACTGCAGCAAAACTAGCTAGTTTCCTTGACAACCGTGGAGCAAATTCTGTGTTTGAGACGATGGTTTTTCAAATAATTTTCAGATCCATCTTAGCCTGTTAACTCCCAGGGGTGGAGGAAAATGAGAAAGTTAGCTAGTTTATTCAGCAGATCACAGCTGGTTCCATGTGGTCCATCTGCTTTCAATATATTCAAAATTCAATTGTGAGTTCACAGAGGGAGACCTAACAGGTAGCATTCAAGCCACAGAATCAGAATGGATTCTGTGTCGAGGCAATTGCCCCTACATGAAGGTTGGGCAAGCAGACTTTGAAGTAATTTAACTCTGCATGCAAACATATTGTCACTGAATATTTATACATAGTATTTTCTAATAGATTAGTAAAGATTAGAGCCATGGTTGTTTAATTATTTTAAGATCTTGTTTGAAAAACAATTATTAATGATAATAAGAAAATTTCAGTCTTCATGGTCCAAAAGATGGTCAAATATCAAGAAGCCATGAAATGCTAAATAAAGCTGTATATTATGATGAGGCAGTGGGGTGATTTCCAAAGCCATGGTATCCTTAATGAAAAAAGAATAAATTATTTGGTGACAAGTGAATGAACAGTCAAATTCCTGCGTCAGTAGTCACCAAATAATTGATGTTTGATTATGTTAAACCCTCAGATGAAGTATTCATTTTCTTCAAGCCTTTATGCATTAGAGAAATAATTTATTACAAAGAGGAATAGTTTCAATTGCAGCTCTGAATACATTTATGTCATTGGAAGTCATCAAATCATGCTAGAATTTGAAGTACAATATGCTCTAAAGTAGTCTCAGAGTTTAGTATCAAGGACACACAGATTCAGCCAAATAGGGATCTAAACCCTGCTCTTAATTTTGCAGATCATAAAATAGACTGAAAGGTGGATCAATTTGTTAAATGAGGCAGTACAGGGAGAGTAAATTGTGTGAGAATGAGAAACAGAAAAGCACAACGATGCGACTTGACAGGGAAACAACAAACCTACAGCGTGTGTAAAATGAGGAGGTGTTAATGAGTGTATGTTAGTATTTTTTGTACGGTGTTGCAAATTAAAATGGTCATGAAAGGAGTTCTTAAACAATGGCAGCAATTTAAGTGGAACAACACATGGAAAAAAACAAAACATTTCCCAGAAATCAAAATAAAGAATTGGAAAAAAAAAAAAAAAATCTCAGCAGCAGCTAGATCTAGACCCACCCATTGAAACTGAAACTTACATTGTTTTCAAGATAGATTAAAGCAAAAAGAACTGATAATGAAACCAAAATTAAGGTTTTGTCATTTCAGTACTATCTGATTTGATACAAAATGCTAAGGTGGTAAGCTATAGAAGTCATTATGAATGTAGGTAATTTAATTTTTTAATTTATTGGATGCTACACATGATTAAGCCACACATCTTCATTTTATCTCTTAGGGCAGCAACTATCAGTTTAACTTTTGCCAAGTATGTGTTTCATATTTGGCTGAAGGGGTGGGTTTTTCATTGAATGACATTTAATTTATCATGCCTTGGAGGAAATGATTAACTACATCAGGGCCTTAGATTTTAAACTGCTGTTTAATTAATGTTCTATGATTATACTGTATGAGTAATCCACTTGCCAACTCACTATGTGACAATAAAACAAACAGACCCACAAAACCCAATTATGTTCCATATTCAAAGTAAATACTCATAGAGAAATGGGAAATTTATCTTCCTAGCTCATATGTAGCAGTAGAGAATGGAAAAAATAATAATGCAAAACATTTCCACTTAAAAAGGTGCAGTACAAGAGAGAGCATGCATGATGAAATTAAGTTTAGTTAACAAAATAAAGTAAAGAAACATAACTATTGTATTACCAGTTTGTGCCATAAATTTAGCAGATTCAGCTTGCTCCTGCAGGGCCTTTGTGTCATGAACTGATCTTGGCCGCTGACTTTTTACTGTATGCTCTCCGATCATTCCATATTCTATGGGACAGATAAGAGGTTCATATGAAAGCTATGCTTGAGAACAACAGCTTATTATTTCATACTGTTTTTCAGGAAGTTCGAAGCAACTGCAGTACATGGCTAGAAACAAAGACCACACAAGTTTGTATTTAATTTCTCCATTACTCTAGGGCATAGAACAATGCAACGAATTTATAAGGGTGAGTTGGAAGTATTAATTGAGCTTGAAAGCACAGCGTAGACACATAGCAAACATGCAAATAAACTCACATTCGTTTTATATTATTGAATACTCTAACACGTCATCAGACCAGCTCCCTCCCTCCCACCCTCCTGTACACCCAGAAAAGAAAAAGAAAACAAAATGAAAGTAAAAATGTGTAAGCCATCGGAAAGCCACAGAGGAGGGGGGTCATGGACATAACATGCTATTGATCCACAGTTTCCTCAAAAGTTTGTCATCTTTGTAGGATTTCTTTTTAGTTTACCCATACCAAAATATTGTGAGCCTTTGTAAAGTCAGACAAATGTATTCTGAGCTGTATTCATTACAATGCGTGCCCTCTTTGTTTCCCATAACGGGACAAAGAGACAATGAGTACAATGTTCTGATGCCACACTGAGAAAAGCGATGCTTGCAATCTTGCATTTAGTTAAGAATTTTGCATCAGCTCCTTTAAGTAAGTACGACACACCGAAGCACATTTATTTTACTTAATAGCTCATGCAAATGTTTCTGAACACCTGTTTTGATTAAAAATCACATTACTTTTGGCAGTGTGGTCCTAATGAGGTGATTATATCATTTGCAAATAGGCAATGCAAGTGATGCATCAACAACAAATTCACACATAGCTTATGTTAGTACATTAGACAATACAATGCATCAGCCATTGATAGGGAGGATGTTTAAGTCATCTCTTCGAATGTAGTTTACTGTTTTTCACTACAGCTAACTGTCAGCTTAGATAGACTGACCTCACTCACAGTGGGGCCTCGAGGAGGAAATCTGCTATCTCATCTGATCATGTTCCACTGAAAGATTTTATGACTAATTATACGGTAAATCTCTTGGCTAGAAAAAAACTGTTGTCTGATCCACGCATCAGACTGTTGGCATTAAGCAAATCATATCAACAAACATGTTCCATGATTGGATTAAGAAAAATAAATAAATTAATCAAGACCAAAAAGAAAAAAAAAAGCATCCCTTCCCAGTATAGCATCAGGAGAACTGTGTTCATGTTTGCATAAAAAATTTGAATATTAAGAAGGGTATAATGAAAGGAGAGTAAAGCCGCCAGGTAGAAACAAACATCGCATCGCTTTTGATGCTGATTGGGATCTTCAGAACCATGACTGCACAAAGTAACAAGCTTCAGAAGCATGTTCAAAGGTCTTTCAGTCTGATTTGATCCTGTGTCCACAGCAAAATTAAACAGAAAGCACAGTGTGAATTCTGTGCTGGACAAAGATTGTGCAGGTACACTGATGGTTGGACAAACAGCGGGTAGTTCATCCAATGTTCAGTTATGTGAGGCTAACTACTGTAGAAACTTTGACATGTTATCTTTTTTTTGTGTTTTTGTGCTCTACCCTGTGGTGTCTCGGATCGTGAACCTCTCCTATTTAGAAGATAAAAAGAGCTGTCTGGTTTAGTCTGCCTGAATGTGTGCTTCCTTGCAGAGAACCATACAAATAGCACTGCTTTTTAATGAATTCATGCAAATGAATTGTATTTTTTTTTTTTTATTTTTTTTTTTTTTTAGGAACTACAGAGGCAAATTAGCCGCTGTCCTATAATCCGGCATATTTACAGAGACATTTCGATGTTCATCAGTGTGCACTGTCCCTATCCAAAAAATAAAGTATTAGAAAGTGTTAGAAAACTGAAGACTCTAATTCTGCTCTACACTATCATTTCCTCAAACCACAACATTCGTAGAAAATATGTCATGTCACATTAACATTACATGTTTATGGCCTCGCTCTCATTTCAGGAGGTAAAGAGGATGAGGTTGGAGTTACTTCCAGGTCCACATAGTTTCCGAGAGTGGCACGTGTACGTGGCAGAACATCTTGCTTTTCATTTTTATCACCAGTGTTCACCTGCATCATCTAGATATTTGGGGTAAGGCCTGATTTTTCTGAGTTACATCTGTGGTTTTCTGCAATAATGGATCTGAAAACGATTTACGATTAATTATATTGACGGTACACAAGCGTTTCCCCACAATTTCAACATCTACATCTGTAGAGTGTCACTGACATGAAAAATTATATACACAACAGGCGAAAGGCAGTTTGTTTTTTTTTTTTTACTGGTGTGCTTTCTCTCTCTCCGTCTCTCTCGCTCTCCATCGCTTTCATCGCAAAGTATAATCATGTCATCATCTTTATTGATCATTATCAAAGGAAAACTGTGTAGAAAAATAAAGCTTTCAGTAGCAGTCCTGCAGCAGTATCACTGTCTTTGTGGATACACACGCAAGTGTGCTGTTTTACTAACATTAAACCAAGTGTTTTTTGTGCCAAATTAAACCATAAGCATGGCATTGTCACAACATGAAACTAAATTAAAAAAAACATAAATTTGCAGCATATCTGTGGTTTGCAAAAACATACATCTGCTGATGGGGTTCAGACAATTCATACAGAGCAACTTGGCTCTTTCTTATGCTTATGCTAGTTTTTTAATTCAGTCTTTAGTGAATGCAAGATTTGGATTATTTTTAATGGTTATTGTTATCTGACAATTACTGTCCCTGCTTCTCATGGCCAGTATTTTGACATTTTTCTGTTTTTAAGAGAAGTTATTAACCTGTGGGTTTATGCACACCTGAGGGTATAAAAGGCTAAGATGTTGTGAGCAAAGATTGCTGATTAAAATTTCCACAGCATGTAAGATGTGGGAGGTTAAAACCTGACTCAACTTTTCCCCTCCTCTGTGAACGCTTGTGGAACACACATTTCAAATTGCATTTGTGTTGTCTTCCTCTGACACTGTAAAAAACATCAGCAACAGTAACAACATGTTCAGCTGTCTTATCTACACTGCCTTGCTCTACCAATGTGCAACAGTGTGACGTAATGAATGCGACAAGTTGTTACACTTGTTAGTCTCCTTCTCGTCTGCCTCTGTTTACAGTGTACGCAAACCAACTTAAAAGTGCAGAGCGCTACCTACTGTATCAGAGTGTGCAGATAAGTCAAATTAAGTAAGCTGTGATTCAGTTTTTCAGGCTGATAGCCAATAACATGCATTGTTGGCCCAATATTTAATTTTCAGAATGAAAAATTAATATGAAAGACATTATTATATACACCCTGCTGTCCTGTATTCTATTACAACGCAACAGTTTTAGCAAGTACAAAAGCAGCAGTGCTTAAAAAGTATTCATGGATATCAATATATTAAGTACTGAGGTTGTATTTAGAAGTAATGTGAATAAAAGAAACACACTCTATATGGAGTTTTAGGCTTTTATATTCTATATATTGGCCTTTATAAATTGTCCAATTCATTGATCATAACTCCGTTGCACCTTTGAAAATAATTTGCCTCTGCACAACATTGATCAACTAAGCCTATTAGATAGTGATATTAGCCCTGGAGCCAGTCTCACCTAATCTAATCTAGCTCTCAGCAGCTCATGATGAACAATACAACAAAAGCATTGCAACATGAAATAGATAATGAAAATGTCATTAAGTCTGATGTCAGTGAGATACTTGAATGGCAAACAGTGACTGCGGAGCACACTGCATGAATCAAACTTCACACATTTTTAAATAGAAGTGTTTCATCATCATCATCATTTCATGGCTGATGTTTGGGTAATTCTATCCACATTGACCTGGGCAGGAAGCTATTAAAACAGCTCAACCTGTTGGTACACAGATGATAAATAAATTAATTTAGAGCACAAGGAAACTCATTTTATGTGAATGAGACTGGAGTGTCTTTTGATGCCACAAAGCTGAGATTTTCTTCCTAACGTTGAGTGCCCGAGGTAGAAGGGAAAAGAGCAGGATGTCGAAACATGACACCAGAAAAGTACTGAGAAACAAGCACAGCGGTTTAATTGAACTACGAGGATTGTATTCAAGCCTGTGGCTATATGACAGTAAACATGAGAGACAAACCAGAATTTTAATAACTGGAGGGGCAGGCTGTTGTCATTTGTCAAAGAAGCCCAAAACAATGTGTCTTCACTGTATATTACGAGGCAGAAAGCGCAGATGATGCATTCAGCGTGTCATTACTCAGAAACATTTCTTCTGTTTGAGACAGCATCATTTTCAAGTTTTGGCCTGTATTCAAAACTTTTTTTTTAACTGTGTGCTTTAGAGGAAATGAAGTCTAAGATTTATGAGATGTCTTTCAGTCTGGACTAAAGAGAATAACTTATTATTGATATCAATCAACCATCGTGCTTCCAACAACAAAGGAGAGACAATTCCATTCAAAGAAATCAATCACTGTTAGCGTTCTTTTCCTTTTTGTCAGGGATTAATTCACTTCTGCATGCACATAACAGTGGCATGCCTCGCTGATAGAACATGCACCTTGAGTCTAAGAATTAAAAACTACAAGGTGTTATAATGACAATGATTTAGCTGGATTGAGGAATAGCAGTGGCATTGCTTTCCTGAAATAGTCAACATAGGCTATTTGTGGAGCATTGAATACATTTGCCTAAAATAGAGGCATGAATTACTAAAATGACCTTGGTAGACGGATCAGCAGTAACCACTTTTACTTCAAACACAATTTAACACAAGGTCAAGGCCACGCAGCTTGTCCCACCAGAAACCCAAATAATCTTCAACATGCTGGATCAGATGTACCAGACAGCAAGGATTTTCAGACGAATAGATTTGCAAATAGTTCCTACAAGTAGATCTCAGTTAGTTTGTGTTAGTTATACATGATAATATATACACAGCACTGCACAGCAATATAAGCTTTAAAAGTAAATGTTGGCATTGGCCAGAAATGAACATTTCTGCTGATAAGAGTGGTTGATAAAATTACAATTAAATTATGAAACGTTGACTAGATAGTGTAACATCTTTATGTGTTCATTTATCTATACGTTTATAAAGCATCGTATGTATGCCTCTGCCAGTGGGCCACCGTGATAAGAGTATGCATAATATGTTAATTCCACTAGAGAAGAAATGATGCTATCTGCAATTAAGTGGAAAAAATCTCTGCACATGTCAGCCATCGGCAATTGCCCAAGATGAGTTGGAAAATATCGTCTTTACGAATATCAGCAATAATCCAATATCGTGCATCCCTAGTTTATATATTGTGGATTGTAGTTATTTGTAGAGAGCAGTCATATATTCTAAGCTATTCTATCTAGTAGCTTGTGCAAATACTGCAATGGAAATGCAGTCAATATACAGTGTGTGTTGTTAAAATATATATATATATATATATATATATATACATATATATACATATATATATATATATATATATATATATATATATATATATATATATATATATATATATATATATGTATACACTAAATACTTATGCTCATTTCAATGCCTCATGTTAAAACTAGTACACTAAAAGTAGTGTTATACTATGAATGTCTACATTATGTCCTCTGCGCCATGCATTTCCCTTTAGATAAAATTACCAACTCCATCAAACAAAAGTGTTATGTAGCATCAGGAAATTACTTAACTGGGTCCCAGAGGTTATAATAGCAGAACTTCTGAGAAGTGTTATCGTCAGCAGATCCACTGATGATTTTTGTGACTCACTATGGATACACAAGAACCAAGATGACTCCTTGTCAGTCTCAGCTACAGTCAATAACAAATCTCTCAGTGATTGTTAGAATTAGCAGTGTCTGTTGACAGTTTACAAGCAGGTTAGAACTAAGGTGGCCAAAATGTTGATACGATGCGGTGAAATTTGACTTTTGACTGACAAAATTATAGACCTGATATTTTGGAAACCTCTCATGTAGTAATCACTCTCACAGAAAAAAATAATCTACAAAGTAGATCTATTTCTGTAATATCTAATTAAGAATAAATTCATTTACCTATACACAACACACATCCTTTTCCCATTTCTCACGTTTTATATGTTTTTTAAAGCTCCTAATTTGTGAAAGGAAGTAGCAGAATTAGCACTACATTCAGTAACACTTTGCAAAATCAAACCTGCAATTACCTCCAGTAAGTGCAAAAATGGATCCGTTAAAAGGTGCATGCAAAGATTGCTTACTGCCACCATGCTGTGCCATCAGTTTATAATGGCTGCCATTTTGCCTGCTTTGCAAGGATTACCAACAAATCAGGTGAGCAATAAAGAGGTGGGGAATGAGATTATGCTATTTTGAGCAAAAAAATTCCTGCCTCTCAACTTTAATAAACTGAAATGATTTGGTAGCTATAGCCTTGTTAGTCAAGCTATTTTGCAAGTTGATCTTACCATGAGATATACAACTGGCTGCTCGAAAAATGTAAAAAAGGAAAACAACTCTTTTGTTCCAATCATCTTTGGAGGATGATCTCCAGAGGTGCATCTGTTAGCGAAGCCAGCACTGCATGCAGCAACAGCCAAAACAATGAGAATCTTTGGCCAGAATGTTACAAAATGTCTGCTCAAATTGCAGGCTGTGCAGGCACAGCGACCGAGTCACCACTGGGCTCTGACCTCAGCAGGTGACAGTAAATGAGGGTTAGAACAGAAGCATACCGGGGCTCAGATTTTGAGACAACAGTGTAACTGCATGTGCCTCGGCCCAAACAGGCCTTCATCAGTGTGTCAAAGGTGTGCAAACACGGATAGTGCTGGACAGTATTTATCCTGCCCAGTCCAAACTATTTATGCAAGTATGATTTGGTGGGCTCAAAGCTTCTCTGACCCATCACAGCACACTGATGCTTTCAAGCTTAATCGCCATATTTACAGAGATATTCAAGCTTGATCTAATTAATGTCCACCTACCAAGCACATGCAGTACACATTACAGACAAAGAAAGACTCAGCGCGCAATCAAAGACAAGTTCCCTGGGTCCATGACCTTTGTCATCATTGAGGCTTTGATCCTCTGCATGCAGGGAATTTTAAGCTTTCACACCGGCAGTGATCATGCCAGCCACAGAGAGTCCAATGGAAGACATTTCATTTCCAGGTTCATCTTCACTGTGTGGACACGTTCCATGTGTAATTTTATTGAAAGGCAGTAAAAGCCAGCCCCATGTCCAATGACTGATGTGTCTAACCTTGCATGAAATGAGCCTTTACTCAGAGGCCCCTATGAGTAGCTTCTATCAGGGGCGCTCCGCTTACTGCCCTCCATGCATTCCTGCCTGACTGACTGACTGACTGTCACAAATGTAGCTCTTAATGAGAAGCACTTCATTACCACAGCACTTTGAAGAGTGTAAGTTCCCAAAATAGAGACAAGCGTACAGTCCATGCAGACCAGGAAGAGGGATACCTCCCTGTACCCAAGCATGTCTTTGATCCATTTCTCTACAGCTGAGCTACTAAGGCTGGCCAATTTTGGTAAAATCTACAGATATTTCTGGGTTGTACGATGCTTAAAGTTCATTTTAAGATCTATTTGGTATCTAACCCTAACCATCTTTTAGTAAAGAGTTACAATGCAGATATAGTATTTAAATATAAAAAGATGCCAAACCAAAATAAAAGACATTAACCTTTTGAGAAGGTGAGAATGACCATATGCTAATACAGGTAAATAATGATTCAATGGTCCACAAATTCTTGTTTGTTCGTACAACACCTGTTCACTTGCTCATTCGCTGGACTTATTAAAGCTCAAATATCAATGCAGAAAGATCATCAAAGCCTGTTTATAGTTTATTTTGGAATTTTGATAGAAAAAATAAACATAATTACAACTTTGAAGAAGTATATTATAACAGTGAGAGGGAAAATAAAATGTTAGAATAACAAAAACACATTCCAGAGGGAGGCATAAAGAATATCGTTCATTATGTGTTACGGTGGAAGAACAAACAAAAAACAGCCACATATACATTCATTCATAAATAAAGTTTAGATTCTTTTGTGATGTTTTCCTTCAATCCAACATTTTAGAAACTGCTATTCAATGTAAAAAATAATAGGAAATTTGACAGTGATGATGACATTGATGATGATTATGATGTTATGAAGACACTTCCACATCCAAACCAGGTCTTAAATGTTACTCTGACCTTAAAATCAGACTGCCACTCAGAGACAATCTCATCAATCTACCCAAATGTCATCACTGTATCTCCTTACAGCCATAATACAAACCCTTCACTATTGGTGGGACCATATGCTTGAGCCAATCTAAAAAACTCAATTAGTCCTTCATTAGGAAAATGAGGGGGTTGCATGGAATCAGATACAAATTATCAATTGTCCTCTGAGACATACAATTATCCATCATATTCTTTCTGCCATCTGTTTGCTTCCTGTTGACTCTCCTAATGACTTAGATTGAAGCCAAATTAGAATTCTGTGCAACTGCCACTGCACCTCATTGGAAAGTCATGTGAACGTGCCTAAAAATGGCGCCAGCGTGGTGAGATGAACCCTCAGCCTACAGTCAGATACAAGAAGAGAGGATGTGATTTGTAGTACTGATTTGTAGGCAAATGAGCGGCTACTGGAGATTGCATTGATAATTTACAGCACAGTGCTAAATCACAAGGTTATCGAGCAGTACCTCACAAAGCAACCTAGATGGAGCTCTGACGTTATCAAAGCACTGCATCAAGAAGCCCTGTTGCTGGGTGCCGTGAGCAGATCATTCCTCCTTTTTTCCATACACTTCAGGGAACAGGCTTCAGCAGTCTGGTTTCATGGCATCCAAACGTGTATAAATTGAATCTCTACTCTGTCAAAAGCTGCACAGTTCAGTAATAAACTGCAACCACAGGAATCACAGGAATCATCCACATCACTGTGGCTGTAAACAAATGCTTGCTTATCAATCTCCAGAAAGCAGCCTTCATTTTGATTTAAATAAAAGAGAAGGGGAAAATGAAAACAACAACAAATGAAGATACTCATTTCCATCTATTCCGGATTTTCACAAAGATGTACCCTCTGCATGATAATGCGAGCAGTGTGTCGTGCTTTCAGTTCAGCTGCATGATACTATCTGAAATTGGATCCGCCTATAGTGCATTTTAAAATGAGAGCAGTGCCAAGATTGCAGCTTATAACTTCCAAAATCACCAGTCCTTTTCAAAAGGCGACACTGCTGAACCACCCGTGACTAAAAGTGGGGCTGCTGCAGGGACACAAGTGAAAGGACTACTGTGCACCGACGGAAACAAGGATGGAAGCGGATTACTAATGAAACCATTTCAGAAAAGAGAAGTCAGGTTACATGAATAGTATAGAAACTACACATTATACGCTGAATAAAATACTGAGGCTTCCTCAAATCTGGGACACTCGGCTCGAGCTTTAAGCGTTTCATGAAATATTCTTTTGTAAGTTCTAGCCAATTGCCGCAAAAACGAGAGATTTTCTTTTGACCAGCAGGATATGATCCTAATATACGGTTGTAAATTGTGCATAATTATCCTTTTAGGCATCCCTACTACAATGCTCCTGCTGAGGGATATTGGAAAACTATGGAGGCAGCTCTTGGCATCAGTATAGAAACGCACAACCCCAGTAGATGACCTGGCAGTCGCACACACTGCCAAGCTCAATGCCACCATGCCAAGCAATGCATCTGTCAAGTGAGAAACATGACACATTTTTTAGCACCTTTGCGACAGCAGCCAATTTTCAAAGAGCATACCTTGTCCTTTTCTGAGCCATTTTGCTTGGCATACCAAGCAGTGACCTTAGATTTAATAGAGTCATGGTTTGGCATCCATGGAAATTCCTCACT
This sequence comes from Acanthopagrus latus, assembly GCF_904848185.1. Classification (NCBI taxonomy): domain Eukaryota; kingdom Metazoa; phylum Chordata; class Actinopteri; order Spariformes; family Sparidae; genus Acanthopagrus; species Acanthopagrus latus. Next base: position 8,919,872 of record NC_051053.1, on the reverse strand, counting down.
AATACACTGAAAATGATACACCAAGAAGAAATTAAAAGAGCAAATCACAATATGGACTCTGTAACCATGGAGGCAAATGTGGTTGGATGACCATATTTCAGAGCAAGATAAATCATTTCCAACAGCCCCTAATGAGACCTCCATAATTCATGCTGTCAGCTTTTCCACAGCACCAATCACGTCTGATCCTTTTGCAGTGGTAAAACCCACTGCTTCAGACTGCCACCCTGCATCTATCAGCACAGGGAACATTGTGTCATATGCAAGTTAGTCATGAGGAAGATGCCTGCAACATGCCCTGTCTTTGCTCATTGGCTAAGCTCATGTTAACGCAAACACACGCTCCAAAATAATTACAAGGACACTGTGGCTATGCTGAAATGTCCTCAGACAAGAGCACAACAGCAGCGCAATAGGATTTTTAATTTAATGGATTCTGATGCCAAGTCTGGGAACACGAGAACCATCACAGTTATTGCAAGTTTTCAGGACATGCATGGCGACACTTGCTGGTAATTATTGTTTGTATATTTATAACCAAGCACATAGACTATTTGGGCTACATGAACCTAACTAGATTATTCCCTTTTTTTAAGAGAATTTTATATTTTAATTTTGTTGAATTTTAGAGCAGCCTGCTCTGATTGGCCATTCGCGCAAAATGACAATTTGTTTATCTTGTCAGGTTTGTAATGAAGCTCTTTAATCAAACATAACCAGATGACCAACAGCTACAGTTTACTGTCAAATAACCAAATACAATATTTCTTGCTTTTGTGTAAATTAACAGAGTAAAGATCCACCTTAAAAAACTTGTGCTCATCTACACTGTGCTTTACATTGTTGTTTTATTACCAGACCTACATCAATCAAATCTTTGTCTTTACTCTGAACAATGGCTGAACCCACAACCTGTTTTTAGTCTAATGTAAGGTCTGTAGTCCTCTCACCTGTGGTGTTTTTGGTTCTTTATTTAGATAGTTGTAAAGTGTTGAGGGAGAGTGAGAATTGGAAACATGGGAGAGAACACTCTACAGGGATTCAGTCCCAGGACAAGGGGGCCATTTAGTTCAAGAGGCAGGGGATTTAAGCACATGATGATCTGTGGAAGCCCAGAATATTCCCGGGAAAAACTCAACGTGTTGCAGTGTTCTTGCACTGGGTCGAAATCTGGCCCACTTTACATTCTGTAAAATGTCTATTCTAGTCAAGTGATTGTAAAAAAAAAAGAGGCAAATTAATAGACAGCTGCCTTTTTCCTCACAAAAACACACAGGAATATTTCAATAATAAAATATTGAAATGAGGTGTCCCATCTGGCTACAGTACATGTTTCAAGTGTAATGTATGTATTCACAGTCTTACTTCTCAAACTTCTGCAACCCTATATCAAAGAGATGCAAAGTACTGTTAAATTAGTTGAGCAAAGAAGCATTATCTTCATTTTAAATTATGCTGAGCAGTGCTGTTGGAATTATGCTGAGTGTTGGTTGGGGATAATTGTAATTTCAGGAGGGCAAACTAATTGTGTGAAATAAGAAAAGGAAGGGCGCATTAAAAACAGAATAATTAATTTGTGGTGTTTTTATTTTTGTCTCCTGAAAAAGGTCTCGGGTTATTATCCTCTCCAAGCCTTTTGGAATCATCCATAAAAGAACTGATAAAAGAGTGCATTGTAAACAAGTAGGAAATGCATGTCCATTCATTTTCCATGTTTGTCACTTTTGGGGCTTTTTCCTTAATTTTAAAAAGGAAGTGGCGTCAACCAGATGCAGTGTGGTTTGTCTGTGTACAAACAGCTGTGTTGTCAGTGGTGGAGGGAAACAAAGGTTGCTGTTGTGAGTGAAAGTCGTATTCATTCATTAATATATTTATATAAAAAAAAAAAATCTGTGATTCGTCACGTACTTAACCATTAACCTGGTTATCAAAGGCATCGTTTACAGGAAAATGAGGTTATGCTGATAATGCAATCAAAACATTGCCTCAGTGTGGGAAATTTGCTTTGATATGTTTGTCGTGCAGTGTTACCAAAGCTATTATCCATGTGCATGTAAAAAGATAAATAGAAAAATCCAAAATGGAATGAAAGAAACTACGCAGTCGCCAGCAACCACTCCACAACCAGAAAGTATTTATCAGAGATGGCTGAACCTCCTGGCTCTGCTTTCAGATCATTTCCAACATCGCCCAGCCTCTACCACAGTGAAATTAGAGCATAGAGTTTGCAGTTTATTGAAGTCATCTCATGATTTCTGGATGGTGAACTTGTTACAACTGTCAAAAATGTATCTCGCTGCCACGTGGGGCTGCCAAAGTGCAGAGTTGCCCACTGCAGCTTAAAATATACTGTAAACAAGAGTAAGAGAAAAATTTGACTCACTGGCTCGAAGCAGCAAATGTAATCAGTACATGACCAGAACATGACCCTTTAAGCTTTGCAGGGAAGGAGGGAAACAATTTTAAATAAACTCATAAACCAAATGTGATGCTTAAATTCTCATCAAGTGGCTTTTAGGAGGAAAAGTATGTATCTCAATCCAACAAAAGGGCTCCTCTAACTTTCCAAAGCCTGGATCAAATCCTAGATGGAGTATGGAGTGACTTATCAGTGACAGCCCCTTGTTATATGCAGAAGCAGAGGCAGCCAAGAGTGACATTAGTATTGGAAATTAATTGTTTTTTAATGTGCACGTCTCCATCGTCCACCAGCACACAGACATGGACCATTACTGTGGTCAATTAGCCATTCAACATCTTACCGGTGGCCAATGTATGGAATTGATTACCACACCACAAGCTTTCCCCGCAGCCTACCATGTCTAGAATATTAAGTGTTATGTAAAAGAAAGGGAAAAAAAAGAGTTAAACTCAACAAAGTGAATTAAATCAGCTTCAGCCTTCACATGACTGCTTAATCATTTCCCACCCAGAGGCCACCACCGAATGTGCATCAAAAAAAAGCCTCAACAATATCTCATATGCCTTATTACAGCTGGTTACTATAATTACTGTGCAAAACAAACGCAGCTGAAATCTTATAGCCAAAACTTCAGTTTCTGTTCTTGAATATGAAAGGAAGTAAAGCGCCTTCAACCGAGCTTCTGAGCCTTTTTGGCTGTGATGACATTAAGGATGATTGAAGCGTATTATCTGGGCACACAATGGCTGCTGTCCATTCAGCTGTGCTCTGCAGAGCACTGAAATAGGGAGCGGGAGACACACTCACTGCAGAGGAACGTGGAGTTTTAAAGGCGCATGACACCAAAGCCCTCCAATAGCTTTAGCTGAATAGCCTGTCTGACCCATTGTCGGCGAGTTCACATTGATGTACCTGTCTGATACGCAGTCAAAGCTCTGAGGTCGTCTGCCTCTCAGCAAAGTGCCATCAGGATTGAAAAAAAAAAAGAGATGATTTAAAACATATCCTTTTCTGCAATTCAATTCCAGGTGAAGCGGTTAATTTGCAGAGAATGGTCTGTCGTGGCTCTGGCAAGTTTTCCACATAATGTCTCAGTTTATTCAGATTTTGCCTGAATGGGTAAGACAAAATTACTCACAGTGTTTAAATTCCTCAAAGAGCTTGGAGTAGCTTATCTTTTAGTATCAATTTTGTGACACACTTGAATAAATACAGCTGTGTACACGCATTTGATAATCAATACGTATTTAGCATTCAAAATATAGCTTCCAACATTTCCTCATATGAAGGCAACCAGTTGTTCATTGTGAGTTTCTCTCACAACAAACAATGTGTGATCTGCTCGTGAGCCTGAATGATAAAACCATTTCCTTCCTCTTCCTCCTGCACTTGTGTGAGAGCACCCTTAATGAGCTTTTCAATTCAAAAAATGTATCCCCATGCATATATTTTTTTTCCACTCTAATCAGCAAAGACAAAAAAGCCGTCTCTGCATGCACTCTCTTGCTCTAATCTAATTAGAATTTATTAAACTACGCAGAAATTCAAGGACATCAATAGCTACATTTTCCTCCACAGTCAGAGTTAGCTACTCAGACAGTAGAAAGGGATGGTACACCAAATGGGCAAAGGAACCATTTTAGTCCTAACTATCCTTTCACCTCATTATGGCATTTAGAGGCACTGATGAATGCACATTTTCTGTATTTCCTCCTGATTTTAAAACAGGGGGCACTGAATGGCTACATAAATCAGCTATATTCAGCCAGTAATTGAATCTCCATGGACATAAGATGATATAAAAATAGAGGGTAATCAGAGGACACAATGCACCATGAGTAGTATGCAGACAAGATATAATAGAGCAGGGTTATGGCTGGATGATTGTCCTCCATAAACTGTCTACATATGAAATGCAACAGTATTTGAAAAATTAAACCTGCAATTGCAGAACAGAACATTAAAAAAAATAAAATAATTAAGTTATTTTCTTAAATTGTATATATTATATAGAAAAGAAATGCTAGTGCACTGCTCGCCGAAAAATATATTTCAGACAGTCATAGATTTAACATTCTCACAGTCACAGAGGTTAGTCTTACATGGTTATTGCATGCTCACCTAAAATACAGAAAGTGTAAAAATTAAAGTGATATCTGTTTTTGCAAATATACTGGAGTCTACAATGGAAAAAAATGTGACAAAAAACATGGATATGTTCTGCAGCTGCAGAAGTGGATAAATATACACGTGATTCACATGAAATCTACAGAGTCTGGTGTGTGCATTATGTATATCTTACTGTATCTATTTTTGCTTGAAACTATCCAGTGGGACAACCAGAAGTTCAGCACCAGCATCCTGAATACAATGCCAAGTTTTGTGAATTGTCTCACAGTGTGCTGCATAAATAATCAAAAAGGAGCATTATAAATAAAATGCTTTTAACTGCTTTTTAAGGAGCACTATGTAGTTTTGGGCTAGGCATTTTAATCAGAGGAGAAAGAATTTCATTGACAGATTATTTTTATGCCCAGTAAAAAAAAAAAAAACAACTAAATAGACAAACGTTCCTCATTGTCATGAATGAGTAAACAAACTGACCTTAAAGGACTGCACAGTTTCATAATGTTTTACTTTATTTATATCTGGCGGACCCTGCCACCTCTCTAGCTTCAAACAGTATTCCTGGGACCTTATTTTCCCCTGAGAACAGCAACTTTATTCAGAGGGGCGTTTGTATCATTACCTCAATAATATTGCAAATATGAACATTCTGAGTTTAAATTTCTTCTCAAAAACTAGAAAGTGTTAACACACATGATATTTTCATTTATCTGGGATTTTGCCCTGCAGCTGCCTTCTGCTGTTGCTGTACTACTTGTTTCTTTTTTCAAAAACACAAAACGTTGAAGCAGAGAACATTTTTAAAGTCGATTACCTGTAATCCAGCATCAGGAGATGGCTCTTTATATACTAATCATGTTTTACCATGAGTGTCAATATAAAAACATAGATCTGAAAACCAGAAAATGAGGATACAAAATTGCATCACAAGAATATTTTATTAGCAAAAGACAAGGGTGTCATGTGTTTGGATTTTTAGGAATAAATCCCTCAGCCTTGTGTGGGAATCTAGAGTAAATATGTGTAATTAATGGTGATTTAAACATCTTCTATTTCATCAATATGGGTTTTTCATTTAATAGCATATTTAACATTAACAACATCAGCTGCTGCTCTAGTTGATGACACTGCCATCCTGGAATAATCAAGGTAATCACATCAGCCTCCCATTGAAGAGCAGATCTACATCTACCCTGCTATGCCGCTGTGCTTCTTAGCAGAGCTGAACAACTGGTCAATTAACTGATAAGTTGACATTTAAATAATTTTACGCCTATTTTGATATTTACACTTTAATTTCAGTAATTTAGGCCAAATGCCAAACTTTCATTGGCTCCAGCTGTGCAAATGTCGGGACTTTGCCTTTTGTTGCAGTCTAGTAAACTGAATACCTTTTGGGATTTGGGTTGTTGGATGGACAAATAAGAAATCCAAAGACATTACTCTGGACATTAGGAAATCATGATGGAACATCCCATTTAAGCGGATGTACATTTGCAAAACCAACCATATAATTTTTATCCTTACTTTTATCTTGCAAAACCAAAAATACTGTCTCTACGTCAAGTGTGTTTTCTAACGCTGCCTCTTTCTCGCCACATTACGATGCACTACACCACACCACAATGGGCTCATTACTGCCCTCTAAGGCTGGAGACTCACTGTCATTCGATGGAATGTGCAAACCACAGCAGCACTTGAAGTTGTTTTATAAGCGATGTGCGGGTTAGCTCATTTTGGACCAGTACCCATCTAATACATTGGAGACAATCTGAACACTTTGGTACAACAACAGCCACAAACAAATGTTGAGAAAGTTCATTAAAGTGAGATTAATGCATTATATGAACTGTTTTTTCAACACTTGGTTGTGCAAGAGAAAAGACTTCATGAATGACGACTAACGCATTTTGTGGTTATCTACCACACCCCCAGTCACAGATGCTTCCCAGAGCTTTTCTTTAGGACCTTCTGGGACTGTCTCCCACGCAGTAGATGAGACAATCCCGCATGGGTTTAAGTAAAGTGTTAGACGGTGTTATACACAGTTTGCACTGCAGTGAAAAATCAATCTCACACACACTTGTAAGATTGTAATGTGGGCAAGTAAGCATCGCTCAATACAGTATGAGCAAGTACCATTTGAGGTTATGGGTAAAGTGTCAGATTACAGACAGGACAGACTGATTGACTGACTGTCCAACCAATCAATGGGTTCATACCTCACATTTATTGGTTGCAGGCAACACAGGATATTTCCCTGTGCTTAGAACATCAGCAGTCAGGATGCTGTACTGATGGTCTTGAAATCAAAGAGCCAGATTGACAGAAGTCTCATCCAAGTAAAGTGGGTTGGCATCGAGGGCAGACAATCATCTTTCAGAAGGATGATACTAATGATACAACTGGAGAGTCCAATGAAAGCACCTTGTCATTTTAACAAGATATCAAGATTACTTTGTTAGCATTTAACACTCCAGATGAAGTTTCGACAGCACGCCATATGGCCGAGACTCACGGGAGCTGTAGTTGTTTAATACTGACAAAAATGCTGATTGTAATATTAATAAAGAAATGCACAGACTCCTGAGGACTGTAGCATACTCTAAAATAGAGAGATGCTATGCTGGCCTATCTCAGTTGGCTTTTTCTCGGATGCTTAGTAGAAGTAGTCCAACAGCACCCACACAGCTCATGTTCTCCAAACAGCCTTCATTTGAAGACCAAATCATAAGTCCCACTTTCCTTACGAGCCAGCTACCCACCACAAGAAACATGAGCTCAGTGGGAAAGGATCTTCACTTGCTAGGCATTTGTTACAAGTGACAGACTTATCTCCCTTTAGCTAAATGCATCGCTAACCTACCCATACCCAAATACAACAGCATTCCTGTAAGTCAGTGACTGGTTACTGACATTTCTGTACCCAAGAACCACTGTATATTGGATATACACTACATTACAGAATAGCTTAACTCAGGTTTACCCTCGATGAAAAAAAATGCAGCCACAGATACTAAACTCAATCACTTTTACCAGACTGTGTAGAATGAACATAAAAGAGCCACCCAACGTCATAATAAGACAGCCTTTATTGCAATATTCATTTGTCTATTCCTACAAGGCATTTTTTAAATGCTTATTGTGGTTTCTTTATTTAGCAAGTGACAAATTTCCCCCTAGTGTCTCCATAGCCATTTTTCACAGCAACAATTAGCATTCCATGTTGTTTATTTCCAGTGGCACTCCTGAGGCAGATGGTCATGATATTTAGGAACACAGATTTGCTGATGGTCTTTTTTAACACCTTAACATTGATGTCAAAACATTTTATAGGAAAAATCAATTACTTGGACATGCAGGTCAGAATTGAAAGAAGACAGATACTTTTCATGAGTACAAGTTGGGTTGGGCATAAAATATGCATTAATCTAACCCAGAAGGATTAATATGAAGTGAAAGGTTAGTTTCCCTTAATACATGACCACAATTTCTGTCTCTGTCTTGGAACAGACAACAAGCTACTTATGTTATGAGATTGATAACATAACTATCTTCGATTAATACTGCCCCTTTCTGCAGTGAGGATAATTATTTGTAAATATACACTGTATACGTAGCTTTCCATGTAACAAACACTGACATGTAAATAGTTAAAACTAATGAGGCCCGACACTTTCTCCATGATTTTATTTATAAGATAATGCAAAATGCAATACATTCATTTGAAGTTAGAGCAATCAGCAATTCCGGTGTCTCTAGGCACCCTACAGAGACAGGAGACAGCATTCATTATATGACATTCTCAATAATTCATTACAAATGAGCCCTTCCTGTTTCTCCTTGTTTTAACTTCTCGGTCCACCTTGGCTTGGCAGCTTGCATTAAGTGACCTCCACCATGATCAACCTATGATGAGCTACAGATCACTTAGCGATAAACTACATTCTTTGCCAACATTACAGATTCCTTTTCTGCGTTCTTCAACATCTTAAGCATGTCACACATGCAGTGGAATTGACTTCCGAGGGGAATCTCACAAGAGGATGAATCAGTTGGAGATTGTCGGTCATTATCTGCTCATCCCGGTTGTGAGCTGCAGTTATTCAAAGCTTCAGCTTCATCCCTCACTTTCTCTTCTCACTTACTCTGTGCTTGTTCTTTCTGTTGCTTTGGAGATCTAGACAATAAATGACTTACCCAACCCCCTCTTAAAAAAGTACAGTAAACTTTTGAATTGTAAGGTACTGTGAATAACAGAGGACTTCCATAAACCTCAGAGACAGCCTCCGAAGCTCAGTCGATGCACAACTCATTTCAAAAAGCAATATATATCACTACATCTATAAAGTGCTTCTATTCAGGGTCAACCTACGGTTATATCCAATTATACTGAAACAACTGAGAGAGCTTTATGTGCAGTATTTAATGCTCACAGTTCACTGTCTTGAACATTTTGGATTAAATACAGCTTCCAAACATCATCCTAACTTCGATTAAAATGATAATAGAACGTTTCTCTTTTGTCATAGTTTGTACTAAACAGTAGCACATTTGTGATAAATGAAAGACCTTGGAATATGTCAAAATTGACAAGAACTGATTGCATGAACTGTATATGACATTGAACACACAATGCAACTGTCAACTCTGGTACTATTGAATTGAATGATTAATTAAATGAGAAATTAGTTTGAAGACATAGTAATTACTATTTACTGCTATATTCCTGAATTCAGTCATTTGTTACATATGCAAGTATTTGGTCATAGCAGGATTGGAAAAATACCAAGGGGATTTCCACTTGAAACCTGAGCTGAAAGTATCAATCAATTCTCTGTTGACAAATTTGTGAATGAAGGAAAACATTACCATCATTGATAAAATACTGTACTTTAAATAGCCATAGGTATGGAGGAATGGTGTGGTGATAACAAACAGTTCTGTTGGGATGACTCTGGGAATGGCAGGGCTGGTTGTTCAGTTGGTCCGCCACATCTACAAGATGGATTGGCACAAAATTTTGTACATGCATTCTTTGTTCCCAAAGTAATTTTGTTATTGGTCAACCTATGTTTAATCTTTAATCTTTGGGCATGTCTTCACGAGGGTTCAAGATACAGTACAGTGTATTTTTTTTTTTCCTGCTTTTTGCTTGAGTCCTGTTTGTGGATGACTTGTAAACTTTTGACTCACAAATCTGACAACAGTTTTTAGGTATTGACAACCAAAGCACACAGTAATAAGGTTGCAAACTAAGATGGTGAACTTAGTAAATAATTTTCCTGCTAAACGTCAACATGTTAACATTGTCACTGTGAGCACTTCAGCATGCTGACTTTACAGTTTGCTCAAGCAGCACTGTACCTACAGCCGTGCAAAGCCACTTCCATATTTAGACGGCAGTCTGTGATTGCTATAGTTGGATTCAGCTTCAGCAAGTATATTCATACAAATAATCAAAAACACCAAAGACCTATTGCTATGAATAGCTGTTTCCCAAAACTCTCAGACCTTTCTACTTACACGATGCTTTTCATCCTCCCCCTCCTGCCTCTAACCCACCAGAGTCACGCCTTCTATCTATTCAGCAGCATCTCTAAGTGAACGCAAAGGGAGGGCAAAGGAGACCGCAATGCCACAAGCAGCACAAAGTGCGGCTTCTGGAGTTAGAACAAGAAGACTTTTGTTTGGTAACTCAGTGGGGTTCAGTGCTCTGATGTCTGCTAGATTTAGCTTCTGTCCCAGAAAATGACTATGTTTATTAATGTCAGCTACGGAAACCAGCAATACTGTTGCCACTTTTACTTCCACTTGGAATCTAACTGAGTGAATTGCATGAAGGATTAAAAACACTGCCACTTCAACACTGCACTCATTCCAATCCTCTGGGTCAAGGATGAGGCAGATGTCTGGTTTGTTTGTGTGATATTGAGCTGGGTCAGTTTGGATTCTCTCCAATGTATCAGATGGGTACAGGTCCAAAATGAGCTAACCCGCATATCGCTTATAAAACGACTTCATAATTAAATCTAAAACAGAGAAGAGAGAGGGGAATCACATGCCTAGCTTCTTGTTACCAAGCAACCAAGTCAACCAATGTGCATACCACTCTGTCCATATTAAAGGCAGAATGAGGGGAACTGGGCTCCCTGTCCGTTTCCCAGCTCTCTTTTTAACACGTTAAAGGACAAAGCGATAGGAATGTGAGACAACAGATCAAGTCGAAGTGGGGTGTTTGAAATTCCTTTAATGAGAACTTGGCTCGTTTAGAGGCATTATTGAGACTCCCAAGTTGATGTGACTTGAATCGAAAGTAGTTTGGCCAGTGGCAATGGTAAGGGCAATAAATTCTCTGTAGGGTTTTGAAACAAGTAGAATTAAGGGAGGGAGTGAGAGGCAAACGGGGGCAAAGAGTTGGTCTTTGTTAGCATTTCCTTTGTCTGTAGTGAGGACAAAGCCAAGTGGATAAGACCCGAATTATAGTAGAAACAGCTTATTTTCTGAAATCAGGAATCAAGGCATCACAGATGGAAAGACAGGTGAGATCCTCGGTTAAATAATAATGAATACTACTTAATGCAATTGTTTTAAAGGTTCTAATTCATGTAAACAAAACAGGCTGTCCAAGGGCTCTTGAAGCTGCAAAAATATCTTCTCAAAGCCTGTCATCTCTATCTATCATGTTTACATCGATACAACAGTGAATTAATATTATGTGACACAGTATGTCTCTGCTGGGCTGCAGAGCCTAAAAAACCCTGACTCATGCAGTGTTGTAAGCGCAGTGTTTTAAAGTCCACAGCTGTCCCATTATACGTATGAAAGTGGACAGGAGAGGATGTAAACATCCAGAATGCGTCCGCCCTGTCCCAGCCACCCACCCTCACGACAAATATCCATCCTATGTTTATGTGCTTCAGCCTATGTGTCAGGTTCATTTCAGTTCAGCAGCGGGCAGGAAGCATATGACAGTACCACCCACCTTTTTATGGCACTTGACAGCCCCTCTGCGTGACAGATAGCCGAGACACAAAATGCATTTGAATAATGCAGCTGTTCTCTGCGATGCCAGAGCTGAGGTGATGGTCGAAAAGGCACATGGACAGAGTACAACTAGTGCACCTGCTGAACTACCTCTCAATAGACTCAGCTTTGAATGGAAGCTCCTGTTATCACCTGTGAGTGTCTGCAATGCTCTTTGCTGGCAATAGAGCAGATGGAAAGAGCTGATTTTAAACGTGAGATTATTTAAAATTAGGATGAGCACCAAGGTCAGTGAAGCTGTCTGAGGTGACTGTTCCCTTGTTAAGTAACCCATTTCTTTTTCCTTTTTATCTGTTCTTATCTAAAGAACAGTTTTCTCCCTTGCTCCCTCACTGTTTCATTTATTTATTTTTGGCGAGCACCTGCCTCCTCTTAATTCTGCACACACACCTAGTGGGGCAATTACTGCATATTGAACGCCGCTGCTGTCTGGCTGCACACAGCAGCTATAATACATTTTACTGGCTCAAGTTTTTATTATACATTTGCCTACTGTTCAGACCACCTTCATTAAAACCATCTTACTTTAAAGGGATGAGCTGTCAAAGGCTTTACAGATCACCCAAAACCCTCCCCATGCCATTAATCTAAATTAATGCTCTGACAAATATGTCATAATATTGGGCGTGAAATATGATAAATGCTCACTTCAGCCCATCCATAATTAAGTGTCTTTAGTGAAATGGCAAAATTTCAAATTGCAGAGCTGGCGTGACTGCTAAAAGCAACAAAGGTGACCTTATGCTTTTACTCTAAACAACCTACTAATAATGGAGATTGCCCTTTAAAAAGATTTGACAGGTGAAATATAGTACAGTGCAGCCGATAATAATAATTGGAGCCACATGCATGTCTGACCTGAATCCATGGTCTCAATGTACATTTCCTGCATAGCTCATTAAAACAGAATAAAAGTATCATCATATCTAAACACGATTAATGTTCCAATACCTAAGAGGAAAAAAAATAATATATTGTGTTTTCTATTAAGTAATAAATGAGCTATGACTATATTTACTGTACACAGAAGAGGCAAAAGCAAACAGCAGGATGTATTACCATGCCTAAATCATTATGTCAACAAATCACTGGTTTAATGTTGCAAGAGTAACAGATTTAAATCCAAGGAGAGGATGGATGCTTATTTGGCAAAAGTCATTTCTGCTTTAAATACATTTAAAATGTGTTTTTGGGCAAAATGCACGGAGGAAAAAGTGACTTTGCATTGTTGTTCAGGAGGGACATGGATATGAGAATATGAATTGGGTCTGACACTTTTCAGTGAGACAAGAATTCTTCCAGCATTGTGTGGATAAATATTGCCACTCTTGCCGGCAACTGACAACACAAGTATTCTGCGAGAGGCATGTGGAAGGAATTGAAATGCGTGCAGTTTGAATTTCAATCCCGTGCATGCAACTATAAAATTTCAAAAGAAATCTTAAGGCCGCACAACACTTAACCGCTTAACTCGGTTCATTATATCTGTTTTCTCAGTAGTCTTGCAAGGTAAATGACATAAGGTATTGTACAGCCCCAGGTGTCGACCTCTAACTAGACTGGGAGGCACGCTCACTTCATTCACTGGCCTTCCTGGTAATGAGGTGGAAGAGAGTGTCAGCCTATGGCCAGCTGGGAGGCACAGTCCACTGGTGAGTCAGACGAAGTTTAATAGGCAAAACCAAGACATGAAAGGAGACCGCTGCAGTCAGACTGATGTCACAAATGCTGGAGGACAAGCTAATAATAGGACATGTTTATGAAAATATCAAAATATAACATGCCATGGGGTGTTCTGGTTGCTCAGCAAGCGGGGGACATGCATTGTATTTTGCTCACAACCATTTTTTTTTTTTTGCACCCTTTCGCATTTTTCCTGTCTTTTCCATGATATCTATGAGCCACACAAGCCATACATATAACCTTCATATGATATACTGTTCATCACACACAGACAGATGCTTGTTAAGCTGATCAGTGGATGTAATATAATGGACTAAGATGGCAACAGATGTTTCATGTTACGTCTGCCTTTTTTTAGTGGAGGTCTTTTGTAGCCTTTCCCATCAAGGAATTCATACAGATAATTATGTGAAATGTGAAATGAAACAGCTGGAAACAGATGATATATTTACAGTAGGTTATGCTCTACGGCTAAAGCAAAATTGAAATGTCTGCAGTTCTGTATCGAGTAATGTGGTACAGCACACAGGCTTCACACATGTTTGTTTCCACAATTATAGGCCAATTAATCAACTCAGACAACATCTACGCTATTATGAGCCAGCAAACGGTAATCCAATGAATAGCATCGGAAATAGATGGGAAAGGAAATAACATCTGATGAAGCATCAGCAGCACCGTGTCTGAGCAGTTGTATTGTCACGCTCAGAAACAGAATATGTCTTTTAAGACAAAAAATGCAGCAGTGTTTGAGGTGCATGTTTTACCAAGAGCACTGATGCTTGTAATTTTACATCATTAATTTGTTTTGGGAACTAGTTTTGGGTCTTTGATCTGGTTTTCTCTCCCTCTCCCACAGTGTTTCTGCACAGACTTTGAAGGGCAAACTTCCCTCTGTCTATCCGAGCCGATTTTAGCAATTTCTAACAGAGCGAGCCAGGGGATGATCAGAACTAGTACAACGCTGGCATAATAGACCCTGAAATCCAGCTCTGATGGGGGGTATGTTTAACTCAAATGGGGACATAATGTAATGCGCCAATGCCCACGAGGCAATTTACTTTAATTTTACAGTTTTAAACCTTTCATGAAAACCTGGCCCTGGTGCTTTTGTCTACCTCTAAATGCAAAAATATTTCACTGATTGCCAAGTTATAGTTTCTAGGCTTTATGTAATTTATTGCAGTGAAAAACAATAAAATGGATCTGACAGGCTTAACTATTTAACTTCACATCATGCTGAAAAGACCGTGTTAACATTTCTTAAGGTGATTTTGAGGACCCTGAAGTATGAGACGAGAGAATAACACAGCACAATCTTATTCTAAAGCAAATTGGTTAATAATCTGATGCATAGCAGCATGAAATGGACTGAAAATGTGTTGGATTTGGATTGATTTGACAAACAAATTTACAACTTTTTGCATGTGTGCTGTAGCTTTTTGTGGGGTAAATTACAGCACAAACTATTACTGACTTTTCAGTGAAAACTGGTCCCTTTATTGCCCCAATGTAAACATACTTGCTTGAGATTTTGGCCTGAAGTCAAGAGAACAGGTTGTATTCAGTTCTCTACTGTGCTTAATGCAAATAGTTTCTACATGACTTTCACGGTTTATAAAAATAATTAAATGCAGCACCTCTCCGTAGACATTCAATTTACATTTTAAACTCTCATGAGAAAATGGAGTGATAACATACCAAGGTAGCAACAGATTTGTGTGGGTGTTTACTCTGTCGAAGCCAACACTGACATTATCTGATGGGTGGCGTTTATTTTTTCTTGCCAGTCCGAGGTCTTGAATAATTAAACAGGATCAGCGTGCTCCTCTTTTTGTTAAAGACGGGAGGTATTCTGACAGTCCCTGTTTGACAGGCTTTGCCCTGCCCAAGGACGTGAGGGGCCTTCTAAACAAAGCTCCGGCTTTGTGCATTAAAAGCAAAGAGACACTGTCTAGACCAAATACCTCTTTCCCACTAAGTTCGCCAATGCCGTTCTGTCCTGAAAGGCAGACTCCAGCAGAAGTCTCATTGCTTGCTTTAGATTCATCTGTCTGGCCCAGCGCTGATGGCTTCAGTCCATCTGGGAATTCAGTCAGGCTTGGACTTACACACCTGACATGCTGCAAGAATGGACACAAACCAACACTCCCTCTGAGATGAAATTTGTTTTTTTCACTGTTAATGTCCAAAAACGCTGCAAGTTCAATAAATCAATGCTTTTTTTCAGACAAACGTTAGAAGAAATTGATGGAGGGCATCTGTAGGACAGGCACAAATAAAGTACTGGCCAAACATCCAAATATGTTCTTCCCTCAAGGACAAAAATAATGTGCCATGATTTTCTGTGTGAACAAGGGTGGCCTTAGGGCGGAAAGCATACACAGACATTTGTTCGGTGTGTTTTGCTCATATATAAAGTAAACCTCATGAGAGCCCTTTTAGCAGTCCCATAACATGGTTGGGAAAACTGCAAATTGATCAAAAAGAACACAGAGAAATGCATCCTGCATTCTCACATAGCGGTGAGACGGAAACACAAAACTAGTTCAGCTCAATGGTTGCTCAGAGGAAGCTGAGATTACTGCAGCGTCTTCGGCAAAACAGAATGTGATCATTGTGGGAAAAAATGCAATCGATCATTACCATTTTGAGGACAGTCAACAGAAAGTATGGTAAGAGAAGCTCTTGCATGAAGTGCTAGAGATTTGTCGAGGAACTACATATTTCTGTCATTCTACCTATTATGAAACAAATCTGTTAGTATGCCTATTCTTGCATGATTATGTAATTTTACTTTTGGTCGTCCCAAAAAATCATTTTAAGAAACTAATGACTTGTATCACTTTTAATTGGTGGCATCAAATCAGTTGCTTCATTAAACAAATCCCTGAGATGCTTCCACTCTCAGCCACAGCCAAAATTGTTATGATGCAATATTGTTGTGTGTATATAGGACATTTGATTCAAAACACTGGTGTACTTGTACTTGTAACAGCTGACTGCAGTGTCTACACCTCTCTGCTGACATGATCATGTGTTTATGTGTTCACCACTTTGATAATATTCCACCCTATGACATCCACACTTCTACTTGCCCGTTTTGTCAAAATAACTCCTGGCTCGATATCTGGATTGTCAAATACATTTGAGAATGGTTCGCTGAGCTCAGCGAGACCCTAAGGAAAATTTCTGATGTAATTTAATCACAGTATAACCTCAGCAAGTGCAAGCAGTGGAGAGGCAAGTGTGGGGAATATCTGGCTCATGGAGGCTGTGGTGGATTATAGCCAGCTGTTTGCTCATCGCAGTTGTTTTTAACTTGGTGTGGTGTAGCTAACATGAGTTCATTAATAAGGCTACAGGTGTCTGCATGAAATGTCTCATCACTAACACCGCATCGCCGTTGCAGTGCTTAGTTGGACCTCGATGGCACATGTTGAAGTCTGTCAGTGCAAGAGCTACATTAAACCTAAAGTGAGAAGATTGAAGAGTTGATTCACACTTGGTGACTGAAGCCTTAGTCCTCATCATTCGTTGTTCTGTGCAAGTCCCTAGTGTTGTGTAAGCTGTTGGTTGGATCTTTTGCTAGTTGTGATCCATAAAATTAAAATTGTGGCACAGATGACCATCCCCACTAATAGTGAATCATATTACAGTCACAGATCTGTCAAAATATTTGCAGTATCATTTTTTTGACCATGTCTTGAAGCCCTCAAGTGAAGTCCAAATTTAGCTTGTTTTGTCCAACCAGCAATCAAAAACTCCCAAATATTCAGTTAGCAGTGATGTGAAGCAGAGAAAAGTAGTGAATCATCATGTTTTAGAAGACTGCATTAGCAGATGTTAATGATTTTGGCTTTACTATTGATTAATTGAACTGTGGATTTACTGATTAGTGAATCACAGCAAGACATACATTATATTACACTATTCATTGCAATTGTGGCACAATTAAAATAGATCCTAAATTCCCTCAAAACTTTCTCCACAACCTTGAATATTAATGAATGAATAGGTAATGATCAATGTTATAATGAGTAAACCAAAAATGTTAACCGATTCGGCTATTGCTATATTCTGATTGGTGCATTGAAGTACGTGGTATCACCAATTCCAATAGGAGCTCTGCCCACTTAAAACGAATGAAAATATCTAAGACATAGCAGTACAGACATAAAGCTTTCATTTAACATACCATGTAACCAAAACTATCGCAACTTAAGCAGAAAATTATCATGTCTGTAGCCATCTTATTGAGTAAGAAGCTGATGGAGAAAATAGGGTTTCAGTACCTTAAAAATGTTCTATCGATTCAGTTCTCTTTCTTCTGTTAACCAGCGATATTGCCGTGGGGATGCAACCTCCGATAATCTGTAACTCATTAACATCTCTTGCCCACGCTTTACTGCTGTGCCAGCAACACATGTCACAGCTAATATAGCTCTAAGTAAGACACTCCCAATCAGCAATCTGTAGGCTGTGCAAATTATAAGAAGTGCACACAGCAGACTGGAGGGCAGAGACCGGAATGGCAAACGGATGGTGAAATTCACCTTATGGACTAAACAGTACAGCCTCACGGTTGGAGACTTACCATAATAGGGTCACGCAGACACGGACACTCCAGAGCAAGCCGCTGTGATAAGCGCTGACACTGGCATGAGCAATCTCTGCAGACGCCCACTGACCCTAACATCTGAGGCTTATTGTAATGCCTCTGTCTGCTCCGAACACAGATAACAAAATCAGACACTATTTTTCATTTGTCTCTCAGGTCAGTGATATGAGGCAAGGCTGACCTTAAAGCTGCTGATTACACTTTACAGTCACAAAGCTAAGGTGAACTCTGTAATTTCCAAAGTGAAAGTGGAAGACAAAAGGTGGCACAATAAGGCTGTGTGTTATTGTGAAAATATATTCAGGGCCTTATCACTTATCTGGAGCCACTTGGAAAAAAAAAAAAAAAAAATGTCAGCGCTGCATCTCTTGACACCCACATAGAACAATGTTTACAAAATCCTTTGATTTATCAGTATGTGTACGTTCACTCTGCCAAATGGCAAAGTATTCTCTCGCTCTCGCTGCTCATCCTTTTCTTTCGCCCCCTTTTCTCTAATTGTCACCTCGCGTCAGAGAAGAAAGCTGCAATTATTGCACTTCAGTAACTGTTGAGACAACATCGCAACAGTGGAGCTTTGGACACCGCTGAGCTGATGGTTTGGCAAGATGGTCTGAGAAGCAGAGCTTTTAAACTGGAGGATCTCTGAGCTCCAAGCACCTGCTAAATGATAGCTTTAGATCACTGCGGGAGAGTACTGGAGGGTATAGACATTTTCATATAAATGTGCCCATTGAAGGGTAAGCCCACAGAGCAGTTCCAGGTGTTGGTGCCTAAAGACACCTGAAATGCCTCCCATCACTGCTCAGCAGCCCTGCAGCAGTAGTTTGCTGTAATGTCACGCATTTTTCTGGCTTATGCTTTGAAAGTGAATGGGCACTTTGTTGTAAAAACCGATGCTTTGTTTTCTGTGTGTCCAACGGCGAACTAACGTCACATTCAGCACATTGTGTTCTTGTTTAAAATGGAATGCATGTGACATCTATCATGTGAAACTTAAGTGAGGAAATTGCTAATTTAATGGCAATTGTCATAATTCATTCGTCATACGTATTTTTTCATGATAACATTTTTTACCTTAGGTTGTGTCAACAGCAGACAATCATAACCTGTGTTTTAATCACTAATAGTTCCCAAATAAGGCTGCATCACATAAATTATGTCACCAATCAGTTTGGTTGCTCGTGCAAACAAAGACTTTGGCTACTACTTGGACTTTTGCTGTATAATTAAATCTGGTCAAAGGAGAACTTCTGACAACTTCATTATCAATACTATCACAAGCGTACATGCAATTTGCTTCAACAATGTTTTCTTCATGACATGTAGAAATACCAGAGAAATCAAAACAACTGAGAATCAGCTCACAGAATGACCCAGAGGATACTAACAAAAAGCTTTTTCTAGGCAGGTGAATTGAAAAAGTCCAACACATACCATGCATATTTGTCAGGGCCTGACTAGGTCAAAAAGAAGTTTTATGTTTGTATTGTCACACTGACATTATGCATTAACCTTTTGTGAGTCTGGTCTCTTGGAGGAAAGACCTGTGCGAACTCAGTGCAGGTTTCATTTCAGCAGGTTTCGACAACATTGCATGGGTCACCTTTACGATTCATTATAGAGGCTGCATTTGCTTTATTAAGAGCGTACTGGTGGATGTATAGCAACTGTGTATCCCTCAGATTGAACAGTGATTTAAGAGGCTTTGCAGTATGTCACCACATTCTTCTGAATGCATGATCCATCTGCTGCAATGGTTTCCATGGATACCAGTGTTTTTTAGACGTTTCAAATAGCAACATTAGGCAAACCTTTTTTTTCCTTCTGTGTGTGTGTGTGTGTGTACAAAAAAGGCTATCATTCATTTGTGAGATTTGAACTTTATACTTGAATGTGCCTTACAAATGAAACCAATGCTTTACCTTTCACCATTACATGACCACGACTCCAGTAAATCACATTTTTAGACAGTAAATTACTGAAAATTTTTCATCTCTGTTGCTGCAGTAATTATCCATTCTTCCATGCAAAAACAGGGTTTGGAATGGAAAAAAAATCAATAAACCATTATAATTTAACTTTATTATTTCCCCTCTGCTGTGGCATCCATTCTGTGCCAGCATCTCAAATAGGGCAGCATCAAATATAGATGCCTGAATAAATACATTTATAAACCTATGATTCAAAACATTTTGCTCAAAAGCCAAAACCATTTATATATTTCATCAAGCACATTAAAGTTTTCCTTTGTTACATGTTTGCCACAAACATATTAAGGCACATTCCAATTGGCACAATGATAAGGAAGGGTTTTGTGTATGACTGTGACCGCGTGATTCAATGACGCACAAGGATGACCATGAAGTAATGGCCCCCAGCCATCATCCCCGCATTGATACATTCCAGAGCAAAGGAGTGAGGCAGCCTCTGATCAAGGAATTCTGATGCTGGTGAATCCTTCAGAATTCAGAGTAAGCCTGGTGATGAAGGTTAGGCTTTCAGCTATTACAATGACCTGCACCAGATTTTGCATCTGAAAGGTTACGCAGTCAAACTCTCAACAACTGTAGGGGTTAGATGTTTACTGGGATCTAAGCCTCACTACATAATAGGAAACACAATATATTTTACGATCTGAAAAATCACATGATATGTGCCATGATAGATCAGCATGAACACATCAACACTAACACATATGAATAAATGATTTGAGATGATGCAATGAATTATTAAAATGAAAATACTGACAAGTTAATTACTTGCCTGCATTTTTTTTATAACTGCATGTGTAATTGTTTGTAACTATGCAAATGCAGTTTTATTTATTTAAATGTCTGTCACTGTTACAGATCTGTTGCAGATCTCATAGACGCTTGCACACAATAGACCCCACATATGTTTCGATATTCTATATGCTCTGCATTTGGATTTAAATCTTAGATCAGGTACAAATGCATGGCATAATTAGAGAATTCTCTAATGAACTGAGTGGTCATGAAACAGAAGTGCAGGAAATGTTTCTTTATACTGACAGAAACCAAATGCAGCTCAGAGGCGGGGTAAGAATCATGTTTTATTTTCTACATTATCATATCGGTGCCATTTGCTCTTTATTCATTAGCTTGAAATGATACACACATAGACACACACACACACACACACACACACACACACACACAGCAGCAGCAGCTGTGTACATGACCGTCTTTCATAGATGTAAGTATCAAAGAGACAGAATCAAAGGCCTGTACAACTGCTTCACACATAGAAATGGTCTATTAATGTTTCCTTTGGAAACAAAGGTGTCTTTGAATGCACCAAATCAAAGACTTAACAGATTATAGAGAAGGCAGCCTTTACATGGCAGTCATATTTGATTTATATCATAGATGATCCTAGTGGCAGACACTCAGACGCCACCCAGAAGACAGTAAAACAAATGAAAAATACAAACAAATTGAACAGATGTTTGAAGAAATATGTCAAATTAAACCACATTTGTCTTTGATTCTGTCACAACATGATCAAAAGGATGCATCATTAGTGAAAAAATGAATTAAAGATATCACAACAAGAGATGTCAAATCCATAATATCAGCAGGTAACAGTCACTATCTTAAAGTGGAAATGAAAAGTTTTTCTCTTTAACTTATCATTATGAACCAAAAGTTACATGCACAATGTTATATTTATTCCTGTGTAGTTGTTAGTTTCTACTCTGAGGAAAACAGAAATGATCTGGTTATCTTGCCCACAGCGAGGCCACCAATAATAATTTAAATTACTAACTAATTTAGACTTATGTAGCTAACAGTGATTGCTGATATAAATAATTTGTTACAGGACATGCAGTAATGACTGCAAAGCGTATTATTTTCTAATATTAAATCTAAAAGTTGGTCATCTACCACTATTTCTTCATCCGCTCAAATCCCTTTTTGCATCCTGATTATATTAAACATTGGACCAACATGCATTAAAAAAAAAACTGAGCGCACTGTAACATGAATGACATTTGCCAAACATGTCATTTGACTGCTGCTAAAAACCTGAGGAAAAAATTTAATCTATGTCAGCTTTGTGAGATGTCGTACATGGAATTCAAATAACCAGACAGTCCAAAGATGACTGGGAGGATGGTTACTAAGGTAACAGCATGGTTACAGTTACCAGCAATGGACTAGACGCCTCCATCATCTGAGGGAGGAACGCAGATACTGACACATTATGCTTTGTTGACCTCTTGCATAATCCAATAATGGGTTTGTATTGTATAGGACTACAGAATAACAGAGGAAGTCTGTTTTATAAATCCAGCACTTGGCTTCCACAACTGAGTGCAGCATTAACGTGCCCATTGATACAGCAATGACAAAATGTTGACTCTATTTACATGCCAGTCAGCTCTTCCACATCATTTTCCAAAATGCAGAAAATGATGGTTTCATCAGAACCTGATCAGAGCTATGCACTGTTACACCTGTAACCGCCCCTGGAAGTAATGTAACAATGTACTCAGTGCACCCCAAGGACATTTGCTTCATTGCAGCAAAGTGAAGAAATTAAGTGACAGAAATCTGTGCCTCTGCAGACTTCCTGAGAAGTAATTAACTGATCCCAGGTGACACGTGAGTGATGTTCTCAGAACTCAATTTGCATATTTGCATTTATTTTTCAGATATACTGTAGCTTGTTTTGCCATTGGACCTCTGCACTCAAACTGGATTTACAAACTAGTGATGTCAGAGGAGAAAAAAATCTAAAACCGAAATGCAGGCTTTTACTGGACGCTCTGCTTAAACAGAGCAAGTCTGGGAAGTCTGGACTAGCTGTGGTGGTACAGTATTGATTCAGTAATCCAAAGCCATCTCCCAAGTGCTTCTGATTTATCTGTCACATTTCATTATGACTCCTGCGCTCTGAAGCTCTTTCTCTTTAATACAATACTACAGAGAGCAACTAACCATCTGATGTGTCGTCTGTATTGGCCGAACTGATAGGTCCCCCCACAGCAGACTTTCACTAATTTGGTGGAGTGTGATTTGCTCATTTTACTGTGTTTAGAGACCTCACACTGAGACTGCCATTGAGACATGACGAGGAGAGTGTTACTAAATCGACAATCAAGGATTATTTAAGTAAAGAGCCTGTTTCTAATAATAATACTCTAGTGGAGCAGTTATCTTCTCTATGTTACAGACTGGCAGGAAAAAAAAAATAATCTTTGTGTGTACTTAGTCGGTTGTTGCTAAATTAATGCTGGAAAACAGCATGACTGTGACAGCGTGGGTCGTTTGTGAAAGCAGGTGAAAATGAGCTTTATAATCAAGCCTAACGAGCGCACATGACTCTGATACAAGAGGCCAGTGTTGGTTTCCCTCAACCAATTTTTTTTTTTTTTTTGTACCTGGAGAACCAAGTAGTCCTCGATACTAAAACTCTATGTAAACTGTCAATAGCTCTGCAGATGACAACGTTAGAATCTGTCGATTGGTTGGTCCACCATCTCAACGTAAATCCTCACGACGAGACCTTACGACTTCCGACACGATACCCTCATCTTTTCTGTAGTGCCACCATGAGGTTGACATTTGGAACATTATTGGATGGATTGCTGTAAAATTATCTTCAGATCTTCAAGAGGATAAACTGTTAGGCAGTACTTTAACAATCAAAAAACCTGCAGTGACATTCACATCAGTCCCAGCTGGGCTAATGTGAATGTCAGCTAGGCTTTCAGGTCCTCCTTCATGAACATTATAACACCATCACATTCCCGACCATAGGTGTATGTAACATTAACATACAGCGGTTACCTATCTGTGTCAGTTTGTTTACTTTAGATTAAGAGCCAGACTGAAACTTAAGGTTCTCCAGAGTCAAACTATGTATACAATTGATGCTGAATGCTAGAATAGGGTAGGAAAAACATAATAAATGCATTAGAGTCAGTTGGCCAAAATTGTTCTGGGTCCTTGAGAGTCAAAAAAAGGGGGCGAGTTAAATGCTCATATGTGCAATGGTGTTGATAGGCCCTGATATTGATCTTCATAGATAAGTTGGTATGCATTTCGTTTAACAGCAAAGACAGTGGATACAAGCTATCTTGCAGAAAGACAATATCCAGACTGCTAGAAAATCACATTTGTGTTTCCAATTCAATTTCGGTAACAACTGTCCATGCTCATATTTGTAAGTGATCGATTAGGTATTATGTCCATGCATTGTTACCCCATCTGCCTTGGTTGCTACAATAAGGACCTGTGTAGGTATGTGACCACACACTGACCAGTATGCTGCAGGCCAGGTGAATGCATCAAGATAAATCGTCCCTCTCTTCATACCACAGCAATATCTAGTTGCGGTGCAGATCCCTGCCACCACACCAGACAGCATCACTGACAGATGAGTTTAAGATTTGCAGTAATGCTGGCAGGCTTACCATGCTCTGACCGTGACATCAGTGTGGTGTGCTGGTTGCCAGTGGTGTAAGAAACAGTTTGAAATCTGATTGAAACAGGCAGAATGTGGCACACACAGTATCCAGAAATTCTACTCTAATTTGATTTCAACGCCGCCAGGAATGTGGTTTTAATCTGATTTTCAAATTAAGTTCCCCTGTGTCCAGACTTGATGAATTAGTCTGACTCCTATCTGGATGTGCCAAACATCGGCTTTCCCAAACAGAACCATTTTGTAGTTGCACTTGGGCCCTTGTTGTTTCACTCAGGTAATCAAGATCTGGGGGCCCAAGCACCTGCAGTCAAGTTCGGTTTCCTATTTTGGTCATGAACTTAACAGCAGCACAAAACATGCTGAAGTTACTTGGATTTAAAAATGTAATTGCCATAGAATTTGATTCCACTGTTCACCAGTGGGTTAGGAAGTCATCAATAAATGTCATCTGTCTCAGTTAGCGATGGCCATTACTGAAATATCCCATCATGCACCTGCATAGCATTAGTGCTGCCATTTCAGAGAGGTGTTCCTTCAAAATTATGAATTTACAATTGATTGTAAGCCTATAAACAGTTCCGCGTTTGATTTCAACAGTGCCTAAATACGCCATGCGATGGTGGCATTTGTGCTATTGTTGTTTTGGCCTGTAGTACCCCTCAAAAACACCTGAGAACATATATACTGGGCCAAGTGGAACAGTGGTTCCCAAATGTGTGGGGTGTGCCAAGGGATTTTGTTACAACCATACTTTATTATGTCAATATACTGACATACATACATACTTACTTACATACATACGTAATAATCATCAGTAATGATGATATAAAGACCAAGTCAGTAAATTTGGCAGGTATTGGAACAAGAAGAACCATCTGGTCATTTCAGAAAATGATATCACTTTACTGTAGGAAAGTCTTCAAAACCTGAAAAAGACAAAGCTTTGACCATGTAACAACAAACAACAACAAACATCATGTAATAAATGTAATATTGTTTAATTTATTGATCATAAATATGTTATATACAGTTAGTTGTGTGAGATGTATTCTAGTGTCTACTGTCACTGTTTTCTGAAGCTATTCACTGTTAAACTTATGTTCAGTCCTCTTTTCATACATTTGCATCCAACAAAACACAGCCTTGTCACTCCACTACAGTTGTTCTGCACTTTGACTAGCTTCATACACAATATGCATAGTGCACCCTTCTTAAGACAAAGACATTCGGCTGAGTACTGTCATATTCTGATGAATACATATTCATTTCTGTTCAGTTTTGTTCAGTTGTGTTGTTTTCACATTGAATTGAAGGCTCCGCTACAAAGGAGGTTCAAATATGATTTTTTTCATCCTCATTACTTGCCCATGCTTATTGTATGTATTGTATGTAGCTTAGAGCGGATGGAAAAGAGGGCGCTCAATAAACATTGTGTGTGGTCGGTGAAAAAAAAAAGGAAAGGTCAGGAGTTAGGTCTAGATTTTCTGTTCCTGACAAATCAGTCTAGATTCACTTATTTCTAGCGTGAGAAGAAAGTTTTTACATTCTAAATCTGGCTTTAAAGGAAAAACTGTGAATTATTGAGTGGCTTTTACCTTTCAGTTCATGCCCTTGACCATAAAACTATATTTAAAAGTGAATTCCTAAAATAGGTCTGATAGATGTTACATTTAAAAATCTACTTGGGGAATATGGAGAATAGATGATGTTATCTTGCCACACTGATTATGTAAGTGTGTACGCTGCCCTAGATCATAGTATAACATGTAAGTTTAAAAGCAGCATCCATTACAGCTACTGAAGCTGTTACAGTAGCAGCAGTTACAGAACCCCCTTGAGAAAAAAATGGATTTTGCCTCCACTTTACCACAGACAGTGTCTTTGAGTGACAGACTCATTTGCCAGGTTTTTGTGGGTGGATGTTTATGCAAATGTCTCTCCTCTGTGGGCTGAAATAGCCATCCAGTGACAGGCCAAAACTAACTGGGTTGAAATGCAGGAACATGCAACCGAGAGGCTGAAAGCAGTGCATAATTTACATTAACATCTCTGGCACCGCACAACAAGGGCTTGATAAAAAATTACCACATTAAATCAGCCCACACAAAAGTTAGAATTGTTATTATTTTTTTAATTTAATTTTTTTTGCCTATTTAAAAAATGACAAGAAATGTTCGAGACATCTGACAGTGTTTATTCACACTAAGAGCTTCAAAGCCTCGCCCTCACTTGAGAACTGTGGAGCAAAGCCGCAAAACACTCATGTGAATGTTCATGTTTTCTTAAAAGGATGAATAGCACGATTGTGGAGACCCACTCTGAAGGGTTTTGCGTTCAAAATGAAATTTGTCATATGAGAATCACAATTGTTGCCGTCCAGTGTTGTTTGTACAATGAGCTAAATTGTTACTTTAATGCTGTGAAGCAAAGAAACCCGACCTTCATTACACACCGAGTACTAGTTGAATTCAGTTGAAGCGAGTTCATAGTGTTCCTTCTTTTCCTCCTGAATGAGGCTGCTGGAATATTCTTTCTTTTTCTTTTTTTCTTTTATTTTTTTAAGGGCAGGAAATCAAACATGATGGTTACTACTGAATTATGCATATGATGCTAGCAAAGAAAAACGTGTATAATAAGAACATGAGACGGTCTTCATCTACAGAGACTCATTATTGTCATGTTTGCATTCATATAGAAAACCTTTTTGAAGGAAACAAGAGCAAAACAACGGTGGGTACTCCTTTGATTTGCAAGGTTCACTTATCTGTTACTCATAAATTGCAAAATAGAGGCTGGATGCTGTGATGTCAAAGCAAGATGCGCAATTATGAATGGAAATGTTTCCATGATAAGTATGCATTGCTGCTGTGGCGAGGAAACGGCACTGTGGCATACTGCATGGAGCCTTGTACAAAGAACAGAATCAGCTCGACCGTGCATATGCTGCAACGGCACAATTGATGCAGCACCAGGGTGCTGCATGATAAGATGTTAAACAAGTGATTCGAAAACCCAGAAGGTCCTTGATATATAAAGTGTTTAACCTCAAACATAGTCATTTAAAAGAAATGTGCGAAACAGTCTTTGGTAACACTTGATATAAACCAGAATTAGTAAAAGTATTTTTTTTTAGAACTGTTAACAATAATGAAATGCTTACTATTTATTAAGCAGTTGTAAAGCTTTATAAACATCTATTGCATTTTCATAATGGCCATCCAAATAATGTCTATAGATGAAATACACAGTGTTGGTAAAATAACTATTAATTTAAGTCTAACTATAAATTAAGCATTTATTGATGATGGTCACTACCAAGTCTTTCACATTGACATTTCTTCACTATTCCTCCCATAATTTTTGTGAATTGTTCAGCATTAACATGATGAATCAAGCAGCAGAGACACTGATACGTTAAAAAAAAAAAAAAAAAAAAAAGCTACTACCCACATTTACTTCTCTTCATTTGTACTGGGAAACCATCAAACAGTCCATCAAACCAGCCTCAATTCAGCGTTTTCACTGTCTACAAGGCGGTGGAGGCTTAGATTTGTTGCTCCGTGTTATTTTTATTTAATGGGCAAAGCCGAGCTGAATGAGAGCTCGAATGCTAAACAGGCGAATCTGTGGCATTTCAAGAAGAATTTATGAGTAGTTGTGGGAGCTGGTGTGCTGCGTGGATATACAGGCACACAAATCTACCGCCGTTTTGGAATTCATAACAAGAAACATGCAAACAGGTGGGATGCAAACACTAATAAATCAGACCCGCACGTTTTTCCGCATTGCTTATTCAGGGTTTTTTGCTGGTGAGGCGCCACGAAGAGGTGTGGCCGCCTCGCATCAGAGAATTAGACATCGCATTACGTAAGCCATTACTCTGATTACGATTCCTGCTGTAATGTGACGTTGTTATAGGCCACAACTGCTACTCACACTGTTTATCACATTTGTTTTTACTGTAGGCTGTTAAGTTAAAAAGGAGGACCTGTCACCTCTGTGACACTGCAGAAGTGATGGAGATGGGCTGATGCAGTGATTTAAGAAATGTAGATTTGAGATATTCTGGACAATTCATAGTTACTTTGACTTGATATGTAACCGTCAGTGTTGAACTGTAACTAAGTACATTCACTTGAGTACTCTTGAGCACTCTTTTTTATTTATTTCAATGCCATGCTCCTTTATTCTTCACTACAGTTTAGATAGAAATGTTGTTCTTTGAACTCCACCTTATCTATATGTATGATGAATATAATATAACTACTATCTCTGGTTTTATAAAATGAGCTCCAACTCAATAAACTACAGCACATTATTGCATTGATGATTTATGTATTTATAATAACCATCATGACTAAATGGTAAATATGTAGTTAATTAAACTTTAGGTGATGCTATTTACTGCTTTATAAACATGTATAAAGCAATTTTAACATTTATAAATATAAGTTGCCTTAACTCTAAATAAGCTATTATTATTGTGGATTAGGGTGTTGCCAATTCATATTTCCCCTTGTGTATTCTATTTCTGCATTTGAACAACAACACCAGGGTTGTAAAATGTGATTTTATGGTACGGAAGATTTTTAAAAAAAAGTGTTTTCATTTAAGGTAGTTTCAACATTTATTTTTTTTAATCAGCATTCTGGGGGCATGTTAACTGTAACATCTATTCATGCAGTATTGCTATGCATGCAACGATTCTCTCGGTGAAATGCTTTCTAGATGCCTGCAAACCATAAATCATGTCCACACTTTTTAAATTGTATTTCAGGTTTTTACCTCCTTCCAGGCTTTCTGCATTTCATTGCATCCTGTCTGCAGTTCAGCTGTGCCAACACAAGGCTTTAATTTACTTTAAGGCAGTTTGCAGTACACAGTCTGGGTATAGCAGAGAGTTATCACTCTGACTTCCAATTGCCATGCTGCTGAAACAGAGCCTCAAGACTGAGATCACAAATCCATGTCAAATGAACCGCAGAATTCACAGCTGATCTGCATCCACCCCACTGTCAGGTTATCATCATTAGCATCGGGGCTGGATCTACGTTCTGGAGAGTCGAAGCACAGTACCTCTAATTAAAAATGAAGAAAATGTCAAATTAGTCTGTGTTGATTATTAAAAATAATGAACTCTCGACGAAAAGTTAAGTTTTACAACTGAAATTTAACAAAATACCCAGAACAATTGCATAAATACATGACATTGCCCTTTGCTAATTGAGCCCTGTGAAATAACTAAGACTAATTTAACTCCAGCATAAAATTTTATTGTTCGTATCAGACCCCATCTCTTCTTTTAAGCAGCTAATTGGGAAAATAGGTTTTCAGGCCCTTTTAATAAAGCAATTATCCACAAGTGCTATTAAATAATATCGATAACTGCACAAGTACAAGTTTTATCTTTTTAATCCTTCATCTTGCTGTACAAAATAAAAACCATGCCAGGCCTCATGTGGTGGACCCAATACTTTATTTTATCATAAATTTGTAATAGCTGGAAAACTGAGACTTTTGTGGTCCCAGAGAGCCCATTTGCATCCATGTGTGACAGCGTGAGTGGCTTAAGCAGAACTTTAAACATGGCAACAGTTTTTGCGGTTTTATGTCTTTGTGTAACACGACTTAGGAGTCACCTCAGAGCCTCATGAATTTTTATAGCCGGAAACAGCAATCTCGCCCGCTTGAAGAATATACCGTTTATATATGTACATTCTTTAGCCTCGTGCAGCAAAGGACTGCATGCTCACTCACGTCTAGACTCCATTATCTTTTTTCTAATAATCACAGTCTTGCAGATCCAGAAGTAATTTTTGACCTCATTTCTGTGTGTTTCACAAAACCGAAGCTGTGTAATTGATTACAGCATAAAACTTAATCGTTCCCCACTCTGCGGCATGCTTTTTTTTTTTTTTTTTTTTTTTAAATGGGCAAAAATCTAATGCGCAGCTAATGGACAAAAAAAAAAAAAGAAAAGATGGCTGGCACTTTCACGCTGATTCTTCAGGGTCCTGCAGTCTATCATGCTTTTTTGGGTTGACCTTGTCATTTCTCTACAACTTTCTTCGGCATTTCTCTACACAGCTGCCTCGGGAGGTTGAGTACAGAAGGATGAACACAGAAGAAGCATCCACTAAACCAAGCATCTGAAAATCCATGAGCTGAACCCAGGGACAGTATTTACAGTAGGCTTCAAGGTGGAATAATTCCGCTCAGGATTTTAGAGAGAATTGGGACATGGGATAGTCAAGGTATTTACTATCGCTAAAGACAAATAATGCATGTCGATAAAACAAACAGATTCTGTGCTGTTGGGCTGAGCTCTCTCCTTCACTGAATTGGAACTAAAATGGCCTCCAAGTGTACTGAACAATGGGGGTGAGCATAATGCAGTGTGACTACTGAGTGACTTGACTGAGATCCAAAGTGAATAAAAGGCCTCACTATGTGAGGCAGCGAGGCTGAGCTGCTGCAGTGCTCAGGACTTTGGCGGGTGACAGTGCATTAGAACGCTTCACACACTTTTGATTTGCCAATAAAATCCTATTGCCATTTTCCACATGGCACACTGTCTGTGTCGTCAGAAAGTGTAATGATCAAATACGCAGCCGCACAAAGAAGCATCTGCATTCGGTCTGAAGGTGGATAGGTTTCTTAGATAGTATGAAAAACTTTAGCAGGAAAGGAATGACATCTCTTCCCCTCTTTGTCACTCTTGTTACACAAAGCAAGAAAATCCAAAAGAACGAACTGATTTATTTTAATATACAGTATTAAATATTGCATGTTAGAATCAAATCAATCTGTGACAATTTTCTCTCAAGTGGAAAACAAGAGGACTGGGACTCAAATCTGTGATGTCACAGTCATTTCTAACCTACTTCTTGTACCAACAATGAATTTAGAAGCCCACTTTTTGGGCTCATAAAATATTAACTTGAATATTCTGCATTGCATATGAGCTTCAGATCTGCATAGCGTCATCGGGTTTGAAACAAATTACGAACCCGTATCACCACAAAGCATCTCACTGTCGCTGCCACGTTTGTCATCTCTCTCCACGGGCCAATAACCAGCACGGAAACAGGAAGTGGAGCCAGAGATGAACTGAAATATCTGACAGAATCAAAATGATGTTTGCAAGGAAAAATCTCAGATTTCCCCTTTTCATTTTAAAGGAATTACTATGCAAAACAGCCTCTCCACTGGCAATATTTCAGGACACAGAAAGTCACAAGTCTTTCTCCCATAATAGAGAGTGATAGTGACATGACATGTCACCATTCAAGGTTTCATTAAGAGTGAACACCTTGGAAGACAAGCAACAAAGCACAACCCTCTCAAACAATGAAACTCTTTGACCCTGATCCTTGAAAACTGGCAAGTTCCAACCAAACGAGACAAAAGATGAGACACAATTCATCAGGCAAGGGCAGACTTGTTAGACTGAGCCACGAAACAAGACAATGCCTCATGATGTCGCTAATTTCCTTGAGCCAATAGCAATTTGCGTTGCGAATTTAAGGATTATAAACTTGCACACACGCAAACACCAGCGTTTGCACGGGATTGGATGAGGAGAGGGCAGATATCTGGGTGAGAGCGTGCTCTAAAATGTCTGCTGTCTGTAGAACGAAGGCCTCTTTATGCGCTTGATTCATCTTTTCAAAATGAAATTGCAGCAGTTACAACGTAGGGAACCTGTAAAACATTTTCTACTAGCTGTTCTTTTTTTTCTTTTGTCTACTCAAAAAGCTCTGAATCACTCCGGCCACAGCCAATCTGAGCATTCACTGGATTGAAGCAAGAAAACAGCCAGGACACGTCACCCATCTCAGAGCTGACACAGTCACTCATTCACCTATGGGCAGCTCGGAGTCATCGGCCTACTTGACTCGTGTGTGTGTGTGTGTGTGTGTGTGTGTGTGTGTGTGTGTGTGTGTGTGGGCTGTGGGAGGGAAACCCACACAAACAGACGGAAAGGAAATAGACAGAGAGTGAAAATCTGTCTTGCTGTGAGCGCCAATTGAATCTTAAATTGAATCTTTTTTTTTTTTATTTACAACTTTTTTTAATGTGATAAAAATAAAACTGCATAAATGACTCATCTGGGTCGTACATCGGTTAAGGATTTCATTGTGTCTCCGCGGCCACAAAATGAAGGAGTGAGGTCTATCTCTGTGCATCATCAGATAGTTAAGCTTAACCTTTAAAAATGTTGTTATCCTCCGTATGTGTGTGAAACACTGGCATGGCGGCGGTACACAACCTCCAGCCCTGCTCTTCTTTGATGTGCTCCAAAGCCATCCTCTACCAGGAACTGAGAAGATCAAAGACGAGCGATTTTATCAAATGGAGCCCTTGTCGACTGTTTGTAATGCTTTATTCTTCATCAGGAACACCCACTCTGTCACCACGATGCCACTGGAGACACAGTGCTCTTTAAAAAACCCAGCGGTGATCTCCCCCGTTATCCAGATGAAAACGGATTTATTCAAACCTCCCATCAACCGGCCCTATAAATAGAAGCTTGTGGAAAATCTTCTGAGAGGGGGAAAAAAAAAATAAGCTCTGCTCTTAAGCTGTTATTAACATGCTGATAGAAAAATGTCAAATGTTGTTCTGGGGGGGAGAGAGTTTTTTTTTTTTTTTCTATGGAAATTAAGCTGAACTCTTTCCCGGTTGTATTTGTTGGTTTTTGAACAGGAGATTCATTAAAATGACGAAATCGCCAGACCAAAAAACACACAGCTGAGTCATGCCTCCTGGTGTTGCTGCACATGCTACTTGACTGCAGAGTGAGTTGTAATGGTAATTTGCATCAGAAACCGCATGCATTATTGCCTGAGGGCTCTAGTGAAAGGGTAGGTGAACGATACTCAAAAACGAGTTCATCATCCACTCATCCGGTGAGTTTTGAAGGGAGAGTAACTCTCACAGAAGCATTAAAAATACCTTAGGTGTAGTGGTGGAATGTTTCTGGGGTAAAAAAAAAAAAAAAAAACCTGAATCGGTGCGTTTCAGGAACATGTGATCTAGCAGAAGGAGTCAACCAAACAGCTGAACGGCCACAATCGATATTCACCTGTTCGTCTTGATTAGCAAACTGCTACCTGTTCTCCACGGTGCTAAAATAGCAGCTGTTATATTTGAGGAAGTGCCACAGGGGGAAAAAAGCTCCATAACATTCCCTGCTATCATTAAACCCCCCCACCCCACCCCCCCAAAAAACCTAAAGGTTGACTCATTATTTTTGGTTCAGTGTGTCGTGATGAATGCCCCTCCTTTGTGTGTCACGGTAAACGCACCTCACCTCTGAAGTCTGCAGCGAATTCCTCAGGGGTTTTATTCTCTATCTCCTGCTATGTGGCATAAAATGCAAGCAGCAATGTGCCAAGACGGGCTCCCCTTTGTAATTCAAAAAGGCTACACAAGTGTGTTAACTGGAAGATCCCCCCCCCGCTACCTGGTGACACTAATGAACAGAACCGCCGTGACCTTATTATAAACATTTACTGTTAAATGTTCGTACCGCTAACTACCTGTGTGAGTGGGTGGATGTGTGCTGTGCATCATTAGTATGCATTTATGCACGTGTGCTGAAGCACGACTGCAGGCAGGCATGCCGACGATGCCATTTTCTTCTTTTGACTACGTGTTGATTAATGCTCCATTCCAACATACAGTGAAACACGTTGCATTGCTCTATGGCAACACTGGATAAAGTGGCACCCCCTACGTAACAGAGGTCTTTTTTTTTTTTTTTTATTCGGTCCTCTCAATGTAAACATGTTTAATTATCAGTCGCTGCAGATCTGACTGAGCACTGAAACCATGCGCACGAGTTTGAACCCCAGTCCAATCCGACACTGCTGCATCCATGATTCCAAAAAGGACGTGTCCATGTTGGCCACTGCTGGTCTTTGTCAGGATGACGCTGACATAAATGTACAACATACAAAATTTTCTTTGGATTTGCAGCCATTTTAGCTCTGTGCCAATGTGTAGGGAAAAAAAAAAACAGCCATTTTAAAAAAATTCACAGCAATGATAGTGCATTTTTAAATGCAGTCCAGCCAAATGAAAGACCCCCTTTAGGTGCTTTGGTTTGTGCTGCTGTGGTCTTTTTTTGAGATTATTATTATTTTTATTATTATTATTATTTTTTGCTGCACCCAACTCCTCTGGCAGCTTTTGTTTCTTGAAGTTGACACATTTCTGAGCCAACTGCGGCCTAAATCTATGTGTGCTCTTTGTTTCATGGGCCATCACACTTTCAAAACATGCAGTAAGGGCAGAGAAGGGAGTGATTGACGTGCACATTTGACTGCATACATGATTGCTATCTTATCTAGGTATACAGTAGTCCATTAAGTCTACAGTCTATTTCAGCATAAAGGGAGGAAGAGGACAGGATACTCACCTTCTTTAGGAGGCCTTTTCACTTCCGCGCTCAGGTTGCAGGTCTGCCCAGCTTGTAGTTGGGGCGACAAGCAACCCTCCGTTTGTGGATTCAAGGGTAAAACCACGTTGTTGAGCATGAGCATGCTCTCTGATTCTCCATCGCCTAAATGCTGGGGACACGTGCATTTCGTGTACACGATCCCACACGTCTCCACCGTCCCTTTCTCTAACTTCAGGCAGTTTTCCAGCCACGTACAAAGCACTTGACACCCAAACTGGCTGGGGCTCGCCTTATTCAACACCAAGAACTCCACAATGGACTTCTCCTCCTCATCCAGCTTCTGCGGCGTCAATCCGTTATAATCATAAGGGAAAACTCTCCGTAGCTGAACGAAATTCTTGTCATACAGCAAAAATACATAAATATTCTTCGAATCGCACAGGTACACTATAGACTCGTTGACTTTCAGCAACTCATTGATCTTTTCGTGCGAGTAATGGTCAAACTGATAAGCAAGCAAAGAATATTCAGAGCAGCTCAAGTCTCGCTTGTATAGCTTCAGGTAGATGCTGTATTTGGTAGGGTCTGGGTTCTCCAGCGTCCATGTACAGTTTGTATAGTTCTTAGGAAACATTTCAGTCACCGAGTACGATCCATAAATGACCCCCTTGACCAGAGTGGAACACCAATAATCTTGGGCACCAGTTAATCCAAACATAACCAGAAGATAGGTGGAAAATATATAAATCAACAGGTTTCGAACAGCCTTCATCCTATGTCATTTGGCCTGCAGGGAGAGATGGGAGAGAATTACACAAAGGGAGTTTTAAAAGCAAGAGCACACAGGGAGCACGTCAGGTGATTTCTGTCGGGGCTCGATCGGCGCCATTCACACGTTTTCTAGCCAGGGTCCTCGCACGAAAATGGAAGGAGAGAAGAAGGAAAAAAGACACATTGACCTCAGCAACACGTCTTTTGCATCCCCATCCTGCCTCCTTCATTACTATATTTTGTGCAAACATTGCCACCTTGTGGCTGCCTCACCCGTCTATTTATTTTTTTATTTATTCTGAGGGGGGTGAATGTTGAGGGGGGGTGCTGGTTGGTTGGGTGCAATAATGTGAGTCATTTAGACATTCATAATTGGGTCGTATTTGGGCAAATGGCACAATACTTTTTGAGAGAACTTCGCGCGTAGCCGATTGGAATATCTGGAAATCAGGGAGACGAAGTGGGTGAGAGGAGCTGTCCAAGTCGGCGCTCACGAGCCTGTGAGGGGACGCGGCTGCTCATTTTTACGCAGTAACCAGGATCTCTGTGAGAACTGGCTGCTCTCTGCCTGGTGAGGCTGCGTCCTCACACCGCACGCTTGAGAGTATGAGGGAAGGCAAAATTCACAATGGACTCATCTCTGTCTCTGTCTCTCTGCGTCCTGCCTGGTCACCATGCCTCCTCTCCTCCTCTCCTCTCCTCTCTTCCCCCTCTCTCTGCGCGCTTTCGCTCCACTAACACGACCTGCCGAAAATTTTTCCGAAAATTCGGGGCTCGACATATTTGACAATGCAATTTGATAAAGAGCCAGCGTGTGTGTGTGTGTCTGTGTGTCTGTGCTTCAGCTCATGCGTGTGCGCCCTAAGCGTGTGTGTGCGTGAGAGAGAGAGAGAGAGAGAGAGAGAGAGAGAATGCAATGCGATGTCCTGATTGCTTTAATCCTACAGGCAATGCAGCTGTGAGCAGTGTCACAGCGGAACGCGCGTGTGCGCGCGTACATGCCCGTGTGTGTGTGTGTGTGTGTGTGTGTGTGTGTGTGTGTGTGTGTGCGTGTGGGCGTCGAAAAATACGAAGTAGGCTATCTGAGAGAGACACTGGAGATTTGATGGATACATTTCGCACTCATGTCTCCAACTTCTCGCCTTTTCTTTCTTTTTTCAGCCCCCCTCCTCCTCCTCGCTGCGCTCAGAGCCGCGCGTCACACCACGTTAGGATAATAAACGTGTTACATAAAGATCTGTGGAAGCGGAGCGAGATCAGCTTTTTTTTTAGTTTTTTTGTTTTTTTTAAGTCGCGATAAATCCATATGATTCCGCAAGATTCATGGCCAAGGCTACAGGACGGGGTGGTTGGGGAGGAGGTGGTGATGGTGTTGGTGGTGGTTATGGAGGTGGAGAGGAGGGGAGGGGAGAGAGAGAGAGATCAGTATTCTGGAGACGAGGATCGGCTCGTCAGGAGACGCTGATTTTATAGCCGGGGCTTCGTCTCTCTCAAGAGAGAGGACATCTGAATATAGAGACCACATCTCATGCGGAGTCACTTTCGACGCACGCCGAGCCCCCCCCAAGTGATTTTTTTTCTTTTCTTTTTTTGGCCGCTTAAGAGAGAGATCGGCTATTTTTTTTAATTCCTTCTTTTTTTTGGAGATCATCTTTTAGGCACCTTGGACTAATACGATCGGGATGAAAAGCCCTCATGTTGAACAGACAGGACAAATATTTAACGGAGGAGGTGGTGAGGGTGGGGGGAGGGGGGCAGAGAAGAAGAGAGGAGAGGAGAGGAGGCGAAACTTTAACTGACAGATGACATATGAAAATGAGCTCCGCTGCAAAAAATAATCCACAGGCAAATAGGAAAAAAAAAAAAAAAGAAAAGAAAGAAAGAAATCGGTCTTACCTTACACTGCGGAAGCTATGGCTATTTTCCCAACATACTTGACCACATCCTTCTCTTTTTTTTTCTTTTTTTTTTTTTTATAAATAAATTCTGCAGCCCTCCGGTGAATCGATACTCCCCATCCCCGAGACAAAAAATATATATATATATTAGAAGTCCGTCCGAGAGTGCGCAACAAGATGGTTCGAAAAAATAAAATTGCGGTTAACACTCCGATCCTGTTAGTCCGCTCACATCCCCCCCGTCTCCTTCTTCTTCTTCTTCTGGGTTTTTCCCATCAAAAAACGCGAGCGCAACAACACACACGCCAGCCACCGAGGAAGAGAGAGAGAGAGAGAGAGAGCGAGAGAGAGGGAGAGGGAGAGAGAGAGGGGGAGAGAGCGAGAGGGAGGGAGAGAGCGAGAGAGGCAGAGGCTGGGAAAGACGAGAGAGAGAGAGAGAAAGAGAAAAGAAGAATTCTTGGAGTGGTGGAAAAGAAAGAGAGGAGATTCTTACAGTATTACCATAAATTAATTCGCCAGACTCCACGTCTCTATTCCCCCCACTTCTTCTCCGGCAAGACGCGCAGACCCCCTCCTCCTCCTCCTCCTCCTCCTCCTCCTCCTCCGGAGTAAAAAACACAAAAATAAAAAATTTAAAAAACGGGGGGAGGACAAAAAAAAAAAGACAGAGACAGAGAGAGAGAGAGAGATCCGTAGTGGGTGGATGTGAAAATGTTGGGGGGGCCCGGTGAGTTACAACAGAGAGGGAGAGAGAGAGAGAGAGAGAGAGAGAGAGAGGAAAACAGACGCGCTTTTTTCCGCCTGGTGCTGCTCGCAGGGCTCCGGGAGCAGGCTGCAATATCACGTCACACACTCAGCCGCTAAGATAAAGCACGTACGTACGCTCCCTCACTGCCGCTGCGTCTGGCACCGCCAATACTTTCTTCCCTCTCTGCCCTCCTCCTTCCTTCCCGCTTTTTCTTTTTCTTTTCTCTCTCTCTCTCTCTCTCTCTCTCTCTCTCTCTCTCTCTCTCATGTATGCCTCCCCCCCTTTAATTCGAGTCAAAAGGGTTTCCCCCCTCCTCTCAACTGGACCCCTCTCACTTTGTGCTCTGTGCATTTTTTTACTTCTTATTTTTTTGTCGGCTGCTGCTGTCCTCCCAAAAATCAGGAATTATTTCATGGATTTGGGATTTTTTATTTATTTTTTATTTTTTGAGAGGAGGGGGTGTGGGAGAGAGGAGATGAAGTGCCAAGTGGGAGTATATCAGTGGGACCCCGTGCGCTCTGTGGTGTGTTGGGTGATCCTTCCCTCATCTTCCTGAGGGGTGGCAGCCGCTGTCGGGTTGATTCCTTTCGCCCCCGGTTAGCGGCAGGCTGCACGTCCTCCTGTTCGCCGCCCTCACGCTGCTGGAGGAACAAACACTTCTGGGGGCCAACTTGTGCTCCTCTTTTGGAAAGTTGTTCTGGGTGGTTCTGCACCCTTACAGGTGCACCTCAAACTGCTGTTTTGTTTTGGGTTTTTTTTCCTTTTTTTTTTTGGTCTGTTTGTTTGTCTGTTTCTCCCATCACGTGTTCTCTCAGTGGGACATAATATGATCTGTGTTTTCAAGGTAAGAATAAACAGAAAAAGAAACCCTCCCCATTACAAATTTCACCCCCCCCCCCCTTTTTTTTTCTTTTTTTTCAATGCCTTGCCCTGACGTTCAGAGCGGCATTCATTCAACAATCAACAGTCAATTAAATCCACTGTAACCTCCAGGCTCCGGCACTTGGTCACTGACAATGTGGCATCAATGGCTCCACAACAGCATTCATTACCCACTGGCCGAATTCACAGGGAGAATGGGACCGTGATGGACAGGAGGATGGGGAGTTACAGTCATCCGCGTCGCCCGCTGATCACGCCGCCTTCCCATTGAGCCGCTGAAGATGAAGGCTTTTTGTTCACATCGTTGGCTCTTATTTTTTTCTTTTTTTTTATCAGGTGCCAATAAAGCATCAGATTCATAATTATCGGCCTTCGGTCTAGAATGAGAAATGAATGTGTGTGACCTTCACATGTGCAAGAGCTCAGTCCATTTGCATATTTAGAGTTATTTGCATATTCTAAAAGGGAGATTGGCCAGTGCAGATAGAGGCGATTGTTCCCCTGGTTAGAATGTGATCGTGTATCTTTCCTCTTTTCTTTCTTCTTTTTTTTTTTTCTTTTTTTTTTTTTTTTAATTTTGGAGGGTTGGGTCAGCCGCTCTAATCATTTTGCTGTGCTCAGTTAACTCTCATTAGCCTGGCCGTCTCTTTCAGGCCTTGACTGAATGCGTTCCATCTGAGCAGATGCTGCATGAAGAGCCCATTTGTTTATTTATTTCCAGGAAGTTTTTCAGTGTGAAGTGTTTTGCGAGCCAGCCCTTCCAGAGAACGCTCCAGAACCACACAGAGAGTGTCGTCAGCAGCAGTGCGAGAATCTGAAAGAACTTGTTTATATCCCCAGCATCCTGTACCAAGCGGCGTTTACAGCGTTGTTAATCTGTTGCCAAACTTATAAAGGAGATTGGAGTCATTCAGCGCAGTTGGTTGCCGCGGCCTGTTAGCGTGGTAGCTTTTCTAATTCCAGTCTTCCCCAGGCAGCCGGTGGAACATCAGGGGTGACCTCGAGCCAGCCCACTTTCCACGGCCATAATGAAGACTTTGGCGTTGAGGGAGCTTTTGGCTCAGCAAGCTAAGAGGTGGAAGAAATTCATGCAAAGCCTTATTGAACAATGAGAACACAATAAGTATCTCTCCACTGACTCATGGGGAGGCCAATTGCCAAGCCTGAGGAGGAAACGCTGCCATCGCTCTCCCCTGCAACGACGGTTTTCCGGAGCCCAAATGGCACCCTGCGCGCTTGGTCATTTCGCGAACCAGGAGAGAAGATGCAATTCACGAGGAAATGTGGTTTCATGTAGTCAAAGTTGAACGGGGAGTAATGTCCTGACTACTAAGCCAGCCCGAGGGATGGAACAGTGTTGCGTATTTGCACAATAACAGTGACAGTGGGACGCCTCCTGTAAAAAGATTCACCCCTCGAAACGAATAAACAACATAAATGACATCATGTGGTTTGAAATTATTTTTGCAGAAGAGAGCGTCATTTGCCTTATGTTGGTGTCAAACGTTGAAGCAGGCAGCAGATTGAAAAGCAGAGGCAGGAGCCATATTTATAAACATATACACACACTCGTAGAGCCTTTTAGGATTTCCTGAAATGTCCCTGATACTGAATCTGGTTACGCAGTGAACAGATCAATTTATTCCCTGCTAGGATCTCTAAAAAACAGTTGTGATATTTCTCGTCTAATAGCAGTTGCAGAATCTGTCATATTATTCTGTCAACTCAAGAATCTGTTTGAGCACATGGATTCTGAATTATTCATGACCCCGCATAAAGAATAGCCCTATTATCACCTGCTCCTGTTTGTGCGACTCAGCCTGCACTCAGGCGTGTGTGTGTGTGTGTGTGTGTGTGTGTGTGTGTGTGTGTGTGTGTGTGTGTGTGTGTGTGTGTGCAGGATAGTACGTCTGTTTGATATAATGGCTCTTTCAGAGCGTTCATGTCCATTACAACATCTCATGCGATAAACATCAGTCTATTGATCATGTGATAAACATCGGTCTATTGATGTTTACCAACTATTATGAATCATTATAGTTTGACTGCTTTAAGAATATATGAACTCTCAATCTCATTGAAAGATTATGGATTTTCTTTGTACCCACCCGTGCGCGCGCGCACACACACACACACACACACACACACACACACGCAGGCAGATAAGGGTGAATTCTCCAGGCAGCAGTCAAATGTATTCAGACTTTGGGCTCAGCTCCGTCACCACCAGGTAGTCCATATGTTACATTTGTCTGAGCGCAGTGATAATGGGCTCCTCCCTGTTGGCATCTCAGCTGGGTGACTTATTGGCAAACCCCAAATGAGCTTGTCTGAAAGAAGTTTTTCTTGAAGTGCTGAATCATTTTTGCTTTTTCCTGCGTTGTTGTGGAAAAAGCTGTTACGCCATTTGTCATCGCGGGTGTTGTACTGGATACGTCTTTAATGGTCGGATCTGGGAGTATTTGTTCGCCTCTTTACAACTGCACCGCTGCTTTTTCTCCAGCAAATGACCGTGCAGAAGTGGTGCGTCTGCCTTCCCCCACTACAGTATGTGAGGGTAGTATTATCTACTTGGATAGTTTGTTTTGATGATGCTTGTGCACTGAGACAAGTCACCGTTCCTGTTGTTGGTACAAAGTAAGCGCGACTCTAGAGATGGCAACATCTGTCTCTATGAATTTGGATAGATTGCCATCACGTGTTGTACATACGTTGGTGCTCCCTAGAGGATAAATCTACTGACTTTTTCATCTAGCACCACCAAGATGTCAAAGTTTTAGGCTCTGAATAAAATATTTCGACCAGATTTGGAGAGAATGAATCCTATTCACTTAAAGAAGACATTTTATGC
The DNA here is from genome assembly GCF_904848185.1 of Acanthopagrus latus. NCBI lineage: Eukaryota > Metazoa > Chordata > Actinopteri > Spariformes > Sparidae > Acanthopagrus > Acanthopagrus latus. The sequence goes on along the minus strand of NC_051053.1, from coordinate 8,877,955 downwards.
ACATTATCAGGTTCTTAATTTTATTTTGGGTCACTACTAGAATAGGTCTATGAGCTTTAATGTCCAGCTCTTGTCAGAAATACTATGTTTAAACGCCTGTCTGTTTGAGGCCCCACTCCTGAAACGCACTCTCCTCTGATTGGTCAGCTCACACATGCCTGAACCAGCACCACATAACTACGAAGCCACTGTGCTAAATCAGTATGCCCAATTAGCCCTGAGCCATAAATTGTGCAAGTGATGATGTAATGTGATGTCACAAAGTCACAGAGTTAAACTGGGACTACTGAGGAGGCATCTTTAGGAGCAGTGTTTTCTGTGGGAGAGAGGAGCTTTGATTGGTGCAGACTTTGACCTTTTTAACTTTCAAGACCGTTCTCATGCACAAGACCATCTATGAAACACTGAACGAAAGGAAAAGACAAAAAAGCATAACAACCCTCCTTTAAATGATCCCCTGACCTTTGGACTTTTTGACTTTGAATTCACTTTTCATCTTGTGCAACCAAAGGTCGAAGTTTTCACTCCTCAGTCAAAAATTTGAAAACTTCCTGATAGATTGGCAAAACATTTATATCTACATCCATGTTCCCTAGACAGCGACTCCAAATGAATTTGGGGTCCTCTGGCTTTCATTCTGGCACCACCAGGAGGTGTAGACGTCTGTTGTTTTGAGTGACACGTTTCTACAACTGTCAGAGGGATTACCATGCAATTTGGTACAAACACTCGTAATTTCGTAATTACTTTGGTGAACCCTTTCACTTTTCACATAGCGCCATCATCTGTACAAAATTTTGAATCACTCAACACTGACATGTGACCAAATACCAACAAAACTAATTATACTGCCATTAGCAGCAGCTGTACTCAATGTTTACTGGTAAGCAGCAAACGTAACCACGCTAACAGGCTAAACTAAGAAGGTAATGTAGCACTTTCCAATAGCTATCATTATAAAATGGCACATTTTTATGTTAAACTTGAGTTGATAGTTCACTTTTAACAAACAACAAATGCTTTATGAATCATTTATGAAACAATTACTAATTGTAAAGTTACAGCTGATGTTAATGAAGTTTACAATTGTTTAATACATGTTTTATGAAGCATTTCATCGTTTTATAACAGTAAAATAACTTTTCACTCAAGTTTAACTATACATTAGCCCTTTATTTATGATGTTTAAGTGTTACCGATGGTGAACTTGGTAGACATTATACCTGCTACACATCAGCATGTTGGTATCTTCTCGTTAGCATTCTTATTTTAGCACTCATCTCAAATCAGTACTGTGCCAAGTTACATCTTCGCAGAGCAGCTGGCATGGCTGAAGACTCTCTGTGTTGTTAAATATTTCTCGTGAACCTTTGTTAAGGGTCTCTTTGTCTTGCAGGTTTTGTGTAATAAATACAGTTATCTCACAGGAAGGACTCCCAGATCTCACACTATTTAGAGCAACATGATTTAAGGAAGCAGTAACCCACCCTGGGACATGAATAGAAGTGATTAACTTCACATTCACAGACGTGGTGAAGCCAAATAAACTTGTGAAGGAGTCTAGACGCGCTGTGAGTTTGTCTCTTTTTATTAACACACAGAGACTTATTTGCATTATGGATTCATGCTTACAGTAAAGCGCTTGCATGCGTCTATTGGATGTCACCATCAGTGCATACGGGCCTGTGTCTTAAGGTTCGATGGGATCATTACACTAATGATGTACAGCTCTATTAACAAATTAAAGCATGGGCACTTTGCTTGCATCCGTTCAAGGGCTGTTTTCCCATTTTTCTTCATATTTAATTAAAAACTGTTGCAGAGCGTGGCGTGCAGTTGATGCAGGCGAGGTTAAGTGCTGAGGGCAGTTCTTGCACTTCCTCTTGTATGGCAATCATAAACACTTCAAGTGAGTGCAAAGGGAAATGTATGTTAACCGTGTGAGATAATCAATGTCTGTCAAAAAGATGCATGGTTGAGGCTCTTTGGAGATATACTGTGCACGCTGTCGATGCATCAGAATGACTTCACGTGTGCGCGATATGAGCCTTTTGACTCCCGAGCACACATGATCCTCGCTAGTCGTTACCGATGCGTTATTAACCACATTCATTTTCGTCGCAAGCCAATTTGAATTTTAGCGTAATGAAAGAGTTCACTCAGAAACAACGCTGAGGAGAGACATTAATACCGTCTTTCATTGGATTTTTCCTCATGAGCGTCAGCAAAAGTGTAAATGACACAACACAAATTTGCATTATTGTCACATCGAGTGATAAATTCTGTCTCTGAGGCCCTCGGGGAAGGAAAAATGCCATCAAAGAGTCCTTTATTATCGGAAATTTGTCACTGGGAGATGATCTTTTAAGCAACTGGATAACTTATTCACTTGTCATTTATCAGTGAGTGAAGGTTTCAGAGGTCCACTTTTATCAAAGTTTTAATGTGAATGAAACATTTAACACAGCTGAAGTGTTAAAATTTAAATACGCTTCATTATTTTAGTGAAAGTGAAAATGTATTCCAAATGTTTTCGCAGTCCCTCTACTCACCCCGTTTGCTGAGACATGCCCTTTCAACTTCAACCCCACTTTAAATGTAAAGTTAGAATAACCTTGCTTGATTAATGAGGTGAATTGTACGTGCGTGCTGACACGCTGCACTCTGACACCCGCTGCGCCCGAGAAAGAACAGAGTCTTGAACCGTCTCTGCACGGAGACATTAGGCCAAGGTCTGTCTAATATGGTGTATGCACTCTAAACGTAACTGCACCTCTGACCCTGCAGTGTCTTCACCGTAATCAGGGAAATCTGAAAGTCAGTTAGTCAACAGTGTAAAAATGCTTCATAGGGGTGAAATGATCTCATGTGCTTTCAACCCTCGCTGCTGTTTGTTGTCAGGCAGAAGAGCTGAAAGCACAGACGATCCTTGACCTCCGATAACGCAGACTGGCCTGTATGGGAAATTAAAATCAAAGCGATTCGATATTACAGCGGACAAATAAACCCAGTCCTTCTCTGTATTTGGCTTTATTTGAGGACGAGGACGGGACGTAACTGTGTTTCTCCTCATTAATGGTTAGAATGGACGGTCACAAACAATGTGTTTATGGATAACAGTCGGCCGACAGCGGAGCGTGTCGAGGAAAGATGATGAGGCTCCAACTGTGTGGATGTGGTCTTTGATTACTCGGTTGTACGCGAGGGCGGAGCTGAGCCCTGCACACCGTGTGGTCACTATTTGAATTAGCAAAGCTTGTTTAAACCTCAAATGAAGTAAGGCTCACAATCACAAAGAAACTGACAACGTCTTGCTGCAGCGGTTTGAAACATTTTCACAAGAAGCAGGATAGTTCAGATGGAAATAATCACTAATCCTGGCTCCTGGAAAATAAATGCACCCCAGCCACTTGGACACAACCATGAAAAACTAGACTTGCAGCACATGCAGCGCCATAAAAAAATGACTCTGAAAATTGCCACTTTGCAGGTTTTATATAATGGGAGGTAGGAAACTGGCGTCTGTAATGGTGTCATTGGCTCTAATTTTTATGTACACACACTGGCACCGGTGAGTAATGGATTTTGGGTCATTTTGATCATATTTGCGGGATTTATTGATGAAAAATGCGCATCATAATACAGATGATTATTATTAAGAAAGTAAAAAATCCCCCCCGTTTCAGCACTTTATTGTATTTAAAGAGCAACCTTTTGTATCATCGGCTGCTGCTCGCACAGTTACAAAAAAGGCAATCAGACATCAACAGAACTGTATAATCCCCGTGATGACGAGTGTGGTTTCTATCAGCATCTTTCATTACTTTCCCTCGCAGGTCCTTTTGATGTTAAATATACCAGTCCTCTGTCTACTCAGAGGAGTTCGCTTTTCAAATTTTCTCCTTTTTCAAAAAAGCAGGATGCTGACACCACCAAACCGGGCCAAATATCCCCGCTACGGAGTTGCTTGTTTACCATATGGCTCGCAATGAATATTAATCAATTCACTTTCATTTTTAATACATGTGTAAGAAACTGGGCACGGTGTGGACAATTCTTGAGAGAATGAATGTATGAGTTGAAATCAAATGTGAGGAAGCCTTTTTTGAGTTCACTTTGGAAGAAAATGCTTGCCGGGGCTGCCCTTATCGGGAGGAGATGCCACTAAGCTTCAACAAACACACTTTCCCTAACTGGAATTTATCATTCAGCGAAAGGGGAAAAAAAAAATAGAAAAATATGTAGCGCCTGTCATGCATGTGTGACCTAAACTATGCCAGTGTGGTGCTTGCGAATCTGCTTTACATTCCACTCACACTCCTATTTGGCTTTTCCATGCCTGGGTTTAGAACTGAATTTTAAATAAAGGTATTTTTTCCCAGCATTGTTCCTGTTTTTTTTTTTTTTGTTTTTTTAATGTCAGAGACAATGCTGCACCGCATGAATCCTCAGGGCCTTTATCCGTTTCCTTTGAATGTGGTTCCAACCACCGGGCCTCAGACTCCAGCAAACCCCCGTCTCTAGCTGTGTAAATATTCCATGAGCAGCTACCCCCACACTGTGGATTGACAAGCATTCATGACAAACTCCATCTTTAACAGTGTGTTGCTGGATGGTAGACTTAAACCTACAGTAGCTGTGCTTAATTTTTACAAATTGGCTTTATCCTCGCATGTGTCGGTTAATGTGGAGCAACCCCACAACCTTGCGTAATACAGGTGTAAAAGTTCCAAGAGAATAAGAGAAAAATCAATACAACTATATATATATATATATATATATATATATATATATATATATATATATATATATATATATATATATATATATATATATATATGACTGATAGTGTGTCGGTGTGAAAAGGCTAAGGAATCATGCTGACAAAGAGCTCTGCAAATCAGCACCGCAGCAGCCAGGATATAGAGCTGTGTCCTTGTTAATCAAGGAGATCATAGGTCACCTTGGCAATTATCAATTCCAAATGCACACAATAACAAACTCTCTCTCCAACAAATCACCTGCCACATTTTCATTTTCCTGTCTATAATTTATTTTACCAGGCAATGAGGAAAGCGAGGGGGCGGGATGGAAGGAAAAAAAAAAAAAAAAAACGACAATCTAGAAGATGCCTGGAAAGGAGCTGCTTAGTCATTAATAAAAGAGATGAATATGAGTTAACCACATAATTTTGTCATTGGCCATCAGCCTGCTCCATTGTCTTCCGTGCAGCTGTCGGCTCGCTAATCAGTCACGAGCCGCTAATCAATCTGCGTCACCTTCACTTTTAACCCCCCAATTTCGGCTCCGCTACCATTAAAAAATGAATACAGCTTCATATCTCGCCGTTCCTCAGCGATGTAGACAAGGCCCAGCTGGATTTATTGATGATCTTACTGTGTTTGCACGATCCTTTCATCACATTCATCTTTCCACTGATGTTACTGTATGTCGACATCAGATGGGGATGAGGCTTTTACAACTGAAACACTCCTAGTGAGATGCACTACAATGATTCTAACATTCACACGGACTCTGAATGCAAAGTGTCTCCTGTACATCCTGCACAGTCCATACATCCTTTGTGCTGTTCTATGTGAAACATATGTCTTCCCGTGAAAAGCCTCACGGACACTATTTGCTCCGTCTATTGCAGCCTTTGTAGCTCTGTGGACAACTCTGAGATACAGCTAATTAAAAAGCCTGTGATAAAATAATTAGCCTCCCTGGCAGACAATGGATAGTGAAATTCTTTCATAATCTCTCGAATGAACTGATAAGGAACTTTTCAAGCATCCAACAATTTGCTGTCGACAGGACAAACCACAACCCGGTGACTCATTTTCACTGGCAGACATGCTTTTATATGTTTCAGTTCAAGGTTCTTTACCTGGATGGGTGCCTGTATGCCACTGAGTGGATGTGCTGGAGCAGATCAAAACATGCTGTAAGACTTGTGTTTTATGAATGCAGGTCAACATTTGAGAAAGGAGTGCACCAGTCTGCAAGTTACATAAAGTTAAAGTGGCAGGCTTGTACTTTTTTAAACAGGGACATGGTGTGAATACATTTTATCAATAGCGCAAACCAAACTCTGTAGTTCCTACTGCGTCACCTGTCATTTGTTTTCTCATCTTGCATGGCTTATAGGAAATATATAGTGATGAAGACTACATGTAATTCTTTCAAATAGTGAGTCCTTGACTTGAGATGACAGTGGTGAAACCAGACTTGTTATTTCTAGTTGGCAACATTTCATTTAGCTAATTAGGCCAAAAAAAAAAAAAAAAAGGAAAAGAGAACCCTGTCAAAGCAGTCTTAATTTTCCATCTTAAATTTACAGCATTTCAGCATTAATGTGTCTACAAGCGACTAGACATTTGTGTATATTTGGTGAGTTGTGCTTATCCTTAATGTTTCCAACAGTGTTCAACCAATCATTTTACTCAAGGGTTAGGGTTCATTTGGTCACCTGTTGCTATAATGTATAACGTTAACATCATCCATGAACATATCTGCCGGTTTTCATCAGGAGTGGTGGTTATTTTAACAGTGAAGACACCAGCTCCCATGATCCCGCAGTACTTTTGTCTTTTGTTTTGATTGAGAGATGCCATAGTGTCAGAAATTTGCTACATGATACAAGTTGGCACTTGGCCTTGGAAGTAATGCAAGACTGTAAGTGTAATCTAGTTAGCGAGATGTAATCGCGACAATAGCTTATGTGAGAGCAGTTAAAGGTAGAATATTTTAGCATTTTAGTTGAAAACATTAAAAACAGCAGTTTAGACATCTCCATATTGTGTTGCAGAGATATCTAAAGTAGCAAACAGTAGCTCCAGTTAGCAGCAGTTTGCTGTTATTCTGGTGATATGCCCCAATCTTTTCAAAGTATGAATTCAAGACAGCAATACTTACAGTAGTGCACCTGTTAAAGAAGCTGTTTAATCCATTCCTTATACTTTTGCTCATTTGGGTTTTGGAAAAGCAAAATAAAAAAATGTAATAAAATGAAAGACGTCACCCTCCAAACTCCTTTAAATTTAGACTACTGCCTCACTGTAGCGCACCATTAAGACCTACCATGCCTAGTTACATTTGCAAAGCTGTGATTTGACAGTCATTGTTCGTCGGCGGGGTTTGTCAGATGGTCAAATACAGCAAAACAGAATGTCTATAGAAAAGGAAGAAAAAAAGATGTCAGAAAGATAATGTTGTCCATTTAATGTTACAGCAAGTGAAAGAATTGTGACTTCTTCCTTTTTTCCCCCTGACATTTCTTTGGCGCATCTTTAATGTTCACAATTTGACTTTGAGAAATGTATTGTGTACTGTTCGCGGGCAGTATCGGCTGCTTCTCAGTGCATGCACAATTAGTGTCCAATCAGTAAATTGACCAGTGATCTGTCTGCTCTCACAGCGGGTTCGGGGACGACTGCTTGTCTTCGGCAGTTTGGCATTCTCGGAGCACAGCGGATGGTAACTACGGCGTCAGAATGCTTAATCGCCCAATTTCAGAGAAAAAGTAGCGAGTGAAAAGCAAACATCCTCCATTTGAATCCATTTAGTGTCTTTGGATGTGTGATGAAATATGTATCCAGTATGGTTTTACTGAGCAAAATAAGGACACCTCAATCAATACTGAGTGTTCCACTTACATTTTGATTGGGGGCATATACTTTGATTTATTAATCTGTGTAAAATGTTTTTTTTTTTCCCCCGTGACCTTGACTATATGGTCGGTGATTTGAATTCTGCTGCGACTCCGCTGAATAATAAAGATTAATGCTCAGAGATTATGCTCTTGCCGTGGCGAGTGAGACACATGAGAGAATACCGAAAATGCAGGCCGAGCGTGCATAAGCGATAACTGATCCGACGCTTTCATGTTAAGAGGGAGACGAGCATTAAACAGCGTACTTCGGCGAGATGAGGTGAATGGGCGAGTTGCACGCGAGCTGTTTCCTTCATTACGCTAATTGTGATTACAATTGTAGTGCACAGTTCAAATAATTTCTCCATTTGGTCTTTCACAGTTTCACTTCTGACAAATGCGGCCTGTCTTAAATTATGCATGAGGGAAATTGGTTTGCAAGTGCATCAAACGGTGTATCTCCCCACACACGTGCACAGCTCACGCGTTCCTTTGTTGTGCTCCAGTCAAATCAAACACCATAATTGTTTACAGTCGTTTTTTGTTTTTTTTTTTACACCAGGGAACTGTATCATAATTGTCATCCTATACTGCATTACACAATTAGTGCTTTGGATGTCAACCTTCGCCGAGGAGCAATTGCCTGGATCAACCTGTCCACTGTAATGAGGCTGGCTGAAAACTGCCTGCACCACTGGTTTCCTGCAGCTCAGCTGTCCCTTGTGATATCCATCTCCTGAGTCTGGTCTGGCTTGTCAATCTGGGCTGGAGGGAGACACTGCCTCCGCTGATCACATCTGCCCAGAGAGCTGCTTTCAACAGCATGAATGGTCATGGTAAACTGTGCCTCTGTCATCACAACTAGACAGCCCATTTAAATCAGACCACACAACTTCTCAGAGAATTCCCTGCACCAGCTTTTCACTTCTGGTACAACTAGTTGAATGTGTACATGCTGTTCCAGAGTGGGTGGGTGAATTTTGACAGATTTACTTCTCAGGATTGAATTAGATCCGGTATGTATTAACACACCCTTTCTAATGCGAAATGTAATAATGGAACCCTCCGAATTATATTTTTTTTACAAGCCTACAGCCGTTTGAATTATTGTTCGTGTGCTAGCTTAGTTTAATAAATTGGTAATAATATCCGCCGCGATTAACGTACCTCGCAATATTGAAAAGGACCTGTCAGAGTCTGTCCATCCTGGGAGATAGGAACAGGGAGACAGCTAGCTGCAGGATGCCAAAAAGTGAAATGCAAAAGTAATTTCCATTAAAGTAAAAATCCACTTTAAAACATAGTTTATATTACCTCTATAAACTTGGACAGTGAAATCCAGCCCTGTGTCTGAGACCATATTTCTTCTGGAACAGATGAAAGCCGGCCAATACTTCAATTTGTCATGAAAGCAAAACTGTCCATGTCTGGCCCATTAACACTAAGAGGTGACGTTCAGCAGAGGGAGAGAGCGAGGGAGAGAGAGAGAGAGAGAGAGATCCCCTGGTCGAGCATTGCTATGAAATTAAGCTCATTAATGTGTTGAGGCTCCAGGAAATATCCCCCCGAGTCAACAAAGTCACCTCCCGGTTGATGGAGCAGCTCTTCGTGACTTCATTGATCAGCAGGTCAGGGCTGACCTTTTCAAGACGGCAGTCCGCGCTCATAACTATGTATTTGCTTTGCCCGAGATCTTAAGAATAACAAAGGAGTTTTGGGCAGATTATGACTTAATGATGACCTGTCAACCGCCATCCTTTGATCAGCTTGAGGCATTCACAATAAATGAAGCGGAGGCGAGATGAAAAGTGTTTGTGTTAACACTGCGTGGCCTAGCGCTGAAGGAGTGGTTTGATGGCTTGTAAAGAGCGCATCAGCGGCCCACCTAATGTTCTCAGCAGTAGCGGTGGCCATCTTCTCCTGACATCACACTCAGGGTGGGAGGCTCAGATGTCCTATGGCTGTGTTCAAGGGTTCAAGTCATGTAAGCAGAGGCAATTATGAGAAATCGTTGTTGTTTCATTGCTTAGGAACCACAAAGTCAGTGGTTTGGCCACTCCGGATGGGACATCAGAACATATTTTTGAGGTAAAACAACCGGTTTGATAACAGATTAGCTTCCATTAGGCACCAGCTAACCCTAGCATTAGGCCACATTCTAGCTGGTGTTACTGTTGAATATGATACCATCGGAAATATCAGCACACATCTTGGAGACACTTGGAGGTGAAATACACAGGATGTAGTCAAAGAGTAATGTTAGCTAGGTAGTTGTTGAATGATAACGTTAGGTACCAACTATGTTGTTTTATCTTAAAATATGGTTGAATGTGCCTCCAGATTTTCACTATCCACCATCTTTTCAGTTGCTGATCAATTAGGAAGCCATACGATGACAGTTCGTCAAATTAGCTGCATTTATACGCCTTGCAACCTGGAACACGGCAGCATTACATTATCCCAGCAATCAAGTGTCCCACCTTGAGCGTGACATCTACTCAGTGGATGTGCCCAAGGGTATACCTCCTGGTGCCACCTGTGGTATCCTACAGATGTGCATTGGAAGAGAGCTCCACCTCCCACACCCCCAGTGAGTAGTGGGATGTATTAACGGGGTAATCTCTGGCGTACATCTCCGAGGGAGTTGTTTAGGAACACCACTAAGAAGCCCTCTTCTTTCCTCTTGGGGCTGGCGCAGGTGTGCTAATACGATATCGGCGCTGTCTGGAGCACTTACACTGCAGAGCGATGACTAGAGAGATGAATTAGAAGTGTCCCCCCCCACCATCGCCACCACCACCCCTTCTCTCTTTAATGACAAGCCCTCCCCTTCATTTCTCAGGTCTCCAATCATGCAGACAACTCACCACGGCTTTACTCCAGCCAGGTCCCCAGCATGAGGATGACCCATCAGTCTGGCGTGTGTTGCACGAGCCAATCTGCTGGGATGATAAATGATAACCAGGAGCTCGGTGCTGCTGGCCCTGTCAGAGGAGATTTCGGATGGGAGGGATGATGGGGTTGCCACACCGACGCGTGGTGTGGGCTCACAGCGGGTACGGAGCACAGACTCCAGTGCCACCAATTAATGTTTGTCTTAGTTCACCCCAGATAACCAGAGCAGACTGTACAGCACGCGGGGCATAGCACTGGCCCCCCGACAAATAGCAGCCGAGCAAAAGTGCGATACTCCTGGGAGCGGGAGAGAAGCTGCAAGGTATTAGGAGAGTATGAAACAAGCAACAGCAACAATTAGTCTGGCGTTCCTTTGGGAATCGTCACCTGGGAGAAGAACAAAAAAAAAAAACAAAGCTAGAGAAACACTTTTCAACATAGGTTTCATATAGAGAGCTGAAGGTGGATTAGAGCAAAATGGTGGCCTTAAACCTCACACAAAAGCCTTTTTTTTTTTTTTCCATTTTCCTTTTTCTCCTGCCCTCTGCCATGCCTGCATCACTACAGCAGGTCTGTGTAAATAGCTGCCATCTGGAAAACCCCTTTAACAGCAGAGGGTGCCAAAGCTTTTCAGTTTTATGTTTCCCGGCCTCGCTGAATCTCGACTGCCTTTAAACCTCCATATTTAGGCGACAACGTTATGTACCCATTTCACAATTTAAAGAAATGTAATTTGCTCAATCAAACCAGCTGACGTGACTTCACAGGGGTGGACCTCATGTAAAGGCATAAACCCACAGTGGCCCTCCTGAGCACATTGCTGTCGGATGAAGCGTCAACACGACATTACATAATCCCTGTGAGCTGCTCTCTATCAGCATATTTTCACTAGTTTCACTCCCAGGTGTTTGTTTTTTGACTCAGTCTCCTCTGTGGGAGCCTTTTGTTCTTCGGGAGCTGACATGTCCAATCTGGATGAAAATGGAAACACAGATAGAGATGCTTAGGTGTTACCGCATTGCTCTCTGTCTCACATTTTTCCCTTTGTTTCTTTGCCATCCCAGCTAATTACACAGGGATGTTTTCATGAGCAAAAGCCCAGGGTTACACGCACAGAGGCACCTGTAACGCAGCCGCCCTCACGCAGCATCTGTTTTCTGATAACAGGAGCTCGATCAGGAAGAGGCAGTCACCGAGCCAGCACAACTGCGTCAAGTGCTGTTGAAATTTGCAGGTGACTCCATTAAGCAAACTTTTTGTTCTTTTCAAATTGAGCCGTTTTGCAGGGGAAAAAAAACAAAAAAACACTCTTCCATGACACTGCAGTGAAGTGCATTGAGCTACTACCACACTGCGCTACCTGTATTCTGTGTGTGCATCTGACCCAGGAGTGAAATCCCTCTCACCATCTGTTATGAGAGAGGGAGAAACACAGAGAGCAGAAAGGATGTGACAGAATATGAAATGTGTTTGGAGTGTGTGAAAACAAATGAGCAAAACCTGCTCGTTCCTTTTGTTGTTTTTTTGTGTTTTTTTTTTTTCCGTTATCGACGGTTTCTCAAAGAAAAGGTTGCGAGATCGTGCCGTCTACTCCCTCGGATGAGAATTCTGTGAAGCTAATTGTTTGTTTTGAGGTCATCGCAATGCCACAGTCTCTCTGCGTCTGCCTCACATCTTATTTGTTCTCACGGTGCCGCGGCTCAGGTGAGTAACATTATCTCCCGATGGTGCATCCTATCATTTGGAGCCCCGGCGTGCCGAGCTGACTGTAAGTTAATTCTGTCGGTTGGAATGAGCGTCTTTCTGACATTTAAACCGCGGGGAGCACCCCCCTGATAGGCTGGCAGCAAGAAGAGAGTGCATGCGGCATGAAAGTACAGAGACAGATATATAGCAGCATAATCCAAAAGATTGTCTCGGAAATCTTTAGTTCCGAGCGGCCAAATGAGCTCGCGAGGCAGAAGGCTGGCCGGCACCGCAAGTGACAGATGTCTGATATGTTTGGCATGGATTAGCTAAAAGCTTATTTCTGCACCCTCTCTGTCACTGCGGCTCAGACTCCTCAGACAATTCACCAGTTTCCAAATTAGGTGCAGGCCGCAAAGCATCCAAGAGGGGCAGAGATGGAGGCTGTCCAACTCGTGCATCTCAAGAAAGAAAAAAATAGAGTCGGCTGATCATTTCAAGGTCAAAGAGTGTAAATACAAACGATTTGCATTTATGTGACATATTTCTTAAGCATTTGCTAAAAACCCACCAACAGAGACCAATGATTTCCCCCCGGTCTCGTCTTTGGGTGTCACTGATATCGATGAATGGCAGATTATTCATTTTATTACTCAAACGCCCGCGCAGTGGGACACAATGGCACAAACATGAGCGTTTGACCAATTTTTTTTTTTTCTCACTGCAAAGTCAAAAGTGGACTGATAAATCCCCTTCCACTAATGCAGGGTAAAAAGCTCTATCCACCTCACATAATGTTCCATCCAGCATCGCCCACAGTGATGGCCAGTCAAATTGGATTAAGCTGAGGTGGCTTGGGGCTTCTCTGCAGCTGCTGCTGTTTGATATGGGGTTTAGGTGTGCTGTAAGTGTTAACTTGGCCAGACTTAAAAGACTCACACAGACACATTAATATTTTATATGAAACTGCAGACCATGATGCCAATGAGTCACTGGCCTTAGAAAAAAGGAGAACATTATAATATGTGATGATTATGTGGGACTACAACGTCAGTGTTTCCTTGCAGGAAAGTGATGAAATGTTTTTCTGAATCATTAGTGCAGGTGTCAACATGAGACCAAAATAAACTGGAACATCATTATCAAGTAAGGATAACATATACAATTCATGACTCACTGCAGCTGTAGGTACATATGGATTTATGTTCCCATATGTTTTTCTTGATATTATTGGGTCCAATTCATGTTAAACTCCCAAGTGATAGATTCAGCCTGACCAATAGTGTCACAGGGATAAAAAATCCACCAATGATGAGAGCTTCATTGTGATGGAGGCCATAAGTTATGCTCGGCCTGAATTCCAACAGAAGGCAGCTGGCCATGTGGCCGCAGCCTCGGCCAAAACTTAATGCTATTGCCAATGTGCCTTAAGGTACAGTACCACACGTGTAAGTATAATTTTTTAAATGCTTAAGACGGTCTATCGCGGTCTCCTGTGAATGGACTAGCACTAGACAAAGCAGATGGCAACAGAGCTGCCTTGCGAGGTGTTGGACCGCCCACTGGGAGCAATGTTGGGTCAGTACCTTGCCCAAGGACACTCCGACATGTGGCTAGGGATCGAACGGCCACCCCTGTGATTAGTGGACAACCCATTCTACCTCCTGAGACACAGCGGCCACCCTCTTGTAGACATGGATGGCAACTGCCCTCTGCGTGATGTATTAAACTACCTCTATGATGTTTGGCTATCCAACCTGTTTGACTTTGACACTGGAGACTGTGGCTTGTAAGCTACTAATAGTCCAAGAATTATTGTCCCGTTAAAGCTGAAAAAATGGCAGATGTCTCACAGTCGCGGATGCGTTTGGTCATCTGACACTGTCTGATAAATACCGTTGATCAAATGTAAACAAATATAATGATTTTTAAAAATGTGAAAAATTATACAATTATGAACTTCCTTTTTTATTACAACAAAGGAGGAGCACACACTTTCAAAGTGGCATTTGGGTTAAATCGCTTAGACAGCTGCAGAAGTATTAGTTCTGCACTTCAAACATGACATTTAAAGTTTGAAGTCTGCTCAGAAGTATTTTAAACATGCATAATTTTAGGGAAATCATGGAAAGTGTGGTAATGTGGTGATAAACAGAAATATCTAGTAAAAAAAATATGTGCATTTGAAAAACAAAATGTCAGTATTAATGATGTGATTTAGCTCTTACAACTGTACAGTTTTGTTTTCACATCTTCAGATATATGTACCAGTCTCTAAAATACCTTATAATTACATTGATCTTCAATTATTTTAAAGCTTGTATGTTATTACAGCCCATAGTTTACTAATATTATCCTTGCAATTATGTTCAAATTACATTTTTACATAGTAACATATCAAACTGCATTATTTATAAGGAAACTGGTGCATAAAAGTTGAGGTTATCACAATAAATACCAAAATAGTGAGGCTGGGTTAAGGGGGTTTAAAGGGCTAATGTTTATGTTGGCAGTGACCTCTAGTGGTCATTTTGGTTGTCACAGGAGCAAAGGAGGAAGTCATCTGATTTAGTATTATGTGCAAGTTCATAACTTAGTCCACGTCAAATACCTAAGTAACTATTCTGACATTTAAGGTTTGAAGATGTGATGCATATAACCCTGTTTTGTTTTAATAAACATTGAACAGTTTCTGCTTTTTTGTTGTTGTTGTTAAACTGCACAAATAAGAAGAATAACAACAAATACAAGTTCCATTTAAGGACAATCCTGTTGTATTTTTCAAAAGGGAAGTCTCCTTTTTTAAATATTAGATGCTTTATCAGTATTTCTGGTTTATCGAGATAAAAAACATGATGTGAAGTGCTACCTTATAAGTAAACAAAACCAACCACATGGATATGTTCACCTCCTATATTCAATCTACCTGGTATCAGCACAAGTGAAAGGATTAACATCGACAACTTCTTGTAAATGATATTTTTTACAATTTTTAAACTGAAAAATTGGTATTTATGCAGTTTTCCTCAGAGGCCTCTTTTGCCCCATGAACTTCGTTTTAATGGGGTCATTAGGTTGGATTGATGTTTAACGGTTTCTGGACTCTTTCTATGCATCTTATGAGGTGTCTCACGTTTCTGCATTAAAAAGATCCTAATGAAATTCTCCGGCTAATCAATGGAAAGATTTTTGCTCTGACGGGAGCAACAGAGATGGAAAGAGAATGAAGACGGGGCCCTAAAAACAGAAATATAAAGAGGAAAAAATGAAAGTTGACATTGCCATGGGAACGGCTGCATCTTGTGCATTCAAAGAGGGAGCTGCAGTGGAAAGGAGCAGGGCATCTGACCACAGAGATTTTATAATATTTCTAACAGGCTCCTGACCCAACTCTGCCTGCAGAGAGAAAATGCTGGAAAAGGAAATCTGTATTCCAGAGGAGAGCTAGCACTTAAACTGGGTTGTTTTAGAGGAAAAGAAGTTTAACAGGAGTTAGCTCCTCAGACGAAGGGATAGGTGGGTGAGGCCACCAGTGGTCACACATCAGTGACTGTTCATTTTCTCCTGATAAGATGCAAAGAGTTGGGTCCTGATACTGAGTGGAGTATGGGAACATGCATTATTATCCTCAAGTGGAGCTCTACACTGCCCTCACATTGCATATGCTAATCCCCCTCAGCACTGTGAGCTCCTCAGATCTTTAAGCAAAAATCGAGTACATTTAAAATGATATGTATTTACTTTATGCACCCAAAGTGCTTTAATCTACAAAGAGCTAGACTGTCCGCTGAAAGCAACATAATGTATAGAAACCATGTGACGTATCAAACACATTTCCATCGGTTTTACTTAATATCTCATTATTCCATAGCTGCTGCCTTAACGAGAGGCTGCATATTCAGACATCCATGCATGAAACTTCAGTGGAGACTATAACCATCAGAGAGAATCCCTGTATGTCACTGATAAGGCCTTACAGTGATATGGATCAGAAGGGCATTAGAGTCTCGTGGATCAATAACGGCAGATGTTCTGCCTGCACAAAACCACCAATCTTTAAGAAGGGGGCTTACTATGGCACGATTGACAAATTAGGTCTGGAGGACCTAATGACTAAAAGATAACAGGATAAAAGATGGCCGCGGGCTTTCTTAATCTGGATTTAGAGCATTTATTATTGGCTGAGAAATTCTCAACCTTAAGGAAAACGAACACTTTAAAAGGCTGCTTGGTGGTTTGAATTCCTGCGTTCGTGGTCAATGAGGTGTCATATTCATAAAGTTCTGGCACGGCCAGGTTGAATTCAGGAATTGTTTCACTGATTGAAATTATCAGTGTCAGATTCTCACAGGTCCAGTGGCTTCTTTCTACTGCATCTATTTTGCAACAATCATATGAAAAACAGTGGACCAAAATACATTTTGGCCACTGGACATTCTCCTTCACTGCAAAACTCAAATGAAGATGACATATGAATAGCAGACAGTTTGCACAAAATAAGTTTTGTTTGCTGCTGTCAGACTGTCATATTCCTCACAACATATTGTGCTATTGAGTGTTATTGGTCAGAGATTAATTATGCAAATCATCTTCATTACATTTGAATGAACTCATCATCATTGTGAATATGTTGTGCTGAGATGGGGAGGGACAAAATCAGTCTCATCAGTGCTAAATTAATAGAAACTTCTTATTTAACCAGCTATTATTGTTTCTGAAGGTTGGCAAAGTATGTGTCTGCCTAACCACAGATAACTTAAAACTTGGTTATGCTTTGTAAGGATCAATTTTCCATCTTTCTTTTGTCATAATGCTGTGCTTGTGCTATGGGTAAGTTGAGGCACAAAAACCACATGGTTAGGGTCAGGAAAATATCATGTTGCCATGGTTGCCACAAACTTGGTCACATTAAAAACACCCAGTTTTACTGGCACAAACATGGCGGACTCTCTGTAAAACATGGCAGTTTTTTGTCATTTCAAACATGGCTGACAACGCCGCTGTCCCTTGTCAAACATTTCCAGTGGTTTCACAAATGCTGGGAATTGCAACAACAACAAAGTCAGGTGTATGTGAACATTTGTTGAAATGTCAATGAACAGTCTGTGACATGTATGGATATGAATGTATCTGTGGGTTGCAGAAACATTAACTGCTCACATTTTTTCCTGATGACTTGGCCTTCCTTGAATCTAAACAGGAAGGTTTTGCTACTTGTCCTCCACCAAATATGCACATTCCTCATAATGGCAGTGTTTTGATAGAAGTAATCTGAAAAGGCTTATTTCGTGCCCAAACAAACAAACAATCAAACAAACAAAAAGCCGTCTTTTCAATGCTAGCTGACTGTTTGCATGTATGATGGAGGTAAATGGAACTTTGTCTGTGGTGCTGACAAATTGAAAAATGACTCAACAGCGACATGTCCCTCAAGAACGGGTCTTATAGCTGATCTGAATCATTCACTGAGTCAATGGAATCATTTTCTACTGGAAAAAATAGACACCCCTCAGGTGCCTCAGGTTGTGTAAATCAATAAGAATGTAAATCAATAAAAAAGTAAAGTGTCTAAGATGGAGTATTTGCGGCCATGTGTAAGTACACGTGGGCAGGTGTATCGTTCTGTTCAGTGTTTCTTTTTCAGTCCTTTGTGATTGCAGACAACACCTATTATAGCCGCCAATGAGCTCAAGGTCAAGCAAGAAGTCCTTTCAATGCATGGATGTCAGTCATAGTCTCTGACAAATTGCACAACAACAAAAAAAAACATTTCAACCTTGAGCTTCACAGTTGTTTGTTTCTCAACAGCAATGTGAAAAATCAGAACCGAATTAGAGGTGTGTGTGTGGGGGGGCACATTACGGTTGCACACTTTACTCTGCCAGTCATGAGTGTGTGTATGAAAATGACTGATTACTGGAACAATCACAGCGTCGGAGTGTTTGCACAAGAGTCAGGCTGTGCTCGGATTATTTTTAGTTTCCACATTTCCTGCCGATTTGTAAGAGGAAAAAGCGATCAAAACGCGATCACATGCTGATGCAAAATGCAACAAAAGAAGTTGCACAGTGGGCTCCGTCTTTTGCTCTCGGGGTCTCATTCAGGAGACATTCAAAAGAATATACCCCAATATGTATCGGTCACACTGTGGGCTAAACCAAAAAGCCTTCAGGTTAAGGTTAAAGCTATGAAGGTTTAGGCTTGTTTTGCTTGCTTTTAAATCCATTTGAATGAAAAACTTTATATAAAAGTTCTGGTTTCGCACACAGAAACCCAGTCTGGGATTTCTGTGAATGTCAGCTGTATTATGTAGAACTATCAGTGAAGCTCATTTCACAGATTTAAGTTGTGCCCATCGTCAGGCAATTGGGGAAAGCGTATGTACGCTAGGCTTAATGATTTGCAGTCTCAGTTGGGTTAAAAGTCACCAGTAATTGTACATTCAAGTATATACATACAAGTGTCCCAAAAGTGTTTTTCCAATGATATTCACTAACTGACTTTATTCTGCTCTCAACGAGATACGGGGATATTTAGACATCCCATTTATAAGACATGCAAATAAGACATTCAAATATTTCACCTGGTTTACACTTAATTTGCTCATTAGTCTATTGGAGCAATTAAGGGCTTTTTTTTTGTAAATAATTGCAAAAATTTGTCCAAGGCACCTGGAACCTCATTTTTAAAACCTTAAATCGTGTTTAAGTAGTTATGTATAAAGCCCTGCTCTGACGTGAAAGCAGGTGCCTTTGACTTGAGTTGCCTCTTGGTTAGGCATGTAGGGATACTGCAGTTTGGGATGATTGTGTGTCCAGGCCAGATATCCCGCTAATGACTTTTGGTCCTTTGTTATTCCTGACGAAACACTCATTTGTTCTGGCATTATAAATTGAGGTACCACTTTATAAAGAAACATCATTAATTAATGGTAAATTTAAAAAATGATTTGATTTTAGTTGAGAGTAGAGTTGTTACATTTGTCATCAATGATGTCGAGAGCACAAATAAAAAAAAAGATAGTAGGTGCAAAAATGAAAACAACAGAAACAACGAACATGATCACAGAGTGAATAAACAGAATGGGGACATAAAAATGATAACAGATAAGAAGCAATATGACAGAATACCAATAAAATGGAACAAAAAGTGCTTGAAAATTATAAGAAACTGCAAGCAAGCATTACAAAACACAAATTAAACAGGTGTATAAAAGATAAATGGCAGACAACCCCACAAGACAGCATGTAGTTAAAAAAAAAAGTTAAATTCTAAAGTCTTACATCAACCTATAGCTACAACAGTATCAAGTTTAGGCTTTAAAAAGAAACAGAACCCAATGGCTATCACGTCTTACTGTTAAAGGTGCCCAGCCAACTTGTTCATATAGAATACAGTGATGAGTGGAATAAGTGTCACTGTTTATGCATCCTGTCGCCAGGATCTAATGTTGTTTATATAGATTGTGAACAACACGGGACCCAGTATTGAACCTTGCGGAACTCCTTCAGACAGTGGTAAACACACGTTACGATCATTTCCTACAGACACACTTTGTTGTATATGAGACAGATCGTCCTTGAACCAATTACAGGAATTACAATGGAACATATTTACTCCAAAACACAGTATTCCATGATCAAGTGGTTACAAAATGACAAAGATACTGCAATCATGGATGCTTTTTCATACTTTTATCTGTCAAAAAACTCTCCTCTTCTACCCTTGTAATTGATTAAATTTGTCCAAAGCATCTTCAAAAGGAAGAAAATAATAATAATAAAACAAGAAGTAATTGTCGTTACTATTTCAACTTACTGCCATAAGACTCAGGTTGTCTGCAAACTGTGTAATCTATTGTTCATGTACCAGGATCACAAATGTGCTGACACTCCTTTTCCAATGGAAAAACATAATGACCTGCATTTGCGCACGTTCCGACTCTCATGTTGTTTTTTTTCTTTCAGGGTAATTTATGATGAGATGAACAAGCTGAACGCCCACTGCTCATATTATGTCCGAATGCAGATTCAAAATCCGGTGTCCTTTGAATAACACAGAAATAAAGGTCATGCCACTGCTAATGGTTCATTCAATATTTGCCTTTTTTTTTTTTCTTTTTTTTTTTCAGTAGGTTCGTGGAGAGCTCACTTGTGCTGTCTCTCTCCAACAAAACCCTATTTTTTTCCCGATGTATTTTCCACCCATTATCTATCTGGTATGACCTCATCGCTGATCACTGAGCAGCTGGGGGTCAAGCGCTTTGCTCAAAGGCACCTGCACAACAACTGTACATCCCGGGCTCTCATTAATGTTACACTTAGAAGCTATTAAAATGCGCACAAAGGTGGTTTTGAAAGGCAAAGCCCTCTAACTTAGCCATCTGGCACGAACAACAGCAAAGGAAACTGTGACCCATATGAAAGATTTTGCCGGAGAAGTGCTGAGTAGCATCTGCTCGCTGTGAAAATGCCTTGGGTCCTTCACATGACATGACAAATTACACTGGGCAGTTTACATTTAATTATCCACTTCAATGCTCACCTCTGTGAAGAAGTACAGAAATGGGGAAAGTACATTATCTTTTGGAAGTACTCTCCTTTTTCACACAATCTTCACTAGTTTCTAATTGACTGGATGTGATTGTTGCCATTTGGTGTCTAGATGGTGAAGAATGACATTAATATTTTAAGTATTTTAAGTTAGTTAGAGTACATGAAGTCTAGTGGTGAACTTGTTGGATGGTGATAAATCGTGAGCATTTGTCTGCCAGATGGGAGAATACTGTCTCGTTTCCTTGGAGTTGCAGCTGGCAGTGCTTGCAGAAAAGAGCACATTCATAGTTGTTGTTGGCCACCGTGACAGATATCAGAGGACTGATGTTCGCAGGATTAATAAGCCGATCGTATTGAGCAATGTATCATTTTTTTTTATGTTGTTAAACTCATCTTTATGTCGTAGAGGTTCATGACGTGAGCACAGATAATCCATGGTCTTCGCGACACATGTGAACGCTGCATTTTGTCCCCCGCAGGAAATTTGATTATATCACAATATCACAGGTTGGACACATTGTCTGCCCTTTTTCAGTATGTGCAAACGTGTCTGATGGATCTCGGCACAACCTCAGTAGAACTCTGGACTTTGTAGGTTGCTCGCTGTTCCTTTCTTTTCTGTACAGTTTTAAAAGTCAAATTGAAACTAATTGAGCAGTGGCGACTTTTTAAAACGTGAACCAGGTTTTATGGCAATAAGGCCACCTCCACGTAGCTCTTCTTTTGTGCCTCTCCCCAGGAGTCCTGATCAATGCCTATCAAAATTATAGCTGATGTAGCTCATTAGCTGCAGAAATTAGCTTTCACCTAGAAATAGGAAATAACAAAGGAGATTAAATGAATTTTCAAGTGGCACTATGCAATCATCTACCCTGACCTCATTTGATCCCCCCATTACATCGCCCTAAAATCTGAGCCCTCATGTCCCCACCACTTCCCGACACAAAGTGATGCCCTTGGCTCTGAGGATGTTTGGCATTGGAGGTAGTGATCTGTGAGCGAATAGACCCCATTGTGTCTAGCACAAGTGTGTAGAAATGTTATGTGTCATTATAGGTCCTATTTAATCCTGGAAATGTATTAGCTGAATAATATCACTTTTTACATTTTTTTTTTTTATAATACAGATGACATTCAGCTTGTTTGACAACAGTCTGCCATGTAAGTGCCGGAGTGGAATACATTTACTCAAGTATAATTTTATGGTCAAATTTTAAACTTGAGTTGCTTGTATTTAATGGTGCTTCAGCTGCACTTCGTTTCAGAGGGAAATATCAACTTTGTTCGCCACTAAATGTATTTAACACAAATAGTTACCATCAACTTTGCAGATTCCAAAAGTCCAGAGAAAACACATGATGACTGTATAAAAACAAAGCGTCGGAAGTTAAATTTTTCTACTCAGTAACACTTTTTAACAACCGTCATTAGTGGTATATTAATGGTACGTGTCAGTTAATAATGATTTCACCGTTAACACACAATAAAATGCTTTATAAAGTTGCAACCTTTGATTGAAATACTTTGTAAATGCTAAATGAATACTGTGTAGTTCATTTATAAACATAGTTGGGATTGGTATTAAAAAGTTGCAACTGCTTTTTACTAACCTTTTCAATTACTTAATAAATGTTAAAGCATTTCATTGTTTGTTTACCATGCAGTAGCTACTGACTAAAGTTTAGTTTACTGTCCATCTACCATTTATGAACAGCGTTTTTTTAAAAGCATTCCCATTTCCTCCGCGTCATTTACCTGCATCTGTAAATGCTCCCCAGTTCTGTTGATTCATGTCAGTTTGTCATCCGTCCTAAACAGTATCATGCAATAGACAGCCACTTGAAAATACAAATAAGAAGCATGCATTCAGTGGGTTTTAACATGTAGATTCATATGCACGTAGATATGGATGATTTATTAGAAAACAAAGCAGTTCACAGAATGTATGCAACATGTTTTTTTTTTGTTTTTGTTTTTTTCTTTCCAATGTTCTTTACAGGTCATTACAGATATTTCTTTATTTCTTTGTTCATTTAAAAGACTCGTGTGTGCCCATTGATGTCAGTAAATTGCATCTGTTGGACCTTACGGGATACATACATCAGATGCTCCTTGTTCTTTGAGGAACATAGCAATCAGTTCTTCAGTGAGGGCAGCTCCTTCAAGGAGCCTTTCATCAGCAGCATTTGTGGAGACATTTCACAGTGCCCACTTTCCTCTGTTCACTTCAGAAAATAGACTTTCAGAAGGTGAAACATAAATCTAGGTCATCATACATCTCATTACTTTTGATGCTATGGCTACAGTAGGCTACACACAAGGACTCAAAGAGCATACACAATAGTGGGTCGTCCATTGCTATATGTATCAAAAGACAGAAGGTGAGTCACAGCAGGCGCTACCACTGTTAGCCAAGATTTAGGTCAGCCAAGTAG
The DNA here is from genome assembly GCF_904848185.1 of Acanthopagrus latus. Lineage (NCBI taxonomy): Eukaryota > Metazoa > Chordata > Actinopteri > Spariformes > Sparidae > Acanthopagrus > Acanthopagrus latus. The sequence goes on along the minus strand of NC_051053.1, from coordinate 8,854,730 downwards.
CTCCAGGTGGCACGGGTCCTTCCCCGAGGTCACAGCGCTGCCTGTCTCTGCACCAAGGATAGCAACAGCAGCCCCGGGGGCATAATGGGACATTAATTTTTAATGTAAACTAACCCATCTCTAGTCGTGGGCCAGAGGTGATGAGCAGTGTACTTGACTCTACAGCACATGCAGTCATGTAAACGTTGTGGTGTAGCCGGTCAGTTTGTCTTCCTTGTTTATAATTCATTCCTGAATTCTAGCGATGGTGGGGAGGAAAAAAAAAAAAAAACACATTTAGCTTTTATCCAATGAAAACGGAAGCTTGTTGAACAGCTCAGAGGCTGCAGAGTGCCAAAGTAACAATATTTACCTGGTCCCTGGAGTGAGAGCAGTAAACAGATAATACCTGTTGGTGGAGGATAAAAAGCACAAAGTCAGAATGGGGACAATTTGTGGTTCACAGGCTTCCTTTTTTTTATTGCATGAGAGTTAAATAGTTGTCAATACTATAATTTTATGTTTTTTTCTGTCTGACGTGCACAGATATGAAAAACGATAAAGTCATCATCGACGTACCAGTTTGATGTGTTTATTTTTTTGTCTGGTTCCCCGTTCTCCCGAGGGAGAGGCCAGTCTTCCCGTGGTCAACACTGGCAAATTCATATTGTAAAAAAAACGAAAATCAAAGACAGTTGGAAACAAAACAGACTATAATAGACTACTAAAACTAAACACAATAAACCGAGAACAATAAAACTACTAACGGCAATGACAATAACAACAGTACCCACATATACCTGTATCTGTAATCAGCCAGATATGTGACATTTCTTGTAAAGCAAAGAAAAGCTCAATGGAATCAGACCAGGAGAGTTCATTATTACAATAAATGGCTGTAACTTGCTTTGGAATGGTCAGCTGTAGACTGAAACATCTACGTACATCTAAAAAGTTAAAGACAAAAAAATAATAAAGAAGGAAAAAACATTCTTCACAGTCAACGCCAAATATTTACTGGTGTGAAAAATTCTGGTCACTTCATCCATTCTCTGACTAAGCAAATGTAAATCGGGAATAAATATGAGCCCAGCTGAAACTTGAGGTTTGCAGGAGAAGGAAATACAGGAGAGTCAGACGCCCCAAAAATGATCCGAGATGTTTGAGGGTTAATGATCCTATAGTCAGACATTACTTAGCAAAATGGGGAGTGGCTGGTGTTTTGTTCCATTAGAACTTATTGAAAACTGTTCAACTTGTTAAATGTGTAATGTCTGCTGGTAAACTGTTCCATATTTTCATCCCTCTGTACACAACATTACACTGAGTTGTGTTCCCTTTTGAGACAGGAAGTGAAACCACATGAATACGATGCAAACGTGTGTGTGACCAGGTGAGACAAAACATGATGTTATTCTAACCCTCGAGTGATTTTTGTGCCTCAACCTAACCAGATCATAAGCACAGCATTGTGACGACACATAATGTATATTATCCTCTCTTTCCTTTGCATCCTCTGTTTTATTTCCTGCTCCACTTAACATGTTGTATTGTTATGTTATTTCATACACATACTGTATATTCAAAGCAGGAAAAGAGAATATTAGCTCCTAATCTTCGACATACATTCACATATTAATATTTGTATCAACAGATTCCAATAAAAAACATCTTGACAATAAAAGTTGCCTCTAAAAAAAACATTCAGGCAGTAATTATATTGTTCAGCATGTTTGTTTTAATAGTATACAAACGTAAATTCCGGCAGAGATGTGGTGATTTCACCGGCAGCAAGTTTCATGAAAGTGCTGAAACACCATGTAGAGCTACAGTACTACATTAGAACCTTCAATTGTACCTTTATTTCAAAGCTTTAGTGAAAATGCAAAGTCTTTCAAGCGTTTCTTTGCTTTGCCTGCGTACGTTTTTGGAATTCCTGCTGAGGTGATGACAAGGGCCGCGCGTGCCTGCTCCGAGCTTCTCCTTTAGTGTGCCGAGCGCAATTTAAAAGCACACAGCATTGACACACACACACACAAAAAAACAATGTGAGTTTCCACAGAAGCTGTCAGCGCCAGAGAGCCCACAGTGCTGACAGAGGCCGCTCTTTGAAGTAACTTTATTATGATGGACACATTTCCATTGTACTCCCTCTCTCTGTCCTCTTGCAGTACGTCCATAGTAAAGTGCAGGACATCACAGGAGATGGTCTTAAACCTTACCAGATTTGTTTATCTCCACTTTGCATGTCTAAATGTTAACCAGTGATGTTCAAGAGAGAGCCTTTTATACACTGAACAAAAATGTATATGCAACACTCTTGTTTTTGCTCCCATTTTTCATGAGCTGAGCTCAAAGATCTGAAACATTTTCTATATACACAAAAGAACCACTTCTCTCAAATATTGTTCACAAATCTGTGTAAATCTCTGTTAGTGAGCACTTCTCCTTTGCAGAGATAATCCATCCCACCTAACAGGTGTAGCATATCAAGATGCTGATTAGACAGCATGAATGTTGCACAGGTGTGCCTTAGGCTGGCCACAATAAAAGGCCACTCTGAAATGTGCAGTTCTGCTTTATTGGGGGAGGTCAGACCACCATTTGCCTCACATTTCCTTCACATAGAGTTGATCAGGTTGTTGATTGTGGCCTGTGGAATGTTGGTCCACTCCTCTTCAATGGAAGTTGAAGTTGCTGGATGTTGGTAGGAGGTGGAACACGCTGTGAACATTATTTGAGAGGAATGGTTCTTTTGTGTACAGAGAAAATGTCTGAAAATCTTTGAGTTCAGCTCATGAAAAATGGGAGCAAAAACAAGAGTGTTGCGTTTACATTTCTGTTCAGTGTAAATTGAACTCATATTATTGCTCAACAGAAATTGGTAGTGAATGCACAGAACACATTAAGCATTATATGAATGAAAACTGGTATTATATCAGCCACATTACACAATCTGACTGAGAGGAATCAGACGGCAAGCAGAAAACAAACATTTCTCCTGGTGAGATATGGGATGTAAACCTTTTTATCTATCTGTCTAGCTAACAATAGCCGCCATTAGCTACTGGGCATACAGTGCATCACCATGGTTTCAAATACATCAGTAAGTAATAAATAATGTATAGACTTGAACAAGGTTACATTTTAAGAATGTGTTACGTCCTCTTTTAATTAATCACATATATATCCTTTCTTGAAGCAGATACAAGTCCCTTCGAGATTTAAAACTATTTTCAAGAGTGGGCAGACTAAGAGGGCAGCAGAAACATTGTACTCTGAACACAACACAATACAGACTCGCGGGTCACATGAAACTTTCAGCACACTCCAAAAGAGTTACCAGTTCAAGTACAATACAGGATCAGGGAAAAAAAACTACTCTTCCGATGCCTAAACAGGAGCGATTTTCAGCAACTGCTTCGCCGGAGATAAATAATCACAAAGACGAAGAGTCAGTGGCGGCGCCAGAGTATTTTTCCTGGTTCAACTGCGGTGGGGCTAATAGACATAGAGAGACAGTAGTACTCCGCTCTTCTCTTGGTTGTTTTATGGTAGGGCTAATGGTAGAGCTAACACAATAGCCCCACCAAGCCCTACCATAGCGCCGCTTATGCGAAGAGTACAATCCTTACAATCTTTTAACAGCTCTGACAATTGTTGGTCCCTCTGTACCATTGAAAAGCTTTGGAGACCAGTGTGTAAGAGCGCAGACGAAATCTTGAAGGACACAGAGGTGATGTCTTCAATTCTATTTCCAATAGCTGACGATGTGTATTTACAGCATTTTAACCATAATTCAGGTTTATTTGTTAGATGTAATGCATAATTTTGGGTAGTCAGGGTTGTACTGTGATGATCTGTCAGCTTTCATCTATAGTAGAGTGGTCATATATTTAGCTAAAATCAATTGTGATTCATTCTCTACAGAGTGCGACTGGTTGTTTTCAGTGATCTGCATCTCATGTCAGCACCAGGTGTCTGGAGTCCCTGTAGCTCTCGTGTAAATGACCCAGCTAAAACTCAGGGAGCCGTCTGGAAACTGGACGGCGATGTTCATAAGCCCGGGTTACATTAATGACATTTGACCAGTTAAACTGACCCATATAGAAAATACCAATCTATATTAATGTGTTCTACTCCATTTTCCAATATATATTAATGTAGGGTATAAATTTCTTTAGGTGTGTGTGGGTAGGCATTTCATCAGCATTCTTCTAGCATTTAATGGAGCTCTTCTTAATTATTCATCATCCTTTTACAAATTGATGCGCAACAGAAAATGCTGACTCAGTTTTTTTTTTTTTTTTTTTTGTTTTCCGCTTTATCTATTCCGGCCCTGATTATGTTTAAGTATCAAGCTATTCACAAATATGCTTGGTAATTTGTGGTGAATTACGAACGGAGCCACCATGCTGGAAACGAAAATATTTCTTTTTACCATTCGGGCTGTTTTTTTCCCCCCCAAAACAGGATTCCCTTTCATCACATGGTGCATTAATGATCGGGACTGCTGCTGCAGCACGCTGGTGCCTGTGATTCTTCAGAGGTTCAGAATAAACATGTCACTGTGGGTTAGACGTATGATTGCTTCTGCATGATCTGCATGATCAGTTAATCTACTTGCTGCCATCACTCACTAAACCTGCCCAAACACAAAGCTCTGCAGCAGTGGATTTTCTTCGTACATTACCATAAAAAAAAAGCCATCTGTACGCCGACTCCCAACGTCTGACTCGTCCCATTAAGTTTTAATTATTTATAAGCATAAATTGCTGTAAGTGAAAGGTTTTATCTCAGCAAGATATTGGGAAAATCTCCCCCAAAAAACCACCCTGAGAAGCGCTGGCCTCATTAGGCCGCGGATTTTCCATTGATCATCTTTTCAAATTTGCATGTCAAGTCTCACATCGATTGTGTTTTCGCTACACTTAACGCGATACGCACTGCTGGGCGCAGGGCTCGCTCTTTCAAAAACCTTCCCTCCTCGAAGCCTAATTTGCCGTCGTTTGGTCTAATTAGATAAGGCTGTTTTGATTACAATCAAGTATTCACCCAGGACATGGAATCAGACAATGTTGAATTGCTCCTACAGAAATTGATAAAATTTTTACCTCGTTATATACAGCGGCTTTTTAGCCTTGCGTCCTCCAGGATCCATTTATCTCTCGCGCTAATGGCAATTAAATGACAGGGAAAGGCGTTATCCTTTGTTTGCGAGGTCCTGTGTGAGATTAGACCAGAGGTAATGAGACAGAGAGGCGGGGGGAGAGAGACAGTTGGTGAGACCGTAGGTGTCAAAACTTCATTGGAGGTGTTAAACATGTGAGGAGCAAAGGCTCTGGCAATCGCTGCAGTCACTAAAGGTGCGTTACCCCAGCAGACTTTTCATATCGTGCAAATGGTGCTGGGAGAGATCTGGGGAAACGGGGTCCTGCATTCTAATTTGCTTCCTCCTTCACTCCCTGCTTTCAAGTGGTGGAAGTTTTTGTGCCCTCGTTCTTGCAGAAAAAAAAAATCTGCCAGTAATGCTTCACGCGGAATCAAATTTGAACGGAACCTTTATGATATTTGCAATTCGACAAATCCATGCACTCGCGGCACAGAAAATGAATGAGGGGAAGTAAGGGGGGTTGGTGGGGGGGGAGTTCTTATTAATACCTCTCTGTTACATCCAGTTTCTGGGAGTAACACAATGAAGTGAAACGACTGTATGTAGGTTAATTGTGTATTTAAAATTCCGTTTTGAGGATAAATAGCTCATCCCGGTTCCATTTCTCAGTGGCCTGAATGGGTGTTGAGTAAGTGCGGCAGGTTGCACTTAACCAGCATCTCAGGATGAGCAGAGCAGAGGCTGGGGAGACGTCTGGGTGTAGGATGTGTGCCGATACTCGCTCGGATTATACCACAAGCTCATTTCCATGCACACTCCAGGAGCGCAGCCTTCCCAGCAGTGAGGAAACCGAGCCAGACTGAGGCTTGCGCATTAGAAGACGCTCTGCATAAATGTTGCATACAAAGATAGGAATCATCTGGGACTGCAGCCAAACCTTTGCACCTGCCTCACCTCGAACACCAAACACATTTCGGTTGGCACAGGCAAAATATTGTAATAGCAAGTCCCCTTCTCTAGATGTTTCCGCGCACCGGCAACTACATGATTTGTGCGACGCATTAACCAGAGTTTCCTGGACAATGATCAATGAGTACTGACTATTAAACACACGAAAGTCTTGACTTTCTTAACTGACGTACTAGCATATGTTCACCTTCCAGGCATTACGGTCTGTGCTACTGTATATTTCCTTCATTTCTGTGCTTTAATTTTTTTGTCATAAAGGGAACATACATGAATGAGTATGCATTTATGGGGCTGCATCTGTTAAATTATATAATGTAGCAGGGCCATAACAAACGGCTATGGATTTTGTTCTTCCACCGTTACTAAATGCTAAACACCAGTAAAAAGATTATTTTGGGGCATTGAAAATGAAAAATTCAGTCAAAGAACAACCTTTATCTCATCGCTGTATTAACCCTTTCAGGCATGAGCTAAGGAATAACAAAGTAGTTATTAGTAGTTAAGAGTTGACCGTTTAAAACAATTTGTTTGAACTAAGTAAAAGATAAAAGACCAGAAAGCACATATGAGAATGTGCTTACTTGTAAATCTTTTTTTCTGCGACAAAAGATTTCATTACTTCCGTTGTTACACCAGCCAAAAACTGGGATTCTGGCATTTAATTAAATAATCAAATAAAACTGTTCATATAATCACTCTCTTTATTAAAACCACTTATAATAACCGCTATCCAAGACATTCAGTGAATGAATCATTTAAATAACGGATGAGTTCATTCAGGAATCTTCTAATTACATTTTTACCATTTATTGCAACAAAACATGTACGCCAAAGTAAATATGTCTTTTGAAATTGATAGATTTTATTCATTTAACCTTTGTTCAACCAGTGTCACTGAGATTACAAAAAATTCTCTTTTTCAAGTGAGTCGTGGCCAAGGTAGGCAGCAGCGCATAACAGTCGAAGACATAAAACAAACATGTAACAGTGAAATTGAAGATAGCAGATATGGAGATGTACAGAGACGGTTAACAGTACGGAAATGCAAAGTTTAAAGTTAACATATTGTTATACTGGTTGCATCTGTACAGATAAGTTGGACAGACTAAGCAGAAACCACTTGTAAACAAAGCTACTGTACAAACACAAGTTACTGTAACAAACACAAAAAACCTGCACCGCAAGACAGGTTGGTTATGATTATGGAGAAAAAAAATAATAAAGCATTCAAAATGCAGAATGGTGAGAGACAATAGGTGGCATGATTGCAATGCATTATGAGTAGAAACCATCGAGAGATATCTCACAGGAACCGATGCATCCTGCGGTGCAAACAATGTCACCTCATTAGAATTCAGTGTTGCAGAATGCTAATATGTCCCTGCACGCTGCTAAACAAAATATGACCACACTAGGATAAAGTCCAATTTTAAGGCCTCTGATAAGGTAAATATCATTTAGCTTTTATGTGCGTTCAGAGCTTGAAGCAGATCTACATCATCCAACGTCCTGATCTGAAAATATATATTATCTTTCAGCCTTGAGGATTTGTGGAATGTCCCAACACACAGCTAAGGGCTATCCCAGTCTTTCTTACATATTTGATTCATGTATTATTTGGTGTTTTCACCATTTTGTCTGTCAGATCGGCTGTTAAGAGATGACTAAACCAATCTCGGATATTACATCTGCTTTAATTGAATGCATCATTTTCAAACCTCTTGTTTCAGAAGCTCGGTATACTTTGGGATGTTGATGGAGTCATAGTTCCACTGGAAAGACCAATTGCATCATGATAATTCTAATAAGAAATACTGTTGCCCCGAGCTAGAGGGCATCTCATAATGTAGCTTTTGAGCTAACAGTACTCGCCTTCAGCCCATCCTTGTATTACATAGCATCCAGTGATAATGCCTGGGAACAGGTAAAGAAAATATTGTGGGGAAAAACAATTCCATCAAAACCTCCATTCAGCTCAATGAAGCCGAATGATCCCTCTCAAGCTCGGCTGGATAAAGTCAAACGTCTTGGTTGCAGACATCAATCCTGTTTATGGCTGTTAGGCTGGAGGATGTTTTCTTGCTCTGCTGTTCAACACAGCCCCTCACAGCGAATGCTTCGGAAAAGGACAGCACGAGAACTGTTATTCTCCAGCTCGGGGCAATACAGCTGTCTTCTGCAGTCATGCGCTCATTTATGATTGATGTACACAATCCGTCCAAGTAAATGTTACTCGGCGTATACCATAGTTAAATACGCAGCTAAATGACGATAATGTGTTTTGAAATAATAGACAAACGTGGAATGGTAAATGTTTGCGCAGAGCATAATTCTTACATTTCCTAATCCCGGGATTAAGAGATGTCTGCTGTCATTATTTCTGAAATAAAATCCTGATGCAACCGGGCTCCTCGCACTGACTGACAGAGATGATGACAATGTCCATTTGCTGCTCGGACAACCAAAGAAAATGATGCACGATCCTGCTTGTAAGCTATTCTGACACGGGTCATCTGAAACGCGGCCTGAGCTGAACCGCTCTCCAGAGGTGCGTGGTGGATTACTCCAGATGTGTGCAGCTGGGGCTCATTCTTTGCACGGACGTCGACCAAGACGCTATCTTGCTTGCTGTGCTCGAGCAGGAAGCCCCATCAAACTGAATGAGCTAACATCCTTTTTCATGATCTGCACTGGGAGGATAAAGCCCGAGGTTCTCCTTGTTGGAATCTGCATTAACAAGCTGCGGGAACGTGGGAGCAGTGTGGGCAGAGAGCTCAGTATGTGCTATACAGCTCGTGAATGTCTTGTAAGAAGCGTCAGTGCATGGAGATCAGGATGTGCTGTTTTGATTGACCACTAATTTTTACATTTCGTGGCCGGATTTCATGGCTGAGCTTCGGGCTGTGTGAAGTGAAATACAAGCGTGCGAGGAATATAGGCTCGTGAAAACTTTTTAACTGACCAAAATAAACTGCATTTCATTTGTGTACTGCCAGCATGGCTTGAAATTAACTTCTTGGCTCACTAGGCACTATAGCTAGTGAATTGCATTTTTTTCCCTCAGTACAACACATGGACAGAGCAGCCTGCACAGGTTGTCCCAGTTTCTCCGTATTAAGTTTGCGCCAATGAAATAAATGGTTCAATGTGCGATTCAAACAGACAAGTCTCATGACCCACATCTGTCTGACGGCAACATATGTGAAAAAGCTCCAATTTGTCTGCCAACAAGCACGTGTACTTCCTTAGAATTGCATACACCTGAGGCTAAAGCACTCTTTGGCGCTGAAGTAGACATCTGAAAAATTGATGGTGCTATCAGAATTGTAGTTATTTATTTAGACTATCTCCCAGTCTGTGTAGTCACATCACACGATGGGTGCAGGGGAGTGTATCGGTGCTGACTGCACAAAATTAAGATCAACCCCGTGAAAATGGACCTCGTCCAGGTGCTGTTTGCATCGTCCTGTTCACAGATATATCATGTAGGAATTCTGCATTAAGATCTCTGAAAACATTATCCCAAACGTTACCAACAATGTCCAAACCCAGAGAAATCAACAAGTTTACTCAAGGTAACGGTGCGATTCATGTGGTCGCCTGTTGCTAGTTCCAAGATGGGAGATTTGGTGAGAGGGACTCAATTTAAGGTTATTAAACTTTAAAACATTACCTCATCTTTGTACATTTGTGCCTGAGTCACGTCAGGTTTTATTTTTATCAGCAGTAGTGGGTTCTTGAGAACATTTGTGTTTATTGGTATTACTCATGCAGAGTTTAACTGCCCCAAACAGCCAGTTTACTTTATTATACACTAGCTGGCTAGTAAGCTAACGCTAGCGAGCAACACGCAAAGGCTGCGTGTGTCGGCAGTTACATTCAGGACAGCTCTTGGTGATCAGTCCTCACCACGGTGTCGGGTACTCTCTCTGTAACGCAGCGTTCATGGATTAAAAGTACATTTCCCCTCCAGCTCCAGTCAGCAGTCAACATTACAGGACATAAACAACCGACAATGGAAGTCAGCTCCATGGATTGCTACTGCAGTCAAGTTGATAAACAGGAGTAAGATAAATCCACTATTAAATCCCAAAAGTTTGACTCTCTGAGCTCTCCACCCATCAGTAAAACAGTTTTGGATCAGCGGCATAAATTGCATATTCTACATTTAAACTGATGATTAAAAAAAAACAAACCTAAAAACATAGTAGCTAGATAGAGCATTCATTGTTTTTTGCAGTGGAAAGCTAAGGCCTCATTTCGTACAGTAATAAAGTTGTTACATTACTTTACATTTCACTGTGCCACGTCATGTTACATAAAGTTTTTTGCACATTTCTTTGGTCAGATTTGATTTAAAAATGACAACAGTTATGACACAAACGTAATACATTTATCCACTGACCAATCCCCCAAAGCAGTGGCGGTTCTGGCTTGCACGACGCCCTGGGCGAACCTCAGCTTCGGTGATGGTGTAGGGCCTACCACATGGCCTTATCCACTCTTTACATTAGACAAAATTTCAGGACAACCTACATGCACCCAGCAACATCTTTTAACCACATTGTTATCTTGGTTTGTGTTTTTTTTCCTTTTCAATGCAGATCAGCTTAGCATTTAGCACATAGAAGTTTAACAAGAAACAAGAGAGTTGACAGAGGTTCATCCGAGTATCAAGTTTAGGGCCAGTTATCATGTTTAAGTGACTATATAACCCTGTTGATCAGCTTTTGCAGATTATATGGATGCAAACCATATGAATGTACTCCAAGAAACACTAGCACAATAAGCAAACGTCAATGTAGGCACTGCTGGACAGTTTGGATGTTTTTTTGGAAAGGTAGCTTTTCATTTTGTTTTACGAGCTTCAATGATAACTTGAGACACTTTTCCACCTCACCTTCCTCATATCTACTCTCTTAACTGTTCATAAATGTCAGATATATTCCTGTCTGCTCTCTCTCTCTCTTCAATGAAGAAATTAACTTCTTTTTCCCTCCCCAGGGGTTCCATTTCCCGTCGTGATTCTGGTTACATAGAGTTCATTACAGCCAGACCCCTCAATTGGTGGCAAATATTGAAGTTCCAGTATCCAATAACTCTTATCACACCAACAGTTCTTTATCTTCCTAAGGAACAAAGTACGATGATCAGACAATGGAGATTTTGAACTTTTATCTGGACGATAAAGTCCACAAATCCAATTTGATATCTTGCAGGCAATTACCACTTGACTTAACCTGTGCACCGAGGTCAGAAGCAATTTCATAAAAAGATGATTTCAACATGGTATTTTCCTGAAGCAGAGAAGCTAAACAAAATCAGAAGTGATTTTTACACAGCGTGATGATATTTAGATTATAATAACCATAGAAAAAAGGAGAAAAAATACAATACCATAGAAGGGATATAATATATACCAGAATAGGGTCAGCGAGACCGCTTAATGGGTGTCATGGTTCCTGCTGAAAGAAAGGCCCTGCTGATGTGGATGATTGGTCTTATGACAATGATAGATGGTGTTTCCTGGAGCCATGCGGTGTCCTGCTGTGCTGCCAGTGACACTTGGGAGTTGCACTAAATGCCTGTGCCCATGTCACAGACCTACAATGAAAGCCTGGGGGGAATGTAGGCGAGATAATCCAGTGACACACATCTCATCAAAACTTTTACAGCACTGGGCAGCGGAGAGTGACAACAGCTTGTGAGGACAGCGCATTTAGACCGCCTTTTTTTTTTTCCTTTCTAAAGAAAAAGCAGACTGAAGTGGCCTGCCAAATGGATCTTGTGTCTGTCTTGTGTTTGGAGGACACATTGTTATCATGTAGTCTTATTATTCCTACTCAGGAGCAGATTTGAAAGAGGCACTCAGATCTTGTGCTAAAAGCTGCTTTCATTTCTTTTCTTTTTTGTGGTTGAATCTGGCTGTAGGGGGGAAAAAAAGCTAAATAAAGTTGTTTTAGTCCCGTATTGTACCACCAGATTACACAGCAGCTTCTACCCTCTGCACACCACCGCAAAAATTGTTGTATGGTTTATTCAACCTGGATAGGTTGGAATGGACCATGTGACAAAGATTGAGAACAAATGTAATGACAATTAAGAAATAGACAAATATGTGTAGATTATACAGATGCATCAGTATACAATTTAGAAATACTTAATTTCAAAAGTATCACAATCAAAATACTTAAATACCATAAAGTTTATACCCCAAGGCCTGGGTTTGAGTTTAACTCTATTCTTGTGTCCTGCATGGTTTCATACCCAAACCTTTTTTGAATTGACTGAAATATAAATAAAAGTAAATCATTGGCACCATCGGAGATTTGCTTGACTGTCATTAATTCCTTGCCCCCCCTCCCCCAAAATAGCCCGTGTTTCTAAGAACAGTTATTTTAGCCTGATAATAAACTGTAACAAAAACCCTAATTGGTACTTATGATACAGGTTCGGTCCATCACTAGTTTTGATCAGAGTTTTCTGTTCTTGTCTAAACCTGTAAGGGGTGAAATTAAAGAAAAAAAGAGTTTGCTGAAGGGGGACGTTCTCATCTCATCTAGATATCAAAGAGTACTCCAGACACAATAGCGTGTTGAATAATATGAGCCCCGCAGAAGAAAGATGGATCTCCCAAGGAGTGAAATTTAAAATTATTGGGGTAGATATCTCTGCTCTCCAGTCCAAGCAGGGGCCAATCTTTGGGTGGCATTTCATTATAGCGGCAGGAATTGTCACCATAATGAATTCATCAATGCTGGTAAGATAAATGGCTCAACAAGAAATAGATAGGGCCATCTTCCTGATCTGATGTAGGAAATTGTCTCTCATATATATTGTCCTATTAGAAGAAGGGACAGCTATTTGGACACTGCGACCATATGAACATCTGTTTCCATTTAGCATGTTTGAAATATTAATGGCAACCTGATTTGACCTATTCTGGAAACACATCCCGGGCAATGACAGCGGCAGCACATTAAGACAGACAGAACCTTTGACTTTAATGCGGTCCCCATGTGGCATAAGATAATCACAAAACAGAAAAATGGGAAAGTCTTCATAACAATACTCGATAGTTGATGCTATTTCTGGAGAACGCAAGGGTATCTTTATGAAATGATGCACTGTATCTATCAGTGTATCCAGCCTCTGAATAATTCTACAGTAGTAAACTATTTTTCACAAACTCAAAAACATTTCTCTCATCAAGAGTTACTGACAGCCAACAGTTGCAGGTGTCTGATGGTAAAAATTCTGAAACCTGGAATAGGAAACATATGCAGGCTTTATCATAAACAACATCTACAGCTAAACTTCCCTCTAAATTGCATTATTATTGCTTCACGTGTTGTTTTTAAAGGAAGAGTTCTGGAGATTGTTCACGGTTCACCTTAAAGGTGCAATATGTAACAACTAACCACCTCTCAAAATCATACAAAATACAAAAAAAAATGATGTAGGGGGCAGTATATCACCAGAATAACTGCTAACTGCTACTGATTGCAGCTGCTGTTAGCTAATTAGCTCAGGCTGTAGCTTAGCTCAGTAAATGTTTTAGACTGGGAGGTCAGAGTGGTAGGCTAGCTGGGGAGCATGCTAACTTCAGTAGATATTTCTGCAACACAATACACAGCCAAAAACTCCTGGTTTTTTTGCATTCTGTTCATCATTTTAGCTATTTTTTAAAAATTCCTTAAGTAAAATTATTCCATATTGCATATTTAAAGGACAAGTTTAATATCACTTATATTCACTTAACCCAGTTGTGTTGCCACCTTCGGAATCCGTGGGATTCCAACTGCTGAGTCCCTAACTGTGTAGCTAACTGAGCTAACTAGCTATCAGCAGCTACAGTTTGCAGCGGTCAACAGTTACTCTCAGGATTTTGAACTATAAAGCTACCACACACAGCAAGTGAATTTGGTTAAGCATAATGAAACAGCTACATTATGCAGGAATGAACCACATTACAGTGTATATTAGTTATATCTGTTTAAAACATTTAGCTTATTACATGAGGTAATGTGCTTGACTAGTTTGCTGTCTTTGTACATTTAAGCTAACTGGCTGCTAACGTCAGCTTAGCGCTCACATGGGAGTGGTATCAAACCTCTCGTCTTACTCTCAGCAAGAAAGCAAATATGTTCACTGGCCAAAATTTCAAACTCTTATGACAGTATGACAAAATAACATTACATTTTGCTTTTGTCCAAAGCGACGTACAATTAGTACATTGGTCACAAGAAAGAAACCAAAAAAGGTCAGCACCACTGTACATATGTATTTATTTTTTTTATACTTTTTTACTCTAATTTATGTTTTACTCTATTTTATGTTACATGAATACTTGGATGCTGCTAGAATTTCATTGTACACTTGTGCAATGATAGTGAAAGTATTCTGATTCTGATTCTCACCATCAATATAGTCAAAGAGGAAAAAAATAGAAAGAATTTTCAAGCCCTGATCTGAGGATAGTCGCTGGTATTTATCAAGGATTCTGTCGTGTCTGCCATTAGGTGGCATCGTACCTTGTTGATGCAAGCAGTGTTAATGAGAAGGCTAACATATCAGCACAAGTTTGGGATGACTGTAGACATCTTGGTTACTTATAACAAAGGTTGTTCCGAAGAAAGTTCATTGTGTGAGAGCTTTGATAAGAAGCTCCGCATGCTCAAATACCGTCAGCATGCCACATGTGAGAGGATGAGTGACACATTGTGCCAGTGTACAATGGAGATTGATTACAGTCTCCATTGCAACCAGACCACAGATCTTAGTTTTCAGGTCCATGTGAGTTGGGGCGGGGGGTTACCGTGGCAGGAAAAAGGATGCTCAGAACTAAAATCTATTTTTGTGTCTGTGTGGAGGGGTTGACTTGCATTCAAGTAGAACTATATGAAAGTGAAGGACAGAGTTATGAATTATGTAGGAGTGGGGGGAAAAAAAAGAAAAAAATCCTGCTGACAACAAAAAAACAGACTCCTGAAGCACAGCTTTACTGCAGCAGCAGTGCTACACAGGGCTCCACAAACTCAGAAGTAAGCAGACAAAACTCATTTATGAATGCGCATTATAGTGTTCTTATTCCTATCTTATGAATGTTGCACACCATGAATGTAGAGCATCCAACACAATGCTCAGAACGTCCTTGCAGTCGTGGGTTTAAACTCACGCTTCACGTCCCTCCCTTTGTCTGTGCGGTGTCGTGAGATCATGATTCAGTCTGACTTGTTTGCATGTAAGGCTGTGTGTTGCAGGTTCTCCAACAAAGGCTTTGTTTGTTGTCAGCTGCGCACTAAGCTAAAGCAGGTCTCTGGGAAGCTGCAGTCGTCTCGGTAATTACACTGTCATTTCCCGCACGTGTGGCGTTCTGCTCAACCTCTGCAGCGCGCCGCCTGTCTAATGTATTTCAAGAGAATGACTTGTAATTAGCAGAGCGTGTACATTTACGGTTAACGTGTAGCCGCATTGTGATCACATGCTAAGTTACAGTAAATGCCTGCAGGCTACAGGCTTTGAATCATTTATTTTTCAACTCCATCGCATCACTGTTTGGGGATGCAGATATTTGCTTGTTACCGTTAATTGATCTCCCCGCGGTATTCGGGGCGGCCAATTATATTGTCTTGTGAGAGACATTTATATTTGCGAAAGGTCACATTGTTCCGATTCTTGCACATATTTGTCAAGTAGTCATAGTTGCAGTCCTCATAATAATTAGTCGGCGGGTGAAGTCGTCCTAAATTCTGGACCATTGAAATTAAAATGCATCAAGTTAGTACATTACCATGAAATAAAGGAACATTTTGAGAGAGTTTTTTTTTTTTTTTTTTATGACAAAGACCATTCACAGCAATTTCACATGCATTCATGATTAGATTTCACCTATATGCTCGTGGAGAAAACGCGATCAGAGGCCGGTCGACAACCTAACAAAACTAATCAGCGCGCATCGTGAATTTACCGTTCAACATCTTTATTACAGGGTGTATAATTCAGACTCGGCCTTGTCTTCCCCCCCTTCGTGCTCTTTGCTCTCTCCGCTCCCCGCGAACAGACACACATTATCATGCCTTTGTGTGAACCAGGCACTTAGCTTTTAATGTTGTGACACCGAACTGCGTCGTGTCACTGTGAGCAACGTGCGAGACAGCAGAGGTTAAATATCTTTTTGTTCCTGATGCAGCGCTGTGATTTTCAGCCTGCATCATTGGACGCAGATTAACATGTACAAAAGCCAAATCAAGGCAAAACAAGCAGAATATCAAATTTTGAATGTGACTTTTGAACAGCTACAAACCAAACGCTGCTATTTTGACATTTTAAATCAGAGAATCGCTTTACTTTGGTTTAACATATGAATATGAAAGAAGACTGAGAGTCAGCAGGGTTAGAGTTAGGGTTAGGTGCTCCCATGTGCCCTCTTGGAATGGTAGCTAAAACATGATAGCGTGCACTAGGGTGCACTTCCAGCAGACAAAATGTGTTGTGGTGCCCTTTTTATTCCCCGCCCTCGCCCTTCAACCATCCTGAGTACTCCACTGGCATTTTTAAAATCCTGACCTGATGATGGTGCCAAGTTATCAGCAAAGTGATTGCAGTTCTTCCTGGCGAATGTGGAGCACTCAGTATGCAAAATACACATCTTTAGCCCAGGTGCTGACTTAAAATGCATATGTAGATATAGGCTCTGTTTCATCATTTAACCCTTGTGAGATGAATCTAGTAGTCGTATTTTTAATATTGGTTTTTTCTTTTTTTTTCTGCTACAGCGGATTCTTTCATCTATTTTAATAGCTCTTGTTTGACACCGTCTCCCTGGTTGTTAATAGAGACTTGTCAGGGATGATGTTTGTTTAGGTTGATTTAAATAGCGTGGCCCTTCCAAAACGTAGCTCACGCTGACAAGTTTCATCTTACATTCCCATTTGAATCCCCTTCTCCTGATTGATTGCCTTTTTTTTTTTTTTTTTACGTGCCTTCTGCTGCTATCATATTTATGCAAGAGTTCATACTTCTACTTAGTCAGAGTGGTAGCAGATTTTGTGTTAATCCTTTCAGTATTTCTAGAAAATAACCCAATTTGTTCCTTTTGTGATGAAGCATGTGCTGGTTTTGCGAGGTGCTGCACATATTTGTTGGAGTCTGTCTTGGAGAGGTAGTTATAATTTGGCAGTTGTGACTCATCTGCTCACACACCTGAGTCAGTTTGACGTTTCTGTACGTGACAAAGAAACTATTTGGCCCTGAAACATTGCACTCACTCTAAAAGCTAGCCTGAGAAAGAGAGAATATTTGTAAAAGAGTGCAGACAGCGCTGTGAGTCTTTCGACCGCTTTATGAAACATGTTAGTAGGATTCATCATCTGGAAAGCGACAACGTCGACCCAGAAATTTGAGTCAGGTCATGTGGTAGATGTAAAGACGTCTCGGTGACCGGCTGTAGGCGTTCCACAGAATTACAGTCTACTATCTGAACCGCTTGTTGACACTGTGCAGTGCTGCAGACTAAATGTTTTATCTGGGGGTTTTAGCAGGCTGCAGTAAAAAGTGACATCATAATGCATCATGGTAGACCATTCAGATGCTCTGAGATTGCCTTCTAACAGCAGTGGGTGGACAATATCTTTGTAGTTGCTGAATAGACATTTGTCAAAACAATCGTTTAATATGTGATGTCACATGCAATTAACAGATGTTCACGTTTTCTGGGGGATTAGTCCAATCGGGATTAGCTGAAGACTAACCCTAAAAAGTGTGCCCTAACTTGTTGGTGCCACTTTGAAAAGTCAGGGGGTTGCCAAAGAGTACGAAAAAAGCCGTGGCAATCCGTATTAATAATTCTCGAGGTATTTCACCAAACAAACACAAATGTCAGCCTCATTGTGGTGCCACAGGTCTGGGGAGTACCAAAGTCAGCGGGTTCCATCCAAATTGAATGGAAATCCTTTCTGTCTAGACCAGAGTGGTGGAGATAGTGCCATCTCCACAGCTGTGCCGGCTAGTGTGCCTAAAAATGTAAAACTGTGCATTTATTTATATGTTTGTTTGGCCACAGACCACGTAGAATGACACCCGACAAGGACCTTTGTGTCTGCGGCGGCAGCGCACCGCCAATCTGTCAAATACCCTTGTGTAGCAGGCTTTTTTTTTTTCTGCAGCGGTAACCTTCAAAACCAGAGGCCGACTGCATTTCCACAGCACCTGGAAGGTAAGTAAAGGTAAGCCGGGGTGAAGCTGTTAATTGCTTGTGTTCAGATTTTAAGTTAACACGTCATTTAGCACTTCTGGGATAGCATTTCATCCCACCGCCGACCGCCAACTCAGTTCAGGGGAGGGCAGCTTGTTTCACGTCTGGTTCACTTCAATCCGTGAACTTCAGCGTGATTCAATTCAGCGCGGGTTGAATCTATATCTGGGTATGTATTTTAGCGACTGAACTGCGGTCACGGGTCGTGAGTGTGTTTATTTAGCCACTGTTTCGCAGGCAGCCGTTTGTACGTTAGATGCATGGGCCCTTTGTTGTTGTTGTCCTGTTTAGTTTAGTAACTGGATGGCCCGAGGCGGCGGAGGAGGCTCGATGTCTATCCGCTGTCCACCCGGCATGGCAAAGACAGGCACCCAGTGGGAGCAGTTCAAAACCGGCAGCGCGGAGCAGGAGATATTTTCTGCAGGGCGCAGGCTCCGGGAGCAGATTGAGTGGGAGCAGGCTGTCTGTGCATTTCATAAGATGGTGGCTGCGTCTGAGTGCTCATTCTGTCATTAGTGCGGAGGGTTATAAAGCTTTCAAAACACACCCTTATGATGGTTGAAGCACAGCAATCTGAGAGCATTAGAGCGGGGCCTCAACACAACGCGAGACATGTTACCTTTTTGGCCCAAACTTCTGTGGCGCATTTAGCTAAAATAAGCAATGGCATGAAAGGGAATGTGTCAATTATTTTTTCATTATAATTGATCGTCATAACCGCCAGCAGCCCCATCTTTGTCACCAGGGGACCCTTAAAAGCTCAGGTGTAAGGCGCTGTTGCATCTATCGAGGAGGGCCCCTCCGCTCCATTAAAACTCTGTGATTATTTCTCACCTTGCAATTTCCTGACATCATTTGAACCTGCTCACTAAACGGGGCCAGAACTCATTGTGGGACTTTAAAAGGCACCATTATTTTTATACCATTACATTTTCCACTGTTATCAGCAGGAAAAAAAAGGAAAAAAAAGAATGTGACGGATCAAGGGTGCCTTTTCCGCAGTTTCATGGACACTCTATCAATTACTTACGCAAGTGCTCAATATTTCATCTGGAACTTAGCTCATCCGACAGTCCCTCCACTCCACCTGCCCGAGTCCAACCGAGACAGAATGTGCTGGAGTTTAATGCGTATAGTCTGAGCTGTGTATCATCGGCTCGCGTCAGGGTCTGCTGGCATTGTCGCCACATCCGTACCTGGCAAAGGTGGCGTCCATCCTGTCTGTTTGCAAGTCCCCCTGCTGGAGCCATTCCGGCAGCACCGCTTCACATCTTGTACTCCCTTGATTGCTCATGCTCCATTTATAAGTGATATAAAGCAATCGTCAATTGATCCGCAGCTTTTGTGGGAACATTTGTCTTGCAGGGAGGGGGAATTGATGGCCCAAAGGTGCATTCGCTGCCATCACAGCAGCATTGAAGGTCTTGTGTTTTAAGCATTTTTCAAATCAAACGGTGCAAAATTGATCTCTGATTGTAAGCCAGCCTGATGCTTAATTAATATCATTTGATGTTGAGCTCAGATTCCCCAGAGTCTGTTTTCTCCACCTTTGTGATCGTCAGTATCGACTTTGACTGCCTTAATGCACAATTTGCATCCATTTTTTATTTTTACACGTAAATGTGCACGTCATGATTGAAAAGAAAAAAACACAGCAGCAGATAGCCTGCGAAAATGAAAAAAATAATAATAATAAAGCAGCCTCAGGCTATTTATTCCTCTTAGTTGTTTGCTGCCTATCTGTGATTTGTCATGACACCCTGTTTTGGTGTGAGAGTGCTTCATTATTCAGCCTCTGTGGTCTGAGGCTGTTAGGAAACTCTACCGGCGGCTTGTGGGCTGTTACATGATATCATTAGAGTTGCCGGTCAGTCACTGCAATTCACCGGGGATGAAAATGAACATGTAGTGGATGTGACATTTTTACATGTAAGCTTAAAACATTTTCGGTGAAATGGGTTATGTGTAACCTCTGCCCTTTTATTCCTTATGCAGGAAATAAGCAAAGAGAAGTGTTGATTTGTTGATTAAAATATGTCTGACTGTTATCCTTCATCCTCCTCATATCAGGGATTTATGACATGTAGCAGTTCTTCATTTAACATGTTTCAAAACTACCAGACCTTTGTTATATATTGTGTTGATTTGTTTGTTTGACTTACATTATACCAAATGATTCCAACAATGTTCCATGGAGCAAAATCCTCAAGTTTAACCAATGTAACCGCGCGCGTCATGTGGTCGACCGTCGCCAATTCTGTGATGGGGAGGATGGCAAAGAAAGGCCAGAACGAAACTTAGAAATTACTCATCACTGACATTTGTAGAGTCGAGTCACATCAGATAGATTTTCATCAGCAGTGGCAGTTGTTGAATGGCGTAGAAATCAACGGTGAAGTGAGTTTGACGGAAGGAACATTTGTGCTTATTTGCGTTACTCATGCAGTATTCAGCTGCCCACAACAGACAAACAGTTTATTTTACTGTACACGAGCTAGCTTGTAAGCTTACACTAGCGAGCAACAGCACGCAGCGACGGTGTGCGAGCCTGTGTGGGTTCCCCTCCAGCACCAGCCAGCTGCAAGTCATTATTACAGAACAACAACACCTAAGAAGAGATCACTGCTGCAGGCCGGTAAATAGGAGTGAATATAAATCCAGTTTTGAATCACAAAAGGTAAAAAGTCATCTCTGAGCTCTCCTCCCGTCGGTTCTGTGTCAGAGCAGAAATCAAAGCGACACCAGGCGTTTATTCTCCACAGGGTCTGGCCCTAATTCAGACTCTCTAGCCAGCTCCTAGCAGCTGAGCAGCAGCTCTTGCTTGGCCCTCCACATGACAGACATCTTTTGTTTTGTTTTTTTTTGATGGAGAGCCCCTTAATGGCAGTACATCTCGCCAATAAATCCATTCAATCAGTCAGTTCTAATAGAATAGATTTGTGCTTTTTTTACATCACATGAGAGTATACTCATTATAATTCCTGCACGTTGAACACAGAAATAGACATCAAATGAAGACAAATATTATCAAATCCATGCACTGTATAAATAGCCTGTCAGAATTCCCCAAAACAATATTTTCCCAGGGGCTCAGGCTCTAAGTAATGATTCTAATGCAGAATACATATGGTAAATATTGTGGGGGAGGAATCTGTTTGAGATGGAGCACACATTGGGTGGAAAACACTACTTTTTTTTTTTTTTTTTTTAGTGGTACAAGAAAACATAAACACATCCAGAAGCTAACCGTCAGTGCAGGCTGCAAGGAGACGCACTGTACAAATAACAAAATATCTGCTGAATTTGCATGCCAGGCACACCTTCCCGATGTTAACAATGCCAGGTCTGCGCACATCAAACCGCAAAAAAAATAAAAGTGGTTAGAAAAAGAGTACATGAGGATGGAGGTGTCTGTGGGCCTTGTTGGTGAGGCATGTCAGGTTTCCCTGCTAAGTATAGCAAGCAAAAAGAGAAAGAAATGATTATGCAATGAGCGGGGCTAAATCTCTTCCTCCGAGCGCAGATGCAGAGAATGTTGCTGTCTGTGCAAATAAAGTCTGATGGGTAAATCGGTCAAAATGACGGCGTTTCAAAACATTACGAAAATTATCATCTTTTCCTCTATCCCCACCGCTCCGGAATGAATACCGAGCGGGGCAAAATATTGACATTGAGATTCATGCCTCTTGATTAACCATATTAAATCTCAAGGGCATGTAAACTAGTTAAACCATGTTATTGATATTGTTATTGATCGCAGTGTAGATGGTATGTTGCATATGGAAATGACGGCACGCTTTACATAACTCGGCTGCTTCTCGGCTGCAAGGTTGACTCATGCCTTTGATGATATAGCACATGTCTTCAGGGAGTTACATTACTTTGCACAAAACACAGCACAATGTAGCAGAAAAATATGTTGCAGGCCAAGAGGAGAAAATGTGTTGTTTTTGTTTTTTTCAAGCTTAATTTGGGACGGCTCTTTTGGAAAATGAAAGACAGGAGTACTCAAAGTGCAGTGGTGTGGAAAAGGATCCCAGCACCCACAGTGCTGCACATGCCTCAGACAAATTATGAAGAAACCCCTCTGAACTGATTATGCAGACAAACATCGACGCGGCGCCATCATCTCTGAGCCCTTAACGTTTAATCTGATACAACACATTTTTCCCACAAATTCAAAATATGCGAACGGTTATTTTCACTGCACGGACACGACTCCATCTGAACGACATGGCATATGAGGCACCGGGGGAAATATAACAAATGAACCAGCAGTGCACCGTATAGAAACAGGATATTACATCGAAAAAGGAACCAGCCTGCTGACTCAGGGAACCTCCAAGGCGGCCGGCCCTCTCATGCCTCACAAAGGCACAATTGATCGGGCCCGAGCACCTGGTTGATTAACCAAAGGCTGGGAGCCGGTTTGCTGCGAGGACAATGCAGTCCGCCTCCGATTCAGAGCCTCTTCAGACGTATCATCGCGAGCTCCCTCACCAGCCAGTATTGTCTGCAGGATTAATCACCGCTTTGCTTTTATTCTGATTATCACGTTCATTTGCAAACACAAACGGATATATTAGGATTTTTTTTCTGTGCGTGGCGATTTTGTTGACTCTGGCCTTCCGTCCTCATTGTTCAGGGTCCCAGAGACCTCGCAGTGGAAATGCAATCCCAGCACCGGAATGAATGAATTTTTGGCAATGGATGTTTCTGCAAATAAAGACATGTTAAAATTTTGCTTTAGTTTTTTGTGACTGTACGATTCTTGAGGTTCAATTTTCTACTCTAAGTTGTGGCTAATGGATAGGTTTAGGCAGAAAAAAAACACTTGTTTAGGGTTCCAAAGAGATCATGTTTCGGCTGACTCGGTTCCGCAAACGCTGCTGGATGTCTCATTAAAAAAAAAAAAAAAAAATCCAGTGACTTGACGTCTACAAAAGTCTCTGAGAAAATACTCATAGTGCATTATAATACACCTATCACACAGTGTAATGATCGTCATCAGCACTCATGACGATACATATTGCACCAATGTTTACAATTATAATACAAAGTTGTGTGTCATCTGAGTAATTCGCTCATTGTATGCTAGCAATTAGTCTTGTTTTTTTCACTTTACTGGAAGCAAACAGTGACCACTTATAGTGACTTATAACCAACTTGTGATATGTTACATCTGCCTATAACAAAGATATTTCATTAAATTAGCTACCCAACCTCTAGCACCCAATTGCCACAAGTAACCTATAATCACATTATAATTCATTACAATAGTCACTATTATGTGTTTGAAATGATTACAGTGTATTACAACTAAGTATTTTTTATACACCTTTGCAAACACAGCATGTGACCAGCAATGATGAAGTATTGAAACTTGACCTACAAAATGATATGCAAGAGGCACACTGTAGCGCATTGTAAGTATGTTTTGAAAGCGTTGTGGGCATCAGTGTAATAATGAGTTGTGATTATCATTGTAAAGCATTCTGAATTTTTACGAGCGCTTGTATCAATGATGCCTTATAATGCATTTTAGACATGGGCTTCATAGCAAGTGTTGCAGGGGCTTGTGGTGAACACATTTCCACTTCCTTCTGGTGTTTCTGTCAATGCATGGCGTGCAATCTGTAATGATCTTGCTATTCTTAAACACTAACATCTGTGGTCTCTGTGACGCCAAACGGATGTAATGCGGCATTTTCTGCAGAAGACTCAGTCAGAACAGTGCGTCATTTGACATCATGATTATAAGCAATAAGCTCGTGAAATTACAAAAAAAAGTCACAAGGTGTCGAGGCAGTAAAACAAAGTTCCGAGCTGATAAAGAAGGTTCACCCCAAACAGAACAGCAGGGTTAATACCGAGCTCCTGCCAGCAGCTGGCAATTTTAACCTATCATAAAGGCTTGACACAGGAGGAAACAGCCGGGTTCTGTCCAAAGGTAATAAAATCCATCTAGCAGAAGATCAGTAATGAATGCCATAAATATCCAAACCAAAACTGAAGTGTGAAAAACACATGTCATGGTTAAACAATGTGGGGGCTCATGTGCCAGACTATTATTTGGCCATTACCACACACACACACACACACACACACACACACACACACACACGCACACACTCACACACACACAAGCTTGGTATCGATCTTCTTTCTGCCAGAAAGCAAATAAGCATATTTCCCCGAGATGACCAGCATCATTGTCTGTGTGCTCAGCAATGAATTCTTTAATAAAGGGGACCAGGGACTGCCATTTCAAATCACGTCACTTAATAAATATTGTTGACGCGTCTCTCCCTCTCTCTGTCATTTCGCGCAAATTTTTTTGTCTCGCGGTTCATCTTGCAGCCGGCAGCGGGATGAGGACGCAGCGCAGGAAATCAAAGGAGCTGTCATAATAGCATCACAGTAAAAATTTTAGTGCCGCCGTTGCCCATCAAAAAGAAAACCCTGCTTATGGACTCTGAGAGCGATGACCTCTCAGGTGTCATTGGGTACAGAGATACGCTCTGTCCAAAGTGATTCATGCTCCGGCCACTCTGAGTCATGGCTACTCCCCATCCAATTACCATCCCATAATATATCAAGGGAATTAGAGCCAGACCAAGCAAAGTCAGGAGTGATGTGAAGACACCTGTGGGTAATGGACAGTAGTGGCGTTGTGGTTTTTGGATCACACCGCAGACGTAGGGGTTCGGTTAGAGGGAGGCCAGAGCTGCTGATAAGTAGGTCAAAAGGCGGATGTGCTTGATCCTTTTTCTGCCCTGATCCAATGGCTACAGCTTGGATTCCTTTTTTATTTTCCCTTTAATAGGAAAAAAAAAAGCCAGTTGATCCACTCAAGGCTATCAGAGACTGCACTCTCTGCTAATGGGTGACATGAATGAATATTCATAGAGGAATCTGAACTGAAGTTGGTATATTGGATGTGAAGGTCAAGGCAAATGTGTCACTGATGATTGCTTAGTGGTGGTATTCAATAATACATAACACTTCAGCTGGAGTACATTTAGTCTTGTACGTCTAATACAGACATTACTGTCATGTTCTGATGAGTAGGTGTGATTTTTCTTGACAGATCTGCAAAAAGTGTCCACGCTGAGCTGCAGAAAGCTCGATCAAAATGGAATCCAGTGGCATATAAGACTCATTTTATATGTTGGGTTATGGTTTGCGGAGATCTCAGGGTGAATTGTGAAGATGTGAAGGCCACCTGCGGGGCGTTTGAAGCAGAGGTTTCACTCACCTCACTGCCAGAATTAACTGCCATTTCCAACATTTATCCACCCTGCTATGAAAAAAAAAAAAAAAAAAGTGGCACATTACGCAAAGTTTAATATCTCCACAGCTCTCCATTTTTCCAAGCGCAAACTTGAAACAGAAAACTTTACTCAGGGTACATTCAGGTGAAACTGTACCATTTACCCAGGAGCTAATACTTGACTGTCACCTTGATGTAATCGGCATAACAACATCATGCCAGTGGAGACTCATTTGGTCCCCTTGAGTGAGATTTTGCAAACCTGCGGAGCTGGTCTTGTTCTTTATTTATTTTATTTCACCTTTATTTTGTCAGTAAGTGTCGTTGGCATCTACATCTCTTTACCAGAAAGACCTGGCCAAGGTAGCAGCCACACAAAAGCACAACATGGTCAAACGCAACATGTAAAACTGTAAAAGTTGAACAGTCGTTCAACACGGTGGCCTCTGGAGACAATGTTCCAAATGATGCCCTTAAATTAATCGGAACAAATAAATCTGTCTAATTTGATATCTCGGTGCATAGTCTGAAAATGTAGTTTTTCCCAGATCTGTCAAAACCTGGGGCCCATTGAAAAGAAACCACTTTGGGGATCATAGCATGTGTGTTCTCAAAGTATATACCACTGTGTAGAAAAACTCTGTGAAAAATAAGAGTCTCTAAAGTAAAAGTACTCATGATGCAAAAAAGCGTTTCAGAATAATGTATATTTTATTACTGGATTACAGTTAATAATGCATTAATGTGTTTATCACTTTAATGTTGAGGCTGGTGAAGGTGGTTTAACACCCCCTGGGCCCCAGACTCTCTTGTATATATATTTGTGTTTCCTACTCTATCCTGCCTAGCAGGCAGTCGACATCAAGTGCATCATTTGAGTTTCAGTCAGGCTCATTTAAAACCACAATTTTGCATTCACTTTGTCTGAGAATGGCTGATTTTAACCGCCAGTCAAAATTTGGTATGTGTGAACACAGACAAAGCCTGAGGAAGTCAAGTTTTTTTTGTCATTATTTAAAAGGATTTATTTATATGGTTTAGACTTTCATATGATTTTTTTTTTTGTCTACATACATCTGATCTTTCTTAAGCAAGTTGCAGCCATTTATTGTCATAATACCCAAGGTGTTTTCTCTGTGAAAAAAAAAAAAAACAGGAATCATATTGTATTTCATTTTTGGACCATATAGATGTGAAGTTTTAAGGCAGAGATCACTGAAGGAAAAGTGACTTTTTTCAGAGCAATATATTATCCATTGCATATGAACGACAAAAGTAGATTGGCTTCATCCATTGCCTGTCAGTCCAGAGGAAGACACTATTCTGTACTAGCTTGAGTCCAGGACAAAAATCTCTATAGGGGCAATAAAGTATATTTTATTGTATCATCCCACATTGAAATGTATCATGTTGTATTGTATCGTATCAAACTGTATTGTATTGTATAGGACCATGCTGCATTGTACTGCATTGTATCTTGTTGTATTGAACTGTATCATATTGTAGCTTATCGTATCGTATCCTATTGTATCGTATCAGACCAAATTGTATTGTACCTTATTTAGGGTTAGGGTTAGGGTTATTATATTGTATTATGCTGTGAATTGAATCGAATTGCATTGTATCATGTTGTACTGTTTGGAATCATAATCGTTCCGGTTCAGATCATATTGTACTGTTTTGTACGGTATAGTATTGTATTGTATGAAGCACATGGATAAGAGGTTCAAAAGTTATTAAACATTTTTAAACAATAGCTACAGCAACGGCTGTATAGGTCTACGCCTGCTTTTCTGTTCTGTTCTTATCTGTTTATCTGCTGGGAAGCTTCTTAAACAATAAAGTTTCATCTTAATCTATAATATTACATCGTAATTCATTTGTATTCGTTATTTTTTCTATTATTAAATCTGAATAACTTGTAACTCAAGTTTTCAAATATGGTGGATTAAAAAGAAAAGAAATTTTTGCCTTTGAAATGTAGTGGAGTGGAAGTCCAAAGTAGCAGAAAATGGAAATACTCAAGTACAGAACAGGCGAATCCTAAAAGTTCTGCTTGACGACATCACTTGAATAAATGTAATGCTTCATTCCATCGCTGCCAAACTGCCCTCTGCTGTAATGCAGTGCCCCCTGACTAGTATCACAACCCTACAAGCATGCGTTCTTCCATTTAGAAGTTCCATTCAAAAGGCTGTGAACCAGTAGGTCGTTCGATGTGCAGATCCACAGAACTTCATACAGCTGAATAAATGATGATCTCAGAGCATCACACGCTGCAAAATACCACTCAATAGAAATGAATAAACAATGATGGCACAGCCAATAGCAAACATTGCATCTCATGATAACGGCGTCAAGGCTTTCATGGATGACTGCGTATTTTGTAATTTTTTTGGCATTTGAAAACTCTGCGCTTACGTTTGCAACGCGGCAGGAAACGTGGCAAAGCAAGGGCACACGGCGGAGCGAACAGCCCCTACAGCAACGCGGCAAAGAGCTACTGTAGCAATGTAAATTGAGTCCCAGAGCTGGCTTGGGGGTTACGGTTGAGGGCTGGCGTCGCTTCTTTTGTTGCACTGAATTCCATTAAAGGAAAGTGTTTTTGGCTCGAGCTCAGGCCTGAGGGAAAAAAAAAAAAGAAAGAAAAGTTTTGCAAAAGTTATTGTAACAGGAGGTGGAATTGGCTAACACGCAGTAGAAAGGAGTGTGTTTCTTAATGATTTTGTCTAATTAAAACCCTGAAAAGGAGGAACGTCTCGTGGAAATGTAATCCGACTGTAATGTGAGCAGCTAATGGTACATCTAGATGGAGTTAAATAGAGGTGGGAGTGAAGAAAAGGGCCCATTTTCACGCCCTACGTTTCAGAACAAGTCTCTGCGCGGCCTTTGCCCATTTATGGATCTTCACTTTGATGCGAATATTTGATTCTTTTTTTATTTTTTATCCTATTTCCTACTTAATAATGCAGTATACCCTTCCTTCAGGATGGATCTTATGAGATAAGACGCAGTGTCGAGGAAACTGGGATAGGGCATCTTCTGCGTGAGTTGGATCCAAATGATCGGGCGGATGAAACCGGGGAGAGGCTTTGAGGATGCAGCCAGAAAGCACACCAGTGCAGACAGGTAGTGACATTTTTATTTGGCTGATTTTTTTTTTTTTTTCCCCGGCATTGGACTGAGACTTTCATGCTAGTGCAGGGCTCAGTAACTGATATGTCTAGTGCTTTCTCTGATGATTTATGTTTTGCCAGCTTTGAGGATTTTCACATAGCTCTCTCAGGACACTACAAAGTTTGATGATACATGTAATATGATGCCTCTGGATCTGTGGCTTCCCTTAAACTAGCGTGAAATCCATCAGCCAGCTCGCTGAATAAAAGTTTGCGAGGACGAGTTTTTTCGCCGAAGCCGTTAAGATTATTACGCGTCTTAGTCTATTTATGGTAACAGCAGTCGAGCCTCTAACCGCATCTCTCCTGTCTTTTTGTGGAATTGGCGGTAACCCCGAGTTCTTAGTTTTTAAAAAAACTCAGCCCCTCTGCCTTAAAACTGCTTTAGAGTTAAATTCAAGCACGCACAATAAAAAAATAAATAAATAAATAACAAAATCCAAAGAAGCATTTCACTGTTCTGTACAACAGCTGTGAATTCATGAATGCTGTTGTGCAACTCAGTGTAGAGAAATGAATTCAATTCAAACGTCGAGTGGACTGAGCGAAACCCCGGCATGTCATGTCGGTCTCCGCTGTGATGCAGAGCGATGGCAGAAACAGAATTTTGATAATGTTGTCATGGAAACGGGCTGTTGAAAACAAGTCTGAGCTCTTTCTGGTGGATGTGAACTGCGTCGGCATGCCGCCCCCCCCCACAAAAAAAAAATGCACAATGTGAAATGCACAAATGTGGAGGGAAATAAAGATGCCGCCTTTAAAAAATGTATGAAATGCAGCTACGTGACGCCTCTCTCCCTGGCAGGTTTCAGGACAGACTGAACTTTTGTAACTCGGCTCCGTGCAAACGCTCCAACCTTCCCTCCACCGCGCAGTCACTATTACCATGAGTGACATTCGCTCCTTATTCCCAGTGCTCACTAGCAATTTTTTTTTTTTTTTACTGGCTCTAAGTAGATTGACCTCTGAGCAATTGATTTTTTATTGTCACTTTCTCCCAGCTACGTGGCAGAGCTGCTGGAAACATATTCCTCTGTGTTTGAGTGGCCCCTCGTCATGCATTGATCATGCTGCATTTGGTTATGTATCTATAGACACAGATGGAGACCTTGTACATAAAGTCACACAAACATAAAGAGTTTGTTTTTTTCAAACTGACTTCAGACTTAGTTGTAAGCACACATGACAGGTCGAGGTGACAGAATCATATCTTTGTGTTGAACGTAATGAGCGTTTGAGCTGAGGGGGGGAAAAAATAAAAACTGTTTAACATCAGAGCTGAAAGGGTTTTCGTCGTGTGCTTGCTTTGTTTCTTCGTTGCCGCGATTTAACTTTGTGCTGTGAACTCTGAGAGAGCGTCGTTACACAAAGCTTTTGCCGCAGAAAGATAAGTTGCAAACAAGGTTCTGAGATTTCCACGTTGTTTCCTTTGGGCTGGGAAGGGATCATTATCTAGATGCAATCGGACATTATGGAAGCGAGGGTTTCAAGAGCCCTTTTACCTTTAAACATCTGAATGAATTTCAATGAACGGGCACAAAGACTTTCTTGTAATCTGTGTGAACAATAGATTTATACTCCATGTTGCATGTTTACCAGATCAACCTCATTCACTGAGGTTTTTAAGTTTAAACACACTATTACCGACTGTGACCACTGATTACGAGCCTGACCAAACCTCTCTCTATGGAGATTTTTAACCCACCCGCCTCATAAACAGCCTTTCTTTTTTTTTTCTTTTTAAGAGAACCTGAAATCACACTAATATGTGACACAGCAGGGACTTGATGGCACTGTTAAAGCAGAATATCATTGCTTAAGGCAAGGTGACAGGGATAATAATCTGCCATCCTTTATGTTTAATATTTAAATCCCAGAGGTGAGGGAGAGAGAGAGATGGCGGCGTCCTTGTTTCAAGTGCCCTCTCCACTCTATCAACTCGGTCCAGAGCAATCGATCAAACAGCAAAGCACAATCTGCAATCACAATTCATGTTATCCAACACAACTATGATTGATTACTGTCAAATATGGGAATTCGAAAAAGGGTAACATTACAGTACGCTGACATTTCAATGCAGTTTCCATGCGGAATTGCCAGATTGCTGTCATTTGTTTGTTGCTGTTTCAACCCAGTTGCCAGAATAATTGTTATCTGCAAAACCACAGATAAGTGAATTCTTCACCCTCCGTTGTGTTGCAACTACACATTTGTTTTGGGTTCTTCTCATGCTGCTGTGCTAATGCTCTGCCAAGGTTTAGGCACACAAAAGAATTGGTTATGTGTTAGGAAATCATTATGGTTTGGCTCAAAATAATAACACAAACACTTCTGGAAATGTCCCAAGGTTTTCTTAAAAACGCTCAGTTTTGTCACTACAATCACAGCTTGAGAGGGCCCGCCTTCCCGAGGAAAAACACCCAGTTATGGTTGCCACAAACATGGCTGTGTCAGAAGTCCCATGTTCTCATTAAAAACAGTTGGTTCTGGCTGGATATTGTCCTGTATTCTCCTTAAAAATTTTGAACGAATGTCGAAATGCAGGCTCGACTCACGGCCGCCCGTTTGGCAGCTTCTTCACCTGTCACCTCCACAACCCTCCCCACGACCTCCCCTGTGAAATGCCACATTTTGTACGAATGTCAATATGGTACACAGCCTATGACATGCTTGGACATATCAGTGGTTTGCAGAACTGATGACATTATATCCTGGTGACTGGGCTGGTTTTTTTTTTGTCTTATTTGATATCAAATTAATTATTAATTGCAGTATTATATGCAATTCTGCAGTATATGGTGCACGCGTCGCCCGTGAGTATTTCTGATTATCTTGCGTGGATTTCCTCAACTGTGCACACACAGATACCCTCTCCCTCCGTCTGCGACAATTACTCATTTTGTACACGTTTTCTTCCTCCAAACCTGATGGGAACGTGGTGTGCCGCGTTCTTTGTGGGTCAATTTTGGAAACGGCAGGATAATATATTGCATTTGTGTTAAGTGAGCATACGCTACATACAGTGTGCCGGCATTTACCCCAGAGCTCGGCTGTATGCAATTAGGAACGTGGGGAAAGGTCACATAACTCAGGGGCAGAGGAAGCGCTGCCACATGTAAATGTTGACTAATCCCTAACTCACAGAAATGTACGAGGTATAGCATTTTAATTTTTATCACCTTAAATGTTTAGGTTTGCAGCAAATTACGGCAGGGCATTTGGCCTCTGAATCAATGTTAATTTATGAATGTTTTTCTCTGCGACATTTCAGTAATGTCTGTCTGTCACCTCTGATGCCTCTTCTCGTATTTGAGTTGAGTTCTTAAAATGTTGCTTCGTGGGGGGCTACATTTTAACATTTGTGCTCCTTATTAAAGCCAATAACTGACAATATTGCCGAAAAAAAGATTATGTAAAACACGTTAACAAGTAAAAAGAAAGCAAGTTTTATATTTGTAGACACTTTTTGCATATTGCAAACAAGCCATAGGTACAAACGTGTGAGCCAAAAAACCTTAACTCTTCATGCACCCCGGGGGAGATATTGTTTGGACTGCATCCTGCAGCATCACTCACAACATTTTGTCTAGTGCACATACACAGCGTTCGCCTGAGTTCATATTTCAGCCAGCGAGATCTTGTGCAACAGTCTAATTATATCTATATTCAAGAGGGATCTGAGGATTTCTCGGCGGGCTCCATGCAGCTGACTGTGTGTGCATAACTGTGGGCATGATTAACAAGTTGTTGAGTCAGCACATCCTGTGGTAAAAGAGAGCCTCGTGCCCACAGACTCTCTAACCTACAGCAAGGTGCTTAAAAAGTACCAGAAATTTCTGCTCATCAATTACCGTCGACTCACGTTGAACTTAATTGTGACCAACGCTTTTAGACGATTCGAAGGGTAGAAAATTTGACTAAAATTACCAGCAGAGTGTGAAGAGGTAACAGTTTTGACGTTGTCCCGAAGGCAGATGTGTCGTGTTGCAGGGATGCCCTGTTGGAGTTTGCATGCTAACGAGCTAGCCCATAAGCCACATCACAACTCAGGAGGTGATCGCAAAAACAACGCCGACCATCCCCTGATGCCTTGAGGCTCCCAGTCCGGGGCAGAGTCACACATCGCCACTGCATAGCTGCACGGCTAATGGCGGCTACAGTTAGCAGCAGGTAACAGGTAACCTTGACGATATGCTGCCCCCCGTTTGTTTCAGCTTGACCAGTGGCCGGTTCTTGCACAATGCACCTTAAATTCAGTGGCTGTGTGTGGAGTTTTCTGGCCCTATGTGCACCTGACATGCAAACATTTGCAGTCGATAAAATATGATGAAGCCATACAGATTTCCTTGTATGCTGAAATAATTAACACATTGTAGTTTGGACCAGATAGCTGATCTCCATTTCAGTTCTGATTTTAATGCCACTTGTATAATCTAAATCATTAATTTTATTGCACTACAATAAAGTCCTCTGATTGTATTTTTTTTTTTATGTCCTGGTTGATGATAATGAGATTTTAAAAGACAGAGATTGACTTCGCCGGTTGTTAATTATTGTAATTGCTGGAAACGGGCCAAATGTCGACGTAGGAATCCGACACGAAAGGGACGATCCGACATCAAGAGCGGCGCGATACAAAAATCGGCAGCCCGGACCTGCTCGCAGTGCGCCAAGAGAAGATCTGGAATGATGAGAATAGTTTGCAGAGCTATATAGATAAATGCTTTGCTTTTCCTGTGTTGTACATTCTCATAAAAAGCACTGAAGGTCAATATTTCTACATCTAATGAAGATACCTAAAGCTGCAGGAAATATGGCCGACGCTACAAGCAAAAGGGCAGCTCGTTAATCTAGTCGCAGCAGGGAAGCAAACCGAATTTCAGAGCTTAAATGTCTTTCACCGGGATAAGCATAGGAGATAGAATATGTCAAGTCTTAAGGTCAGGCGGGTGCTTCACGCTGATGTATTTTGATAAGAACAGCCATCTTAAAATTGATCCTGAAATTACTGGAAACCGACTACCGGCAAGACTATTGTTATTTGTAGTGCTTCGTGGAGGTCAGAAAGAGTGTTGAGCACGAGGAGGGCACTTGTGAGAAATGACACTCGTGGATGAATCCCACTGTGAACCAAAAAAATAAAAAAATCAAAGGGAGTGAGGTGTAACAGAAGCCAGTGACCTTTGCGAAGACATCTGTCGTCTCGCTCTGTGTCTCTCAACTGGCGGGACTTTGAAAAGTGGGTCAAGGAATCGTGTCAGAGCTCTGGACATGCGTCTGTGAAAAATGTGTGCCTCGTTTCAATAAACCACGTGAGGAACTAGTTCAAATACAATTTTGGAACCCGGATTGTTTCTCCTGCACGTGTGAGAACCGCGAATCCAAACCCTGATGCCGCTGTGAATCATCCCTCTCTGAAAAAAAAAAGGAGCTGATATTCTTAAGGACCCTGGTACGCTCCCTGGACGGACACTGGTAGCGGTCCAGTAGCAGGCTTACCAATGAACGCTCTCCAGCCAAGGATCCTCGGCCAGCTGGAGGAATCTGGCCCCCCGGAAAGTAAATGGCCCGCGCTCTCCTCTCCCTCTGCAGCTACCACCGAATCGCCCTGGAGCAAGGCACTTAACCCTCTTGCTTATGCCGTCGAGCGGCCCGGCAACCGCCAAGACTGATTGCGGTGCAGCTCCCCAGTGTGGCTGTGGCTTGACGGTGAACGGGGATGTAGGTCACCGCAACAAACATCGTACGCGGGCTGTCACAACACTCCCCGAGCAAATAAACATTAAGTGTGATATAAATACAATACCGCTATGGAATCAGTCAGTGGCTGCCTGTGTGTGTGTGTGTGTGTGTGTGTGTGTGTGTGTGTGTGTGTGTGCGTGTGCAGAGGGAGGGGGCTGGGGGATGAAATAAGAAGTGAAGTGTGAAATGATATCTAAATTAATGCAGTTTGGGTCAGAAAGCAACATTTAAACATCCCCTCCAAACATGCAATAAGCCATAAAAGATACATAAAAAATTATCTAATGTGTGTCTGACATGATTTTTTGCAGACGTATAATTATCCCATTGAAATCCTTAAAAATGGCCGTGTCGCATATGTGTGCAATGGAAGCTTCAAATTACATCACTGTACACAGCTAAAGCTGAAAAAAAAACATGTTTTTAATGGAGAGAGACTCTAAAGGAATGGGTCTACATCTGGGGAAACACTTTAATCAGAGTTCTTGCTCGAGATTAGCCTAAATGTGGATTTGAAGCAGCCAACGGTCGGATAGCTCAGCCTAGACAAGAAACAAGGGGAATCAGCCCGGTTCTGTCTGGTAGAAACAAGATCAGCCTACGACTCTAAAGCTCACTAAGAACCATCTTATATCCCCCCCTTTCTTCGCCTCAGACTAAAAACAGTCTGCAACATAACCGTGATGACAAATCCAGGAAGTTTCTCTCGGCTTACTCAAGAAAGATCTGGCACATAACCTCTCAGGAGACAGACGATTGATTTTGACACTCCGGTGTATGTGCAGATTTCAGTTAATTAGATATTATGTGTTATTGATCGGTGCGCTTTAGAGGCGAGAGTATGCGGGAGCCTCATGTAGGCCAGAATCCTTGAGGGGCACAATAAGAGCTGAGGTCACGGGGGGGGGGGGGGGGGGGGCCTTTACCATAAAAAAATAAAATAATGATTCAATTCAACAATATTTAAAAAACTAAAACAATTTGTAGCTTGTATTCTCCAACTTTATGGATGGATGGATGGATCATATATCTTAATTTTTACACTAGCTTCTACACTACTGCCACTTTTCTCAGAAAAATAAAAAGCTAAAACATGTCCTCTTTCCCCCAAACTTTTTGTCAGGGGTGTGAATTCACATGAAACGACTGTGTTCGCCATGACATTCGATATAGAGGGCAGAGCGGGTAAAGCCACAGATGAAAGGGACGCGTCCACACGGCTACAACTTCATTTTCAAACACAGTGTAGAGGAAGCAGCGCGGCTGTGCTGCTGACATAGCTCACTTTTCAAATCAAAGCTCAGCCTGTGCAGAAGCAACAAATATTCCTTGAAGGATCCAACCTGTCTGCCGACCCCTCCGACCCTCTGAGATGAACCCTTAACTTTTTCTCCAAGTTCACTTCTTGGGTATTCTTTCACAACCAGCAAGCCGACTGGAGCGCTGAACCACCACATAGAAGGATGGTTAACTTGAGCTGGTATTGCCAACGAACTTCATATCATAAAACATCCATCCGTCATCTGGAACTGCTTATCCTTTTCAGGGTCACGGGCTGGGGATGGGGGTGGGGGCTGTAGCCGATCCCAGCTGATACTGGGCGACGGCGGGGTACAGTTCAGATCAGTTAATCACAGGGCTGACATATAGGAACAAACAACCATTCACACTCACAGTCACACAACATGGACAATTGAGAGTGACCGATTAACCACATTTTCTTCATGACTTTGGCCTGGGGAGAGCATGCAAACGCTGCACAGATCCTGCCCTCTGCCCATTATGAAGAGAAAGCTAAAACAATTCCTTGATTCACTGAATCCATTGCGATGTTTAACGACCGGCGCCCTCCACTACTGCAGCTTCCAAACGGCTGTATTGGTGAACCTTCCTCTAATTATGGGCCCCGGCGGTCGAGGGGGCCCATGCGTGGCGAGGTATTACAGCGACGTGTATTTATTTGCTAGGTAATGCATGAAATAGCCATCAATTCACTGAATGAATGGGTTTAATAGTTTTTGGGTCTTAGATTGTTTTGCTATATATATATATATATATATATATATATATATATATATATATATATATATATTAAATGTGATTTCTAATCCAGATCTGCCATAGTCCAATTATATTTATTAGACAATCCAGTCAGTGTTGTTTTTAATTTCGTTTCCAGCCCCACAGGTACCACATAAAATCATTTTCACTCACTCGGAGGGCTCCAGTTGTTTACACAAGATAATGACTCGGCTTGGCTAATGAATATTTAGTTAAGCCTAATTAAATAATCAATCAGGCGCGCTGTACACCCCGCCCTGCCCTGCCCCGGAGGGCCATCTCCCGTGCAGGCGGGCACGCCTTCGAGCCCTCGGCGTGCGATCGCACTTCCTCGGCGACACGTCTCAGGCCGCCGTGCTCTCCGGAGAGGGTGACGCGTCTCCGCTCGGAGCGAGGAAACACGACTCTCCAAAGCAATGATGTCACGAGTGAGCACGCCGGGGCGGACCACCTCCTCGACCTGACGGTGAGCATGCATCTTACCGATGTCGACCTTTTACAGCAGCGCGGTTAACAGTCAGCGGGGACGTGGCGAGTCCACACGGCGGCAGATGGTCCCATGTGTGCGCCCTCCTATAGCCCAGATTACCCGGCCGAGGTAAATCCCGGGCCTCGCGTCTGGGGAAGTGGGGGCAGAGAGACTTGAACGCTAAGCCGTTGCCTAGCGCGCACACCCTCACTGGCTTGCAGGGCCTGCTTCAAGCTTTTAATCAATTATTTTTTTGTGAAGAAGCAGCGGACCGGACCGGGTCTCGGTCAGCTGACACGGGCCCCAGAGAGCAGGTGGACCCTCTCAGACTGTGGGACAGACTCACCTGCTCACACCGCTCAGATCATACAGGAGAGGCTGCTGCTGCTGGTGTGTGCTGACACAGGTGCACCACCAGGACCTCAGTGCTGAACAAAGAAAAAACCTATATTCTACATCAAAGTAATATAACTCATGATATTTGAGTGTTTTTTTGATCATCTCCAAATCCAGCGGCGGCCCACTTTGACATGGTCTGCATGTCAAAGTGTCCTTGGGCAAGATATAACAAGATAACAAGATATAGAGATATATCAAAGATATAGCAAGATAAAACATAAATATGTAGCATCCCGGATGGAAATATCGAGCTCAATCAGGTCTTGAATGTCAAGAGGCCATACATTTTTTTTTAAAAACGGCACTGAAAATTGGAGTGCTTACTGTCCCCCATTTGGATGGAGCCTGTCAAGACGCATCCGGCTCCTTGTGGGCCATATGCTGCCTGAAGAAGAAGAAAGAGACGAGACAAAACAGTTGAGGCTTTCTTCTTAAAGAAGATAACTGATGGATGATGGATGCAAACCCCTTTATAATTATCAACACTATGATGATGAACTGGACTTTAAAGGAGACCTGTTTTGCTCATTCTCAGGTTCATAATCTTATTTTGGGTACACACTGTCTGATGCTGCCGTGCTGTATTCCCCCCTTCCTGTGTT
The DNA here is from genome assembly GCF_904848185.1 of Acanthopagrus latus. NCBI lineage: Eukaryota > Metazoa > Chordata > Actinopteri > Spariformes > Sparidae > Acanthopagrus > Acanthopagrus latus. Next base: position 8,816,691 of record NC_051053.1, on the reverse strand, counting down.
TTTAGGGCCCTCCTCCCAAACACCCAGTCTGCTCTGATTGGTCAGCAGCTCACACACACCTGAGTCAGCACCGCTCACCGTGTCTCCCGTCGGCTGGGATGTGTTTCCAGCTTCCACTCGGCTTCAAGTCTTACTGTGGATATAGGCAAGAAGTAGTGACACAATTAGAGGCGGGACTACTGACGAGGCGTTTCAGGAGCGGTGATCTCTGTGGGAGAGAGGAGCTCCCGGTGTTTCTCTGTCGTGTAACTGTTGCCAGTGCCTCTGGGAAGAAAGCTTTAGTAAGATTTGATCTCAGTGCTATGAAAAGGGTTGAACACCCAGTTGTATTAATAAGAAGGAATGTTTTGTTACCCGCTGCTCTACTGTTGGTTTTGAACCATCTCGAGTCCCAGTGATGAAGGGGAGCACGTCACTGGATCGCTCTCCGTCGAGTGAATTCCCACCCGCGCGCTCTTGTTTTACCTCGGTTTCTATCACTCCCCTGCAGTTGTTCCACGGTTATCTGCAGATGGTGACTACAGAGAACTTCCTATTTAGGTTGCACAACGGCTCACTCTATTCCTTTGTGCCATAATGCGACCTTATTTTTTTTGCCAGAAAAATAGCACTGTGCCGGCGAGTCCTACAGGGGCCCCCTCTATACATGAAGGGTTTCAATGGCAATTACACTGTGCAGTCTCTAATGATCATTGAAGCAAACAGGAATCCTCCATTGCCAGTTTATTTACATAGCTTTTTGCTCAGAAAGGGACAGATCACAGAAACATTCATTATGTAATGAATTACAATGTACAATTTACAATGTAAATTGTTGCATGCAAACACTGCTACTGGATCACTCTGCAGACAGGTGACGAGGCGCATGTAAGGGGCCTGAGTGAATGAGGCTGCCTCATCCGGTCCTGCCAAAGGTGATCAAAATCATACGCTGTATATTCATATTACACGATCCATGATGCTAATAGGGCTCAACAGTGGGACCAGGGAGACATGACCTATTTGTCTTCTGCATTTCCACAGCAGAGAGCGTTCATATAATTCGGAGGATTTATATTCTGCGGATGAAAACCAGAAGGTGAAACAAGGAAGCACACGGCAGAGCAAATATCTCCGGCAAGACGGTGCAGCAGTTATGAAAATAATTTACAAATGTAAAGAGCCGCAATGTTTAACACCAAAAAAAAAAAAAAATTTAAAAATTTAAAAAAAAAAAGAATGGATCAACATGTGCAAACCAGATCTGCATTAAAAGTGAATCACTTGTTTCTTGGTCGATGGCCAAACCTCCGCCATACGATATAAAACATACGTTTAACCTTTTTTGCAAAGGACAAGAGAATACTATACCTATTTTATTTTTATTAAACCATTTACTGTGACATATTGTACCCTTACATGCTGGATTGCCTTATATGTTATTCCCTTGGACCATACAACCATCTTTAATTCACTTTTTTTAAACCATAAGAAGCTGTGAAACACGTCCAGATGTGAACCTTAATAACATATTGTTGCGTTTTCATGAACGGCTCTAGAGACACTTTTTTACACATATACAAAATATCGTATACAGCGGGTGTGAGCCTCGTGTTGGTTTTGCTTTTGTGTCGCTCTGTTTGTTTTCGGCTTCTGTTTCGCATCAGAGCCAAAGGAAAAAAATAAAAAGAGCTTTACAAAAGAGGGGCTGATTATTTTTTCCAGTAAGTGCACTAGAGCTTTCTTGGAGACGAGGGGGGGCGGGGGGGTGGCGGTCTCGAGTTGTGTTGTGCCTGATTGAAGAGAGCTGAACTATTACTACTCCTGCGACACTTACACCTGTTGACAAAATCATTAAACAAAACTTTTTAATTATCACATTGACCTGTGCGCTAAATTGAGAAAAAAAAAATCATAAAGCAATTTCCCGTTCTGCAGATGTAATACTCACTGACCTGCCTCTGGATAATGGTTTTTGTGACCGCGCTGCCTATAGAGCTGCAGCGCTTTCCTGTACGCAGGGCTCTTTAGGGCTGAAGGAGTAGATACAGCAATCTCCCCATGCAGGGCACAAGTGGCACAAACAAAACAAAAAGACGCACAACTGTGCCTTATTGAGGTTCTCCTCTGGAGTGGCGAATAAACAGGACCATACTATGGAGGGGGGTTGGTGACTGATGAAGGCATTGCCTCTAACAAAAATTAGCAATTCATAGAGGTGTCATGCTGGCGGAACAGTGCGGCTGCTGGCTCTGGCCTTACTTAAACCGTGGTTATACCTTCTTTGAGGTGTTACGGCTGCAGCTCTTTAAAGTGTTCCTCGAGGTTATAGAGAATGAAGAAGGAGCTGGAAAGGAAGCTTTACTGGCGCAGGTGAACGCAAACTGTACCTTTCCATTCTGAGATATGATTCGAAAATGGTTTAACTTTCCTCTTCTCCGTCACCTGGCAAATTAATGTTAGCGGTTCGCAAAACGAAATCTGAGCCGAGATTGGTTTTTCCATTGGCATCAATTACTGCGTTTAGAGTAAGGAAATTGATGTGGGGGCTTGTTTTTTCCAGGGTATTTTTTTTTTTTTTTTTTTTTTTCTTTTCCGAGGCCCCGGATGCTCATCAGTGTTATAACTGATTAGCGGCGATCCAGATAGCCACTCGGGGAGCACGAGTGATCAGTCCGGCAGCATCTGCGGCCAGCTTGCCTGCTGGTGCTCAGCTAATCAGTCCTCCAGTGGCTCCGCGGTGACATCAGCGGCTCAGCGCTGTTTCAGCGGTGTCCTGCTGGTGATGGAGCGTCGCAAAAGGAAGATTTTTTTTTTTTTCTTTTACAGTTCTGACGCTTAGCCCGCAAGATATGAGAGTTATTACGTTTCACATGGTCCAGTGATGATTATGTTTTCTGGTCCTTCATCACAAGTCCCGGTACTGATTTGTAAATGTGTTTTAGAAACGCATCTGCAGTCCAACACGAGCAGCGACGATGGCAGTTGACCTCCTTCGGCGCAAACCCACTCTGAAGTGGGACATCAGCGACCAAATCCATCACCACAGCGTTGTCAGAAACAGACTGTTAAACAGTGAATGGACAGAGAAATGAGTTCCCCGCCAGTTGATTGAAAGCCTGCGTGCTTGCTTTGCAGTGAGAGTTTTTTCAGGTGAAATAACTTTCCAAAGGATTTTGTTTTTATTTTTCAGACAGAAAGGCTTTTAGATTGAATTGGCACGCTGGTGACAAATGATACTCCTGCTCTGCCAAATATTGGTGAGATTAAAAAAAGACCACGGTAAAAGCGCACGGAGTGATGATTTGCCTTCTGATTTAATCATTTCAGCGGCTTCACTGAGGTGAAGCGATTTGTACAGGGCTCCTTTGTTTGTTGATGTGCCTAAGGAATATGTAATGGCAGGAAAGCAGCAGATTTCATCAGTGTACGAGGCTTACAACTTTCAATTGATATTTTTATTCCACTTTACTTGACATGCAATACAAATATGGTCCCTCAGTGAGTCAACCCCCCTATCCCCGGGCAGGCAAACAAAAGCACAGTGCGCTCACAATGCAGCACAACAGCGAACACCAGCAGCGTTCAGTCAGGCAGCTGTCAGGGCCTGAGAAGTTCTGAATCAAGGAAATCATAATGAGAAATTACCATACGACAAGGAGGCCCGCGCCGTTTATCTCAACAATGTTTGCTTCAACTTACACCTGTGCGTCCTCATTCCTGCGTGAGTGTCATTACACTGTAACTAGCAGTTGTGCCTCACTCACTAGCCGGCATCTTCATCACCGTCTGTGCATCTCGCTGACGGCTTAATGAGCCAAAGTTTGCTACTTGTGCAGAAAACTGGGGGGGGGTGATTTTTTTTTCTCATTAGATGGCAAGTTGGCCTAGTTTATGGCCAGAAACTGTTTTTTTCTGTGAGCCTCGTCACGTGGAATGGCCCATCTAGTTTTCATTATTCATGAAATATAGCCTACCTGGCTGCAACAAATGATTATTCTAATTATTGTTTAAGCTGCCAATCATTCTGAAGATTAATCGATTAATTCTGTACTGCATAAAATAGTTTAAACCTTCACGACTTCCCAGGACCAAAATTGACACATGTCCATCGACTGTAAAAAATATTGAAGATTCTTCTGGCTCTGAAAGGTTAAGGGAGTGCTGGTGTGCCTTTTCAATCTGCATTCAATCCACTGGTTTCAAAAAGAAGTCCGATTGCATGGAAGCTTATGAGAAAATGACCCTACTTTTAACTCGAATTTCTACCTCTGTAAACAGTTTCCTAATGAGTTGATGGCCTCAGCTGAGCGTTTCAATTCCTCATCATTACAGCATGATGTTTATTCAGTCAATGATGATCCCATATGCGGTGAAATAGAAATGAAAGTAAACCGGGTAAACCGAGATGTGGACAGCTGGAATGCCAAACTGGAGGCTTCTAAATCGTGGTCCACAATCCCACTGGGTTACCTTAACACTTGCATATGACATACTGTACTTGAATCGCATGTTTGATAATGGAAAGCAATTTAGTTTACTATGGAAAAAAGACTGTCAGACACAAAACCTTTTTTTTTTTTTTTTTTTTTTGCTATAAAACCTTATTTTTCTTTCTCACAATGTAACAGATTACTTTCCTGTCTATAACCTAATCAGTTAATGGAGTAAGCGTTTCAGCAGTTGTAATCTGTGCTTTGTCGTATGACGGTCAACGTGTGTGTGACTTACGGCCCCGCCAGTGCGATGTGATAATTAGTTGTGTCCTCGCTGTGTCTCTCCCGGTCATCAGTCAAGCGAGGATTTGCACCGGCTCCCTTGATCCGTCGCCCTCTGCACACCTGCGTGGTTGGCATCCTAAAATGCGGCTTGAACCGAGCTGTAATGAAAACCGGGAGGCTGCGGGAGACAATTAGTTGACCCCCACATACATGACCTTGTTTCTGAACCCGTGGCCCTTATTACTTGGACCACTTGTGGTCGGCCCGCAGTTTAATCCCGACTGATCAATACCTCGGAGGCGCCTTGATATCCACAGAAAACCTTTTGGTCTGTTTATTTAAGTGGAGACCAAGAGGTGTAGATAGCTGTAATAGTATGAATTAGTATTGAACGTAATTCAGATTGAATGAATTTGAACCGCTGCATAATTAAGAAGGATGACTGTGATTAAGGGTTTAAATTATATTCATCATGCAAACTGTGTAGGATTGAAACCGCCTCTTGATCTCTCACTTTAGATTTCACTAAAGCAAATAAACAGCAGTTTATTAGAGCTTAGGGTAAAAAAACAAAACAAAAAAAACAAAACAAAAAAATCAGCATTGCATTCAAATGTACTGACTAAAATGTAAATCACTGAGTGTTGCATGCTCTTCGCCTCCCTGCTGCTCACCTGTGGAAATTGGACAAAAATGGCAGAACTTGCTCTCTTTTCCCCAGGACACAGTATTTCCTTCGGCATCGATCTATTGCTCATGCTGCTCGTTGGCGTTGCCAGTTTGCTGTCAAGCGCGTGGTGATATAAGACTGCCTTTCTATCCCAGCTGTCCTCTCTGCTCCAACTTTGGATTACAGATCACGGCGAGACAGGAACACTGCCGTGGCGACCAAGGTCTCGTTACGGTTTGGTACACGAGGTGAAAATAGGTGCATTGTGTTATCATGTGTGTTGCTATGCAGCGTGTTATTGACTTGTGGCGGCTGCTACGAGAGTCCAATAACCATCTGTGGGACCAGTCACGACCTTGCATGACCTCAAAATTGTGTGACTGGTGCTGGCAACCGATGTAAGTCAGAACTTGTGCTACTACAGTACTACCTATAATGGTAGAGCCAGTGGGATGCTGTAACATACAGTAACAGACGTTGAATTACTTTATTCCCTCTTCTTTTCTTTTTATGCAGCATCCAGATGCATCGATAATCATTTTGTAATCCAACTGTAGCCCTCGCAGAGATTCCCACCTGCCAGCATGCTACCTGTTAATCCATTTTCCTAATAAGCCTCACTGGTGCGGGTGTGATTAAGCTTTTTAAGTTGTAATTTAATTCGTGTTACAATAGACACATTGCATTGCAAAATAACTCTGCTGTCTCGTTATTGCTGGGCTCGGAGCTGCCTTCTCCCCCCGATCTGTAATTTCTTCCTGACTGCAGTGGACAGAGCTGCTAGATGCTTTTTGCTAGGCAACAGACTCGCACTTGAAAGCAGCAGAGAAATGTGGCACCTCACATAACCTGTATGCGTTAACCTAATATTGCAGGAGTCACTGGTGTGTTTTCAAAACGGGGTTGGATATAAATTACTTTTCATCCGTGTGTTCCTGAAGGCTGTGAGGCCGTATTAATGAGGTTGGCTTTTTCACCAGCCACGATGGTGTTGGCTGATAGAGTTTTCACTTGGTGAGTCTCTCTGTGTGTCATCATGTGGACATGTGGTAGAGGTAGAGGGAACTACTGCAAAGGCAGTTCTGTGTACTGTGACAGGTGTTCTGTGTTTGCCTGTTGACAGACTTCGGTCAGCATTATAATGTCATGACTGTGCAGGCTGCCAAGAAGTTCAACAGGTGTGTAGCTGAGATCAAAATGAAGGGCCAATTTGAGTACTGATATTAATACAGTAATGACTCAGAACGCATGCTATAATGTAGTAATGACTGCAGAGTACTCAGTTAATATGGCTATATTGCCTCTTGAGAACTAATGTGATTATGAAGTGAGTACTACTGAGAACTTGCATAATATCGTAGTAATGACTACAGAATGCTACTTGATATTGAAGTAATTACTTTTGAGTTATCATTAATGTAATAATGGCTTTCAAGTACTCATTAATATTGTAGTAATGACTACTGAGTGTCCAGATAGTGTAAAAATGACTGCAGACTACTCATTAATAATGTAGTAATGACACCCAAGTACTTATTAATAATGTGGACACCTGAGTACTCGTTAATAATATAGTAATGATGTCTGAGTACTCTTATAATGAAGTAATGGCTACTGAGTAGGCCTACTTATGTAATTATATAGGAATGACAAATTGCCTTCCAATGTAATACTGTAGTAATGTCATAATTATAATCTTTGAATAGAGTTACCAGCATTTTTGCATTCCATTTTCTCAGAAATGAAGTGGTGTAAGAGTATAGAAATGTAACAGGTCGATCAGCTCGTTTTGATGCGCTCAGTCTTACACATTGTTCACGTACAGTTGTGTCATTTGAAGATCGACCCCTGCAGTAATAGTAAACAGGCTGTCAAGGATACTGAAAACTTTCACACCGGCCTTTGGTGGTGTTTGTTGTTCACGTCACCCGCGCCAAGCTGATCGTAGCGATTCGTCAGTTGCCCCTCCTGTTTCCTCTTGGGGTCGGGAGGTACACTGGGCTTTTGGAACTTTTCCACTGCAAACAGCTGTCATGCTGCAGAGAGTGCTGACGGTGAACAAAAAGTTAAGGTTGAAACCATAAAAGCGAGAAATGTTTGACACGCAGAATGGACAGCTCTCGGTACAGGTTTGCCATCCCAATAGACATTAGACGTAGTAATTAGAGTCATTGTTAAGCACTGCATTAAAATAGATAAACTACTGGTGCAATGTCTTTTTCTGCTGCTGCTAATGTTGTACTATCCTGCTAAAACTAAGCACACAAACCAATTATGTTCTGTCCCCTTTATGTGAATTACATTTTTCTCCCTCAGAAATCAGGTGACAGTTTTTCTAATTTGTTCAGCGAAACACAATAGTCAACCTCGTGTCATGTCATACGAGATCTTCCGGGCGCAGGCACGGCCCCCGTGACAATACTTCCAATCTCCTTCACTCTATCACTCCCCCTTCTGTTGATATTGGTGTTCCATATTCAGTGTTTTATTACTTATCGCCATGCAGTTATTCATATCAGCCCTGGCAAGCTGATCAAGGAGCTGAGTTTCTCTCTGGCGGGGAGGCTTCTCTACTTTGTTGTTTTATCTCGTGCACACGTATGAAAAGGGCCTGAGGGAAAAAGACAATGCTGTCTGCTCTAACTCATCTCACTGCTAGACACCGAGGCACCGGCAGGGGAGAGAGAATATTTTATCTGACATTGTCACTCTCTGTAGGAACCTCAGGGAGGCCGAGGCTGCTGTGACACACTTGGTGGTCAGCAGCACTGCATATGATTATGACAGCTCTTGCTAGACTGGTCCACGTGTTGCAAGGAGACGGGCGTGTTGTCGATAGCGGTGCGGTCCTCACGTCTGTTGTCCTGCTTTCAATCAAGTTTTAATGCCGCGTGTGCAAGATGATATCGACAGCTTTCACACGGCGGCGTTTTTTTCTTTTTTCTTTTTTCCCCGCTGACGGCGCGGCCTGTGCGAGGAGCTCAGACGCCCTAGTGCTGTGCTCAAGGTTTCTAGTTGTGTGAATGAAGGAAAAATCTGACAAAGGTGTTATGATTTCTAAAATGACAGTGGACAATTACAATCCAGATGTAAGACAACACAGCATAACATAATCCAAGAATTTGAGCCTCCCACCCTGAGTGTGATGTTAGAGAGGAACGCCCGTTGTGTGAATAGGGTCAATTGGCAAGGCATTATAGGTTTTATAGACAACAACCCTAATTGCAATCTTCTTCGTTTTTCAGGTGACTGGTATTCATGCGGACCTCTTGGAGTACATGGAGCAGCATCTCATGAAGGATACGATACAACTCCTTCACCTCATCTATTCTCCAGGTGACGCGAGTTTTTAAACTGCCGGATTGATTCAAATCAAGTGGCGAGAGAGCGGAGCCATGTGCACGTTGTCGTTTCACCTGATTGCCGTGTTTGTGGCTGCCCAGGTGATCCACTGCAAAGCGAGTTGCAACAGGCAAGCCTCACTCGAGTGGCATGTCAAGCAGCGCACGGTCCAAATGAACTGGACTCTCGTGGGAAACGTCTGCGGCAGCGTCTCTGAGTGTTGGGATTTTCCCGGGGGGGACATTTCGGCCGGGCACCCTTTCAACTTCCCACAGATATGTCCACTTCAGCTGCAGCATGGAGACAAACTGCTGATGTCCGCTGATGAAACGCTGAAGTCGTATGGCATCACACTCCTCAATGTGTCAAGAGAGGACTTTGAAAGCTGTTCCACGGGTGAACAGATGAAAGATCAGTTTCTTTTCCCCGGCATTATAAAAGAAAGGGAGCCGGTCGAGGCCAAGTGGCTCATCCCGGGTCATCACTACTTCATCGCTCTGCACGAGGGAGACGCGCAGCTGTGCAGGCTCGGCTTGCGGCTCAATGTGTCTGTCAGAGCGCAGCTTTGTCAGGCCTCCCCTCTGCTGCGGCTTTGTTCGGGGAACGGTGTTTGTCAGACAGGCCCGTGGGAAGGCGCATACCACTGTCGATGCCACCACCGCCACTCGGGGAGGTTCTGTGAAAAGTCCGATGCCTGTTTGGATAACCCGTGCGAAAACAAGGGAGTCTGTTTGAGCAATGGATCGGCAGATCCGAACCACAGAACGTATAAGTGTCTGTGTCCTCCACATTTCACAGGTAAGGACGAAACCCGCCGATCCCGTTTGGGGAGAAAAAGTCGCTACACCTCATTGATTGATTTTCTTTCTTTTCTACCGCTGTTGTACAATGAAGCCTCTTTGAGTCACACATAATTTGATGATTCGAGCTCCATAAAGAACATATCTCTCTGAAGAATCCAGTCATGTCCGTGCATTTTGATTGACGTATTTAACAGAATTCCCCCCTCTGATTAGCCGAGAGCAGCCGGATATAAAAGTGTAAAAGTTGCTTCAAATTTTAATGCACGCCACCTTCTCAATTATACATTTATTGGGCACATCACGTTAATGTTATTCAGCATTAACTCCGACACTTGCGTGTAATGCAAACAGAATTAATATTAAAAGTGCTTGCATTCCAAATGACTTTCTTTCTTAATCCCTTTGCAGCCGTCATGTAGTCTCCTCTCCAATGTTATCCGGCAGATCTCAGTTTCATCTCTTCCAAAGTAGAAATTCAAATAAATAGCATCAGCTTTCGCTCTGTGCATGCACACACAATTCATAATTTAGACGTCTTCCTTTTGTTTGTGTTTGGTCTGTGTGGTTTACCGACTTTGCCGTCTGTTCTAGGGGTTAACTGCTCCGAGGTGGTCGGGAAGGAAAACTGTGACAGGATATGTGAATATGGGACATGCGTTCAAGTGTCGCCCGCCTCCTTCAAATGCAGCTGTGACACAGGATTCTCCGGTAAGCAGCTCTCACTCAGCTGGCTGATGTAAGACAGATGGAGCGTCCGTCACTACAGTATGACAGTAGAAACACCATCTTGGATCTCGCTTTTCAGAGTCCATCCCCGACAGGCAAATCATAGACAAGCAAACAGTTCTTCATGGAGGCAGTGGGAAAAGATGTGGCCGCATCCCAGTTCCGTATGCACGAGCGTGTCATTTGCCTCGGAGGGGCAACTATCTTTGGAAAAGGTCAAAGCGGAAAACTACAAAAACCATATATCTTTTAAAGATCAGCGTTTCCTTGTGGGCTTTAAACCTGGAGCCCACTTGTCATCGTAATATACGAAGCGGGCCACTTCAAATCAAATACCTCATGTTACGACCAGTGACATGCCGCTGTAAAAGAGTCAGGGATAAACTGCCGCCTAACTGAGCGTGTCGCGGTTGATAAAACGAAGGTTTACAGCAATCAATTAAAACAGGATTTATTGTGTATTGTTTCTGCTGAGCTTATTAAATCCCCACTTTGATACTGGCCAACTTCTGTGAGACTGCTAGAGAAAAAAAAAGAATGGCATGGCTTAAAGGGCAACTTTAAACATTCAAGTGTGTTTACAGATCTCGGGGAGTAATACTGAGTATGTGAAAAAGAGTTTAAAACCTCTTGTGGCTCCAGAGGAAGCAGCATGTAATCTGATCAGCTGCCTCCACTGATGTTACTCAGTAGCTAAATTGCATTGTGGGTAATGTAGGTGCCATGTTTTGAAAAAGAAGAAGAATGAATGGAATAAAAAAGATCATTTGTTTTTCAAATGTCCATAGAGAGTCTAAAAGGATTGCAAACTCGGGTGCCTACAGTACCCACAATGCACCTTAGCCACTTTGTGACGTCACTGGGCGCAATTAATCAGATTACATGGAGCTTTCCCTGCAGCCACAAAAGGTTTTATACAACCGTTTTCACATATGCAGAAGCACTCCCCAAGACCTGTAAACACGTTTTAATGTGTAAAATTGATGGAGTTACCCTTTAAATACATAAAAAAGATCAGTTATTGTACCCTGGTCTTAAAAAAAAGACATATGATGTATAATTTATGTTAGTGTTCAACATTAGATCTCTGTTCTTCCTAATATTTGACCATACTCCTGAGTGTTTCATGCTCATGGTTTCGGTGGTCGGTCAGGCTTACAGTCTCCACTTTTAGCCAAGTCGATTATAAAGTATGCTAATATCTCCCCTCATGAATAATTTATTCATGTGAGTGAGACACAATTGTAACATATTTTTCAATGGTGGCCAAATAGTGTTCCTGTGTAATTTAGACGAGTTACTCGAGGCGCATGTACAAGCGTTGGGTGGCACTCGAGATCTGGTGAGCTTGCTAATGAGACATTACAGCTTCCCCCATTATTTAGGTAATGAGTCTCATTTGCTCCAGTAACGTACAGTTAGGTTAATGGGTATCACACACAAATGGGTTACAAGACCTGGATACTTCCCCGCTTGCCCTGGATAGCTCTGTGTGCTGTAAATCCGAGCCTGCGATGAACTTTCTGGAGTAAAAACTCCAGGTGGCTCTTCACATTGATTCATTGTTTTATTTGGAGCACAATTTGTCCTGGCAGCATTCTTGAAGTGTCATAGCTTTGCCTTTTCGAGTCCAGCCCATGCTTTCAGCTTATTATTTTGGAGAAGTGGTCTCAAGGTTACTTCCAGTGCTGTCTGGCATCAGGTTTTGTGAGAGCAGATTAAGTTTATACAGTAAAAGAAGAAAGTACAGTGCTGGGAGTGTCGCGCAGGAACTCTGAACTTACTTTACATTTTAAAAGAGACGTGTGCAAGATGGGCACAGTAGCGCTTTGCATTGATCCTCTCATACATAACAGTGAATGGGAGACGGCCAGCTGAACCGAATGCTGGACGATCAGCGACTCCTTACATATAAGAAGCCAGAACCAGAGAAGATGATTCAGTGGTCATGATAGTTGGCAATTATCTTTTGGTTATAATCAGATTAACAACATGTTTGTGTTTTTTGGATAGGGTAGCATTAAATCACCAGATGTTAAATGTCAGTTCAAAACACAGTTGCGCTTTGATGTAAAAATAGTAAAATACCAAGTGGTTTTCTGTGAAATTACATCCTTTCACCAAAAACATGAAGAAATATAAAACAATTCAATAGAATCTTAATGGGTTATTAACCCTGTATATAGAAAAGAGTTGAAAATCACAATAAAACCGGCCATACTGACAACTGCAGTTATGTGAAAGTTACCAGGCTAATATATAGTATTGGTTCTTTAAGGTTTCCATTGGGTTTTGGTGAGTGTTAAGCAAGATGACTGTTGGGTTGGATACTTGATTAATTTCAGAACAAACTGCGACTTTCTCAACCAACCGACCAATCCTGACCTCTTTCTGATGTCCATTTTTTCTGGCCCTTTAAACTATGCTTGCCCCTGCTGGTGCTGCACGGCCATACACGCATGTCATTTCCGTGGCGCGGCGAGGCAAACCATCACAAGCTGTCCTTCGCTGGAGCTTCAGATGTGTTACACGCTTTGGTGTTCGACTTCGCTGCCTAAAACACACATGAAAGTCGAAGAATTGTCAGCTCTGCTCATTTGCCTGTCTGATGAATGTATATACATACAACAAGACATGGGGTAAAACTTCAGAAGGCGCGTGGCCCTGGCCTTTCGTTTTTTTAAACGTATAATTAATGTAATTCACATTGGAATCAAATTGGTGAGCTACATGCATTCTCTGCCTTCGCTGCTTTTGTCTAATTTGTTTTAATTGTGCTTTCCTCTCAAGTAAGTGGACCCCACCGGGTGCTTTCGCATAGTCATGGTGTCCTGCTGTCGGATCAGCTTCCTGGGAGTTCTGTGGAGCTTGTGCTCCCTCTACCTCCCTGCTGCAGTCGCCTCATTAATCAACTGGAAGTTAGTGGCTGCTCCAGCGCCGGCTGCCCTCATAGGCCAAAGTCTATGCGCACAGAATAATGAGCCAAACTCATGGGACGTTTCAAATGAGATTTTCTTTTGATTTGACTCTCCTCTGTGCTACCTCTAGGGTATTTGTTGCGAGGTATTACCATCTTTATGGGGCCATTTTCCATTTGTGATAAGGTGTTAATTGTTTTTTTTTCCAGTGCTGTTGGTAGTTATATCAAAATTTTAAAGTTTAATTTGGACCACGCAGTCATTACCCTTGTTGAGCAATTTAATTGCATACTGACACAACGTTGCTTCTTTATGTATATTAGATTAGCCGCAGTTCATAATCACTGCGATGATACGGGTGTTGGAGACGAGCGGCTCTGTGGCGGGCATAAATGTCAGCGCGAACGCAAACGGTCGTAAAACAAGAAATAGTGGTGTTGTGCCATGCGTGACCCGAACTAAAAATGGTCATGCATTAGGAAATTCTGCCCTGAGTGCAGAGAGAAGCGAGCGCTGCAGTCTTTATCTGTGTCATAAATGCATGCGACGGATGGAGGCCCCCTTCCTGAAAATACAGTAGTTTGTATTGGCACAAGTCGTAGCGGGCCGGCCACGGAAACTCAATTTCTGGGTAGAAAATGAGTTGAGGAGAAAGCGAGCCCCCGAAGTTGTGCGCTGTAAGATTGATGCCCACAGAGGAGGCTACGAGGAGCCCCTGGGACATGAGCACTTGTATCAGCAGGGGGATTAAAGAAAATATGCACAGAAAGAGTCGCAGGAAAGATAAATGTGTAGGCACCTTGTGAAGAAACACAAAAATGAAAACCCTCACCGGGGAATAACATCAGGGGTTTTTTTTTTTTTTTCTTCACCTTGAACCTCCAGTGGATTCAGTCTAATTTTATCCCTTTGCATACAATGTCACTGTGGCATTACCCTGCCTCTGGTTAAGCTGCCAGCGGTGAAAAGTGTTGAGGCACTGCAGCATTTAGAAAAATAAAACCCCACTGGCCACAGCTCAGTTCAGAGTTTATCTCGGAAAGTGCTTACGAGCCGGGCCGCGGCGCCGACCGCTTGGTTTGTTGCATGAAAAATCCGCCGTGAAAATCATTTAAACATCTTAATGACGACTTTCCTGTTTATCAGTGTGTTTGATGCAGAGGTGTTGACTTATTTTTTTTGCGCTCATATAGGATCAGGATATCGCGCTTTCCAAGTTGGGAACTCTTGTTGTATAATCTCTTTTATCGTAACTCTTTCGGTCCATACTTTAAATGATGCATGCAAACCAAGCTGTTGCATATATGATATTTTACAAAAAGCACTTGAATGCGATTATAGTGTTATCGTAGAAGTAATGACCATAAAGGTGAAAACCGCAATAACAAAGGCTGCATCATTTAGTCATTTGGAACTTGTAGTGATTTGAAAAAAGAATAAACAAGATGAATTGTTCTTTCTTCTGTGTATCTAGCAGAAAAACATTTAATAATACATTAAAGCGTGAATTATGAATAAAAGGGGCCTACTTTGGGGAAAACGTAGGTTGTACATCTTCAGACATGATACATCCTGCTATATGTTCACGCAGCTGTATGTTCAGGGACAAGACTGTGTGCATGCCAGGGCAGTTCTCTTTAGCACCCAGGACACACAGTACGGCGCTGAACTGTATAAAAACAACATCTTCAATAAACATTAAATCAGTTAGAATGGATTTATGTTATTAGAAAACATTATAATATTACAGATGTCATTTTTTAAAAAGTCTAGTTACGGTTAAAGTGTATTATACAACAGTGATGGTGCTAATAAGCTGCCGCTCAGTTAATATAAAGAGCGACACCATAATAACTGAGAAAATGGTTCATAGTTAATGTACAGTTGATTAAATGGAAGTCAATAGTTACTTCACATCTAACAAACAGTGAAATGCTTTGCAAACAATGTATTAAGCAATTATAAATGTATAGAAACATTTAACATTTAATATGGGCCATTGAGATAATATTTTCAACAGTTTTTCAAAGTACTGTGACCATCAGTTTGCTTCTTCTGCTCCTCTTCATTAAACCATAGGTAATAACTTGTTTATGAAGCATTTCATAAATGTAAGTATATACAGTGCATGCACCGCTCATCAAGAGAAGTATTCCCCTTTCGAAAATGTCACCATGTCTCCCCCCTCACTCAGATGTGAAGGAACCATTCCTTTTCATTGCGGACGCAGCAGTATGAAGGTGACTGACACTGGAGCTGCCTGTGACTTCGTGACCTTGGACGTGTGTTAGCCATTTTTTTTTTTTACACGACCAATCAAACAGCTTACAGTCCTGAACGTGGCGCTGAACCGAGAGCTCCTCGAAGACCCGACTTCACAGGATGCCGCGGACCGACCAGATACAGTCCTCTGTCGCACAAGCATGGACTTCAGTATACACACACACGCAGCATGAAAACGCCTTGAGATGGAGGCATTTCTCCTGAGCAGTCGAAACAAAACAGCAGTGACTCAATTCTGTGTATAACGTTAAGGGAAAAAACATACATTTTTAGGCGAACCAAGCCAGTCATTTATTTCCAGACGTTGGTTTCCCCCGAAGCTAAGCGGGTAAAAATGAATGATGTTACTCCACGAGGCACGACAATACTCTGCAGTCCCCAAGAACTCCCGTAAATGATTTAGGCTTTTTCCCCACTTCTTGATATACCGTCAACATTACTTATTTGTGCCGGATAACATCTCAGCGGTTTCAATTATTTTTGCAGTTGGTGGTGTTTTGCTCTGCGGTGTTTGCCGGATCGGAGGCCGGCACACAGTTTGACAGCTTTTGGATGCCGCACACAGTTAGCCTCGCCTTTTGATTTAATTATGAGAATATTTGCTTACACGTCAGTCAGCCCCTTCCTCCGTGGATTCTCAGTCACGTCAGTCAAGTGTTTTCAGGCGTAAACTTGGTCGGACTGCTTTGAAGCTATTTTTATCGCCGTCCCGCGTTGCTCCCATGTTCGCCACTCGTGGGGGTTAAATAGTTTTTGCTAATGGTAGTTTTGTTTTGCAGGCCCACCGTGTGAGCGGAGGAAAGCCCCCTGCGATCCAAACCCGTGCAGCAATGGCGGCGAGTGCGAGGAGGAGAGCCCCGGAGGATTTGTCTGTCGCTGTCCGGAGGGGTTCGGGGGCCTCACCTGCGACTTCCGATTCGACTCGGATTGCCTGCTGTACTCGTGTCAGGAGGAGCAAATTTGCGGCGCGGGGGAGCACGTGAGCACTTAATTTGCCTTGTTTGTTTTATCTCAGTGGGACGTAAACAAGAAATGGCACATTTGAAATGAGAAATGAGATCAAATGGCTCCGCGCTGAGGGCTGAAGTGAGCAATTAATATTTCTTCCTTAAGATGAGCTATGGGGGAAAGAGGATTCGCGTCCTCCAGAATTTTGATTGAATGACCCGGCGCGTACTTAAGTGCCGGTTTGAGATGGCTCTCGTCAAAAAGCCTTTTGTAATTGGACGCCTGCTGCAATTTTCCACCTTTCGCTGGAAATGCCATTTGTGGGCAAACATTTTTGCAAAGAGACTTGTGTTTCTTAATGTTCTCGAGGATTCGCCGGAGGAAAACACTGTAATGGTCTAATTGTCTTTCCCTGACCTTTTTGTTTTTGTTCATTACAGTTTGCCAGGCGAGCTGCATATTTTCACAGCCTCGCCGAAGAATACCAGAGTGCAGCGAGCTAAAAGGGATATGTATCAATAACGACGCCTGATGCTGCGGCTGCTTGACATAGATATTTTTTTTCCACAGGCTTAATCTGAAAATTCACATCTCTTTAACTTTGATTTACACGACCATTAGCGCATTAATGGCTGCTCGTGGTTTTCTAAAACTCATATTAAAACTTATATAATACCTATCATTTACTACTCGGATATGATAAGGTTTGATTGGAGTGATCAGTAACAAATAATTACGTCAGCGGGGCACACTCCCCCCCCCCACACACACACACACACAGCGGAATTGCTTTGTTATTGATAATTTTTTCCTATGGTCGGTGATCTCGCGCACCCTCGTGTAATCTCACCCTGTTTTCCACAAACTGACAGATGACATGGTTTGTTTGTTTTTTTTCGCCTCGCTGTTGCAGGACTCCGAATGTGTCTGCGCAGATGGTAATGTGGTCTCAGCGTGCAGGAGGCAGCAGAACCCGTGCAGCCCATCAGCGTGTCTCAACAATGCCACCTGTGTGTCCAGGGGAAATGATTATGTCTGCAGGTGAGACGCGTGCAGGCGGCTAATAGAGGCCACTCTCGCGGTCGCTTTTTTTCTAGATGATTGGAATGTCTCGGGACTGTGCCTCCCACTGAGAGGGAATAAAGATGGGTCTCTCTCTTTTTTTTTCCCTTATTTATTTATTTTTTTTGGATTTCCATCCATTTAATGTGATTAGGGTTTACGTTTTGCTTAAAAGCTCCAAGACTAATAAATACCTTTCTGGCAGGACTAAAGCCCTATTGTTGGCTGGTGATATTCTGTATTTCTCTCATTGTAAAACAAATCCCCATGTAAAGACCAAAAGCAACAATGAACTGATCGTATTGTAGCTTCTTCCTCTGTGTCATAGACACTATTATTGTCCAGAAAGTATTTTTAAAAAAAAACAAAAAACAAAGATCAACACAGCAAAACAACTATTAAATACATCGATGAGCCACCAAAATAAGGGAATTATGTCTAGGTTTGCCAATAGATCGGTCATGTCTGTACAAGTAACTGCGAGTATGAAGCTCCAGTTCTATACAAGTATGCGCTTACCCATAGATATATGAGCTATACATATTTATGTAATTATATTTTTAACTGTTTTTTTATGTCTCTGTGTAGAACAATGCCTGTCCACTGTCATCTAAAAGTTTTGAGAGACAGACTAACACATTGTTAGTTAAGGTCTTTTCATGGTTTTTTTTTGGTTTTTTTGACATGAAAAACTTATAATGCCACCACAAAGACAGTTGTTTTTCACAAAGCGTTGTCAACCGCCCTGCATCGTTTTGGCTCCACTCGAAAACCTGACTTGCCATTTAAAGTTAGAACAGTTTGCTGCACAAAGCTTCTCGGAGGATACGGGCTTCCAGCGGATCACAATTTGCCTTTGATGCTCTCTAGGTACTTATTATCACGCTGAAACCTGTTTTTAACACAGACAAAAAAACTCCTGTTAGTGCGTCTGCTGCCGGTCTTTTACCTCATCTGAACCTTTATCCAAACTGAGAAGACGTAGAAACACCTTGAAATACCTCGTGCCGCGCTTCCATGGCACTTTCTGAAATGTGTCTGTCTAATGTTTTGTTAACCAAACACCCATGTGAAACACCTTTGTAATAGACAAGACAGAAGTGTTTTGTTTTTTTGGCATCTCACTGTTGGGATTTGTATGAATGTGTTTTCAGGTCTACCGGTTTGATGAGAAATGGAAATATTTATTAGACTCGGCTCTGGAAGTCTCCACTTTACCTTACGCCTGGGGTCTTTTAGATCACAGCTATTCTACAGTGACGCGCCAGAACAGAAGAATTATTAGTGCTGATTAATTACTGATTAGAGATAAGATAAGATAAGATAAGATAAGATAAGATAAGATAAGAACATCTTTTATCTGTTGCATTATGGAAGCTTATTTTTTCTGCTTAGTTAGAACCTGCATTCTTAAAATCGGAAACGGGCTGAATATCAGATCCACTTATCAGCCAGATCAATAATCGTCAACTCACAGTATACGTCATACTATATACAAACATGTAAATACATATAATCATTTACTTTTAATTCTTATTTGTATGTTTGGTACTTAAGTACAGTTATTGCCAGAAAGCTACTTTTGATACTTACTATACTTACTTGTACTCAAGTACTGTTTGTATGGGTTACTTTCACTTCTACCAAAGTCATATTTAACATGTCATCTTTGATTTTACTCAAATATGACTTTTAGATTAGTATTTTTTATACCACATTGGCGCTAAACACATTGATTTGGATCTTGGCTACAAGAACTCATGTTGTAAATGTGAAAAACTGGGTTGACTTTTTGTTTGATAATTGGACAAACAGTCCTGGCATGTTTTTTTTTTGTCACAATGACAGCTCTTCTACTCTTAAGACACTTTAATTAAATCAAAATCCAAAGCACGCCAAATGAAAATTAGAAGAGAAGTCAATCAAACAAAATGTGTATCTAAATTAGACAGTTATAATCAGTGATGTGGGATTTTGACGCTTGTATGGAAGCATAATCAGTGATTTATAACGTATCTTAATTTGTCCTGACCCGGACTGCACCCATTTGGCAATCTGTGTAAAAAATGTTTTTTTAAAAAAAGGACAAATAATTAGTGAGCACCATCTCACCATATCTGGATCACAAATTGGTCATGTGGAAACAAAATTATGACCCCGTGCATCTTGTAATAGAAATAAAAAATATGGCTTGTTAGTGCTTAAGGCTCAGGGTGAATTGATTTTGATGACACTGACCTCCTCTTAACAGATGTCTGAGAGGGTTTTCCGGGAAGAATTGTGAAGAAGTAATTGACTACTGCAGGCTGCTCAATATCAGCTGCCTCAATGAGGGATTGTGCTTCAACATAATAGGCGGATATCAGGTAAGTAATTCAATGTTTCCGTCTTAATGACATACTCGTAAGCCCGCAAAATATGACTCATGCACCTGCACCTATTACAGTATAAACAATAAAGGGAACACATCACAGGCAGAGCTGCAGTACATATATAGTATAATAACTACATGCATCTTGTTTGCAATGGCTGAACTTTTAATTATTGGACTTTAGATATTATATATATATTTGATACATTGTGTTTAACAGCAACCTTTTCCCTTTAAAATCATGATTAGCATGAAACTGTTAGTTGCATAGTTTACAGTAACACTTCACATTAAGGTTAAAGACATTGTGAGGCAAGTAAGGAATTAATCAGTCACTTGATCATTATTCCTGAATGACAAGGACCATATTGGACAACAGACATTACTAACAATTACTATTTCATTGGATGGATGGATAGATAGACAGACAGACAGACAGACAGACAGACAGACAGATTTAACTTTGGGGATTAATAAAGTTATCATTGCAGCGGGTACATTCAAGTACAAATACCATGAAAATATAAAGGGCAAATATCCAAACAATACTAAAAGTACTCTATACATTGCCTCAGTCAATAAAAATTGAGCCATCAGGGTGCAAACAGATAGATAAGGTCTATAACAAACAGCTGCTATTCAAAATAAATTAGGCTACTTCTCTTCAGTTCAATACTTAAGAGAAGTAAAAAAAAAAAAAATAAAGAGAATAAGGAGCGTCACTGATAGAAGATTTCTACAGACAAAGGTAATCCAATTCAAACCCATTAATCATTGTGAGTATGTGGACACATTGATCAGACGGACAGGTTCTGGTCTAATTTGCCTCCCTATTGCTCAGTGTCCTCAAATGTCTGTATTTTTACAACACCTGAGACTGCTCCGTAATACCCCATAGCTCCTAATTATTCTCCATCAGTCTTGTTCCATTAGACCACTGAGAGTGTTTCTTCATCTAAAATCCACTTTTAGATGCTCCGTGCCAGTGGGGGTCAGACATAATCAAAAACCTCTGCTCGCTGAAAATGGGCCATTTCTTGTTTTTATGTTTTTTTTATTTTCATTTATGTATTTGATGAAGGGCTCCTTTGAGTACGAAAAAGCTATTGTGTTTATTACGGTAAAAGTAACCCTATCATTTCATTCCCTCTGCCGTGAAGATGCTCTTAGCAGAGAGAGCGAAACTAGAGGTCATGTGAAAATGATTTTACCGTTTGGTAAACAGAGCGGTCCTTTTAGAGAGGAATATTTTTACATTGGATTTGTGATTTAAAAAAAAAAAAATGGCTGAAGTTGAAGTGCCTCGTTTTTAGCTTAAGAGGGTCGTATGACCTTAAAATAATGACAACATTTCGCTTACAAAACCCATAGTGGTATCAATCCATGCACATACATTTGAATTTATGCAACCTTGTTTCTCAGTAGTCGCTTTCAGCACATTTTAAATTTGTTGCCAGTGATCTCTGCATTTAGGAAAAAAAAGAAATCTGTGGCGACCTTGTATATCCAGAAAGAATGACTGGTAACCTCAGTGTCAACAACTGCCAGGAAGAAACAGTCCCCGGATGACTATATAACTCTTTCTGATAATAAAAGATACAGCCAAATTTATTCAGAGTCATTTTTCATTCAAGTGTTACATACTCCGTTCACCTCCATCCTTGTGATAAAGTGGCAGAAACCTCAACAGAGCATATGTCAAAACTCAGGAAATTAAACCAAAACCATCTGTGCGGGCAAGGCATCGGCTGAGGCAGGGCTTCCTGTGATTTGGGTGAACAGTCATTTGAGGATGTTTACAGCCAGATCAGATGGATAATGTGCGAAACAGCCCATTTTTATAAAGGTTTATATGATAATGATAATAATGATGATGACAATGATAACACATGATAATGGGCTTTTCACAGACAGAAGTCAGAAAGTGCTTTATGTTGGGCATACGTAAGAAAACATCAAAATAAAGTGACCGTCTGACCCACATAATAATAATGATGATGATGATGATGATAATGTTAGATAAATGAATTTACTGTTGATCCAATAGGGCAGTGACACGTCACCAAACACCCTTAAAACTTAAATCCAACTACTTAAAGGTATTATATTTAAATTTCTGTCTTTCAGATGTCTGAAAAACGACCAAGAGAAATCCATAATTTTAGTCCAGGTGGCGTTGTGTAACTGTAATAAAAGTTTGAAACGTTTATATCGAAGACAACTCCCATGATCCCACACTACTTATGTCCTTTCTTTTGTTCTGATTACGAGTCCTCTAATTGCGGAAATAACATAGTGTTCATTCAACCCTTATTGTTACAATCGAAAGTCAGCCCTACCATTACAATGATGGATACATGTTGTGGCTCTTGAACATAGTCCTCTGTGTAAAACCTTTTGTTGGTATGGGCTAATACATTTATTCAGAATAGTGCGCTGTTCTGTAATGTTACAATTATTGTTTTCTGCAGTGTGTTTGTGCCCCGGGATGGATCGGAGAGTTCTGTCAATATGTAGGCGACGCCTGCCTGATAAAACCAAACAGCTGTTTGAATGGAGCCACGTGCATTACAACAAGTCAGCCATCATCCCCCCCTCAGTACACCTGCAAATGTCCCCTCGGCTTCACAGGTGAGATATCTTTGCTCCATTATCTGTTTCTGCCCCTTTCCATCTGTCTGTCCGTTGGCAGCATATCTCAAATATGGATCGTTTTGCACAAACCCTTGTGGGAAGGTTGGTCGTGGGGCATGAAGTGACTGATTGATGTTCGGGGAGAATCTGACGCTGAACTGGTACAGCTTGACAGTGACACGCTGTTGACACAGATTTGTGTTCTTCGTTTGACATTTATTATGCTGCTATGTTTACATCCTGGGTACGCAACATATGTACAAAGCTACGTGACAATGTGACAAGGCAGTCGTTTTCTGAATACGTGACTCCTCCCAGACGGTGTGCAGACAGCCTACAGTCCCATGTACAACATTTGACACAGAGAGACTTCGCGCTGAGAGCAGGCCATGAATTATGAATGAGTCCATTTTGCTTTTTGTTGCTGTTTTTAAGGCAGATGGCATAAAATGGCTTAAAACTTATAAACAAATCATGAGAAACTTGTGTATTCCATCAAAGTGCACAATTTGTATCATGCTAAAATAACTGCACGTCCACTGTGATTACAGCAAATATTAGTTATTTTGGTTAAATATTGGTTTCCATTAAGGTTTTATGCCATATAAAAAGCTTTGTGTGGAATATCCGTCCATAGCTGCTAGAGGTAAGATCTTTAGCCCGAGCCCGAGCCCGAGCCCGAGCCCGAGCCCGAGCCCGACCCGAATTTCGGGCCGGGTCGGGCTCGGGCTCGGCCTAAAATGTCAATCATTACGTTCAGGTCGGGTCGGGCTCGGGCTTCTCTCTCGCTGACTTTTTTTAAAATAAATATATGTTTATAAAAATGTATACTAAAACGATGTGTGGATACTAAACTAAGGAATACTTGTTGTAAATAAATAATTTGGATAAAACAGAGAAGGCGGCGCTGTAAGGTAATTGCTATATAACTACTACTAAACAGGAGGCGCAGAGCAAGAGCACGCTTTGCGCACGGCTTTGCGGACATTTCGTGAACGTAATCTTCCCTCCGCGAGTCCACATCTATTTTGACCAGATATCCCCGATATGGAGCACCAAGAAATCAAAGATAAACTTAAGACAGGGGAACTGAAAAGGCAAACACGCACCGCCGGTAAGAGTGACGTGTGGAAAAATCTTGCGTTTTTTTCTGCCAAAAATACTATGGGATAAATTGAAATTTCGGGTTTGCTTCGGGCTCGGGCCTGCAAATCAAGTTAATTGGTCGGGCTCGGGCTGGGTCGGGCTTTAATGCCTGCGGGCCTGGGTCGGGTCGGGCTGGATTTTTTTAGGCCCGATCTTACCTCTAATAGCTGCCGCCCTCCTCATTATGAGACACTCCTGGCAAAGACACAGCTGTTTAATTTGAATGAGGAGTTCCTGCTGCAAAAAAAAGTAGGTGGATTATATTAAGTTTAACGCAACCAGATGCCAAATCAAAACCTACTACCTCTTATTAACTTTGAATGTCAGCTAACCCCACTGAGCGTTATTGATTAGATAACATAAAAATAGTAACGCCATGACTCAGGCTGCATTTCAAGTGAATTCACTTGTTGAACTAACCATGAATCAAACTGACCACAAACAGACTTATAAGCCATTTTAAGGTCACCATGAGCCTTGACTTGGTATGGCTAAAAAGCCTCTACATGTTTAACCAAGCCCCAGGGGAGTGTGGCGGGCTTTGAAGCCAACTTTCATAGAGGCCGATCCGTGTAATTACCATTACTTGATGCGCTGGACCCCCAAAAGATCTTTTTCCAATGAGCTTCCATTTGAAAACGTGGCTGAAAAACGGTGACTATCATAATTTGAGCTTTAGTTGAATAAAATTCAAAACGTCGAGAAGAGCTACAAGATTGAATAATTGAATCTCTGATCAAGTTTGCCAGCTCGCTAGGCGGAAGTCTCTAGTGCACACACTCTGTGGGCCCAGCAAGGCGCAGGAGCCAAGCAATTCTATAGCAGGGAAGTCTGGCTTTTTGGCAGCTGAGCAGCTTTCATGGGGATGAACGGGGCTCCCCGCCTCCAACACTCTTATGAAGGTGTTAATATCAAAGTCCTTGCATCCACCAGGGACTAAAAAAGCAATGTTGTGAATGTAAGTAACATCTTGGTGTTTCAGCTCTAGTTGTTCCCCTTTCGACATTTTTCATTTTCTTTCTTTCTTGCACCCTTTTACTTTTTGCCTCCATTTTGTCCCGGGTGGGTAAGCTAGCTTACCATTAGCTCATGTTAGCTCCTGGGAGCACCTGCTTTTGAATTTGACCTGACACTGTTTTGACAGCCTAGCTAAGTGTATAATGTTAGCACTATTATAATGAATGGTTGACTTTTATTGGGATTGTTAGCATTACCTTTAACCTGGTTTAAGCAGGTTAGCTTTAAGCTTCGATTTTATGAAAACTATTCTCTTAATTCTGACAATATGACATATGTTTATAGCTTTGTGTAGCATAACTTAGTCACTGTTCTAATCCTTAAACATTTAAAAGGTTTTTGTGTAGAAAAATAATTTAGAAACATAATCCACCTACAGTACAGAGCTTGCGGAACATCGCAACAGTGGTGTTGTAACGTAAATGTGGTGGAAGGTGGGTTCATTTCCTGCATTTAGCCAATTTCCATATAATGCTGACTTGGACTGACGTTCGGACTTTTCCTGAGAAACACCGTACCACATCTGAGATTAGCTTGTTTGGGGAGAGGGGGGTCACTTTTCAGTTCACCTAAAGACCTCTAAAGCTGTGCATTGATCGTGCAAAGGTCAGCGGGGCAACGTAACAAGAACAGAGGCCACTCTTTACCTGTCAGTTTTACGTTCATGTTTGCAAGCATCCTCTCTGATTAATGTCTGCATCACAGCCACCTCAAGTGCTGCTGTTCCATACCTGACCTCTGACCTCTGACCATCCTGAGGAGGTGGAAACAGAAGCTGCCTATAGTGATCATTACATTGTTTTATTATAAGTGGTATTAGCTGGTTTCTTCTCTGCATCGACATTGCCCAGGAATAACAGTACCTGATGCAAAACACTTTTGTTTAGTCGAAATCCCATCACACATCCAGTGCAACTAGTATCCACAATGTAGAACATAACTGGATGTCTTTTGAAGTGCAAATTAAGTGGAAAAATGACGTTTTCAGGCCAGAAATCAGTGGTTGGCTTGTGATTTATGTCAGACAAGCCAGCGACAGAGTTTCAAGCAAAGGCCAGTTCTGTTGATGAAGCGATTTTCTAACCTTGAAGCTTATTTACCAGTACCCTTGCCTGCTTGACATTTCTAAGGCCCGCTGCTGATTGCATTTAATCCAAGTACTCTGGCAAACGGCTTCCTAATTAGCTGCCAGCTTGGAAAACATGGCCGGAACTTGTTAAGCTATCAATGACAACTGTTCTAAAAAAGCATGGGAACAAGGGAGATGAAAAGGAAGAGAAAAGAGGGTTGTTACAGAGTTTGAGATTTAAAGGGGGGGGAGCCTAACCCTTTTTGTTTACTTTGCTCTTTAACAGTCGAACAAAGTAATAGAAAACAGACAAAGTAAGGTTTTCTTTTCATTAAGGCGTTGTTGCTTTGAGACCTTCCTGGGTTGAGACCACTCATGATATTTTAATGAAAGGTTAATCTAAAGACCAGTGTGTAGTCTGCATGGTAAGATCAATCCATACCTATAGATAAGCCACTTGCTAGTGTGACTCTGTGTCTCACTGAGAGAAAACAATATGTAAACCGACTCTATGCTGACTTGATTGACAAGAACACGGATTATGATCCTTGCCGAGCACCCTATAGACGTTCTAAGGGTTTATGATGTTACAGCACAGTATTGTTCCTCTATTGTTTTATTGCTAACCCACCAGATGTTATTTTCCTCCTTTCCCCAGTGCGCTCTGGTTTTGGCCTTCAGCGCATTTCCCAATCTAGCTTTAAGTCCTGACACACTCACCTGTCAGTCAGATAAGCCCTTACATAGCACTACATGAACAAGATTCTTTCCTTCTGTTCAAAGCTGAAATCTGTTGCCACTTCAGTAATGGAAAATTGTCTCTTACACCATGGAAGGTCTTAGTGACTGATAGAATTCATCATTTTCCGGCATATTGGGATTTTCTTTCTTTCTTTTTTTTTTTTTTTTTCTGCTGTGGAATTTCAACAGCCATGCAGCATAGAAAGGCCAATTTAATTTTGAGCTTTGCCCAGAAACCCCTCCGTACTCTATCACAGATCATAACTCAGGATACGTTATGCGAGCCCCGGCTTTCGGGTTTCATTTTTTAGGGCTTTGCTTTTTCACAGAACAACAATTGGCTGGCATATGTTTTCCTGCTCTCATTCATATTCATTTTTTTTTAATTGTGTGGAGTGGATGACAGGGCAACACACACAAAACGGGGGCATGCAGTTTGCGAGTTTAGAGCCAAGCAAAGATCCAGTAGTGCATCTATCATCTTCACCTTAAATGATCTGAAAGGTCTTTGCATTTGAACCTCAATCTTGTAAATACTTATCAATTGGCATTTTGTTTGACTTTCACCATCATTTAATATACCCAATCATTTCAAAACTTGTGAGACATAGAAGTGTTTACACATTATAACTTAAATCACCAAATTTAAAGATCTTAAGAAAATCATAATAAATAGCTGATGTCCTTCATTACAGATTGAATTCGACACCATGAATGAGCGTAGGAGTCTCTTGGGTTTTAGTGGGACAGATTTGTATAATTTGCTGCCGCACAGCTTGGCATATTTTGTATATAATGACCTGTAGCAGGTACCGTGCAGATGATATCAATCATGGTGTTTGTGCTGCAGTATGAGGGTGCCGCTGTCAAGAAGGGACTTTCACTGCATGTCATTGCTGCTCCGTTATTGATGATGAGACATTCTAAATTAATAACCTGCAATGGAAGACACCCACCCCCGTCCACAGCAGTGCAACTAGCAGCTGCTGAGGCAGCTGAGCACCAAACAAATCTCCCGTCAAGCAGCATGCATCCCCCACCTCGTATGCCCTCTCTTCAGCCTGGATGGAGCTCATTATTAGGGGACCCATTTTCTTAAAAAGGAAGTGAGCCTGTCCAGGCAGGGGTTTGTCTTCTCTTACATCCCTCTTTGTGTTTTCCAGGGGCTCAGGACCTGAAATCGTGCAGCATTAAAAGCTCATTTGTGGTTAATTATTGTTTCAGGAGAAAACTCTTACAGGAAAACATGATGGGAAATGCTTATTACCAGATGCGACAGCCCGGCTGGTATTGATTTCACTGTGTCTGTGTTTTTGTGTGTCATAATGGCAAAAATATGGGCCTGGAGTCACAAATTGCTGCGGGAACTACCGCAGAAGCAGTTTTTTGTAACTGTGATAGCGAAAACAACTGTGTAAGATGCAGTTGTGAAAACTAACAGGTGTGTGGTTGAGATCCAAATGAAGGCTGAAGTTAAGAATGGGTGTGATCAGAGCAGGGCAGGGAAAGTAGGGAGTAGGAACTCCTTATATCTCACTCGTTATATGCGTACTGTGTAGTTTTGGTTGAGACAATTTAATCAGAAGTGAAAGTACTATATTGACTGATTTTTTTTTTTTTTTTTAAATGAACGGCTCTCAAATGTATATATCTGAGTTTGTGTCATTGTGTCATCATTGATATTGTAAATATTAAACTTCTGAGGTCTGATTTCTTCTCCGAAACTAAATAGTGCCCCTTTAATGAAAAACATCTAATATACTGTCAAAATACTGCAAAATTTCAAATGTAGATTTGTGAACTGAAACGTAATTGAACTAGGTTTTGTCTTTTTTTGTCATATTTTTGTTTTAGCTCGGTCACAAGCTAAACTCAAACTGTGATGGCAGGATAGCAAGTGGACGTAGAATGAGAGTGAGCGGAAGTAGAATATTTTGAGCAGCCGTGTTGAAACTGAAGTATTACAGACAGTGAACCGAGCATGAGCTCTAGTGACCACTTGATGAGTCCACAGCACCTGCTAAAGTTAGCAGCGAACAGACCAAAGCAGTAAACTGCACTACAGTCCCAGTTTCCAGTCATTATGCTAAGCTAAGCTAATTGGCTGCTGGGTTTAGCATACAGTCATGAAAGGGATATTTCTCGTAGTTTCTGCGCCCTTTATCCTGAAACATCAATAAGACCACAGATATTTAATTACAATTCTGTAGCATTCTGATTGGGAACCCTGACAGACCATCCATGTAATAAGTACTGAAAAAAATTATTTACTCTGGGAACTTTTTTTGGCAAATGTGCAATATGCAAATGAGGAAACTTAATATAGAGTTTTAGGTGTTTGTATGCAATAAGCCTAATTGCAACATTTTGTGACAATTTATATATTTTTTCCCTCTTTCTCAGGAGCAAAATGTGAGACTCGGATCAGAAAGTGTGACTCCAGCCCCTGTCGGCACAATGGCACGTGCTCCGACCTGCCAGGACACTACGAATGCCAATGTCCTACAGGTATGTTGGGCTGTGGCCAGAGCTCAAGCTTTGTAATAACATTTTCAGTGATAGCTGTATTAGCTGTGGAAACAGGCGGCACTGCAGACCTTTTAAAATTTGTATTCAGTGAATGTGGCCTAAGATCCTCAGCCAGGGCCCCTCTGGCCATCTCAGTGTACGCTGAAAACCAAAGGTGATTAGCCTTTGCCAGCGGGGTCCCTAGACTGTGACACATCCTGCCCGAGGAGGTTGGGCCAGGGAAGTCAGCCTGACTTCATTCATCACATGAATCATATTTCTATGCTAAAAATATTTTTCTGTGCTTTGGTTAGTTTTCCATCTTTTTTTTTGAATATGTTCAAAATGATGTTTTACTACAGCATTTCCAGCGTGTTTAAAGGAAGCACTGTTATTATGAAATTACAAATTGTTTAAAGTAACCATAGTATAAATGGCTGCTTCCCAGTATGCTATCGATCACAACATGTAGTATGGAGGCAACATGGCACAGCTTGGTCACATTATTCACAGTATAGGTTTACAGCCTCGGCCTGAGATTGACAGCTGAGAAAAAAAAAATCACCAAGCCCACTGCGAGAGCACTTTAATGCAACCAAATTGTGCAAATATATTAATGAGAGTTTCACAATATCACATTATGAAACTGCCATTAATATCGTTTCCCTCTAATTGCTTATTTTGCCTGACGGGCTGAAGCTGAATTTACATTCGCCAAACGTAAACTGATGGACCGCTCGTGGGAGCTTCATGATGTTGGCAGGCTAAGTGTTTCTGGCAACAGCTCATTCCCGATCTACTGGAATGGTTTACCACACATTCAGACCAGAGACACTGTGCTCAGAGCATCTTAGTGGCCAGGTGATGTTTTATTTTTAGCTGCTTTTTCCTAGCTTGGGGCTCCTTTTGCAAAATGTACAATTGATGGTAATGAAACACTGTGATTTCATTCAATTGTTGTTCAATTAAACCTTAAAACACAATTCCAGTGTTACTAACACATTGGTGTTGTCTCCTCATCAGTGCACATTAGAGTCACTATTTTAGGTGGCATCCAGAGGTGGCATTATATATTCATCAGCTGATGAGCTATGTCAGCCCTTGGGGTGTCTAAGGTGCAGATAGATGGTGAGTGTACATCATCCTGTTTCATATTTCACCATTTTGTATATACGACCCATCCTGCTCAGGGTTTGTGGGGGAGCTGGAGACTCTTCCAGCGTGAATTGGGTGAGACGTGGGGCAAACCCTGGACAGGCTGCCAGTCGATCACAGAGCTAAGACACAGACAGAAAAACAAAGTCATACCTACAGGGAATATAGAGTTTCCACTTCACTTAACTGGCATGTCTTTGAACTTAGGGAGAAGACTGCAGGAAACCTTTGCAGACTCCAGAAGAACTTGCAAACTATTTTAAATCCTAGGTCCAGGTTTGAACCCACAACTTTCTGAATAATGATAATAATAAGTTGCTGGGCTACATCTAATGTTTTTTTTTATTATCTATTAACTCGAGCTTCAATTGAATTATTTTCAGAATCGTTTAAAAAGAGCAGACCTATTCAACATGGTGTCCCATGTACCAAATCCAGCCCTTAAACCTTAAACTACATTTGAGCCCTTCGATCATTTTGGAAGAAGACTAATTAGCCCATTCATTAACGTTGTCTGTTGCTAAGCACAAAATAGTCTTTCATTAGTCTTTAATTCTATTTTTCATTAAACGTATTATCCCAGGCTGTTTAAGAGGGAATTTACAAGACTACTAGAATAAAAAGCCTCATTGTTTCGCCCCCACCCCATACTTTTGCATATATAATTGTGAAAACTAAAACAAGGCAGAGACATAGGAAATGTAAAGGACCGGCTCTTTGGATTACTTACTACTTACTTACTAAAATAAACACTGTAGCAAACAAATGTTTCTTTCAGCAAGGTGATCTTCACAGATGAACACCACTTGTATGATTTTTGAAGTTTAAATAAAACTACTGGAAGTTAAAAGCCAATGAAGAACATCGCAGTTGCGTGACGTCGTTCCGAGGCATCTTAAACCTGTACGGATGGACTACTGAGTAAATGAGTGTCCATGTTCGGCGTGGTGACGTTTACTGTCCCAGACAACCCCATTAGTCTCATTTAGCCACTTGTTAGCATCTACCTTTTTCTGTTTAAAGGGATGCAATGATTAAAATGTGGTGTATTTAATAACTGTTCTATGTTGTTGGACAAAACGTGAAAATATCTGAAACTTCTGCTCACCATCGACCCCATTTAAGACATTCAACCAAAAGCCTTTTTCATAAAACCCATTGACTTTTGAGATGATGAAACTAAATGTGCAAAAACGCTAACTGATTTATGACTCAATCCTGCAGCACTGAATTACAGCCACTATCAGTTTTGTTGATAACAAAACACCGGTTGGTAAGTATGAAAAGGGAAAC
Organism: Acanthopagrus latus; assembly: GCF_904848185.1. Classification (NCBI taxonomy): domain Eukaryota; kingdom Metazoa; phylum Chordata; class Actinopteri; order Spariformes; family Sparidae; genus Acanthopagrus; species Acanthopagrus latus. The sequence continues at coordinate 8,785,305 of NC_051053.1, read as the reverse complement.
CCCTTATTGAGATGGTGTACATGTGATGTTTGATGCATCCCCAGAGCGTAATGGACGATGAAATAACAATGTAATCTGTAAGCTTTACAGGTGTGAAGCAGATCTAGCTGTACACATGTTCTGTTGTTGAGGAAACGTGTTATTGAGTCGGTGCAATATAATGTATGCATTGGCAGGTAAGGGCTTGGGGCGATAAAGCAGGCTGCCAAATTATTATTCCATCCTTGTCTCAAGACTTTGCTTTTGTCCTGTGGTCCGGCACTCTGCGGACTATTTTCTTACGTTGCGAAAGTCACTTTGCTGTGAGAAGATGCAGCAGATGAGGCACATGAGCAGAAGAGGCTTAGCTTTACTGTGATAACAGATGAGATTTGGTAGCAAAGGCTGGAAAGCCAGGGGTACGCCCTGTGGAATTCCGTTACCATGGATCTGTGGCCACATCTAGCACCAGTTTACTCAGGGAGTTAGAGATTCATGATCAGGGATTAAGGCCGGCTGTAACGGCAGCTTCTGAGGCAGCTGAGAAGAGCAAACTGTGGCTCCGGCTGAAAAGAAAAGGCACCAGCTTGTGTGCAAACGGTGGAAATCTATCCTGTGATTCAGATGGGAGATAGAGCAGTGGTCAAACAACACTCCATGCTCACTATATAATCATCTTAACATGTTGAAGAGCTTTTTAGCTTTGCTTCACAGCGTCCAATTTAGGCTTACAGTTTATATTAATACTAAGAGGGTGAATACAGACATCATAGGCTGATTCGTAAAACACGCATGTTTTCTGAATGTACTGACTGGCCTCTGAGCAGGTGTAGTAGGTGCAGTTACAATAACTGTTGAGCCTGCTGGGGGTTGTCATGGGTCTAATTTAACTTGACGTCTGTGATGGGAGGCTCCCGCTCTATAACCCCACTGACATAGACATCAGCCCACGTCCTCATTCCTCTGTCACAGCACGATCTCCACGTAGACGCTCACCCACCACGCAAGAGGGACAGTCACTTCAGATCAGGTGTGTTGCAAAATGATTTGCTGAATGTAGATACTGAATGTCAGAACACTGACATTTGCCCTTTTCTTTTATACAAAAAAGGATCAACAACTAGGACTAGAGCTTGATCGATATATCAGTTCATCTATATTATAGGTGGATATTGACCTATTGCAGGGACGGAGGTGTCGGTGCGTGCATTGTCCGACATGCTGTTATATGAAAACCTATTTTTGATTACCATAGATGTGTGATTATAATGCAGAAAAATATGACTGGCAGAGCTCTGGTGCACTGGTGCTTTTTCATGCACAGACCGTTGCCTTTGAACATATGTATTCCTGTTTACAATCATTTACATCATTTTTTTGAAAAACATGGCAGTCAAATGTATTGGGTGCACCTAAATTATGTGCTCGTGCAAGCGATACATTTAACTGTCATGTTTTAAAAAAAAATATGTAAATGATTGTAAACAGGAATACATATGTTCAAAGGCAATGATCTGTGCACCCAGATGGTGTTTGTTAGGAATATTTTTAGTGTCTAAAAATCTGACCGGCACCAGTGCAACCGATGAAAATGTTTTGTCTCGCTGGACAGATTTTTGGGTGCATGTAGTAATATATTATTATTATTATTATTCTCAGTGTACTGATGTCATTATAGAAAATACAGTTTATTTTTAAACTGCAAAACATCCAGCCAATGTACTAATATCTACCTCTTTAACTCTCTGATATCGGTATCTGCACAACAATAAACGAGTATCAGTCGAGCTCTAATTAGGATCACTTACACAGCTGATTAAGAGAACCATCATTCTGAAATTATTGTCCCCTCTTAGTTATCATAGAAGTAAGATCAGGCCTGAACCTGCAGCTCACACGATGCTCACAATTAAGCCCATCACGGCGAATTAAATCTCACTGTAGTATACCACAGTTTATAAATCTGGAATCTTTGGTGACTATCCCATGCTGGCAGACAGGAAGCAACGATTGGTTTGCCAGAGCCGAGGGGATGAGCAACTGGAGGCTATAGCAGCTAGGAGCATTTAGAAGCCAATGGCGTCATAAGCATGTTGACAGTGTTTTTGTAAGTACCCACTCTGCCAGAATGAGGATAAAAAAGCCCTGCACTGCAGATTTAAATAAATGTCCGTTGCACTGTGGCTCATTGAGCCAAAAAAAAAAAAAAAAGAATGCAGCCACTTAAACATGTATTCAATCTTTTCTTTCAGGTTTTCAAGGGAAGAATTGTGAAGTTGACATGGACGCTTGTGCTCTCCCCAACAACACGTGTCCACCGAAGACTCAATGTTTGGATCTCCCAGGCGGCCTTGAATACACCTGCCGTGTACCCTGCCCTCAGAACCTTCAAGTGGGTTGAACCAACTCAGTGAAGCATTTGTCCTTGTCTGTTGTTCTGTCTCCATATGATTAGAACGCTCCTTGTCTCCAGGTAATTTCTCCAGGACTTTATGTAATAAAAGGGTGTTCAATACGCATTTCAAATTATTCTTGTCATATGAGCACACATAATTCTGCATATTCTTCGATGATAAAACACTTCAACTTGCCTATGTGAAGTAAGAAAGTGGGGATATTCACAGTTACTTAATGCAAAAGAGTCGCCGCCCCAAAGTGAATTACAACATTGGGGACTTAAGTGAGAAGGCATCAAATATGACTTCAGTATCTTATTTAAAAAATGTGGGATAATCCTTTGTTTTACACACGGATAAAAATAAGCGCGAGTCCCACAGGAAGATTGACAGTAAATGCAATAATCCATAAACACAGCAATCAGCTGGTGCTGAAGCTGCAGAGTACTCTGGTTTACCCGAGGAGAAAAAAAAAAAAAACCTGTATTAAATTGTTGTCTAATGGGGAATTTTCTACTTTCCTTTTTATTGATACAGTTGGACCACAGAGGCTCCAATAAATGTGGTTAGCAACAGATCTCACCCATAACCCGACACTGAACCGGAGCGTATATTCAGTGTACTGCACGTTTAAAATCACTAAAGCACAGTTTTATGTCCTTTTTTAGTTTCAATGTGGCTGCACATCTTCGAGATTTCATAAGTGGTCACAGTGGAAGGAGATAAAGCTGGGAACTGTGTGATTGTTTGTCAGGGTTTTTTCGCTCTTGGCATGCACGAGGGGAGCGCATTTACAGGACTGAAAAGGCCGCTGCCACCTCTGCCGCCACAGATGAGCGCTGCCGAAGATTCGCATGAATATCTGTATTTTTGAAAGCGCAGGTTTTTTCCTTTACATGTAGATGAATCCGCCCTCTGTGTTTTTAAAAAAAGCAACCACCAAACCTGAAAAGAGGAGCATCCACGGATGACAGATGGAGATGATCACTCACTGCGGAGAGAGGCTTGTGTTGGCCGTCTTACAGGAATGCCATGATGTCTGCATTATACACCTTCGCCCAAGCCAGCTCATCCTCTGCCAGTTTCCCCTCGACTATATATACACGTGTACCAGCTAGCAGGCGTATCTGTTTTGTTACACGGAACACTGGGGATGTTTAGCCCTGAATGACCATTGATCTTGTCTTGTAAGACATGATGTGGATGCCACACGGAATACTGAGTGAACCCAAGAAAAAAGCATCAATCAGTATTCATGAGAGTGTCATGTTGCTGTAATGAAGCTCATTTTCTGGCAGCCGGGAGCAAGAAATGATGAGGGGTTGCATTGTAAAATGATGGTTAAATTTTGGACCAGAATTGGCTCAGTCAAATGCAGTATCATTGTTATACAAATGTTTTTTATCGATTTTCATTTTGGCACATGAAGCAGCATGTCTTTTACTTCTGGCACATATGATGGTGATTGTCAGGTGCCTTCTAGTGTAAAACAAAGAAACACATTATTTTCTCAGTTTTAATGCCTGCCTCTTTAAAGCCCTCCTCCTAAAAAGCCCGGTCTGCTCTGATTGGTCGGCTGTGCCATGCCTGAGAAGGCAACGCCCAGCATCTTCTAGGACCACCTCCGTCTTTATTTTTGCAAACACTGTTCTGAGGGCATGGTTGAGGGCTGTGACTGTATAGTTGTGACATCACAACCTTTGTGGAAAGTCTTTACGGCACTTAATCGCAATATTATTGAAATCACAATATGGTTAAGTGCAATATTCAAACCACAGGAGCTAAAGTTTTTAGGTAAATGTAAAATTTGTCAACATACTATTATAAATGAAGCACTGTGGTTCCAAACAGAAGCCCCAGCCTACAAATGATTATCTCTAGACATGTGGCGTAATTACTTTGTGTCATTCGTATCTAATGTCTCTGTCTTCTATCGACAGCCATGTGCCAATGGAGGACGCTGTGTGCTGAACAATGCCAGCAGCTACACCTGTATTTGCACACCTGGCTGGTCTGGTCAGAACTGCCGTGTAAATGTCAATGATTGTGTTCGACACTGGTGTCAAAATGGAGCCACTTGTGTGGATGAGATTGATGGTTACAGGTGAGTGTTCAAATCTCGATTGTCCCCGGGCCATTCTGGCCCCAGAATGTCAATGATTGTAAAAGCCGTGACATTTACTGTTCACTTCCTTCAGGGGTTGAAAGAATTACTCTATACAGTGTTAAGGAATTCTCTTTAATCCGTTGCTAGCTGCCTTTGTCCCAGAGGATACACAGGCATCTACTGTGAAGAGGACATTGATTACTGTGCTGGCCATCTCTGCTCTGAACATGGTGTTTGCCTGGACCAGAAGTACAACTTCACCTGCCGCTGCACACTCGGATTCGAAGGGTCGCTCTGCGAACTGGAAACAAATGAGTGCAGCAGCTTCCCCTGTGCGAGCGGAGCCACCTGTGTGGACCTAATCAGTGATTATCGGTGCCACTGTCCCCGAGGGTTTGAGGGTATGAGACCATCTGATGCGAGTGTGAGCCTATTTACAGCCATTAGTATGGCCAGCCACAGGAATATCAGGTTTGAGAGCAGCTTTCCACTGTTTGAATGTTGAGATGCTTGACATTATCAGCTTTCACACAGAAAGTTCATCAGAATTTTCTCTTTATTATTTAACATTAGGTGCTTTTTTCATATTGAAATTTGGTATAATAACAGTAATAATAACTTCATTTCAAAAGCACCTTTAAAAGCAGAGTGAAGGTTAAGTGTTCTGACAGAACAAAAGCAGGACACTCAGCATGATGATGTAACAAGATGCATAACAGTCAAGCCATCGTTGTCGAAGGTATGTGTCACTGGTCAGGGCAAATATGGGGGTAGAGATAAATCTAATGGATGTAGATAAAAAATTGGAATTACTACCCTGAAATGAATGAAATTCAAAATACTAATGACAAACTGTTCCTCAGATGTCATGATGCTGTGATAGGTGATATCCATTGTGCATTAGAACTAGATTTATTGTGACATTTAACTGCAATGCTTAATGCCGTAGAATGTATGTAATTAATTTCATCATCAGTTTTAGTTCTTACCTGTGAGATGATAGCCAAATGTGTTTATGGCTAATCTGGCTCAGTTGGAGCCGTCCGTCGCGATCAGTGTGAACTGGCAGTAGACACGCTTTCACATATCATAATGAAGTGAACGTTGCTGTACAATGTAACGACTATAGAATTATGGGACCATCTGTATTTAGATTGGTTCCCTATAAACCTCCTGCCGTGGTGTCTGCCAATGGGGTGGAAGTCTCGGGGGAAAACGGAGGCTGACAGGCAATCCAGTCAGGCTGGCAGCCTGGCACCATTTCTATCAGCTGTCACGTCTCCATTATAGACTACATGACGGAACAAACTTGCGCTTTGGAAACTATCCGGTTGTCTTAGCTACCATTTGGAAATGCAACGGGGAGGAAATCTGTTTCCACTTTAAAGATGCACTGTGTAGTTCTTGCAAGAGAAATCTTAACATCAGTGAGCTGATAATACGAAGTCAGAAATAGTTTTTTTTTTTTGTAATATATGCATTTCTGTATACTAAAAGCCGTCCTCGAGGGGAACATGCTCCCCAGAACACTGTTCGACCCTAGAAAGGTAGCTACTAAGAAGGGTCCGGCTAACATAAACAAAGTGAAATGGTATAAAACTGTGTTGTCATTTGAGCACAGTTTGTTTATGTCAGTCATGAAAAGATTCTCTTTTATTAAAATGTCTTCCTCATAACATCTTGTGTACCTTTTAATATTACGTTTCTGTTAAAACTCGCAGATTCAATACTGTATCTCATTTAAGCTATCTTATTTTGTCAAATGCAGATAGTTCAGATTAGTTACAACCCCTTAGATGTCTGTCTGTTTCTTGGACATTTGCCGTAGTATTGAGTGTCGCCATTGGCACCCCTGTCTGGTGAAGGTATGTCCTCATTGAACAGTGGTGCAGTGATGTGTAAGCAGTTGAATTCACAATTGTTTGACATAATGATTAAGAGCGCTCTTCGTACTGGTGCAATGGGGTCATGATGGCAAAAGTACAATTACCTCTGGTGCGGACAGAGGTGCAGATAGAAGAGCAGCGCCTGAGGACTTCAGGCTGTTAGTCGTCTATGAGCTCTCCAGCTCATAGCCGACTGAGGGGTCTGAAATACTGCCAGGACCGGACCTAGTGGAGCTTTAAATTTGCCAGTTATATCTTAAATCAACTGCATACCTAACTCTCGCCTAGAGGATACTAAAAGTTGAGGTTAAACCATTAGTGCATACGTATGGGCTGCAAACATGCTGAACACATAATCATTCAGTCACATTTCGAGCCGGCAGAATTAGAGGTAATCAGGAGCCTCATGAAATAAAACCCCAGCTTCAATAAACCAGGTGCAACTCATTGTTGAGGAAATAAACACAAATTGTCGCCGCATCTGCTCTGAACGTTGTTGTGGTTTGAATTATTATTCATGCATTAGAGCTTTACAACCCCCAATAGTTATTAAACGTCTGTGGTGACAGCGAAAATGGATTTGTTAAGACATATTTTAAACTGTATTCCCTGTGACGTTAAATCAAGTGTATTTGTTTCTCTCTCTTTTTCCCACAGGAAGGACCTGCTCGGAGAACGTAAACGACTGCTGGTCGCAGCCCTGTCTAAATGGAGGCTCGTGTGTGGATCTGATAAATGACTACATTTGTCATTGTCCTTTTGGTAAGTACCAAGTAGTTGGTACATGTTTACGAAAAAATATCACGCCATTAATTTTCTAAAATAAAAAGATTATTTCTCATTGAATGCAAAGTAGTTTATTCCGATCATTTCTCAGCGTGCTTCCAAAGATGGCAAAGATAGGATTCATCAGTCGCCATAGTCCTCCGAAAGTTTAGACAACAAGATAAAAACGGCATCTTAAAAGTTCTACACGAGCAAATAGAAGTAATAAATCTGTATAATTGGTACGGTTAGAGAAAATAATTAGTCTTTGCATTTTATTTTCCCGGATCACGGTTCAAATCGAGTAGACCTTTTAAGGAGAACAACACTGCTGAATGTTAACACTACTTCTGAGATGTAGTTTTCACCCTTGTCATTGTAATTGCGACGCCGTGTTTTACTCATTACTATACGTTGGACATTTCATAACACATGTTCCAGGAAAAGGATCCATAATCAGTCCGTAATAGAGGGCGGCTGATTTTTTACTATGCCCTCCGGTAATAAAATACTTAATCACTGCTTGATTGCACAAGTCAGAATGGCGCAGTCGGCCCACTTGGCATTACGAGCCCAATGTCACATTTAGTAGTAAACAGCCACAATCCACAGAACAGCATTTACAGACATAATATTTGATCAATCAAACACAAGCCATGGTTTGGCACAAGGTAGACGATGGGTCTGTTTTTTTGTGAGTTATATTCTTAATATGTTCCACAAAGGCAAGAAGAACATCATGGGTTATGCTGGATGGTTTTACTTTTGAACTCTTTTGAAAGTTGTCCCTTATGTTCAGGCTGTTTGAATTTGATTCAGTGAAACAATATCGCCACTATTTGGTTGTCACTGTGAATCTCAGTTCTTTGTTCCTGTCCCTTGGCCAGACATGCCTCCGTTTTACTGCATGATAAATCAAACAAAAGTGGGTGAAGTCATTAAAAATTTTTACTGCCATGAAACATGTACAGCACCTGTTACACTGTGTGTTTATATGACATCATGGATGCAGCGACTCGGCAAGTGCATCACAGTAAATAATCTGCACTTATTGTTTTTCTGCCTTTTGCGCAAATTAGATTTGGGCGAAACCAGAGCACAGATGTGTCGGTGAAGCTTCCATTACTGCTTTGATTTCACTGACAGATTTATAGACAGGTGTTTTTGATCACTTTATCTCCTCAGAAATTCAATTAGATAAATGGCTGTCAGGTTCGTTCTCCTCTCCTGTACATAAAAACACACCAAGAAGAACAAAAGACTATGACTATGTTTCAGCCCGATGTTCAGGCTGCCACCCACCTGTGTATTCCAGTTACAATTAATTATTGTAGCATTTTTTAAAAGTATTATAATGACTGTGAATGCACTGGAAGAGGGATTCTCAAGCCAAGGTGGATATACAGATTTCTATTCTGGATCTGCCTCAAAACACACATTGTGATTCGCAAACATGCTAATCAGTCGATTGCGGCCATGTTTTTTTCTGAGAACCCCTCAGTGCTGTCACGACACACTCTAAACCATGAACTGAGTACCATTTAAACACATAATGGTAATTTGTGGCACCATGTTTCACTTTGACTTACAATGTGCATGTCGTATACATTTGGTTACAAGTGCAGCTGTGACATTTTATTCAAGCCTACAGGTACAAGTGGTTTGGAAGCGTAACTGGGAAAATGGAATGGCACAGTGGTAATTTATGTACCAAATTTAGCGAAAGATACGTTGACGTGTAGAAGTCATGGCTGGGGCAGAGTTCAGAAAACATGTGAAATGCTGAATAATCTGCTCAGGTGCACATGGACATGAACCAAATTGATAAATCCAAGTTAAATTTGTGTTGCTCTGGTACTCTCACAAAATATTAGCACAATTAGATAAACAAAAATATTGTTGGTACTTATACCTGTATGTAATATATGACATTAATGTGCCTATATGAAAAGTGATGCTGCCATATGTTACCTAAAAGGCAATATATGATTACATCCATCCTTGGAGATGTGGAGATAAAGGCTTTAAACATTTATGAAATATCCATTGTATAATATATATAGATATGAAAAATATATACATGTTCAAATTATATAGTCTAGGTATGTTGTGACAAAAAATGTTATGAATAAATGTAATTCATATTCACTTACGCTTACAGTTAGTTTGTTACATAAAAGAAACACTCATAGTAAAATGTGTGCATACTTATATTGAAAGAATATATATGATACATTTTTCATTTATGTGTACAAGCTATTTTATGCATAATTTTGTGTAGTTTGTATATTACGCATTTATCCAAAAACATATACATCATATATATGGATAATGATAAACTGTATGTGAAATATATCTAATTGTATGTAATATGTAACTATCATACGTACATTTGTTTAGACTGGACACGTATGTCAATGCATGAAATTGTTGTTGTTTGTAATAACTTTCATTGCTGATGGATAATGTGGATATCATGACTGGATATAATGAAGTATGCATAGAGAAAAATGACATCACTTTATTGTCAAACCAGGAAAAAGGCAACACTTTTGCCATTTTAAAACATAATGATATCCAAAGACTAGGATTATATTATATTAGCCTCACATGACGAAACATGCGAAATATTGGACAGGACTGCTTAACACCAAATTTGATTGAAGTCTGTGTTACATCTACCCAGCTAACTTGCATGCAGACCAACAAAGAAGGCCAGAAACATGGGCTCCTTGGTGGAGATGCAGGTTTCATATTTGCACATGGCTGTCGATGATTTCTTTCCAAGAACATGATTCTCAGTTTTTCAGCTTGATGAAGCAACCAGAATGTTTAATTAAATATGCTGATGAACAGCAGTTTTCCGAGCCATCACTAATCCATCATTAACCACTGAACATGGGCGCATGAGGACGTTTTCTTTTTTTTCTTTTTTTTTTCCCCAACAAAAACATCATAGTGTGTGTCCTGCTACTTTTGATCATGTTGAGATAAAGTGAAAATAGTTCCGCTGTCTGCCTTTTCATTCTGCAGCAGAGTTGGGCTGTGCCACTGGTAGCTGTCAGACAGAACAGGGAGTCCCATTTGGAGATGGTGACACTGTAAATGTGACATTCCTTCATGCAACATTAACTTCAGAGTGAATTGCATGCACAATTGGTTATTAAACACTTCTGAAACACTCTGTTGGAGGCAATAGCTGTCCATTAACCAGTCAAGGCAATACATAATATGACGAGAAAAGGGTAGTTGGAAGGTCATCAAACATCTAGATAGATGTGTTGATGTAAAGCGCGCCGCTCAGGATACATGTTAAAATGTAAAGAAGGTGGGGACTGCTTGGAGCAGGAGCTACATCATCCACCCTGACTGCTGTCCTCTGTATGTACATTCAAGTCTTGATAAAAGGGATTTGCATTAGGATGTGATGTTTGAAATATTTCATTCCTTTGCCTGTGAGTGAGACCCACTTTGCAGACGGCGGCTGCACACAGATTAATGCGACGGGGATATGGGGAACATTCCTCCTGTTTAGAGGCTTCTGGTTTTAAAGAGGTTTTTGGTTAGCGTGAGGATACATTTTTGGAACATTTCGCCCTTAAAAACTCAAATAATCTGTGACTCGGTAAAGTGAATCTCCCAGCCTTTATCAGTCAAATCCAAAATGTCATCTTTTTTTTTCTCTTTTTTCTTTTTATTGCGTTACCTAATAGGCACAGTCTGAGCAGTGTGATGTCAGCGACAAAAAACACAGTGATCTATTTCAGGACTCTCCCTTAAAGTCATCTTTATTTGTGCGAGTAATGAGTATCAGTCACACCATCTGTCTGGCCTTTATTTACAACAATAGATATTGACACAGGTATCTATCAGTGACATGCAGACATGCGTTTGGTGGGGCAGATAAATGTGATATGGATCAGTTTGTTGGGGTGGGCCTCTCTCTCAATGATTCACTCAATTAGCATACTGCATAGCAGGTAGATTGTGAGGGTGAGAATCAATACACCCATTAATCCGCTAAAGAAAAGGTGTCTTTACCCAATAAAACACACAGCGACGGAATAATGTTTTGCGTAATCCGTGCTACCGTTGTATGAATTCAGTGTTTATCGCTGTTATTTCCCCGCTGTGTTTTTTGTCCTCCCTGTTGTTAACTTAATTTTCCATTGCAGGATTCAAGGGGAAAGACTGCTCTGTGGATATTGACCTTTGCTCATTTGGAATGTGCAGCGAGCACACATTAATATGCGCCGAGACCAAGGGTGGACAGGATGTGTCTTGCACATGTGAAAGAGGTGAGGAGACTTTCCACCGGTGCTGCGTTTATTGTAGGGGTGTAATAACAGGTGGGAAATAAATGAGCACATGGTGAGACAGAGAACAGTTTCTATAGTATACTGACAATATAGTGTAAATGTTAAACTGTCTGTAGATCTAACTGTATCCATTTTTTTTTAATGTATTTATCAGATCAAGATTGTGCAAGAGTTCTTCCCATGTGCCATATTCCCTGCTTAATGTTTTCAGACATTCATAACTGTCAAATAATCTTGTACTTCTGCTGATTAATTTCGCAACTCCTGCAAAAAAAAAAAACATAACTGTTCGTGTGTCACTCGAGTCCCTCTGATTCCCCTCCATGCGGATGACAGTGTTATCACTGCAGTAGCTGCCAGCAGTGACAAGGATGACACAGGAGTAAGCAGAAGAGGCCTGAACTGTAGATACTCTGAGGCTTACCAGAGGTAACCAAGCTTCAGAGTCAAGGATATATAGTAAGTGACAGAGTGCCAGGGTAGTACTGTGTGTACAGGCAGAGGAAATTGTGCAGCTTATTCCTGGACACAGTTCTGGTATTTTAAATAAGGAACATTTTTTCCTGCCAAGCCAATCATAATTCAGTCGACGCTGCTCCGCACCGGCCCGGCTATCTCTTTTCCAATGAATGGCTATTACATAGAAGTTCATGTAAGCCAATCAATAACCGTAACTCCATTACTCCTGTTGCACTTATGCTCGGCAGATGTCAAAGTGAAGGATTGTGAGTGATTTCTTATGTAAATGGATGCAACCTGCGGAGAGCTGCTCTCCCCAGATCACTTCTCAAGGGCAAACTGCAAGCTTCTGTCTTGTCTCCATGTTTCCGGTCGGCGGTCTTGGCTTCCAAAACATTTTACTCATCCCCTCCTCTCACTATATTCTTTATCCAACACTGGTAACCTTTCGACCTGTTGTTTGCTACTCACACTAAATCATGTACTTGAACTGAGAATGATGGTTGAACTCAGAATGCTGGATGTTGCTTGTATGATTTTGAGCATTTCACCCTCATGAACCCTTGGTGTTGTGTTGGACGCGGGTACTTAGTCGAAGAACGGAGTCTGCTAATATGAACTAACGTTAGCTACTGTTGCTGTCATCCTTTGGACTGTCATGGAAAAATTCAAACAAATCGCCCCCACGCTTGAAAAAGCAACGAGAGAGACGGGGAGAATTTCATTTGTGGCATGTTGCAATCATCTCACATATGGTCAATACAATTTTTTTGTTTACAGTTGTTAATTTGGGTGTTAACATGCTTTAATGCTCAAAAACACATTTTTTCCTAATGTCCATTGCTGCAGCCCCACTACTCACCCTGTCTGCATGCTCTGTTTTAGTACCTGTGTCTTTAAGGGCCTTCTCAGAAAAGCCCAGTCTGCACTGAATGGTCAGCTCGCACAGGCATGAGCAGGTGTTTCAGCTCTGCTAGTGTTTTTTTTTTTTTTGCAACAACATCAGGTTGGCTGCGACTGTGTAGTTGGGAAATCGCAACCTTAAGGAAGTCCTGAAGGCACAGTTTCTGACTGCAGGCTGTGTGCATCTTCCTGTGGATTCAGCATTTTGATACACTCACAATCTTTATAAAGCACTTAGACCTGCTTTATATACAGGATGGGTACACACACACACACACACACACACACACACACACACACACAAAGATAGAATGATCATCAAAAAAAAATGGGACCTTTAATCAAAGTATTTTTGAAACCACAATATGAAAGAGAGACTCTACAGAGCTCAGCTCCAGTATTCACTATAAAGTTTTGAGGAACATGGGTAATGTTTTGCTCATTCTCACCTCGCTACCTGCCCTTTTTTTGTTTTGGATGTGCCTGCACACTCTTATTTTTAGTTAAAAAATGTGTAAATGTAAAATGGGTCACAACAAAGCATTATAAAGGCGTGTGGCATTTCTCTAGAGCTAGTTTTATAATTAAAGAAAAGACATGGAATTCTTGCCTGCTTTATGTTTTGTGAGAAGAGAGGACATGGTACGGAAGTTATCTTAAGTTATGAAGTAATTAAACTGCCTTGAAGGACATACCATGTTTCGCAATCATTGAGTTTTCAGAACCAATAAACAGTTTTTTGGAAGCAGCATCATTTAGGCTCACATTTGCATCCATTTCAAAGGAACAACTTTGCATTGCCATACTTTTTTTGCCATTATTTGAGCTCCAAAAAGCTTTTTCGTTCCAAAGCTCCCGCTTGGCACGAGACAATTTTTTTTTTTTTTTTTTTGTCACGCAGCGATTTTCGCAGTGCAGCAGTTGTTTTTGTTCAGCTGTTGTTCTTGTTTTTGTATGTGTGGGGGGTGGGGGGGATTTCGCTGCCGTGTTGTTGTTCTGGAGAGAAAAACTGCTTATTCTCACTGTTTCTTTTTATATTCGTTTTTTTTTTTTTTCCCACATTCCTAACTGCGAGGAGCATCTCAAGATGCGTCCCTTATGCTCGGTTTAGTCCTCGGCTGACTGTGGGAAAAAAAAAACTCCCATCGTACACACAAATGCTCTTTGCTGTATAAGTGCGAGTTTAACCCACACACCGCCTTTGTAGCACCAGCAATAATGGGCCTTAAACACTGACATGTTTCAAGTCTTCAATGGCCTGCGTGGGTGTGTGTTTGTGTGTCTGTGTGAGCGCGTTTACACGTGTGCACCGATGCGTGTTATTTGTTTCATGCAGGTTCTCTTTGTGTATAGATTGACTTTGATCTTAAAAATCACTGGATTGGGCTTGTTTAATGTAATAAATCAGGAGGGCAACGACTGGTTCTTATTAAACATGATTAAATGATCCAGTGAGCTGAGTCTGCATGTGCCCAGCAAGCTCTTTGAATCAATGGGAGCTTTGAAAACTGGCTTTTGTTTGTGAAAACAAAGTCACGCTGATCCTAATTGGCCGAGGAATGAAAACAGACGAAAGGATTCCAATAACTCTGTCTTTTTTTTTCTTTTTTTTTTTCTATATGCTGCAGGGTTTGGAGGGTCATTCTGTGAAGTAAGTCTCGATGAGTGCGAGTCCGAGCCATGCCAGAACGGCGGTAGTTGTGTGGATGGCATTGACCTGTATCAGTGCTTCTGCTCGGAGGGTAAGTTGCAATGCAATTAGGTTCCCCCCCAGTTGTCGAGATGATAAGATTATGTGGCTAATTCAGGCCTTTCGATGGTGCTTAAGTGTGCAGCCAGCCGTTTTTTTTTGTTTTTTTTTTCAGCCTTGCAGTGACGACCCCAGTGTGAATGAGGAGGCCATTCAGAAATAGCTCGACACAAATTCTTTTCTCAGTTCTGTCTTTTTGGAGGTCTTTTTCCCTTTCGTGTAGACACAAAGGCAAACAAATTACAAGGCAGTGAGTTATTTCCACTAACCAAGCAAGGAATTCTCCCACTGTGTGCTGATGTCCAACAGCCATACACGGAGAACCTCTTCTTATTAAGTATCTGTTGCAGTGAGATTAATTTCAGTTTTGTTTTTTTTCCGATGGGGCTAATCTTCACAGCGTGTATTTTTTTTCAATACTGTGAACTCTGTCCCAGTGAGTTAGAGAAGTTGTGCCAGTTGCCTTATTATGAGATTATTCGCATTTTTTTGGAATCAAAAGAAGAACATCTTGCCTCCCAGATGTAATGAGATAATGAAATGTGTTTAATCATTTCAGTAATTACAATAGAATAAATTAGATCATCCTCAAACCAACTTTATGAACTTGGGGAACCCATTAATGCAGAACATAGATTTGAATCTCTGGCTTCAGTATTAATGATTATTGCTCTTAATGAAGGGGCGACTACAATGCAATATGTCCAGAACAAAAACATGGACAAGTGCCCATAATGCGATTGAGGAATGCACAAGAATTCAGCTATGTTTGTGTGGAGGAGTCTCTTGGTCCTTGTATTATACGCCCAACACCGACATGTTTATCTTAATTTCTGCTCTTGATTATTTTCAGAGTTTTGACCCGACACGGCCGGTGATTTCGCTGATTAGCACGTTGAACCAAAGAACTGAACTAATCAGAGAACTTGGTTGTTGTCCTGTTTGCTCCGAATGAAAACCTGCATTCTCACAAAAAAACAAAAGCAACCTTTATTTCTTTTTCTTTTTTTTTAAATCATGATGATTGCCAGTGACACATTTTGTCATATTCCGCAGCTTCATGTTTACAAATGTTTGCTTTAAAATCTCACATGAAATCGCTCCATCACAAATTGTCACCCGCGTCATTAGAGTAAGACAGAATAAATCTCAACTATTTTTCCAATAATTTCTTGGTCCAGTTGACATCTTACCTGTGAGACGTACCTCTGATTAAACCTTGATTGCGGGTGAAGCCTGTTATGCATTTTTAATGAAGTCAGGATAATTGTCAAATTTTATGACATGGAGAGAGGTGGAAATTGGTTCCATGGTCAGTTTGAGAAATGATGAGAATTTGACCTGCACCGATGGTGCTGATAGCCGAGCATTAGTCATGGGCCTCCTGTAGCCGCGGTGTGTGACAGTGCTAATGATAGTCATTTTGTAGCGTGACCATGCGGTGGAATATATTTATGGGGGACTAAAATGTCAGAAATTGGCAGCACTCACTTTCACTTCATGACTTTAACCTTTTAAATATGAAAACATCACGTGTGCTGACAGAACTCGCCATGCAAAAAAAAAAAAAAAAGTTAATCAAGACGTCACAACAAAATCTAATTTATTTTCACAGATACAGACTGTGGTGCAGACTCCACATCATGTGCCTGTTGTTACTTGTGATGAGCTTGCAGTGGGGAAAAAAAAAAAAAAAAAAAAATCATGTTAAAATTTCACGACAGCAATGCATTGCTCTCGGGTGCAAGTTGATACTAATTAGTATCTTTTCAACTCTGGGTGTTTACTGACATTCACACGCCATCTCTGATGAGGCTTTCTCTCTCTCTCTTTCCACCAGGGTTCGGGGGGTTTAACTGTGAAATCAACTATGATGAATGTGCCCATGGACACTGCGCCAATAATTCCACATGTATTGACCTGGTTGCAGACTATGAGTGCATCTGTCCTTCGGGCTTCGCTGGTGAGTTATCTATGTAATCATTTTCATAGTTTAGCGGTTAATGAAAAATAGTGCAGATTGATGAGTCTCCAGCCATGATAGCTGTCAAAGCGGCCCTGTTGTCTAATGTAAGAGCTCATTCAACAAGATCAGACTGACTACAGCTGATTTGGTGTGAAGATATCATTGCTCCTCTTCCTGAAGATTATGTGTTGGTCATAAAAATCTCAGCAACATACTGTATATTGTTTTTATTAAAGCCATTACAGGAATGCTCACAGTCATCCAAGTTGACGACCACACAGTCATTGTAGGCTCCTATGTGTTTTGTTGAGCAGTAGTAACAAAGGAGCTTTATTCATATTTATAGTGTGACGCTGCAAGAAAGAAAATTAGAATAAATCAATTACATGTGCCTTCGGCTGTGGGAGGAAACTGTAATAGAAACTGAAAGTGCAAATAAATGGCAGTCACACTGCACTATCACCCCTACTGGCTCCATGACAGAACACACACGCTCCCTCACATCACGCCGGCTCATGATGGCTGTCACTCTCTGCGGTCGGACTCATTTGTGTGAATTGCGTCATTATGTCGGTGTCGGTGCTGTGTTCTCATTCATTTCTTTTGTTGTTTTTTTTTTTGTTTTTTTATTTGGCTCAATTAACACCCTTTATGTATTTTTTAGGGAAGAATTGCTCCACACCTGTCTCGGCGTGTGCGTCAGATGTTGAGTTCTGCAAAAATGGAGGAAGCTGCTCCCACAACACAGCTGGGGAAATGTACTGTATTTGCCCTCCAGGTAGCAAACAGGCACATGCATACAGTGGAATATCTACAGACGTGTGATCTGACAATTGGCATGTCAGTGTTGTTCCTGGAACATTCTATTTAATGTTCCTCCAGGACAATCAATGAAACAGACGCGTCTTTTGGTCATAGCTTTGCCACAAAATCCTTGGAGAAGTTATCCTTTGTAACATGTGGTTAACCTTACGAAGAGTCTATTTGAACCCAGTCATCTTTTCCTTACAGATTGTTTAGGTTGCCCTAAACCTAACCAAACTGACAGAAAACATTGAATATATAAGTGAGGTTAGTGTAAATATAAGTTCCAGGTGACATACATATTGGGTCTCCTGGATGACTAAGTTACATTTAGTTGCTTTAACCCACTTAGCCACCGCTAACCCAAGTACAAGAATGTGATTGGTGTTATGATGGAATGTTGCTGTTGTTTAAATAATGGGTAAGGTTGAAGGAGGCTCATGTAAACCAGCCAGCACTTCTTTGTAAAAGTGCATTAAGTTTAAGTGTATTCCAAAGCTATTAATTTGAGCTGTAGGTCAAAGGCCCACTGTCCATGTGTGGATTTAGGGGGATCTATTGGCAGAAATGGAATATGTTTTTCAGAATTATGTTTGATTCGTGTATAATCACCTGAACACAAACATTGTTGTGTTGTGTCACCTTAGAATGAGCCACATACATTGACAGAATCTGCCTTGTTTTGCATTGCCACGATTCTACAGTAGCCCAAAAAGGACAAATCGAACACTGGCTCTAGAGATCCTTTCGCATTTTTTTACGCAGCCATGCAAAGGGGTGTGTGAGGCGAAGATTATATTGTTTGTTTTCTCACAGCTAGATGCCACTAAATTCCACATACTGGTCCTTTACATAGACTTCACATGTGAACAGGCATGGCAGCTACTTCAAATCAAGTGCACAATAACGCATTATCAACTTCTAGTAGGTAGATTTCTATACACAAGAACTTCACTGTCAAATCAGTTTATGGATTTACCTGTATGTGTTTTGGTGGCGTCAGCACGGTATCCGATGGGTGAGTTACGTCAGTATCAGTGTGCTGTAATGATATCAAATCCGTCCTAACTCTGAAAACTAATACTTAGCTATACAATCATTGTGACTGCTGAGTATCGTGTGGTGCACCCTTGAAACCTGTGAAAACATATTCGTGCTGTTGATTACTGCGGTATCACCAAAACAGCTTCAGCCTCCAAGTGAATATTGTTAGAAAGCACATGTACAAATCAGCAAATTAGTTACAAGTGGTAAAAAAAAAAAAAAAACCTCATGCACCATTTTTTGTCTGTAGGTTTTGTACTGTTTAGTTGTGTTTTTTTATGGCTTTAGGCTACGGCTGGATAAAATATGTAAATCAGCAAGGGAGGAAAACACTGGCAATGACGGCATGACGTGAAATCCTGATCCGTGGTGTGTGCCAGACGAAGGCGGGGAGGATACTGTACACAGCACGGCACATCAATCACCTCTTTGATCCCACCTCTTACAGGATACCGTGGCAACGACTGCTCTGCATCTGTGAACCAATGTGTGTCAAATCCTTGCGACCCTGAGGGGACGCTCCTCTGTGAAGAGCTGGCAAATACTTATAGGTGTGTGTGTCAACACGGGCACACCGGGCCGCACTGCAAAACGCCTATAAACCACTGCGTCGACGGCCTGTGTCAACACGGCGCCACGTGTGTTGATCTATCAGGAGGGTTCAAGTGCGATTGTTTACCCGGTAGGTTCACCATCCAGCAGGGGGTGTTTTCAAATGGAGGCAGTTCCTCAAATGAATCATGTATAGCGCGCACACACACTCCCGGTTTGATGCTTTCCCTTGTTCAACTATCTTCTCTGTTGGAGTCTAATCTCTTTGGCCTTAAGCAACAACACGTAACAGCCCTACGAAATGTGTAAGTCAGGGGGCTCCATTCATCAGGTCGTGCGCTGACTTCAAAGCAGCGAGGATGCTGGGAGTACCAATTTGCCTACTTAGGAGCCAAAAGACTTCTGTTGCTATTTTATCAAAGGGTTGGTGTCAAAGGAACATAGTGTCATTGCATGACATTTTACCCTCATGTGGCCAGGAGTTAGAATGAGATTATGTCCGTTACAGAAGGTAAATCACTTTATTTACTTGTATTGCAGTCATTCATATCACTAGGTACAGGTACGCAGGCAACTATACAGTGTAGATGATACGTAAAGGAATAATCACTGCCTAATTACAAAGTAAGTACTTACCAGTTATTCACCAAGTGTTATAAAAGGAAGCATCTGGTCATACTCTTCCAAACATAGCTTCCACCTTCCATGCCAGTGGTCATCTACTACATAATGGTTATTAAAATAGTTTGTTCATTAATTGCTGTGCAGAGGAATCGGCTGACATCACATCTAATTACTTTTAATTACTGATTGTTCAGAAATTTTTAGCCTAGATAATTAAATGCTTCCTGTATGTTTCACAAGTTTGAGAGTGGCTTCTGAACATTTGTATAACAGCACGATAACTAAGCACTTTTTCTTTAATTTATGCATGAAAAAAGAAGAGAAGACGGGAAGAACTCTAAGTGATTCAATACAGTCATAACTCCTCTGTAACAAAAAAATCCTATAGATCATCTCACCCTCTCACTGCAGGTTTAACGGGCCGCTTTTGCGAGATAAACATTGACGACTGTGAGGTAAAGCCGTGCGGAGTCCTGAGCATTTGTGAAGACACACTCGGCGGCTACACTTGCTTCTGTGCGCCTGGGTTTATTGGTGAGCGAGGATTCTCTGTGAGTCAAAGTGGCTATTTATCCACTGCTGCGATGTGTCAACGTGTCGCCCGCCTTTTCTTCCTTTCTTAGGAAATAACTGCGAGATCGAAGTGAATGAATGCCTGAGCCAGCCTTGTCAAAACGGAGGCTCATGCATCGACGAGCTCGACTCGTTCAGCTGCTGGTGTCCTCTTGGGATCACAGGTATTTCAAACACTTTTCACCCCTACTGTGTTACACAGGCTGGAAGCATATGGTTAGGCAAACACTGTAACTGCTGTAACGATTGCAACATGGTGTGATGAATGAGACCTTCCCCGTCTCTCTCAGTTGGCCCATACAAGACTGTGGACTATTTGTTGTTTAATGCTGCTGACCCCGGATCTCTTTGTGAATGACGGATTTTCCCGCCGCAGTTCAAAGGAAATGACTTCATACACGTTCTCCAAGTGCCTCTTCTCAGTGTCACTCTCCGCTCCACTTGCAGAGAGCAGCAGTAGCGAACGTCAGTTTAGACATGGAGTGGTTGAATAATACCCCTAAAGACTATTGAAGTAGTGAATAAAGCTTGAATTAAGTAGAAAAACCTTTATTTTTCTAATCTTTTTTAATTAACTTCAAATAGATAATTTAAAACAAGTTATTATCCATAAAATACATTTTTGGTTTGCATAATAAAAGCATTGTTTTATGTTATATTTGAGTTACATACTTGAGTGAAAGTAAAGATGTTATGTTATAACATTATTCTTGTATAAGTAAAAGGTTAAAGTCTGAAAGTATCTGATATTGAATGTGCTGAAGTATCCATAGCACAGGGAAACTACACATATTTACATGTATCTATATACTGTATCCCATGGGTCGACTGATTATCAGCCTTGGATCAATCTTTGTTTTTATTTTCACACCACATGACAAACAGAATTTACAGAATAAGCATTATTACATAATATGGTGTCAGACTTCACTTCAACTCCCACATATTTGCAAATTAATTATTTTAAAATGCAGCCCTGCAATCAAAGAGGTTTTTGTTGTGGCTCTTGTGCCACTTCCCATTGAACTACAGGTGGCACTATGAATAAAATGTATGGATGGAAAGGTAAACTACACTCCAGCTGTCAGTCTGAGTGCTTTTAGGATTTACGGCAACAGACAATCTTTGATTCCTTTCAGCCTTGATGCCTCTCAATAATGGAAACTCTTTATAGACGTACAGTTACGGAGTCACAGAAATCCCATCAGAGCGATGTTTTTTTTGTTTTTTGTTTTTTGATGTGAGCAGGAAACAGCTGTCTCTGCTCACAGTGAGTGGCAGGTGATGTACTGAAACGTGTAGGATGTTAGATTAAACAGACATTTTGTGCATCTACTGCAAACTCTATAGGTAAACTTAATTTTTTTTTTTTTTTGAGCCTAGCACCTAAACAAAAACAAATAGACTTCACAGTAGTATTCATTTTTTTAAATGTATCACTAAAGAAATTGTGCTGTATTTCTTAATAGAATAGCACCCCTTACCTGCCACTAATTGCTGCGGTGTTCATTGCCCTTCATATGATTGTTGGACAGAAACATTACAGCAGTTTTAGTTTTTTTGCCTGAGCCCGGTTGTTCTACCAGTATTGATCTTTGCACATCCCCAAAGTCTTTCAGAAAAATCCAAATGTTTCTGGCTGAGCTGAGCATGGGTTTTGCCAACACCTCTAAGCTGAGCTCGGTGTGTCAACACTTACCTCATGCTAACCTTCAGGCCAAATGGCGATTAGGTTATAAAACAAGCTCTATCCTGTGTACCGTTACAAGGGCAGCACAAACAGCGCACTGTGGTGCATGGGATGTTGCTCTTTTCATCGCAGCATTTCACACCATGTAACTGCCTCCTCCAAAGCGAACACAGACTGTGAATGTGTAAAATACTGATGCAACAAAATCATGCTTTTTCAGTTTGTGTGCTGTGGACCTGCTTTGTATTTTCAGAGGAGAACAAACTAGGAGGTAAACATGAAGGGGATGGTCTATAAGTTGCATTACGTGAACACTTCTTTGTATCATTTAAAATGAATATATACATCAGCTACACGCACACGCGCAATGTTGCTGTGTTTGTTGTTGTTTTGCTGGTAAAAAAATTATTGTGCTAAATGAATTTTGCTAGCATAACGGTAAACATTTACTTATTACAAAGTTATTTTTTTATATAATATTACCCAAAATATCTGGCTGTGTTCATTTTTGTGACAGTTCTCTTACTTTAAATGATCATATTCACTGCAGCCATTTTCTTCTATCTTCGAGCTCAGGATGGGAAGCTCACATATCATACCGCTGTGTTCTGGTTTCCATAGCGAAAATCCAGAGAGGTGCTGGGTAGTATTTCGAGGTAAAGCAACATATTTGATAACCCGTTTTAGACAGAACTAATTTAGCATTCTATCTCTTCCTAGCGAAAGGTATTGTGTGACAGTGTTGCACAATACGACAGGGAAGGCATACATTGATTCTGAATGTATTAACACACATCTTGGACACATTTATTTAAGCCTGGCAGTGAAACACACTGGACTTAATCACACAGCAATATTAGCTAGAAAGTGGTTGAATGCTAACCCTAGTTAATGGGTTCATCGTGTTCATTAACATGGCCAGACTTTCACCAGCCGTCTGATCTTCTTTGCTCTTGATCAATCAGGAAATGTTGAAACGATATCAGTTTGTCAGGTTCTTTACCTTTTGCACAGCTTACAACACACAGGAATACAGTGGCGTGATGTTGTCCCAGCATTCGTAGCTTCCCACCTTGAGTGTGATGTCAGAGGAAAATAGCCGCCGCATGAAAATGGTCCGTACAGTATGCTGCAACCAAGGCCATTTGTGAAGACTGACCCTTTTTTAAAATGTCATGCCTTTTACAGGGGAACACTGTGAGGTCAACGTAGATGAGTGCATGTCTTCACCCTGCCTGCACAACGCCACATGCGTCGACCTCGTTCACGGCTATGGATGTGTCTGTAAGCCTGGCTTTACAGGTAAGCGACTGTAGTGATTTGCCACATTTTTGTGTATTGCCACATGAACGAAACACACTGCACAGTGTATGGCAGCTCATATGTAGCAGCTCTCTGAGTCCATGCTCGGGGCCCAGCAGCTACCTACTGAATACTGTTGGCCGTGTGTCATCTGTCATGTTGTTTTAAGCTATAGATACGCCGACCTACATTTGGGAAAATGTTTGCCTCACTTGCGTATTTTTGTTTGTCGCCAATTAATACAGCACATTCAGACAGTTGCAGCATCACCGTTCATAAATTATTCATCACTGTTAAAATGGGTACGTTTCGTGTTAAGTGAAGTCGGCAGCCATCAGCGGCTCCTCTTGATGGTATGGCGACATTCTGAAGTCTTGTACAAGTATTTCCAAGTGATTCGCTATTATTATGTGCAGCCGTGATGCCAACCATTAAAAATACAAACATGAATAATGACTCTAAAACAAGGATTATGTATTTTCCACCTGTAAAGATCAAACACAGTAATGGTTTTCCTTTTTAATTGTTAATCCCACAGAGCAGGATTCACAGCAATAAAAACGGCTGCAGTGCTTAATCCTTTTTTTTTTTAAATGCCTATATATGTTATGCAAGAAAACTCTTTTGAATGTTGGGAAATTGTATTAGAAATGGAGGTCTTGCTGTGGGGACAATCATTGTTGTTTTATACCTTTTAATAGCACCATAGGGAGCTCTCTCAGGTTTTATGGTGGTATTCAGCACTGCTATGCAGCTTTCACATCATCTGTATGTATGGCGTTAAGATCATAATTGCCTCAAAAGAAAAAGGTTTCATGATTTTTCTAATACACACAACCCCTGTTCTGATGTGACATTAACAAGCCTACGGTACTGTGTTTTGTAATTTTAACCGTTTTAAAGCTGCCAAACTGTATGTTGATGACCTTCCACATGACAAATGTATCAAACTGTGTTTTTTTCCGTCAAAGGTACAGAGTGTGAACTTGACATTGACGAGTGTGCTTCATCTCCCTGCAAGAATGGAGCCACTTGCATTGACCGGCCCGGTAATTACTTCTGCCAATGTGTGGCTCCATTTAAAGGTAATGAGCACTGAGGGAATGGGGACAAAAAGCAAAGTTAATTAACTTCACAAAGTATTATT
This sequence comes from Acanthopagrus latus, assembly GCF_904848185.1. NCBI lineage: Eukaryota > Metazoa > Chordata > Actinopteri > Spariformes > Sparidae > Acanthopagrus > Acanthopagrus latus. Next base: position 8,761,039 of record NC_051053.1, on the reverse strand, counting down.
TTCACCTGTCTGAACTCACTCCACATGTCTCAACAAAATGAGTACATCTTCATCCGCTACCTGTGATTAAATAAAGAAAACGTAAGTAATTAGGGAGATGTAAGATATGGTAGGTGCCTCTGCCACATGAGTGACAATTTTCATCATTTGGCATTATCATTGTGTATCAATGGGGGTAAAAACATGCTGATGAGTGATTTGAGGTAATGGATGATGTCAGGCTCACTCTTTTCCCCTCAGTTTACATGAGAGAAGGAGATGGTGCAAAAGCTGAGACCAGATTTAATGAATGATGGCATCCCAAGCATGGATATGCTTTTCTAATGACATTTTACACCGGCCAGTGTGAGTTAATCAAAGTTAAAAAGCTCTATTTCTCATCATTGAATTCTTGTCTTACCACACATGTACTGTGTGTATTTAAGTGACAATCTTTGAACACAATGATATTGCTTGCATGCTTTAATGCTCAAAAAACTTGCCCATTTTCCCATACAATACTGTCTACAGTTTTTTTTTTTTAGCACCTGTCTCTTTAAGGCCCCCCTCCTGAATACCCAGTCCCCTCTGATTGGTCAGCTCACACACGTGCACGTGCCAGCAACACTAGCAGCAACAGAGTAGATAGGCGCGATTCAATTTTCGTGTGCCAAACTAGCCACTATAGTATGCATCAATAATACAAATGTGTGACTGTGTCATGTCATATGATTTCACAATGTCACAGGTGGGGCTGATGATGAGGTGTTTCAAGTTGTTGCAGACTTGGGGCTTTTTAACTGTCAAGATCTGAATATAAACACTGAAAAGAAAAGGAAAAACATTGATAGGTCCCTGTCACTTGTTAATTATACTTTACTGTAAGAAATAGATTATATATTTATATATAGATATATGTTAAGATTATATGTAAGTGCTTGAAAATTAACAGATAAAACTAGATATACATAAATAAAAATTGTCTTGTTTGGTTGCCTGTCGTTTAGATGACAGGAATTTGTTCTTTTTATAACAGAACAATGATTGAACAAGGTAGTAGAAGTAATGGATTACTATGCCAGCAGTGAAAGACATTACACTCTTACACTTTTTTTTCGATTTTACAAGTGAAAAGGAGATGGTGAAAAGCTAGGAGTGGATTTTAATAAATGATCAATGTCTGAAGCCAAAACACGGAGCTGGTTTCATATAATGATGTTTCATAATGGCGGTCGCTCATTGACCAAAGTAAAGATTGTCTATTTTTCATCATTAACTCGTTCGGTTAAAACCACAAAGTTATGCATCTGATTTACTATGTTTGATTACAGCAATGACAGCATAATACAGTGTGCATTATTTAATTTTCTATTGATATTGTTTTACTGTAAGATATCAATAAAACTCTAATCTATGAGTGCCTGAAAAATAAATTGCCGAGTTTATTTATCCACCTTTAACATGACAGGGAATTGTTGCTTTGATAATTGACAAGTTATTAGATAAGGAGATAGTGGATGATTATACCAACAGTGGTGAAGATTCAGACACCCATCTTCCTAATCTTGCAAAAGATAAGGAGATGATGATGATTAATTGAATGATCATTATATGATGACAGTTTATTATTGACGCTAGTTAATCGCTAGTTAATCAGTTAAAATATTCATATTTTTCATCAAAAGTGTGTGTTACCACTAATGTATATGCTTAATTTTGTATGTTTGTACACAATGACAATATTATGTCACAGTGTGTATCATTTAATGAACTGTATAATGATCTGTAGATTGTAATACACTTTAAAAAAATTAACTAAACATTTATGTATTGTTATAAATTAAAAAGAAATTGGCAAATTTGGTTATCCATCTTTAATAGGACTGAAAAAATGTAATTTAGGATTTAATCAGGCGTCGTTGTTGATTTACACGGTGGTGAAAATTAGATTTAGGATTTAGCTGGTACTACACAACTCGTATCAGCAGACACGAATAATCAAACATAAAAAATCCTAATTTACCAGATTTATTATGATGTTGATTCGTTGGAGCAGCTTGTTTATGTCCCATATTGGTAATGACTGCAATTTTCTGAATATGTTCTCCAGCAAAACACAAGCTGTTTTTTTCATTTTGAGACACCCACTGTTTGACTGTGCATGTTGGAGTGGAGACTCTGCCGTGAAGACAGACAGACAGACAGACAGACGGACAGACAGATAGATAGATAGATAGACTGACAGATCGATAGATAGATAGATAGATAGATAGATAGATAGATAGATAGATAGACTGACAGATCGATAGATAGATTTGATTGATTTCCTATAGTGGGATTTCACAGGAGCAGCAAAGGTTCAATCATTAATAAATGTGAAAAAAACACCCATTCTAGCCAGGAATCGTCGTAGACACACTCATCCTAACAAGTCCCGTGACCAGTCAAGAAAGACCTTGGTCAAAACCCAAGGACCCACTCTTGACAGATATAATGAGCTCGTTGGCTGTGAGATCTTCCTGGAAGGACAACAGTCAGGGCAGCACTTCACAAATCTAGGCTTTACAGCGAAGTGGCCAGGAGGAAATGACTCCTGAAAAAAGGCACATAGAATTTACAAAAAGGCACTTCAAAGGCACTGACGGTGTAAGGGGGAAGATTCAGATCTCTGATGAAAATGAGAAAAAAGAAGTCTTCCGCTGTAATTCAAAGGGATTTAGAAATTGCTGCAGATACGAGCCACGTTTGATAGCACATAGAGCAGCACTCTTGCTATAAGGCATGTTAGTGGACATATCACAGTGCGGTTGTATTTCATAGACAAAGACTTTGGTAATTGTAAATAAAACCCAATCCAACTATACTCTAGACCCATACAATTTTATAACAGTCTATCCACGAGGACAGTATGCACTTTTCATGCATATGTGTGCCATGCAGTAGAAGAGAAAGTCGGAATGCCTGACGGTAATGAATTTTGCTTTGTAGCTGAAGTATTCACCTGTGTTGTCAGTGCTGCACTCTACAAAAGCCGAAGCCTTGCTTTGTACCAGATTGTTGTTCGACTCAATCTGCACCTCATTCATCTTCCTCGTTAGAGATCACACATCTGTGGAACAAAGTGTGTCTAAAGCAAAAGGAAATTCTTTTGTCTTCTTCGATTTTATGCACAAACCAGCTTTCACGCTTTCCCCAAGTCTGTACATACATGCTGGATGCTTTGTTCCTCAGAGTCTCCAAATGGTGGGTAGCTACAATTCAAGTGCGATGATAGTGAAATGTAGGTCTTGGCAGTAGAAATGTTGCTGCACTGCAGTATTGAAAAAGTAGCTGTTAATTCTCCATGAGGCTGGTATGGCAAAACTTTCACACTGCATAACATTTGTGCTAACATTAGCCACTGAACAAGTCTGTTGCCGACAGCAGCTCATTCTGTGGTTTGGGGACTGTGTGCTTTGTGCTAATGCTTATGCCACTTTACTCTTACTCAGGGGGTGTTTGCTTTATGCTACTGAGATAGCTGGCTTCAGAGGCTGTGTACTCTGAGCACAGCGTTGTCAACACTAAACATAATCAAATCGTGTTACCTCATGTTTGACATCTAAGAAACACCGAACGTTATCAGAGGAAACTTGAAGATTAACGTAGGCACTCCGCTGTCAAGCTGGCATGTGATCATCGGGAGATTTCCTCCGCGCTTTCTCGGCCAGTCTTGTGTGACTAGCTTGCTTATAGCTTTAGCACCATATCCACCTAGCCTTGAGGGAGACTCAGTCATGCACAATGGCTATGATTTTCTAAATGCTTTTAGAATAATTACTATAATATATAATAACTGTACTTCTTGTATAATAGAAAGTAATTGCCTGATCATTAATTATACATTATTGAACTAAGAAATAAAGACTGGAGAATTGTATTGTATTGTGCACCGTATGAGGGTCACGCCATTTTGTAATACCAGTTTTGAAGTACCAAATTTGATTATTTCCACAGAATTTCTGTGTGATAAGAAGCCTAGACAAAACTAATCTCTCTGAACTTGTCCAATTCTCAAAATTACATTGCATTAGTAATCAGCTGTGGCTACTTAACCCTGCTGGCTCAGACAAAAGCAGTGTTGTGCCGTGTAAAATTTGACAAGAGCATGCAGAACATTTGGATTTGACTTCCTCTACAGATAAATGACTTGTTTTACAAAAGTTTTTTGCTTTAAGAAAGTCCTAATCATTTTATATTGACAGGAAATGCATCTTTCTTCATGTTTTCACAGAAATTGTCAGAGGTAGGACATTTAACCATGGTGTTGTGTCTTGTTTTGCGTGCTTTGCAATGTTGTTACTATTTGCTATTTAATGTTCTATGCCTGGTCTGATTTGAGTTCTGCTTTTGCTTTGTGAAGATCATTTTTTTCATATGCATGCTCTTCATTTCTTCCCCTTGTTTGTACTTCATGATTTTTGTATGTGTGCTTGGCTAAAGTGATTCTCCTCAAGCGACGTTTGTCTCATGCAGGACCTGATTACAATGACGTCTGGCACTTTAATTTGTCCGGAGTTTGCTCAAAGTGTCACAAAAAAATCAGAAAATTGCAAATGGTAACTTTCAATCAGCACATTAGTAATTAAATTGAGTGCTGCATAGCCACAGGTGTGCTTTTATCCATTGTTCTAAATCAGCATGGAAAATGACTGCCAATCAGAACTGAGGACTGAGCCTATTCATCATCAGGACTGAGACTATTGTGCTTATTTTGTCATGTGCAGAAAGCGTTTTTTATGTTTGTATATATATTTTAGGGACTGCGATAAATTCAGCCATTTCTTATGTCTGGTCATTGAAATGGAGGAAATATAAACAGTGAGTGCTTCAGTGGTTCGAAAATGCATTTAAAACTGGACGTTTGGGAAAAATCAGTAATTGTAAATATCTACTTATATGTGTTTATCACTTTGGTAACATCTGTTTTAAAGAGGAAACTCCAGCATGGGAAAGGGGCGGGATTTGTGAGAAATAATTTTTAAAATGACCAAAAAAGTGATTAATACGAAGGTTTGCAGAAAGTGAATAGGTTGGCTATTGTTCAAACAATGTTTAGGACTTCCTGTATGTCTGTCTAGTTGGTGGAAAGTACCTTAGTACCTTTACATTACCTTAAAGGTGCTGGAGGAATCCCTTCAGTCCCCTTTTAACATGCTAACTTCAGTCACTATCTTGTCAAGATACGACATATTCATCATAGATTCACAATTGTTATTTATCCACATTCTGTTGATAGTTGATACATATATACACATGTATGTCCTTGACTACGATGTCGAGGTACTTATTGTATTGACATTTCCTCTGCTATGCTATTTTTCACTCCACTATGTAAGTTGTGCTATATAAAACCTTTGCAGATTCAGGTTAATGATATGAAATATAATAGGCAACCATTGTAAGATGATTTATCGTGGATGAGAAAAGATGATCCCCAGGTTGAAATTCGCCAGCCACCTCTACACAGCTATTTCCACACAGATTGCTGTCTGCTGCGCGGCCCTCCAATGTGTGTTTCTTTGCCTCACCCCAGGTCATAATTGTGAGTTCTTACCCTGTGAGGCCAGTAATCCGTGCGAGAATGGCGCAGTGTGTGTGGAGGAGTTGGATCAGGACCATTTCCCCTTGGGTTTCCGCTGTCACTGTCGCCGGGGCTTCACTGGCCCCCGCTGTGAAATCAATGTGGATGAGTGCAGCTCCAGCCCCTGTTTTCACGGCTTCTGCTATGATGGTAAGAAACAGCCTATCTCGCCAACATGCTTAATAGCGGGGCCCTCAAGATGGAAGCGAGCCGCACACACACACACGTGTAGCGACTATGTCAAATTTCGTTTTGCTCACTTAAGAGCCTGACAGGCGGTTTTCAATTGGGTCACCATCGCAACTAATAAGGGTGTTATGAGAGTGGAGTTATTCCATCTGATGTGAGGATCTAGGACATTACCTGCTGCGGTAGGCTTGATTAGCTCCTTAACGTAACCGTAAAAGGAAATCAATTAGGCATCAATATTGTGGAGCAATTTGAATAATGGATGATAAATTACAAAATTAATGCAATCAAAGCTCAGGGCAAAATATTGTTTTTCTTCCCTCAGCTATCTATTAAGATTTGACCCAATATATTCCATCTGTAGCCTGACTGCACTGCACACGTTTACTGTGGAGGGCAAAAATGTAAAGGTTCACCAGAATCCCACATTCTCCTCTCATCTGCGTGGTGCTGTTCATCCATCTAAACTGTCTTTTAGATGTCTGCCTTTTTTCTTGACCATAAGCCACCCAGCTTCCTGCGCTCAAAGCTCCAAAAAAAACACCTTTTGAAAAACTCGAACAGCCGTGTCTAAAATTAAATTTCTCTCAGCAACAAATTATTTATGCCTTGGCATGACTTTCCAGCCCTCGCGCAATCTCAACAAACCCAGCCAGTGTTGTTTCAACTGGCTCGCGCCGGAGCAAAAACAGTGATGGCAGTGGATCACTACCTAAGAGTATCCTATCCTTCACTGTGCGACAGTGGACCTCGGCCAGCTGTCTCGACTAATCTCGAGCGCAGCCAGTTCACCTTAGGTTAGTGAGGCAGGCCTCGAGGACCTATTGGCCGGCGCTCGGCAGCAGCCAGCCAGCCACCAGGGAGAGCACTGCATAGCTACAGTGGCTGAGATGAGTAATGCTGCTGCCACCCAGGACCTAAAGCATTTAATGAGAGTAATAGCAGCTACACGCACCAAGACAGAGTGACAGCATAGATTACGTGGTAAATCTTTGGGATAATGAAGAATCCTGGGACCCTGACTGGGGAAGTAATAAATTCACTCCTGTAAGAACTGCAATTACCTCTGTCACTGGCTTGCCTGTACACCAGTGTTGTGCTGGAGAAACAGAGTGATGCATCCCGCCTCAGCGTCATTAATAGTTAAAGAGAGGAAGGAATGGATTATTAGACGTGGGAGATTCTTACTTGTGATGGAAGAAATTGGCACATTTGTAACATCTGAATAAAGGATGGTCCTGAAATGGGCTCTCTCCCTCTGTTCCGCCTCTTTCCCCCTCATTCGGCGCGCTGAGAGTGTGAAAACAAATGGCCCCGGCTTTTAGGCTCTCATTGAGAACGAGTGGGATAAGTGCAGACGAGGAAAGTAGTAGGGGGAGGAAAAAAATAGGGGGGAGCTGAATGGCCGTTGCAGACAGGTTCATTTAAAGATGGTTAGAGTGTCAAACTCCATCAGACTGATGCGGAGGGAGGGAACCTGTCACGAAGATTTAGCAACAACAGGTCAGAACGACACGGCAGAAAGGCGTTTATTTTATCGGTCACGTCCATTAAGAAAAATGAAATCGCGGCCGGGCGATTGTGTTTTATGCTCGTAATCAGCACTTACCTGTGTGGATCTGTGCGACATTAGTAGGTCCTAGAGAGAAAAGGGAGAATTAATTTATGATGCAAGGCGCTGTAACTGTTCCACTGATTCTGTTTCAGTTGTAGACGGCTTTTACTGCCTTTGCAATCCTGGCTACGCCGGGCTGAGATGTGAGCAAGACATTGATGACTGTGTGAACAGTTTGTGCAGCGCCAACTCAATATGTAAGGACCTCCATCTGGTAAGTATATATTTTTTTTGAAGGGAAGGGTAATGCACTCACATAATGGCCTTTAAAAGGCTTTAAAATGGCCCAATGTGCTGTTAATCGCTACAGTTTGTGACTCATTTGAAATACCACAGTTTATCAGGAAATATTGACAGAACCTGGGACACATATCCTGTTTAATATATCCATGCAGTTATTGTACAGAAGCACAAGACATAAACAACTGTGCAATAACATGAACAGTGGGGGATTAATAAAGAATAATAACATACACGGCTACATGGCTTGGGGTTCCATATAATGTAGGCATGTCTGGCACTTTATTGGTCGTATTGTGAAATCTGTTCAGCAGAGATACAAGTATGCTTCAAGTTTTAAGTGTTTGGGTGAAACAAGAGAGCAGCAAGAATAGTCTAAAAGTGTCGCCACATTAGTGTAATTACTTTCAGAAAGCCATGCCAATTACAGTATGAATGCCTTTTTAGCTGAACTTTCAATGTACGAAAATGACCAAAATGTACCTGGGGAAAATCACATTGAAGTGGCACTTAATAGTGTTGGAAAAGAAATTCAAACTCAGAATTTTAATAAGGTAAGAATGCAAATTCAGAAAAATGTTGTTTTTCTGAATAAACAAGTTGTTCGCAGAGCACGGTTTGAAGCTAGAAGGATGGCAGGGTCCGCCACATGTAAACCGGTATGAAATCGTGTGAGTGACTAGTTCCAGGTCAATTTGTTCACTCATGATCTTTCTCCCCCAGATGAAATTACTTCCCTAGAACTCCCCAGAAGACCATCTTTAAAGACATCCATCCACAGTTTTTTGTAATTAGAGATCCCTCCCAAAAACCTTTATAACTCCTTTGGATCAGTAAATCGACATTAATCTTTAGGACTAACATATAATTAAACTTATAGAAAGCACCATGATTGATGCCTCTATACCGAAGACTTTTGCATATATCAGTTCTATTGTTGAAAAAGCCTCATAACCACATCTCAAATAGTTATAGCTAAGCTAATGCAGCAGAGTGTGAATTGAACCACAGGGGTAGGGTATCAAGGCTAAACAAGATGGGCTTGTCCTGTAGCTGAAGGGCTCAGTTGATTTTCTGCAAATCCTTGTTGAAATGACGAATAAAAAAAACAGAGTTTGTGAAATCTAGGCTGTAAATTGTACATCAAAGGTCTGATTTTGTAAACGACTTCTTCCCGGTACATTTTATACCAAATGTGCTTGTGCTTCTCCACCGATGGCTGTTTCTACAGAGGCCTGGCTTGGGTTTAAAGGCCTCTTTAAAGACTTTCTTTTTTGCAGGGAAGAGCTCTACTTCTGTAGTTATTCAAGTGTTTTTTTTTTTTTTTTAAGCCAATAACATTGATCTGTTGCAGCTGCAAAATGCCCTGGGAGCTGACTGCTGCTTACAAACTGTGCAATGAGTACCAGGGGCCTTTTTCCAACAGCTGCTTATTTGCTAACAGATTGCAGTAGTGAAGCAGATGTGTCATAGATAAAGTCTTTGGGTTTGTGGGTTTTTTGTTGTTGTTTTTTTTACCATTGGACAAAGACATATATCTTTGTGTGTATAGTCCACACCTAGAGTTTTAAAATAAGTCTGTGCTCTTGAAAATGAGCGCATAATGTATCGAAGAAAGATGAGATCTATTTAACAAAAACAGCATGTTTCGGTTGGGAGCCAATGGAGTCCCGGAGGAGCCACACGGAGAAAGCAGGAGAGAAAGCAATTCAGAACCTTTCAGCTAGTTTTTTGTCACAAACACAAATTCATATCTAAAAAGTTTCAATACCAAACTTCAACCTTTTGAAATTGAACCAATCTTCAAGCTTCTCAACTTTTTCCTCCATAGAAACTACACAGTGGTCAAGGCTGTTCTCTCCCCAATTAATCACCTGTTGTCAAAAATGAACTCAGATAGACTATTGATTGCAAAACAAGTCTTAAGCCTGACATCTAGACAACATTGTGTAGTTTTCTCATTTTTGAAGAAGCAGTTGTTAAGGCATGGTCAGAATTTTGGTTTAAAATGTTCAAAAACTAACATGATCAGCAATGTGAAAAAACATTGACATGTGTTGACATTTTGTCAAATAGGACATATATGTATGATGTTGCAGAGATGTTTACTGAAAATCGCATGCTGACCTGATGCCACATTGTACCACAAGAGGCAATAGTCTGATAGCCTCATAGTTTGGAGCTATAAAGTGTAAAAGGAAATAAACCCACAAAATGTGAAAAAAGATTCCAGTACTGAACAAATAAACAACCCCTCCCTCCTTTTTAACAGATCTAAATCCAGTTTGGTTACCTTGTAAAAAGCACATTATGCAAACGCGACATGAACTGAATAAAATTGTTCTCGCTCCACACGCTGTTTCAATCTGGCATCTGCCGTTTTAGTGGCTGTGTTCAGATTATACAAAATTAGACTACCATAATTGTACCTCTAAAGGTGTTATTGACAACATTTTGTCACAAAATGTGGCATTCCATTCCAGCAACGCTGACGACGCTATTCCTAACAACGCCAGCACTAACGATCGGAACGATGCTCATGCTAGCTAGCTTGTGTTTACGTTGCTAATGCCAGCTGACGCAAACATTGCTACTGAGCTAAACTGGGACAGTACTGTAGAACTCGGCCATTTTCATGTTTTTCTCAACAAACTGTCAACTACCACGTCTCTTGATTACTGACGAATCACAGATACCACAGTATCACAGCATAATACTCTTGGTTCAGAGAGAAGCTGAAACCAATGGTCAGAATTCTTAAACGGAGATAAACAAAACAAAAAATTTGAACCCGAATAAACATTTTACCTCTACACCTTTCTATGACATCTGTGGGTGTATGATTTGTCTACATAAAAATGTTATCAGTACGACCTTTAATGTGTAAAAGAAAATTGTTTTCCTCCACTTTGTATTCACAGGCACCATCTAAAGCAAAATAGCATGTTGTTATCAAGACCTTGATGTTCATTTTTCAGGGATTCTCTGATTAGGGTTTCAAATTTATCCCCAGCAGAGAATCCAGGCTAAAAAAATGTCAGTGTTGTTTTCCGGGAACTAAATACTCCGATTTTCAAAGACAAAAGGACACTGCTTAAGAATAGAGTATGGTATGATAATAAGGGATATAATCAAATTCAACCAATATTTTTCTAGTCCCACTGTTCCCGGGTTCACTGTTATATATTTTTTTTCCTCGACTCATTATTCAAATAGGGACAGTTTTTGGAACCCCATTCACAGTCTTGTTTACAGAGCAGCCATTCCTCTCTTCTGAACACTGTGTCCCACAGAGCTTTCGCTTATTTTGGAGAATTGCGGTCCCTGAAGGTGACTTAGCAGCAAAAATGAGATTATGCTCTATTGCCAGGGGTAAGGAATTGGAGTCTCCTGGAGGTATCTAATTTATCATGAGATGACGGCATTTTTTCGGGCGCATGGTGTACAAATTATATCAGACAAAGTTTAACGGCTCCCCTCCAGTGTATGAAATACAGATTAGCATGCATTCGAGCAGCAGTGCCCAAGACCTTTAGACAGGATGTTGGCAATGAGGAATGCTGAGAAACCCTTGACCATATGACTACCTTCATCCTGGATGCAAATAAAGGATTTAAATTACACTGCTACCTTGGAAGGTAATGGACAACAAACCATTAATCTCCCATGCCATGATTAATTATCATAATGCAGATTGCACTGATGAAAGGACGAGTGGTCCACCATCTGAAAAGTACAAGGGTTGGATGTATTTATGGATCTCTTTCTTCATGTACAGTAGGAACAGCATATTCATTGGTGGTGAAAAGAAATAATCTATATCAGGCATATTTTAGATGTTTGAATGTCTGTGAAAAATCCTTTCCACACAGAGTATGCAGCCGTTGGTATTGTATGCTCAATAAAGGCTTGTGCCATATACCTTGAATGGCATGAAAAAACCAGGCTTGCATATTATCCTGCGGGTGGGTGGGTGGTAGAAGGAATACATCTGCACAGCAGTAATGTGGAAATTCGAGACAAGCGTGACTCTTCCACAGTTGAAACAGATTTCGGCAGGAAAGATATTTTTCGTGAGTGGGAGGTTTTTATTCTGTGAGATTTTTGCGAAAAGTGAGATGTATTTAATTAAGTATGTTAAGTGCCGCTGTGTTCATTTACCTAAAATGTAACAGGTATAAATAAGGCAGGATGCTCTCTGACTGCTCACCACCAACAGCTTTAACAGGAAAGGCTGTATTTTGTTGTAATTTCTGGGTGTATTGATATCAGAGTTGGATCAGAATACTTGAATCTGTTACTGCATACAAATTACATGTCAGTGTTTGTAATTAGGTACACTAGCCATCGGATTACTAAAACATATTCTGAAATTGTCATGTAATCTGAATACATTTGAATCAACATTAAAATATGTATGTTTACATTAAATAAAAATTCTCTTTAATTCAGTTTACCTCTACATTGAAAACTACAGTTGTTCTCTGTGAACATGTTTGATGCTGTTTCTTTTGTGTTAGATCTGGAAGACTTTGTTCTTGTAATGCAGGAGGCGAGGCTGCAGCTAAAACTTATTGTCGTTTTTGATTAATCTGCTTATTATTTTTGTGATTAATTGTTTGGTCTATAGAATGTCAAACAATAGTGAAAACGCTCATTACAATTTCCCAATGTGGTTCATTTTATCAGTCCAAAGCCCCCCAAACTCTTCATTCGCTGTCATAAATTACAAAGGAAAATAACTTGTAAATGTTAAAGATTTTTGCTAAGATTGAACTATTATCAAAAAAGCTGGCAACTGATTTTCCTTTCCATCAGCTAATGTGCAAGAGAAGCACCTACTCAAAAGGTTCATTTTGCATTTTCGGTGTAATTGGAAAGGAATAAACACTCATCATCACCAGTTAAAAGAAAGAAAAGTTCATTCACTATCAACACAACAGGTAACATAAACTGAGCTAACTAGCAAACAGTGGCTACAGTAAGAAGCACAACGTGGTAACACTGGTGGTGCGCTGCTCCCTTTTTGTTTGGAGTAGGAAAGTTTCACAATCTATCTACTTGAAAGATTTCATCAAAGGTGTTATAAAGCCATCTAACCATTACTTTCTTTTTCAGTTAATCTGTTAGTTATTTTTTGCATTCATTTATTCAGTTTGGTCTATAAATTGTCACAGAATGGCGAATCTGCTTTTCCAAAAGCCCCGAGATGACGTCCACAGATGTCTTGTTTTGTCCACAGCACCAAAGATATTCAGATAACTGTCAAATTTCAGTTCACAGTACATGTTATTCCTTTACTACCCAATCCGGATGTCTCCTATAAATACTAACTGCCAAAAGGACTTCACCAAGATGTAAGGTGTCACCATATCTCAGCCTCATCCAGTAGCGTTTCCTTTTCTTTGTGTTGCAGAGTTATGAGTGTGTGTGTCACTCCGGCTGGGAGGGGGAGTTCTGCCAACGAGAAATTGATGAATGTTTATCGCAGCCCTGCAAAAACAACGCCACCTGCACAGACCTTCTCAACAGCTACAAGTAGGTGTGCACGCCGGCTCGAGGGCGCCGTCCTCACGAGGTGCATCAGTCACTTAATAAATGCAGAAAAGGGAAGCCGCTCAGAGACAGCAATATGTCCTTCCACCGGCAGTGGAGATAATGAATTGCAGATGGCAGGTAAAACAAATGAGTCAATCAATGGCTCACAGCATGAAAAGGTTTCAGGGGATCTGTGAATCATTGGAGGAAAAAGCTGGTGTATCTGCTTCAGCTAATGTCCCCCACACCCTCCTCCTCCTCCTCCTCCTCCTCCTCCTCCTCCTGCTCGCTGGGGAGACGTAAAACTGCTTCAGGTGGAAAAGTTGGAGGGTGAACAGCAAAGCAAGGTGGAGTGGTTCGTAGTGCTTGGGTACTCACTGCCACCAAGTGGAATATTCACCTGCCTTAAGAGCAGACACTTCAGGCTCTACGCACACTCTGCTTCCCTCTCTGTTTCTCTGTCTGTGTCGCACGCATACATTTCCATTTAATCCCCACTCAGCGCTCCAACCTCTTGTGTCCTACATTCAGCTGTCCAGAATGAAAAGCTGCTCTGACCAGCGGTTCAATTAACCTGTAAATTCCCTGCGCACAGAGATCCAGCGGTGCAGTGCCAATAAGACGCTGTGGCGCTCTAACACTGTGTACCTGTTTGCTGAGAGATGTGTCCCGTGGATCATTTGGATAAAAAAAAAAAAAATTTAAAAAAGCGTATGCCATGTGGTGCTCTATTTGCAGCACACGCCACAGTGATGCTGCCATATCTGTTTTTAGTGCATTGTCCCAGAGAGAGTGACACTCCTTGCCCCTCAGAAAACGGTTTATTTATTTAGGAAGCGTTTTTTAATGAATCCCACAATGACGGCGCCCGTATCTCCTCTCCCACTGTATCCAAGGTGTTTGTGCTCACCGGGCTGGACAGGTGTGGACTGTGCAGAGGATGTGAATGAGTGTGATTCCGGGCCCTGTCTAAATGGAGCTCAGTGTCAGGAGTCAGACGTACCCGGGGAGTTCTCCTGCACCTGTCCACCCTTCTTCAGCGGCCCCTTGTGCAACCAGCCTTATGACCCCTGCGACCCCCTCCACAATCCCTGCCTGAACAACTCCACCTGCCTGACACGCTCCAATGGAACAGCCTTCTGCAGATGCCCAGCTGGTGAGTGAACATACCGCCACAGCCTCATACTAACGGTGCTTCTTTCTTTTCTTTATCTTTTTTCTTTTTTTTTTTTTTTTTGCTCTTTTTGAGCCATTTTTTGAGTGTATCTACTGCGTTTTGTTCAATCGGTTAATGTACGTAGACGAGAACTGAACAAAATCGCAAAAAAAAATTCAGAACTCCAACATGCACATCACAGATCAAAAGGTTTGAGCAAAGAAGATGAAAAATAGTCCTGCCACAGTTTAAGCATCTCCTCTCTGAAATGCACAAGGTTTTCAAAAAAGGTTATCATAACAACGGAGACAATGAGCAATGTTTTCATATGCATGAATCAACTGTGCTCCTGACACCTCTGGAAAGAAGAACATCGATAAATGTTTTCCCACATGGATGATTTAAAGTGTGCAAAAATCTTTGCTTTTTTTATTTTTCTTCCTAGCAGTCCTACCTGATTGACTCATTCTAAAAAGCAACGCTACTATTTTCTGCTTCCATCAGGAGAAGACTGAACGGTCCGTGTAGCTGGAAATTGGTCATTGACTGGCTGTGGTTTAAAGGGGGTTTTCAGCATAATGTTAAAATCCTGCTCGCCAAAAAGTTTTCTCGTATTGATTGTAATATATTTCATGACTTCTTACTAAGGCAGATGAGGGTGACTTTTGGCCTTTTCAGTGTTTGTAAGAAGCACTTGCCCGCTGCTTTATCTCAGTTGGACTTCTCCTGGTGACTTACAATAACCCAAACTAGTCAAATCCACGGTGAATCAGCTGCTGCTGTACCACATACTTGGCTGTATGCCTGCAGTGTGCATGCATTACACACAGCGCTGCCCCGATATCATATGATGATTATTTATAGAAACAGTAACTTGCAGGACTGGGCTAAGACCCAGAGTGCTTCCTATCAGCCTCATGCGTATGTATCAGCTCTTTGTCATTGCAATCAATTCCTGATTAAATAGTTCTTTCTCCTTTGCATAACACTGTTCCATATTTCCCTTTGTCCAACCGATTCATCCGTGTGAATCCATTGGCTCCCATCACCATGCACTGTGTTGAGCAAAAAAAAAATAAAACATCAATACCAGTGAGCGCTGTGTTAAAGGATGTAAATGGGAATAAGCAGGATATAATCTGATGTTACCAAAACATTAAACATATGATTTTTAACTGGTATTTACCTCCAGCACGGAGGATATGTTTTCACCCATGTTACTTTTGTTTGTTCGGTGGTTGGTGAGTTTGTCAGCTGGATTACACAAAAACTGCTCAAAGATTTCCGCCAAACTTGGATGGAGGAAGGTTCTCGGCCCAGAATAAACCCCATTAACTCGGTTTGTGGATGTCAATAAAGGGATGGTTTCCACTTTCTTTAACTTTGCCCTTCTTTTAATATATATATATATATATATATATATATATATATAACAGAACCTTGCAACTACCAACAATGTGCGGTCGAGATAATGTGGAAATATAAAAAAAACGACCGTGATCAGGTTTGATTGACTTAGAGATGGCCTGCTGGGCCTTGGCAGAGGTATGCTCTCTGGTGGGTGCCAATTTCATCTGACATCACACTCAGGGTAGGGTGCTCAAATGCCATACAGCAGTGTTCAAGGGTCAAGTCATGTAAATGTTGGAAAATATCAATCGTTATTTCACAGCTTCCTGATCGATTAACAAATTAAAAGACAATAGAGGACAAAAAATGTCTGCCATTGCTTTAAAGTCTATTAATTATGTACATAACTGCTGATACAATTGCACAGTATCATTATTCCAACCTATATGAATTCAGTGGATTTATCTCCACTAACAGCAAGCCTACAGATCACAGTGAAAGAGACCGCAGTATATTATGCATCACTTACCCACTGTCTGATTATATTCAGTTCTATAAGGAAAGAAAATAACAGTGAGCAATGAAAATGACCACCTGTTGGAATAACAAATCAGAAACTTAGCAATTATAGATGCTATAATGTTAAACATTCAAACTTGCAGGTTCAGATGCTATAGGGTTGTGCTGTACCTAATGGCTTTATCAGTGCAGAGATGAAAAGATGTTGCCAGATATAAATAGAGCGACTGGGTTAGTTTCAGAAGGCTTCCTTGGAGAGGAATAGGAAATTAGGTGCTGGCTGCATACATTACACCAAGAGCTTTGCGTGGGCTTGGTCGTTTTCACTTCACACAAGCATTGTGACTCACTACTGTCATTATTATTCACCATAAATCCATCCTACATAGCTACTACACAACAAACCATGAGCTGTTATACAATCTGTGGTTTGATTCCAGTGCAGCAATATTACAGACTTGTTATTTACCATTCAGTGTAGGTTATTTGTCAAGGAAATTGTGTAGGCCTCACTTTATTCCCCGGGCCTAATTAAATTGGAATGTGTCTGCTGGTGCCTGCCAGAGTTACTGCCATAAACAAATCTCATCCCACACACTCGAGATGGACAACTCACAGTAAACATTATCAAGGTTAACTTGTTAGGAAGTCAACAGCAATTAGCCATTTTGTCCATGGCTTTTAGATGTGCTGTCTTGCATGCTGTATGCTTGATGGGGAGGGTGGGAAAATGAACTGAAGTGAAGTTATAGGGATGCCTTAATATGACACGAGATGGTAAAGACCTGGGGAGTAATTGGCCTAAAACAAAGTATGGCTTACAGTATGTACTGCACAAGCTCATGTGCACAAAAAACTGCATTCAAAATGAAAAACCTCTCATTTACATTTGGAAACCAAACCTTGAGAAATGAAGTGGAAACATCGCAGCTCCCACCCTCAATTGTTGTACAGGCCCAAATACCTTCCAACTGAACTGCAGCTCACTTGTGTCAGCACGGTCCACATTCAAACAGAGACAGCGTGTGCTCTTGTACGTGGGCACAGTTTGAAATCATGGCAGCTGCACCGTGGCAAAACATGCCTCAGGGTAGACATGAACGCTTGTGCTGTTAACGAGGATGTATTAAGGAATCGGTTGTCTAGACTTGTGGGGTGTATGTGCAGTTAGAGGGGGTTATTGAAGGGCAGTCCAAGGTTAGAGCTCATTCTCCTTGACATGATGACGTCATGGATCATTGGATCATTTGAACAATTAACATTTTGAGGTTAACATGTTGAGGTAACATGTTGAGGTATATATATATATATATATATATATATATATATACACACACACACACACACACACACACACACACACACACACACACACACACACACACGCACACAACAACGTATATAAGAACATAAATGTTGGAGATAATGTAGTGTTATTTAGGCATCCACCAGTGCAAATGTCTGAATCCACAAATCTTTGTCTGTTTTGTAAGTAAATTATTGTTGTAATTATTTGCAGAAAACTGCTAACATCTGGACAGGAATCAATAAATCGAACACCTTTGCCAAAACCAGAAAAAAGAAATCCTGTGTATTTGGCTGTTGCAGGCCTCTAAAAAGCCCATCCAGTCGCATCATGCGGCGCATATGTAATGACTGGACAGGTTACCTGCGAGATAGTTGCACCATATTGGAAAGGAAGCCAAAAATGGACCAATACTAAAACGCTAGCTTGCCAGCGGTGATCGCCTTTAAGAGCTATGTTGTTTACGTTCATCACGATAATGTTAAGTTAAAGCTGCTTACATGTGAGTGAGACTTGATGTGGTTGGATATGGTTAGCAATGACAACAATGTGCTCCGCTGACAGTACACAGCCTCTGTGCTGTGCTCTGTAGCTAAACCAGCAGCCCAAAGCACATTTATTATGTGCTGTTACATCATTCATGGATTTTTCTAATTCTCAGAAGCTTCACTGTTTCTATTTCTGTTTGAATAGGATTTTATTTGTAGTTCATGTCTTGTGTTTAGATTCAAGCTACATGATACTTTCTAGCTTTTTGTTGTCGTTAAACGAAGAGGTTGTGCCATCTGCTGCCAGGATACCTGGGAGACAACAGTAACAGGCTGATGGTTGATAGTCACTGTCAAACTATTGTGACCAGTCTTATACATAAGTAAATCTACCTGATGGCAATGTTTTTTTTAAGCAAAGCTACGCTCTTTTAAGGTTGGTTTAATGATCATTTTTCTCAACTTAAGCCTGCTATGCTAAATTCGTTACATAGCTAAGTGTGTGGTCATACAGGGGTTTTCCCAAGACAGAGCTCTAGACTGTATCAGTCTCACAAAAAGGGCGATGTGGAAGCTTTTCTATTCAACAGCTATACGGGAGCTAAAAGGCAGCCATTAGGAGGTGCCTACTGGGAGAAGCATTAAAGGGATTTGTAAAACACAGACACAATGGAAATGAGTTTTGTCTACAAAGGTACGCTGTGAGAACCTGCAGGCCAGAATAAAACCAGAGCCAGCTGAAAGAATCTTCTTGAAAGCGAAACATAAGGCTGAGGTAGTTATCCTCTCCTGATTGTAGAGGGCTCCTGTAGGAAGTTTTTGTTCTTCCGAGCAGTTTCTCTCCGCCGAGGCTCTGGCCAGGAGGCCTAAGTCATCTTGCCTGACCGGCACAGATGTTCCACTTTCCTCTTAATGAGGGGCCTCAGCAGGGAGTGCCAAACCTGATAGAAGAGCAACCTGAAAATGGGAGAGTTAGGGTAGAGGTTGGGGTGAGGGTTACTGGCCGACAACCACAACAAATGAAACAAACACACATAGCATCACTCAACATGGATTACGGCACAAGGCAGAGTTACATCAGATTCTCCGACTTGTACACAATGCGCCAGGCTCGGGTGTCCTTGCTCCGTTTGCTGAAGCGTTTGTTTCGCTAGTACAAAAAAATAACAAAATAGATAAAATCAACGTCAAGGCTGTGCTGTTTCAACTGCAGCTACCACTAGTCCTGGAAACACAAAGGACTGTCTGAGGGTTTTTACAATGCAGCGCTACAAAACACTACAAAACTACTGCAGGGTTTTATCTGAGCAGTGGTAAAATATTCTTATATGGTCAGAACTGAGGTTACCGTGAAACTGAATCCAAAAAATATGGTAATTCAATTGAAACATGAAAGCCAAACAGATGAAAACAGTATGAGAGATAGATAGATGGCTGGATAGCTAGATTAGATATTTGTATTTCCATAATAGAACACTCTGTGTCTGTGTCTCTGTGTCTGTGTCTAGTGTAGACTTAATGATATGCTATGTATTTTCATTAGAATGTGCCTTTGCCCATTACCACCTCCTCATGGGTTGGCATATTTAAGAGTTAAAAGTGAGCTATATGAGAATGGGACAGTGTGATCGCCTCTGGTCTGTCGCGCTGAGTGGAGAGCTATGATTCTTGCAGTGCAGCGAATTAATTCAGAGGCATTGTGTGGTCCCTTTACATGCAAAAACCATTTGGTCTCCATGGCTCGGAATATCCCCAGAGGTGTTCCTGGCCAGATGGAGAACAAACCCCTTTATTTGCATGGCATGCTACACTAGCCTTCACCTTCCACAAGATTGAGATTGTGTCCTACCAAACAGTTGGTTAATGAGCTTCTGTGAAGCTGTGCCAACAAGAGAACTGACACATACTTAATATGATATTGAAAAAGATGTGTTGAGAACATGTGTTGCCAAAGATGTGTTGAAAAAGTCCATCCTCGCTGCACTCATTTTAAGTGATTATTCTTTTTTTTATGGAGGAGCGAGACAATATGACTTATAGTGGATGTGTGTCTCAATTTATTAACCAGATGCCCGGGCAGATGTATGTGAATATCACACAGCACTCAGCACTGTATGGTGTTATTAAACATAATGCACTTTTGGGCCATCACTGCTAGATATATGCCCCCAATCAACTTAACTTTATTTCGAGGGGGTTTTATGATGTGCCATCCTATCCCAAAGTTATAGGATAGTGTCACAGAGATAACATTTTTCTAACCCCAAACGTCAAAATAAATGCGAGAAAATTATGTTTTTTGTCAACTGTGGATATGTTGAAAGTTTACATTTCCTTTATGTTGCAAATAATATTGCTTTAGGTTTAATGTCAATTTTATGTTTTGACATTGCTCTGCTGTTATAATCTGGTTTGGTTTAGAAACAAAACCAATGTGTTAGGGTTAGGAAAAAAATCATGTAACGCCACATGTTTGTTTCACCAACTGGAAAAAGATTTTGGCTGCAAATTCCTCCAGCGTCTCGTCTAGATTATCCAGCTTTGTTGATAGTAACATGGCCTGAAAATGCTGCAGTATCTTGATTTAAAATGTGCAGCGGTTTCATTTTAATGTATCTTTGGTTTGTAGAAATGTTAAATGCTGACATTTTTATTCTGACGTCTGGGCCGACATGTTTTTACAATAGTGTCCACGCTCAGACAGCAGCAGCATGTAAAACATAGAGATTATATATAACAAAGACAATGTGGTGTATGTGTCTTGACTCGTTAATTTAATTAGACAGTTCCAGAATCCAGAATAACGTCTTTAACTGCTGAAATTAAAGATATTACAAAGAACAATCTCCAGGTAAACATGAGTAATGACATGAGGCAGTCAATGACTGTGTTGTAATTTAAGCAAATTTAAGCTCATTGTGTAAACAGCAGCTCCATTTCTGGAAGCAATGGAGTATCTGGTCTATTATTCTGAAAGTGAGTCAACAAAATATTAAAATGTAGCAGGTGTTCAGTCTCAGTGTGAGAGCTCGCCCCTTCAGTGAGCAAAGGTCTCGGCATGCTACTGATATTCTATTGCTGAGGGCAAGAGGTGCTTCTTTTCTTCCATTTTCCCTTTGAGACCTCTTTTTCAAGCCCGAACAACAGCTGCATGCGAAAAAAGGGCAGAAACAGGCGTTAATGAGCACATAGTGCTATCAGTTGTGTTCTTCATAAAAACTCTCAGTCATCAGTAGCTTCCAACATATTGGCGTTTAACCCCCGAATGCATCCCAGCAGGAAAAAAAAAAATACCCAAATGGTCTCTATGTAACTCTGTGGAGACAGAACACACTACTGCCACCAGGATAGCCTCATTTTATGATGCTTAGGTTTTAGTTCTTAAAAGTGGAGGGACAAGATGAAGTCGAGGAGCTGAATGTACTGTATATGACTGTATGGTAATAGGGTGTTATAGGGTTGTTCTTTTAAATAAGCTTGTTTTTCTTTATTTTTCTGCAACCTATTGGTGATTGCTGTTGGCAAAGGTGCCAGGAAATGTAGAGCTCCGGCAGGCTCTACCAATCAAACGGCTAAAGGCAGTCTGTGTGACGCCTGACAGGTCAGACTCGCAGCAAAAAAAAAAAAAAAAAAACAGCCATCAAAGTGCTCACTATGTCTCATGAAGCTTCTTGCTGTAAGCACGGGGCAACAGCCGAGGGCGACCTAGATGAGTGCATCTGCATTTGTATCAAGTCGGAGTGCTGCTTTCACTTTGATTATGACAGCGGGGCAGTAGAGGACACAGTTAAGTAAGGACATAGTGATTTACCCGGATTTTGTTATTGGCAGAACTGTCTTGTTCTTCTGGTGAAAATGTAAGCAGGCGAATGCGCAGAAGCAGAGCAATATTGGCAGCTTTTTCCGGAGTCCTTATTTTTTTTTTGTGTGTCATCTGTCGGGGGCAAGACCACTGTTTGCTCACATTTTGTCCCTCGTTTGTTCTGCCAACTGCTAAAACGGCATCTTAGACTTTGTTTTGTCATGTGGCAGACGAGGTGATAGCCTTCATACTCAGACATACGGACCAGCAAACCAAAATACCAAACAGCAAGCTGGGGCGGCTGCTGCTGATTCACAGTGGGATCAGCGGTACTTGCGACCCTTTCATATTGCTAATTGCCCTTAATTAATTTGCTAAGAAAAACATTTCTTAGTGAATCTTTTAGATTCACTGCACAGTCAGATCTTTCTTTCATCCTACAGAGTACAGATTGTAATTGCAGAGCTATAGAGACAAGGTTATTAAGTGTGAATGATATATGAGATGGACGCAGCTGGAGCCAACTCAAGTATTTCCATTATTTTAGGTCATATAGCGGAGGTGTCTTTATCTCAGACCTCTGATGTAACACTAACTCTTTTGAACATTGTGCAGATTTCCAGTTTTATAGTATACATACTTTAACTAGAAGAAAACACTTAGAACGTCAAAGTTGGAATAAGAAATACTACGTTCTGGGCGCCGCATAGCTCAGTCGGTAGCGCGCGCGACCCATGTGCCGAGGCTCTGCAGCGGACCCGGGTTCGACTCCCGGCCCGGGTCCCTTTGCTGCGTGTCACTCCCCATCTCTTACCCTGTTTCCTGTCCAAACTCTTCAGCTATACTGTCAATAAAGCCGAAAAAGGCCAAAAAAATAATAAAAAAAAAGAAATACTACGTTCTTAACATCCGAGACCAAACTTTCTAGAAGCTAAATCAACAAAAGACCGTTCATTAGGCAGTGTAGTTATTCAACACAGTGTGAAGTGTAGTAAGCCATAGTGTACCATTTGTAATCCAGCTAAGGTCAGGTGTTTACCGTAGGCATCTTGTAAACCAGAGAACGGCTGTGTTTAGTCACTTGCGCGCCGCTGTAAGAGTAAAGCGTCCGCATTTACACGTAGCGTATAAAAATAGGCCCGGCTCTGTCACAGCTGTGCAGTAAACAAATTTTAAATAAACTCGGTGTTTAATCATTTTGTGACTTCATTAGCGGTGTTGAAGAGGTGGTCCAGGTGTGAGGCGGCGAGCTAGACTGGCTGCAGCGGCTGGTGTTTACAGTGTAAGACAGATTTCTATTCTTAACCCACTTATTCATGTAACCCAGTTTTTTTTGGTCAGTGCATCTGAAGGACTCACAAGAGTGCTGTAATCCTTTTTGTTTTTCGGCCCTGTTGACAGGGAATTTGGAGATATGACAGGAAATGGTATTAGAGAGAGGGGATGGGACTCGAACCTTAGTCCGCTGCAGTGAGGACAAATTCTCTGTACATGGGTCGATAACTAACACGATATCTGTTTTGTCTGCCCATTTATATTTGTGTTTAATTGTCTGGCATTAGTCATTTGTTGCACGGGACTGACGATGTGTCTACCTGTGTGAGATGTGTCTGTTCTTACAAAGTTATCTTACCAGAATTTTTTTAGAATAAACTGCACGTGAATTATGAAACGGAAAATCCCAAAACAAAGCAAAACGTATAGCGACACTCCATCAAATCTCTCTCCGTGCAGTGATTCATCGGCGTTGCCACATTCCTTTTCCTTTTGCCCTTTTTCGCTTTCCGTGCGATTTCAGACTGCCACAGTGCTGGCACATTTTTCATTTCAACAAAAATTCATGGCAAGCACATACACTACTGTAAGCCTTAAGAGTATCATCAATTTCCCCTTGTATTATGAGAAAAGTTCGTGCTCAGTCGCAGACAGGGGCGTATGGTTTTTGCTGACAGGCCTCTTGGGGACCGCAAAACAAAGGCATCACAGATATGAAATCTCTCTTGGTTCTAGTGTTAATTTACTTTTTTTTTATTGATGTACTGTAGTTATTTAAGGTAGTCAAGTTGTAGAGTTTTTTTAGATTTGGTCTCAGATTATGAGTTATCTTAGTGCCAGGTTGACAAATTGGTGTGTGGGCATCACAAGATAAAAAGGAGTTGAAAATAGAAAATATTTCACCTCCCGGCATCTTAGATGTGCTCACTACATTTCATAGCAACCCTGCTCTGTTACATTTTGACAGAAACACACTGCATGCAAGTGCAAATCAGCACAACTTCAGCTGTCATTTTGCATGACCATAACCATGCTAATGACATTGCCTGTAGGATTAATTCAACACTTTTAAAACCGACGTCGGCAGTGACATCTACGTCACAATCATCAAGAGAATATATTTAGTTTAACAAAATGAATCAGTGAAACTGGCGAACAACCTCTGTGTCTTATATCTTATATCTCATCTCCACCTTGTGATATTACTCTTGGCTCTCAATAGAACAATTGTGGGCATGGTTTCAACTATGCATGAGGACTTCTTGCATTATGTACACCAGTTTATGTGTGGAACATGTTGTAAATTGCGCATTGCTATTGTGCAAAAGCGTCATTGATATATCTTAGACTAACTTAAAGTCAGGAAAAGTGAGTCATAAAACAGTCCAATTTGAGCAAAATTTGATCAGTAAGGCTAGATCTGTGCCTTTTTGTGTGCAAAAGGCAAAAATGTGTATACATCACATATAACAGTCAAAAACAGGACACAATAAAACACATTGACACATTGACATCAAAACGAACACTGGTGCTGTGTGTGTACACACAAGGACATAAAAAGAAACACATCTTTGCATGATCAAAAATTGGGTTAGGAACTGTCCACCACATCTAAGACCTGGAGGGATAGTGGTGAACCATCATCTTGATCACCGTGATTACTGTGACCTCTCAAATGTTTGGTGAAATCAAATCATAAAAAAAAATCAAGAGTAGAACTCAAGGCTATGTTTAATAGTGAAAGTAATTGGAAAGTAATCATAACAGAACAATTTAAGACACTAACTCAGAATAGAACAGTTGAACAACCATTTGACAACAACTCAACACAGTTCAAGTGAAAGGAAACTTGCATTTAAGCTTGTAGTTTCATCATGGAAATCGCACACAGCTCAAGTTATGTCACCAGTTAGGACTGACATTTGATCTACTGCGACACAGACTCCACAGACAAAGACCATAATCTATATTGCACAAGCTGTGGATCATTTTTTACTGAGCTGCCTCTGAGAAATTCTTACATCAGTCTGACAGCAGCTTTGATAAGAACACTGCAGTCGCAACTGTATCAGTCCGAACCAAATTCATACTGTTAAAATGAAGACATCACTTATATTTCAATTGAGACGTCCATCAAAGTTAGCTCACTATCCACGCGGGATTACCCGCAATTTCTTCTCCTCGGAGACATACACTGGCAGGAGCAGTGATCGCACACCGCAAGCCCCAGCCAGATGATGGAATGAATACGTGAGGATGCGCCTTGGGTATCCCTCTCTGTGCTCTGTCAAAGAGAAGCCTCCAGTCACTGCTAGTGGCAGAAGATGCATTACATTGTGGTGACATTCGAAATAGTCCCTGAGGAGCTTCGCCATTGCTTTGACTGACAGACCAGCTTGGGAAACCTGTGCCGTCCCATAATTCACCGGGCGCTCGGTGCTCTCTGTGGTCTCGCGGATTCCCTCTCATTCTCGATCGTCCCAGGATGCGTGGGGCTGGTTGGCCGTCGCCATTTTTCATTAGCATCACCCGAGTCTGACTGAAAACATGTCTTTCTTTAAAAAACATAGATGATATACACTTCAGTTTCATCCGGCTGATTAAAGATGCGCAGTGAGGGTTTGCTCAGAGAGCATTTTTTATTGAACAACACTTAATAATCAACACAACTCAGCCTCATCTGGCTGAAAAGCAGAACCCACAAATAATTGATTACAATTGCTGCATCTATCTGCACTGAGAAATGTCTGATCTATTTAACGTTCTGCCATCTGGTTCACAGTTAATTTTTAAAGCAATGGAAGTAGAGAAATTGTTGTTGCCATCACAGGCTATTGTATACATTTAGACCTTGAGAAATGTACATGGTATTGATCATGAAGTAGTTAAAAGGTTCGTATACATACATACATTACATTATTACACGTTCATCCATGTTACTTTAGTACGATATGATAGAGGACATATCTTTTTTATCATTTTCTTTTTTCTTCATGTTCTTGTCTTCATGTTCTGAATAACTTTCAACGCTCATCATTGTTAATGCGGGCACTTCTCTGAGATTTATACTGACACGAGCCCAAAACCATTATAGTTGAAATATATATTTAACTCCAACTTGAAGCAGTGGGAGTGAACATAATGAGACAAGGAGACAATAACAGAACTCATTATAAGCTAGTTTTATAAACACTTTGTTATATGCTTGTATCGCCTTTAATTATGCGTGGCAGATGGTGCTCTGCGGGGAAAAGACAATACTAGTCTTTGGACGTCTGCGCTTGGAGTCTGATAGCAGAGTTTTCACAGAGAATGGTGTGTTTGTATTATCGCTCACATCACCACCGTGTAAATGCAGTGCAGAAAACAGTTGGAGAAAGCAAGGAGATCAGTGGTATGGAGGCAAAGGATAGACGTAAAGAATCACTCATCGAGGTTTCATTTATTATGCTGTTTATCATGGATGTTCAGGTCTGAATGTCAGCAACTGAATCAGAGCTCTTTTATATTGAAGATTTGTTTCTCTGAAATATACAGTTGTAATTTTAAAGAGGGAAATTCAGACCACATGAACTGATACAGACACTTTTCAGAGCGGAATATTCCAGCGCTATGACGTTAGTTCCGTTTACATGTATACATATAACAGAGAGCACAGGTTCTCAAACTGTGGTCCTTGTGGAGAATAAGATAGATTAACATATTATGGACATTGCCTGTCACAGTGACGATTCAAAATTGATGTCCATGAGTGTTTGTAAGAGTCAAAGTGTGCGTGCACATGGAGTCCTCTGCCCCCTTAAGTGGTTGCCAGTTTGTTGCACCAGCTAACACTGCTAATGCAAGTGAGCAAACATTAAGGTAGATGGCTAACCTTAATGTAGTTAACATTTCCATTACTGACACTGGCAAGTTTATGTTAGGGCAGTACTGTATGCAGGGCACCTGCTGTAGAACTCAGACATATTACTTTTTTTTTTTTTTTTTAAATGGCAACTGAAAAGACTCCCGATTGCTGACGAAACACAGATACCAAGTGATACCATCGGGGTTATACTATTTGCTCTCAAACCTTGTTGGAAGCTGAAATCAAATGTCAGAATTCTAGCATGGAGGTCAACAAAGCAATCATTTAGGACCCAGCAACATTTTTTAAAATAATTAACTCACAATCATAATCATGTTTTTTAAGGAATAGAGACCTTTTTTTTTTAAACTTTTCTACATGCTCTGTAGATGAATTATTTAAAAAAAAAAAAAGATTTGTCTACTTAAAAATGTTATCATTGCGGTCTTATTTTTGCACTTTCAAGTTAGTGTGAGTCAAGAACAAACTCATCTGGGACCATTGATCTGGGGCTTTTTGGCTTGAAAAGGTTGAGAACCCCTGATATAGACCGTAGTGATTCAATTTCACCACCAAGTTTCAGTTTCTTGTAGAAACTCAAATCACCATGACCAGTTTTTTCCTCCACACAAATGTGCATTAAGGGTTGATTTATTCTTTTTTCTTTATCCATTTGTTCCTTTGAACTTCATCAAACCAAGTCGTTCAGTTGGACATGGTCAGCAGAAACCCCGTCCTATGGACCGGAGGAAGCGCAAGAGAATTACCTCTGACAGGCGGAACACTGCGAGCTCCCAGGCTGCCTTCAAAAGTACAACAAAACATCCATGCTGATCTGCTTAGCCATCCTGCCCCTCAACCCCCTAATGTAAAAGGGCAAAAGAGCTCCTGGGCTTAGGCTCTCCCTCTTACCCTAACTTAACAAGATGTCCCCCTACTCGCTCGCTTTCTCTCTCTCTCACACACACACGCGATATGCACACACAAGCACACACCTCCCAAACCCCCAAACCACTAACCCTCAGACCAATCTGTCTGTGGCACTAAAGTATTATTAGACTTACACACTCTCAAAGGGGAAACAGTGAGTGCTGAGAGCTGGAAGATGAGATATGCTACAGGGGCTACTAGTTCCATTAAAATGGCATTCACTGGGGCCTTTGTTATCATCGGCCCTGACGTTTTCAGGATGTAGTGGGGCTCGCCGATCCATGACCATCTCATCTGTCTTTCAGGATTTGAGGGAAGTCGGTGTGAAATTGACACCAATGAGTGTAGTTCAAATCCGTGCCAGAACCAGGGCGACTGTGTGGACCGGGTCAACAGCTACAGGTAAAAAGAGCGCCATCCATAACCAGCTTTTTCATTTCCAGAGAGTCACGAAAATGTCAGTTGCGCTGATGGACTTTAAACATTAGCAAATCCGGAGTGTCAGAACCAGTAAGCGTCATCCCGGTGCAGGTTTCAGACCATTATGCTTTCATTTTGATGTCGATTACCCTGAGTTAATAGATTTGTTCTGAGCTCCTGCCCTTTTTTAAATGTATTTTTAATGGATTTAGTGCTGTAGCATTTCAGGTTGAAATTAGGTCGAATTGTCATGCCGGCTTTGGTTTTTAGTTAAGGAGCCCAAACCCAGGGCCTTCATGTTAAATGCCTGTATGTGCAATCACGCTAAATATGATGTGTAATTAATATCATTAAACTCGTAATGATTTTTGCTCATTCCGTGCAATATGCCACTGGGAAACAGATAGATCTTCTTTTTCCCATCTGAGACAAAATATCAATATTAATGATTTCTCTCTTCCAGCTGTGATTGTAAGATGGGATTTTCTGGCCTTCGCTGTGAGGAAGACATCAATGAGTGCGCCTCGAGCCCTTGCCGCAACACCGGCGTTTGTCAAGACCTTGTGAACAAGTAAGTGTAAATGTATACTCCTTTTATTCCTTTTTTCATTGTGCGCATTAAAATAAAAAAAACACAAAAAAAACAAACACATTTGCCGTAATGGCCGGGCAGAATTAATTTTCTGAGTCTGATTTGAAAGCCAAATCAACAAAGCACATTCAAAGAAAAACACGGGAGGCGGCGGGGCTCCGCTTCAAAGTGTTCTGGTTTATATAACTAGCCCGTCTTCATCCTTGACACACATAAGCTGCAAGTCTAAAGACAAGAGAGCGAATTCAGCAGGAGCACATCATGTATCTAGATTGGGCTTTACTCCACTGGTGCTTCTCTCTGCTGTGCTTAATGGGAGCCCCGGGGCTTCCAGGCTTAGTCGGACAGATGGGTAGAGAAGTCCCAGGGCCAATTTGAGTCCTAAATGGTTTGTCTCCAGTTTGTCTCCCGTCATGATTTCGCTCCCATGTGACCTGGCCCCCGCTCAGAGCGCTCTCCCTGATTGCACAGTCCAGGGAGTTCACATCAGGTGTGCTTTAACCCCGCTGCCCACCGCAAACAATTCCGCGCTGCTATCTCCTACGCTGCTATCTCCGTCGCCATGACCCAGGAAGTCCATCTCTACCGTGACGAGGAATCTGTATGCCCCCGCTGTCTTATATTTACCCTTATTTTTTCTAAAAAACTTTGAAGATAAATAGAAAATACATGTTCTGTATGTGTTACTTATCATGTCTCACACCAGTCTAGCCTTTGGAATTTACATAACAGAAAACATGACAGTGAAAACTGTTTAGCATATTACAGATATTTAATGTGATGTAACTGATTTACAGATGAAAAATTACATTTGATTAATCAGATGATGTAGTTTAAATTTGAGCACAGAGGTGCCTAATGGCATGTTTTGTTATTATCTCGCTGACAAGCAGGATAACAATCTCCTCTGAGGCGTGTGGTCAGGGGATATTAGACCCCATCGACAGCAACAGAGAGGAATTTGAATTGAGTAAACCACATTATTGGACAGGTTAAGCTCTTCCCGTCAGTAATAAGTCTTCAAACACAGTTTAAATTAAGTAACACGCAGCGAGGCTTAATTACTGTCATACTGTTGGTTTTTGTGTGAGGAGCTGCCTGGTCAGTTTGAGAATGGAAAACCACGCTGTGACAGCCCTTAGAGGCTTAAATTGTCTTTAATTTATTTTTACAAATAAATGTGACTACATTGAATAGTTTAACATTTGAATTTGTGAGCTGTCAAATGCTGCAAACATTTGATCTAATTTAATGTAACATCTCATCTAATTTCTTTATTGTTAAAATGAGTCCAGCTCTTTAGCATGAAAGTCTTATTTCTGACACAAATCTTTAAACCTACAACTGAACCAACTACACTCCTTTTACTTCATACTTGCATCTATCTGTTGGCAAAATGTAGTTTAACCTGTCTAACTAAAATAACCATATTCCAACATAAAACCTCCCTTTGACAAGACCATACATATAGCCCACCTGTATGTCCACCTGCACTTCTTGAATAATACAAACTCTACTTGTCCAGAATTCCGTTTTACATTTGGATAAAAGGTGTTTACATTTTCCTCAGTGTCTCAGGGAATAATGCATTGCATTAACAGAAATGTTGATGAGCAGAGAAAGATCTTCATTGGCTTATAATTTGTTCTGCCTAAACAAATAGACAAACTCTGTTTGTTTTCATGACTGAATAAACTGAATACACAAACTGACAACACAATTTCTGTTTTACGTTGTTTGTATTTGGCGGCCCCCGCCACCTTTCTAGCTTCAAACAGTGTTCTGGGGACCTTATGTTCCTCTGAGAACAGCTTGTTTATTCAGTTATGGAGTTAGTATTAATAACTCATTAAAATTGCAAATTCTGAGTTTGAATTTCTTCTCCAAAACTACATGGTGGCCCTATGAAAATAAAAAATAGTTAATTAAGGGTTAGGGTTAGGGTTAGGGTTAACCTTTTAAAACAAACGGCGCATTTAGGTGTCAAGACTTCATCACTGAGACAAACAGATTTTAAGGAACAAAAGGCTGTATATAGTGGTAATCCACTGTTAGGATTGCTGTGAAAATAAAATAAATACATTTTAAAAGTTTAAAAGAAAGAGGGTTTTTTTGTGATTTTTATGTCTAAATTTATCCCTATCCAAAGGGCACCTGTGTCTGATATGCACACATACACGCCGTGACCACACACACACACACACACACACACACACACACACACACACACACACACATTTTTCTCAAAATCATTGTGTGTATTCTCCATTGAGATTATGTATTAGTTATAAAGTTACAGTAAGAGCTGAATGTAGGCGTATGCTGTCGTTACTGTCCTCCGTCTGTTCCTCACCACACTTTATTTCCTACTGATTGAGTGTTATCACGTCTTCCTCAGGTTCCACTGCATTTGCCCTCCTGGTTATTTTGGAACGCTGTGTGACCTGGATGTGAACGAGTGTGAAGTTTCACCTTGCCTACACGAGGGCATCTGTATCAACACGCCCGGGGGCTTCAAGTGCGTCTGTCGCCCTGGATACTCAGGTAGCTCTCCTGCCCTCAGGTGACACGAAGATCAATATGAGAGTCTAAAAAGCTTACTGTGACTCCTGCGGCCGCACGCCACTGAGGCACCCCTTGACACAGATCTGGCTTAGTGTAAAAAAAAAAAAAATGCTCCCCAATGCTTGCTTTTAATTAGCCTGGCCTGCCTCTGGAAGATACAATGGCTGCTCTTCAGTAAAGCTAACAAGAGATAAATTCATGTCACCTGCTTTATCTGATGGGAGCGTCTCAGTGTCTGTTGGTTGCCTTTATTTCACTCCATCATGCTCTTTAGTATCAGAACGCCATTGTTGTTTTACCTCAGTCCATTTGTCTTATTTTCCACTCAGACGACTATCAAGCTATTTTAGTGTGTGTGTGTGTGTGTGTGTGTGTGTGTGTGTGTGTGTGTGTGTGTGTGTGTGTGTGTGTGTGTGTGTGTGTGTGCGTGCGTGCGTGTGTGCGTGTGTGTGTGTGTGCGCGCGCACCATCTAAAGCCGATTCCTGTCAGGTACCGGGAAGATTAATTTCATTTGTCTTCAACACTGTATCATCAATTTATCCTTCCCCAGTTGAGAGAGGGGGAAGTCTCTGAGGCATTGCTACTCTGGAGAGCCGAACCTGACACGCATGGCCCAATTCCCACAGAAGCAGCTTTTATTATTAGGCCTAGGCACAGCGTAGTACAAGTCATTACTTTTTCTGTTGCTCTAAGCTCATCTGAGGAAACAGGGTTCCCCAAGAGAGCGAGCGGCCAGAGGATACAGTTTGGATTGGCTCAAACCAACTAGAACTCATACAAAATATTTGCTCCAGTAACATGTGTAACAGCGCTGCAACTTTTCACTAAGAGATCCAGGGGTGCTGCTGTAGCTCCTTATTGCTTACTTTTTGAGTTAAATAGTAAAATTTTCCATCATCTTTTCAGGGTGATTAATTGCATCATGTTTTTGCATCCTGATTGGAATCGACTTAAATGTAATTCCGCCTTGATGGCATCATGTGTCATCTCTCCTACCTTTTAAAGCAGCATAACTTGGTGTGTCACTTGATAGCATCATCATATTATTTGCTTCAGCCATCAGAGGAGTCAAGGGGTGTTTTTTTTGCATCTCGAATGCCAACATTCATTTTGACTTGAACAGCTGAAGCTGCTTACTAATACACCGGCCTGGTGCTATATCTACTCACTTCCATGGATGTGATTAAGCTGTAATGACACTTCATTCCCGCCTGCGTCACTGTCCATATTGAATTTTTCTCAGTGGTTGGTCAGTGAGTGAGTCAGTCAGTTAGCGCGTCTGCTCTTTCATTAAATCATCTGGTTCCAACAGCTGATTACCTCCAGTGATGCTACGTTCTCGCAACATTAAAGCTGTGTTCTGATTTGGAATGAATAAACCAACAGCCACAATAATTTTAGCCTGGCAAGCTGGCTAGAAAGTTATACATGAATGTAAATACAGCTGTAACGCCTTTGATTAGAACAAACTTGATTTACTGCTATTTGCTTATTAGCTTAAATAAGTAAGCGTTGCAAGCATCTAACCCATAAAGCAAGCAATCTTTTTCTGTCTGTCAGTGTGTGACTTGCACATCTTGGCAACCGTTCATCTGATCTACGTCACACTTGGCAGGACTGTTGCTGAGGTTCGGCAGAAGTGCAGTGTCCAATTTGGTGCAGTTTGGAGACACAACACGTTCAGCATTTATGTGTTTTGAATAAACAGCACACATCACTAGCAGGAGAATGGCTTCGGGGCTCTGCCGACTAAAGCTGAGTTTAAACGTGATCCCTCTCACGTGATCTCATGGGGAAGCAGACGTAAACAAAGTGAGATTGGCGTGACACTTGCTGTAGTGAGTTGTTGCAGTAAGAAGCAGAAAATGAAGTCTGGATGCATGGGCAGGTGCAGTGAACATGGCATTTCTATTCTTCATTGAGAGCTGGATGTGAGTGTTTCAGTTTCTGTCAACAGGGGTATGCTAACAATAGCCTCAATAACTACAATGTCTACCATTGCTTGGCAGCACTGTCAGGTACTCCTGGATGCCTTTGTGGTTGTTATTTTATTCAAATTTGTGTACGATTGCATTTGTTGCATGATTAATTAACAGATATGGAAGATATGATTAGCACAACTTTGTAATGTCTTCAAGTCTACTACTTTAAAACCTTTAATGGGCTTTAATTCAATATTTGGGATTTTGTATTATCTGCTGCACCAGGACCATTCATCTCCTTATTTGTTGTCTCAAGCCTAATTCATCTGTCATCTCTATTTGGTGGCCTTAAACAGAATCCTTTTCATGGCGACCGAAATCCTGGGGCCGTTCCTGTGCTCAAGCTTTGAAAAATAATTGAAGCAAGAAGCCGACAAAATGTTTTATTCACATTTCTGACTCTTTTGCAGCTTCTGTCATCATGGTTTACCTCTCCTAAAGTCAGCTTGCTGCACTTAGACAGAAGACATTGAGATTAATCTGTCGCCTTTTTTTTTTTTTTATCTTGTATTGCCTTTTTTTTTTTTTTTTTTTCTTCTCAGCTAGTCAGGCGTCAATATGAATCACTTGTCCAATAGCAGTTTTTAGTTATGGCTCTAACCTAATCGTGTGATTTTATGCTTGATTTTTGTATGCAGTGTCGTTTTGTGTTGACAAACACTATAAAGGATGTCGTATTTTATACCGCGGCGGTCTTGGCAGCTGCTCGGATCTGAGCTGTCTGATCTTTATTTAGGATGTTTTTGTCTAAAAGACGCTGCAATCCCAATAATGTATTATTCAACTGTACATGGGCGTTTGCGTTGTGTACTGGGGGTCAGAAGTCATTACAGAGACATGATTAATGGGTAATCTCGTTTATATAAATCACACTTTAAGCACACTATTCGTCACCTTCTCTTTTCTCTTCTTCACCCATCATTAAGGAGCGCGTTCCCCTGAGTGATGGTACAGTGCAATCAGCACATTGTTGCAGCCTCCTCCGTCAGCACATTGTTGGATGATGATGTTCTGGCCCTCGCAGTGTTGTTTGGCTTCAGTAAATTCAGTCGTTTGCCGGGCTGAACTTGATGAATAATGTTTGTTCTCGGCAGGGATCTGTTGCTTTGGAGATGTAGTGCACATTTGATGTGAATGAAAATGGAGCCCTCTGCCCATGCAAACAGTCAAATTTACTAATAGTGTCAATTGAAGATCGAGACAGTTCTTGTGCTGGTACGTGATTTATACGTGGGGGTTTCGGGCTTCGGATTTCAACGTTTTCGAGTTATTGTCTTAGAAAACAGAAGCATTAGTAGTACAATGTCTCAAGACAGCCAATTTAATTTTAAGGGCTTATCACAATTAAATCCAGCTCTTTTGATTTCAGATTATCCCTCTCTATCTAATCTGTCATGCGATATCGGACAAGCAAGTCTCTTTTCAGCCCAGTTGTAATTTCTAGTATTTGTTCAAATTAGTATTAGAGATTTTAAAGCCTTTGTTGGCCAGTCTGCAGCCTTTACATAATCAGTGTGTAATTCCATGTCTCATTTGTAGTTCACTTTTAGACATGGTGTAAAATGCCAGCCCAGAATCCTAAAGGATTTTATGACTTTTAACCTAAATAAAAACATTAAAAGATACATAATGGAAGCATCAGTCTGTGGAAAATGTGAATAAGAGGCGTCATAAAATATGTGTGTAAAATAAAAAAGAGATTTTCCTCGGATCATTTTTCACTTATTGCTTCATTTCCTTTGTCACACTTGTGTATTACAGTCCCCATAGTTCATTTTTCTGTCACAGCTCTCTATTAATATTTTGGGCTCGGGGATTGTTTTTAACCTTTGCGCTCGAAGAAGTGTGAATTTTTCCAGTTGCAGTATATCTCCCCCTCCTCGGCTAAGAGAAAGAAGTCATCAGTTTGGCACTAGAAGGGAGCCGTTTCACACCCTGTAACGAGGGAAAGTGTTAGATTTGGTGTGCACTTAAAGCAGTTCATTTATTCTCTTTCATGGTAAAACGTGGCGGGCAATAAATAGATTCCTGCTCCTGTTGTCATCATGTTTATTTACATCTGTCCCGGCGCCACAGATGAAAAGCAAACCGAAATGATTAACGACAATCAGTCATAATTTCTCATCTCTCGATTCTCGGAAGTCCCAGATTGCTCAATGGGGGGGAGAGTAGGTAACCTTTTGACCACTTAAGCAACAAAACAACTCAAGAACGCATTTCCTGCGACCTGTTTATTAATTTTTATTTCCTCAGCAGACTAGTCACTTGTGTGGATGCGTTTGAAGCTGTTCTTGCCGTAATGTAGATGCTTTAAACAGTCGCTTGTGTTCTGATTTGTCGGCAGGATGGAGGTTAATTTTGACAGCCTCCGTTATCTGGTGTTTCCTTCGCAGCGTGATGAACCCTCTCCGCCCTCGTCAATTTCTTCTGTGATCTTGTTGCTATTTTTACGAGGCCTGTATAAATAATGGATGTCATCAACCCTCTGTATGAAGCTGACTTAAATGCAAACGACGGACAGTGAAGACAGTGAAGACTTAAAAAATAGTTTGCAGGATAATTCTGGGCGTTTCATTATAGTCAGCATGTTCGGAGGATTGTGCCTTCATAGACGTGGCACTGCGTAGTCATAGCTGTTATTATATACAGGATATACAGCGCTGAGAGTGTGTGACACACTTTTCCATTAGTTCAGTGCTGCACTTGACTGAGTTTTCTCCGGGACATTAAAGGGGCCATCTATTGTTCTTACGCTCGCTGTTCTTTTAGTCAGCTCAGGTCATGCTTATCGTGCTATTATCACTTTGCACATTTCTCTTTTAAAATAGTTTTCATGAATATACCTATATATGTTTTCTTTAAGGGTCAATTCTTATGTTTTTCCATGAGCACAGGCCTGAACTACGCGGATCAGGTGTCAGAGCTCACATGTTATTAGAGGTCCGTGGCAGTATTTACACTGCATATAACTAACCAATTCTGTTCTCATTCATTGGTCCCGCTCTCAGCACGTCACATAACCTTGTCAGTCCTTTTGAAATTCGAGTTCATGTTTTCTCAAACTGACACGGCTGAAAACTTGCAGACGGAGATAATACAATGACTTAATGCTTTGATTCAGTTTCTACTTAGTGGAAACCGCAAACTGATAATTAAATTTAATGCTGGGCGAGAAACTAAAGGATGTTTTTCCGCGTGTGATAATTAAGTGAAATGTCAAAGGGCATTATGAGACATGAGTTAAAGCCACTTTGAATTATGCATCTCATAGCGCGTGGTTTTCATTAAAAGCATTCAAGGTGTGTTGTCAGTACGATAATAACAGTATGTGAGCGAGAGGCAACACGAGGTGAAAAGAAAAAGGGAAGAAAAAAGAAAGAAAAAGGGAACCAAGAAGTCCCCTAATGCAATGCCGGTTGGCTACGAACAACAAACTCATGTCTACCAGCCCTGTCAGTCTGTGATCAACTTGTATCAACGGTTACTGAAAAGACCAGAGAGGAAAAACATGTCATTTTGGTGAGGCAGGTGGATTATTTTTCTGGACAGCAGGCTCACTGCTGGAGGACCGTTCTGGTTGTTTTGCATCTTTCAATTTGTCAACTTATATTTTTTAATGTGTAAAGTTTAGGTGCTAGATTGCTGCAAATGATTTTCACAGCGACGTTTGATTGTGTCGACTAAAAAGAGTAAGAGTTCTCTGTCCTGATTGGATAAAATGTGCGCCGATTATTAGTCCAAAACGTTTAGTATTTAAGTAAAATCAACCACATCATTTGAATGTTTTGATGATTATATGTGTGTGTTGCAGAGATATCTAGCATGCTAACCAGCCTGCCCTGGCCCATCCCAGTCCAAAATGTCTGTGCTAGTGTTGTAAACACCAACATTTCCCTGATCCCTCCCAGCCCAGAATGTTGGCTGCACAGCTAACTGAGCTAACTAGCTAGCTATGGTTTGCAGCAGTTAGTGATTACTTTGGTGACATGCTGCCTCCTGTTTGTTTTGTGTATGAATTCGACAGGTGGCCAGTTCTAACATAATGCACCTTCAACACTGTATCACATAAAGGAACTCTAAAGGGGCGCTTTGTAATTTGGAAAAGAAATTCAAAGACAGAATTTTAATTAAATTTACAATATCAATGAGGTAATAACACAAACTCAAAAAAATAAAATACTAAGTTCTAAGTTGCTCTCAGAGCAAAAAAAGCTCCCCAGAACATTGTTCCCCCAAAAATAAGGGGAAAAAATATGGGAAAAAGTATGAAATTGTGTCTATTCAGTCATGAAAATGAAGAGTTTGTTTATTTAGGCATTAACAATAGAAATGTAATCAGTAGGTTTTCATTCATCACTCTCTGTCAGTGTCAGCTGAAATGTACGAGCCTGACATTCATGTATACAATCTGAGTTTGAATGGATTGAGAGTTGTTGACTGCGGACTCAGATCACTGAAGGACAAAGCTGATGTTTTGAATTGTCAATAAATCCCATGAAAAGACTGAAACCAGCAATTAATTAATCCATACAGGTCGTTGTAGACACGGCCTGATATACAGTAGATTAACTTTGCTGTACACTTCAGCAGCATTCACATGGAGGAGCCACACTGATGCATTTTGTCAGCGTCGTTCCACATTGCACTAAACAAACCCAGTGAATCCCTTTGTCAAACCAACAAAACTGTTTGAAAATGGGACTATGTCCGGGAGCGTGTGCACTGTGCAGTGACATCTCCAGAGATCTAAAATGCAGTCGCGGAGTTTTTGCAGAAAAAAAAAATCAAAACTGAGTCAGCCTTTTAATGAGTAGATTGTTTGTTTAGTTCTATAACGGCCTTGCAGAGAAGAAACTGAAATTGAACCCGGACTTGACAGAGGGATCACAACTGCTTCACTGCGTCTAGAGCCAGTTGTCTGTTGTGGTGACCAGACTACACATGCTTTTGTAATGTTTGCTTTATCTGTGTTTGTGTAAACGGTCTGAGTACAGAAGCGCTAGAAGAAGCTCTCTTTTATTACATTGTTGAATATTTAATGCCTTACCATAATATGCTTCCTTTCCCAGGGCCACGGTGTGAAGGTAACATCGACGAGTGCGTCTCAAACCCATGCCAAAATAACGGGCGGTGTATCGACGCTGCTAATCGATACCGCTGCTTGTGTCCTGATGGCTTCACCGGGCTCCACTGCGAGACCAACGTTGATGAATGCACGGCAGTGCCCTGTCTTCACGGGAGGTACGGACTCCTCGCCGCCCCTGAGAGCAGAAAACACCGTAAATTATGCGGAATTATTTTTAATTACACTTCTTGCCAGCGCTGTGAGTGGAGACATATGTCACATGTTGTAAGGAGCTAATGTGACGCGCTTACAGGTTTGTCTCACTGGTCTTTAAATTATAGTCATTAATTCTCTTGAAGGGGAAATACTTGTTCGCCCAGAGGACTGTCTTTTACTCATCAGAGATTCTGCAAGAATTGTACAGTAAAAGAGTTTTATGAATAAATGAGTGATCTTTAGTTGATTTCATTGTGGAGAATCAGTTCTGACCTTGTCCTTTTGTTGGTGTTCTCAGCTGTCAAGATGGGGTATATTCATACTCCTGCCTTTGTGATTCTGGATGGACCGGCAGCAGATGTGAAATAAATATTGACGTGAGTTGAGCTTAATTAACAAACCTGCCTGCTCAAGAGCAATGTCTGGAGAGGTTTCATAGTCTTTGTGCGGCCTTTGGTATCACTAACTCCATTGATTTTTTTTTTTTTTTTTTCCAAGTCAATTGAACTACCAGGATCATGTACGCATTGTACAAATACCTGATTAAAAGAAAATTGCTAATGCCTAATCGATCCAAGCCACAGCTCGTGCTGAAACCCCAGAGATAAAACTTTGAGTTGCTTACGGAGTCTCTGTGAGCGTTAAGTTCAGTGGATAATCTGATCATCCGCTTTTTAACCATGAAAAATTCATCCCGAGCCAAAATTGTTGTTTTTTGCAGGTGGCAAATCATGCCATTTTAAGGTTGCATCTGCTCAATTATTCAGCATTATCGGTACAGTGCCTCACTCCTGTAAGCCTTTGATGCCTCTTCATTCACAGGACTGCGCTCCCCGTCCCTGCTTGAATGGAGGCTCGTGTGTGGATCTCATTGATAAATACGCGTGCTTCTGTCAGGATGGATACGCGGGGAAAACTTGCGAGATTGATGTCGATGTCTGCAAGGCATCTAACGTCTCGCTGTGTTTCAACGGAGCCTCCTGTCTTGACGGTGAGGGATCAAACTTCACGTGCAGGTGAGTTGGTCCACTGTTGAAAGTCTTTTTATTGTCAGCAGAATGTCTTGATCCGTTTTCTGTGCCCAATGAATGGAAACTTTGGTGCCTGTTTTAAGTGTTTCAGTGCCTACAGTGTAGCAGGGCACTTAATGTGTGATGTGTTTAAGTCATGGTCTACGCCTATGCAGGCTGTGTACCCTCTGGTGCATTACACTTTGATTGGAGCCTTGAGCGGAGCCTGCACAGATAATTAAAATTTGTCTTTATGCACAGGACATTTAAATCGGCTTGACATAGCTAAACGAAACATAGACACAGATTTTTTTCTTTTATATTTTACCATTAGCTCAGCTTAACTGCATTCGTCCAATCACAGCTTCACGACCGTAACAAGGTGAGACCGAGCCCCAAAGATGAGCACCAGCACTTTGTAGCCAATTTGACACTGACATAGGTCAAATGTGCGGCAACGCACCAGGGCCCAAAAATAGCCTTTCCACACAAGCGTACGTTGTGAAAAGAAGCAGCTGTGAAACGGCAAATCAATTTATTTGGGAGCGTCATAACCCCATCGAAATGACTTACTTCACTATCATAATTTGCTCCACTCAGTCTGATAACATTTTGGAAAGTCCACAAGAGCCGCGCCATTAAATCATTTCAGCCTTATTCAAGTGCGCCACTGAGCAGCTTTTCATTGACATAAACTGGACTCTGCTTCCAGCACAGTTTTCAGTTTCAGAGAATTTTCAGTTTTAGTTGTCCTTTTTTTTTTTCTTTAACCACTGCAAAATTACCACAGCAAACAATGTAAATGATGCTTAAGTGAACTTTGATAAATAACGTGTCCTGCGAACTAGATTACTGGTCGTACCTGAGGGTAACCTCATTGGCCAAAAGGCGTGTCATCCAATAACAGAGGTAGATTATTTTGAGGGGCTGCAGGTTGCATTGAAAAACCCTCTTATCAGCACTAATGTTAATGCTTAATTAGGACTACGGCTACAGCTACAGGTGCTGGCTAGCATTAAGAAGCCTGCTTTTTGTCTATCTCAGTCAAGCATCTGTTGATTAAACTGTAAACTGCACATGTGCCATGTGAGACTGGAAGGATTGATAAATGTAGCAACAGTGATTAAAAGGACAGGGTTTAGGAAAAGGTCAGTAAACAAATATGGTGGAATATTTGTGTCCTTCCCTATTCTATTCTATGAAATTCTATTCTATTCTGTGCTATGCTGTGCTGTTCTATTCTATTCCAAATTGCTTGTCTCTAACTTAACGCACATCCTGTCTTCTGAGAACAGTGCTGCAGCCTGTGCACTCAGTGCATCCTCCAGGTTGGTCGCGAGTGAAACATTACTTTTTAATTGCTGACACGCTCTCCCTTGAGTGATGAAGTGTATCTGGATACAAGGTGTATGTAGTAAGAGTGTGCGGATTTGACACAGCAGCTCCCCGGACGCCTTACAGTTAATTACATTGTCTAACCTTGTGCTGATGTGCCGCTGCTCAGTGTCATGATTTAATGTATCCTGGACTGCCGTGACTCCAAATAGGTTGGGGCGCAGTACAGTGTGAACACGGTGGATTGCTACTGTCGCCTACTGTCTTTTTTGCTTCATTGTATGCGTACGGCAGTCGTGCATATATTACGGGGATGCGCTGCAGTGTATATTGTGCATTTAGATAAAGATAAATGTGTTCAAGGACAAACTTGGTGAACGCACACATTTTATGGCTAACAGTGTCCTTTAGAGTCCTGCTGATCTGCAGTATGATAAATGTGCCTCGTGTGCTCTTTCCAGAACAGAGGATTCTTTTGCAGAAGTTGGACATCTAAATGCGGTGTGGGATTAGTGCTTTATTAACTGGTTGTTGGCCGTATTTAGATGCAGTAATCGTAGCAGTTGAACGATTTTGGATTTTATTTGCAGACATAGAGACATTTAAGAGCGATTAAAGAACCTGTTAGACATTTGATGTTTTTTTTTTTTCCCTTCCTTCAGTGTTTTATATATGTTCTCTTGCATGTAAAAGATCTTGAAAGTTTAAAAAGGCAGTAAACACTGCTCCTGAAACACCTCGTCAGTAGTCCCGCCTCCGTGACTTTATGACATCACAAAACATCACCATGTCGCACTTTTGTGTAATTTATGCCTGGGGGCTAGCATGACATGTAATAATTAAGTTAGCACAGCTGCCTTGTTGTTGTTGTTAGCAGTGCTGGCTTGGAGACGATTAGAGTGTTTAAGATGGAGATGGAAGACAGAGTTGCAGCACTGGACAGTAAAAGCATGTAAACCTATTTCAGTAACCCAACATTTAATCACAAACCTGAAAGTCAGAATAATAGGTCTCCTTTAAAAACAGTGTAGCTGTCATAGTAGTTTATGTGGTATTGGTGAAAAGATTTGTCATCCAATTTCTGAGCATCAGCTCACTGTACGGACTTTTGTTTTTGGTGGAGGAGGCTTCACGTTTGAAGATATTTTGAGAGGCGACCATGTTTTCAAATCCACATATTTGTTTCCACTTCAATGAGGAGGATTTGGTCAGGCTAGTACACTGACTAATGGTCTGAAATATAAAATCAGTCCTGCGGTAGCTTCCAGACCGTCTACAAAACTGGAAATACAGTGTTGTTTTATCTGCATGCGCCTCTGAAGTGGTACTTACTCAATTCTGCACCTGTTCAGCAAATGGCCTCAAAAACACTCGATTTGCTCTCTATTATAGTGGTCAGCAAAGAGGTTATGCATGAAACCCCTTTGCCCATGCTCAATTGTTGCATGAGTAAAGCAACCGTGCCTAACAAATGTAGGTTTACAGCAAAGAGACACATTCTGGAAGAGGAAGATTGTTATTTCTTTTGGTAGA
This sequence comes from Acanthopagrus latus, assembly GCF_904848185.1. Lineage (NCBI taxonomy): Eukaryota > Metazoa > Chordata > Actinopteri > Spariformes > Sparidae > Acanthopagrus > Acanthopagrus latus. Next base: position 8,718,463 of record NC_051053.1, on the reverse strand, counting down.
TTTGAGAATCTATTTTGCTGCTTTTTTCCTATCATCTGCACCTGTCGGCTTTTCTGATGTCAAATATTCCAAAAGATGTTCGGTGGGTTTGAGGTCTGGTGACTCTGAATTGGAAATCCATGCGAGCCAGCAGACCTTGGTCTTCCTTGGCCTCGGGTAGCTTTGATGCATGATCAGGCGCATTGTCCATCTGGAAAATGACTGCGCCTCTTCAAAACTTTAAGCCAGTGGGGATGACATCTGCAGAATCGGGTGGCACCTCTCTTTGCTCAAGCTGTAGCTTATCCTGTGCAAATCACCAACCCCACAACAGAAAGCTATTACCACACCTAAATATTTCCACTTTGTTTGCCTGTGGATTTTATGCACTGCTGAATTAATCAATTCTGTTTTATCTCCCCCGTCAAATAAGGTCCTTAATTTGAAGTTTGGGATCTGTGAACTGAAGTTGAGTTTTTCAACAGGGAGTTTTTTTGGTTTTGTTTGACATGCTGGACCAGGTTTCGTCAAAGGAAGGAATTAGCAGTAATGACAGCACATGGAGGGCCGTATTGATTTGGTCCAACCATGGACGAAACAGCCAGGCCTTTAGCTCGAGAGCGGCGCATTGGCAACATCATCTGTTAAATACGCAGAACGGTGTTTTCTCTAAACTCGCTTCAGGTGCTGGAAGTGTCACTGCTGTTTGAGGATTTTTTAGGAACATATAGCTGACAAAACACAATGTAAACGATCCTAAGCTTTTTTATGGAGAGCATGTGGATGTGAAGACTTGAGTTGTATACACTGCATAAAGCATAAATGTTAAAGTAACAATCTCAAAAGTATTTGGTCTTAGTTCAACTGTAGGAACTTGTGGTAACAGCACATGCAGTTTAAAGGCTCAATATATAAGCACTTAGGTTAAAAATGTTCAAAAATTAAATGAAATTGACAACAGAAATTTAGGAAATGACAATCATGAGTATTAACAGTACTCATGATTAGCAGCAGTTAGCAGCAGTCGGCGTTTGTTATGGGGATATGCTGCCCCTTGCTCAGTTGGAGTATGAATTCAACCGATCACCAAATTTCACATGCTGCCCCTTAAATACTGCAGGCCACAGAGTTCTGTAACGAAATCTGTTTTTGTAATAATAAAGAAGTCAGGCTGTTGGCCCTCATTCTGCGATCTGATCTTATGCTGCACACTGCGAACAGCAGGTCACAGTGAAAAGAGTTGGTTACCTTGGTGGGACATTGGAGTTTTGCAGCCTGTCGCCTGCAGCTCCTCATCTGACACCTCACTGTGGCCGCTCCTTGTTTCATTACTCCCTGCAAGATTTCAAAGTCAACAAATGCCAAAAAGTGACTGTTGTCTTGTTTTAAAGACAAACTTCTGATGAGTGAAAGCACTCTGCTGGGCCGGATCCACGCATAGGCATTCAAGACACGTGCCTTAAGGGCCTTATCGTCACCAGGGGGCCCAGATGAGAAAAGAACTGCCAGCTTTTATTAGTGTTAAACATCGAAAAAATATTTTGAAACTCTAAATGAACCCCTGGTTCCAAATTTTATTTTCCAGTGTTTATAAATGTGTTTATTCATTTTTAAAGCAGCAGTATATAAATTTAAGATTTATGTTGTTATCAAATCTCCAAACGTGGGTACTGGGGTCCTGAAAACTTATGTCTGTTTTTAGTCATCTGTTTATTTAAGTACAACATGTTTGGTTTGCAAAGTAACTTGATACAGTCTTCCTGTTTTTCAGGGAAAGTAGAGACTAATATCCAGTTTGTAATCCTGCACATATAGAGGTATTGAAACACTTTAGCCACTGGGTCACAGGGTCAGTCCCCACTGTGTTACCTCATTCGCTTATAGATTTAGCCAACAGAAAAAACTGAGATTATCACTTGAATCTAGAATTGTAAATCTATTTGAGCTTAACAGAAAGTAGGTTGCCATGATGTAGCTGTAATTTGACGTATGCTGAAGAACTTAATGAAGGTCAAATAAAGTCACTTGGTATAAGTGTGCAAGTTGGGGTAAGTGAATTTACATAAGCGTAAAAATTCAAATTTTAACAAACTTCTTGAAGGTTTTTTGTGACATGGTGTTCCGCTTATTCCATCGCAAAAAAAAAATGAGAGCTGTAGGAGTCCCTGGAAGCGAAGACTGCCGTGTATGACATTTTCTTTACAAGTGTATGGAAACTTTTGACTGTGACCGTATACTGTAGTGTTGTGAAATAATACAGATACATAGATGACATCGGTGGGCTGTGACTGTACACTGACAGATACTTTCAGAGGCCCCACAAATCCAGTATAAGAACGTTACAGAGGAGCTTGAATGATAAATTATTTAAGAGTAGTGCTTTTTTTAAAATCCAACAATGATGTGAATGTTTAACCTTAGTGTATTGCTCGCTCCCAGTGAACCAGCTGCATATAAAGAATTTATTTTTTGGGTTTCTGTTTTTCAAAAAAAGCAAAAAAACAAACTCTTACATCTCTGGAAGGAAAATGCATCTGTTAACGTTACGTTAGCATCTGTTAAGGTATAACTGATGGGAAACTGTTTCTGTCGGGCTCTGTTATGGAACACATGCCACGCTGCCCTTACAAAAAAGAGGTGGAATAAGTTGATTTTATTTGACTGGATGTAATGAAAGGAAATTGCACAACTAATAATATTTTGTAATGTATGAGCTGGTGTCAATGAGGTATGTTGTTGTGACTTTGATATGCTGTATACAGTGTATTGATGTGAGCAGCGCACTCAGATGAATGTGTGTCTGCCACTTTGAAATGACCCCACTCTTTATCTTATCGCCTCCTTTACTAATTCTACTTCTGTGTCCCCCAGGATTCTAAAAATGTGTTGTCTGTTTTTAATAACACACTCTGACGTAAGAAGCCACAACTGACTGGAGGAAAGTTTGCGATAAATAAAGAAAACAAGCAGCTCTTGCAGATACAGTGCGTCAGACCCACGGGAAAAGGAAAAAAAAAAAAAAGCAGCGGCGCGGCGAGACAGCCTCACAGTTTGAAAGTATGATCTGTTTCCTCAGCTGTCCGCCGGGTTTCATGGGGGACTTCTGTGAAGTGGAAGTTAACGAATGTTGCTCAGCGCCCTGCCACAACGGTGCCATTTGCCAAGATCTTATTAATAGCTACGTCTGCCACTGCAGGTCAGGTGAGTCACTCAGGCATCCAGCGAGTCTCTCAATTTACTTTGAAATGGGGGAACCGAAAGCAGTTTATTTGCCTTTACAGGAAACCTTTGTGGCTCATGAGCACGATTACTCAGTCGTAGCTCAGATGGATGTTTTACTGCGCCCCAGATGTGTTGAAGCACGTCGTATGTAAACCATGCTAATGCTTATAGAAGGCCCATATTGGATTGAAAGGGGGCCGTATAAAGAGTCACTAAAGGTTACCATAATGCCTGCCTAACTCCTGCGCATCAAAGCCGCGCTAAAGTCACCGTCTTTTCCTCCAGGGAGAAATTTGTAGCCGTACAGTAGTGAAAAAAAAAAGACGGTGATAAAAAGACGGTACAGCCCGGGCTCATTAAAATGTATGTGGCACGCTCTTTAGTGAAAGCCTTTTCTTGTCTTTGTGTGTGTGTGTGTGAACCCAAAAAGAAGCAAATCAATGTAGGAGAGTCTGATTGATATTCACTTCAGAGGGTGGAAGTGGGAGAGCCTGGGCTCACCACGGCACTCTGTGGGCTTTTGTTCCTGGCAGGTTGGACAGGCCTTCACTGTGAGGATGACATTAATGAGTGCCTTCCACAACCCTGCAACCAGGGGATATGCATTCAGAATGAACCGGGCTATGGCTACACCTGTTTCTGCCGTCCTGGATTTGTGGTGAGGCTCCCTTACCTTATATCTCGTCACCCCCCCCCCACCCCCTCTCAAGTGTGATTGCCTTTTTTCTTTATTGTTACATGCCATACAGGAAGATAATATTAAGTATTTGAAATATTTAAAGGGGCACCATGTTGTTTTGGAGAGGATATTCAAATATTATGAGGTAATAATACAAACACATCTAGGGTTAGGGGTATATATAGATTTAGTTAATAAACTAAGGTAAAATAAGGAGAACCCAGTTCAAAGCTAGAAATGTGTCAGGGTCCACCAAAAATGAACAAAGGAAAACAGTATGAAACTGTGCTTTTCTTTGAGGTCAAGCAAACAAAGAGAGTTTTATTTTTTGGTTTGTTTAGCCATAAAAAAATAATCAAATTCCCTTCCCAAAACTACATACTGCTCCTTTAATGTTGCACATAATAATAAAAATAATCTCAGTTTTCAGCATCAGATCCTATATTCACTCACATGTTTTGTTTTTTTTTTTTAATCCTGGCAACTGTTACATAATCTCATGTTCCCTACTTAATGCAAGCTCTTTCATTCAAACTGTGGACATTATCTGCTGTTTAGCATCTCACCGGCGGAATTGCGCCGCACATTTAGTTGTTTGTTTGTTTCCCTACACAGGGGAGGAACTGTGAGCACAACTATGACGACTGCCTGTTGGATCCATGTCCGGAAGCATTTTCCTGTGTAGATGGCATCAACAAGGTCAGCTGCCTGCCTCCTGTTACAGATTCTGTTCCCTTGGCGACTGTAGTCAAGAACATCACTCGCGGCCCCACACCCAGAGCGCCGACGCCAACACTCAGCCCGGCACCAGCAGCTGATCAATCCACAGGTACAGATCGCACTGGGCAGGCATATACAGACAAGCAGACGCAGTTATCTATTATATGATCTGTTATACTTTTGCTACACCACACTTCAGAGGTGAATCTTGTGCTTTGTATTTTCATTTCATTTTTGAGTCAGTGGTTCCCACCCTCTTTAGTATGTGACTCCTAATGAAAAGCATTGTCTACTTGTGGCCCTTTGTCCCGTTTTAGATAACTAGGACACATTTCTCTTCACATGGCATAGGATTCTAAGATTTTATTTACACTAAAGCCATTTCTCTAACTGGTCTGATTCTTTATTGATTCCCTTGCTGATTCCTGATACATTTCTTGTGCAGATAAAGTGTTAAACACAGTTGCACTTGTATGCGGAGAGTTGCATACTGTACGTGACATTACTGAAATTTAAGCATATCGCTGGTCTTTTCACACAAATGGTCATTTATAGGCATTTCTGACTCATTCTTGAAGAGAGTTTCCAGCAGCATAGACATATGAGTTTGTGAGTGTTTTGTCATGTGCAGTTGTGTTGTCAGAAAGCTTGGAGGCACAGGATTCTGATGGATCAGACAATTTGGGAACAGGTTTTTAATTCCCATCCTGATGCGTACACATTTTAGTATCTGTAAAAACAATCTGATATAGCTCTCAGAGGGTCCATCTGTCTGTGGACTAAGTCCTTTTACTTTCCATTTATAGTTGACTGCTGTTTTGTGGTTTATAAAAAAAAAACTAAAAAGTAAAGCACCAGGCACCAAGACAGATGGATGAAAAAACAAAAGGTGAGCTGAAGTCCCCCCCAAAAAATCAAAGGCTGGAAACAAAAGGGCAAGCAACTGACAAAACAGGCTGGAGAAATACCAAATTAAGTGAGATACAATTAAGGATGAAGCTTGGAGAAGACAGGCAGGACTGCAAAAAAACACAATCAGAATCTGAAACCCTTTAATGTCCTGCAGATGGGGAAATTTGTTTGTCCCAGCAGTGACAGAATATTACAGAACAAAAACCGATATCAAAAATAAACAATATAATTAGAAAGAGAAGAAATAAAATAGAATAGACGTATATGCATATTTACAAGATATAGTGCAAATTTAACAGCACATTTTTATACACAGATTTTAAATACAAATAATAAATATGGGTGTTAAGGAAATTGACCATCAAAAACAGAAATGAGTTTTGTACAGACATATTGCACAGTGCACAGTACAGGGTGAGGTCTGTCGGGAGCAGTGCTGGTTGTACAGTCTGACAGCAGCAGGAAGGAAGGACCTTCGATACCTCTCCACGATGGGGGGAAATAAACACACGTGTCCACAAAAAAAAAAAGTGTGGAAAAAAGACAAAGACAGGAAGTGGAAAAGTCACAAGACGCATAAGGTAATCATAATATAATCTACTGAATAATAACTAAAACTAAAAAAAAGCCAGCCATGACAACTGCTCGCTAATAGCACCCCTCACAGACCTTGACTTTTAGTTGCCAAGTATTTTGTCATTGTTGTATTGTTTTTCTTCCACCACTGGGTATACAGTCTATGCTGCACAGTCATCTTTTAAAAAGGTATTCAGTTTTAGGTTTCCAATTGTTAAAGACATGTGTGAAGCTTCAAAGGCTGCATATAATTAAGGAGTTTAAAGTATATTTTTTTTTAATATTAACTCTCTTCTATGAGGAAGAACTTTGAGTCAATATCATTATGAGTTCTATTTATGTATCGTAAAGCCCAGACTCAAGGCTTGCTGAGAGGGAATCATTGTGATGGAGAATCATTTCCCCACCACCAAGAATAGCACCTATTAGCTTAATGATAGATCAGCCGCAATATGGCAGTGTATCAACTTAAATGAATGTTTCTTAATCAAGTCACAGCTCCCATTACTATGCTATTACTTCCATTAACATTGTGTGTGCAAGAAAGTGACACTAAATTATTTCAATTGTTAAGCCATTACACCAATCAATTTGTGCTGACGGTGGTCCAGGGATTTTTTTTCCTTTTTTTTTTTTTTTACAAATTACAAAGCTATCCTTCCCTTGTCCTTCCCACCAAACATTTTTTGCTGCACAAGGTTTGCCAGTAGCGAATAAGAGAGGGGTCCCACTGAGCCTGTAGTCCAAATGTGATTTTTAGAGCCTTTGGAACATGGCAGGAAATGATATATTAGGTTTGATTGAGTGAATGTCACAGTTTGCGGTGGGGAAAAAATCCTGTTAAAGGCTAGTTTTGTATTGGCCACTAAGGTGCATTTTTCCATTTCTATTTCAGGAAAATAATTTCTAAGAGTGATAAGTCCAATCATTATTTGGTTCTATATCCTTTAGCACTCAAATGATAGACACAGAACACAATATGTTGCACATTATTGGTATTGGATTCAGTCATCTGTGTGAGAGGAGGAATTGGGAGCGCTGGGCAGATTGTTCTGTCCTTGACAGATGAGGTCTGTCTACCTTTGAAACTGCTCACAGAGCTGTAAAACAGACCTATTGAACACAGACGAGCTTGAGCCAATTCTGTGCGACACTCTGAAAATCACTCCGTGACAAACGTAATGGAGTCCTCCCCGGTTGCACCTGATCCAGCCTCTCATCCAATGCGCTCCCACCGCACCAGCTCAGAGAGGGTTAAACTTACACACAAGGTGGTGGTAAAGAGAAACAAACCCGAGCAGCCGCACACCGAAACATCCCTTTACTCTCTTACATGTAAGTGCATAATCAAAGTAAATAAGTTTAAAAGCGAGGGGGCCCAGAAACTCATGACTTCATCTAACTAGGTCACCATCTAAACGCATGCAGTGCCCTTGGTGCTGCTTGAAATAGACTCAGACAGGGCTCCTTTAAACCTAAGACTGCTCCACAACCTTTGAAACATGGCAAGTCAATGGGAATTTAAACATAGAGAGGGTAGTTTATACAGCACACTCACATTAGAGGATGACATTTCCTGTTAACAACAAAATTACATGGAAATTTGTTTCTGTATCTTATAAAAAAGGGAAATCAGTTGAGTTTCAGAAGCAAACCAGTGACAACAAAAACTTTTTTTCTTTGTTTTTTTTTTTGTCTCCCGGGTCTCCTTTTCCCCTCCATCACTGTACGCGCGATGCTGAGCTCCACAGTAATTTTAGCTCCACAATGTGAGAGCTGATGAGAATCTGGGAGAGGACACTGCAGGTGGAGGGAGGCTTACCGCGGCTAAGCCACGCTTTGGTTGACTTTCCTGGGAGTGATCACACCGGAGCAGGTGAAGCCGTTATCTTCCGCGGCAGAAACGGAAATTACTTAAGCTCCTCGAAAAATCAACGTGATGAGTAAGAGGTTAGCCCGGAGGGTCCTTTTCAAACATGCACCGCCAGTCCCCGGGGGGCAGTCACCTCGCTAACCTTCAGATTTTTTTCAGATTCACGTGCACGCGTTCGTGCGCAGAGCTCGTTGGTGTTAGCATGTTTTTATCGTAGTTTGTTTATAATTGAGTTGGCAGTGGCTGATTAATGTGCCCATAACCATTCTGATATATTCAGTGACACAACTTTGCCAGTGAGTCATAATGACATGTGCTTTATGTGCACAGTTATGAATATTCATGAGGAGAGATGAAGAAGAAAGCAGTGTCTAAATGTGTCGTTTGAGCTGCAGTTTGTGGCCCGAGTGATCCTGTACGGTAACTGACAGCGCAGTGATTTCGTCAGTTATTTTTAAAACCAGATGCAGATATAATTAGACAGGGTTTTGAAAAAACAAAATAGACATATTATATTTAGGATTTCGTTCCTATGTGTGTCCCAGCAGGATAATAGTATTCAGCTAAATCTTCCTACATTGCATATCTTGAATGTAAGACATTTTTCTGCCAGTAGAAGTACAGAATGACCTTTTGCCTTCCCTCAGGGCTCTGAAATTGCAAGGGGTCCAGGAATGATCCTCAGCAGTATTTTATCTCTGTCCTGTGACAAGTTCAATCAGTCAGTCTATTACCTCCCCCAATAAATCAGGGACCAAACAGGAGTCACATCCCGGCTTTTTAAAAATAAATGGGACATTACGTCCATATCAATTACATCCCCCCCCCCCCGTCCAAAGTCTGTCCTCGTGTTAATTGATCCCAACGTGTTTCTCCAAATTTATTTTTTCTGCTGGAGTAACTCGTGCTTTAACCCGACTGACATCTGCAAGCAGTCTGCGCCGCCGCATTCATTCCTAAGTTACATTAAATGACTCATTTCAATTTTCTCACCTCTTTTATGGACATGTATTAAGACCGGCCCTAATTAAATCTGATCTGAAAGATTTATGTCAAGGAATATTCCCTCTGAGACTGACTTCCCCCCCCCACTACTGAAAGCAGAAAAGCTTTTTGAACAGAGTACAGTAGTGACAAAACCCCTTCTCAGCAGTATTTCAGCCCTCTTTTTCCTGCTACAATGAAAATACTCATTCTGTGCATAACAAGATATTGAAAGTGAAAGTTTAAATCGTGCACATTTGCAATTTAGATTCCGCCCGACTAGTTACTTGGAAGGTTAATCTGGTGTGAGAACGTCAGGTAATGGTTAAAACAGGAGACCTTTGAAGGAGAGGACTGAAGCTAACTGCTAATGAGGTGTGATGCTGCCTCCTGGCAGCAGCCTCAAACTGCATCAAAGACTACAACAGGCTAAACAAGGCTTTAAAATTAATGAATAGCTTTGTCTCTGAGGGGTAATTTTCCATCATCAGCATTGGCAAACCCCATTGTCAGGAGTGAAGCGCAAGACAGCGTAGCATTGTTGCTGTTTGCATTCATCCTCATTAATTCCCAGATCACAGTAGGACTGCTCTCGATAATTCTCACTTTTTTATTTATTTATTTTTTTGTGTTAGGGGGATTTTCCTGGGGGTGTTGGTCATATAGCTCCCCAGAGAAATGTGAGTATTTAGGTTAGCTTGTTTGCCAACTGCCCTGAGGGGCCCCCGCTGTCAGATCAAAGGGGGCCCGGCCTATTAGCAGCTGACGTGTAACAAATATTGATAAAGGTCTCACTTTGCAGCTGCACGATTAATCACGGCAACAACTTTAAAGGAGCACTGCTGATTTCTCTAGTGTAATGATTTTTTTTTTCTTTCTTTTTTTTTTTTTTTATGAACAGACAGAGCATGAGACAGGTGCATCCAGCCACGCTTCTCGTTTTAAGAGCCTCTCCGGTCCGACTTTTCGGCAACAAATTGCACTGCTTCCTTCAAATGAGAAATATATTGAGCATGAGCGCCGATAATGCTTCCATCCAATTGCAGTCTGAGTCAGTCTTTTAAGTTTGTCTGCGTCACTACCCTCAATAAGCTCGCGGGCAGTGGAACTTTTACTGAAATATCCAGTAATTGCCCATTCTCATGGATGATATAAGCCAAGTTATTCCACTATAAAATGAGGCATGTAATAAACTTGTGCGAATACGTTCATTGCAGCCAAGGCTCCTCTCTCGGCTAATATAGTGCCATTTGCATGCTTCGCAGCTTTTTGGCAAATAAGACTATTTACAGTATGCCTGTACAGTGGGAGAAAAAGGCTGTGATGTTACCCGGAGCCCTGCATACCTTTTCTTCTGCTTTCAAAAGAATAATTATCTACTCTCTGCCTCTACTTCCCACAACAGATTGCCTGAACTATTCTTTAAAAGCTATATTCCATCCATTTATTTGATGGATGTATTTGCATTTTTCTGCAGCAACACACAGCAGCGTGTGTGCGACCGCATAAGCCAGAAAGTTCATGTTCGAGCCTCGGCGACAACAAGCTTCTGCCCTGCCGAGGTCTCCTTCACCCAGACTCTGTATCTTAAATAATTCTGAGGCTGCCGTTCTCTGTCTCACCCTGCGCTCTGACCTCCCAGGGGATGAAATGAGTGAATTGTTGAATGCCTCTGTCAGGGATCAATAGAGTATCTCAGTAAAATTTTCAGTAAAGATGCATAAACTGCAGTCCATCCTTTCTTTTGTTTACCCCACCACCTCACCATGTCTGCCTTCTGTATTTTGTGATTTTGCCAGATTCAAGCTACACTCACTACTTTGGGGATTCGTACCTGGAGTTTGAGGGTATCGACCTTGACGCGCTCAACAACATCACTGTGAGATTTCAGACTCGAGCGGCTCAGGGAACTTTGCTCTACGTGGACCAAGGGCCTGCCAACGGCGATTTCTTCTTCATGAAACTCTACATCAGGGAGGGACGCTTGCAGGTAAAGACTATTATTTATCCTGCGTGATTATTATGCTCATCATTAAATCACTGCATTCATTTTTCTCATTCCACAGAATAATATGTGATGCTTTATACAAAGATTCTTGTAATAAGCATGAATTCATAGTTAATGTCCTCATATGACATTATTATGTGTTATGTGTTAATAGCATCTTTAACAATTTATTGATAAATTATAAGACATTTATAAGCAGCAGTTTATAGGCTGCTATAGAATGTAAATAAAGTCTTATGAGTTTCTTATGATTGTTTATAAAAGCATAATAGACACAATAATTGAGTTTAATTAACTTACTTATTGTGTCATTGTTAAACTTTTACCCAGCATGTTTCTAGCTTCATAAAAAATGTACATTTGCTCTGCACTTAACAGCCATTACGTGTCAATTAGCAGCCATTACGTGTCAATTAGCAGCAATTATGCTCTTATTACCAGGCAACTATGCTTCTTTGCAGCGACCAAATCTAAATCGAGGACGATGTCATGTTAGAGTTAATAAATCCTATTATTATGTACTTATTGTACATATGTACTACCCTGCCCTCTCTCCTCTCTATCTTCTGGTCTACCAACCAATAAGGCGAAACCTAAAAAAAAAATCTTTACAATAACTCTTGATAAGTGCATAATAAAGATAAATGAATAAAAATAAAATGTATTAACCTAAATAAATTGTAAAAAATGTATGAAGTGCTTGCATGTGTCTTATAATCTGACACTAAACATGTTTATGATGCTGTTAATAACACTTATAAAGTCGTAACACATAATAATGTTAGAAAGCATCTTGTAATGGCTTATAAGCCTTATTAGCTGCCTTCTACAAGGACTAAGTTAACTTTAGACTCTCTCTCAAATGTTTCAGTACGCCTTTTGCTGCAATGAAGAGGAAGATGTGAGACGGATCGGCACTGTGGTTCATGTCGATGACGGCGAGGTTCACATTGTTAATATCAGGTGTGTTCTTTTTTGTTCTTTCCGCGACACTGTGTGTTGTGGTCAGTTCATATGTGAGAAAAAACATGTTAAAAAAAGTGAGTAGTTAGAATTTCATTTTTCCAGCTTTTAATTTGCCGGATGTATGAACAAAGATGTCAAGCCTAGCTGCAGCGTGGTATGTGTCTGTTTCATGCGATCATATTTTTTTGTATTTTCTGTTAAGAGAAAAAAAATGAAGGCGCGTTCAGGATAAGCTACTTAGTAATATACAAATTTTGCTCAAATAGTGTTAGCACCTCAGGTGGTATTAACTTGATCCGTGGTTATCCACTCATTTCAAGTGTGGCAGTCTTTCTCTTCAGAGAAGGACTGTAACTAATACCAGGGGAAGATGTTTAATTGGCAGGAATCACCAGACTGAGAATTCAGATTTTATTGCGAATGGGCAAAAGGGCTTACAATTTAAAGAACTAAAACAAACGTCAGAATGTGCCTATTAAAATGCATTAGTGATCACTGACCATGTTTTATTGGCTGTTCTAAAGTCTTCATTTGCAGTTTTTCATTACGAAAAGATTAACAAGCAGGAGCCGAGCACAAAATCAATGTTTAAATGATTTAAAGTGAGGCAGTGGCCCCTTTAGTTATATTGTTCCTAAGCCCATGTGCAATCTCGCTGCCAGCCCTCTCCATTATACCCTGACATGAGAAAGATTGTGGTTTCGTTTTCGAAACCCAAAGTTTATTATGTATGAGCTGGAAGCTGAAACAAAGCGGGTAATGTTCAACTCGTATCAAATCAGTTTACTTTTGAATGTTAAATAAAGTCCCGATGGTCTCTCCTTAAGTGCAAAGAGGCCATTTCATCACTTTTAGCAGAAGTTCTGTTTGGGCAGGGATAATGATTTTCTGCACTGATCTTTTTTCTTTTTTTTTTTGGTAAACACTGAGATGCTGAGATTGAGAGAAAGAACTGAATCAAGGTTTTCTGATGATGAAATTCATAAACAGAGAGAAGATAAAGCAGTGAAGGTCATTATGAGCACGCTGTGCCAAAGGTGAGCAAATTATATCCTGTCGAAGCAAAGCCGAGTGTGAAGGTTGCCTCATGTTTCTTGGCAGAAAACTGCACTGGCCTAAATATGCAAAAGCATCCAGAAAAGCCTATCAGGTTTAAGGGATACAAGGCTCCACCCCTTTTTTGTGTGTGTGTCTGTGTGTGTGTGTTTTTTTTTTTTTTTTTCCCCTGCAAGAAAAATACAACAGCCGTATGAATCAATCATAATGTTCTGTACCAACCCCTTGGAGACATTTGCGAGAAAGAGAGCTGTCATAACTAGAGGGTTGGGAGTATGGAAAAATGGTTCCTGGTGTCACAAAGCAAATTCTTTGTAATTGTCTGATGGCCGAGTCCGTCCATCTTTGTCTGGTTTGACCCAGAGCTACAACGCCACGGCCATCCTCAACGTCGCTGCCTAACTCATTATAGACTTTTAATATATCTTCCCGTCAAAGACGCTTTTCAATATGTTAAATAGAAACCCAGTGGGGCTGACTTCTCAAGGACAGTGAGCACAGTGCCCTCTGGCTGCTGGCCAGGCCGCTCTGGCAGACTGCTTCTAAATTAACCGCTTCTCCACGCCGGCTCTAGAGGAAGGACTTATGCAGCTCGGAGTTAGTGCCCCGAGTGTTTAGCCGGCATATGCAACAGCCTGCAAAGCACAGGCTTAACAAATCAGACTAGATTGCTTCGCGGGCCTCCTAACTTCCACTCGGGGAACAAGGGGTATCGGGAGACACCGGAGAGGAGAATGTGCATCTGTGGCCCGAGTACCCTCGAGCTGCAGATGGTTAGTCCAGAATCTGCACTTAGGTAATTATCTGCTTTCCCCCGTTGTCTCAAAGTGGAGAATTGGTTTTTAGAAATCTATGAATTGCTGTGGGGTGGGTCCAAAATAGTAAGACACCTAGAGAAAACACAATGGGGTTCAGCTGTCGCACCTCGGAACAGGATTGTGATAAAGGAATGTATCAACAGAGTAAACAGAACAATTGCACGTCAATTACCTCAGTTTTTGGATCTTCGTTTTCTACATTGCAAAGCTCGAGTGCGACAACAGAATGTTATAATTGAAGGCATATATGTTCATATTATCCCCTAATACTGTGAAAATCCTTTTTATTATGAAGCCGTAGAAAACATGTCTCTTTATTATTAACCACATGCAGAAGAACTCTTGTCATGTTAGTGTCAGCCAAACCTTGTATTTTAAAAAGGGGATGAGCGATTTTTCTTATCAAGGCCTTGAAAGATATTTCCATTTTAATTTGAAAGAATGCATTTACATTTTGGAGACTTTCGTCATTGAAATCATCCAATGAGAGAAAAACACATGTGCTGATGTGAAATTAATAGCGGCTCATACTTTCTTTTTTATAGGCAACGCTTGACCCCCTGTGAAGCAGAGCTCACTCTCTCTGGTCACGAGAAAATCAGAAGCACAGCCAGTAATTATTGGTTGGGACACATGATCCAGAAAACGAACCACATCTTTACAGGCGGTCTGCCACAACAATATCTACCCAATCAGGTGAGGCTCTGACAGCGCTGTTGGATTTCTCAACCAGCATGAGATCCTAAACGAGATGCATTCTTTAAAAGCATCATGTATATAACACACTATATCATTAAAACTGCATATATAAACTATAAAAAGATGTGAATTGTCCAAATGAACATTGTTTTTGTTTTTTTCTGCCTGTAGAGAGCGAAGCCTTTCCACAACTACACTGGCTGCATTGAAATAATTGAAATGAATAAACTGAGGAGCTTTTACACATCCGACGCCATCGCCAGCAGCAACGTAGAACAGTGCAGGTAAACTCTCTGGATTCAGAAATCAATTGCCTCATCATGAACTCCTCTATTTGATTTAATTTTCACCCGGCATGTTTTGTTTCTCGCTCATGAATCAGGGTTTGTTTTAGTTGGTCGGTTTCCAGGCTCGAGCAACAAAAAGTCCCCGAAGGAAAATCACTCAAACACGTTAACAAAAGTGTGTTTATATCGTTAAAGTTGGATCAAACGGTTTTAACAAGCGCCACTGGTCACATTTTTCTTTATCCGATGCAGTGGAGGAAATCTGACCACTTATCTTAATAAGCAGCGCTTCAGTTTCCCTTTCTCTCTTGGATTTTAGTCTGTCTGCCTGGTGAATGACTGCATTTACCTCACAATTAAGGCAGGCAGATTCGCTGCACAACAGACCCTAAAAGCAACTAATAACAACGTCTAATTGGATTTTTGTCCACTCAGACGGCTCCAACTTTTGTCCAATTTTTACAGACACACATTGTATGCCGTGGAAGCTTCGACAGCAACTTCCTCAAGTTTGACAATTCAATCAACCACCTCTGACAGAGTGAACGTAACGATGGCTGCGGCGGCGGAAGCTTCCACGCAAGCACCAAAACAACCTCCGCGTGAACCTCAACTTTGCCGCGACGGTCTCTGCCGCAACGGAGGGACGTGTCATCAGCCGCCTGGCAGAGCTCAGCCTTCCTGTCACTGCCCGCTTCACTTTACTGGAACTTTTTGTGAGAAAGGTAAGCTTGGAAATTTTTTTGCCGTTCTTTTTTAGCTGACAGTTTTTGTTTTTTTCTCCCAGCTCCTGTGTGCAATTGTGATTTATACACAATCACACACACACACACACACACACACACACACACACACACACACACACACACACACACACACACACACACACATAAGAGCTGTAAAAAGAAAAAAAAAGCTTAAAAAACTACTGTACTGTGACCTCCACTATAGTATCACCAAGAGCCAGCCAACAAATTATGTTTGTTAATATATGCTGAGCCTCTTTGGCTAATAGGTTTCACTACGAGGGAGAATGGAGTCGGCTGCAATAGGAATTTTTGAGTGATGTGAATTATTCAGGATGTGATTAATGAAATGAAAGATCCGTATAAGCTGCTTGAACCGTCGCCGTGTCCATGTTCACCGCCAGCGCTAGTCGAGAACGAGAAGGCGACCTTGCGAGCACTTTCTACATTCAGCTCGAGCGCTGACCCTTGTCCACATCAAGAAATATTTATTTCATTCTAAGGGAGACAGCAGTACCACACACACACACACACACACACACACACACACACACACACACACACTGAGGAGTTTTCTTTTCCTTCTCAGATTTCTTTTCAGTGCACTTAGATGTGGCTTCCGACACCCTTTTCTGGGTTTCTCGCCATGCGTGATGTGCTCTGGCAGTGTAGACAACAGCCTCGTGTATTTTGCTATTGTGGCCACTCTCTGTCTCTGACAACAGCAGTGACACCAGAAGTGTGAATTAATTGCCTGTGTGCTTGATAAGGCCAGGCGAGCCGCTCAAAAGTGAGAGACATGTCGGATGGTGTTGTGATAGCTGCACTCCCCTGCAAGAGCTATAGTATGTGGTAAATCCTCCACCGCAGATTAAAAAACACCCCACTGTGATAGAGAGTAAATATGTTGATGAGACAGTCGCACGAGTTTAGTCAGCTTGGTGCGTGCATTTGTTTGACTTTTCTGTCGCTACGTAGGTGGATTCAGGTGGAAGGGAATTATGACTGGAATGCAAATTGTCTCCGATTGAGACATGCGCGGCATGTCTATCAGGCTTCTCCACATGTTGGGCTACTTGACATTTATTGGGTTTGGAGGACGGCGCCCTCTTTTTTTGTTGCCTTTGCAAAACAAAACCAGAGCAGAAGTGTGAGGACTGGATTTAACAACATTTATCTGCTCAAGCTTGAGTAGCAATCGTTAGCATGTTTAGCTAACTAATTGATTGCTTCTCTCCAGGTCAAGGAGCATATCATTTGTCAGTCGTTTGTGGTGGTTACAGGTTGCATTCAAAAATACAAAAAATCCCTCCCAGACTTAAAGTTAATCATAACTTACTTTATTATTTTCAAGCTGTTTGGTATGTTACATATGCCAGACATGTATTTTTGATACATTCATGATTCATTCTTGTCATACTAAAATACTTGGATAGAAACAGTTACAGTTCTCTAGAATAATATATAGGATGAATGTACCCTACGTAATTAGGTTGTAAGCTCATTTTTTTACAGCATATATGCAGCAGCTGGTAGCTCTGTCAAGCTGTGCTGCATTTTTTGTAATCTTTTTTATCGGCTTTGTTTCCAAAAAACCTGCGAGAAAATGTAGCCCTATGGAAGAAATACGTACGGAAAATGTGGGTTTTGGATTAAGAGTAATGGACTTAAGGGGACTTTTTCAGGTCACACATTATGACCAAACAAGTACTCATTTCCAGTGCGTCAGCATGGCTGTGCAGTGTTGAAGTGCAACGGCGATGAACCAATCTTACAGTTTAGCATAAGTGAAAATAAAAGCACCAGGGAATGACTCGGGGCTGCTTGTTTTTATGAGAGAGATGAATAAATTTGGCCCTCCAATCTCATGTAAATGTATAATGCCCTGCGGCTTCATCGGTGACCCCACAAACATGAGTCACAACCCGTTCGTCCCTTTACTATCAAGAGGGATGTGTTTGACTATATAGACGCTCACATCCAGACGGAAGAAATAGCTTCTGTCCAGAGCTGTCTGCGGCTTATCAACACACGACTGAACACTGGACACTGAGACGTCTACTCACCATCGACGGTCTGCCATCCCCGGGTCCACTCACACTGTTTTTTACTATATTACATTATTACATTCAATCATGAAAAGTATTGATTTGTTCTGACTATATTATAATCTTTTGCTATATCACAATATGTGATTATTTCTGTAATAATCTATTCATTGCATCTCTACTGATACTTCACTACCACTGCACAGGGACCTACATGTAAACTTAAAGCTAACATGCTACCTCACTGTAAAATACGAACAGTTCTACAGTTGTTTACTGTGGTCCTGCACTGTAATGTTGCATATATATATATATATATATATATATATATATATATATTATATTATATATATATATATATATATATATATATATATATATATATTATATATATATATATATATATATATATATATATATATATATATATATATATATATATATATATATATATATATTATATATTGTATGTCATGTATGTAATACTGCAAGTGACGATCGATCAGGGTTGTTGTATTTATTTGTTTTTCTTAGACATATTGTTAGTATCACCTCATTAAAAATTATCATTGTTTTTTTCCCTGCCTGACATAAATGAGTTTAACTTGGAGTCAGAACAGTCACTTAACCTCATGTGAGCTTAAACTAAGGATTGCTTATTGCAATATATCAAATTCAGTACGTTCAACCAAGTGAAATATTGTAAAATAACTTCGTAGCTGTGAAATGTCATCCCCTGTTTCATGATTTTGGCACTTCTTTCATTAGAACATCCAAAAGCAGTATAAGAGTCTGGCATTTTCTACTCGTTGAGCGGGTCAGAACACTGAAGCGAGATGGCTGCCGCAGAGATGCATCTCGCAAGCCATAAAAAGCAGCATCTACTTTATACTGTATATCTGCACCACTTAGTCCTCATCCTAAAGGCTTTTTTCCTCTTGTAAAGTGAATCAAATTTGAGCAAAGTATTTAAGCAAAGCAGCTAATAGGTTTATGTCAGAATGACATAACCGTCTGACCTTCCATTTCTCCATATTTTCTATATTATGGAAAGAAGTGCTTTAAAATGAGGCCGCAGCAAAAATCCGGAAAATAAATCCCCGTTCTGTCACTCCTGTCTAGAACAAAGTAATGAAGTGAAATGCCGAGTGATTTCTGGGTGACAACTTAGTCGCCGTTATCACTGTAAACGTGTCTGTGTGAGAACAGACAGCTTTATCGAGCCTATATCTCTTTCTTTTTTTTTTCTCGGCAGGTCAAAGAGTGTCGCACCAACAATGCTCTCACTCACGGCTTTTGAATAAGGAGCTCTGGATAACAGAAGCTACCAAATGTCATATGTGCTGTACATTTTTAAGCCCAGGGAATGTTTTAAGCGGCAGGAATTTGCATTTCAAAGAGAACCCAATAATGAACACTGGATTGATCTTCAGCTCCACCATCCCTGAACATGATTTATGCTGATAGCTTAACCTTGTATTTACAGAATACAAGGAAGTTTGACGGAAATGCTGCTCGGAGTTAATGTTAACAGTCGTTAACGTGGCTTGAGCTGCCTGCGTGCACCTGACACCTTTACTTGACACCTTTTGCCATGTGTTCTGAAAATGCTAATTTGCAGGTGTTTAAGTAACCGACTGAAATGTTATTTGTGTCTCCAGGCACTGTAACAAAAACGATGCTATTTTTGTGACTTCACTCTCATTTGCTTTTCCCGTGGGAGACGCCTACGTCGAGGAAAGCGGTGCAACCCCCCCCCCCCCCTGCATGACAGAGACGCCAGCTATTAAAGAGGCTTAGCCAACTTCTGAACAGACTGTACGTAATAGGAAATATGAATCATTCATTGATCCATTCACTCATTTATTCATTCATTTGCTCCTCACCAGGTTCAGAGGAGGGTAATAACTAATATCATCGCACGATGACCGAGTGCGTGGATATATTGCCAGTGTGACAATGTGCGGGCGTAAGGGTAACCTTACTAATTGGAAATTAACCTTGATAACCCAAAGATGCATTAAAACCTGACTATTTGATGTAATGGTGCGTAACAAGGCCCGCAGTAAATTCCCATACCTGTGAAATGAATCAGATGTTATGCTTGATTTGATATATTCTCACAATTGTGTAATCTCATTTCATACTTCATTCTCATCAGTCATTTAAAAAAGTAATGGGATTTACCCTCAGATTTCCCCCCTCCATGACCATAAAGTAAGTTCCTGCTTATCCCTCAACTTGTCACACATAAACTTTTCCCTTAAATACCAGCGGTGGCCTTTTAGACTCATTTCTGCTGAGTTTGAGGAATCGCTCCTCCTCACAAGCAGTTCAGTCTCTCAGGTTTTAACAGAGTGCAATCTCATATGAGCACTCATCCAGCGATGTGCTTTGCAACAGTAGTTCTTGATAGCCCACAGACGGAGTCCACAGGCTGTTTATATGCTGACAGGGTCCGCGAGTGTGTATCGCCGCGGCAACTTCGCTGGGCGACAACCTTGTCCTCACATCGAGTTGAATTAAGAATAGACACGAGAATGTAACAAGTCACCCCTGCTCTCGGTTAATTATAGATATGTCATTGCTCCCGGTGACTAACGATGTCGACTTGTTTGTGTCCTAGATGAAATGCTGACATGTCGCACACTGTGCATCTAAGAGAAATATCACGTTGCACCAGTCTTTGCAGCCCCTTATTTTACTTTTCAAGAAGGTCTGATCTGCTACTGGTGTGATCAATGTTAATAATACATGTATGAAATAGAGGCTAGTAGTAGATCATTTGGCTTGCTATCTGATGAAAAACATAGATTGATTAGCACTCTCCCAGGCTATACATAAAAGAAAATTAGGAACATAGTCAAGTCAATTTTTTTAACATGGCCCAAAACCACAGATCAGAAATTTGCCTTAAAGGCAAAGTAATCTCCCAAAACACCCTCCATCTTCAGTGCCTTTGATCAGATGAGCAAGCACTCCCACATACAGTACTGTACCTCCCACTGATACACAAGATTCCCAGCATTTGAAATGCCAGTATTAAAAAAGTGCACCTTCTGTTTTTTTAACGTGGATACAGATGAACATACATCGAAAGGGGATCTGCAACAGATGTCATGTACAGAGAGGGTTCAGCTGGGGGCTAATTTGTAGCCCCAGCACCTGCTTAGGTTTTCATAAACAGGTTTAAACAACATCAGATCAAAAATTAAAGCAGAAGAGATGATAAAATAGACTGTGTAATATATGCATTGTCTATTTATTAGTTACTTTTACACAAGTACTGTACTCAGTTTCATAGTTTATTTTGCCACTTACCTTCACTCCATCTGGGCAAATACACTTTTTACTGCGCTACAGTTGCTTTGCAGATTGAAGATTTTAATAGAAAACATACATTTATTATTACATATTATGATGAAATATAATGTACTGCTATATTTTCTACCAGTGACTGGTTTTAATTCAATCAAGGCTCATCCAGTATGTTAGAGTAAACATATTTAAGAGTAAATCTGCTACATCCAGATTTAAATTTAGATTGGCATCAGCCACCTAAATCAGCTGTTATTTTTATCAGTATCTATGTAGTATTTCCTGAGAAAGTAACAAAAATACCGAATACAGCCCATCAAGCAATGCTACGGAAAGGGAGAAAATATTCATGGATCAGTCCCTTTATCCCAGCTGGCACCAAAACAAAAATGGGGTCTATTCCGGGCAGAGAGCAATCTTCCACCCAAGTTTTGGAGACACTTCATAAAGGTGTTGTTGGCAAACAGTTTGTTTGCAGTTTCTTCAATTCTGATTGTCTTCGCTTCTTAGACAGAGCTGTAGCTTTTATGAAATCAGTGTTTTATATGTGACCAGCGGATCCTTAATTCACTTGTCAGTGCTAATGCCCAGTAAAGCTCCAAACTCCCCTTGGTAGTATATCCTGTAAGACATCTGGCTTTCTAACTACAAACTGTTCTGCCTGCTCACATTTAATATCACCATGTAAGCTGAGCCACTACAATTGTGTGTTTCATTTTTGCTTTATTTAGCACATGAAGAATTTCAGTCCAAAGCAGCTTTCAGACCTACTCAGATTTAGAAGCTTAACTTATGTGCGGCCTCTGCATACGTATCTTGAAATGTGCGAGCTGTCAGTCTTGCCCTCTTACGTTTGGACCCTGGGGCTGCACCTCCGGTAGTGTGTGCCGCACTCCAGGCCAGCACCCAGTGGTTGAGTGGGCATTTGATATCATGTAGCCAACCATAAGACAGGTTTTGTCAAGATAAAGCCAGTTCATCTAAGTACGTCAGCACTTTAAGCTATGATAAATTGTCTCTCCAAGAGACGACACAGTAGGTCGTAGACCTTGACAAAGACATTCTGTCAGGTATGTAAGTATTCAATTGAAAGCTAAGTGATCACAAAAATTAGTTACGGGGTAAAAGGCTGCGAGGTAAGAAGGTAGCCAAAAAAGACCGAACCAGTGAAGCAGGAAATTATTCAGACTTGGTCTGTATTGATCATGACCTCCTTCTACGGCTCATTACCTTATGTCCTTATTCCTCGCACATTTAAAGCTTTGGTGTAGGATGTTGGCTCAAGAGGAATCATAGTAAAGTGGGAGTTGGGAGCACAGTTTTGTCCCATTTATGTCTTATCAGCAACCTTAACCTCACCACAACATCAGACCCAATAAGATAGTGCACTTGTTTTTCATTGAAAGTGCTGTTTTGTTTTGGTGTGAAGAATTTTAGAAAAGGATTTTCCAAAAATGGGCCGCTTCTGATATTTTGCCTTTACTTTCTCCAATTGAATCTTGGCCGTAAACAGTATAATACAGTATTGTGATTTATAGCAATATAACAATTTTCAAGAAACAGGAGGTACTTAATTGGCTGTGATTACATTTGATGTGTGTGGGTTTATTTTTTGTTTGCTTGTTTTTTTTTTTTACAAGAATCTAATTATAAGATACGAATTGTCCCATGGTGCAGGTAATGTTTTTATATTACAGGACAAGAGAGAATCTTTTCTCCAAACGTAGTGAGGAGACTTATCCAAAATCTTTCTTTACAAGCAAAGAAAAAGAGCTTTCTTCGGGGTGTTGAGCCTCTCTGTTTCTGTGTTTGACACATAATGGGACCTGATGAGGGGTTGTCCACTTCCTGCTTTGCCAACACACTGGCTAGGTGCTGCCAGCTCTTTTTGTGGGCATTGAGAGTGTGTTTGTTGTAATTGCCGGTGCCTTTAAAAATGTGCCAGCTCAATCTGCCTTACTCAGAAATTGCCAGCAAACATTACAGGATTGATTCATCATTCTCAGCCCAAGAAAAAGACGCTCCTCCTTCCTCGACAAAAGAAACAGTTTTGTAGTTTTGGCTTTGTTATTTTAAGTGTTGGCTTTCATCTCCGCGCCACATAATTTTCCACGCAACTCGGAGGAGTCCTCCACCATGATTGGTGGGGAAAAGAGCGAGAGTCGGAGGGCGGCAGAAAGCACAGAGGCAAAGATGACATTTTTGACAATTTGAGAAATGCTACCACCAGAAACTCTTCTCAGGTGTCGGTCTGGTAACTGATCATTAAACTCGACCGAGTCTGCATCATGCTGGGCCCGAGGCCACTCTGCAGTCCTTATTGTCAAACCCAGCAATTTACCTTGCTTATATTTTCGCTTACCAGTTCACTCTGCTGCTTTCATAGCCTCGTTAAGGACATTTCTGAACAGGCTGTCGACATAAATGACATAAATGAACGATACACTGGCATTGCATGATCCCTGCTGCCATTAATAAACCGGTTGCACCCCAGTCCACCAGTGTGTCTGACTCAAGGCTCAGGCTGTCCAACAGTAAATTACACGAAAAAGCAGCATCCACACAGTCCTCTCTTTTTTATGACAATCCAATAGGCACAGTGCCAATACGTCGCAGAAAAATGATCAGAAAAGCCAAAAACACATTACGTGAGCGAGCGCTTCCAGCATTTGACACTGATTGAACTTGCATCTCTAGTCCTGTCGCCACTCACGAACAATTCCAACTTTTAAGACCACTGCTATATGTTACGTGGTTCATCAAATCGTTCATTTGTCTCCGCGTTGCTTTTCGTGTGCTGTCTAGTCTGCTCTAAATGTCGTCAGTCATTCACTGGTCTGCTCTAAAAATCCATTTGATCCAACAGCAAAGTCTCAACCAAAAAAGCGAACACAAGACTCATGAGAGGATTTTCATATTGCTTTCACAGTAAAAAAAAAAAAAAAAAAGAAAAAGTTTTTTGAAGCCTTCACACATACTGTATTTTATGAGCTCTCAGCAGAGAATAAACTGCAGTTTTCCTTGCGAGCTGGACTCTGAAGGGAGAGTCCCCCGAGCTGGGGCCGGGGTGGCCTATTTTGAATTGGACTGTCATGTACCAGAACGGCAGGCTATCCACCAGGTGCGCAGTGTCCTTTGTGTAAAAGCCAACAGATCATCGCTGGATTGTGGCGCTGATGACCTGAGCTGGTACCTCCTCCACCTCTCCTTAAAGTCATACCCCTTTTTCATCCAGTGGGAAATAACACACCGGGCCCTGCTGACTCTGCTTACAGGCAGGCTATCAGCGCTGTGAAGACACACACCGGCCATTTTCTGCTGTTCTGTGGCCGGAGAAAGGCACTGTAGGACACTGTATTTCCTAGGACGGTCATTCTTCATTGAGACTTGTGTGTAATTAGTACAAATGTGTACAAAATGAATAATACGATTCTGCAAGTCTCACTTCATTTAAAAAACATTTCATCAATGTGTATTCATTTGTTTTTCCCTAGACACCACAGTATACATCCCCTCATTCGATGGCACATCTTACTTGGAGCTGCAGCCTCTTGCATCCCTTCTGCAGCCTTCTGGTGCCGGCAATAATCTGCCTACTGCCGTCAAGGACACCACCGTTATTCTCTACCTGACAATGAAAACAGGATCGACGCAGGGCACCATCCTCTACAGTGAGTACAGTCCCTTCTGATCCCAAACATTTTTTTTAAAAAAAGCACCACAACCGCAAGTGAACATAAGGTCGGAAAATTATGCCGAAGACCTCCTCATTTGCTTCGTTCCTGACATATGTGCCTGTGGGGGGAAAAAAAGGCCTGCAGTGCGAGCAATCATCCACCAGTGCTTCACATAATAATGTTTATATTGGCTAATGTGTTGCTGCTGCTGTACTGTATCTAGGGAATAAATATGCTTTTATGTGCTAGCTTGAGTATATAGACCGATTCAGAACTTCTCTTGGATACAAAATATTTAATAAAATCTTAGCTGGCAATGTCACTTTCATGCATCTTATCGCAAAACACCCGAGCCCCCCTATTTAATAAGAAAGTAATCCGCGCCTTATTGTGGATATTGACAAAGTGGGAATGCGATGTGATCTGCTTCAGGTCACGGCAGAGTTTTCTCTTGACATTTGTTAACATTTGCAGTGACAGGATGCATCACGTTCTCTCTCACCAAGTGTATTTATTTAAAGGGGTAGTACAAATAATTGGACAATGTGAAGAAATAATAGTTTTAACTTGGTTTGTTGCAGAGACTGCTAATGAAGTTGGTATGCTTACTGTCTATCGAGGCTAGTCCAGTACTCCCCTGTTGCTCTAAGCGCACAGTCCAGACTGCTAGCTGTGCTGCTGAATGAGCTAAATACCTAACAGCAGCTACAGTCAGTAGCAGTTAGAAGTTCCTCTGGTGTTTTGCTGCCCTCTGTGTGAATCCTGAGTATGAATTTGGCAGTTGGCCAGGTCTTACATGTTGCACCTTTCAACGAAAGAGTCAGCTTGACTTGAATGGAAACAACCAGCAATTTTACTCGACTTGGAACTTCGACTGAATGACATGAGTCACACGTCTGGGGGAACAGCATCTCCTGGCTCTGGTCCAAAGGTTATAAACAATACCACACCTGCATATCACAACTTTTACAGTTCCATATCCCTTGTTTTTGTTTGTTTTTTAGCCTTTAT
The DNA here is from genome assembly GCF_904848185.1 of Acanthopagrus latus. Lineage (NCBI taxonomy): Eukaryota > Metazoa > Chordata > Actinopteri > Spariformes > Sparidae > Acanthopagrus > Acanthopagrus latus. The sequence continues at coordinate 8,692,884 of NC_051053.1, read as the reverse complement.
GATAAGTGAAGCTAACTGACATCTGGCCGCAGCTTCATATTTACTGCACAGACAGGAAAGTCGCAGTAGTATCAATATTCTTATCTAACTCTTGGCAAGAAAACACCTTTCCAAATATGTCAAACTTTTGAACAAAATACTTGATATTATCTGTTCAACAAACAGATCCTTTGATACGGCATCCAGATGTTTTCAGGTGCAGCTACAGACAAATTTACCTTGCAGAAAAACAAATGAAGTGCCCTAGAAAACATTACTTCAGTTGTGAAGAAAAAGCCACTCCAAAGAGAAGCACTTGTCTGTCCTGCATAATACTGTCTAGTCATTTCATGAACGGGAGACGTTTTTCATCGCTGAAAACCTTTTGTTACCGTCATGCTGGTGCTCACCGCTGTTGTTGCTCTGAACCTCTTTCTTTTTGAATCACTGATAATACAGAAAGGACATTCCAGGCTGTGTTTATCAGTCTCTGATTATATAGAGACATTGGAAATAGGGTAATATTTCTCAGTACCAGCAAAGAGGATGCTTACCAACAGAAAAAACAAAAAAAACAAGAAACGACTGAATGAAATCTGAATTTATCTAACTTTAATAACATATTCACAGTGTGGAGGAGAAGCATACTAGAGATGAGTAAAAGAGTGGATTAAAGCGGCTGCCTGTGGTGTTTCAATATCGTTTTTATAAAACACATGTAGCCATCAATCCCAAATATTAATATTTAACATCACTGGACTGATGGAAAGTAGTCATTCAGTGACACCAGCAGCATGAGTCATCTTTTACCATTGCAGGAAAACGTGGGGACAAAAAGATGGGTGCCGTGTTTCCAAGGCTACAGGCGAAAGACGAGGAAGCAGTGAGAGAGTCATTTCCTTATCTTTAAGAGAATTCAACCAGATTTTTTTCCCGTTCGTAACCCGCTTCTTCGCGAACGCTTTCAACCGCAACATCACAGGACCTTCTCACGCAAACACGCCAAGCACGCGTCATGATTCAGAAAGAGTGGGAGAGAGGGAGGAAGTACATGCGGTTCCGGTGAAGGACAACAGATAGCCTTGGTTTTTGTTGACGGCTGTGAGCCATCTGTTTTGTTGAGTCAGTGCTGATGATCCGAGCTGTAACCTAATAGCGAACAAAGGGATCCACATAAGAAGGAAGAGGCCGGTCTGTCACGCTGAGAAGCAAGGTTTGGGCTGACCCTTTACATCATCTGTGCGCTCCACTTTGTACGTGCACCTCCTGCCCTGCTCCTTTTGTTCCCACACCTGCTCACACGCGTGCTCTCTTTTGTTACAGATTTGGATAGGTGGGCCCGACTGCCACCGAGTAGACCCCTCAAAACAATAGAGCATTGTTTTGGGAAGAGAGGAGTCGGTAGATTTGTGGTATTTTATTTCATTATTTTTTAGGGCTTGAGAAAGCTGAGCCATGAGAAATTCCATTTATATTATATTACACTTCGGCTCAAAGCATGGGTGCATATTAAAGGTGCAATGTGGTACTGTGAATATTTGGGATTGACACTGAAGGCCGTTATGTGAACTTCAGCCAGCATCCTGTTGCTCACATTAGAGCTCCATAGGCGCAAGTGAGTATCATCATCGGCCAAAACATACAAGAGACTGAAATGCTGAAATGACGACCAATAAGTGGAAAATACAATACGACCACATTTGGAATGATGTTACCGTTCGTGACTGTCTACAAAGCAGACAATACCAGATAGGCAATACAAAGGGATTCATATGTATAAATTGCTGAACATTCTTGCGTATTTCTCCGTTAAATAGGAGCCAGCTTCGAGGTTAAGCCACCGTATGAATGCCTCGAGCTGTGGCACCTCAAATGACTCCCAGAAACATCCAACTGTGCGTCACAGTGGACTGAAATTACAGCTCCTCGCTGAAAAAAACTGCAGCCACCTTGATGTTGTGACTCACGCTGTCCACGTGTGACGCCACAGCGAAGTCAGATGGAGCGCCAACAGAAGTGAAAACCAGCATGCATTGTGTGGCGATCACAGGTGATTTATTCTGCACTAAGCAGGCGAAGACATCCCTACATTCATCCTGCTGGTGTAACCTAGATCAACCCCCTTATCTGTCACATCGTCTGCTGGTTCATGGCCTCTCATTTACATTTATAGACCTTTTAAAGCAACGCTATGTAACTTTTAAGGCAATTCTAGAGATAGTTGACTGTTGAGTCTCGTCCTTGTCAGTATTTGGTGACCTGGGGATGAGATTCAACAATCAACTTTTTCTCAGACGGTTTCATATTACAGTATGCCAGGAATGAATTGTTCCTGTTTTTAGATTCTTCTAGCGGTCTAAGTAAAGTCTGCAAAGATACTACAAAGTTTTTGGTTGTTAAACCGTGAAACAGTCTTGTGTTCCTTAGAGTAATAATACATTGACTTTTCTCTTTGTTAGCTGACATTGGCCTCCCGTGATGGCTGCTGAGTGCCTTAGTGTTCACCAAAGACTTAAATCTTTGTGTTTAAGGAGCTATTAATTAGGCAGCTCTCGGAGCCTAATAGGACTCTAAATTAGTGCTTTATACAGTTTAAGGTTGGTGCACTTGAAAGGTCAACCAGCTGAGTTTTAAACACACAGAGACAATGGTAGTGTCGATTTTAAGACAAATACACAGTGCTGTGTGACACAGGTGCCTAATTAGAGTGTAAGATGTAGGAGGTCTCAATAACATAAAAAACACAAGCATTTTTCCATTCTGATAAAACTGTCCCCGTATCATCTATATGTTTGCTATGGCCTGGCCTATTAAGCATGTACTGTTGTTCAGTTGTTTGTGTTTGAAAAGTGAAGGAGAGATGTTTTTAGGATGTACTTGACTATGTCAAATGATAGGTTTGAGGACAAAAGCAGCAGAATAATTGCAAAGCAAAGCTTTTAGTATGCTTCATGCAAGCAGACAAGCTTAATGTTTGTTTTGGGACGTTTTGTGGGAAAACAGAACATTACATAAACAAAAAGAATATAGCTGTAGGGAAGTGGTGCATATTTTCAGTCAGTTTTTCCCAGAGAGAATACCTTCACAAATACAAAAAGACAAGTATTTTATATGAAAAACTGTTATATAACTGTGTGTATGTATATATATATATATAGATAGGATAAATAAATAATACATTTGTTCCCTTAGTATTCTAATTAGTATTCAGTGATAAGTCATATCCCTTAAGTGCGATTGACGTAAATAACAACAAAACAAGAACAGAAAATTGGTTTGATTTTCAGATCTGTTCAGATAAAGATATGAATACTAATAATATATATCTATATTATTCAATATGTTCATTTATTTGAAGTAAAGACAAAATAAAAGGTCATTATTTTCAGGATTCAGGATTATTTTTCTGGCATATGCAGTTTTTGTTTTATGTGCAGCCACACCAGAGACAGATGAAGAACATCTCAGCAGGGATAGCTCGAGGAACTTCATATTGGAAAGTGCCTGATGTAAATTTCTAGATTCGATATGAATCAAGTGAATTGGATATTGCTTGGAGTCAAGCTAGCAAAACTGCACACCTCCGCCCTGCCTTAAGAGTTGCCTCGAATATCCGCTGCCACCATTCATCTGCCCGTGTTGATCACAAGTCACCGATTTCTTCTGTAGTTTGAGAAACTGTGACAACTTGACGCCACTATCACTTTGAAGGAGCTCACACACTCTCAGGATTGGATGTGAAAGCGAGTGTAAATCACATGTTCCTACGTTCCTACTTTCATGTTTTAATTAAATCCATACCTAATCTATCTTTAATTCCAAATCGTATTTATGATATTTCTCTGCTGCAGCATATGGAAGCCAGATAGCAGACTGTGAAGCCCTGTCATGAAGAGAGATGAATGTTCAGAAAGCATATATAGAGGGCACAGTGTCTTTTATCTAGTAATGCTTCCTGGCTTACAGTGCACCATCTTTCTCACATCAGAGGATAGGAACTGAAAAGAAAACTCCAGAGATCAAACAGACAAAGTTAATCAGAAGACAACCAAAAGACATGCATTGAGATGCGGCGAATCTCTCCGCCAGACCTGCTCCTTAGTCTCCGCTCCCCCCTTTTTACACCTCTCCCCGAAGCAAACATGTGAGTCTCCCCCTGGACTCCAATTGTCAGCTTGAGAAGAGAAAAATACGGGGAGGTGGGGAGAGGGAGGGAGAGGGAGGGAGAGAGAGAGAGAGAGAGATAAAGAGTGAGAGAGCCAGCGAGAGAACAGGTGACAGGCGCTGACAAAAGGACGAACGCTCTGTTAGGCTCGGCGAAGAGTAACAGGACCATGGGGACAATGGGGAACAATATCTCATACAAAAGAAAAAATTGAAAAAAAAAAAAAAAAGATGGGGCAGCATTGACATCTATAGTAAATAATATTTGTCAACAAATGAGTTATGGTGCTAAGAGGAAACAACTGCTTTGAAAAAGGAGACAAAAGGCTCATTGTCGCGGGAGGAAGTTGCATCCGAGATTTTCGTTGTCTTTGACGCCGCATTCATTAACTCTAGACAGTCTCTACTGAGTCTGTAGTTTGGCAGTGATGTAGACGTCTATGAGCCGCACATAATTATGTTTTTACCTGTCCACGCAAACCCACTCATTTTTTATCACTTACTATTAATGTCAGGTATTTTAGAATACTAAATATACAACATTTCCAGGCATATTTTCCTGCCACATAAACTAAAATGCCCTCATTTCTTTACCATTTATGTAAATCTGTGATATAACAGCTATAAAATGCAAGAAAAAAATAAAAAATAAAAATTCCACATTTAAACCTCTCCCCACTGTTCAAGGTGACTTTATTCGTCAGTGTGTCACTAACAACTTGCTTGAGAGTCACAATCCTCCTGAAAGTATTGCCTCTTGGCTTGTTTGTTACCTCACATTCCTGGCTGTGCCTTTTCTCAGCCACCTCTCACCGCTGCTAAAAACAGTCTGCGACAGTCATATTTTTCGTAACACAATGTTTGATGCATGTTTTCATTTCATTTTTCAAGGTTTCCTCAAAACGCTCTCATCGCAAATGAAAAGGGACAAAGAACTCTCTTAGCCACACCCTATCAAAATTATTTTGCCAAATATTACAGCGTGAAGCCGAAGAGTCAAGGTTGGGTTACATGGCTTTGTGTCTTCGAAATAAGCAGGAATCACTATGTTAATAGATGTTTTCATTTTGAGCCACAAACTGAAAGTCTTTCATCGAAAAAAAGAATGTAGGAACATTACTGTAGACCATTTCTCCTACGACTTTCCACGTATTTTCAAGTCAAATACATTATGACAGTTAACTGTTACCTCCAAACAGAGATATAGATGAACGCAAAGAAGTAATTGCGTCTCTATCCAGCAAATATTGAATTATCAAATAACAAGTGTGGTTCTGCTCAACAGTTTAAATCTCTGATCTCCTTAGCTCTGCCTCACAAACGAGTCAGGACATTTAAGCAAGGCTTGATTTATACACTTTACACACTGTTCTGCTACAATAGATATAATGCCCAGGTGTTCTTATTATTTCTGAGACTCAGAGGTGTTAACTCGATTGTATTATTGTATTGGAGGGAAATTTTTGTGTGATTTAAACCATTTGACCATATTAGATACAATGTCAGAATTCTAGCAGCTGGTTGCATAGAAATTAGAACCCTTGGAAAAACTACTCAACCTGTGCCAGATAGACTAAGGGTCCTGATGGCCTTGTAATGACGTGCATGTCAGTGATGCACTATGAAGACTTGCAGGGTTTTTGCTGACAAAAGGTTAAACATCATGATCATTTGTAAACTGTAACTTGAAGCAAAAGCAGAAAACCTGTGACCGGTGAGATGGGATTAAAACGCCTCTTTCATGTTGAAACAGCCCAGCATTTTTAAAAGGCTGGAGTCAGCTCAAGGACATTTTTGGTAGAGCAATGAAAATAGTTAGCCAACAACACATTTTTTTTTCTTTTCAAGCGACCTGTCGCAACAAACCTCCTACAGAAGAAGTGTTTTTTTTTTTCTGATAAAGCAGTTTTTATTGTTCTGTATATGACGCATTATTAACGATCATATCCAGGTTTCAGACCTGAGTGGTACTTGAGAAAGGAATGCAGATGACGTAGATGTTCAGTTTCATGAATGTGTCAGTGTTCAATGAATGATATACATTTTATGTCACAGTGGGACAGAAAACAGGATGTGTAATTATCAGTAGGATAACTATAATAACAAACGTGTTTGGATGACACAGCCTGTTGGCGGCATGGTTTAACTGAACAGTATGAGACCAATGATCCATGAAGTGAACCTTTACAGACATACAGTTGCTGATAACAAACAGATCCGTCCCATCAGGTAAAATGTAAACTAATTAATGCTGCAGGGAAATAAAAGCATATAAAAGAATATTTTGCCCCAATAATGATACTTTGCTCTCATCTTTGTCTTTGCGGGGAGAGTAGGGGTCTTCCTCAGACAAAGGATGAGTAAACGGTGGATGCTCTTATATTCCTCTTGTGGTCCATTCAGTTACAATCATTAGTATTATTGCACTGTTAAACAAATCCCTGTTGAGTCTTACGATACGAAAGAAACCCCAAGTCCTTGTAGAAAATGCATTATGTATCCGAGTTCGGTATATTGGTCTAAGTGCAGCCTCTTTCAGACAAAGAGTTGGATTTCCTAGATGCTCTTTTTACCTTGGAGGAAATGTTAAGAGCTTTCATATCAGTTGCCATGCAGCCTTGAAACAACAACAACTCCAGCCTTTGTACACTTTTCATTTTGTGTTCAAATCCGCCACCAATGCCATTACTTCATGAGAGCTGACACGCATTTAGTGAAGACCCAAGCCTTTCTCTGCAGCCCGCAAAGCTGCACGCTCCTCTGACAGAGTCCTTTCAACAATTCAAGGGGTCATCCGTGCTTGTGTTGCTCCTGCTGAGTAGCTCCCTCTGGATTTTTTGGATTTGCTTTCACTCTGTCTAATTCAGCTGATATATACCTTGTTAAAAACAGTGAAACATTTTAGGTCCCTCACAGGGAAGTATTTCTGTTCTGTCTTCTGCCCTGCAGCCATGTCTTCACTGACAGTGGTGCGAGAGTGGCGGGCTCTCTCTCTCCATCACTGTCTATTTTACAGATTGCCATTGTTACGTTACCTGCCCTCTGCTCATGTTTTCTTAGACAGTGGTGCGAGACTGGTGAGTTCTGTTTCCCCCATCTGCCCCTCCTGAAGACCCTAGTAGCCTGTGTGAGAGGATTAATGCTGCTGCTGTCTCTCATTCCCCCGTCGTACTGTCTCACTTGCAAGAGACTCGGTGCGAGCCCGGTGTGATAATGTACAGGAGTCTGGGTTTTGGCATATGACGTCCCGTCTCATGACCTTTATTACATGAGGAAATACACAGACGCCGTTACTGGCCTTCATCGACAGGCTGAGCTCATACTCCTACATTGCAACGAGAACTGTGTTGTTCGAGGGGAGAAAAGGCACACCACACTGACTTTAATGCTGGAAGGATGCAGGGCTTTGCCCCTGAGGAACATCCTCCTGCTAGCCAGCCAGGATCAGATCCAAGGGGGAAAAAAACCTCTATGTGGAGGGTTGCTTCCTCCTGTTACCTTTCACCTCTGTTATGGGATACAAGAAACTCTCTTGACAATGTTTGCGGTAGAAGTGGATCTTTTCCTCTTGAGGCAGAAAACTCCATGCCCTCTGTGAACCCTTGACAGTCCACAATCAGAGATATTTGCACAGATGCCACAGTTATCAAACAAAAAAAAAAACCTTTCCTTTACTGAGGCATCAAGCAAAGCTGAAGGTTATCTTAGAATAGCCCCTGGTACACACTATGATCATTATCACAGGTGGACAGTGCTTGATAATGACGCCCAGTCAGAGATAGCTCCTCTGTCTAACTAGGTTGGTGCTGACACTGAGGTCCAAGAGGGGCTTTGTGGTACATCATTTTGGTTTCTATAGGTGATGTGGGGGAAAAAGGAGCCCTGTATTTACTTTCTTGCAGGTGCTACTAGAACAGGCACTTCTTGTCTCATTTTCTACAAGCACCTGCAGGTGGAAGTTCCTTTTGTCGCTCTGTAAGAATCGATTTCGGTTCTTCAGCTCCCTCCAAAAGAGCTGTCCAGGCCCTTTGGGTAGATTTCTCTCTTTTTATTGTGTCTTTTGTTATCTGGCTAGTTTTGACCTGGCTAAGAGTGACTGACTTTTGGTCCATCCAAGCTGAATGCTTAAGAAGAAAATGGAGCAGTGCCTGTAATGGCATGTGATGTGGAGTGCACAAAAATTGGAACTACTGTCCAGCAAGCGTTGCTTAGAAGGACCGATGGATTTACAGCTCATAAAGTCAGTTAAAGGCAGTTATAAGATGTCTTGTTTGTCCATCCACCTCCTTGACAATAATTTAATTCCTCACCACTATGCTCACGTCAGACCTTTTTCCAACTGCGTCTCCGTCATCGTCTTGTTTAAACATTTTCATTACACTTGACACACACCAAGGGAACTCGTTTTCTGTATTCAGTATCTGGAGAGTTAAGCCTGAAGTAATGTCATAAATAATGTAGCTTACATAATGTACTGAATTTAGTCATACAGAAAAAGAGACTCATGACTAACCATATTTTCTTACCTTTTCAGCTCAGGAGCAGAACTTTGGGGATCAGTTTCTTCACGTGTTCCTTCAAGATGGAGGCCCTGTTGCTCAACTTGGGTGCGGTGGCAGCCATGTTTTGAATGCAGCTGCACGACAGAACATCAATAATAACAGATGGATGACGATCACGGTCAGGTATGTCTCTCCTGTTTTCTTCGTTATAAATATTGCACCAAGGACAATATATCATGATGATATCATAACACGAGTTTTTGGCATCGTTACATCCGCAGTGTTCAGAACTCGTGTCTTTAACGAGGAAAGAATTCAAGTCAATCAACTTCAACAATTTTGTTCCCTCACAGAAACTGCAATTTTACAGAAGTAAATTGCAAGTTTCTTCACTCAGTTTTTCAAAAGCCTAAAAATGGAATGGAGAAAATATAAAACACGAAATCAAAAAAGAGATTTTACGCAAGGTTGCACCTCATGGTCTTTTTGTTAAATCCTTTGTACAATACAGAACTTCTATGAAAGCTCACCACTTCAGGCAAATCCTAATCTTTAATGCCTACAAAGCGCACATGTGTGAAAATGTCAAAGTCACATAAACAAAGAAATCTGTCCAATGTGCCGTTTTGCCATGGTGATAACTAAAAGTCACCTTTTCTTCAGAAAATGTAATTCAATCCAATTAAAATCAATTTTATTTATATAGGCCAAAATCACAATCACATTGTCTCAGTGGGCTTTACAGTCTGTACAGGGAGCGACATCCTCTGTCCTTAGACCCTCAAGTTAATTGCCATCTTAAGAAAAAAAAAGGGGGGTAAAAAAGATGGAAGAGCCACACAGGAGGGATCCCTCTCCGGGGACTGACAGACATTCAATAGATGTCGCATGTACAGAACAGAGCAACAAAATCCCAATTTACAAAGTGCATTGACAGACTATCTGAAAACTCTACACAGATATTTTGCTTCTTTTTGTATAAGGTCACTTATTTTTGAGAAATTTTAATAAATTATTCAGTGTCTGTTACCATGTGGGCATCTTGTAGATCACTTACAGATGGCTCACAGTGAGATCTACGTTCATTAACCTCTGACATGCACTCTGCTGATATAATTAGCCATTTTAGTAGATTGTTGTGTAGCGTTTTTCTGTAAGTGCCTGATATCCTCTATTGGCAACCACATACAGTAGAAAACCCTACACCTGCTGAATGACTGTGATTTTCTGCCTCTTATACTTCAGAAATTGATGTGATCTGGGAAAGGTTTCACTCATCTTCCTATTTATTGTCAAACCTGGCTGTCTAGCCACTCCATGTCAGTCTAATTCTGATCATATGATACTAAAACTTCCTGCTTGGACCTCTGCCCTTCAGTATTTACGTACTTCCATTAGTTCATTTTTTTTTTTTTTTTTTTTCAAATTTCTGTTTCTTATATGTATGCAGATGAATATTGTTGCAGCATTGTTACCTTGTTGGATTGAGTCTCAATAATGTGTGTAAGGTTGAGGTTGTTTGAAAATTGTGGGTGTCCAAGCGCAAGTGAAGATTTGAGCTAATTGAGACTACTGCTACAGAGGGCTGCTTTTGCTGAGAATAACTTTACATTTTATGAGAAAGATGATTTTTTTCTTGGCATTAAAAAGAAACATGACTCTCAATTTATTTCTTCTTAAGAAACCTTCAGATTAAATGCATAACATGATCAATTAATATATCACGGTACAACAAAGGAATTAAATAGTATTTAAATGCTTCTACGCTGTGCAGCGGTAACATGGTGTATAGTCATTGAACTGCATCTCACTGCAATCTCCGCATCTCAGCTGGAGTCAGATGGTAGTAGTTAGATAATAATGCAATAATCAAAAGCAATTACTTCTGCCAACTTCCCACACTTGTCACTAGATTTAGCAAAGTATTTTCGACACCTCCTCGGGTGCAGCTATTTCTTAAAAAGCCACAAGCAACGAACGTAGCTACTCTTTTGGATTATCAGCGAAAACACAGTTCACTCTGAGGCATTTGGCAACAGATCCGTCACCAAATGTTGAACCTGATCCACATGCATTCGCACTACACATTCGTCTAATCCAAATAGGTGTGATCACAATGCTTCCTCATGCACAGCTGATCTTCTGTCTCTGTAGTGCACGCACAGGCTTCCAGCTCAGGCACCGTGGGGCAGAGTGAGCCGGGGGGGTTGTGGGAAGAAATGAGAGAGGCCCCGATGCCGAGCTGTGCCTCTATTTATTCCTGATCGCTTCAGCAATTTTATTCATATGCAAATAAATGCGTGACATCATCTAGTCATGTTTAAGCAGTGAATACCTTTCCTTGGATGATAGTTGGCAACACCGAATACAGCTGCTTCAGCTCGCTGTCAGCATGTGTGCAGTGCGGGGCAGTGGTTTTATTTAACTGGTAGTAATCCGAGTTACAAACGGGGGAAACACAAATTGCCAAATCTCTCTGCAGCACGGACCCATCCTCTTTCTTTTTCTGTTTTTTTTTAACCTCTTTCACCATTCGCAAACATTCTCATTCTTATGATACACATAGATGACTGACTTTTGCCCTTGTGCACATGAAAAAGTGATATGACACCTCGGTTAAGCATACAGCACCGTGCTATGACAAACAGTGGGGCCTCAATTTCTTGGTGTTTATCCACGCTGGGCTGTTATGCACTGTAGTTTTGATAATGACATAATTGCTGCCACAAGTGGTTGTGATGATGAGCACAAAACAACACATTAAACAATGTGGAGGGTTTATTTAAACGACGTTAAAAGCCCTCTAGTGGGTGGTCTAAACAGCTGTTGCTCCAGCTCAGGCAGCTCCAGTATCAACACCATTTAGGTAATAAATGTCAACACATCAGAAAATATGTATATTTCAAACCTCCACAGAATTCAACACTGTGCAAGAATTTCAGGTCGCCTTGACCCATCCGTATCTGCATTCCATCAAAGCCACTTACAACACTCCGTTGCTCATCATCAACCAACAAACGGATGAAAGGCGTTCAGAATATTTAATCAAGAATTTAGCAGCCTGCTCAGACAGTTAACGTAATTGAATGAATCACATTTTTTTTTTTCCTTTTTTGTAGCAGCTTTTGTGGAGAAAGACAGAACTAATTCGATCAAAGACTGAAATACCTAAAACCTTGGCAGACCTTTCTTTAAAAAGAGCAGAAAAGAACTTTGATTAGGTTTTAGTTTACACTCTGTGGCCTGCATAGAGACAGCATGTTTTGATAGAGGAATGTAGGATATTATCGCCTATGTATATAGGCATGCTGACAATAGTTATATTCTGATGCTAATGGTCCTATTGTGCATTGTGTAGTCTAGTAAAAGAATGCCTAACAGACAGGCAGACAAGACATTATCATTGCAGCAACTTTAAAGGTGCAATATGTAAGAATCGCCACCTGTCACATTCCTAACAAAAACAATTAGGGGGCAGCATATCACCGATTAACTGCTAACTGCTGCTAACTATAGCTACCCTTAGCTCAGTTAGCCGTGCAGCTAGCGGTTTGAACTGGGATTCTTATTGACTGAGGGAGTGTTGGTGTCAGGACATACTGCTAGCATAGGGGCTTTGGACCAGGACCAGCTGGGCTAGCTGGTTAGCATGCTAACTTCAGAGGGCATATTTGCAACACAACATGTATTGTAGACATCATGATGTCAACACTGCTGTTGATTCACACTGCAGTTGAGTTTTGAATGTTTTTCGACTACGATTCTAACATATTTCCAGTTTAAAGTATTACTTCTGTTGCTGGAAACATTCTTTTACAATAAAATCAACAACCCATCTGTAACACTTTGACATTGGCTGTAAAAGTTGGCAAGACAAAAGGCCACAACTGTGCTGCTGTCTAATTTCACAAAGGGGAGTGTGCACGGAGGGGAGGCTGTGTCATTTTTCATTAGGTAGGACATGTTTGTTGTTGGCTTGTTTTTTGGGTTTTTTTTTTGTGGTTTTTTCATGTCGGTGAGTGTTCCTTGGGGGACGTTGGGAGCAAGTTCCAGAGTGGCAGACTCCAAATGTTCCCCCGGTCATTTGTGAGGGTGTTGACATTACTGGTTGAATCCTGTCGTGCTTAGCATTCACTGTTAGGAGCCATTTCCATTCACACACATTCAAAGATTAACAAGGATGACACACAGCAATTCTGCGGCATCACATTTCTTCCCTTGTCACAGGTGAACTCAGTGAGTCCCTGGCAGATACAATTATTCAAATTTATGCCACTTTTGTGGGTACTTTTTTTTTTTTTTTTTCCCTTCAGTCAAAGGAATAGAAGTAGTGTCTCAAGTATGGCTCTGACTTACGGGGAATATTCTTTTTTATGACAGAGGATTTTGTGTCTGGCGTCTCGTGGGTTTTGATGTTCATGCTGATGTCTTTGTAGACTGTCATATGATTTCTACTTAAAAATGCACTAGACATTTTGTGTCTGTAGGAGTTGTGCATCAATACCTGGCCATTACGTCTGCAATTTCCTTGCAGTTTTCTGAACTTCTTCAATGGATGCTGGCAACATGTCAATGTTACGCTTGATCACAGAGCGTGATTGGGAAAGAATATTGTCGCATGTCTTTTCATCGTTCTCTTAAATTGCTTCTGGTCTACCTTTGAATTTGATTTAAAATGCTTAATGCAACTTTTTGCTGAATGTATTTCTTTTAGGAAGGTTTCAGTGTCTTGCTCGAGGACACATTGACTTGTGGACAGGGTGAGCCAGGGATCAATCCACTAACTAATGGATGATTTATATCTGATGTTGATGTTTGTAGCACTGGTGTGCTGATGAGGAATCCGAGATCCCCCGCTCCCCATTTACTTTGTCACGTTTTTTTTTCACAGCTCCTCCAGAGCCACAGAAGACATTGGACAAACAGTTTTTACAGGCTGAGTAAAACTCCCTGCAACGAGCAAGCAGTACCACCCCAGGTCTTTCTGTATATTTGTAGATGTATGTATTAAGCACAGATACTATAGGCTTAAGTAGAAATTCAGTGTTCCATCACAGATTCCTGCCGTTCCTCTCCTACGGTGGAATCTGTCTCTTTAAAACGTTTGTTACTGATGTTTTCTCCATCGGTTATACATTTCTGAATCACTCAGCCTCCTCTGCCTCAAGTCTCATACGTCCCGGAGCAATGATGTGTTGTTGCTTTAAAAGTCCACACACAACACAGCGCAGCACATCTAAAATATTGAAACCACTGTGCTGTGGGTAATGCATTAATAAATTAGTGGAATGTTGCTGTCGCTGTTACTTTTAACTTCAATTTAATGAAACATGTTTTTGCTTAAATTTCAGTGATCAGTTATTGAACCAGTGGAAATTCTAGTATTTACATTACACATTTAATTACACATTGAATCCTGACAATTGCCAGAAGGGGGAACGAGCGTTTGGCCGTGTTGGCGAGTGTATGTAATCACATTTTTGGAAAACCTCTTTTTTTTACTGACTGCTCAGTTTTTATACTGCCATTGACTGCCACCCAGCAATAAGAATTCAGTTGTTATCTACTCACCCCCATGCTGAGGGAAAGCTGGGTGAAGTTTTGTAGTCCATGACGCATTCCTGGAGCTTCACAGCAGAAGAGCGCTGAAGCATTCTCCTAAGCAAATGAAGTAGATGGAGAGACAGAACTTAGAATATGAAAAATAACCAAAATAGCACATAAACTGTGTGTATACAGCTTGTTTTTAGAAGCCCCAAGATCCCAAATTGATATGAAAATTACTTCAGTAGCTCCAGGAATGTTTTGTAGACTATGAAACCTGACTTTTCATTGACACTGGGGTGAGCAGATAATGACTGAATTTTAACTCTTTGGTGAAGTTATCCGTTGACTCTCTAGTAGGAGCTGCAGCTGATCAACAACTGCTGCAGTTTGAAATCTTGTTTCTGCTACAGACAACATATTTTGGTGTCATGTGACTGTTTGTGTATTCTTTTTTGGGGATTTTTTACTTTGGAATGGACATTTACACATCACTGGTGTTTCGGATCTTGCATAATGTCTTCTCATCATCATCGACATCATCAATCATCGACATGCACAGGCTGGACACCCAGCCTGCCCTGCACTCCCTGCTTCCCACACATGCTCTGTGTCCTCAGACACACCTGCTGGAGTTCTGCACTCTACTGAGTGCACTCTTTCAGTTTCATGACTCTTTAAAAGCTTATTTTTAATAGTCTGTTCACTGACCATTGATGTAAAAATGCATGTGTGAAATGTTGCCTAGCAACAGTTGCTGTAAGAGGGGGGAATGAAGTAAGTGCTGTTGGAAGAAATGCTGAAAAAATTAAACTAGAGGGGAATATATCAGAGCTCTTTGAATTAATGTCAGAGGAGGAAGAAAAGTTTAAGAGTTTAAGTTCTGTTCAGGTCAAAAACACCTGTTCACATCTGTAACTCGCCTTACCTGCTGATAACATAATAGGAAAATAACAAGAACTAAGAGGACTGTGTCCATCGACCTGCTTTGCATTTTGTTTTCATGTGTGCCGGGTTATAGGTAACTCAAAAGTAAAATAATCGCTGCTGTAATTAGTGTTTATCAGAGTAATGGATGAAGTAATCCCCTTGCAATTTGCAAGAGCAATTAGTAAACAGCCATCGATTACTTTTTCAGAACCAACAGAGGACAGAGCCGGTCCTTACACTTTCTCCACTGGGTTCCAATTGCTGGAAGAGTGACAAAAGATGCAACATTTATTTGGATACGGGCCATGCCATATGTGCACGTGGGTGAGAAGTGAGCTCTTAATGTGAAGCGTTTTGTTTTTGCATCCATATCGTCTTGACACAGTGCCAAATCTGAGGTAGCGTATGTTTCATCAGTCACCCAGTGTTCGGTGTTGTATTGACAAGTACCCCCATAAAAGATTCATTGAAGAAGCAACCAGCCGCCCTGCCTGCTTACTGGGAATTTCCTTTGTGAAGCCCCACAATGCCAAGAGGCTCACTGTGTGCCGTCTAATTGTATTGCCGGAGATATAATGATAGAACACAGGCTACCCAAATTAATTGAGGCTTGCCAGTCACAGCACAAATTATGCAGCAAATGCTGCAGTGCTGCGTGTGAGGAAGTCACTGCACCAGAGCCAGAGCAGGCATTACAGTCAGTGTAGGTGTAGATTAATGTCTGATACAGGGCTAGTTGCTCTTACAGAAAAACCAACAAATGCATCCGTCCATACACCTTGTGCAGTGGGTGAAAATCTGCCTTCACGTGATTATTAAACATACAGTAAAGGGGGGCCATTTTCTCTCTTTTCAGTCGTGTCTGATACGTCACTCTATTCCCTGTCGTGCCAAAGAGAAACTAACAGTTGGTCCTCACTCGCCTTCCTCACATATGTGATATGATTGATCCATTTACTGTCTGCTCTTCAGGTATGAAACACTGCTGAGCACTGTCTCTACGTGCAGAACTAATACACTCTTGACTTTCAATCACTGAAAGACCAGCAAATTATAAAATCACCAACTTATTCCACATTATCATCAGCTTTTTGTAAGATTCTGAAATATGATGAGAATAATAAGACACAAAGGAAAATACACATTCCCGATCAGCCAGAGTGAAAACTGTTGCAAGGGCACCGGTGCAGTGCATGATGTTTTACTGCCATCTGTTGCCAATACTTTCAGATGTTTTATGCAATAGTGATATTTTAATGATGATCCTCCCTCATTATTAATTTTCCTGCAGGGGGGACCGTGAAGGAGACACGTTCAGAGTAAGATTGTAAAGGCAAGTGCCCACAAACACCTTTGCGTGAAGGTGCTGGGCTGAAAAACATGTGCAGGGCCCACACAACACGTGGAGGCAACGTTTCAGTGAAAGTTGTGGCGATGCAGCTGCACTGAATTAGTCACACACACAACGCAATCTAAATGAGCACGTTAGAGATGACAAATCACTTATGATTAGCGCATTAGCCAGATGAAGAAATGCATAAATGATGACGGAGTAAGGAGGAATGATCACAGCCATATCGCGGTTCTGTCTGTGTGTGTGTGTGTGGAGCAAATATGAAATATTCATACGTTTTTGTTTGTTTTCCTCAAGTTGGGAATTTGCTCGTGTTGGTCCTGCGAGACCCGGCGCTGAATGGTGCACGGGGAGCCCAATAAGAAATTACATCGCGCCTCATCTCAGCGTTAGACAAAACCCCGGCCTCTCATATGTTTGTTTGTGTGGTGTAATCCATTGTGGTTTTGAATTTGTATGTCTGTGTGTGTGTGTGTTTTTGGAATGACGATGTGGAGCTGTGGGGCGTATTCCTCCCTATTCCAGCTACTAGACCAAGTAAAGTAGTCATAGTCATCTTTATAAATAGTCATTTCTGCCTCAGAGCAAGACCAATGTAAATTAGCCCGGTGGAGCATTCAATGTGCTCACGAGAGCTCATCAAGTAACATCATCCTGTTTGCTTAGTGAGCATGCTCTCCCTGTCTCAAAGGACAGCCTCTGCAACATTAGCAGGCCGAATCAGAAAGCTACTGTTGTAAGCACCAAAAAACTGTATATCTCTCTCTCTCTGCAAGAGGGATTTTCGTAACAGTGTTGTGATGTTTCATGCTTCAACAACAATTGCAGTGTTGGATTATATCAGTCCTTTCATCGGGACCGTGCTGCAGTCGTGGGACTTGAAAATAAACAATGTGGCCGGGCGGTTTATTTTAGAAATGACCTCTGAAACGCACCCCGAGGAGAGAGATGGATGTTTTCTCTGGACATCAGATTGTATTGCACATAAATGTCTCATAATCCATCATTCATAAGTGTGTGTGTGTGTGTGTGTGTGTGTGTGTGTGTGTGTGTGTGTGTGCGCGCGTGTCTGTGTACGAAACAGAACTCTGGTGATTTACATACCTGTAATTAGTCCTACCTGAAGTTGTAGGCATGTGATTGCCTCAGGGAGGCGTCCTGGAAGGCTGTTTCAAATTAGCAGGAGGGCGATTGCCCTGATTGTTTCCATCTGGCCATTAAAGCAGGCTTTTGAGGGTTCTTACCTCATCAGGCGCGGTGCGACTGCAAAGAGCAGGTGAATTCATTCCACAGAATCAGATTTCACAGATCACAGATGCATTAGCTTTGTTACATGTTTACGGGCCAACGATGAATAAACCAGTGGAACAAGAAACGAGGTGTATCATATGGATTACTCTCCAGCAGAAACGCGTTTATGTGCACAGGGTGGACACTTTGCATAATGTGCAGCCCTTGTAAAGAGGCTGCGATTGCACATTGCCAGTGTAAATGCCAGTGATGAATTGGAGAGAGGGAATCACTTGACTTTGCCAAAGCTGGAATATGACACAAGTAGACCAGCTACTTAACATTATGGCTGCAACATTAATGACTAGTGCAACCGAGTATTTCCCCAGAGAGACACAGGGGGTCAAATGATAAAATTGTCTTCCTACTCATTAGGTTTATAATGTATATCTGGTATGTGCCCTCATTTTTATAATTAATTAATCCTGAATGACATAATGAGCACTCATGCTAATATTTGTGCAGGCAGATTTGTTTGCTTGTATTATTATTATTATTATTAATCATTATTATTATTACTATGATTTTATTTTTATTACTTGTATTATTGTTGTTATTGTTATTATGTGTGTGTGTGAACTAGTTATGCATAACATGTACTATGTTAATTCAGTCATTATTTCCTTATCCTTCTCGGCCCCATGCTGATGGAAGCCGTAGCCTCATCTCCAAAAGACGGTGCTGCATTCCCCTAAACAACTGAAAAACATGGGGACTTGTTTTAAAGAAATATTTTTAAAAAACAACTAAAAAACAAAGCATGGCTCCATACAGCTTGCCTGGCCTCACCCCATTCTTTTGAAGTGCTGAAATCCCAAATTAATTTGAAAAGACGTTATTTGCAACCATGTTTAAGGATATAATCTTATCTGTAGCTGCTAAGCTAAGAATGTTAGCACACACCCCATCTGAAGAGGGGCCATGAGCTTGACGTGTCAGAGGTGTAAATAACGTCATTTCCAGTCAACTTGGGATCTCAGAGCTTCAGAGAGGTGGATGGATGAACTGGCCGAGCTGTATGGAGCCTTTTCATGTTTATTTTTGGCTGTTCTTTGTCATTTTGAAACAAGTCCCCATCTACTTCAGATGTTTAGGAGAATTCTGCCGCGATGATTTGCTGTTGAGAACCAGGAAAGTTTTGTGGACTGCGAAAATCCACCCAGCTTTCCATCAGCAGAGGGGGGTGGAGCATAAAATGACAGAATTTTCCTTTTTGGGCGAACTGATCCTTTAACCTGCTTGTGACTGTTTCGGGGTCTGCGGTTTATCTGTATGCTATTTAAAGCCATTATTATGTGAATTTCCTATCTGCTTAAAGAATATCATGGCAGCACAGAAGCCAAAACCCCTATTTCTGGACTTATTATTTAAATCCAGCTGTGGAAGCTGTTCTCTATTTTTCTTGTCTCTCCTGGGTTTTGGGCGTTAGCGCAGGATACAAATGCACCATTGCTTCCAACCCAATCTACCAATGCACAAAGCTTCTCAGAAAATATGCATAAGAAGTCATGGATTGTCAGTTTATAGTATGGTCTCAATGGTCGCATTAGTGGCTCCACTACTGTGACTGCTCTGTCTGTCTCTCCATCACAATGTTTTTCATGCTTTGCTGGATTTATAGTGAGAATCAGATATCGCAGCCCCTCCGACTGACCCCGGCGTCTCTCTGTTCTCTCTCTTGACAGATACAATCTGCCTGTCGGCAAACAAGGAGGGTCATGTATGATTGAAATAGCTGCAGATAATGGCACAGCTCAGCGTCTGGAGGAGTACGTGTCGCACCCCGTGTCGGAGGTAACCTGACCTGCCTGCAGTCAAATCAACCCTTAGTGCAGCCATTTTCTTAAATTAGCATGTCTAACTCATTATCGTGTGTCTTTTTTTTATCTCCTTCTCCTTGGACATATTAAAATGTTAATTAAAGCAGTACAATTTGGCATGCCTGACTTCAGCATCCATGAGCAAACAATCAAAGGAAATGCATCAGATATCTTCCATTCACTTGTTTTCATAGAGATCCATAACAACTAGTTATACACTGCTCTGTTCATGAATGTCAATGAGTTTGAAATGTGCAAAAACCATCATTTATTTGATCTTAGTCGTATTGGTAAATCTGTTCACTTTATGTAAGAGTAACAATGTTATTTCTAACTTTTCCGGAATCAAGTGGATTCGAGGCTTAACCTACTCGTGCAATATTGTTCTTTTCGGTGTCAATTAAGTGGGCGTTCAGACTGGGGAAAAAAAAAAAAAAAAACAACCCAGGGCTCTGCGTTGGTGGGATGTTGCTTCAGGAGCTGGTGAGACATGAAATAAAGACAATGACATGAAAAATAGTCCAGGAATTCCACTTTTGAATAATAGGTCTCTCAGTCTGAAGGGTGAGCGGGTGCCACAACACGGCACAGCAGTTAATAACATTGTGGGGGAGAAAGTTATCACGGCCGCAGTCATTTTATCTTTCATCGCCTTGATCGCGGGGTAAACACTAATTAATGTGGCGTTCGTGTTACAAAGTACTAACAGGAGTGTGCGCTCGCACATGTTTGATTAGCCACCATGGGTGAGTCGTTCCAGCATGAGCTGATCCGGGTTAAACTTGACATTATTTTTCTGGAGCTCTCTGCTTTGGCCCTGCCATTGTAGAACAACCCTGAGCTCATTATTACGCTTTCTTACTTCAGTGCCTGTGTTGATTAGATGGTTTCTGACTTAAATCTTAATTATGCCTTCTGTCTGTAGGCTGCTTATGCTAAGACATGTTCTGGGAGCACTTTATAATTACCATTAATTGATGGTGATGGTGATGGTGATGATTAAGAGTTAATTAAACATTTGTTGATGGTCATTTCACTGTTTTTTAAATTTGCAGCTGATGATTATACTACTGTAAATGGTTAATGAATACTGTGTAGTAAATCTCTAAATGTTACTCAGATTGCGATTATAAAGTTGCAATAAATGGTTATGAACATTTACAGTTGCTTAATAAACTGTTAATAAAGCTTTTAGTGGGTGGAGTAAGGTGGGGTCGGTTGGCTGGCTTTAGTTGATTAGTTAAAACTGCTTAAACGCATTTCCATGAAGCTTGGGTGGGACTCAGTCAAGAATAGACCCCATGGAATATTAGTTTTTTTTTAAAAAAAATTTATGAATGCGAGCAAGGACAATAATCTTAAGGAAATTCCCAATGTGGGATTATAATAGTATAAAAAAATAAAAAAGAAAAGAATTCATGCATGGATCTCAGGTAACTCATTGAGTAGCTTAAATTATGGTTGAATATACATTATGCATTTTCAATGGGAGTGCTTGGGGCAAATTAGCAATAGCATACACTAAGAAGGCTCGACACAACATAAAACTTTGCTTGTAGTATCACCAGGTTCTCTACACATGAACACAAGCATTGAAAACATTGTTTGTGTACACAGAGTTTACTAAAAAGACAGCCAGCCAGAAATATTGATCTCCGAATGTGAGGTAACCTGTAGGACAGTTAGGGTGGACCGCTCCTAAAGCTTAATAATATAATAAGATAATTTGTTGTTTTTTAGCGTTTTAAAAATAGCAATTTTGATGCTATCGCTAAATTGCCCCACGCACTCCAAATGAAAATAAGCTTGACACGAAAACGAAAATACGGTAAATCTTAAAAGTGCTTAATTATGCTTTTACACGAAGGTTTGACTCATATACATTCACAAAAAAAAGCATAAGTTGCATTTTGGCGAGAGTTTCACTTTAAGCAGTTATGGGTGGTACAGGACTGACGACTGTGATATGGGTTTAGGGTTGATTGAATTAAAGTGGACAGTTGGGCCTTGGCGGAGGTCTAAGCCTTATTGAATGCTATTCTAATTTGTGTATTGGTACTGATGCTATCAACCAGGTATACCAGCACTAGTTCCAGATTTTGTTGGTTCATATGTGCCAAATACCCTTAGCTTCCGCCTGTCGATATACAGCTAAATCATGGCCTGTGTGACTTTTCAGTGTGTTTATTGGTGCTTTTAATCACTTACAGAAGTTGTGACAATGCCATCATGAGAAGAATAACCAAATGCTTTTAAAGCTGGCCTAACACGTGTTTAAGTAGCAGCAGTTGCTTTATGAATGAAGAGCAGGCGCTCCCATTAAAAACAGGCACACCTGTTACATTATTTGCCAAGATGATCACACTTGGCGAATAATTTCCTTAATGGCAGGCGGGTAAGTAGCACCAAGCTAGTTTTCACTTGTTAATCACAGGCTGGTCTTTTCACTCTGGCTCATTAATTTGATTAACAACACCTATATTTGTTATTAAATTAATAATTTTGTTTTTCACTTCCAACAACGCAGAGAGGGGCTCAACCTTCCCACAGGCTCAACACGCCACCCCCTCCCTCAGCGTGATTTATGGTCTTCTAATTTGAGATGCCAAGATGTTTCTCTTTTTCTTTGTTGTTTTTTTTTTTTTCCCTCTCGGTTACACATTTATTACCCAGGTATCTTTGCTGTGGTTATATTGCACGACAGTTGCCAGTGACCATTTGCCAACCTTTAGGAAAGACTAATCTATTATCTATTATTATTAATTAGATTTTAAAAAGATACAGTGGATGAATGTGATTTGGTGTGAGTTTGCACCCAGCACCGGTCAGATTAAACAAAATTAGATTTGTACACAGATTAGACAAAGGATTGTGTTTACTGGTGTTTGGCTAATTTAAACGAACACAATATTAATGAGGTAATAAAAGAAACTTAGACATATTTATTTCTTCCATACTTGCTGAAAACAAGGTTTGGCACTAGAAAAGGTAGCAGGGTCCGCTGCGTATAAACGAAGTAAAACAGAGTGCAGTTGCGTTGTTTATTTAGTTGTTTAAGCATAAAACAAATCTGTCAGTGAAGATCTTTCTATTCTGACTCAGATGTAAGCCCCAAAACTGCACGGGGCCCCGCGAATTAATTATATATAGCAGGAAAGGCAGAAAACTCACACAAGCCAGCAGCATGCTATTATGTAAAGTTCTCATTGTAGCCGGCTGTCTACGGTTGTCAAGGGTTGTCTGAAGTGCAGACTGTAAAACCCTTTGAGGCAAAATCGAGTGAGTGATTTTTAGGCTACATGAATAAAGTTGATGCGACTCGACATTGTGAACCCACAGAGGAGCTCGTGATGGGTTGCAGCCCACACTCCGCACACATGCACGCCCCAGCTGCAGACCTCGCTGAAGTTAGCTGCTAACCGTTCGCAGTCTTGACTGCTGAGTCTCACCGGGCAGTTTAGCAGATGTCAGCGCGGCGCTACACACAAATTCTACCGAAATTAAGTAGCATTTGCTGAAATCAAACGGCCGATTAAAGAGGTTTGGTCGTATCCGGGAGAGAACAGATGCACCCTGGAGCCCTCTGTGAGTGATAAACACGTCGTAGCCACTGTTACCTTTGGCAGGTTAGACCGGAAGCCGATACACAGCAGAGAGAGGAGATTTCTTTATACAGAATATTTGTTGATTCCTGCCTGAGTCAGGGTGCAAGACCTCAGTTTGAATTTGAAAGTCTTACTGCTTCATTTTTAACCAAGGTCATGTTCAAAAAGTAAGCTTCTAGTACTGAAATATGGCTTGCTTCACAGCAGTTTGTTGTCTGGCGGATGTTGTATCAGTGTGACCGGCTTCCTTATCTAAACTTCCCTGCATGTGCTTCAGAAGGCTATCTGGAAATATAATAATGAAATGGAGGCGGTGTTGACTGCCTTCAAATAGACCTCAGGAATCAGCATAGGGTTCTCGTGAACCCACTCTGTGAGTCCACTTACATCAGTCATGAATATTGCATCAGCGGGTCTCTCAAATAGACTCATCTCATAAACATGGTAAACACACTTGAAGGTGTCGTAAAGTCGCTCCCGTATCAGCCCATCGTCATCATGCCGCTCCGGTGGCTCATAGCTGGTGGTATCACATAAAATACAGTTTAGCTCATTGTAAAAGTATCCAGCCACGGCCACTTTATTTTTATCCGAGTTTTCGGCTTTGTTAAAGGTATTTTTTAAGGTCTCTTACCTTTGCAGTGGCATCACGTCCCCGTGAACGCTGTCATGCGTGGCTTTTTGGGAGCTCTTGAGTGTGCAGTGGTTACGTGATTTAAAGCCAGCTTCCATATGATTATGTGGCGTAACACTTCTTCATGATCCTGACCACTGAACACCTCCGCCTGCAGCTGCCCAACACCTTTACACGAGTGCCAGCCAGCTGTCATGATGAATGTAACATTTGAAGGGTATCAAAGCCATATAAATTCTGATATGACTGCTAGGATTTCATAACCTCTGATAGGAGATTGAAAATGTGAAGTGAGATCAGCGTAAATACTCTGAATATGTTCACAATCATGTCACTGCTACGTTCTGCAGGAACGATGTTCATCCTGTGTTGGGTTCCCGCTGAATTTGGGTATCATCTGCATAGCTACCAGATTTGACTTGTATATGTAGACATATTAAGTGAGATGTATTGTTAGGAATGAGTTACTCTACAATATCAATGTCTGTGTAGAGCGTTGTGTTACTGATTATGCTACTTTTGTGTTACTTTCCCCAAAATGAGTGCAGAAGCATGGCCAGGCATGATGAAATGGAAGAGAATAATGTTATTTCATAATGACTAATCAGAGCACTGAAGATCAGGTTTATTGCAGTTCATTACTCTTTCTCACTGGACAGAGTTTGTTCACCATACAAAGATTGCACTTGACTATTTCGTTGTGTCCTTTTTTGTGATAAATTCAAATTGCAGTAAGTATGTCCCCAAAACAGTCTGACAGCAGCTCTTCTGCAATTTAGCCTACAAAATTCTTTTGCAGGGGATATGTTTCTGGTGGCGTGGTGGCAGAAGTAACGTGGTGTGGATGATGCTGAACTTCTGGTGATAACATATGTTACAGTAGCTGTAACAGTATCTCTGAAATCCTGTTTGAGACACATTTTATTAGTAAGTTACTGCTTAAAGTGATGTAATACTGTAATCTTACCCCAAACATGGTTTTTAATGAACTTCATTAAATTATAAATGTCATAATTTAAGATTTTAATGTTCAAGTAAGATATTTATAGCATTCAGGTCTTGTCCTAGACTTTTGGTATTGCCAAATGCCAGACAACGATGTTAAAATACCCAGGTGCTGTATTGTAGTCAGCTGGACTTGTTTCAGTTGCTTGAAGACATTTCACCTCTCATCCAAGAGGCTTCTAAAGTTCTGACTAGTTGGAGGGGAGTTGCAGGCTTTTAAACTCTGTGTGGGAGTGTGCTTACAGAGTCATTTAGAACATGTGTGAGCTCTGAGTTTCAGGGCTGTTTGGGCCACTTATGGGTTGTTGGTCAAACTGACCTTCGTGTGGGTTTCTAAGGCTATCTGAGCCTGGGTGTGAATGGTTGTTCAGCTGTCTTGGGAGGGATCTCGGTACAGCATTGTAAGTGGGTGATAAGTTATGTCTAAGTAGGCCGGCTCCCCTCGAGTTAGTTAGAACTCAACAAGCCTTTTGGATCAGAGGCGAAACACCTTCAGTTGCCTAAGATACAGCACTTAGAATAACCAGGACAACTGAGAACCTTTATCCAAACGTTAATAAATGGCAGGTTATATACACATCACATCTATGACATCATATGTGTGTGAAACATCAAGAAAAATTGTGTCTTATAAATGTCGTTCACATATTTTGACATGTATATCAGATTGATGATAGATTTATGCCGGGCCCCTCAGGGGTTGCTTTTGGGCCAGAATTGAATAGGCCTGCTGAATACTGCGAACCAGTGGCTTTCAATGTGGGATCTCGGGACCTCCAGGGGTCCTCGAGGGGGTTTCAGGGGATCCCCAGCGAAAAGGGGAATAATTCATTTTCACTCATTTCATCCGTATGCAACACAACCACAGAATGTATACCTGTTTTCGGTCATGGGTTTTATACGCTAAAA
Source organism: Acanthopagrus latus (assembly GCF_904848185.1). NCBI lineage: Eukaryota > Metazoa > Chordata > Actinopteri > Spariformes > Sparidae > Acanthopagrus > Acanthopagrus latus. The sequence continues at coordinate 8,667,148 of NC_051053.1, read as the reverse complement.
AAGGCATCTATTAGCAAGATTCTAATCAGACGGTCGGCTGGGACTACATCTCACAAAAAGGGAGTTCAGTGGTCTAATAGGTGTCAGTTAAGTGGTCCTTGGTGGGGAAAACTTGGGAGAGCCACTGCTTTAATCTGCAGTATATAACTATCCACTCACTGAGCAGAAACCCACACTGACTCAAGGGAGTCTTTTTTGAATCCACTGTCACCCCCTTACATAATTTGAAAAAGAAATGCGTAATGAAGCTGTGATTAAATGCTGATTTGTCTTTCATAAATTAATCATCGCGCACAGAGTGGGTATGAAAGTGTTATGTAAACCTTCCAGATAGAAAGTAGTATTCAATATTCATTTGCACAACCGGGGGTCACCTCTCTGAATGAAATATATGTAATTTAGTGCTTATGTGAGACGGTCTCGTGCTACTTTTTTTCTTTTTTTTTTTTTATTTCTTTTTTTCTTTTTTTCCAATGCGGCTCCACTTTGGTTGCAGACACAATTATGCCTCACTTGTTAAATTGACCGTTACGGTACGATAAGCAGCAAGTTCACAGAAATTTATCTACATTAATTCTACCCAATTACCTTGCGCATCAAAGAAAGCTCGCAGCATTTTGGAGATATTGCACCTCTCTCTCGCTGCGTCAGGATGTGTATTACTGTGTGATGTCGGCAGGAAGGAAAAAAGAAAAAGACTTTAACTCCATGATTACATGGATTATGTGGATCTGGAGAGCAACAGTGGCTGATAGTGTTCATCTTTTTTGTTGATTTTAATATGCTGTCCTGTAAATGCAATAATGATATTAATACATTCACCCCAACACTGTTATTGAGAGCCTGTATATATGTATTACATATATATTATGATGCACTGTGATTTACTAAACGATCACACTGATCACTGGCTTTCCGGCTCTTTTTTGTTTTTTCTCTGCAGGGAACCTTTGGACCCATATTTCTTGGGGATGTTTCGTCCCACTGGGAGATGCATGACGGGAGCGCAAAGGGAGTGCGGAGATTCATTGGATGTATCAGGGAACTTCAGGTCAACTCGAAGGAGATTTACCTGGCGGGTGAGGCGGTGAGAGGGAGGAACATCAAGAACTGCGACCCGCCTGTCTGCCAGCACCTTCCCTGTCGGAACGGAGGGACTTGCGTCAGGTACGAGGTCACCTTTCACAGAAAAGAAAAATCACTAAACTGCCTTTTGAAAGAAAAAAAGAATACAGTTGTTGCAATTGAATTTCCTCCTAATTTAGGAAGGACGTGAAAGATATTACCCCAGAAATGAGGCAAAATCCTTCACTCAAAGTGAAGGAAAAAAAGGAGTGTTAACTGGATTTTCTTACAAACAACAAAAGTGGTGAAGGAGAAACTAATTTGAGTGACAGAGCCATTTCACCTCCGTGTTTGACCGGCTGTTTCTTCATGCCCGTGTGACTCGGCTTGAGAAGGGACTGTCACAGCCAGTGTTTCTGTTGTGGGAATATATATTCCCGTTTAAATTGTTTTCCCAATCTCTGAGAACATGAATGGAGCTGTGACTGTGCATTGGGAGCTTTGAGCACACAGTCACCCAGTCAGTCAGCCAGCGAGCGAATGAAATGACAGTTTTTGCAATGGCTCCTCTTCCCAGCACCAACTAATTCTTATCTTATCAACTTCGGACTAATTTCAGTTTAGGCTCGCTGTGAGACATTGGACTGGGACTCGGTATCAGCAGAAAATCAATACAAATTGATGAATAGCGTCAAACTGCGAATCATTTAATTGGATAATTGTCGTCACAAGATGTAGCCATTTTTATGACTAGGTGACTTGATTCCATAATTTTAACAATTTTCTGACGTTTTTGCAGCAACTTAGAGGGAGAAGCAAGTCAATTGTACCGAACTACATTTCCAGATATTTTCAGTTTGACAACAACAGGCTGTTACAAGGGCTGCAGCTTTGCAAGTTGATTAATTTTTCAGTGTTGTCGAGAGTTCCAGCTTTCTGAGAGTCTGTAACACTGTGGCAATTAAATAAATAAGCAACAGAAAATAAATGGGACATAACTTCAGTGTGAAGGCGCCTGCTCTCCCTCAGTTCAGCAGCACCCTTGGAGGAGCCAGCGCAATAACAGAGGTCAGCTACTCTTTAAAGCTCTTGGTTTTCTTTGACTCAGCTCAACATTTTTTCAGCCCACCTCCTGCTGATGAGCTCTGGTCCTGGATTTGACATGATATGACATTTAAGACGGAAATACTGTTATCTGGCAGAGGAAAACCGTATACAACACTAAACAGCACCGATATTGCCAATATTATCAGTGAGGAACTTTGTTTAATCTAAATTTTCAAAGCTGAAATGATAAACAATTTGATATCAAATCGACAAGAGTGTCATTATTGTGATTATACAGAGAAATATATAATTGCACAGTCAGTAACTTAAAGGAGACATATTATGCTCATTTTCAAGTTAATATTTTTATTTTGGGTTACTGCTAGAATACGTTTACGTGCCTGAATGCTCAAAATATACATTTTGTTTTACATACTGTCCACTGTTGCAGGGCTATATATGCGAGGGGTGTAAATTGCAAGTTTCATCACAATACCATATTGTATTGATTCTTTGGACAACGGTACAATTTTTGCAGATATCACAAAGTCTGCCACAATACAACTTAAATTCAATTTGATACAGGGGCCTGCGATCGATATGAGATGATATCATGCCAATTTAACATCGTCCAGTTACATTTATATCAGCTCACAGAAAGCAGCTAAAATGTGTTTTGTCAATTTCATTACTGAGCTCTTTTATTAGTTTAGTGGTGGTTCCAGACATTTCAATGGAAAACAGTATATTATTTTTGATAAAAATAGAATGAGAATTTCAAAATAAAGGCATATGATATGAATCAATGTTTTCACTTTGCATCAGTGCTACAGGATTTTGATAATTGAATCGATATATCGACCCAGATAGACTATAGACCCTATTTACCCTTTGTTTTAGCACCTGCCTCTTTGAGGCCCACCTCCCTAAATACACGGTCTGCTGTGATTAGTCAGCTCACAATAACCTGAACCAGCCTCGACCTCACTGCCCAGCAGGCCAGTTAAAGTTAGTCGAACACAGTTGCCAAGAGAATAAAGTCTTGCGGATTGGTCATTTGTTTTTCACACTTAGCTATGTTGTCATCCTCAGGGCATGTCTATCAAGTTAATCATGCACAGCAGCAATGCACACATTCCCACACACACAGCCTAACGGCAAGGATGCTGGAGAACGACAGGCTTCATATAACAAAGCTAACTGTAGCTGAGCCCGTCATATGTTCTTTGACCTCAGCAGCCCACAAAAAAAACAGACTGGGTGGTCTTAATTGGTCGGCAAGCATTCAGTCATAACGAAATGTGTGTGCACAAAGACTGGATATGTTTTTTTTTTCATAATATGACCTCTTTAAATGATGAGATGCTTTACTGAAAGAGGGGTAAGACAGAAGATTCTCTGAGTAGCTATACAACAAAGCTGTTCCTCCCCGCTCCTTTGTATAAATCTACAGAATGTACAGTATGTATGGCCTAGTAAGGTAATCCCTGGACCAGACACATGGGGATCTGTACTTCCTTCATCTCCATCTGCAGCACAGCTCATCTTACAGCCATCACACCCCACTTACCAGCAGTTTCGCCTGTCTTTTAAAGTGTGCATTAACCACACATGATGCCCTTTCACCTCAGGTAATCCAGAGCGAAGCCGCTCTAAATGCCGTCTTCATTGTGTTATGACACTGTAAATTAGCAGTTGCTTTTATTAAAACAGGCAATGGAAAGGGGGCACCATGAATATTGGAACATGAATGGCTCCAAGAATACCAATTAAGAGCTGGTGGCGTCGTGGTCACACGGGCCTGTCGTGTGTGTTAGGTTGGGCCTTGCAATTACCCGTGTGATGAATACACGTTTATGCGGGATCCCCTTGAACCACACATCATGTGGGGGTCACAGAGAGTTCTCAGAGCTCTCTTCATTCCGCTAGTTGACCTGGATTGCCGCAGTATAATAGAAACGAAAAGGGGATTTTGATAGTGGGTTCAGTTGGGGTGATTCCGGCGCCGTCCCCTTTTTATGTGGTCTCCTGTTCACTTAGGCATGTGGAAATATCAATATTAAACCTGCGAGGGTAACGGCTTGTGGACGGTGGGTGATACATACATATGAGGTGTTAAAGTGACACCGATGTGAAAAGCTAGGCTGGCGGCACCCAAGGACTCCAGCCTTTTTTATGCCTCTGATATCTGTGTCTTTTATACACCACGGCTGCAGGTCGCAGGAACCGTGTCATTAGACTGACTGTGAATACAGCAGATGGAGACGTTAAAATGGAAAGATTCTTCACACACACACATTTGCGCTGGAAGTACTTAATAATTGCTCTGTCTCAAACAAGACCACTAGAAATAAGAAAAGAGTCTCTCGTCAGAGCTAAATGTGAACATCTGTTGCCTGTGTAGAGAGTCTGGCACTTGGTTATGAAATGCAACATGTCATCATCCTCCGATTAGACAATTAGACCTCCTGTGTAACATGTAACATCCACGTGTTACATAACGATTGCATACAAAAAAATTAAGACCTTGATTCTTGATTGATGCATACAGCAACTTTTGTTTCAAGCGTTTCGTAACAGTAACAAGACACCGTAGTATGCTTCATATGTACTATATTCAGATTTTCAGATTAGTGAGATTGATGAAATATGAATAGCACAGAAATCAGCATTTCATCATTTATATTTTTTTAATGTTTACAGTTGGTCACTTTGCAGCCTCTCTGACAACCTCACTCACAGGAACATCTCAGGACTTCAGCAAGTTACTGCAGCCAGTCAGGGCTCGATCAGGTCATTTTAATTGGACTACTTGTTGTCCCAGTATACAAGCACCAGGGGAGATTCGATTTATTGATGGATGTATGTCAGACTTCACCCAAGTAGGTGGCGATATGCACCGTTTCAGCTAGTTGCTACTGGACCTTCATTCAGTAGAACTATAAATCACATACCAAACAAGAGCAGAATTGTCACAATAGTCTGATTTTTTTTCTAACATCATGTAAACATACTGACTGTCGACTTCCTTTCAGACTGAACACAAGCAGCGTCCTCCTGGCGAAAAGTCTTTTGTTGATTTGACCCATCAATCCCTATCTGACCACCTGCTATGTCGCTCTTTATACTACTTATAAATATGTCTGACTTCCTCCTTTGCTGCAGTAATACCTACTACACCCTCTAGAGGTCGTTGTTTAACAAGAAACAAAAACATTTATCATCGTAAGCTGTTTTCCCAGTGGACCTGCCATCCCAGTGGATCTTTACGGTCATTTTTCTCATTGGAATGACAGCTCTAGAGTCAGATTTTCAACCCAAGGCTGCACAGATATTAATATTGTACAAATGTGTTAGTATGTGTTCAGTGACTTTTATGTAGCAACACTGTGCACAGGTAGTTAATTGAAAGTATTGTGTCTGAGTTTAACTGTGATACTTTAAACAGAACCACAGACTGGCTGCTCCCACTGTGGTAGAAGTTGCGATGGAGTAAATCAAACTTCTCATCAGACTCTGGGCAAGAAATCGAACAAGCGCATTTCTTTAACTTCATACTGCAAACTTTCTAACAGCCCCTTTTTAGTTTATGTACACATCAAGCAGACACTGAGCAACATTAGCATTCAATTGGATTGATGTCTCTGATTACCTGGTGGCACAAGTCCAATATTTACTTTCCTTTTATCTCTGCTGTTGGACTGCCAGGAGAAAAATACGCTGCTCTTTAGCCGCTAAATGCCCCTCTATGAAAAACACTGAATCTTTGAGGAGAACCGCACAATCGGATAACAATTCTCCACGGGTCTGCCACCACGATTCTTTCACATGCATGTAGCCTAGATTCAGCACTTATATACAAGTATTGATTGTAGCTGCTTTAAAGTTTTTTCATCAGATTGTGAGCTCCTCTGAAGTAAAAGAAAATGGATAAACACAGATAACATAAATAGATGCGTTTATTACGGAGTCGAGTATGGACTAACTCACACACACACACACACACACACACACATACAGAAGGGAATTTATGCAGACAGAATTACTTCTTGCTAATTGGCTGCAGGAGAGACGGTGCCTTGCTCATTCTGTGATAGTCCAGCTTGGGTGGCACGCAATCCCCCACTTAACAGTGAATTCTCCCAGTGCTTCATTCCACCGCCTGCAAAAGAAAGCAAAACCAATTTTATCTTAATCAGACTTCCAGCTCCTTCCAGCATGTTTCAAAGTACCTATAAAATAACTCAAGGTCCAAGAAACAATTATTTAAATTCGCCATTAGAAACAAACATAGCTATCATCCCATGTGCAGTTGCGTTCCCTGAAGAATATTTCCAGAGAAAACTTGCTCATTACGGAGTTTATTGTATTTGTGTCTTTGAATTTTGGAGGACGAGTGCTTTCAAAACAACTGTGCAACTGTTTTTTTTGGGGGGGTTTTTTTGGCCAGATTGGTTATTTTTATGCACCTTTTCCTTTTTTTAAAAGAGTTTGTGGATAACCTTGACATACTTAGGAGTAACTGATAATGATTATGTAAGTATTAAAACGACTTGGGGACAAGTTTCACCTGAGTCAGAGTGAAAACATGCAGGAGCAGGCAGTGCCTCTGATTTGTCTTTAAGAGAGGAGCAGACCTCTGTCTCCTCATAAATGAAGTTAAACGAAGCACAACAGAAGGAGAAGGGGTCAGTGAGTAAATGGATTTAATAAGTTGAAGACTATTTTCAGCTACAGACTGATACACATTCGGTGCTGCAGTGAGCATTCACAGCAGCAGGACGGTGTTCTGTGTATGAGATCGACTCAGTGCCTGTGTTTGTGGTAATGAAGGGGTGTGTGACCCAGTGCAATGATGTGGCTCATTGATGCATCATACTAGTTTTTTGGACAACAATGGACGCCTGCAGCGCAGAGGAGTGAGCTGCATAAGTTCTTTGATACACAGATGATGCTTAAGTCGGGTCAGTTTGATTTTGATAATTCAATTTTGTTGTCAATAGGTAAAAAGACAGCGCATCCGGCTGTTTCAAAAACCAAAGGCAGGCAATGCACTCCAGACAGAAAAGCCTTTATTAGATGTTTCCACCACATGTCTTCATCCAGGCTCTGTGTTAGTGCCAACAGCTGATAGGAAGCAATCCCACAACCCAGATAATGACGTAGGCTACCGCTGACACCATCTTAATGTGGATATAGATTTGAAATGTGTCTGTATTTTTTTCCCAAAATATGAATATTTATAAATGATTTAATATTCATATATATGAATATCAGTAGTTATGTTCAATAAACCAGGACACTTTTTAATAGCTTCACCTGGTATTTTATCATCCAGCTCATGTATTGTTGCTACGATATGGGCCACATGATTTTTTTTTGTTGTTCGGAGATTTAGTCACTATACGGGTATATGATAATACAAATTGAAAAATTGCATTTTCCCTTTCATTTATACTCATATAACACATACCTGTGTGGAATGAAACTGCAGTGCTATGGTAAATTTACATTTGAGTTTTTAAGTTTACATAATCATTTGGATAAAGTCTCCTATGGGCTCCTAAACTGTAAACTAATCTTTGTTATGTTTCCTTCCTCTTTGGTTCTTTTTCTTTTTGCAGTGCCTGGATTGCCTGTTTTGTTTTTTGTTTTTTTAGGTACTCTTTTTTCCCTTTTTTCTAAGAGCACCTGGCGCAGCTTTTATCTGCATTATAATACATAAAGCGACCAGACGTCTCCTTTGTCTACATCTCCTTGTTTATTTGAAGTTGCGAATTGAAGATTGTCAAATTTAATTTCACACTGTATTAACGACCAAGAGTCAGACTTTGTGATATTGTTCTGTGACCCTGCTACAAACAAAAGGGTCGCTTTGTTATTAAAAAAAAAACATGCAAAACTAATGATTTATATATCGTCAGAAGAAATAAAGCACAGCCATCTGCGGGTATCAAATATTTCCTCACTTCGATGTAAGAGACCAAACTAGAAAACAAGAAATACAAGTGACCTCGACTGAACCTGCTGTGGTTGGTTTCGTGTCAAAGACTGAAGGAAATTAAATAAGTGCGTGTGGTGTGTGTGTGTATGTGTGTGTGTATCCTTGAAGCCATTATCTGCAGATGGCTTTTGTGGGAACCATCATGATCTCCAGTTGAAGGAATCTGTTCTCTGCAGTGGGGTGTTCGGCATCGACCACAGTGTTCCACACACACACACACACACGTCCTTTGATTCATTATTTTAGTCATCCAGCTCGAGCCGGTCTTCAGTGTGCACATCATTTTTCACTTAATGGCTGTGTTTTTCTTCTCGCAGACTTTTTACCCCTTTGTCTGAGCTGTTACGTTTTTCGTCTCCTTCCTGCTCTTAAACAAAAGCTGTTTCGGTTTTGGTTCCAAGAAACATTACAGCTCAACAGTTTGCCTTTTTCTTTTTTTTTTTTTCCTTTCCTTCTGGCAAACGCTTACGTCTGCTCTCAGAAGTAGGTAGAGCTTCACTTCATCTGGCCCGACGACAGCTTGTGAGCTCGGTGAGAGAGGCGACCAGTGATGGCTCGGCATTACAGCATGCAGTGGACAAGTTTTGCGTGCAGAAAAATCTCTCCTATTAATAAAGGACTGGTTGACCTGACAGCTGTTTGTTATTCAGGCCAAGCACATTCTTGTGCCAGTTCCTCGGTTTGAACCCCGAGCGAGTGAAGAAATGTTAATTCGCCGTCACACAACTTCGTTGACATGGAGACAACACTTTGTTTATTCAAGGACAGCTCCATGAAAGTTACACTGAGGGTCTTCTCCCTTTTCAGTCCGTGTCTCAGAAATTTAGAAGTGTGGAAAAGAAGACTTGGACAAATACGCCGGCACATTTTTCAGAAAAGGGTCGAGTTTAGACGTGCGGATGCGTTTTAAAAGGAGCGACAGAGAGGCACAGCTCTCTGCAGTGTGCACAGTGTTCTAGGTTGGTCCGTAGAAATACTGTCTGATCTGCTGAGAAAAAAGTTCCCTCACGCCTTTATGCCTCCTTTCTATAAGGATTTCATTTCAAGTATCATCTAAACCAGCTTCTCGGCGGCAGTATGTTTCAGAGGACTCAGATCGCCTTCAATCGCCAAGAAAATGTTTGTAAGGGTGCCGGGAAGAGGTCAGGGGAAAAGTATCGAACAGCCGTCTGCTAAAAAGGGAACCCGCAGGTTAGTGCCACGCGGAAATTCCGCCACATCCCTTTGCTCCAATTCAGGAGACAAATAATTGAGGGATGGGGGGGGGGCGAACTAGTCGTCTTTCGGATGATTTTGCCTCTCACCCACTGAGCAGAATCATAGTGTCTGGAGTGTAACGGCGTCCAACTGGCTGTTTGCAATACTGGAAAGCAAATGGCGTCTTAGTACACAAAGCAGTCCTCCTCTATAAATAATATCTGCTAAACCCAGTGGTCCTCTTTTTTTATTTTAACAAAGGATAAAGCAGGCTAAATGCTTTCATCCGGAGAACTGAGGGACTGCCATGCCAGCGGAGCCTCATCAGTGCCTTACTGTAGCACTGTATTTGCATACCAACAAGCACTTGAAAAGAAGCGTTCTGTAAATAACTTACACGGGATGAAATTTGAGGAAATGCATGTGGCTTATTGTTCCAGCTGACAGGGATATCATAGGCTGAGCGGTCAATAATTCATCGTTTTATCTGGTGCTCGTTACATTAAAAATGTAGTCTTTCTTCATAATTTATGCGGCCTACAGTGCGCTCTCGCCGTGTGGACCTCTCTGAGCGGCGTGAGACGTGGCGAGCACCGGCGTTCGCGGTTAACATTCAGATTATTTTGGAAGCATTGGCACAATTTCATAATCAAAACAATTACCTCAGCCAAATTAAAATAACCTTTTTGTCGCCCCACACATCCCAAGTTTTTGATTAGGCCAATTAAAACTCGAGTGTTTTCAACCTTCCTCTCTTCTATCTGCACTTTGCCTTCTTGGAGCCAGTGATGCCTGCTGCCTGAATCGAGTGCTTGTAATCAAGTCATTTTACAATTCATTTACATTAGTTTGATAAGTTTTTATGTGTTTTTTTTGTACTGGTTATTTTCATTTTGTTCAGAGGACACAAAGGTATTTCTTTCTGTTGCAAAGACAAACGTATGTCAGCCAAAACTTCAAGCCCACATGATTCTTCTCTGTTAATTCAGATTCAGCACTTCTGAACAGAATTGATTTTTTTCCCCCTAATGAAAGTAGTGAAGAGAGTTAACTGTGGTGAATGGTTCCAGGGTTGGTATTGTTGTGTCATCTTGTGTGATACCTTTACTAAAAGTTGGGCTTTTATATGTGTTTGTCTGAAACACCTCTCAAATACACTCCCTCCTCTGATTGGTCAGCTCACACATGCCTGAGCCAGCACCGTTAACAGCTGGAGGCAGCTGTTAAATTCATTCTTACAATTTAAACAGGCACGCTAGGCGTAAATTATGCAAACATGTATCTCTGTGACGTCTTGTGATGTCACAGAGTCATGTAATTAAAGGCGGGACGATTGACGAGGCATTTCAGGGGTGGTGTTTTCTGTGGGAGAGAGGAGCTTCTGTTGGTGTGGACTGTGACCATTTTAATATATAGGCTCTTTTACATGCACAAGAACTTATATAACACACTGAAGGAACACGAAAAACTAAAAAGCATAATATGTTTCCTTTGATTAAAATGCAGTTACTGGTTATTTCACAGTCAACAACGTGTGAAATGCTTAATAAACCACTTGTAACTGTAAAGGTTTATAAACATTGGTTATCCCCAACAAAGCCAGTATAAATTTGGAGAACATTTAATGTTATAGGTCCAGAAATATTATGCTAAGTAGGTGGTAATTACAAGCATTTGTCCACTAGTTGAGACTCGACCAGTGACTACATGACCATGTTTTCTCTCGAATGTGGACGGCAGTTTAAAAACCGTGAACATTATCTAACGATACAGTATTTGTCGTATCTGATTTCACCAATATTTATATTCTACATTTCTGTCAAATAGAAACACTCTTGTCCCACTCATCCTGTGCAGGGCGGATTACTGGCGCTCTTGATGGCAGCCTCTCAGCACAAGCAGACAGAAAAACATATTCGCACTCACATTCACACCTGCCATCAATATGAAGTGTCCAATTCACCTGCCTGTCTTTCGACTGCAGGAGGAAACTGGAGCATCTGGAGGAAAACCCACGCAGTTTTTTTGTGTCGCCGGCATTTAAGCGCAACAACTGACTGGCAACGCGAGGGACAAATTAGCACTGTAACGTGAAGACTGCACCAGAAGGGGCTCCATTAAATATTTGATTCAGGTTGTCAAAGATTATACAAGAAACAATGCCTGTTCTGTTCCACGCACGACAATTTTTATCTGTGACTAATATTTTGAAAAATAACGCTCACATAACTGGCAGCGACAGTGTAGCTGTGTATCACTGTGCTTGAATGTCTCCAAATAACATTAGCAGCCTGTTAAATAATCATACACTGTTTTTTTGTTGTTGTTTTTTTCCACTACATTATACAGCATCCTTTTGTTCTTCGATACAGTCGTACGTAACTCCGGTGACAGAATGTAAATATTTCATTTGGAGGAGCCCGTTTCTCGAGGAGCAAACTACATCCTGCAGTGCCGCTGCTCAAAACACATTATTAATTTATAGATTTGAAACCCCACCAATGCTTCCTCCATCTGATATTATACCTTTCAAAGTTGTGCACATCTCAGAGCATTTTATAAAGTCCCTGTCTGCATATTACTTTGCATGCTAGATCATCCCTCCTCCTCTTGCCAGGAGAGGAAGTGCGTGCATATGAATCGAGGAGAGGAGACAGAAAAATCCTGTGCGGTTTCTGGTTGTAGGTTTTTTTTCTGACGCGCTACTAATCATGTGCTGTAATTTCTTAGGCTGCGCGTGTTTACCTTTACCGGGAGACGTATGTGAACTTGTTTCGTCCTCTGCGAGAGCTGTTGTGTTGATCGTATTATTCTTCAAAGCTTTCGGCACATTCATTGAAATGCTGGAGTTTCAGTAGGCCTCGCGTATCAAGAGTTTATTTTACACATTATTTTTGCATCACAGGGTGGTCTGTTTTTATCTTCTACTGTCTCCTTGTGTTAGCTCATGAAGCCGGGCTGCTCAAAGTGGATCTCCATAAGGTTTAAATCAGCCCACTGCATGTTTCTAGTGAAAAAAAATATATATATAAAGTTGCAACATGAAAGAATTTTAGTTGGAAATGTTAAAAAAAAAAATTACAGATGGACTATGATGTTTTTTTGTTTAAGTGACATCTGCTGAAGTTGGCATGCTAACCTGCTAGCCCTGGCCTGTCCTGGGCCAAAGCTCCCCAAGCTAGTGGTGTGGGCACCTGCACCCACCTGGTCCTCCAAGATCACAGTTCAGACCACAGGCTCCATTGCTACTTGAGCTAATTAGCTAATAGGAGCTACTGTTAGCACGATTAGCGCTGCTTCTGGTGAAATGTTGCCCCCTATTTGTTCTAATTATGGTTGCAAATTCTCACTTTTGCATAGTTATGATATGAATCTCTGTGCTGTTTTATTTTTGTGTGAGAAAAATGCTCTTGAAATTTGTAGCAGTGGTCTCTAGTACCATTTACTGTCTGAAAATCCTATAGAACTATAGCATAGGTGTTTGCTTTCGGCCCAGACCCTGCCGTCAGGTTTCAGTTTTGGCCCTCCAAGGGAGAGAGTTTGGGCCCCCCTGTTGTAAAGCGTCTGGACATATTGCAGTAATGTCACGGCCCATTTTCACCTCCGGCCTTAATGATGTCTTCCTCTGTATGTCTACACATTCAGCGATGCGGAGGACTGGTTCTGTGAGTGCCCCCCGCTCTACACAGGCCGGCTGTGCCAGTTCAGCGCCTGCGAGCGCGACCCCTGCGGTCACGGAGCCACATGCATCCCCAAGTCGCCGCTGGAAGCCGTGTGCCTCTGCCCCTACGGGAGACAGGGTCTACTGTGTGACGAACGTAAGTGCAAAAGCGCCCGCTCAGATCAGCGCGGCGTAGATTTAGCGGCTTTATTAAGATGATCTGCAAACAGTTGGTGAATGAGAGCCCTGAGCAGTCGGTAGAATGGGAGCCTGTTGTTAAGTAAAGGGATTAATGAAACTAAATTGTGCTGAAAAGGCAGAAACGTCTTCCTCCAGCAAAAGAGTTGGATAATAGAGGCAAAACTCACGCCGGCTTTGCTGAATATTCCAAAAGGCTCCTCTCAGTTCATGAGATCTTATTTCCCCAACAACTGAATTTCAGCAGTTCTCTTAAGAACTTTTCTCTAAAAATGTCAGGCTCACGCTGTACAGAGGGGCGTTGATGTTCTCTCACATTACCAGCGAAGCTAGCTTGCTGTCACTTCTCGCTGTCTGCGGACACATATTTTCCATTTCATTATAGGCTGTAACACAAAACCCAGGTAAATAAGAACTTTCTTTTACCGTCACACAGCTCCGCAGCCATAATCATCTGATCTAGGCCGAGTGTCTCTGCGAGGGTAATGATTATTTCTGAGCGCTTTTGACCTTTGCTCAGATCAGTTAATAATGGTCGTGCAGCTGTCCGCGCATATCACTTTTGTTCTCTGTTGTCGCCACACTGAACACACCGTCTGTAACTTTGTGTCGTGCTGCTGCTGTCATCTTGACCAGGTCTGTCTAATGAGACCCTCTGCGAGATCACCTGTCTAAATGAAGGTTAACAATAAAATCAGAGAAAAAAAACGACATATCAGTGACAGGCTCTGTACCATGTTATATTCGATATTAAGACATAAAAACAGGTGTTATATGTAGTCACCATGTGAGACATTGAAGCTGAGACCCTGAAATACTTGAAAGAGTGTGTAACTACAAGCTGCAGTTGTTGAGTTGATCAGTGGAGCAACTGATTGACAGAAAACATCAAGCACATTAATGACCAGACACTTCCCACATTTCTGTTTGTGGTCAATGCTCATTAGCAAGTGTTAATGTAAAAATTGTAAACATTTCATCATTTCATCATTTCAAATTGAATTTAATTTGGCACTTTTCAGTGTGTAAATCCCCAAAACAATTTTACAAAATAGATGATACACTATAATCCAAACTACTACTACGACGACTGAAAAAAAACAATTTAATAATCAATCAGTTGGTGTGTTCGCTTACACATTTATACGAGCTAAAACATGCGCGTGTTAGCTTCATCGTGGCTAGTGCTAGCATGCCAACATTAGCATTTAGCTCAGAGCACTACTGTGGCACAGCTTCACACGACCTCACGCACAGCTGTAGATTCTTGTTTATTGTCTTGTCAACTCAACATTTTAGTCACACAGAGCTTTTTGGAGTCAATTCTGGAAGACAAAGAAGTTATAGAAAACGGGATTATCTGCTCCATCGTGGGCTGTGTTATAATTCCGAACAGTTGAACCGTAAGAAGGAGGCTTCATAGACAGTGGTTCTCACAAACAAAGGGTTTTGCTTGACTAAACTGAGGGCAGGAGCAGCGGGGTGCCTGGCATATAAGTCGCTCAGCCATGTCGCATCCCCTGACGGTCTCCCTGCACCCACATGCCAAACAGAGTAACCTAACCTCCCATTGTCACGCTAACTATACGGCTGACATTTGAATTTAAATCCCGATAACATCAGATAAGATCAGACTCTCAAACTGATCACTCCCCTGCCTCTCCGGGCTCTGTTTGTACTCGTAAAATACTGTCAGTCGCAGTGCCCCGGCTCTCTGTTTGAGAAAAGGCCAAAGCTGTTTGTCCAGCAGGAAACACGAAAGAGCAGAATGTTTTTTTTATTCTCCGTTCGGAGTTCGCATGTGCACTTCAAAAACACAAGGTTGGTCTGTGAACGAGCAGGAAATGGAGGAAAGGGAAGACTAGGAAGTGGGAATGATGCTGGAGTGCCTCAAGAGTTGAGTTCATGAAACATTCATGGACACTGGAGATGACTTCACTCAGAATTATTAATGATCTATCTTTGTATACAAGATGCACCCACCTCCTGTTAAAGATTAATGTTTAGAATTAATAAAGAAAGAAAAAAAAAACACTGAAGACAATACGCCTCGCGTGAAATATACAGTAATACGAGTACAGTACTACCACTTCCTGTTACTCATTCATCTTGCGTCCTGTCTGTTTTGAGCATCAGCTTTGTTCGCAAATGTGATGTTGGCTGACTGCAATTATCATTTTAATTGCCTTCCGCCAAGGTTCGGTTTGTTTCTCTGTTTTTCAGAAGGATGAAAGGTTAAAACTACTGGCACGATTTTCAGTCATTATCAACTCAGCCCCCACATTGGTGTCAAGTCAGGTGAAGTTCCGTCGTCTGTTGTACATTTCCGGAGCTTCACAGCAAAGCAGCGAGTGCAGTGTTCTGCTAAACAAGTGAGGAAGATGGGGACTTGTTCAAAACCATAAACTCCATAGCTCCTTCGGCGTCGTCTCAATTGATTTGAAAATGCGTTTTACCTCTTGAGGACTATGAAAACTCACCATACTTTCCGTAGTCATGAGGGTGACGAGAGCTCAACTTTTCCTTTAAGTGCCCGTTTAGAAGTACATAATAAATGCCTAGCTGAGATGATGAGGCTTCAATAGACATGATATTATTTTGAGATTGTGGTAGTTTTGTAAATATATATCTCGTTATACTGTTTGTATGCCAGACATGAGTAGTTTTTCTAGCAGCCCAGGAGACATGTTGACATTTTTACGCAAATAAAATACATCTTTTTGAATATTTGAATGTCAAATGAGAATATTTTGCCTTGTTCGACATAATAAAAAGGTTGCCGTTTCCAGACAATAAATAGCACAACACAATGCAGTACATAAATGACAACTACATCGCCACAGTCAGGTACACGGACTGGTGGTTGGGTATCCCTGCTATATATATATATATATATATATATATAGTGGCTGTAAATGCAGCCAATATATATAGTGGCTGCACATGCAGATTTCTAGTCATTTTCCATTCAAGGAATTATACGTTAAGTGACAGGTGTCAGTGCAGCAGTCATTTCAACACAGCCACACAATAAACAAACAGCCGCGTGTCGGCATGCCGTTATGTAATGCGATCTTTTATTAGCCCATCATAGTTTTTTTTACAGATACATTTTACACGATCCGTTTTCAGTGGTCTCAACCGTGCAGCGTTATTCTGCATCAGCACTTCTGTTTGGTATTGATTTAGCGAAGTTTCTGTTGCCCTTGCATCGTTCTGAGATCGAAAAGAAAATGATAACATACTCTATACAGTATCTCTCACTCAGGACGAGTGCTGTTTTTTTGTTTTTTGTTTTTTTTTTCTCACCCCAGCTGCTGCACGGCAGCTATAAGATGCACACTTTATGTCGGAATGCGTTTCACAATCTGGCGCCGGGTGTCATCCTGTATTTCTTCTGCCACTCCTGCCTGGTTTGCACCGTATTACACAAATACCCAGCAAAGTGGAAGTGCTGTGTTACATTATGTGACAGAGTGCGGCGTTATAATCCATAGATGGGTGCATTTTCATAAGCGGCTTTGATAATATATGTACTGAGAGCGCAAGTTAGAGCGTGTTGTGCAGCGACGAGTTGGCCAACAGAAACCCTGCGTAGGAGTACGTAACTGTAAACCATTGAGCCACTGAAGTGATTTCTGTTGATCTTGCGTTTCTACATCAAACATACTGTAAATTATCTGTTCGCTTAATGGTTGAATGAGGAGAATAAATGACTTCCTGCTACACTCCTACCACATCCTGCAGCATCAGACATGTTATTTCTCCTTTTGTGATCTCATATGAATGCTGTTTAGCACATAAAAAAAAGGTAATTGACGGTAAAGTCAACCTTTTCTGAGGCTTAAAGCTGCTGTATGAGATTAAACCCGCCTGCAGGAGCGTTCTCAAATGTGTATCACTAATCTCTTTTACTGTCCGTTTGAATGAGATGTAGACGGGCCCAACAAAGTGATGGCCCAGTATCTCAGAGATGTCTAATTTTCAGTTTTATTTTAGCTCCGTCTCTCTTTGTCTCCAAACACTGCGAAAACTGCAAGAAAAGCTTCAACACATGCATACACTGATGAAGCCTGTCAAGCTAGCGTCCGTTGATGGGCGGTCCCCGAAGACGTTAGTACGACAAGCATCTGCTCAACTTTAGTAATGCATCGCCACTGAAGAGCCGTGTTCATGAACACTGTACATCATCTGAAACACAGGGGTACTGTGTTCTTCCTCTGCAGCCATGTTGGTTCTGACCCACAATGCTACTGAGGCATGACATCACCACATGGCCCTTAACATGTCCCGCAATGCCCCTAAACAAAACTCGAAAAAACGAGCCGTTCATATCTGAAGCAGAACTGTGAGGCCTTAGATTTTAGACACGTTGTTAATCAGATGATTTATCACACTTTTAATTACTTTTTTTAATGGCCTCATGAACTCGAGTAATCACGAATTTATGTCGGAAGCGCATACAACTCGATGGAGTACGTCTCTGAGACGGTTCCGGGGGGAGTTTTATTTTAGACGTTGCAAACTGAAAAGCAAATTCAGCAAGCGCTCATGTTTGCGGAACTCCTGATGCTTAGTTTTCCTGGACCCCATATTCTCCAGAGGTGTTCGATTTAACTCCCTGTCCCTCAGCTAAAAAGGCAAAAAAAAACCCAACTCAGTTTGGGTTTTCATGACATCACGTTTGTTATTATTTCCTGGTCATCTCCAATGTGCGTACATCAATCTGGATCAGTTCAGATGAGTAATTAATTTGCGCAGGAGAGGGCTCAGGGGGTAATCCATCGATAAACGGGGTAAATAGCTCAAGGTCATTTGATTTAGTAATAACGGTTGACGTGTTTGCATGTGCTCCGAACAGGTGGGAAGAACTCGCACACGCACACACACACACACACACACTCAGCAAAGCTTAAAAAATAATAATAGAATAAGCTGTAACACTCACTCAGGCCATTCAGTGAGACAATAGGCAAATAAAGCTTGGGCGGACTACAGATGATAACGCAAGCGTTTGCAGCTTTATTAATAATTTAGCGGCCAAACAGAGCTGAGGGGCAGTCACAGAGGGGGAGCGCTCAACCTCCTCTTAGCCATCGCCTGCGGCTGCAGAAGAATTACAAGGTGTTTCCAGTCGAGACAAAGAAGTGCAGGCTTGTGCTTGAGTCCTCACTGCTGTATTATAAATAAATAAATAAATGAATGAATGAATGAATGAATGAATGAATGAATGAATGAAAATAAATACGCAGCAGCGTGTAATTTTGAATGAGCGCGTGGAAATTTACATTGAGTCCTCGGTGTTAAATCAAGTCGATGGGGTGCGCTGAGAGGAAGTACAAGAGAGGAGCATTATTGAATCAACCATGCATTCGGAATTGTAATTGAATATCACTGGGATTATTGTGCCACCCTTGTGAACATTGAGTGTGAAGCGATTGCTTGCTTGCCAGAAACCCGTCCTAAACAGCTATTAATGAAAATAGAATGGGACTGAAGAGGTGATAGTATTTGAAAAACAGGTCACCATGTAATAGCATTCAGAAAAAAGAAGAATGTTTCACTAACCCCCCCCCCGCCGGCGTGTAATGTGCAGCAATAGTGCCATCTTTTGGTAACCTGCGAGGTTGGAGGGATGAGGAATCAGACCTGATTCCACTCACATTCAGACAAGATTATCCCCCGCCACAGAATCAGCACAGCAGAAAGTCCCATTTTCAACACGCGCGTGGAATAAATGTGTTTCTTCCCTTCTCCTGCAGCCATCAACATCACCCGTCCCAGATTCGGCGGCAGCGATGAGTTTGGTTACACGTCCTTTGTGGCCTATCCCTCCGTCCCCAGCCTCAGCCTCTTCTACGAGTTCAAGCTGAAGTTCACGCTTGCCGACAACTCCTCCGCTGTGAGAGACAACCTGATGCTGTTCGCCGGCCATAAAGGACGAGGTGAGCTCCTATCTAGACACCTGCGCGCCAATATGAAAATCATTGGAATGGAAAAGAGGGAGACGAGCCTCGGGGCGTCTCCTCAGTTGGATTTGAGTTGTCAAACTTCATTAAGGATTTTAAAAAGACATGCTATTGCCATTTTAAGAGGCTTCATCCCGCTGTGTATGGTAATGCGCTATCTAATGGATATCCACTCTCCTCTGAGGTCCTTTAATCAAGGAGGATCCCCACAAGGATTGTCTTTCTTGGCAGATTTTGAGACATTATTAATGAGTCTTCCTGCAGTTGGGCAACTAGTTGATTTCCAGCTCAACCATTATTGCTCCTGACTCTCAAAAGGGAGCGTGTTGGAAGTGCGAGCATGAAATAGGCACGTGAACCGAGCATCTCAAAAGTATCGATGTTAATTGCATTAAACGGGCTTTGAGGCGCAGGTGCCATGTGACGCTGTCAGCGGCCCCTCGCTTTGAATTAAGATCTCGTCTCCGCGGGGTCAGATCCGGCAGCAGGTAAAGGCAGAGTCACTGTCACCGGCGTGTTTCGTCAGAAGATGAGGAGAAGAAGGGAAACACACGAGATCTTGTGGATCCCCTGCACTCCTGTTTTCTCTCGGGAGTACGATTCATCAAGGTGGAGGCAAAGCAAAACAAGAGCAATATGGATAATGAGATGCTTGTCGGCGGCGTGAGTGGCGCAGTCGGAAACGGTGCAGTTTCAAAGGCACAACACAAGAATAGATGAAATGCGAATAGCTCGCGTGATAATTGGTTTAATGATGTGGCTTCTTTTGATCGCCACCACCAAGGAATGAGTTCATTATCTTATTGCTGTGATCCAGTTACAGTGAAGAGAGGCAGAGTGTACAACAACGCATGAAACACAAGGACAACTGAAACTAATCTTTAAGCAAACAGATGTTTCATTATACTAAATATTTGTTATGTTATGTTGTAATGAATAAGCAGATCACTTGCCGAGGATGAGTTTTTGAGCGTGCTCTGTTGGAACCGTGTTATTATAGCTGTCTGATGCACTCGTGGAAAACTTTTGAGGTGTGTGTGTGTGCGCGTGTGCGCGTGTGTGTGTGTGTGTGTGTGTGTGTGTGTGTGTGTGTGTGTGTGTGTGTGTGTTCCAGGCAACGACGGCGATGACTTCCTCGTCCTGGGGTTGCGAAACGGCAGAGTCGTGCACAGATTCAACCTCGGGTCAGGAGTGGCAGCCATCGTCAGCGATCGACTGAACCACCGGATCGACATTCACACCGTTACGTTTGGAAGGTCAAAGAAAACGGGATGGCTGAAGGTGATTTTTTTATTAGTTGGTAGTTGCTGTACCTGCATGCATACATACTGTGTTAATATATAGATAGATATGTTTTCTTAAGTAGTAAAGTTTTGGCCACCAGCCAGGGGGTCAGCAGCTTTCAAGGCTAGATCTTAAGGGCCCACCAGAAAACAAAAAGAACAAGAAAGCAATTATAAGCATTTCCTGCTTAACAAAACCTTTTTGTGACAAAATGATTATTTTTTTCTTGTGGAATAATGAATGAGTCGCCAGGCTTCTTAAAGTCCAATCTCTCTCTCCTCTGGAAGGACAGGGAACATTTAATCTGTAGTTGAGCTGCTGATGGTGCAAAAACAGCATTCAGAGACATGTGAAGCTTAACTGATGTACAGGATGGATAAGTGGCCAATCATAAGTACAGAGAGCAGGTGCAGTATGTACCGTCTTTTCATTGTCTGCATAAAATATTGAGGGAGCTACAGAGTTTGGAAAGTAAAGCCAATGTTGAGGTGTCTTAAACTTTCATTCTACCTCAGTGGTTTTCCATCGATTTAAGTGAATGTATGAACAAAATCACCCTTCTTCTCACTTGATTTATTACCCGAGTAAACAGTATACCTTGGTAGGATGGTAGGTTGGTTAACTTGTAATTGCCATGTAATTGGCATGTCCTTATCTTCTCAGTCAGATCAAATCAGGATACCCTTCCCAGCTCCCAGCTCCACCCTCTCATTCAAATAAATCCACAGATCAATGGGTGACGTCGCAGTGGTGTCAGATTTTAGCAAATTCAACCACTTTTATCATTCAAGGTCCCTCAATTCAAGGGTAAATCTCTGTAAAATTAAAGAGATAAGAAAGAGAACGTGTTCATGTAAAATGTATTTTGTTATTTTTCTGACTTTGCATCTTTTCATTGTGAAGAAATGAATCACACAAGGTCTTCACGTTTTTAAGAAATCCCTTCGGGTGAAAGGAGGAGGAAGATGAACTCTTCAGTTGAACTGCACACAGTGTTAACAGTGCACAAGAGATAAAAAAAAAGATAACTGATGGACAGAATCAATCACAGACCAACGAATAAGTAAGGTCATACAATGAATACGAGCCAACGAGGGTGTAAACCACTGTTCTAAAAGATGATCCCTCGTTTGATCTCATCAGCGCACTCATTGACCCCCTCTCCCAAATCAAATACTCACACTTTCCCTTTAAGCTGTCACCTTGCTGTTTAAGGTACAGCTTGTAGGTATTAGACTGTGTAGTTAAACGCAAAGACACTGCTGATTTATCCATTGTTTGCGGTGCGGGCTGATAAATGGTTTGTTAGCAAGGTGATTTTCTTGGAAAACATCAGGTTTCTTTGTACTGGAAAAAAGAAAAAAAAAACATTCTGGTCCAGTGATCAGACAGAGCAGGATGTTCACATCATTTAAAGTGTGGCTGAAAAATCAGCAGGAACCGTGAGACACCTCCCCGGGGAATCAGTGCCTCGAAGAATTTGGACTGTTCAGAGGACAAGAAGCGTGAGAGTTGAGCTCCGTTACTACTGTGGCTGATACGTGGATGCCGCCTGAATAACTGTGATCAGTCCAAGGTTGTGCTTTGTCAACATGGGCAGATGTCCAAATCAATGGCGCTCCCACGCTGACGCCTACAGATGTCAGAGCTTTTAATGGTGACATTTTACGTCTTTCTAAAGGTTGACGGTCAACGCAACAGGACGGGCTCGTCTCCAGGACCCCTGGTCGGCCTCAATGTTTTCAACCAGCTCTTTGTGGGTGGATATAATGAGTACACCCCCGAACTGCTGCCACTTGGCTCCAGGTTCCGTCATGGCTTTCAGGGTAAGACCGCTACGGCTTGATTACATCCAAACAGCTCTGGCCGTATGGAGTGAGAGCACTGGGGCTTGGAGTTTCTCCCAGGATCTCCGCGTCTTTGTAAACAGAGCGGAAGGTGTGTAATGAAAGGAGAGTTACAGGCCCGGACTGTGTGTGAGGCCAGAGCGGAGCTTTGAGGCTGATTGTATCTGCAACCTTTAATCACTCCCTGTACAGTCTTACGTCGTGTGCAAATCCATTCCTCTGCTGATAAGTCACCTCAACAAGGGTGCCATACCAATAATCTTTGTCATCATCAACATCTTTTATGCTTTCTCTCAAGTGACCCCCCCCCCCCTTTGGAATGAATGTATTCTGGAGAGCATCCATCGTGCTCGCTAATGTGCAGAGCTGTGGAGCAAAATTGCCATAACCATAATGATGACAACAGCTATGAATATCATCATAACCATATTCAGCAGTCTCTGCACCACAGCAATGAAGCTTGTTATTATGAAATGTCATGGCGCATCCATTTGAGGTGAACAAGAGCTTTCTATGTCTAAGGACTGGAGCGATTCTGAGCGTTTCGCTTATTTATCATCATATAATTCATTTTTTTGCCGCTCGCCAAATAAACCTCCAAAAATCAAATCAGCCATGGCGGAGCCGTCGGCGTGGCTGTCGCAGCACGGCCACCCCGTCGTACTGGCGAGCACTACTACCTGAGCCAGGCGACTCTGGTGGAACCGTAACCTTTTTGCTCGCAATGTAATGAGAACTCATGAGCGTCTAATCAGATCTGTGTGACCTTCCTCGAGCCCTAATCATGATGGCTGGCAGTGAACACACTGATAATGCACTTCACTCCCAGTTATCAACAGATCCACACTCCCCTGTGGAAAGGTGGCGGAGGGAAGGTACTGTGGCTGCTGGGGGGAAGAAAATAAAATAAAATCATTTGACTCAATTTAAGCTTTTGCTCAAATCGCATAAACGGGGAAGTTTGTGGATTAAAAAGCTCCCACTGCCTCCTGCTTTGATGCAGATATTTATTATCAGGCTCTCTAAAAGATCTCGAGGGTCATTTCATTTATTTTACACATCAGTCATTTAGTATGTGTGTGTTTTTTTTTTTAACGATTGCTATGGAAATATGTAGTTTTGACTAGTTTTTTTTTAAGATTATTTATTACAGCGCATTTATTTTTCTCACTTTCAGTATTTTTCCTGACGGGTCTAATTGCTAGACTCGGCTCCCCGGGTTTTTCTTGGTTCTCTTACAAGAGGCGGCGTGCGCAGCTGAAACAAAAATAAACCGGCTTTTATAATCTTCCCTATGAATCTGACTCGCTCCACGACCGCCTATGTTTGCAGCGCCGCCGCAGCCATCACTTGAGTCTGCCAAGTAGACAGCATCATGCCATGAATATTCATGAATGAGCATGACATTTCCCCTGCATCCTGTTTATGCCAGTGACTAATGCAGCAGAGAGAAGGGAGCCTGCATGTGCGGATGACTGCGAGGCTTGTGCCCGGGCCTCGTATTTATAGAAGGCCCTGTCCTCGGCAGGTACAGGCCAAAGCAAATATTGTCTTGATAGAATTGAATCATGATGATGTGCGTGATGACGTTGGGGCGGGGGAATCAGACATCTTGAATGCCTGAACTGTAGTATAGACTCCAATAAAGACAGATTTAAACGGGTACTACGAATTTTAACTTTCAGAATGTTAATGAGGAAATATAAGTTGTCTTCTGTAACTGCATAAGCAAGATCTTTAGAAGGAAGGATCTCTACCACACCTCAGAGGAAAATAAGGTGCCCAGAGCACAAGAACGAAAAAAAAAAGGTGGCGTGGTCCGCCACATATAAACAAAGTGAAACGTTGCGAAATTGTGTTGTCCTTTAAGATCAGTTTGTTTATTGCCCAAATTTCTTCCCCCAAACCACAGAATGCGCCCATCAGTTGATATAAAATCCTCTATTGTCACACGACAAACCAAACATCCATCAAACACATTCATTTCAAACGCATTTTCAGAGGCATTTCATTTTTTTTTTTCATTGGTCTTCTTCTGTTGGGAAGCACAATTCAGATCAGTCGCTTTTTTACCGAGGAATGTTGTTGTTGCTCAGAGAAATGAAAGTGTCCCTCTGTTCTTTTTTTTTCCTTCTTCTTCTTCTCTTTTAAAGGGTGCATTTTTGATGTGCAGTTTAGCACAAGGAGAGACGGAAAGTTCCAAGCGCTGGGACAGCCTGCGGGACATCCAGCCTTCGGGCGCAGCGTGGGTCAGTGCGGCGTCACCCCGTGCGCTCACGTCCGCTGCAGAAACGGAGGGACGTGCGTGGACTCCGGCTCCTCTGTGTAGTACGTGTGGGGGGGGGAAACAAAACAGCAGTGTTTGGGCTCACTTTTCTGATTATTTATAATGAGATGGCTCATGAATAACACATGGAGGCGTTATACTGGAGTTGAATGCACACCAACAACTTTACATTATTCCCATATGTGCTGTGACTAGACATCAATAATTTATAGAAAACCCAGTTCACACCATGCAAGTATAGCGACGGGGAAATGACAGTGTTTACAAGCCTTCCACAGTGTCTGACTGTGTCCGTCTGCAGTTGCCAGTGCCCATTAGGATGGAAGGGAGCGCTCTGCTCTGAGACCCTGTCTGTGTGTGATGTCGAGCACAGTCCCCCTCCTCTGTGTGCCCACGGCTCCACCTGCATCCCTCTCCCCGACGGATATACCTGCCAGTGCCCCCTGGGGACGGCGGGGCTCCACTGCGAGAAAGGTTGCACCCTTGAGTCACCTAGCCGTGTCCTTATATATGATTTTATTTAGACAAGAGCTTTGCTGTCCTAACTGCTCCGTTGTTTCGCCCGTTCAGCCGTGACCATCACTGATCCATTCTTCAGCGGTAACCAGTCATCATGGATGTCATTCCCACCTATGAGTATCAGACACAGGACCGTCGTGCAGCTGCAGTTCCAGCCTTTATCACCTGATGGCATCCTTTTCTACACTGCACAGCATCTCAGCGCCAGAGCTGGTGAGGATGCACGATTCCCTACTTAAGGCCTGCTTTTAAATTGTGTGTGTTGACGCATGTTAGGATATGATCAGGATTTATTAGTTGAAGCTTTGCACCTCCCATAATTCAGTGCACATATAGAAAAAATATTCTGCTTGTATCATCTGAAAAACATTATTGTGTCACACTGGCATCATATTGTGCAGTGATACCACCAATACGTGAGGTAAACATTCATGTGTTTGATATAAAAGTGTTTTAAAATCAATACTTCAGTCCCTGGCATGGCTCTATTTAACAATTTTATTTAAGTAGCAGTATTCTACTGACAGACCTCCCCCAAAGCAGTCAAATTAAAGGTTAAGTTATCCACAATGCAAATTAGCTGCTGAGTGACATCACTGGAGGCAGTTTATTAGATTACATGCAGCTTCCTCCGGAGCCACGAAAAGGCTTTGTACTACTTTTGTCACACATACTGTAGTACACCACCAAGACACTTTTATGTGGATTTACCCTTTATGTTGTGACATTCAGGTTGAGTTTTTGTAGGTTTTACTAGTTATGCAAATACCAGATAACATGTGTTTGCTTTTAGGTAATGAAATATCAATCGGCACTGTTCTGAGAGGCTTATGGAGGAGAGTAAATCCTTGGCTCAGCTGCTTACAACCCATATTCAGAACTCAGACATGCAGATTGTTTGGCTTTGTAAAAGGGGGTCTTCTGGTTCCACCCCTAAACACAGTGGAATGTTTATGTTGCTCAGAGCATTTAAAAATGACGTCCACTAAACATGAATGTATCGATCCTTTTAATTGACAGACACTTCTATGAACTATGAGCTCAGAAACAGAAGCTGTACCCTTGTTTTATTTACTTCCTTCAGGAGATTTCTTCTGCATCTCCTTGACCTCTCGGTTCGTGCTGCTGCGGTTCAACCTCGGGGACGGTGTCCACGTCCTGAAGTCCACAGAGCGGGTGGACTCGAGTGGTAGGACCTGGCACACGGTGAAGGCTGGCCGCTTTGGTCACCAAGGCTTCCTCAGTCTGGATGACAAGGAGGTTAGAGAGAACGGGACTGAAGGGATGGCCACCCTGGAGGTCGCTACAGACCTCTTTGTCGGGGGCGTGTCCACTCTAAGCTTCGTCTCCCCGGATGCAACAGAAGGGGAGCCGATGGGCTTCACCGGTGGTTTGAGAGAACTTATAGTCAACGGTGAAGAGCTGGAGTTAACAGAGACGGGAGCAGTGAGCGGAGCAAACGTAGGAGACTGGGATGGGACCGCCTGCGGGTACAAGGTGTGCCAAAATGGAGGCCGCTGCTTGGCAACAGGAAGTGACTCATTCACATGCATATGCCCACCATCATGGACCGGCTCAGTGTGCAACCAGTCCGTAAGCTGTGTAAACAACACCTGCAGACACGGCTCCTTATGTGCTCCATCTATTGTCACCTCGTACCGCTGCATATGCCCGTTAGGATGGGGGGGCAGGTACTGCGACGCACAAATCACCACTGACACCCTCAAGTTTGTGGGAGACTCCTACGTTAAATACCAGGACCTGAGATACAACACAAGAAATTTTAAAAACACGCAGGTTTCTTTCAGCTTCCACACAAGCTCCAACGACAGTTTGATCATGTGGATGGGAAAGGCTGAACAGGAAGACGACGACTACCTCGCCGTCGGACTGGAGAACGGCCACCTCAAGATCGCGGTCAACCTCGGGGAGAGACTTTCCCTCCCGATGACTGTCAGAAATCTCACTCTTTGCTGTAACAAATGGCAGAATGTCTCCATATCTTTAAACGGCACAGTCATTCAGGCGTTCCTAAACGGTAAGAGAGTCCTTTCCCAAGATGTGGACCCATTTGAGCGTTACGTGGCCTTAAACTACGGCGGTCACATTTATTTTGGAGGATTTGAGTTGAGCAGAAATGTCTCAATCGTCACTTCTGGATTGTTTTCAAAAGCGTTTGAAGGGAATCTCAGAAATGTATTTTTGTTTAAAGATACCAAGCCGCTGCTGTTTCTCAGTGATAGTGAGGGTTTTAATGTTTTTGAGGGCAAAGAGTAGTAGTGAAAATAGTCAAAACCATCTTAAACTTGATAGTTGTGTTATAGTGCCTGATGTGTTTCACACTCGGCAGCAGTTAGTTTACAATTTTATGAAGAAAAGTTCAAATTTAACTCTATTCTGGTTTTAATTTTTTTTAACACTGTACAGATGGATTTCATCTGTTTTATGGATCAGTGTAGAGCTGCAATAATTGAAAGAAAAGGAATCACCAACTATTTTGATAATCGATTAATCACTTCCATCATTTTATGAACAAAAATGTCAAACATTTGCTGGTTTCAGCTTCTTAAATGTTTTGATTTGCTGTTTCTCTTTAGCAGTAATAGTAAATGAAGTCTTTGGGTTTAGACTTTGGGCTCTGGGAAATTGTGATGAGCATTTTTAATAGATTATTGATTAATGGATTAATCGATGATGAAAATAATTGTAGTTGCAGCCCTACTTGTCAAGGCACAACAAATTTTATAGTAACAGCACAATGTAAATCAGTATCCAGGTTCAACCTTTAATACATTTAGAAAGAAATATGAGAATTCTTTTTATAATCAATCATAAAAAAAGGATTAGCTTTATTACGAACTGTACATAAACACTCAGTGCAAAGGCACACGTAATCTCTAATGTATATTACAAGCCAAAATGTACATACTTTTTCAATAGAAACTAAGTTTTATAAAATATTTAAGCAATTTAAAAGAAATTAGGCTGGAAAAAAGCAAAGCTGCTGTTTAGGAATCGCTGTCTTCAGTTAAATGTTTTTCTCTGTTACATTCATGCCAACCTTTAACCAAATGGTCCACACTTTTTTTCCACGTTTGACTGAAAATATTGGCCGATCATTTGCAGTCAGTACAGCAGCTCAGTATGAACAGAATATATACGATAAAAGGTTAAAAACATGAAACATTTTCTGATATCATTGTGAATTCGTGTGGATTCTCTGTGTTAAGAGAACAGCTGTATAAAGGTCTTTATAATCCAACTGAAATGATATTTCATTTTGGCTGTACGGTCAATAACATAAAACTGAACTTCTAAGGAAATGGCATATAAGCTTCAGACAGCTGTGTAAAAATGAAAAACTCCACAGTCATTCTCAGAGCCCTGAACACTCGCTCGCAGGGCAAATGGAACACAATTATGAGTAGCTGTCTTTGGAACTTCTCCGTCCGTTCTCATAGTCAGAGTCCCGTCTGTGTCTGTGTCTGTCTTTATGTCGGCTGCTGTAGTCGTCACTGTGCTGCCTCTCTTTCCTCTTCTCGCTATAGCGGTCGTCTGAGTGTCCGTGGTGCCTGCTCCTCTCCCTGTACTTGTCGTCGCGATCGTGCTTTTTCTCCCGCTCCCGGTCGTGGTGTCTGCTCTTCTTCCCGTGGTAAGAGTCCCTGTAGTGGCCGTGCCTGCCGTGGTGGTCTCTGTCCTCGGTGCTTCGCTGCCTCTCCCCCGAGTCGCTGCGTCGCTCATCTGCGCGCCTCTGGTCTTTGGACAGGGAAGGGGCTCTGCCAGGTGGGTCCGAGATGTTCTCTGGCAGCTGTGACTCAAGTCCTGGTATGGCGTGCACAGTGCCCTCCTGAGCCCACGGTGTGCTGTGGTTCTGGTCCTGGCTGTGTGGGCCAGCTGGGTAGTCGAGGCTACCGGTTACCTGAGGCTGTTGCTGCTGTGATGGAACAGGTGCAGCGCTGTTCTGTACTGGGGGAGCTGGTGCATTTGTGGAGTCAGAGGCTTCTGGTTCTGCTTGTGGTCCTTGGACTGTTGGAGGAACTTCTGTCTGAGTAACTGTAGCACCAGCCTGGGACGTGCAAGGACCCTCCGTTTCACAAGGGAATGATCGAGCAGTTGTTTGGTTTTCTTTCTCGGGTTTGTTCTTGAGCTGAGAAACCTGTAAAAATCCTTGGTGAAAAGGTGTAACCGGATCATTTCTAGTGCTGCTCAACACAGGAACAGGTTTAGGACTCAAAGGAGCGGGGAGGCTGGCTTTATCCTTCTGTAGCACCGGTGTTTTGTCTTCATTCACACTGGCGTAGGCTGAAGATTTTTTCAATATTCCACTTATTAGAGGTTTGGAGCTGTTTGTGTGAGTTGAAGCAGCCTGGGACTGCGACAAAGGATTCCCTTCAGATGTTCCTTTTTCAGATTCAGACAAAAGGCCAGCGTCGCTTTGGTTTGCTGAGCTGTTAGTTTCAGCCCCGCTCGGAGCTGTTGACAAGCCTGCCAGGAAGGCTTCAGTCGATACATCTGGAGGCTTATCTTTCAGAGACAATGAAGCACCATGGGTCACCACTGCGGCAACCTTTCCTGATGAGTTGTTAACAGCAGATGCATCAGTCGGGCTGGATAGCTCCTGTTCAGCTTTGGCAGGTTTAGCTTCTCTCTTCTTGATGACAAAGCGCTCTCGCGGCGCAGCTGCTGTTGGACTTTTTGTGCTTCCAGTTGAGGCGTCTGTTTTCGGAGCTGGTTGGGTCTTCTGGGTGTCATCTGTTGCTACGGCAGGTTTACCTCCAAAATCTGGCAGAGGTGGCAATTCCCCACCCCAGCCTACTAACACACCTGGCAGAAAGCGCAGCGGTTTCTGGGCTTCCTGACTGTTCGGCTCCTCTGATGCAGATGGTTCTTCAAAAGACTCCGTGACTGGCTCATCAACATCTTCAGTAGTGTTAAGTGGTTTGTCCTTCTCTTTATTATGTGGCGCAGTCAAAGAAGAGAGGAAGAGTTTCTCATCCTCCTCTGTTGCTCGTGTTTCTTTCGTGGCTACGGCGATAGGCTTGACCTCTGGGACGATCCTCGCGGTTTCGTTCACATCCACAGGTAGAAAATCCCTTTTCGGTCTCTGGCGAATTATGAGTCCAAGGAGAAGGTTGGCACGGTTGTTTTCTAAACCTGTCAAATTAAAAGATCAGAAATGTTTGCGAGTTTACTGAGAGAAAACAATTATCCAAGGGGAAATAGGTTCAGTGTTCAGGTTACCTGGCCCATCAAAGGGAACAAGCTGATGAGGAACTTTCTCAGTGGCACCCAAAGGAATGAGATACATGTCCTTCACTTGTTTGAGGTTATTGGACACAACCCCGAAACGCCTACGACTGCTGAAGTAGGCATAGAGAAGAGTATAGGAGATCTCATCTTCCTCCGTCTCAGGGGAGAAGCGAATCAGGCACACCTCCTTTAATTACAGAAAAAAGCATGCGTCAGGGAAATCTTCAAGTTTGACCAGAACTCTTTGGTGCAGCAGCTCTATAACACATCACCACATTAACAATGTGGATGTTAAATTTTTGGACTTCAGCTACTAGAACGGCTCTTAATCACAATGAACCATGTGTGTAATAGTTTTTATACAACCGCTAACATACATTCTTAAAAAAGGGAAGTCACATTGTCATGTCTGTGTGGACCAAACTTAGAAACAGTTCTCATGGCTTATAAATAAAATGCATTCAGTGACCGTCAACTGTTTCCTTATCTGCACTCCACCTTCCTGCAAAACACTTTATATATTTGCTCTACATTTTTTTTTTTCAGTGCTAACATGCAGCATCAAAACTGTTAAACATCCTTCCTTAATTCATCACCCACACTGTGTTTTATATAATAGCTTGTTTTGATTTTGTTTTCTGTGAATGTAGCATACAAGAACTCAAACCTAGTTTTGTTTTTGATACCATGGCATGGTAAAAATGACCTAAAAGAAATTACCCTTGTACCTTTCAAACAGCTGAACCCAGGTATCTTGTTTTTAGTTGTAGGGAGGATGTACATTAAAAGAGATTATACTATTCATTTGTTGTTTGTGTTTTTTGTTTCCACTTTTTATTTTTCACATGAAAATTGCAGAATGGAAAGATATAGAGGGGGAAAAGGGATGAAAAGGGGGTTTTATTTATTTAAATTAAGATAAAAGTTCATTTATGTAAATCACTCTCTGTTGTTAATGACTTTAGGTCAGTGTGTTCTGCTGAGTGAGAATGAGTTTATTTTCAGACAAAGTGTTTTGGAGGTGAGATTAACCGTTTCAATAGATAAATGTCGATAAGGCAGACTGTATACACGTGGCTTCCATATTGGCTGATGCTTGTAAGCAAACTGGATTTTACTATATTATTTAAAAAAGGAAAGCTGCCAAATACTCACTTTTGTTCCAGTTGCCCGAATCTTCTCCAAGTAGTCCCACACTATCTGTGGACTTATCCTTCCGCCAACTTGAATGCTGTCTGGAAGGTCCTGGTGGGGGAAAAAAGACTCTTACTGGCTGTACTTAATACTTAATAATGAACTCTAACTGTGTCCAACTGTGTCCTCTTTACCTCGGTCAAGTGGTCCACAGTGCCTGAGACGGGGAAAGCTTTTGTCACCAACTTTGCCACGGCGGGCATATGAATGAATCCGCGCCACAGGAACTTCAGGTTAGCCAGGAAAGCAACCTCTTCCTCTCTTCCAGCAGTATGCTCCGACCTGTGGCCAATACGACAGCAATGACGCAAGCTCTAAAAAAGAAGGTTGTGCAGAGAAGAACCACAAAGATTGTCCGAATATAGCTGCTTACCTTCCTTCGTAGCCTGACTTGGCGCTTCTGAAGCTCTCCTCTAAAACGGTGAGGTGCAGGTCATCATCCATCGCAGGTGGTGTCGTGCTCTTCGTCTCTTCTGCTTTGGTGGACTGCCTCCTCACCACTGTGGTAGCAACTTTCACCACTTTGGTTGATGCCTCTTCCACAGGGGGCGCCATACGACCTTATTGAAATGAAAAAAAAAACAAAATGACGTTAGTCACAGGATGGTGACACATTATACATCAAAATGTCTCAGTGGCTGAGATGATTCTCAGGGTTTACCTGTGCAGATTTTGCAGTGCAGGTCAAATAAGTGAGACTTGTGTTGATTGGTGGTGTCTTTCTCTTCCTTGGTTTTATCTTCTTTCTTCTCGGGGGTTTTTGGAGGTTCTGCTGAGACTTCAGTCACTTTGGGAGGAGACTCAACCTAACAACATAGGGGAAAAAAAAAAAATTGAAGCAGACATTCTCTAAATGGTAAAAATACAGTTACAATATTGAAATTAGACGTGTTTCTTACCTCAACAGGCTCAGGTGCCTTTGCTGGTTCTTGGCTCTCAATTTCAATTTCACCTTTGTGTGTGATTTTGGTGATGGGTCGTCTCTCGGCCTCTCTTTGCTCTTTTTCAATCA
The DNA here is from genome assembly GCF_904848185.1 of Acanthopagrus latus. Classification (NCBI taxonomy): domain Eukaryota; kingdom Metazoa; phylum Chordata; class Actinopteri; order Spariformes; family Sparidae; genus Acanthopagrus; species Acanthopagrus latus. The sequence goes on along the minus strand of NC_051053.1, from coordinate 8,634,614 downwards.
TCTCAATAGTCTATGGACAGAGATATTTATAGATTTTTAGAAGACTTCTGAAGGTTTTGCACCAAAAAAAGATAAAAGCGGACATGTTAATATCTGTTAAGCCTAACTTTCATATTGGATTTTGTAGCTGTGTTTCCATCACATCGTCAAGCAAATTGTAGCCAATTTCTTACACAATTTTGCCAAAGGGAAAACACTTTATTAGGCATTTTTCTATCAGCTGGTCTGGAGCAAATAAACTGTGAAGTGTAGTTCTGTCAGAAGTTGGTTCCTCAATTTTTACAAGAATTAACGTTATTTTTTTTAAACTACACTCTTTCCATCAACCTATTTGAACATAATAGTTAGAAATCCATCAGCGGAAAGACAGCAGAGTTACTGGGTCCATCACTGGGGAATTCATGAAATGAAACTTAACAGACTTGTGCATTACTTACATGCCGGTTCTCCCTTTTTCGCCAAGCAGCCAATTCTTTCGAGGCCAGCTCCTCCGGGCTCATTCGAATCAGGTTAGCGGGAGATATTTCCCCTTTGAGGACCCTCTTGAACAGCACCTAAACAATACAATTACAATGAAGCAAATGTAACTACATTTTATTTAAACTGAAACATGACACCAAGAAACTTTGCAGAAGGATGATATCTGAAATGCTTTTACTTACATTATTTTTAGTATCTTTGAGGTTGAACATTAAGCTCCTGTACTTGTTCTTGTATTTGTTGTCAGTGTCTTTATACAGATGAAACAGCTCCCTCTCTGTCTTCTTGGCAACTTCAGAGGCCGTCTCCACTGAGATGTTCAAATCAGAGTCCTTCAACCTGAAATGCACAAAGCGTTATATTTGGTGAACTTGGGTAACTGTTCATAGAGTTTTTCATAAACATAAAACTTTGAATGCAATGTAAATGTCAGTATTTACATGGTTCTACTGGTTACATTTTCCTCAGGAAATACTTACCTCTGTATTAGGATTTCTTTCAGAGAATCGCGCACACTTCGCCTGATTGCCTCAACAGACACGGGTTTCTTTGATGCTGAAGAAGGAGTCTTACTTTTTGTCTCTTGTTTGAACTGAATGCCTACGAGGACAGAATGACAATATGTACTGTGCAGGCAGAGGAAATCTGTGACCACGAGGATTACAAAGTATCAAAGAGTCAACACACGGCTGTGAAACAATAAAAGTGACACGCACCAAAATGAAAACTGTTTCTGACTTTAACTGAGGCGGATGACCTTGGCCACAACAGTATGTGGACCAGAAAAACTGTATTTGGCAGCAAGATGACATTGAGCATTTTACTTTGTTAGGTTGTTTGGGGTTCCTAAAAAGGAAGCAAACCGGGACAAAACAACAAAACTGTTTGCAGCTATATTAAGACACCCTTACATTACAGATACACTCCCTTCTATTTGTTGTGTTTTATAATGCCCAAAAGGATCTGCGACTCCCAAGATGTCCTCCCCGCTCACTGGATGTTCTGAAACTGGAAACTTTGTGGACTTTTTAATATACACTGCAAGCTGGGGGGGGCACTTATACATATTACCACTTGACACCCACATAGATTATATCACTACACCACAATCACATCTCACCAGCATGTTGTAGCATTCCAGTATTATATCTGGTTTCTGAAAGGTTTTAAAGTGTATTTCATACACTTCTTGGGGTTATGTATAAAATTAACAGCATCTTATCTTGTCTTGAGTGGTCACTGAACAGGCAGTGTAAAAGTGTAATAAGTTTCAATTTAAATGACAAAAATCTGTATAATTTATCTTCGTACTGTATATAAACTTGAATGTAAATGTATTCATGTGCTGTGATCATCCACATTCAGTCTTGTTGAAACATTGCAGTAACATTAAACCCAGCCTGGCCTTGAACCCAGTGTGGTGTTCAAAACAGAATAAGCCAAAAAATCAACAACGGCTTATTTTTACATTCACAGCCCTGAAATAAATACCTGTTTTATGAGCCGCTTCTCTGACATCTGTGGTCGGCCTTCTATCAGGTTCCTATTATTGGAAAGAAGTAAAAAAACAAAAAGCACATTGGTTTTGATATAAATATTGATGTTTAACAATGAAAATATAAACCAAAAATAAAACAGTGAAAACACTAACACATGGACGATTATAAGCCCCTGGCCAGAGATCAAAAAGAACAAGGGGTGAGTTTTAAGTGCGGAAAAATGTTAACCACACAGCACCATCTTAACCACACACCCATGTGTAAGCCTTCTGTAGAGGTAATGTAAAATTGAAAAGACAACAAACCATTGTGCAGTGGTAACACTGGCTATGATTAACAGAGGAGGAATTAGCTGTGGGAACAAATAAAATATTCTTTGGTATAATAAAATATAATAAAAATATATAATAAAAAGATTTCTCTTAAATGCATGTTCAAACAGCTTTATTATTATAAGAAGTCATGGTGACACTGCTTACCTTTCTTACTGGTCTGACCCCCCCTGGTGCGAGTGTCTGGGAGGGTCCTGGTCGGGGTTTGGAAGGTGACTTAAGATCCTGTACTTCAGTCTTTGCTGGTACTTCAGGCTTGGCTGCACTCGGGGGCTCAGGCTCCACCTTTTTGCTTTCCTCCTCGCAGCACTTCAAGCAGACGTACATCTGGTCCTCCTCCTCCATTTCTCGCACTTTCGTCAGATCGAGGCCAACGCAGTCGCCGTGGAACCAGTCGTCACAGCGACCACAGCCCACCATGAACCTGAACAGAGCACGGGGGTTATTAAGAATGTTTGCAAATAAGGGCTTTGAGTACCAGAGCACCAAATGTGACCAAGATTAAATCAAATAGAATATTGCATTCTGTGCAAGTGTAACAATTAATTGTTTACCATACCGAAGCACAATTGTCCCTCCTCCCATGTCCCCTCACTGGTCTGTACCCACACTGCACCGGCCCCAATTGCACCTGAGCATGAATACCTCTCGAACATACCCGTGTCAGGGTTACGAAAGTGTGCCGTGCTTGAGCATGGTACAGAGCACTCACATTTGTCAAACAAACTAGACTTGGATTGGGGGTCAAATGTGCTATGGCAGGGTACAGATTGCCTAGTCTGAGTGTGAACAGAAGCAACAGTTACAGCACTGAAGAGCAACTCTTACATGTTATTGTGGTGCTTTTTACACAGGCCACAACAGTTGTTTCCATCCCATGCGGTCTCACTGTTAGCAGGCTGCTCCTCAGCAGTCTCCTTCTTCACAACGGGCGCGTTATCTGGAATAAACAGCTGCGGCTCGTCCACAGAGATGCTCCTCGCAGTTTTGCTTTTCTGCCTTTGAAGAATCTTTTCTGGCTTCTTCAGTTTGGCCTTCTCCTGACCTCCCTCATCGGGTGTCTTTACTGGATAGACTGGACGACTTTGTGCCGGGTGAGTGGTCTCAACTTTGGAGCTATTTTGAGGATGATTAGGTTTGGTCGGTCCCTGCTGATCGATCCGAGTACCTAATGATGGGATCTTCTTCACTGCGGAGCTGGGTGAAATTGGCGATTTTGGCTTCGTTTTACCGTCTCCCGAACCCTGCACCTTTTGCATTTTAGTCGCATGCTCACTTTGGGTGTTTTCTGCAGGCCTTTTCAAAGGTGCGATGTCTTTCTTTTCCTTCAGAGATTTCATTTTGTGCAGGTCTTCTCTCTGGATGATCGCGGATGGCGTGCTTGGCGATAATTTTTGTCCCTTAATCGTGTTGTTTGGTTTAGCTAAAACCAAGTCCTTGCTCTTGTTCGAGATTGGTCCTTGTTTGGACTTGAGTAGTGTTTTGGCCACACTCTGCTGTTTTTCCTTACCGTCATTCTTATTACTAACAGCAGTTGTATTATTCTCATTGCTTTGTGGCTGTTTCATGTCTTCTTTGCCTTTACTGACTTGCTTCTGTTTTTCTGGAACAATCTGATTGTCAAGTTTTGTCTCCTGCGTGCAGGCACTCTCCACTAATGTCCCGTTGGATGTCTGCACGTCGTTAGGATTCACATACGGGCCGAGCGCTTGGGCTGCATCACCAGCAGAGCTCTTCTCCGTTACAGCCACCTCTGCCGTGTTGACAGCTGTGGGATTCTGTGCACTAACAGCATTGTCTGGCAGCACAGCCACCTCAACGCCCCTGCCATAAGATAGACCATCGTCAAGGACTGCCGACTGGCTCATGTCCACATTATGTGTATAAGAGGGTCCAGGAAGTAGCTCAATCTTAAAACCTCCAATTGTAACAGTCAACCTTCTCAACACAACTGAAGGATTCAGCCACACTCCACCATCAAGATGTTTGACATTAACACGCCCTCCCAGAGTTAATTCTTTTTTCAGCTGGGCGCCTTTCACTCCTTTGTCAATACGAAACGACTTCTGTAGCCTGTTCAGTGGTTTCCTTCCCGGTCGTCCTCGGGCAGCAGTGTTGGACGATGTGTTGGCAGGCTGTGGACCGCTGCTAGGCTCTGTTTAAAAAACAAAAACAAAACAGAAACACATGGGAAAATATGTGAGATCGTCTTTAATTTAAGGGTGTTGTGTGGTAACACCCTAAAACTAAAAAGAAAACTAAAAGGGCTTCAAACTTACTGTCTTCTAAATTACGTGGACGTTTCTTCGGCCTGCCGACAGGTCGCTTCACTTTTGTGGGCTCTGCAACTGTCGGTTCACTGCTGAGGCCTGTGGATGCTGAACCTTCCTCGAGAGCTGCGACAGACAACAGAAAAAAAACATTTTGATATGTCAGTGTAACGATGTGAGGGGCCAATAAACATCTAAAAAAAGCAAACCTTATCGTGCACATTTCAAATATTTTTAGATTGTACACGTCTTTCACTTAAATCACAAACTGTATGTATTGTCATAATAATAGCACAAAGGCAGATTCCTCGTACGTGAAAACCTGATTGACTTTACTCCGATTCTACATAAATACTTGTAGTCAAAGACAAAAGGCAATCAGATACGTTAAAAAATAGCCTTTTGGGCAACCGAAACACATTTGCAAGAAAAATAAAATATAGAGAAATGGAAAAAAAAAAAAAAAAAACACTGAATCATTACTGAGTTTCCATCAGTTGCTGAATCTCTGCAGTATTTCAAAACATATTCTGAAAACCACTCTGTGTCGTGATAATCGATCCCTAACATATAAAATAAAGCGGTGCGAATGTAACATCTGATAGCGCCAATAGTGACAATGAAATGCCTGTGTAGATAGCCGCGGATTTCCCTGCATGTCCAATTCTAAAGAAATCCATCTGAGTGCCACTGTACACTCAACACTTAGCAAAACCCTCCAGTTTGTCTTTTCACATACCTGTTGTGCCAGCGATCTGAAAAGCGGGGTCCTCATTGTCCAGCAGATTGAACTGAGAGCCTGCACAACCAAACATGGGATCCTTGTCACTGAGCATATTCTTCAGTGAATCTTCCAGTCGGGGTCCTGTACCTAACTCATTACTGGCTTCACATTCCAAATTCTGGCCTACTATCAGGGACTCGTCCAACTGGTCACTGGGTATTAATTGATTAAAGGTGTCCACAATATCCATGAATGCTGCTGCCTTCCTGTATCAAGACAACGACAGACAGAATGCGGGCAAAGAGGGAGTCAAATCACAGGTTTTGATTGAGAAAAATGATGTTAAGAATGCTTTGAGGAGCTCTCATGCATCATCCCAGCAGCACAGAGTGTATGTAACTGGGCTCAGGGGAGCATTAATGTGAAATCCAGGCAAACATACACTGGTCTGAGAACACTTTCTGATTAACTTTTGGCAAGCATCCATTCTTTACAAAGTTAACAGCAAATATGTGTGTGATGTCTGTGGTGGACAGCTGTTACTGGAGTCATGACTGTACGTCAGATTAAAGTTACAGTTGTTGAAAACAATGGCAGTAACCTTGCTTCTGGGATGCCCCCATCAGCTGTAAATGCTAAAGCGTTGGCTGTCCTGCTACGTTGGGTCAACGACGCTAGCATGTCAGTTTCTGGCCATTTCCGTGGCTCATTCCTGTTTACACTGCGAAATAAAATGTGCACCACCCATGAGCTTGAGATATGTGTTTGTAAAAACAATAAAACTTGTCCTTCGGCTAACTCGGAGAACCCCGAAAGAGGGAAACACGATGCTGAATGACCCACGAGTTACCGTTTTTCATCCAAGTTTTAGCAACTTACGTTACGTTAGCAACACAACACGGAGCGGGCCTGAATTAATAGTGCAGATGCTAAAAACGCTACTTAAACCTGCTGTCAAACTTCCCATTAGATATGTTGATATATTATCATTTAATGTAACCTAACGTTTATATGAAATACAGCGTCTCTGAAGAGGTTCTGCCAGTGAGGTGTTGGCTAGTTAGCACGCTAACGTTACAGGACGGCTAACAACACTCCGCTGCAGAGCGCAATCACGTATGCTAGCAAGCTACCAGTGAACGCTAACTTATGGAGGAAGTTACCACCCAAGGAAACACACAATTTTAATCTCTAGCGCCGTTCCTACAAACGGCACTTGCATCGATTAATACAAATGCCGGCAAAGCTGAAATATGTTGCAGTAATTTTGCAGATATTAAGCCAAGACAGCTCGATGCAAGATCTGTCAGACGGGCTAGCTGAGACGCGTTAGCATCGGGCCTTAGCGACCAAGTTTGTTTGTAGCCTGAGTGCTAGCAGACGTTAGACGATCACGCCCACATGCATCTGCTCCGATGCGTGCAGTTTGGGCATTCAGAAACATTTATTTTCACATATGCGTGCGAGTCTCACCTCTCTATCTCCGCGGTGCTGTCTGCAACTCGTGTAAGGTTACATACTAGCACAGCTGCTCCCAGCAACTTCCTCTAACTCAGCCGTCATTCGTCCTGCTGCTGCAAAGCCCCCTGACAGGCAGCGCCGCTCGTCACGTGGCTTCTGTTTACAGATACCATAGCAGCTGGTAGTGCGAAAATAACACACATCTACAGCAAGCGTTTACATCTGTGTGATCTGTGGACGAGAGTTCACAGGGGTTAACAGTCTTATGGACTCAAACTGTGTCGATTGGGTCAACTTTCATGCAAACACTATTTCCACGTATTAGTGAGTGATGACGTGAAATATCTCCCACCTCTTACCTGTACAATAAATTCATTCACCTTAACTTTTGAGTACTGGGTGTTTTTGTCTTTGTGAAATGAAAACAAAAAAGGCAAGCAAAAGTCTGTTTATCCACATTAATATTATAAACTACAAGAAATATCTTATTAAACAGTTGTTTTCAAATTTTTCAAGTCACGTCTTCGGCAGAAAAATCAGGCTGGCGTTCATGATCCCCATCCAGCAACAACATCCCCACAGGGCCGAAATGAAATGAAATGAAATAAATAAATAAGGGTTGTTTTGTGCATGTATCTCCAATCAATTTTAAGGCAAATCATACAACCAATGTAATGTAAAAGCTATCCCCTTAAACTTGTCTGTGTTTTACAACCAGTTGGCGACCCCTGGATGTTAAACCCTGACCCCCCCCTTAGGGGTCCCGACCGCCGGGATGAGAACCGATGTACTAAAATCTATAGTTCAGTTACCATGGCAAGTACCTAATTCTTTTAAATTCAGCTTCTTCAACTCAAACGCAGTGTCAACATTGTGTTGCTTAAGTTATGACAAACACAAATGTAATTTAACATTTTTTAAATGAAAGGTATGCAAAGTTGCATTCCAGTCCAGCAGGGCGTTATTGTGCTTTGAAAGATTAAAACCGGTCGCCTTCTCTGTCTCCAGTTAATGAAAGTGAAGAAACACCACGTCAGCCAGCCACCCAGAGCACCACCACAAATCTTTAATCGCAGCGAGTGCACATGATCGTCCTATCTAACTCTGATTCCGAATCAGCGAGAGTCTCTGGTCGAGCCGTTGTTTCAGATGAAGCAGCTGGCCAAATGAAGTGGAGGCTCATGAATGAGGCCGTTGTCATGTTAACAACCTCCTAACAGCCCATTGTCATTGAGGTGCTGGGAGAGAACTGAACACCAAACAACAGCAATGTTTGGTGAAAGAAAAAAAAAAAAGTCAGCTACATACATTATGTATTTCAATCAAAGCAACATGATGTAACTTTTTCTACCTCAAAATAACAGCTTCAGAATCATGTTGATGCCTCAGTGTGTTGTAACAGGGTCAATGGTGTCTCTGTCTCAGCCACTTTGCCCCCCGTCACTTGTTTTTGCACTTTGTAACTTCAGTGAGAGGGCAGGATCACAGCGCTACGTACGTGTTTACTTCAACATACAAGTTTTCAACATATAACACTGTTATGACTCAATGAGTTTTGTCTGTAGATAGCACCAACATTACGTCTAAAAAAACTTTGACAGAGCTGCGTTTTGTATTTATGGTGATTTGTACTCATTTTGCACTGCGAGGGGTGCCGAATCACGTGAAATGCCAATTTCTACATAATGCTGCTTTAAGAGCAAGTTTTTGTCGAATGACCAACCAATCAGAGAAAGCATTATTAAAATAGGAGGGTGACAGCTGGTTTCAGATCCCAGCCACTCACAAATGGTGTGTAGCAAAGACGGCAGCACTGAGACCAGTTGACTTCATCGTGTAGAGGGCCCAAGTCAAAAAAAAACACCAATCAGAGACAGTGGTCTTGCTTAATTCAAAGGCAATGAAAGTAACTGTATTAATAAAGCACATTTCAGTCCAGGTGGACAACCACGGAAGTTGCACCCACTCAGTAGTGTGTGAAACCAATGACGACAAATATAAATAATACAGCTGAAAAACATTTTAAAAAATGAAAAAATAATTACACAAAACCAGCAACCAACGAGCAAAAATTAATAGAATTTCATGTGAATTGATTGTCATTAATTGCAGCACCATCACATTTGAGAAATAACACATTTAAAACAATATATCTTGAATTTCTTTAATATTCATTGTAGTTGTATTGTCCAATTTCTGCACGTCTTTCAAAAACCAGACCTGCAGTTCATTGCTCTGCTCTTACACGTGTGAGCTGATCAACATGTCTTGTGAAACGCTTTGACATTAACTGGATCGGACGTGTGTGAGTTCACATGCAAATTAGAGAACTATTTGTGATGAGGAACACTTGGGGCATTGTAATTGTGAAGAAAAAAACCTACACAGAGTTAAACAGACTTAAGTGAAATAAATCAGATATTTAAGCACGAGCATATGGCACACAGTCTATCAAATGGTACGCTACCAAGACTTAGAAAGCCTTTGAAATACTTTATGTTTGTTATTAGACACCAATGGATATCCTCTAACATCCACCCTCTCCATCGGGTACAGTTTATGTTTCACTGTTCATATATAAAGTACATAGCTTTGATTAGAATGAGTATAACACTCCTTATTTCCATTTCTATAGAGACAACTTCAGCAAACGTCCATCAAGACAGCCCAAACAATCTAAACCAGAGTGAGTTAGTATAGGAAACAGATGGAAAACACAGGCTCAATGATGTGACTCATATCAAAACTGGACAGTTACTGCGACAACTGCTCTTTTAACCTTTCATCCGGGTCTAAACCATACCACAGGACATCCTGATCCACCGCCGCCCACGCCATCCGGTCCGTGGTGAACGTGGCTGCCCACTGTCCCGATGGAGACACCACGATAGAGCCTCCTGCACCGCGGACACGATCCGCCATGTACCGCAGAGACAGCTGGGAGGAGTCTGCTACAGATTTACCTGCGTGGGGAGGAAAGAAAGAAAAACCTGGCTGGATCCATAAGACTTTTCAGACAGAAGAGGAGACCTCGTCTTAATGCAGAGTTCGAAAGGGTGTTACCTTGTTCAACATGTGAAAGAATGAGTCTGGCCAACGTGACTTTAAGAATAGACTCCCCATGCCCGGTGCAAGACACGGCACCGCTGAGGTTGTCTGCGTATCCTCCGGCGCCTTAATCACAAGAAAGGATCTGCATTTTTTTTTCTGCATGCTGATGCTGACAGTGTAAATTGAGCTTTTGGAGGAAGTCGTACCAATGACAGGCGAGTCTCCCACCCTGCCGACCATTTTATTCCGGATCCCTCCAGTTGATGTTGCACATGCAACATTACCAGCGGTGTCCACGGCGACCGCCCCGACGGTATCATGAGCCCTAGAATGAGGGAGAAAAGTACTTCCACCATGAAATAAAAGCTGAATCCATTTTCAAAGAAAAACCCCATTCCTGCACATACTTACGGCATTCATTAATTTAAAAAAGTACCTGTCATGAGGAAGGAACTTCTAATGAAATAACACACTTCTCTCGATGAGTTAACGCAGGTATGATACGTGTGTGTGTGTGTGTGTGTGTGCTCGGACTGACTTCGTACTTTGGAACTGGATCTTTGGGAGATCTGATTCCCTGCGCCGTAAAAGAGACGAGGCAAGTGGCGTGCACGCTGCCCTCTACTCATCACGCAGAAGTCAAACGAGACAATGAGCTCTCTCAACTTGCAGGAAGAAGCATCAGCTCTAAAAGCTCTGCGCTAAACGTCAGAAGCTTCTGTACTGCAAATGAATTTGAGATCCAAGTCAGACACCCAAAGGGAGTCATCACATTTAATCAGAGTTAGTCTAATGGCGATCAGACCCACATTGGGATCCAATTAAAAAAAAAGAATTCACTTCATCTGGTTTGAAGACGACAAAAAAAGAAACATCCTATTTAGCATTTCTCAGATTCCTTCTGTAACTTTTCTTTTTTAAAAAAGCTTTTTTAAATACTGCACATTTTCCTCCCAGTGGGATCCAGAGATTTATTCCATTTCAGTGTATTCAGGCTGAAGAGATGCTGTGTAGAAGATTTAGTGCACCGTTAAGTCCAGACAGGAAGGGGCCAAACTCTGCAGCTACTTACCACTGAGTGTTAAAATCTTCATCCACTCCAGTGACGTAGGTCTTGTGCTTCTCCCATTCTTTCCTCTCATACTCGGTCAGCAGCGCGTCAGGGGGGACGGCCACCACGCCGATGCTCTCTGCAAACAGGTTTGCGCCTCTGCTCGTCAGCATGACGTGGGCAGTCTGACATTTTCCGTGGCAGCAAACATGCAAGAAGAAGTGACAACAGAAAATGCGATTCTTTGATAACTAACACTGATCTGTTCATTGCACAACAAAAATAAGCTGTATGCAACCAGAAACATTCATGAAGAGGATCCAGATCGGTGCCTCTCAACAGTCTCCAAATTCACATATCTCAGACCTTTTCCATCACTGCCCGTGCCAGTGACACGGGATTGGCGATGTTCTTCACCGAAGACACTGCACCACTGGCGAGTGTCCTTCCGTCCATGATGATGGCGTCCAGCTCCACCTCTCCGTCGGCATTTAGCGTCGCTCCGTGCCCTTCAATCAAAAGTCACCATCAGCTCAGACAAAAACAGTGGCCTGTAACCCTTCACTGACGCTGAGAAACTGAATGAACAGCAGGTGGCACAGCAGGTGGCATTTAATCACTATTTAACCCACAACTTGTGAGGGAAAACTTGGATTATGTTGATGGAGTGAATACAATATATATCTGGCAGGACAGACCAGTTTGAAGACATAATCTAACATGTGGATTAGATTATAGTGCAGACCAAATCCAGGGTTAATGGTGGATTATGAAGATGGGCCCCACAATCCGCCAGAAACCTGACCTCTGCTGACCCCCCTCACTCTGGATTCTGGATGAATGTTGGCATCACCGCCAGCAGATGGAGACAGAGCGCCACAGAATAAAAATTCTAAGCGGATTTGATAATACCTGCATTAAACACAGGGTTGTCTTCCAGAGCCCTCACAGCTGCTTCGACGGCATCCAGCGCACTCCCTCCTCTTTTCAGCACCGAGGACCCCTCACACGCCGCGGCCTTCACTCCATCGACAGACGCCTCGGCCAGCTGGTCCGGTATGGCCCAAGCCCCACCGTGCACGACCACGACCGCTGACATCTTTGAGCTCCTGCAGGAAACAGAACATGAAGTGTCACCAAAAAAAAAATAATATAGCTGAGGCAATGTTGGTTCACTAATGCCTACACAACATCTTCTCTGTGACTCTGAGGTCAAGTCACATGATAACAAGTCCACTACCACTTATTTGTAGGGCTCCATTTCGCGTAGAATCTGCATCAACTGAGAGAAATAAACAAAGGAAGAAACATTGCCCAACAATTCCGTAGGTAAACCCCCCTCTGCCATACTCAGAAAACCATTACCCCTTTTGTACGTTTGCTTTAGGTACAAGGATGTTAGTTTTTAATGGTAACGTTGTGCAAAATACATTTAAACTCAGATGTCACGCTTGAAAACACCCTCACAACTTCAAGCACAAGGTCGTGCGATATGACCGAAAGCTGCTGAATGGACCTTGAGATGAGGGATTGAGTCTGTGAGTCATTTACAGGTGATTGGTGAACATTCAACTTTTATCTAGGTGCATGTTTTTCATGCATGTTCATACTTGAGTTCCTTTTAGCAGTATTTTACTTGTCTTACTGTGTTCCTCACACATTAACACCCTGATCATTACCTGTCTTCTGTTCTTGTCAATAACCAGTTGATCATCCTTAATTTTACTTGTCGTTATCTTCCCATCTTCACTTCTTTTACCAAACATCTACTGGTCATAATAAACCCGTCCATAATAATACAATAGTAACACATACTTGATCTTTGAGTATGTGCATTGCTCTGTGTAACTCAGTGTAATATGGACATGCAGTATTTGTCTGAACTGAGTAATCAGTTGTGATATCATGCAGGTTAGACTTTTATTAAATCAACCATTCAACAGTTATCAACACTATTGTTGCCTCTAAGTCTTCTGCCATCTGCATTTGAGTGTGTTTACGTGTGCTGGATGATTTCTACAATAATCCGATGCAACTTTTCGGCAGATCCGAACATGTTTTTAAGGTGCTGATCTGACTCAAGACTTGACTGCAGAACACGTGCTCACCGGACAGACAGGTTATTCTCAACGGCAAGCAGCTCTCTGCCACACATGTGTTACAGCTGTTTGAATGAACAGGTGCTACTGTGAACTACCATGGTCTGCAGCTCACCTGTCCGGATCTTCGCGCTTCATCACGCGGGACGAACGCTCCGCCATGGTCACGTGATTTCGTGGTCTCTGTCAATAGTTTGGCTCCACTCGGTCCAGAAATAAAAGGCGCCCGCACGGTGATGTCAAGAGTAAGACAATAAAATAAGTTGGTTCCGGTGAAACCTTTCAAAGTAAAAGCCGCGTGAACTGATTTCACGAACAAGTAACTTTTTGGTGGTCATGAAACAGTCTCAGTTTCATACCAATGCCCCTGTCTAATTTTAAAATAGTTATTTCGGGTTGTATGTAGCATGTACCCTACCCTTTATTAACGTTTGTAGAGTTGTTTGTTGTGGATAGTTTTATTTTGAAGGCACTTATGGAATTGTGCTTAGCTTGACGAAGGCGGGGCTTAGAAGGAGCAAAATGAGGACAGAGTTTATTAATTGGCTGAGCAATCACAATGGACTTAGAGAAAGGAATTTAGCATAGCTTACAAAGTTATCAACAGCTTGAAGTTTTATGAAAATAAATTAGTAAACTCCCATATTCAAGTGGCACTCAGATTTGAGATGAATTGTTAAATAAAGGTAAAGATTGTTGATTTTGTTAATGATTGTTGATCTGAGTCTGGACCTTGAGGCAGCTAACGAAAACAGAGAGTCCATTCTTAAACATGTGGCAGAAGTTACAGAAAAGATGACTAATTAACCTGCAGTTGTGCTGGACCATGCAGTCTCTGTTTTATAAAACACTATGAAGGGTTTGTCTGCATCACATGAATGGAGCAGTGAAATGTGCACTGTTGGGCTTCGACCACTAGAGAGCTGCAAGAGTTCATGGAATCCAAGTAGAAATGCTTTGAGTAGTTTTGATACAGAGCATCTCAGTTTAAGTAGTCAGTCACAGTAATCTTTGTCCAAAGTGACATGCAGCAGTCCAGCAAACTCTCTGCACTGACAAACGGCCATTACGGTTTTGCTGTGCAGCTCCGGAAATGTTTGGTGGACTACGAAATTCCCCTCAACTTTCCATTGGCTTGGGGGTGAGGCAAAAATGACTGAACGTTCATAATTGGGCGAACTTATCCTTTAACACACATAGTCATGAGGCCACTATTAGTAACATGTAACATGTAACATCAACAGCATTATCAGCGTCACTGTCATGATTAATTTCACTCAATACATCAGTGAGGGATCAGCAAGCATGAAATGCAAAGACAGCTCTGCCCAACATGAGTTCATTATGGTCCCTTGTTCAAGGATATCGAGCAGAAAAATAAACCTGTGTCTCATTTTCAGAGAGAGATCAATCGTTAAAGAATAAAAAAAAAAAAATGAAAAGAAATGGCGAAGACATGCAGGTTAACGATCAATATCTGCCCCTTCCAGGCCTGTTTGGCATTTCAGAAATGAGCGGAGGTAGCAATTAACAAGATCTCTGATATCAAATAGGAATAATTATTGCACTCTAGGTACTTATTCAGATGTACAGAGGAAAAACAAGTCAATGAAATAGTGTGTAAACAACATTCTGGCCACTGAAAACTCACATGACACGATGTCTAAGTTTCCCAAACGAGTCATCTTTGAGAAGCCAGACGGGTCAAATGGCATTCTGGTTTCTTGCAACACCAATGTTAAATATAATTGAATTTGTTGTTATATTTCCCCTTTTGTACCAATGAAACAAAGACATTTTCATCACAAAAGAAAACTGAACCGTTTTAAAGTTATTCACTCGAACGTATGGAACTAACTTTAATATAACTTTCTAGGGAATCTTATTTTGAAAGGAAACTGCTTCAAAATGATAAGAACTTGCATGGTCCATGTAAGACATGTGCAGTCTTTTTATGTGTAGAGGAACAATATTAAAAGATAAAAGAAAATATTAGCCTTGTACAGACAAATATGTTTTTGTCTCATTAATGTAGATTTGAACAACAAATCATTTGGCCGAATTGGTGCACAGGAACATAAATAACACCCAAGTGAACACTCATTCAGCCAACACCAGTGTCTGCAGTCCCTCCACAGTCTTTATGATTCTGATCAGTGCAGTCAGAATGAGCTCTAAAGGTCAAGTGGAGCCCGAATTGGTCATTCACCAGCCTCTTGTGCACAAAACTAATTTGTGAGTAAGTAAAGCAGCCGGCCCGCTGCGCCGCAGAGAACTTCAGGATTCAAGTCCTATCAAAGCAGGCGGACCAGAGAAGCATTTATATGAGATGCAAATACATTTTTGACCCGCATACATCAGTTCAAAAGGATTTAATGAATCATTCACATGACATTAAAACTGCTTTCATGTGGTGATATATAATTTACTGTACAAGCAGGTGACTTGACCTCCTCGATTGCCTATTGGACAGGAAGTGGAAGTCTTTCATTACTATGGCTCTAACCACAGCTCTGCTCTTAAACTACATATCAGTCAACAAGGTAGGCCGCTTACTGCGTCAATGGACACTGCTCTGAACGGTCTCTACACTAAAGCTTTATAATAAATTATAATAGCGTTATATACAAAGCAAAAATTAAACATTTGAAAGGCAATCCTGTCTTTGACCATGTTTTATTGAGATTTAAACTCAATCACACTGGAAGGGGATCAAAAATCAATCAAGTAACAGAGTGTGGAAACAAATGAGAAAAACTAGCTT
Organism: Acanthopagrus latus; assembly: GCF_904848185.1. Taxonomy (NCBI): domain Eukaryota; kingdom Metazoa; phylum Chordata; class Actinopteri; order Spariformes; family Sparidae; genus Acanthopagrus; species Acanthopagrus latus. The sequence goes on along the minus strand of NC_051053.1, from coordinate 8,618,883 downwards.
AGGTGAAATCCATTGGAAACAAGAACTGACAGCACTGAACACTTTTCAATACTTTTGAAACAAATGACATTTTCAGATAATAGTAAAATGACTCAAAACAAATTAAGACAATATATAATAACACAAGAACAGACACAAACACATACAATTATTAGTTTTTTTTTAATTAAAAGAAAAAGTAATAGTTTTAGCATTGTAGCATCAGTCAAAACCAGTGGAGTTCAAAATAAAAAAAAATAGTGTTCTACAAATACCTCTGGAGTTCCTCTGGGTAAATGTGAGACTTGGCCAGTGGTGAGATGGATATAAAATTTAACATCCCCCACTGAGTGATATATAAATGAAGTAAACCCGAAGCTTCATCAATCCCAAATACTATTTTATCTACTATTTTATTTATTTCTATCTTCGGACAGACAGCCAGGCCTTTTGCAATTTTAGGGCGTGACCACATGAGGTCTGTGAAACACCTTGGGTCTCATTGGATTTGCCTTCAACAGAGTGTTTCTCCTCATCTCGTCTTCCAGGTGGAACCCAAAATCATCCCGCCAGGATGTTTCATCATCGATATCGTGGTAACAAACATTTTTCTTCCTTAAAGCAGAAGCGTTCGGTTGTATATTCTCAAAGTGAATCATGTTCAGACCACTCTAATATGTTGGTATGGATTGGAAACAACTCCTAAGTTGTACACATCAAGTATGGAGCACCTTAAAAAGCCCTTCATGTTGTTTATTCTCATGGCACACTTTGATTTAGAATACACGATGTGATGAAAATTACAGCTTCATAAAGCGTTACATTATCCACATGTGCAACACCAGTGCATTATGCTCTCAGAGCCAACAGATCTGCAGAGGATGCCATGCCCACTGCCCTCCACTCAGTCCTCACACACCAACACTGCCACGTTCAGCACCATGGACAGCGACAATGAAGCCTTTCTGTGTTTTTCTGGCCCTCAGTCTTTACAGGTGGTGACCACACCATACATCTGAACACAGACAAGAGATAGTGAACTCTTGGGAATGCCAGGAGAAGCTTGCAAGCCACCATACTTTATGGTTTTCCTGGGTTGAGTCGAGGAAGTAATTGGATAAGGATTTTTTTTCTTTTTTCTTGGCGATAAGGCACTATTTCTTACTAGTATGGCACTAGTGATTTAGCTATAATGAAACTTTATCATATCAAAGTCAGTTATAATTCATGCTCCACTGATAGCCACTTAAAAAAAAAAAATCCCTGACTTCAAATGAAGTGGCCCACGTCTTTATAATGTACTCCTACAGGCCTGGTTGCAGCCACACAACACTGGCAGTGTTATCGTCAGTGTTTCCAGGATGTGTCTATTTTTTTTTTTTTTTTAGAATCTTCCTACTTTCTTTTTCTGCACCACGAGCTGCACAAAACCTCTCTCGGCGCGCCGACTGGACGTTGGAGTGATATAACCGAAAGCCCAGGCGAGCTTCAAACTTTTCTTTCATCCGTTTCCCCCCTCCGAGATCATCACCCAATTGGTATGCGCTCAGCGGGGAGCGTCTTTGTTTTCCAGCAGCAGCAGCAGCAGCAGCAGCAGCAGCAGCAGCAGCAGCCAGTCCCTGAATATGGCCAATAATGTTGCCGAGGGGCGGGGAGCAGCGCGCTCTGCAGACCCAGCGAGTCTGAGAGTCTGGCGGAGTGCCGAGGAGAGGCAGCAGGCAGCGGTGGCGGAGATGGGCTCACACCTCTGAATCACACCTACACCATCACCGTCGAGCATCTCGGAGACGTTATCTTTTTTTATTTTTTTTCTGGGCTTTTTCTTTCTTTTCTTTTTTTTTTACTGTGGCTTGCGGTGCTTTTAAAGACTGGTAAACTGAGGGGGAAAGAAAAGAAGCAGGAGCGGGATATAGGTTTACAGTTGCATTCCGACGCGCAGCACTCCTCCCCGTCGCCTCACCTGCACGGCCGGTGAAGAGGTCCGCTGTGGCGACCATGCATCCAGACAGGCACTTACCTGAACTGGTGGCGGAGAAAAACAGCCTGGACCCCTCCTTTGTGCATGCGGTGCGCCTGCTTGCAGAAGGTAAATCAGGTATTGTTCATTTTTAATTTAATTTAATTTAATTTAATTTTTTAACCTACTCTTCTACGCTTTGCGCACGAGAACACCCTTCGCATTGCATCCGGGGGAAGCGCGGTGGCCCCCCGATGTGAGATTGTTTGAACACACTGCCCTTGGCTCTTTTTTTAGTGTTTGCCTGATTGCAGTGAATCTGCTGTGCGTTAGATGGAGAAAGCTGCTGTTTGGCTCCAGTGCTGAACTTTTTTTTTTTTCCTCCTCCACCCAGAGAAGAGACAGAAAGTGAACTAGGTGTGAAGTCAGAGAGTTTGTACCTCTTGTATTCTAACCAGCTGACCTCCAAGGTCAGGTTAGCTGGCACATGGGCACCCTGAATGGCACCCAGTTGCCTTAATTGCGTAATGACTGGATTTAAACTGGGCTGCTGCCATTAAGAGAATGTTCAAACTTGGCAATGTGATCATGGGTTCATGGGGCCAGAAAACAAGCTGCATGTTGTCAGAAAAGGACTTCTGCAATCCACCTTGAGGAAAACCTGCGTGCACGGACCAAATGTCCCCATCAGACTGATGCTTGTAAAGTACCTTCACGCATCACCACTTACAATAACTGATAACTGTCATCAAGGTCACAGAAGGGACTTGATGCCACTGAGACAGATGTTCCACAGTCTCTCCTCTGACTTAATGTAACGCTTTGTCTAACAGGGCAGCATAATCAGATTTAGCCGGCAGCATATCAAGTACTTCTTCATACTGCAGGTAGCCTTGGTCTCATTCACATGCTGCTGAGAATGTGTCACTTTTGATAGGAACTAATCACCGCAAAGCAAACACAAGAACTCTGCTCGGCTCACCCGCTCCGCAGATGTAACTTTTGCATTTAGCCAGAGCAAATGGAGACAGCGGGCTCCCTCACGCTCTGGTGAAAATAGAATATACAGCGGCTGGATCAGGGTCGACCATCAGCTGACACAGATTGAGATTATTAGAAATGAATGAGATGGCTAACCAATATCTGGAAAGAAATACATTTTTGCACTAAAGATAAACATCTCAGTGTAAAAATGTGAAATTAGCAGTGATGGACCAGAAGTACAGTTTTGTATTTGTAGCAGTATTGTATTTAGACATACTGTTGAGGTGCTTTACTTCAGGATTTAATTTTTCTGCTACTTATTACCGCCACTATACAATTATTTGATCATTTTAGTAACTTTGCAGATTCAGATTATTCCGTGTCATCAGGTTATTCATTGTGACTAAGCATGGGCCAATATCAAAATGTCATTATAACCAACACAGGGCTGTACATCAGGAGGCTGTATAGCTTTTTCATGTGAGGGTATGTATTCATGGCTCATTATTGCAACTGGACGTGCTTCAGTTTCTTGAAGATGTTTCACTTCTCATCCAAGACCCAACCAGCCTTCACGTTGTTAGGACTGGCTGAGCCGCAATCAACTTGTTGCGTTTTATCAAGATCCGCAATAAAATCATTTATCGTTCCACCCCTACTTGTCGCGTGTGACTAATAAGATAGTGTTGTATGTGGGATACAGAGTAAGACCACAGAGGGGTGACCAAAGACAGAAAGAGCACGCTGCGTCCGAACCAAAGCAGCAAAAAAATCACAGATGCAGATGATCGGAAAAAATATCAGCCCTGATTATTTGCCAGGCCAATCTGTCTGTCCCTGTGGTGAATGGATGATACAATATATTTATCTTCTAGCTTCATAGACCCTGAGATGTTCGGCCCACACAGACTTATAGTTCACTTAGATTATTTACAGAGGCATGCGAAAACACACAGGAAAACACTTGGCGCTGCGTCCTTGTATGTAAACACTGTTTACATTACACAAGCGTGCTTTCCTATGTGGGCTGTACAGAAAAATCTCAGTTCAGCGAAACTTAAAGGGGCTCTGCATGTTTTAATCTCTTTTTTATCTGTCATATGTGAGCGGATTGTAACACAACGTAACAAAAAATATTAGACCTTCCCCGTCTCTTTCGTTGGTCTATACAAGCACTTGGAAGGTTTGTTCACGTTGTTTGAAGTGTCTGGACTGTGGATTTCTCAGTGAAGGACTCTGGTTGTCCAAAGGATTGAGACTTTATGCTTGCTCTCGAGTGCCTCGTCTCAGTGAATCTCTCCGCTCCGTTGGCAGAGAGCAACAGACGCTAACGTTAGTACAGAAGTCTTCAAATCTGCTGATCTAAACTGACGACCAGCTTCTGGCACAACACAGACGTTCCACTGATGTTCCACCAATGAAACACTGATTTTATATATATATTAATCTGTCATTTTCAAATTATAGAGTCTTAAACAACATTACCATGTCATTGTGGGTAGAGTGGGTCGTGTAGCAATCGGAAGGTCACTGATTCGAATCCCGGCTCCCCCCAGCTGCATGTCGACGTGTCCTTGAGCAAGACACTGAACCCCAAACTGCTCCTGATGAGCAGTCGGCGCCTTGCACGGCAGCCTCCGCCATCTGTGTATGAATGTGCGTGTAAGTGGGTGAATGTGGCAAGTGTTGTGAAGCGGCTTTGAGCGGTCAGTAGACTGGAAAAGCGCAAACAAAAATGCAGGACCATTCACCATTTACCAGGCAACATCTGACCCCATCGATTTAAGTCAGTAATTATGTGCCAACTTTAAATGCTACCGTCCCTCCTCCAACTGTTTTTCAACTTGTTCCTTAAAAGAAGTGAAGCCAGGCTGTGCGTAGGATTAATAAACCCAGGTTGGACAGGGTGTTTGTGCTTTGGTGCCTCTTGCCCCTTGAGCTCTCCCTTTCCTTTTGAAATGTGTTGATGAGACACCTGACTGTCGCGCTCTTGTCGCTAACTATGATGCAGAAGGGATCATCTGTCACCCAGTGCACTTTGCCAAATTTACTCAGGGCTGACTCACATAGCCGGGATACAACTGAGGAGTCTTGTCTTCATCGCGTCCGCCCCAGTGAACAACAGTTAACATGTTATAATGGAGTTATGGATTCAGTCACTTAGAGAAATTTTTGTTAATTTATGTATACGTCATTAAGTTAAAGCAGTGTTTGTGAATTAATCACAGATGCACTTGCAGTTCCCTATAATATACAACATTACCACTACAATGCAGCATAATAGTGCACACAATAACACAATATACAACAATGCACAATAGGCTGTACTAAAATAGCGTCTGTTACCCTGAAAAGAATCCAGTTTGCAAGGTCAATAGAAAATGTGTCATGAGCAATTGTTTACAATCAGTATATTAAACTGTCAGTTCAGCTTGCGGTGTCAACTCTGAAAATGTCCAATACAGTCAGCCTTGGGCAGCCTGTGAAATAATGTTCATAATTTCCCCGCCAGTTGTTATCGTTTTTGTCAGTCTCGGCCTCATGGATAATGCAGAATCGCGCATATCGGCGGACAACAGGATAAAGTGTGTGTACAGATTTGTAGATCCACCGCCATTCATCACTGAAACAGAAAAAAAAGCATGTAATCCTGCATTATTCACATCATGCACAATGAACAGCAGAACATGGATTTACCATGGTCTCAGTTAACAGCGGCGTATTTATGAAATGAATTACTTATCTGTGCAAATGATGTTGCCTCTGAAGTAATTTGTCTTTCTTTGAGCAGATTTAAAGCTGTTTGGGACAAAGCTCTTCCAGCGGGTGGGTGGGGATAAATCTCTCCCAGAGTCGAGTGTGAGCTTTGTGTTTTCTTTAATATTGAGGGAAGTAATAAAAAAAAAAGAGTATGATTAATGGAATAACTTAGTATTCTGTACAATCAATACGACATGTATTACACTTTGTCGACCCAGTTTCCACCAAAACCTGAACGAAGTCATTTTATTTCAGTGTAGCATGAGCCTAAGGTTGGTGCAGATTGACAGATAAAAGCCAGCTCCTTTATGGCTTGCTCTTAAATTTGCCTGCTTTGACAAAAAAAAGAAAAAAGAAAAAAACAGTGTCATTATTTTTTAAGTGGGTTGAACTCAGATTCAAGAAATGGAAGCCTTCAGTGGCACCCTGTGGTTTCCTTTGCAAAGGCTCGCCTACACCCCATGTTGCGCCATCTTGCCATGGAAACCACTGGGACCCCTAATAAAAGAGAAGCACACGGGGAGGCAGGAGTGACACGTTTGACGGACAGGGAGAAGAACATGTGCTGCGTTTCCATTTTTAGGATAATGGGGACACTTCTGCGCATTTTTGGGAACAAAAAGCACATCTAGTTTACATTGTCACTGAGCATTTTGACAGGGCATATGATATCTCAAATGCCTTGCTGTGTTGCTTGCCACAGTGACAACACAGGAAGATCTGTGTGAGATTTGTCTCTGAATAAAAGATGAGTATAGATATGGAGGAGGACCAACACCATGAATCAGGACAAGTTGAACATAGTATGAGGCGTGTCTTAAAATGGGAAACAGCACGTTATCTGAGCTCACGGCACCCTTTAATCCACAGCGGTTTTGAGTTTTGTACTTTAAAGGAGACATATTATACTAATTTCCAGGTTAATTATTTTATTTTTGGTCACTGCTAGAATAGGTTTACATGCGCTAATGCTAAAAAAAACACACAATTTCCCTCACACTGTTCAGTGCTGCAGCAGTCTATCTGAAACACTTTGTTTTAGCTCCTGTCTCTTTAAGGCCCCCTCTCCTGAATACCCCTTTGTCTCCTCTGATTGGTCAGCTCACACATGCCTGACTCAGTATCGCTAAAGACAACAGAGCAGCTGTGTTGAATCAATTCTTATGTGCCAACCTTTATTACGCAAATGTGTGACTGTGACATCACAAGTCAGTTAAAGGTGGGACTACTGATGAGGGGTTTCAGGAGCAGTGGTTTCTGTGGGAGAGAGGAGCTTCTGTTGGTGTGGACTTTGACCTTTTTAACTTTAATTTTTTGTTTTGTTTTTTCTTAAGCACTTTTTGGTATTTATGGCTTTATTGACAGGACAGTTCAGAGGAAACAGGATGAGCGAGAGGGGGGGTGACACGCAGCAGGTCGGACTCGAACCCTGGGCCACTGCAGCGAGTAAAGGGCCTCTGTACATGGGTTGCCTGCTCCACCAACTGAGCTAACATGCGCCACCCTTTCAAGTTTTTTTTTCACATGCACAAGGACCTATAAAACACTGAAGGAGATTGGGAAAAAAAAACATAACAGGTCTCCATTAATATCTCCTTGTGTTTAGCCATTCTTCTGTTTCAAGTTTCCACACGAGCACTGAGCTGCACTTTCTTGTGGTTCAAATCAAATCAGTTCTATTTATAAAGCCCATCACATTGCCTCAGTGGGCTTGCTCGGTGGTTCTCATGTGTGCACGCAGAAATAGATACGGTAAGAAAGCGGTAAAGTAACCAGCTGTTAATAACAGCGTTGGTCAGTTTCTGCTTGCAAACACTGCATATGTAAGAGGCACAAACTATAGGCTGATTAAAATGCTCAATCAATTCGGGTCTTTGAAATGCGAGGCTCTGGCCGCATACTGGGCACTGACCCTTAGACTTTAATTACAATTAATCAGACAAAACATGAACCTGTGCAACTGTTAAGCCTTAGTTTCAGTCGGCTGCTAATGGCGACCGGTAATTATTACAGACTCAGATGGTGAGCCTCAATGTGTGACTGTTGGTGAGATATAAATCTAACTCTGTACTTTGAATATGAGAGTGTTATTGCAAGTAGAGTCGCTGAATGCAGTCAGTTGTAGGAGTGCGCAAAACAAAGACTCAGCTTAGTCACAAAATATAACTTCTATTAAAAAGACGCGTGTTACATTCTTCCAATTGATTTTGGTAATGCTTCACCACAGCGCGGAGTTCTCTCTCTCAAAGAATTGATTCTCATTTAATCTCTCTCTTTCCCTCCTGTTAATAAATTGTTGCGCACATTTTTCGGCGTCTCCATTATGGCTCGGTATCCAGCAGTGACCCGGCTCACAGCGACAGATAAACACCACCCCGTGTGGTATGACCTATCAAAAGGACACAAAAATTACATTTCGGGGAAAGTGAGACATTGCATTACATTTTCGGCATTTAGCCGACACTCTTATCAAGAGCGACTTACAATGAGCGCACGGGTCGAATAAGATTAAATTCCAAGGTCGCGAATCATTTCAGGCAACAGAAAATGAGTGGATGAGCCGCTGCACTCAGACAATAGATATCAGATTATGTTACTGCGCCTCTTGAATGTTCACATATAACAGTGGAGTTAAGTGATAGAGCAAAAAAGAGACACAAATCTGGGGAAAGCGCAAGATGAACTGTGGCATCAGGTGTAAAGGACAGAAGCTGAATTACTGTCTTTATGATGCAAATGATACAAGTCCTCTCCTCATACTTTGGCGAAACTGGAATGTGTTCGCTAAATCACTTTCAATCCACCTGTAAGTGACAGCACTGAAGTGTCTGCCAACTACAGCCATCACAGCTCCACACAGAATGATTTTTTTTTAAAATCAGCACATGCTGATAGAGGCTAATGTGCTGTTTCATCCGACATACCAGTGATTATATCTGCACAAAAGTGCCGCTGGGAGCAGGATGCAAAGTGAACACGATCAGGACTGAAAGAAAGAGATGTACATCGATCAATCAGATGGTTAGTCGTCGCAGATTTGTCTCATTCTTGCTGAAAATTGGCACCTAACGCAGCAGCCCAGATGCCAGGATGTGATGTTGGCAGCTAATGTAAGTGCGAACCACCGATACATTCACTTCTGTGCATGTCACAGGCTAGGTTTATAGTGACATTTCAGCAAAATCTGTCATACCTTGTTTATGACCTGACTGTCACATAGGGAGGCAGAGGGGATTGTAGTGGAGTTATAAGCAAGCAGGCCGCCAATCATTTAACCGCAGTAGGAGGCAGTTTTTCAACACCTGTAGGTGTGAAAGCACCGGAGATACAGAGACCTCAGGATCGATTTCCAGCTGTGTTTGTGATGACAAAACAGGTATTTTAAGCCAAAACATGATATTTTCGTAAACCATACCAAGTTGTTTTTGTAACCAGACCATAATCACAGTATTATCACTAGATAAAACTGAAAATTCAACCTGAAGAAAAGAAATGAAAAGTTTCAGCATGTTTGTGGTTCACAGAAGACTATATTTTCAGCATTTATTCTGCAGGTTGGTTTGAACACAGGACTTCAGTTAAAAACAGATGATCCATGCTGTCTTTCCTGTTGGATATTAAAAGACAGTGTCTGACAAAAATTCTCACCTATATCCCCTGGACTTTTACAAAAAGGACCCAAACGCTAAAAACCAAGGCAGGCAGGTAAAAAAAAAATCAGAAAGTGAGCTCTAATGAAGCCTGCAGTGCAGAAAAGCAAAGGCAGGCAACGAAACAGGTGAAGCAATGGGAACTCAAGCAGGATTGCAAAAATACCAGTGTGGAAAAAAAGAGAGGAGCAAACACAGTAACACCAGGAACAAAACAGACGAACTGACACGAGATGGAACCGACAAGGGGTGCATCTCATTCCTCTTATTTGTCACCTCGTCGTTAGAATTGGAAGTCGATCCTGTCTGCCGTCTTGCAGGCCGTCCCAGAGCTCTTATTTGTGCTGCGATGATCGAGGATCGAGGAGCGATCTCTGAGGAGCGATGAGCGAGGACACACGAGAGCAGCTTTCATGGAAGTCTTTTTACTGGCGCTCCCCTTAGTGGAAATCGGTTATTGATTGGACACTGCAGCCGATCTGACTGATCCGATACATCACACCATGACCCAAGTTTCAAACCGGGATGAAGACAGACAACCGATTAAACTCCCAGTGTAACTCCAAGTTTTATATTTTGTTTGTTTTCTAATTCACCACCAAATTAAAAATGTGTCAGAACAGAAGGACCGCAAACACATTTCTCCATTTATTAGAAACCACTTTCTTTATTAGAAACACGGGAGGCTGATTGATTATTCTCAAATGTTGGGTTTGATATGTTGCGTCCTTTCATTTTCCCCATAAACATATTTCAAAAGACACCACAATCATATCCTTCCATATTAAATTATGATTTCACAAATCTGAATATCAATGAATAGAGAGGCAAATGATGAATAGATCATACAAACGCATTCCACCAGATGAGATGGTTCCTGTGCCTCTGAGCAGACACAGTACACAGTATAAATACAGACTGCAGCCTGTTATTCATGCGCAGCTGTTTGTTAAACAGGTAACGGACAGAAAATCACAGGCACGGTTTGAACTTAAAGACTCCTGAGGAAGTTTAGTTTGTGTAGAACAGAAGCTTTGTTTGCACGAAAAGCATCATGCCTCGACTAATAGGCCTGATGAGTGATAAAACTGCAAGATTGAACAGGAACTGAACTCGCTCAAACCACAAAACCAGACAGCAAAGCAGATGCAGATCCAGCTGTTGGAGTTTTTCCAGAGATCAGCCTGTGGGAAAAAAAGTGATCATTCGGCAAAAGTGTTTGCCATCCACTTTAAAGATATTCAAACTTGTAAAACTGGTGATAATCTAGAGCACAGACAGCAGCTGAAATATAGCAGACATGAGGATAATTGCGAAAGATTTATTTGAACCCACCCATGAATCTAGTTAATCAGTCTAATTTCCAAGTGTAGGCCTATACTATATTCCCTATAACTTCAATCATGTAAATGTCTGCACTGATTACACTATAAAGTGCAAAGACACGTTCACTTTTATCACCGTAGTGCTGTGATGTCTCCATGGACACTGCAGAGGAGCTGTAGATTGGGTGGACCGGGTCATGAAAATAAACATTGTGATTAATATCAGATGAGCTGCCAGTGGGTGTGATAAAACATCTCATTAATGTGGAAAAATTAAATTACCTGCACGATAAGAAATGATATAAATACATCTCTCCGCTAACAGAGCTGTGGGCAATTACGCACGTGGCACCATCAGTTTAACTGTATTGATTATGTAAATGTCTCGAATGTCAGCTGATCCAGCTGTGATGGCCTGCAGGCGTCATCAGAAACGGATGACTAATTTCTCTTATAAAATATTACCTTGTTCCCTCGTGCCTCTCCACGAATCCCTGGTGGGAGGGACTTACATGCAATTAAAAGATGCAAGTGAGGTAAACGAGGATGCAATTTAGAGAAATGAGAAGTTATTAACTAATTCTAATTAACTAAATTAACAGGAAGAAGGAGGGAAAAAGACAAAGACCGGAAGTGTACAGTAAAACGTGACACACAAGGAAATGACCCAAGCTGTGACACACTTACCTACCCCTATGATAAAGCATATTTGTTAAATTGCAGCTTCCGACTCAGAACCGGTTCCAGCTGATCAGTCCCATTGAAATTGTACGCCTCCAACGTTATCAATTCTTCCTAATGATTTTCTCATTTCCCTGCCTTCAAGAGGTTTTGGGGTTTTCCTGAAATTTTGCGTTGCGGTACATTTGCGTCACACTCTCACAGCATCATGGAGAGGAGGAGGCGATCTAAAGTCTGGCTGCATTTCACCGAACAAGATGAGAATTCTGCTGTGTATAATCAGTGCAATGCTGTAATATCGTGTAACATGCTAAAATCTTTGTCTGCCCAGCACGGAATTAAGTACCAAAAATGTCATGTGTTCGACCGCCTGCGTACGAGTGCTAAATTAACACTCGTACGCAGGCGATCAAACTAATTTATTTAGACTATATTTTCTTTCTACACTATATCTTGTCAAGGTGTTGTTCAGTATGTTTGAGTTGAATATGCTTATGTTCTGCACAGTCTTGTGCAGACATAATTTGTGGAAAAAATAAAATGGCTGCTTTTGGTGCAGAAGACTGTGTCCTTTTTTGCCACTCAATGAACTACTCAGGAATCAATATGAGAATTGATAAGGAATTGGATTGATAGGCAGAATCGACAATGGCATGGATATTGATAAAAAAAAACTTATCAATTTCCACCCCTATTGCAGCTGTATGTGTGTTGAAGTCACACCTATATGAAAATAAAATAATGGTTTTGTTGGATGTTTTCCGTCCTTCCTGGCTTGTAAGTAGTTCTAATAAATACACAATTATTGAAAAACCATCATGATTAAAATGACTATGATTTGCCTGCTTTTTTAATATGTAATTTGCTTGAAAAGTAATTACTTTTACACTTCGCTTTCCTTGGAGATTTAATACTTTTGTCAACGTGTCAGCGGCTAAATGCAATTTGCTTCGGCGCTGCTCAGTTGAAAAAAAAAAAAAAAAGAAAGAAAATCCCACAGAAACATCATGTGGCCAATCATATTACCAGCCCCTGTGCCTTTAGATTCATCAGTCCATGGTGACAAAAGACAAAGCTGAGTGCACAGCGCGTGATGCAGATCCACCCTGCCAGGCGGAGTGCTATTTCTTCCGCTCTCCAATGTGAACAAGCAATCAGTTATTGCAGAATTCAATAGGTAGAAGAAATCAATGAATAATTTAGCCATCTAAAGGCTAATGGCAGTACTCAGCAAAGCCTTTGTATTTTTGACTTCTTACTGCAATTGCTTTAAATGCCTACAGTGCAATCAAGCAGATGAAGTAGTAATCACTCAATTCAGCATTGAGTCACCACGATTGGGATAAGAAAATCGTGACTCTAAACTCACAGCATTCGGTTAATTCAAAGGGGCCAAGTGGCATTATTATGCTTATGTTCAGGCCTATCATTTTGTTTTGGGTTACTGCTAGGATAGGTTAACATGCTTTAGTGCTCACAAAACGCTAATGAGCACTGCCTCCAGATCCATCTGAAATGCTCGTTTAAGCTCCTGTCTCTTTAAGGTTGCCCCCCCTCCCAAATACTATGCCTCTCTGATTGGTCAGCTCACACACGCCTGACCCAGCACCGCTAACAACAACAGAGCAGCTGCACTAAATGAATTCTCATGCGCCAAACCAGCTGCTAGGCACCAATTAAGTGACATGGTGACACGGTGTGATGTCACATAATGTCACAGAATTATAGGCGAGACTACTGATGAGGCGTTCCAGGAGCAGCGTTTTTTGTGGGAAAGGGGAGCTTCTTTGGTGTGGACTTTGGCCTTTTTAACTTCCAATATATATCTTTCATGCACAGGAACCTATACAAAACACTGACATAGAGGAAAAAACTAAAAACACGATAGTTCTCCTTTTTAGGGGTTTTATTGAAGGCTTACAACAAACAAGTGGATAAACGCTGTTATAACACAGTCTGAATTACAAGCTGAGAGTCCAAACGTTTGCTTTCTAGCAATTTCCTATTTGCAGTTCCTCTTTTCTGCTCATCCATCACTTTGCAGGCTATTCAGGGTTTTCCAGCCTTTTAGCCAGCTTTGCAAAATAAAAGGTGAGCAGAGTCAAAAAAAAAGAAGAGAGAGATGGGAAGGTTGCTTACTGTGTGCTTTATTTGTCTACACAGAGCACATGTCAGATTCCAGGACAGTCTGCTCTGTTGGGCGCGATGAGCTTCATCTTTCCGCCCTGTTTTTATCTCATCAAATTCCCCGCGTGGCGTGACAGCTTGATGATGTGAGGATTAATCAAACCAGTGTTGGAAGGAATGAATTTTGATTGGATTCATTTCAGTGGACTGTTTTATCACTGGATGTCTGTTTGAGTGTGCAAGTTTTCTCTGGATCCACGTTTCTCTGTTGACCCATCAGAACCCCCCCCCCCCGCCAGCAGTTTAGCAAAAGACAATTTGATCTCACCAACACCGTCTTCTTCGAGTCGAAAGCACACACATTTTACAAGCAGCTCCACTTCAGCAGTACAACAAACTGCATGCTTTAGTCACGTGGACTGTGAGGCAAACACCAGCTGAAATCCAATAAAAGCCACGATGTGAGGATAAACAGCCGAGCAGTAAACATATCATCTCCAACAAAAGACGAGGCTCCCGTCCGCTTTTGCTCTTATTGAACAGCACACATGCTTCTTTACACTGATAGTAGCTCAGACATTCATTGGTGGTCTTCTTAGCAGAGTATAGAGCTTCCAGTGACTTTTAAATAGGTGGAATTCAAAGTGCAGTCCATCACATAGTGTATTCATGACATGTATGTATGATGTAGCAACTGTTCCCTTCCTGGCTTTCAAAAAAAACTGAACTCACCAACATGTTTCAAATTAAGGTCGGGATTGGGAGGGTTGGTTAAGATCAAATCAAATCAAAATCAAATCAAGGCCAAGCCCAGGGTATGATGATCCAGATCTGTCAATATGTGAAGCAGCAGGAGCCAGGAGAGGGAGATGTTCCCGGGGCCTGTGGTCCATCAGGAGGGAGGCTGAATGAAAAGAGGGGAGGAGGAGTAGGAGGAGGAGGAGGAGGAGGAGGAAGCTATGGAGAGTAGACAGCGAGAGAGCGAAACAGCCTTGTGGGTTGTGGGAACAGAAAAACAAAGACAAAGTTAGAAAAATGTGACATTAGTCAGTATAAACTGATTTTTTTGAGTTTCTTGTCAGCAGGACAATGTGAATTCTAATACTACGGCTAAGTGACTCATTGAGACCGACCCACTGAAGAAGCTAGCAATCGAAGTCAAGCACTAATTTAATGTTTAGTCAGAGTTTTGAGTTTTGAGTTTAGCTTTTAAGGTGTCAGTAGAGCCAGATTGTCATATGTCAGCTTGGAGTTAATTCCAGAGGACAGGGGGGACACGATAGGGAAAAGCCCTGCAGCCAGCTGACTTCTTCTTAACCCTGAGAACCGTCAGGAGCCCTGAATTCTGAGAGCGTAACGCACAAGGAATATATGGTATAATGTGATCTGACATGTTCGACTGGGCAAGGCCGTGTGCATCTTTGTATGTCATCAGCAGCACCTTGACGTCCTTCACCACATCCCAAAAATCTGATCTTATATGATTTGGGAGCCAATGCCATTCTCGTACGTGTTTAGACTCCAGTGGCAGCATTCTGAACCATCTGAAGACTTTCAGTGCTCTCATGTGTCAGACCCCACAAAAGGGCATTGCAATAATCCAGTCTGGACAAAACAAATGCACAAATCAGGATTTATGCTGGACAAGGTCCTGAGCTACGTTCTCACATCATCAATAGTGAGGTATTTCATCAAAAACACTGTGATATTTGAAATTGTCTCCCTGTCCTAGTATTTATTAAATGTGTCTGAGCAGATTCCAGTATATATTTATATTGTGTTTTGCGATATTGCCTTAAAATATCACAATATTGACTTCAGTCCATATTGCCCAGCTGGTACTAATGTTTTCTGGTGGTGCAGCTGGTTTACCGAAAGCCATATATTAAAATAAATCTCTGATAATAGCCAGTGAATCAAAATGCCCAATCCAGTGCTTCTAAATCCAGTTTACTTTAATCACAAATATGGACGTGTTTGTATATTTATTCACATTTGAATGGTTTCCCGGTCAAATCAACTCAAAATATAAGATGTAGAATATAGGTAAATTGTTACTCAGTCGGTGTCAGTGCTCTGTGTTGCTGCACAATGACCAAAGCAGATTTAATTACCCTTAAACCGTGGCAGGCTGATTGGGCATTTTAGCGGCAGAGCCTTGTCTCCTATACCTCATACAGTTGCACACATTTTTCTGGTCGCTGCCCAGCTAAACCTTTTTTCCCCCCCCCACTCTTGGCTGCTGAACGGCTCCGCTGAAGCAGTTTGGGCAGCGCAACAGAGAGGATCAAGAGCACCAGAATAGTCGCTGAGAGTGTTTTACTCATTCAGTCCCCCCGATGAGATTTTTTTTTCATCCTGTGTGAGGACTGAAGCCGGTGACCTTCAAAGCACATTCCTGCTCCTCTGATCTCCAGGCTCCCGTCGCTGTCACATTTTTGACGACGATGATACCAGCGTGAGCGTTTCTCCAGATCTATAAAACTGTAAGCTCGCTGTCCTCCTCTCCTCTCTGTTTCCCCCCCTCTGTCTCTCTTTCTAACACACACAATCGTCTCCTGAGTTCACTGGCAGGCTGCAGACCAGGATATAGGTGTTTCCCATTATGCACTGTTCCAGAGTGTAATCATCTTCACTGGCTATAAAAACATCATTACTTTTTTTCAAATGGTATGAACACTATGCCCGTTTGAAATTAAAAAACACCCCGCACTGAAGACATAACCCAAAACAAATTCTCTCCCACATGCAGGGCTCGAGGAACAAATGCGGGTAGTGGGACTTCACAATGAGCGCGGAGAGCACTTTTACATCCAAATGAGCTTTATTTGATGGTGTGACTGTAACTGATGCACATGGAAATGCACCCTCTCAAAAACAAAGAGTCTACAGCAAATTCTCAAAATCAGACAACACAATGTTTTTTCCTTACGCCCCGGAGAGCGACACCCGTGTGATTCTCTGTTCTGACAGCCCTGTCAGCGGGATCAAGACATAAGTTTGTGTCTTACCAACTATTAGAATTAATTATAATGTATCATGTGATGGTGCTGAAGTTAAGGTTTGGTTTGGTTTAGGCACACAAACGAGTAGGTTTAAGTGAAGACTGCAGTTTTGGTTAAAATGCTACTGTGCTCGGGTAACAGGAAACAAACAGCAGTCTCCTATGCTGAAGTCCATTGTTTTGTTGACCCCATTTTCCGAGGTTCAAGGTTCTTTTATTTATTATCCTACAACACAACAAAATGCAAACTGTAGTCTGTTTATGCTACTCAAGAAACACAGTTATTGTATGGTGGAGGATGAGTTCAGGAGTCTCACAGTTTGTGGAGAAAAGCTGCTCCGGAGCCTGGTGGGTGTTTACTTATGCACGATAGATGGATGCCAAAGATGGTCTGGGCGGTTGTTAATCACCTGCTGTTGAGCCTTCCTGTCCTGGGCCGTGCATGAACCATGGCAGTTTGTGATGTTTCCGGTCCGGATGCTTTCTATTGCTCCTCTGTGAAAGTTCACAAGAACTTGGCGCGGTAATTTGACTCTTTTTAAATCTCTCTTGTATGTCGACTTTGTGGTCTTTGTTGCTGTATTTAGTGGTTTGTGCTAATCGGCTTCATGCTGGCAAAAGTGTCTGATGTTTATGGAATGTTTATCATGTTGACCATCAGGTCGGCATGCTAACAATTGCTAATTAGCACAAAACACAATGTACAACTGAGGCTGATGGGAATGTCATTATAAATGTTGCTGAAACTGTTCCCTCATGTTTTAAGCATGCAGTTGTCCAGCCATTGCTTAAAAAACATAACCTTGATGTTAACTGTCCAAAAAACTACCGCCCCATATCTAAATTATCATTCATCTAATGGCTCTGCAGTGGTTCTCCTCCTACCTCACCCATAGATCCTTTTCAGTGTCCATATTTCAGCACTCCTCAAAACCTTCTGCAAGAAATCCAGGTGTCATTTTTGATTCTGAGCTATGCTTCAGTAAGCAAATCTCCTCTGTAATAAAGAACCGCTTCTACCAGCTCAGAGTTATCTCTAAAATAAAACACTCCCTATCATACCACGACCTGGAAAAACGTTATTCATGTTTTTTATAACATCATGGCTGGACTACTGCAACTCCCTTTACCTTGGTCTCCCCCAGTCCCTCATATCACATCTCCAAATGGTTCAGAATGCAGCAGTATGACTGTTGACTGGGTCAAAGAAGTGGGAGCATATCACACCTGTTCTTGAATCCCTTCAGCGCAACAACATAGGATCCATTTCAAGACAGTTGACAAGACAGTGGTGTTCGAAGCCCTCAACAGTCAGGCCCCACCTTCTCAGACCTTTTACACCCCCACTCAGCCCCTAGGTCCGTAAGATCCTCTAATGTGGGTCTTCTCCACATCCCCCGCTCCAGACTCAAACAAAAAGGTGACCGGGCCTTTGCAGTAACTGCTCCATAACAATGTTATTTTTACTTTCATTTTTACCTGTTGAATGCACCATGTACAGCATTTTGGTCAGTACCAGTATAAATGTGCTTTTAAAAATGCATTTTACTTACTTTATTTTCAGGTGTTTGGTCATAAACCAAAGAAATGGAAAAAGTGACTTTGACCTGATGATGATGAAAGAGGTGAGGTGGTCATCCTCTTAGGACTATGAATGTAACAATTAATGGCACTCCATCAAATAGTTGCTTGAGTCTGAACCAAGTCATGGAGCAAATGGCTCCACCGTCAGCCTCACCGCTTTATGTATATAGACTGTATTCATGTTTTCAGTTTGTCACAATACACTACCCTGTGTTCTGGATATGAAGCACACCTCTTTGTGTTTGCGCACCATGGGTTGTGATTGATTCATACCCTCAGGAAAGCCACCTAACTATTTTTAAAAGGCACATTTTAGAATCCCCTGCTATTCGCGGGCGCCTGTCTTCTGTGAAAGTGTCACATAAGGAGGTGTGAATCAGCTGCATTGATGGGAATAAAAGGTTGGAGGGGTCTTTAAATCTGTTTCCTGTGATTTCGGCTAGAGGCTTTTGGGCACAGTCTGTACCCAGTGGCAGGCGGCCGCAGCGTGAGTTTACCGGGTTCACTTGACACAGTCCCTGCCATTAGAGCCTCGTCGTGAGACATGCAAGTAAACTCTGTACTTCTTTCACAAGCCTAAATAGTTTGACAAAACGATGGAGTCTGATTTCAGTGCCTCCAGAAAGGGGTCATATAAAGCAACGAACAAACTTCTTCTCCAGTAAGTATCAGCTAAGGCTCTTCCATCTGGTGCTGCTTCTTAATAACCCAGAAGGCATTTTTAAATATTGACTGGCACGCGGCCATTTTCATTTTTAGACACTTTTGCGGCTTTGGTGAGAGTCAACTCGGAGGGAAGCTGCAAAATAAAAAAAGGGGGGGAGACAGCATGTCCCAATTTAAATGATCTTGCCTCAAACAATCAGGCACAATCAGAGAGATTGTGTCATGCTGGAAGAAAGTGGCGCATTTCAAGCCATTGTGGGTCGGTCTTTGTGATTTCACAGACAATTGCTGTATCAAACAAACGACCTTAATTCATGGTGTAAAACTGACCATAAGAAGCTGTAATGAGTGAATATCCGAGCCGACTGGAACAGAGGCGTCGTTAAGCTGGAGTTATGGATGTTAGGAAGGTCACGTCAAGGAAAAGTCTCAGAAGGAGCCTTTCGCTAAATTAGAACACTTTATCCTCACAAACAGATAGAGAAAGTCAGATTTAACAGGTTTAACACTGATTTTAAGGTGGGTTCGGCAACTTCTGAGGACATATTGCTGTCCTTCCTTTGTGCAAAAAGAGAGAAATGCATTCATTCAAAGCCTGATCTGTATTTTTTTAACCTCACAGCTTTGTCCACTGGCTGCTGACAGCTCAGATAAGGGTGCTCCAGTCTAAACAGCCTCTGGAGTTTCTTTAAAGCTGCTCAGGAGGGGTCGCTGACTCGTCCTCCGTCTTGTTCAGCCACGTCTTTTTGTTGTCCGGCAAGTGTGCTGCAGACCGATAGTTGTAATTCCGCTGGGTATTAATTAGCGACAGAGGAGGATCCCTGAGAGGTGAACAACAGATCGGAGCGAGTGCTTTTTAGGTCAAGTGATATAAAGTGCATCAGTCGAGAGGGGGCTGTACTGTGAAGCCAAACCAGGCTGCTGACCACCCTC
This sequence comes from Acanthopagrus latus, assembly GCF_904848185.1. Classification (NCBI taxonomy): domain Eukaryota; kingdom Metazoa; phylum Chordata; class Actinopteri; order Spariformes; family Sparidae; genus Acanthopagrus; species Acanthopagrus latus. The sequence goes on along the minus strand of NC_051053.1, from coordinate 8,599,233 downwards.
TCAGCTCTCTTCTTGTTTCATTAAGGCCGGGGACACACAAGAGGACTTACTGGGCCAATTTGCACAAGAATTGAAGGAGCAAATCTGCAGTCTGATTGAAATCAACGATCTGCAAATATGATCTTAATATGAGAGCTCACAGATCTAATCTTCAGCCCCCCAATTGACTTCTACTCGATAATATCAACAGTTTGACATGTTTAATTCCCCGTCTGTGCGACTCCTGTACTGTGTGGGGGTCAGAGACTGCTGGCAGCCCACTAGAGCTCAGTTTGCAAGTGAAGTGAGCCACAGCGAGCTGAATGCGACTGTTCGCCTCTGTTGTTATTTTGATTGGAATTACTGGATCATGAGATTACAGGGCCTGATGTAAAAGGAGGTATCAGGAGTCAGTGGGATAATCTCATATCATTAAGTTTGCAATGTGAGCACATTTACAGCTGAGAGACGTACTAATCAGCCGAATATTCACCGTGCTGTGCAATGCATAGTTAAACGTCTCCTAATGTGTCGCCGCGTCACGCTGTCACGCCGCAGTCGGCGCTTCTAGATGTTGACTGATGCTTTTTTCGGTTGCATGACGAACTAACTATCTTCTTATCCCATTTCTTTGTTTTGTCTTCCTGCAGAGATTGAAAAGTGCGAGGGTGATGAATTGAGAAAAGATGGCGACATGAAGAAATACCTAGATATCATCAGCAATAAAAACATCAAGCTCTCCGAAAGAGTTCTCATTCCGATCCAACAGTATCCCAAGGTAAGAGACATGAGGGCCACGCCCTACAGCTGTAGGGTCCCACGTATTATTTTCTGTGGAAAGAACCTGACCATTAACAGATATCTGCAGTATTTTCAAACGACCAGAACAGTTAAACTGCAAAGCAAGATAGGAAAATTTAATTCTAGTCGTCTGTCAGAGGACAGGGTCTCTTTAGGCTCAGTGTCAGATATTGATGGAGCCTTCTGTTCATACTCTGCACTCATTTTGTTCATATTTTGCACGTTTTTGGAATGCTTATTGATAGGGATTAACCAGTAGCCCCTTGAGTAGTTATGGGGGGCAGTGCAGCCAATAGTTAAAGCGAGACAAGGCCACAGGATAAGAGGGAGAGGTTTTAAAAATGGCAGACCTGATTGAGGAAAGATTATGAGAGTTGGTGAGAGGTTTTAAACGACTGTCTGATGTTACTTCGTTACTTACTGCAAATCATTAAATGTGAGTCACAATGTTTGATCTGGCCCAACACTTGTTTCCAGTTAAAAACACTGTAAATATATACAAAACAATTAATATGTTTAATTCGTTAATATGAGTAGTTACATATGCTGTGCTATTAAATGTTTCTCATAATCTGAGCTTGGTGGAAACTTTGCAAAAGTAGTCAGTTTGGGTCATGCGAGGTAAGAAAAAACATGTTGAGGCAGAGACAGTGGCACACAGACAGAAGACATTTCCAACAAAGCTGGCAAGAGGACTTCTTCTGTACAGATGGGAATTCTGAGGCAGTATGTTTTATTTGCAAGCAATCTGTTGCTGTGGAGGACAATATCCCTCATCACTGCGACCCAGAACATGCAGCAGCTTTTTCAAATAAAGCTTTAGTGTGACTAAAACGTGTAATGCTAAGTTGTTATTTAATTATATAAAAGCTAAAATACTAGTTAATTAAAGCATCATAATAGGTTTTAGTTTTGGCCCTCCTCTGGAAAAGTTTTTGGCAGTTTGTCCCGGTGCTCTAGCTTCACCTGCTCTGCCGTTTTTTGGCTGAAAATCCATGAAAAACCCTCAAAGAGACGAACGGAAAGTCATCAGACAGTGTCTGTTTATTTTCATGTAGTCATCAAAAAAGAAAAGTTTTCGCGCAGTAAAGCACTCAAGGGTACAGCGGAGAACAATGACCATAAATCACTGCATGACACAGTGCGTGTTATTCTGAGTTATGCAATGTCAGTACTGACAGAGTTTGAAATGTGGCCTAATGAGGCTGCTCCGTCAGGCGGCTCAGCTACAGCACACAGCTGCTTGTGTGGAGAACCAGGATGCTTTACTGCCACTGTAATCAAGGAAACCTGCTCCACTGAATATGGCAGGTAGGCTGAAGAATAATGGCCTCTGTGAAGCAACACAGCTTTCAGCACCGCATATTTCCATGTAGTGTATAGATTATCTGTCCCCCTCTGAGTGTACATATGTACTGCATATGTAATATTGGTAGACTAACAGATTAATGTCAGCCCCAGGGCACCGGATATTTATTGATACAATTTGCAGAATATATTGGGTGTTCTTCTTCAACATCTGTATCCTTTCTTTTTTTAAAAATACAGAACATATTTGTGTACAGCTCTCATGTCGAAGTCATTCATCAAGAAAAATAAAATCAGTCAACTTAGTTTTGCCATAATTCTGTTTATAATCAAACCCGTTTTTGTTATCTGAAAACATGTGATTTTTAATTTTGAGATAAATGAAACTGATTCAAAGGTGTTAATAATTATTTGTAATGGTTAGAGCAGCTATAGGAGCTGTATGAGCACCACCTCCTCTCGTAAAAGTCCCAGATCTGGTCAGCAGCGCATTTATTTTGTAGGCTAGTGAAAGAGGGAATGTTTAATACTACTATACTAATCCTACAAGCAGACAACTTTTAAAATGCTTGTTCCCTGAATGGAGTTTGGATCGATCAGAGCTATGCTGCTCTGAGACGTTTTTCCAAAACTTACCAGGTTGTCTTCCTTTCTCGCTCACTTCCCTCTATGGCAGCTTCTTAACTGTCCTGCCTCTGTACGAGTAGACATGTTATTGAACAGCTCTGGGTGTCCGCAAACAACCACGATTAGTGATAACTTTCGTCTCTTCCATTGTTTTTCATGTTCAGTTTCACATTGGTGAAGTGAACATCATGACGTTAGTTTGAACATAAATGGTGGCAGGCTTTCACTACACAGTGTCAAGAGAGAGTCATGCAAATGCTCACCTGACACGTCAATGTCAATGACAAGATGTATATTTGCCTGTTATCATTGACTTCTAATGGGATCTCCTGTTGGGTTTAAACACAACATCAGTAATCATCTCTCCCTAGTAATTCTAAGGTTTCCTCCTTTAATTGCTTTTGCCGATGCATCTTGTTTTGGGAGATGTAAACTTCTTACCATCATACGCTTCTGTCTCACCTGACCAGCGCTAATATATAAAACGTGCATGGCTCCCGTCGTCTTTGAACGACTCCCCTCTTGTTTCCCAGTACTCATTCGAAATTGCTCTCTTCTGGTCACTTTTCCTCTTGTTGTCGCTGCCAGGGTCTCAGTACGAGTTATCGAGGATAGATCCTCAACAAAACATGGACAGTGTCTCAAGTAAAGTTCATTTCTATGTCGAGGCATGCCCCGTGATGTTTGAAAAAGTAGTTTACTGATTTTCCAGTCTCATTAGAGAAGGGCTCGAGACAAGTGGAGGGCAGAGGAACATTTAACTACTCCTCAGGAGCTCGGGCAGCATACTTGAGTCCAGTGAGCCCCTCAGGACACTCTGTAGAAATCAATTTGCTGTTTCCTCCTCAGGATCAGCTCTGAAAAAAAGTAATTAAGCTGTGTTCAAGAACTCCTAACTCCATTACATTGATTTCAAATCTATGAAAAAATGCCAATTGAGCCTGTTTCTTGGGAGAAGAAGACCCACAGTGACTCAGAGAGATCTCTCTGTCCTTGTGTTTCTGGCTCATTAGGCTCATTCTCTGGCCAAGTGTTAGACCATTTTTCATTCGGAAGTACTTTTTAATTGTGAAGACCGAATATTCTCCAAACTTGCGGCACACATGCAAAGAGCCAGCTGAGATGGAATAGAATAACATGACTTGATACTTTAAGGCTATATTGCAATAAACATCATAGATCTTGATATTTAAAAAATATTGTTGAAAGCACTTTATTAATGCAAGTAATAGATTCCTTATGGCTGCACTTGAATATGACAACCATTTGTTGGTCCCAATTTTTCAAATTATCAATTTTTAGGTTCATAAAAATAGCTGATCTCACAGCTGTTGACTTCTGTGGGCAGCGATCAAAGTTCTTACTCGCTCAGTTGTCTGAAAACAGAAAGCTGATGTTTAAGAAGAGATACGTGCCCAGATCACCACCATGCCAGTTTTGCACTGGACACATTTTTTCACATGACCTCTGCCGTCCATGAAACATGGATCAAACACAGGAATTGAGATCACAAACGTACCTGGGCAACTATTACAAGGTCCCCAGGTTATAACAGTCTGACGCAAATAGGGATTAAAGGTGCACGATGCAACTTTTTGTTAGTCCTAAAAACAAACTGAGGCAGAGCTCTTGATATAAGGAATAGCAGATTGCAAGAGCCAACATGCCTTTTGCATTGTGTTGTACATCTGCGTCAACATTAGAGCAAAACAGGCTTGTATTTTGGATTTTTGGTGGGGTCCTACAGTTCATCAGTAAAGGTCTATAAAAAGGTAGGAATGAGCCTTTTTTTATAACAACTTTTGCAAAGACTTCCACAGTGGTGCATTCGTACCTGTACTGTAGGCACCTGTCAGTCCAACACCTCGAGACTCAATTTAAACGGAAATATCTTCTCTCACCAGTAGTTTCCAGCACTGATTCTATGGGCGGGGGGAAACAATTTCCTCTCGGAGACTGCACATTGGGAGTAAAATGAAAAGATAGAAGATAGAGTGCTTGGTCTCCGTCCTGCCTGCTGGTTAATTGCGTTCACCTGGTGTCCCAGGTGTGAGTCAGCTCCCGATTAGATGGTTAATGAAAACCAGCGGAGCCACCAACCACCGAGACAGATAATTGAGATACGTTTTAAAAATGTCAATCATTCTCGTCATAACAAAGAAATATACAGGATCAAAATCCTGCTGCTGTCTGGCGAGTGTAACGGTGGCGGCTCTGCGGAGGGAGCAGGGCAGTGCAGTCCAGAGGGACGGAGCAGTTGTCCAACAACAGCTTCTAAATGCACAGTCAGCACCACACGAGACTGCAGTGTCACTATCTTGAACATCTTGGTAACACTGCACTTTCAGTTAATTGTAATTAGCCACATGAAGGAACTCTTTGATCAAGTGCACAAGAGGATGCGACAAAAAGCGGAGCAGAGCGTGGAAGAGATGAGTATGATGCTGCACGCAGCAGAGACCTTGAGTTCAAAACAGGTCACTCTCACGGAGTTGAGACAGGTCGGCCTTGAAGCGATGCAATATTCATGTCCAAACAAAACTCCTCAGACTGTGCAGTTTAAACAATAAAACTAATACATTTTCTGAATGTTTGATGATATTGTGTAATAATTCACTCTTTTAACAGCTGCATGATGGATTAATTGTTATATAGATTTCTTTTACTGCTTTTATAAAGCAATTTGTTTTTGGGTCTTGGGTTTACTGTTGTGAAAAATGTTGATACATCGTGGCTGCAAAAGACTGAATGAATGAATGAATTCTGGCCAGTTTTCACTGATCAATTCAAATTTTTCGTCTAACAACATTTGGCCCCCACAGAGAGGCACAAAACTAATTGGCTTTATTTTATGTCACTCTGGAAACCGACTTTCTCAATAACGTCCAGTCTGCCTATCTGTCACTGGCAGCAGAATGAAGTATACAGTGTCATAAGTCTGTTTGTGTTCTTCTTGCCTCAGCAGTCTAATAGTGCTAATTCCTGCTTACAGCTGCCACATTCCTGCAACGTAATTAGATGCAAAGTGATTCAATGAAATCATTCTTTATGGAACACTGACAGACGGATACCGAGGACCGCTCTCACTGCAGACATTTTGACGTGTCACAGAAGGAATAACACAGGTGCTGTGAAAAACATTGATGATGGCATCATTCCACTGGCTCTGTAACACCATATGTAAGCTCTCATTAATTCTCTGATTCTGTCCAGCTGTGGCTTTTGACGAGTCAAAATGTCCTCTGAGAAAAAGAGTCTGTTAGGTCCTCATTTATGATCTGAGATTCATACCTGAACAACCAACGCTCTCGCAGCGTGCTTACATTTGATAAAGCTGCCATGCACAAGAAAACAAAATCGACCTGCTTGTTGTTAGCAGAGAACGTGTTTCAGCTGGAAGCGCTCGTGGGAATTAATCTGGCTGAAACATGCTCCTTTTATGCCCACAATAAAGAAGAAATATGTTTTGGAGCAGCGCGTGCAGTTATTTTCCCCACAAACACCCCTTTGCTTTAAGAAACCCCCATTTGTAACTCGCGTGCCTGGGGTCTGTAAATCTCAAATCGGGTTAAACCTTGTGGCAGCTGTCTCGTGATTTCGCCCCTCCTTAATGCCAGTACAAGTGAATAAACAATTAAACAGCCGAGGTCTGGTCAGGAGCAGACGTGGACGAAAAAACTGAAAAGAGAGAGAGCGAAGAAAGGGCAAGAAATGAATCAGGGGATCAGGGGATTAAAAACAGAAACGGAAAACACACACGCGCTGGAAACTGATTGTGAATCTGCTCTAAAACTGAGGCCCTCGCTCCGTGGCAGCTCATGTCACTCACGGCTGCTACAATGCAACAGATAATTGACTCGAACTTTGTCGAGCTTCGAGTCAGACAGACAGCGGCTACTCTCGCACAGCATGTGTGTAAGTAGCTTACATTCAAAATCAAAAGTCAGCGCCGACACAGCATATTAAAGGGGTATTTCATTTAATTTCACTCTTCAGTTAGCACGGCAACACACACATTTATTGCACCACACACAGATTGAAGCTAATTTTCAACATGGTCTGTGGGCAAGGGCTGCCAGCGGTCTGCTGCGGCGACAGATCAAACAGCGGTAACAGACAGATTCAGTGTGTTCAACATTGTAATGCGATAGGCACACAACTACAACCGCACACTACACAACTTCCTCAACCCTGATCATTGACCTCAGCGCATAACTGATCATCCTGTCAAATCTAAAATAATGCTAAAATTATGATATAATACATTCTATGCAGTGTGACTACACTGAGGAATTACTTTTAGGATTATTCTCATCAGCGTCCAGGTTGTGCAATAATATAACATCTGTAACATCCTGATTGGTTTATTTTCTCCAGAAGTCCTCCCCTGATGTAACACAAGGCGTCTGTAAACTAATAGTAGATTCCACATGTCACACTACACTTCCTCGCTGAATAAGAAATTCACTTTTAGCAGTCAGCATCTGAAATACATTAGCGGGGTGGAGAGCTTGACAGGGGAGGCATATTTACTCGAAACAGAATAAATCTCCAACTTCACAGTAAAACCGTATCTCTAAATTAATTTTGTGGTTTTTTTCTTTTTCTTTTTTTCTTTTTCTTTTTTGTTTAGTTTGTTTATTTGCATGATAGGATACGAAAATGAGCAGAAATTTCAGACCTGGTAAAAGCCTGCCGAACGCATCATTGACTGGAGGTGACTGGTGCGTTTTGCGCACCGCTCCCTGTAAAATGTACATTAGGTTTTGTTGTCGTTTCACAGCCTGTCAAGATAAAGACGTTCAGCCTTGGAGCCCTTCCTCCGCTGACCTTCCCATCGCTTTCTATCTATAATCTCTGAAAAAGTGATGAATCCTTGGAAACGAGGTTGATCTCTGCTAACGGGAGGAGAGGAGGTACATCTGTACCTGTCCCAGTCTGACATGTAAACAAATGATGCGCCCACAGCTTCTAATGGACGTCTTGAGAATGTGCGCAGCGATTGCTACTTACTCAGCAAAAAATATGATTAAGATAATCAGCATAGTCATTTTCATTATCTCTTAACTAGAATTTATCCTCTGCTGTTTAATGAGACAGCTTGATTAGCATCTCATAACCTTGGGGCATGAAATAGATTTTCAATGGCTGATACTGTCTGGTAGTCCAGAGTTGGGAGTATTCGGTGTGTGTGTGTGTGTGTGTGTGTGTGTCTGTGTGTGTGTCTGTGTCTGTGTCTCTGTGTGAGAGAGAATGAAAAAAAAAAAGAAAAAGAAAACGATTTCTGCCCTTTTAATTTGAATAAATTGGACATTTTTCTACTCTTGTCACATTTAAAACAAGCTAGTTACCTCTGCTGGGTATGTGCTTTAACCAATCATCCTGCAGGTGCACACACGCACACACACACACGCACACACAGCCCACAGCACATTAAATCGTATTGTGTCCTTGTGGGTGCCACAATTTTGAGCTTATCAGTCTTGGGTTATTGTGACCTTTAAATAGTGCAGCAGCCGCGCTCTATCCATGGAGAAATCCCATTTTTGTCTGCCCAGAGATGTCAGTGTCCCAAAGAAAGGCCTATCATGTGGAAAGGTGTTTTGCCTAGATAAGTGCTGAATACAGTGGCGGGAGCGCGGAGTGTGAATTAAAATTAAGCACTTGTTTGATAGCATCGCAGTTCTTCCTTGGATCCGGTCGAGTCGGTGTTTGTGTGATGACTTTGTCTGGCACAATGCTGCTGAGATATAATACAGATAAAAACACTCCCCGGTGTATACAATCATCCCACATATGCTCCATACAAATAACAAGACTAACAGGATTTTCTAGTATGTATGTTTTAGCCCTGGGAACGTGACAAACTCGAGTGGGATGTCAGTGCACCGCAAAGATTCACTTGATTTTTCGAGTGCGCCGTTGATTGACACAATTGTCTCACGGTGCGGCGTGTAATAGAAATGAAGGAGCTGCTCTCAGCTGGAGAAAATTAAAGCTAATTGCGACTAATGGTGAGGCTGCCTCAGGACGGTCGGGGAAAACAAAAATAAAGTAATGTGTGTTTTGAATTGCATTGTATACCTCATTAAAGCTGCTCTAATTAATAACAGTGCATCTAATTACTGCGTGTAATGTTGAAGCCCGTCGTGGAAAAACGTGTCGCCCAAAAACGTGTCTGCGGCATCGCCTCAGCTACACGGAGCGTTTTAGCGTCTTTCAGTCTCAGTCTTTCACTGTTTTGGTTTTGAACCCCACATCATTCTGGTAGTTACTCATAGTTATCCATAGTTATCCATAGTATCTCCTTAACATAAAGTCACTGTACTTATTCCTTCACATTCTGTTGACCCTTTCAGTCTACTTTTACGTCTACTTTGATTTTTACAATCTCGCGTATTGCTCCTTTAAGGTTGCAGTTCGACGCCTGTGAGCACACGCCTGGTGTCACTTTTTATCACAACAAAATCGAAAAATACATTCCCCTCTCATTCATTCATTTCCCAACAGTATAGCGATTATATTACCTACTGTAATGTGTACGTTATAGCATTATGTTAAGAGTGAAAATGAGACACAGTAACAGTGCTGATTATTTGTCTTCCTTTTGTTGCATTTGGAAGAGGATTTGTAATGTTCTGCCCCTCCAGTTTCTGAAGAAGTGGAGGAGATTGGATGCAGAAAAGTCGTTTGTCATTTAGAGGCTGGAGCTTGTTATGGAGCTCAGGTTGTACAAATTGATTTGTCTTCGCTCTAACAGGAAAACTAGTTAACCGCTGCTGCTGCTGCTGTTGGAGTAAAACACAACCGATCTGGATCACTTTCATAGGCCTAAATATATCATATTAGTTGTGTTGCGTTATTTTGGCCTTGCTAGCTTCTCATCTGCTTTGGTCTTGGCCGGAGTTGCTTGTCGCCTGATCTGTAATGATGATGTGTGTTTTCTGTCTCTGTGTGGAGGCTGTTCAGGGTTTGTGATTGGGAATTGGGTGTTTTTTTTTTTTATTTGGACACTCTGCTCCAGTTTGTTGTGATGAAGCATCAGTAAGATCTGGGTTATTTTTTAACTCAGCGCAAATTAACTTTATGCTCAGCGTTTTTCTTTTTTTTTTTCCCCGGATTTCTACTGGTTTTGTGGTTTCACTCATCTCTCTGTGAAACGCTCTTGCGATTTAGGCTCTTTGAACTCTTGTGGTGCAGTGTATGATCCTACAAAGACTGCCCGCATATGTCCAAAGTTGTTTAATAATGTTTTGACAGCGAAACATCCTCACTTAAGGCAACAGTTGGAAAGTCATACCTTAATATCAGATTATCAGTATTAACACTGACTTCAAACGCTCCATTGGGTGATTTGATTCCTCTCTAAAAGGCTCTCCAAGTGAACAGTGGCAAATCTCCTCCGCTCGTCATGCGAGCGCCAAACAACCACTCATCTGCTTTCTTTAACATCTGTGGAGGTGATAGGACACACTCCTCTGACAAGCTCACAGCCCAGTCATCCCCAGCTGTCATTAAAGCATAAACCTCTACCTGAGGCTTTAATCCTCCTATCACACAGGACCTGGACCTTCCCCAATAGCACAGCTCGCTAACCTGGCAGTAAGTGCCTCAGGACATCTGCAAATCTTGACTGGCCCCGGTGCACTGCATTAAAGGGACGCCACTGTGCACATTTTCCAGCTTAAAAGCTGAAATGGTATTTTTTTTCTTCTTCTTTTTGTTATTGGATCTGCAGCACAACGGCACCTTGAAGTCAAAAAATGTCAGTGTTTGTATTCTTTCCATGGAACTGACCTAATACTGGAGCACAGCAAACATGTTTGTTTGGTAGATAAAATCATCCCGAGGTTCTCTTTGATTTTTTTCGTGTGTGTTCTTCTTTTGATCTTTTTTTTATTTTTTTATTTTTTTATTTTACTGATTGTATTGCTTTTAATTTAGCAGCATTAAAAATCAGGTTCAAGAACAAAATATTCTCAAAAGTATTTTGAGTGTATGGAAAATTAAACTCAGCTGGGATGCTGCTGTGCGTTCACAGAGATCTCAGGCCTCGTAGGGCACATTACTGAAGAGGTATGAAATAAAGATAAAGTATTACAGCCTGCAGCCAAAACAGCTTCTATAAATATATTATGTATATTTCTATTCTGATAAAATCCTCTTTTCGACAGCAGTGGGTTTTCGTCATGGTTTGGGGTTTTTAGTTTTGTGATTTCCTGTTTCATGTTAAAAGTTTATCCTCATTTGTCAGGTTTTACTCATGTCCTGTCTTTGTCTGTTTCCTTGCCATTTTTCTCCATACACCAGTGATGGGTTAGTTAATGAGAGAAGCTTTTGTCCTTTATAAGGGGCCAAAATTATGTTAAACAGCATCATTTGTGTAAAGGTAACAATACATTTTGGCTGAGTGTGTGTCAGCTCCTGTTGTTCGTGCCCAGGTTTACATGGCTTTGTTGCACCTAAGAGCCCCATGTCAAAAATGTAAGGATTTCATCAGTTCTAAAACCTTTAAATAATTTACCTTTAAATCTCAGTCACTGCGGTCTGACACCACGTGAAAATAAATGTAAATCTAAGCCCTCCTTAATATTAAAGTTTGGGGGATAACAGGCCATCTTATGAAACTCAATTTTTAAAACGCTGGCCCAGTTATACTGCAGTTAACACTAAACTGATCCCATTACTGAAAAGCAGGCACCAGCATAACAAAATGTAGGAGCATGTGGAGATATAATGACGAGGACCATGCGACAGGTGGACTCTGTTTGAAGTGCTCAGAGTAGCTCCTATCTACAATGATGTAGAGAGGTCAGGGTAGTGCGACTAAAGGGCCCAGGCGCACCAGACACACATCAAAGAACCTAGTGCTGACAAAGGCTGAAAAAGCTGCCGACAATGGCCAAAAAGTGCCAATGGTACAGGACACACAACACCAAATAGGGCCAAAGTGGTCATCAACGACCCCGGTACGCTGTCGGTGTGTCATGGCCATGTTGCAGTGAGTCCCACGTCATTGTCGCAAGTTTTAGCTGCACTCCTGCATCACTGTTAGACTTGTGAAGGATGCTTTTCATGCGAGAAAACCAGTCAGTCCGACATTTGAGTGTGTTCAAACAACCCTCTAATGAGTAGGCATTACAGTGTGTTATGCTCATAGCAGCTAATGTAGCCTCGTGCAGCTAGCCTACTGCAGAGAGGAGGAGCTGGCTACACACACATGCTAAGCTCACTCTTTAATTACTCCACACCCAGATTTGTTACATTTTTACATTTACACCCCAACCACAATCGACTCAAGGGACATCACTCGAGGATACTTATCAGCAGTGTTGAAATATATTTCTTATGTTGGTAATGGAGTAATATGATGCATTACTCATAATATTTCAGTAGCATATTACTGCAGTTGAGTCATGTAACTGTATCTTCAAGACCAGTCTTCCCAGCGTTAATTTACATTGTTGAATCACGAATACCTGTGCATGCATCTTTTCATGTCATAATTGACTACATTGTAGAAGGTATAGGTCTATTAAGTTTCATATGACTAACCCTGTAAATGCATATATTTATTCCTATCTCATAACATATATATTTAATTGTTCTATACATGTTATTTGGGGAATTTTGTTGTAAGTAAGTAAAAAGTAGCATAATAAGTAATATATCACTCTATGCAGACAGTGATAGTGTAATGTGATATGTTACTTTAAAATGAAGGTAACTAGTAATGTGTAATATATTGCATTGTGAATGTAACTTGCCCAGCGTTGCTTATCAGACTTCACTGTTCTTGCTGCCCTTGGACTTTGCTTGGCGCATTCCCAGGAAGTGCGCGAGTGCTGAACGTTGTCCAAGCCCACAGTTCTTCCATTCCACAAGGGCCCTTGTGCCAGTAGAACTTTTTATTAATGTGTTAAAACAATTTCAGTTTCATGCACTGTATGCCAGAGATAATATTCAATCACACCATGATAAAGAAATATGCAGAAATATAGACTGTAGAGGTCAAAGTGTGTTGTTTTATTGTAATAGTCTTAAAGCCTGACAGTCAGTGGCCAATATATATATATATATATATATATATATATATATATATATATATATATATATATATATATATATATATAGCTTTGCAGTTTCACACCATGGCAGACAGAAGTTCACGAGGCATGTAGTCGTACCCTCTGAGACCTGTTAAAAGACCTAGATGTGTAAAATCACTGGGACTTTCTCATTAAGAAATAAATTGAGGAGCACGTTTGTTTGAAAGCACAGCTGCAGCTTAATGAATCGTTGTAAATACAGAGAGCACAAAGCAAATACAGGAATTCTGTGCACACAACAGAAGAGGACAAAATACATCACCAGAAGAACAATTTCATCAATATTGTCTTGTCTCTGTACGTGCAGGTTTTTTTTTTAATTTTATTTTTTTTACTGGACTGTGTTTTCTCACTTTTCTGTATTTCATCATACAGCGGTCTGCTGTCGAATTGGAAAACGTGTTTCTCGAACTGATGGTATTTGGTTCACTTGTAGGCCGATGTGGCAGTGCAGTGGGCTCACGACTGTGAGGAGGAATTCAAGAACTCATCGTAATCTAAGAGGCAGGCCTCAGTCATGGAGGTTGTCAGAGAAAGTGCTTTGCTCAGCTGCATTAGCAGGTTTGCAGATTCACATTAGCGTCACACGATTCATCCCTCACCTCCTGCTTTAAGCCTTGTTAGACCCAGAATATTACAGAAATGGCTTTTTTTTTTGGTCCCGGAATGAATATGGAGATTGATATATTAGAATTCACCCTGCATGAAAGCTCTCAATTAAATGTTTGTCCTTCGTGTAGAAGTTACCCTTCATGAAATACAAATAAGTCAATCGGGGCGCCCATTGTATCGCTGGGTATTTGTCCAATGTCGAGAACGTTGCTGCGCGTCGTAATCGTTGCATTCACAACACCCTTCCATCTGATATCTGCATAGTTATCAGTGTTGAGACCGCAGGGGGCACATTGCATCATTTCAAACCTCATTTAACACCGAACCGTGCCCCTTTTTCTAAAGCCCAAATTGCTCGCCATGGAGCGGCGGAGTAGCTCAAGACATTCATTAGCTTAATGAAAACAGGCCACCCTTCTTCTACCGCCCGGCGAGCGCGTTCTCGACGTTGCCGCCGCGACCATCTGCTCTCAAGCTCCCTGCCAGATATAGGATAGTCCTGTCAAAAGCAACCCCTGTGAAGAAAGGGATCGACAAAGGTGCCTCAATCATTCAGATGAGAGGACGGCCAAGGACAGTGGGGATGCTCTTTTTTTATTTATTTATTTATTTATTTTTTATCAAAGTTGGGTTTCATTTGGGGCGTCCCCTGGCGCCTCCCCTAACCTGAGATGTGGCGTTCGCTCACGATGTTAATGATGTCGGCGAAAATAAGCTGAGTGTGCAGTTGTCAGAGTTGAGCTGCAGCAGCCACACAGCTGGCAGTGAAGTTATTAGCCGCTCAGCCACAGTGGGAGAGGCTGCTTTGTGGAAAGGTTAATATCATTTTAGGGTTGGCCAGAGTGTGTTGTGGTGGGCGGCTGACCACCTGTTCAGCTCTGGAGGGGGGCCTCTTATCGTCTCATCCAACAGCAAAACATCTGAAGGTCAAGCAGTTTATTACAGTTTTTTTTGGGGGAAAAAAAAAAAAGTAGTCAGTGAGGTGGTGTAAGTTGTCGGTTTGTTTCGAGGGGCAAATAACGCTTTCTGTTCATATTTTCGTCAAAATCTGCCAATTTGAGTGCAGCCGCGTTACGAGTTCCACCCCTCAGATTAATCACCACTAATCTCAGCAGTGTTGTGCCCGCAACAACCCAGAGCTGCTTCTCTCAACATGAGCACTAGCTGGTGCACAGCGAGAGGGAAATGATAGTCACAGCCCCGAGGCTTGAATCAGATAGTTTGTCATCGGGATAGTATTACTTAATTTCCCACTGGGAAGAAACTCATTATTTCTGACTTTATCTCAGCGCTGACCTCTGGAATAGTCTCAGGAACGTTATTGGTTTGAGCCCATGTTCACTTTTCTTTTCTTTTTTCTTTTTCTTTTTTTTCATCAGCGTGACATGGATGACCCGAAACGGCAATAAGATACACGAGCAGCGAGGGCACAGTTCAAACGTACGGATGGATGCACGAGTTATGTGGGATGAGAGTCACCTTTAATGTGCGACGTACAGAGCACAATTCTATTGATTCATGGCGGGCTACATTACAGCTTTTTCCCCACATGATGAATGGTGACTGGAATGTGAGATTATATTGATAATAGATGACTAATGGGCAGCGAGCACCTTTCATGGTTAACCTTTTCTCCGAACGGATCAAATTCCTTTTTAACACCCAACCCATGAAGGGAGAGGCGGCCTCAGAAACATTTGTCCAGATACACGCCAGCTTTTATCATTATTTGTACCCCTCTTACACATGCTGAAAGCGTTGATAGGGTCTCTGATTGCTTTTTTCCCCCCCCCTCCCGTGTCACAGTTTAATTTTGTCGGGAAGCTGCTGGGACCACGGGGAAATTCCATGAAACGATTACAAGAGGAAACGGGGGTGAAGATGTCTATCCTCGGCAAGGGCTCCATGAGAGATAAAGACAAGGTAAGAAGAGAGATGTGTCGAAGATGTGTTGTGTTGAAACGTGGTTGTCAGAGATATCGATCGAACGGAAATATTAACAGACACACAGCATCTTGAACTCAGAGAATATTCAAGCTGACAACATCTGAGCTGTAACTGAGATGAATCACATCCAGAGTAGAATTAATAGCCCTCAGTTGACAAACATGTGTAGGAGAGAAACGGGAATGTTTCTCTGTGTGCTGTTGTTTACTGGCATATTCTGTAACAGTCAATTACAAATGCAAAGTAATGAATCTCTTCACCAAAGTCATTTATCCTGCTGACTTGCGGGCTCCCTGGGGCCAGACTTATCCGAGCGTGGTTCACAGGCGGCCTGCTGGATCTGGATCTGGTGTTCACTTCACGCACATAACGGGTCTCGGTTACATCGCTATTCTTACCATAGCGTCCGATTCAGACATCGAGAGGTGACTGAAGAACCTGCGCCTCCGTCGCCACTGCGGCGAAACCGGAGCTGCTTTTTAACGCATCAAGAAAAGTAATTCAGGGGCCGTTACAACTATTTTAAAGCGGCTGCAATCAATATGTGTATCATAGGAATGTATCAGATGATTACGTCAACAGAAATAGGCCCTCCTTTGTTCGAGATTAGTAAGAATGATCATGGGTCGATGCTGCCATGTCAAAAAGTCTTTTGTATCAAGCATCATGATGTAGGCCTAGATGATGTCAGCCGTCACGTCAAGTCTGTTTGGCTTAAAACAGAATATCACACTCGGGCAGCATCAGTGTTTGCTTCAGTGTGAAAAGATGGTGTAATGGTATGGGTCCTCTCTACTACACTGCTGCGGGATCTCTGTATAATAAGGGCTGAATTCAGAGATAAGCTGGTGAACATAGTGGAGCATTTACCAGCAATTAGCAGATACATCCTTCAGGCGTCGGTAGAGACCAGGGCCTGTACGCACGCACACCAGAGTTTCTTCAAAAGGACCATTTTTCTGACAGTTTTGGCCTTCCGTGTGCACGTAAACGCTGTTTCACATCACTGAAAATGGAGAAGTCCTGCCAGGGAAAAGATATTCAGACACGCAGTTTTTAGAGTTTTACGTGTAGACAGGAAAACCAGGGTTGTTCGGCGTGTTTCCTGTGTTGGCCAACGTGGCCTTATGGTAGAGGTTATATCGGCAGCTGTTGTTTGGCGTGCGCTTGACAGCCTGCGTCTGTGTTTTCATACTGTTAGAGTGGACGGGAACTTTTTTGAAACTAAAAAAAAAAGTGTGTTTATAAGAATATCTGTGTACAAGGTCCAAAGAACAGAGCTGATAAGGATTAAAAATTGGACTACCCTTTGTCAGGCGGACACAATCACAGCTCCAGCATGATTGATAATGTTGCTGTTGATATGCCAGCGTTGTGTTTACAGCTTGTTTCAGCTGCCTTCAAGTGGCCCCCGGAAATCAGTTTTTCGTAAGATATCATTGTGATTGGAGTAAATATTTAATGGAGAATATTTAGTCAAGAGCACCTCAAGAACACTTAGCAGCTATTCTGCCGCTTCTGGCGACATCACACTCAATCAGCAGAAAAATCTGTAGCGACGGTCGTTAACAACACGCATCAGCGCCGCAGAGGTAGGCCCGCACGTGTGTTTTAATTCTCCTGCGCGGTGACGCTGTGTGAAATTAAATATAGCAACATTTCCAAGAGTAAGAAATGGCCGTTTCAATTCCTGTACAGGTTCAAGAGAAGCATCAGATTGAAAGTGGGGCAGCAGGAGATGGATGGCTGCTCAGCTGCTGTGGAGGATCTTTAGATCGAGTCACACCTTTTTTTTTCCCAGCAGATGGAGATTTTATGGAAATGTCAACCACATTTTTTATTTTCCTCTTAGCGCTCAGGCGCAGAGGTTGCAAAGTTAATTCTTTGCCTTTGGTAGTTTTTTAATTTAAACATTAAAAAAGTGCAGTTTCATCCCAGTGATCTTTTGGCCTGACTGAGCTGTTGGACAAGTTATCTTAATGAAGGCCATTTTTCAATAACTGGATGGCTTTGTGATTAGAAATTAATACCTTTTTTTTTTTTTTTTAAGCATTGGATTTCTTTTCAAGCCTAATTGTGAGGCTGAAAGTCTTCACTCCGACGAAGTCTGAACGCTCTGCCAGTGCCTTTCTTGGCTCGGCGCGAGAGTTCATTTAAAAGTTTGGCCTGCTGCCACTAAGTCCATTCAGTTTACCCGTGCGCTGCATTAACGTGTCCTCAGTGTGTAAAATGAAGTGAAGAGGTGCTAAAATGGAAAACGACAACAGCTAGAAGCAAAACAAGGGTTTTATTACACATGAAAGCGGAATGCGAGTCTCTTTTATTGTTGATAAATGGATAGCTGAATGCCTCTAACGCGGTGGATTCACCTGCCGTCTGAAGGATGTGTGGATAATAATAGACTCCCGGTACTTGTCTCTTATGAAGGGCCGCTGAAACGATCAGATTCAGTGTGCGGCCTTTTCTGTTAGCAGTATTGATTCCGTGCACAGTCTGAAGGGCTCTGTGATGAGATGAGGCTGACACCTAAAGGTCGTGACTGAAAGGCTGGCTGCCACTCGAGGCGGCTGGTCGCGGGCCAGCGCGGCGCGAACATGACAAGCGCGGGCGCGTCTCTGCCGCCTCACCCGGCTCCTCGGCTGGGCGCGTCAGTCCAGCAGCGCGGTAACATCTCGGGTTTATGGAAAATTTAGCATCAGAGCAGGCCGCCCAGTCCTAATGCACCATATGGTCAGTATTACACCCTGTGCACAGATATTAGCCTGGTTAACACGGTGCTGAGTCATACAGCTGAAGCAGGGGAGCCCTCGCTTCGCCTCTGACTCAAGACTGTTCACACAAACACGCCGAGGTTGGAGAGAAGTTTACGTCTGAGCTCCTGAACATATGATATCGACTGATTGAACGCACAAACACACACACACCGCAGTCATGGTAACTGAAGTATAGCTGTGTGTGTGTGTGTAGCAGTCCCCCCCGTCATTCCAGTGAAACAGCTCCAAGACACGATCGTCTGCCTGCGTGCTCGTTCTGATCTGATTCAGACTGACCTAGGCTCCCTGACAGTGAATGTGAACGCCTGCTGAACATTTTTTTTTTTTTTTTTTTAATTAAAGCTGATTCCTCCCAGAGGGTAGAGGAGCGGCCCCGCGATGCAAGGACAAAAGTTTGAATCCGCAGATTGTCTGGCCGAATGAAGTGTTTTGAGTGGCTCTCTCGCTCCTCATAACAGCCACCATCATTGTGTCCTTGAGCAAAGCACTCGACTTCCCCATTGTTGCAGTGCGGGGTGATAATACAGGTGGCAGACTAATCCCTGCATTGTTCAGTATGCAGCAGCTGCATTCCTAACAGGTAGGGGGAAAAAAAAAAAAACACATCTCCACTCCGGGTCTGACATCACTTCTTATTATTTGTTCAGCGCAGAATTGATTTTACAATTTAACTAATTCTTTTGAACCACAGTTAGGACCGGCCCGGAGGTGTATTACAGATCTTTTAAGCCCTTAAAGCCGGTGTGAAGCCTCAGGCAGGGCTCCTCGGGGGCCTGGGTTAAGACTTAGAGGTGATTGGGTTTTTCTTATCACCAGACTTTTTCGAACAGTTTGCATTAAGAGCCGGGATTGGCATCTTTTGTTTGCTTGAGTGCCTTCTTGTAGACTTTAATTCAATGCGACCTGTCCTAACTTAATATAGGGTTAGGCTCTCCTGCTGGAAGGATTGCTGTGAAGGCGCTTGCATTTGTGTGGCTCTTAAAACGAGTAGCTACAGTCAGAAACACATTTTTTAGCCAGTGCTGATAATGAGCAATCTTTATTATACGTTGTTTTAAATCCGCAAAATCCTATTTTTATATGGACAATGTCTGAGGGGAACAATAACTGGACTCTGCCTCCTCTCCCCTTCAGCCCTTCAAAGCATTTTATGTTTTAACTCACTCTTTTGGTTTTATGGCCCTCGACTTTGTTATTTCCATTCGTTCTCACTGCTCCCATAAACCCACTCAGCGCTCCACACTCGGCACTAAAATTCAGACAAACAAAGTTAGCAACAAGCTGGTGACCATAGTGGAGAATTAAGCGGCTTAAGAGCTGACAGATATCCCCAAAACGGAGCTGCGATGAGAGTGAACGCTTGTCAGAGGAACAGAAACATGACTGCAAATGAACGTTTATGTCTTTAATTGATAGTCGGCTGCCTTGACAGTCATTTATCGCTTCATATTTACTGTGATATCAAATATGATAAATGTTTTTTTCCCATCAGACAACAGCTTTAACCACTGATATTTTTATGTTCAGTGCAAAATCAGAGTTGGCTACATCAGGCGTTCAAAGAGCAGATGTTAAACCGAGTGACACAAGATAATGACTTGGCTTTAATTGTGGAACTCTCGTCTGTCACTATTCAATGCCTGCTCCAAAAAAGTCCAACCCATATCAAATGACAAATGACTTATGTGTTTATTGAATATATTTTCTCATTTCAGTATTTTGTTATATTTGAAATTAATACATTCTTAACAGCGATTGTTTTTTGTGTGTTCCTTTCTTTTTGCGCACACGAGAGTTGGTCCAGTCAGATAATTGAAATCAACCGATGTGTCAATAGAGGCCAAGAAACCATCTGCCTTATATGACAGAGCCCAGCTCCATTACAGGAAATAAAATAATAATTTAAAAAAAACAATAAAGGTATTATGACATAATTTGGGAATATACAACAAATGCAAAATAACGAACCAAAACAGAAAACAGAAAAACTATCTGTAAACAATTATGTTATAAAAACATAGAAATACATTTAAAAAAATCAAATTAAAATGATATATATATATATATACAATAGGGACGGACAAAACATTTGTGTCAGTGTTGTGTTTACAGCTTGTTCTTGTTCTTGTATTTGTATAGCACCATTTATGCTGACTGTGGTGGAATTTGTAACGCGGGGGAGAGAGAACCTGGAGACCTTGGCAAACTTTTTTTTTTTTTTTGCCAGAGAGCGATCTTGAATGTGGTTCATTGTTAGGACAGAAGTGGCACGGCACCTGCTGCTCGCCCCTGCCGCGGTGACACCTGCGGCGTTTCCCCCTCTCCGTTTCATTTATCGAACTTGTCGTGGCCCCACCTGTCCACCAGGCAGTCGTCTGCGTGCTTCTCATCAGCGAATCAGTCCGCTGCCTCCCCAGCTGCACCGCGTCGCTTCATTAGTCTGTTTTGCACGTAAAGTTGACAGTTTCGACTCGTGACTTCTGCCTGCGCGTTTATCTTGTCATTCTGTTACTTGATTATTTATTTATTTTTTTTACTTCTTAAGGAACCTAACATCCATTTTCTCCAGCGCCTCACCATCTCGTTTATTGACCATCAGCACGATCTGAGCTGAATGCCATGTCTGGGTCACAACATGTCTATCCATTTAAACATTTCCCGGAGCTGTGCTGGAGCGGAGCCAGCAGACATTCTTCTCTACAAATCAAAAAAAGGCAATTGCGATTGGGGAAAAAAAAAAACAAAAAAACATTCACTAACAGCCTCCCTGCTGCCAGAATCTATGACCGAGCTGCTCTATCTGGTCTGTTATTCTTGTCGTTCTCTGCTGTCGTTGTCAGACGCGGAGTAATTATCCTCGTGGCGTCGTTCCTTACGCAAGTGAGGAAAAAGGCCACATATCATTGAGAAATGTTTTCATACGCGGTACAAGCGTATCCCTGTCGATGTAGTGATTGCTCAAGTGGCTTCTTGTCTGGGACTAAATCATAACTGTTTCTGTGGGTGATAGCCTGCCTTGACTGTCGCTTCTGATGAACGGAGGGGAAAAGTTGGAGCTGTGAGTCACAGTCGCATTCTCTGACTTAGTGCGGAGGTGCTACGTATGGCTGAATGTCGGTTTTACACCAAGATAGTATCGTGGTTCACAGGGTGTCTGCTGGTGCTGACCATTGACCTTAAACATGAGCGACATGACAGCTCCCCAAATTTGAAGCCAAAAAGATCTCAACCGCTCCATGTTGGACGATGGGACAAAGAAAGTACACGAGAAATGAATTATTCCCATAGAATGTTTCTATTGTTTTAAGTAGTTCTCATCACAGTGATGAAGCCCGAAGTCACGAATTCCTTCTTTAAACTGAACTCAACCGAAAAATGAGGTTGAGTTCGGTTTAAAGTAGGAATTCGTGATGTCTTGATTGACTGCTGAACCCTGAAACCTCACGGCTGAGCAGGAATACGTGCGGGAACTCGAGATGCAGCACCAAAGCTCGATCACTAGGGAGCAGATTGTGGTTCCAAAGGACATTAACCAATGCTTATTACCAGCCATGTTTATATATGTCAGTGGTCCAGACAGAAACAGGAATACGTTGTGCAGACAGTGCCTGGAGAGTGAACCCTACTGACTCTGGCACTCATCTAAATGTTCCTTTTGCTCTCCTGTAATATGGTTCATGAGCAAATACCCACTAGGCTAATACCTTCCTGCTACTTCGGCTGCACTCACTGTTTGGTGCTAATAGAAAACTTTAGCAGTAAGCATAGTAAACATTATCCTCAGTTATACTATACTAACAAGGTAAAAAGTTGGTTAATGTCAGGAAATGGTCATTATTTGGTTACAATGTGCACCAAAACAGCTTGGTTAGGTTGAGGAAAAGATCATGGTTTGGGTTGAAATATGTACTGTGTTAATGTTATTTGACATAATGAAGTGTTCTCCTGTATGAGTTGAGACAGTTCTCCTATTTCTTAAGCCAAACAAACCTTTTACAAAGTCACTGAATCATCTGAAATGCCACAAAGCTGAAAACATGGCTGTTTGTCTTGGCTCATGAAAAGTTGACATTTGACTGCACAGTGAAGTTTACAGACCTAAGCGTTTAAATAAGTCAGTTGTTGACTTTTGTTTTTCCACAGTACACAAACACCCATCTCCCTGGCTGGGAGTCTTGTGTTTGTCTGACCCACCCACCCCAGCTTTCTCCTCCCCCATTTGTGTATTTTCTTCCTTTTCACACTAAGCTAACCTGAAATTTCTCCCTCTACGACCTAAAATGCTAAAAGCGAGTGCAGGCAAAACTGCAGTGGCAGCAACAAATATTAGTCCAAATGAGTCTTTGACAAAACACAAGCAGTTAATTGAAATACATGACTGAATGAGGAATGATTGAATAAATACAAATGCATTTTGGACATGTGAAAACAAAACAAAAAGGTGAATTAGTTTGACAAATAAGCATAACGAAATGAAAAGCATGTTACAGTATCTTCCATTAACAAGCATTTCCATGCCCAAAAAGGAGTAGGAAGAAGTATACATTTGTTTAATCCTACCTCTTCTCAACAACTCTGTAATTAATTGTAATCAATTTACTTCCTGAGCCTGTGCGCCTCCGTACGCTCCCGTCTAACTATACATAATTCCATATGCTATGTGTACAATTAGTTGATGAGGGTTCTCATTCATCCAGGTCAGGGTTATTCTAAGTGCCGTATCGCAGGCAACTGGACGTGTTTCAGTTTCTTAAAGACGTTTCCACTCTCATCTAAGAGGCTCCCTCAGTTCTAACCAACTGGAGGGGAGTTGCAGGCTTTCGGACTCGGTGTGGGAGTGTCCTTACGGAGTCGTGAAGGACACGTGTGAGCTCTGAGGTTCAGAGTCGTCACCTGAGGCTCGTTGGTCAAACCGACTTTCATGTGGGTTTGCAAAATCACAATTAATAAATCACATGTTGTCTATAAATATGTTCACGTACACAACCATATATGCATAAATTACAATTGTGCTGAACACATGTACATATACAGTACATACCTACATGCGCACACATGTATGTGTGTACACTCACACACATACAAATTTACGTGCATGGCTTATTATATGATACACATAAGATATTCATAAATACACTGACGTATGATGATGATGTTTAGTTTTTGTTATTACAGACTTTAATGTAGAAATTTCTACAGTTCTCATTCATTCAACTTCAACACAGTTTACCTGCTTTGTCGTATTGCAGTGTCCAGTATAAAGAAAACTTAAAGTAATACCTCACTGATATGCTATTATGCAGTAGTTCACTAAATATTCCTTAATCCACACAAGTATGTAATGTGATGTTTGTTAGAATGAACGTAACACTTTTGTTGTTAATCGTTTCAGCTCGCGTTCATAGACACAAATCCATCACTTGCTGTCTTTTTTTTCTTTTTTCACTCCACAGGAAGAAGAATTAAGGAACAGCGGAGAGGCCAAGTACGCCCACCTGAGTAACGATCTTCACGTTTTAATTGAAGTCTTTGCTCCACCTGGAGAGGCCTACTCTCGCATGAGTCACGCCTTGGAGGAAATTAAAAAATTCCTAGTTCCAGTAAGTTTAATGCCTCACCTCATCTTGTCCTCCTTAATTTTCTATTCCTGTAGCCACGTGTGAGCATCAGTCACCACTGCTGACTGGATCATTTCTCCGCCAGGCTCATTAACACAAAGCAAACAGTGCTCAGAATCCAGGGTTTGTTTACAGAGGAGTAAGATATAAGCGTGGAGTCTTTTTCCCCCGCATTACAACCACCTCTCTCCGCACCGCATGCCCTTACTCACAATGAAAAATAATGTATTCAGCAATTAAAGTGCGGTATGGAACAACTTGCAAGACTCCAGCAACTTATTGCCCGGAGAACTTAGCAATAATTAATGTGCATGTTGTGTACACTTGCTGAGTCTAAGCTGTAAATATTAATCAAGCTTTCCAAATGTGACAAGTCTAATAGAGGAGTTGTGCTGCATGAGTCGACTTTATGGAGTTCATGCTTCTTCCTACACCGAGCCAATGTTCTTACAAGCATGCCTGCTCACTGGGCCAGGAGGATAATGATACTGCATCTGCGCCGAGCAGTTCATACCCTTCCCAATACAAATGACTTAACACTGTGCCAACAAACAGCTAAGGAAAACACAGGGTTATTCATCTGCTCCTGATGTGTTCGCTCACAGGCTGAAATACTCACTGGACGTGTTTTTCCACGCCAGTTTTTCTTCCATCTTCAAATGTGAAAGGCTTACAGAGAATGACAAATGTTACACGGGAAACCGAATACATGCTGAATGCACTTGTTGTAAAGTTCAGGTCGGGGGCAGTGTTGATGCCGTAGATTCAGTCAAGTTTACAACATTACCACTCAAGGGATCAATGCAAAGATTTGTGGTGAATTGCTTAATTTCATTTTTATATATATGATTGTAAGGTGATGTTAAAAATAAGACCTACCCCATCTAACTCGGTTGCTTAAAGAAGCTTGTGGACAATTTGAAGCAAAATTATGTAACTTTTTTACCTTAAAGGGCCACTATGTAGTATTGGAGAATACATTCAAACTCAGAATTTTGATATGTACAATAATATTGAGAAGTAATAAAGTAATAAATGAGTAATGAGTAATAAAACAAACTCATACACATTTATCCTTTTGAATAAACAAGCTGTCTGAAAAAATAAGGTCCCAGAACACTGAAGCTAGAATGGTGGCAGGGTCCGCCTCATGTAAACAAAGACTTTGCAACCTCAGTTAAAGGATAGGATCACAGTGTTGCGCACGCTTTTCAAGATTAAAATTCTGTGAGACTGATGGTGCAAGTAACCACATGAACAGACACTCAGAAATGCTCATCTGCCTCGGCGTCTCACTCACTGGTGCTCCGATGCACTCTGCACTGTGAAATCTGCTCCAGCCTGCTCCGCTGTTCCTCTCTGATCAGCCGGAGACTTGATGCATTGTCGGGGTAGAGAAGGTTCACCGCATAATCTGAAGTAAAAACGAGGCGATGAATGAATCGCTGGCGGGGCCGCAGCTCTCGCTTTAATTGCAGCACCTTGAGAGAAGATGAGGTTTTGTGTATTCTAAATTATTCTTATGGGTGCAGACGAGTTTTCCAATTAGTGTACACGCAGGATCGGCTGTAATACGTTTCTTTTTAAATAGGTGCACACACTCAATAAACGCAGACTGTTTGGGCTCAACAGAAGTTTGAATTTTCTTCTTTTTTTTTTCTGTGTGTGCGTCTGAAAACCTGCCAGCAGAACTAATGATGCAGAGTCACTGGGAAGGAACCAATTAAGTCAGATTTTACTAAGTAACAAAAGGGCTGAAAATCATTACTGTGAATGAGAAAGCACTGGTTACCGGATACAGGGGTGTTCACAACCAGTTGGTGGCAGGAAGAAGTGGACAATTAAACCCTCTAATGCTGGTCTATTATTTAAAAAGGCTAATCCAAACTTAAAAACATGGGTGCTGCACACTGGGGGAAAAACATCATGAATTTAAGTTACATCTTCCTGCCTAATGAAACCTTACATATCCTTTCCCTCATGTTGTTGGTTTTTTTTTTTTTTTTTTTTAAACACACGGCGTGCACGTCAAGTTAGGTTCATCCTGAATTCAACTTATAAATGTCAATAAAAACATAACGAATGCAGATCGTACCATCTATTTTATGGCAGAAGCTTGCTGCCTCAGGGGTCTTATGGATTGGCAAATAAACTGCGCATAATGTAACACAACAGGCATCTGTCATTATCCACGGTGACAGATGTTCCCCGCCTCGGGTGGAGAGTGGCAAGTGTGTCCTGCTGTTTACTTTTTCTTCATTGCTGCAAGGCGGCGTTGTCAGAGGGCGGCTTCCAGCGGTTCGCTATCGGGGATCACTTTGGTGGGAAATGTTCTGCAAAGGGTTGTTCACATTGATGACTCCTGCTCACCCCGTACCTCTTACATTTCCAACAGGAACAATGTCTGTCTTTTTGTTTAGCTGAAACTTATGGGGAACGTCACAGGTTTCACACATCGCATTCTGTTTACGGGGCGTTGGGAGTGCCACTGGATATGTGTAAAAAAAAGTTGTGCAAGCGATTAGTGTCTCCAGATGGAGCTGCATGAATGTCAAATATATTGATTTAAGGAATGTCACTTTAGCACATTTCTGGTCAGTCCCTCCGCTCTTTTCTAACTCAGCATGATAACCTGGATGAGCAGAACGTTAAAATGACGACAGATGTGTGATGATTTTTCCTGGAGGCTGTTTTGATGCCCGCAGCCTGTCTGTGTATGCCTTTTGGTTGTTTGCTCTGATAGATCATTACATAAAAACACAATTACAAACAGCAATGACGTGATTTCTAATATATTATCAGTATGATTTCCTGCCAGATTCGCTTGGCAAGGATCGCTGCAGATTGTCCACAGAGCGTTGCGCCGGGCCGCAGCGCTCTCCGTCTGAGCAGCCCAGTTCAACGTGGGCACCGGAAAAGAATGTGGGCGGCAAAGCAGCTCTGACCTCCCGCATGTCCCCGGCGTGGTAAGGAGAGGGCAGAAAAAGAGTAACAGGAAAGTCAGAAAAAGTCAAAAGTCAAAGTAATTTCAGCAAAACCAAAAAGGAAGTACTTTTCTTGCCAAGACTCAACCAAACTCCACCCATGAGACGAAGGTTTTATTACTCCATAATTCAGAAAACACTGCCAACAACTATAAAAGAGATCAAGTTTGCTGTTTTCAGGGGGGAAAAAAAAAAGTTACATAAATCAGGCTGTGAATGATGAATGAACTAGCCTCTTCGGAAAAAAAAAACAAACTTTCAAAACATTCAAAAGGAATATTCAGGAAAGTTTAATGTCAGCTCAACTTCAACTGAAGTGGAAATTTCTGGCTGAGTATGAGAAAAAAAAAAAAAATGATAGCCTTAAAACAGGCAGCATGTTTATTGTACTGCAGAAGAAACTACAGTTCAACAGGGTGAAATAGATAACAGCATCTGATTACTTACCCGAAGACAATTGTGTTTTGTGTTTTCTGACATTTTAGTTTAAATATGCAAAAGAGATGTCAAATTTTCCAGAGCAGAAACATCTCAACGTGTGTTTTGTTGGAGACATTTCACGGAAGCAAAAATGGCCTAAAATCTTGAAATTGACCATGGCATGAAAACATTTTCTGTAGCGTCTGCTGTGAGTTCACCAATCTTATGTAGAGCGATTCTAAGTCAATGACTATCCTTTGGATGCATCTGACCAAAAATACACCACGGAGAAGAGATGTGGATTGAATTTTACGACCCTGCTGCCTAAATGGAGGCAGCTGGTGTGCAGCACTATTGCTTCTCTCCGCCGGCCCACCAGGAGAACTCCCACTGCTCCAGTGACCAATCTAGCGCTCCCGGTGTGACATTATGCTCCAGAAACCAAACTCGACTCGAAGCGGTGCAGCGGGCGGGATCACGGCGACGCGCAGCTGTCTCCCACAATGCCACATGTGTAGTTAAACGATTTGCGCCGCTGAAAATCTATGTATGTTCCAGAGCGTGTGGGCTGATGTGGCTGACTTCACTTCTCCAAACGAGACCTGAAATGTGCCTACTTCTCTAGCGCAGAAAAAAATCTTTTTTGATGCAGCTTCGCCCCGATGATGTCTGCAAATTTCCTACCCCTGTAATTTAACAAACCCTGCCTCCCACTGAGCTGCCACCGAGCTCGCGTCTGCGAAACAGGAAAAATGAATCTTCTGATATGACTTTTAAACAGCTGTTAAATTATTGAAAAAAAAAATCACAACCACACGAGCAAGCTGTGTGACCGTTTTCCAGCCAGATAATTTGTGCGTCACCGAGCAGAACTAGAGCACACAGAAGAAGTGCAGTTTGTCTGACTCCGACTTTTATCAGCCGCTGGAGCGACTGAGGGGAAAAAAAGCCCTCAGATCTGCTGCGACGCAAAAATTTGACTACAGAAAACGCTGTCAGGGCTGTCAGCTCAGAGCCGTGCTGCACCCTATAAAAGAAAGCAAAAATGCAAACAGGAAACTAATCAGTGGGCCGGTGTGCATATACAGGCTGGGAGTGACAGGAACCGGAGAAGGACGGGGCGATCCCGCTCTCAGCTGGATGAGCTCGCCGCCTTCATCTCGGGCCAAACTGCCACGCGGAGCATTTTGGCACGGAGAGGCGGACACAGATGCTTGAACAAGACGCGTGACAGTAATTAGTTTTTGCACGAAGTCAAATGTAAAGTCAAACAATGATAAACACGCTATCAAAGCAGACTCAGGCCTATTTGTGTTCCAATTTTAAGCTATTTGATCCATATGACCCTAAAAGAGCGAGCCCCGAGCACCAGCAGTGAAAAGACTTGCCTGGTGCGGCACACACGGTCCTCCGCATTATTATCTTCAGCAAAGATCCAGACGGCACAGGTGAGGCTGAACAATGCAGGCGGGAAATGAGCTAGGAGGCGAGGGAGAATCAATTTCTCACCTTGCATTAGCGGAGGCTGTTGTTCTCTAATAGTGCGACGATATATAGATTATGCAGATGTCTGGTGTGTAACGGCATCACGCCACGGACCGCTTACTCTCCTGCAATCAGGACCTCGATGGAAGCATCGACTCTCTTTCTGCGTCGAGCACTAAAGCGCCCGTGAACGTGATGGAGCAGCGTGATGAAGTGCATCGAGAACGAGTCGTGTCAAGGGCGCTCATTTACAAAAGAAACGCTCTTGAATTTACACTTGAACTCTGTTTTGAGATTGTTTACCAGCAGCGTGCCTACATCCGATTCATTCAAGACGCTGAGCAGCATGTCCTCGCACAAGCAGGTTCTAAGAATCCCATCTGTGACTTGCACACCTTTATAGATCTGAAATCAATTTAAAGTGATGGCACCTGCCCCCCTTCCACTTGGGATTCCAAATTATATGATGCAAGGACAGAGGAGGGTTTAGTGAGGAGTAGCCATGAACCAAAAAAGAAAATCAAGCTTTTTAGACTAGATAACGGCGATGGTGGGTAGCACTGAAGCCAGGCAGTGCACATTATTTGGTGGGTTGACAAACAAAGCCGAACCCTTAGTTTGGAGTGTGTTGCTGCTGCACATTGTTCTCAGAGCTCAATGCAATACCCTGCAATACCTCCACATATCTAGCAGGAAAATCCCTTACAGCAGGTTTAGGCATCGCTTGGATATGAGATAATTGCCACGTCGAAGTATTTTTGAGTTTTTTTCTGAAATAACTACTCACGCGTTGTTGTCTGAGTCATGCCTATGATCAAAATTGATTACAAGTCCATTCAAAACGAGGCCGCACCCAGCTGAGTTCTTTTGTTAAAAGAGCCGAAATGAGCCACCCGTGGGGGGAAAAAAATGAACACACATCGTATCAAGATGCAGATGAACAGCTGCCGCAGCTGCATCGCCGCCTCTGTGCCTCTGGATCAACTGGCCTGACGTGCTTTGCGGGGATGAGAACAGTATTCGCGAGGTTGTTATGCAGGACGGCGTGTGCTACGATGATTTTTTTTTCAGATCTTCTTCACTTGAAAAATAAACACATCAAAGCGAAGAAAGAAGAAGTGTGAAGTCTGAAAATGCTTAAGATGTTGTCTGGTTCCGTCGGTTCTGACTGCAAACCACCTTCTAAAAGAAAAAAAACAAACCGTACACTAGGGCTTTTCGTGAGGAAGTGTAAAGTTTCAACAGATCAGCGGCTTGCAGAAACGTACTTTGCCGCACTTTTTCTGCCAAATGAGTGCGTGTTTATAGAAGTATTCATCCCTCCAAAACTGCATGTCGAGGTTAGCTCACCACATGTCAACATTTTATATCACACATTCCAATTCTGCCCATCCAGCGTTGGAGACGCGACGCCTTGAGGGAGCCTTTTTTTGAAACATTTCGTTCACCAGATGAGAGGGTGTCGAGGTCGAAGGATGAGTATGAGTCCTTTCACGTCAGCTGATCTGACACGAGATACATTCTGATGAGCATTTTGTTTGCTCTTGGAAAACTGAGTTCTCTGCATCTCCATCTGACATCTGCATATGCGATAACATGGCTCAAGTGGTTCCTGTAGCTGCCTTGACTTCACATGAACCGCACCATGTTTTGGACACATTGTGTAGCAGAAAGCTTGGGGTTTATATGTTGACTATTATCTGAATTGGACAAAATGTATTTACTCAGGGGAGCGTCAAGGTCTCAGAGGAGATCTGGCAAGAAAACAACTCTTAATTAAAGATTATATAATTGAAATTCACTATCTATTATATAAAGTTAAATGTGACTGTATTTCTGCCAGGAAGATTTCCAAGGATATAGGAGCGCTTTCATAAATGGTTCTGCAGCCCGCAGTCCGCTAGACAAACTGCAGAAGGCAGGAAATCAGTCATCACAGGCGGCCGCGGAGTCGTGTGGCCGCCATGCTTCATGTGCTGACCCCTCAAAGTCCCTGCGAAGGGCGTCGTGTGTGCACAAGGTCATGCATGGCCTGAATTAATCTCCGCGAGCAAACAGTCGGGCCCAAGAAGCCTCGGCATCGGGTTTATCTCTGTTTTCTCGTGTTAACGCCTCTGTCAACAGTCAACTTTTACAAGCTCTGGCGTGTTTGTTGTGCTTTGGATAAGCTGCCAGCTTTCCAATTAAAAGCGGTGCCAGTCTCCTTCAAACCAACAGAGCGCTGTAGGCCTTATTAATTCATTAACAAGAGGAGCCCACGTGTGCAGTGTGTCAAATGTTTTGGAAATCTACCATGAGGATCTTTTTTTCGTTCTTCTCCAGTGACATGTGGGTGTCTCGGCCTGTTTGTCATATGGTTCTTGTGTGACACGTATCCTGTTAATGAAAATGAGGAGCTGTGACAATGAGATGTGATTTCCTGCTGCTGTTTTTTGAGTAGCTTGGGGTTACATGTTAAAGTGCCACATTACAGTTACTCTGATCAGCTATGTGCCACATTCAAATAACAGCAGAAATGCTCAATATTCAAAAGGTTCTATGATTATGTGTGACAAAACGTGCAGTGACTTCCATCTGCCTGAAATGTTTTTTGCTAAAAAAAAAAATTAACTAGTCAGAAATTTGAGAAAAAAAACTGCATCTGCGCCTTCTCCTCATTAAAAAACCCAGAATCTATGAATATGCAAGGTTTAAAGGTGCCCTGTGGAGTTTTTCTTGTGAACAAACATTTCTGTTTACATTCGGTGTTTCTCACCAAGAGACGTTGCTCGTATCCTGGAGGTTCAAACAAAATGCATTTTGATATTGCTTGCTTACAGACCTCCTTCTCACTGCCTTTGTTGGCAAATGTACCGTATGTTCCAGAGACCTACACATCAAAGCATTGCACAATACTGTTAAAGAGCAACTCCACAAATTTAAGGTCTTGGGCAGTCCTACTGTAAATATGAAAAAAAGCAGCATAAAAGCTTTTGTGGCTCCAGAGGAAGCTGCGTGTAATCTGATAAATTGCCTCTAGGGATGTTGCTAAACAGCTAAGATGCATAACAGTGTTGGACAAAAATGACCAAAAGTGATACAACAGAACCAGAGACATCACCCTTTTTATTCAGCGCATCCTTCTATACATCAAAACCTGGTGCCCACAATGCAACGCTGCTACCGAGTGACATCAGTGGATACAGCACATGAGATATCAGCTTCCTCTGGAGCCACAAAAGACTTTAAACTACT
The DNA here is from genome assembly GCF_904848185.1 of Acanthopagrus latus. Taxonomy (NCBI): domain Eukaryota; kingdom Metazoa; phylum Chordata; class Actinopteri; order Spariformes; family Sparidae; genus Acanthopagrus; species Acanthopagrus latus. The sequence continues at coordinate 8,567,335 of NC_051053.1, read as the reverse complement.
TCTTTCACATATGCAGTAGTACCCGCCGAGACCTGTAAACACACATTAATGCATGAAATTGGTGGATTTGCCCTTTAATAGTGATCAAAACCTCCACAAGGATCCTTCAACAAGATGTCTCCGTCTTCACTGAAAAGTCCATTCTAAAGTTTATGTGTGCTGGAGGCTTCAAGTTTCTCCATCACACTTGTGTAATTGCATATTTGGACCATGACTGAAAATCATCTTCTCCGTACACGTCAAACTCAGATTTACCCGACCCGGCTGGCAAAATAAATGATGCTGGCAATGTACGTTCCACATCATGGCTATGCTGAGACTGAATGTCTAATTTGAAATTGTTATGTGGTGACAACATTGTGCTCATGATCTGGCTAGGTTTAAGCACAAAACACGCTCGGCCAGGAAAGTACCATGTGTTGGATTACCTGGTTCTGTTGCTCCAAATGAAGCTGGGAACCGTCCCGGCGCCTCTCAGAAGTTTCGAGAAGCGCTCGGCTGCAGCCGCACAGACTCTTCAAACAATGCCACCTACGAAAAACGCCCACTCGTGCGGAGTGCTGTGGTTCCTGAGGAAAACAATGAAACCACAGCAGATCAAACATGAGTTGAAAATTATATTAAATTATTATACAATTTCAGCGAGTATGAGACAAAGAAGTAATACGTAGCTTTACGTCTCCTTTACCTCCTGACATGAACGTGAGCTCATATACATGTAATGTGAAGAAGACTGATATGAAACATGTGTCATGTATACAGTTGAGCGCAACCGTGGACTTTAGAAGCGTAATATGTCAATATTTTATGCTAAAATAGCTCTCTAGTGTCACATGTCTACACAGTGTAGCTCAAACACCCAACTGAACTGTGCATATTTGATCAAAGTGTGTTTATTTGTTAGATACCGTGCTAAGAGGGCTTTTGTGTGTGTGTGTGTGTCTGTGTGTGTAACAGTGTTAAAGCATGCCTAAAGAGAATGCAGATATACTACTGCGAGAGTGTGAGAGCTCACAGTTGATAATCAAGAATTTGTTTAATTTTTCACACGTTTAGACAAAAAAAAAAAAGGATTTCACAATTATTGACTTTCACGCAGAATGACTTAAGTCTATTAATACGCTTCTTGTGAAGATCTGATCACAGTCAGTGTCACAACAATACAAAATCACAGAGCGGGGAGAAATTACTCTGCTGCGATATCCTCATGAGAGAGATGGTGTCACAACCTGAGATCACAGCTGGTATCTGGACGCCCGTTCACTTCCTGTCCTAACCTTATCGATGCACTCACATCTCATCCATCAGTTTTACTAGTTTTAGTCGTGTTCACTCTAAAATGGTGTGCACTCCATGTTGTGTTGTGCTTTAAAAGCATGTTAAGAGCAGCGTATTTCTGGGAACTCAACGTGCAACCTGGCCTTCGTTTCAGCTTTTGTTTATCTTTAAAGTGTTCTGGATGATGTAAGACGATTGCGTCCCTTCCTTGCTCAGGAAGGAAGACAAAACAAAGTCACAAAATTGTGGCTGTCAAAGAACGGTGACGTCGAGGGGGGCGTGGGATCGGCTGCCGCCTCCGTCTCTTTGTTGTCGTCACAAAAAAACATTTTTTTTCCCCGAGGTGCCAAATCTTGCGGGCTTTGCTTGTGTGTTCCCAAGAAGTAAGCCTGTTTATCTGTCAGCGGTGACAAGATAATGAATGCCGCTTTGTCCACTCCGTTGTCTGCCGCGTAATGATCCGTATCATGTTTGATAACAGGTTGAGGGAAAAATGGTTCAGAAGCACAAGATAACGATACTCCGAGCAAAGTTGTGTGCGCTTGCCGACGAAATTAGAAAAGGTTGTCTTTTGTCGCTTTAACGTGAGAAGAAAGGGTGTTTTTTCTGAATTTAATTTACCTTTTTTGTCACCCCTTCTTATCAACATTCAGGTTTTTAAATTATTAATAAAAACCCAGAAGAAAACTTTACAATAGTTTGGCAGAATGTCTCTTTTCTAATCAGGCAGAACTCATACTGAACCCACGGCTCTTTTTGAGGAATATTTGTCTTTTCCCACATTTTTCTAATCTCTCTCCCACATTTTGTGTCCAAATATAACCAGAGGAAAATATCCCTCATCGGGTAGTCAACGCTCAGCGGCACCATGTGTTTCCTGCGCGCGTCGAGATCATTTTAATTTGATGGCGTTTGCTGCTGTTGCGAGCATCTGTTGCAGTCAGAAGACAAATGTCCTTGTTTTTCCCTTTTTTTTCCTTTTCTTTTTTTTTTTTTAAACGAGACATGCTGATATTTTGTTTCCCGCAGGACTACAACGACGAGATCAGACAGGAGCAGCTGAGAGAGCTCTCCCTGTTGAATGGCTCCGACGAGTCGAGCAGAGGGAGGAGCGTGCAGGGGAGGAGTGCGCGACCGGCAACCACAGTATCCACCAGGTAAGAAACCAATCACAGGAGGGGCTCTGTCATGTATATAACTTCTAGATAGCACTGGCGGCTGCGAAATGAACTTACAGTCCACACAATGGTGAAAACTGACATTATTCTCTTTAAGTCAGCGCTGCACTTCCATTTAGTGTAGAAACAACGGACCTAAGTGGGTTTAAAACTGGTGCTGCAGAGGCTCTCAGGCTGCCAGAGAAAGATCCGTCCTGATAAAGTCCCCACATCTTTCAAACTTCAAGCCTCCCACACTAACCATATGGTATCATCGAGGGTTATCTATTTTTTAGAAAGCTCCCTCTAAAACAGTGTGAACCTGCCAACCAGTTTCTTTAGAAGTAGAAGAGTGAATACTTCTTGGTAATCACCACCTACTTACCCTAAGATTTAGGGACCTCTTGTTCTCCAAACAATTACGGGAAATTTTCAATTGGTTTTCTGCTAAACTTCTGCTGGTCACGGCGTTTTCATTTCCAGCTAGTTTCTGCCTCACCTTTGCAGTTCAGTGAATGTACTTACATTTGTTAACCACCATCAGCGGGTCTGTCCAACTTTATAGCCATTTTCCTAAATGTAAGTTTGTTTTATTAAATTTAAATGCCATGATCAGCAGAAGTTAGTTATTTATTATAATTAAAACTAGTGGAAAATAGAGAGATGTAAGAAACTCATAAAGCTTTTATTTACATTCTGAAGCGCCAATAAACTGTTAATAAGCTTCTTATAGGTACTTATAAATGTCCAGTAATCTAATAACGTAACACCTCTTTTGTCTTATTAACACAATCAAGTTAATAAGAATATTATATGGGCATGTAAGAGCCTTATGCCCTATAAACTAACACATATGGACCTTAATATAATCCCAAAGTTGCCTTCAAAGAATAGATTATACAACTGATGTCACAGATTGAGTCAGATTCATCATAGTTAGTAAACCAATCTTCATGTAAAACTGGTGGAATGCCCCTTTAGTTCAGTTACGCAGTCACCTAAAAGTAGTTTATATTCATTGCACTACGGCTGTTATAGTGTGCACTGCTGTGAATGCAAAGTACATATTTTAATGATATAAAAAAAGGAAGTTCCCACCTTCACGGTGAATTTTCAGAGTAATTGGGTTCACTGACAAACATTTCAATATTTCATATAAACTCGTTCTTAGTTCTTCTCCTCAGGCTAACAGCTTTAAAAAGTGCTTCCTTTCTGACTTTTTCCCGTTATGTCTTCCTGATAACTCAACATATCATTATATTGTTTTCAGTGTGCTGTAGCTTGAGGGGGATTTTAAGGAACGCAGGCAGGACCAGTAGCAGAAAAAAAAACCCTCAATGTTCCAGAGCACCTGATTGACTTAGCCATGTGCGCCGCTGAAACGCCTGCCTCTCCTGCTTTCCTTTTAAGTTCGTTTCTTTTTTTTTTTTTTTTTTTGGAGCGAATTGTCAGTAATCTACCTGAGCCGTGGCAGTCCCTCGGGAACAGGCAGGTACAGTTCGCCATGACAGCTTGGCCTAATTCAGGCAGCACATGTAGATGAGCTAAATCCAGCAGGAAACATGGGACGCCGCCCCTTCCTCCCCCACCACCACTTTTTAAAGTCACCAGCGCCACCACTACCACTTCCTTACCCAGATTTTCTCCTTATGGTGCCCCAATAAGCGATTATTGTAAATCCCCCATGAAAAATATGCACCAGTAATTCCCCTTTGAGTGCCTGTATTTTTGGATCACAATGGGCTGCTACCTAGCGACCGGGTGTGCTGGAGGAAGGGAAAAAAAAAAAAGGCTATCCCGGCCCACCTACATCATGCCGTCGTTACAATGTGGAGTTTGCAGACAATGGGCCTCTTTTTGTGAGGCTAAATCCCCCCGTTTCATCCCTGCTGTTTTCGCGTGGGCCTGCTACTGGACAGCCACCTCTAGAAAAAACAAAAAGCAATCCAACCTAAACTAACTCACGCCTGCTCACGCTCTGCTGGGCCCGGTTAAATAAGTCACTGCTCTTCTTGAGAGCAGTACCTGTCTGAGTGTGTCTACAAACCGGAGCGTCTTCAGCAGCTCCGGGCAGATGGAGGTGTGAATCTGTACAAACACATGCTCGGCGCTGCTCCATCGTGTTATTGAAACAAACCGCGACGCGTCCCACAGGCGTGTTTGCAGAGCCGAGGAAGACACAAAGTGACACTCCTCAGCCCTCTGATCATCACGAGATCTACCTCGGCGCCAGCGGAGGTTATGTTGATCTCGAGCGCGCCTTACGACAACCACCAACCGAGGTGGCCCGATGAGAGGGGGATTTAACAGATTCCTCACTGTCTCAGACTCACATTACTCACAAAAACGTCGCAGGGTAAGATTCTCAGGGAAAAAAAAAAAAAAAAAAAAGTGATGCCATGTGAGTCTGCTTGTTTTGCTTTAGCAGGGGCCACAGAGGCACAGGGAGGAGCGGAGCGGCGCCTCGGGGGACGGCGGTGGCGGCGGCGACGGCGACCCACACCAAACTCCCCACGACCGTTCTGACGAGGGAGGTACAGGCTCCGAGAGCCAGGGGGGCCGCGGGGAGCGCCGGGTACAGGCCCCCGCTGCTAGCCGTCACACATGAATCATACGACGACTATGTAAGTCCAATCCCTTTTGCACACGCTGAAAAGTATGGCTGATAATAATTTCACATGAACTGTGTGTAATTCAGACCTGGTTTGATCTCCCTTTGCATGTGATCCGGATGGATGTTGCCTCACACGGAGAGGCAGGGCACTCGGGGACACGTGTTTGAGAAATTAGGGCAAGCAGGAAGTCGCTGCAGAAATCTTTGTATTTAATTAACTTCAATTCTTAAGGCACACCAGACTTTTTTTTTTATAATGATTCAGGACCTGCTAGGCAGCCCTTGGTTTCCATTCATCTTGGATTTATGTTGCCGCGCAGATTTGCGGATAAGTATTACGCCAAACTAAATAATGAGAAACTATTATTTTAGCCAAGTGCTTAAACAAACGCATTTCCTTCCACTCGAGGGTGAGATCAGACCAGATTTGAGGTTTTCAAGGATTAAAAAAAACACACAAAAGCACACCACAATGAAGTCTTTTGTCCCTTGAGCTCACTCATCATCTGTTAATAGCATTTTTAACATGGTTGTTTTGCTTCTCAGAAACACTGTGCGCTGCTGTGAATGTTGCCTCACATGTTGACCTGGAGAATTTTTATTGGATTTGTAGAGTAAACAAGTGTAGTGCTCGTGGCCTGTCCTCAAGGCAAACCAAGGGGTTTTTTTTTGTTTGTTTGTTTTTTCTGAGAAGCAGTGTGTTTCGTCACAGTCTGAAACATTCAAGCGCGAGGAGTTGGTTGACGCCCTGATGGCACTGAACTCAGGACAGGTGATGGAAACCTGCGCTGCAAAAATGTGAATGAACCAGATGTCAGTAGCTTTAAACCGGCGCCTGCCTGCAGCGAGTAGATTTTCATTCCAGCCATCCTGGGACGAGTAGCAACTGCAGTTCAATTGTGGTTTGCAGTTAATTAAAACACACACAGGTGGGATCCTGTAGAGAAAACAAACACATATACCGCAAAAGGAAAAATGCAGTGCGTGTTCTCTATAATTCACCTTAAGTAAGAGTGTTATTAGAAACCTACTTTTGTATATATAACCTAATTTGATCGTAAAACCTAATTACTCTACAGCTCTCTGGTTACAGAGTCAATGAACTGTACTGCAGACTGGAGTCTGTGTTAACGGTGATAAACAGTCACAAGCCTGTCTTCCTTATGAAATGTCTGTTTTCCTCACTGTGCTGCATTATTAAACAACTATAAGGCTGTTTATCCCCAGCATTCATCCGCCATTTTGTGTCGATCGGACCACAAGCACCTGACACTATGCATTTCTGACCTCACATCGCTGGTACAAATGCACGCAATGATGGTTTACATGAGGAAAGACGTCACTTAATGTATAACCAAATTTACAAGATGGCTCAAGTAGTTTAGAATTTGTCACGGGCAGCATTTCACAGAGTTTATAAATGTTTCTCTGAGCTCGACCTCTCACAAATCTGAGCGATCTGGGGGAGTTTCTCTCCCTCTTCATCTGCTCTCCGTTGCTGATTGTGTGGTTGCCATGACTGCTTTGACCTACAGTATATTTGCGTGTATTTGCAGTCTGCTTAAGTGCAAAAGTGTTCTCAAATCCTTATAAATTGTTATGTTGAGCCATAAGATAAAAGTTATCCTGACCATTCAAATGAATGCAAAACACAGGAATGTCACGCACCATTTACTTTACTTCACTTACTGTCTTTGCATTATTCATCGCTGCACCATTAACGTGCGAAAAAAAAAAGAAAAGAAAAAGAAAAAGTGCAGAGCCTTGACCAGCAGTGTTTGTTCACATCACTTAGTCCACGCCATCCTGGGATCAGTGTGGGAAAACTATTCAAAGTGCTTGTGAAATATCTGCGTGTGCTCAGATCTCGGGAAATTTCTCAAGGTCATCTTGAAAAGACGACACAAGGTGAGCTCTAAGTTTCATCCAGAAAAAAAGGCAACCCTTTTTTTTTTTTATTTTCGCACGACTATTTCCTCAGAGCCTTCCCGCTAAGCAAAGCCCCCATGTGTGCTGGCAACTGAAGATTGGGCTGTCTGCACGGGGAAATGCACAAGCGCAGTCTCATTACCAAACCAAATTGAGTTCTGATGTGGAGCCTGTGTATTTCTGAGGAGTAAAAAGCGAGGCATTTCTTCTCTTTGTAATTGGAGGTTGGGACGAGGGGTGGGAGCGCAGAGACTAGGGGATTATGGAAAAGATGAGTTTGTCCTGAACATTTTCTTCCCTCATATCTCACTTAGCTATTCTCCCCCCCCCCCGCAACATTACACAATTTTCTCTGTGCGTGTTTTTCCAGAGTGTGGCGAGACCTCTTTATATGAAGGTCCGGGTTCTCTTTGTTTTGTTTTTTTTTTCAATCACTGCATATACAAGGTGCCGCACAGCATGTTGTTATTCCCCTACAAGAATCCTGCACTGTACAATCTAGTGAAACACAGCAATAAATCAACAGCAGACGCCTCTTTGTAGCTACATCCTGTGTTTGTCTTTGAGGAAATGCACGTCGCAGCGCGCGGGTATCATGTAGACAGCTGATTGATGGACTGCGTCGAGCTGTCAGTCCGTCTCATACGAGTGATACTGCAAGAATGCCCATAATTGTGTCTAATCGAGGGTGGTATCGATTTAAAAAAAAACCTCAAAGGAAAGCACAGGGGAGCTGGTAGTTATCGTGTATCACCGCTCACTCGATAATTTATGAACCCAATGTTTCCTCTTTATCATTCTCCCACAAATCTCACCTCGCCATATCCTTTACGCCGGCGCTCCTCTTTGATTGCTTGCTTTATTTTCCTCCCAAAATGCAGTTCTTTGTGCAACGTAAGTTATTTTATTTTTTTTTTTTATTATTATTTTGCCATTCAGGCGTTGCTGAATGCTGCAACACTGCACCTTTTCTAACACCCGCTGGAACCATAAAAAAGGCAGACAAAAGGAAAAAGCGTTTTGGTGTTATTTTATCTTCAAGGACTTCAAGGCCGAACTGACTGAGGATACAGCTGTGCGTGTTCTGTATTTGTCTCGTCATCAGCAAATCCTGGCGTGATCATTTCTAAAAAAAAAAACAAGAAAAAAGAAAAAAAGCGTAGTCTTTTCTTTTCTCGAAAGCAAGCGCACCAACCAGTCGACATGAAATATTCTGGCACACAGCTCTTACTTGTGTGGTCTGTTTTTACACCTTCTCCCTTCAATGGCAAGGAGAGCAGCATCTGAATGAAGAGTGTCACGTGCAGTGTTTTCCCACGCTAAATCCCGTGAAAACAACAAAACCGACAAAGAATTGAGCGTGCTAACAAGGGTTCCCTCACGCCACAGAGCTCCGTTCTTGTCCAAAAACTATTAAAAACACATCAGTAAGTCGGAGTGTTGCACTCAGTGCCATTTTCTTTATTGGAAGAAACAGGGGGCACATTTTCAAGCCACCGCTTCTGTGAAAAACTCTCTGGAGCACCAAATGTGTATCACTCCACCACTTAATGTAGTCCCCAAACCAACCAAAACAAAACAAAACAAAACACAGTTTATTCCTGTTCCAGTAACATTTGCGAAAAACTACAATTCCGTCGAAAACCAATGGACTCATGGCCGCAGGAGAGATTTTTCCCTTTTCCTGCCGGTGAGAAGATGTGCAATAATCACAGCTTCGTCCTTTAAATGTGACAATGCAGCATCTGCTCGACTCGACAGAATGACGAACAGGAACGGCATCGAAGGAGAATAATCGTGTGGTAAGAATCGGGAAAATTGGGGTTTTTATCAAAACACTGCTGCAGCACACTGATCGCCACTTTGTTAACAGTTCATTACTGTGCAGTTCATTAACAACAAGTAATTTATGCATGCACCAAGATGGCTTTAATTACTCCACATCCGGGGAAGAAGAAAAAAAAACTTGCTTTGAGCTAATAATTCCAATTGTGCTTTCCACAATTATGTATCTAAATATCGGTCGTTTTATGTAAATATTTCAGGAAATGCATTTGCTCTTTTGTTAATTATTAAAAGCTAACAGGGTTTGATTAATATCACTTCATACTACTGTACATACAATACTTTACTCTGAGGATTTAGCAATACATATGAATGGATTGTTCTTATCAATAATTAATAAAAACATTAAAGGACAGTACGACAGATTATTTCTCTTGGTCACATGATTAAATCCTCGATGCAGCCGCTGTTTTGTTCCTTTGGAGTCGTTTTGTCCCTCAGCCATTCTATCCCCAGTCAACTTACTAACATTGCAGCGCAATCCCATTTGCATACAATTGCTTATTCATGCCCAGCGCATACATATGTAGTCACAGTGATGCATGCATCCTGTAGTTTGCAGCCATCGTGAGGAGCGAATGGATGACAGACTTTTTTTTTGTTTTTCTCCTCAATTCGGGGTGAAGTTCCCTTAAACAGTCGCCGTGTCTCTGCTGTGGAGCAGGTCATCATGTTGCAGGGAGTCCTCCGGAGACGGCGGTGATTAATGGACTCTGTCATGCTGTCAGCGTCGTAAAACTAATACAGTGACAGTGGCCATTATTGTTCCCTCTTAAAGGATAGCAACGCTTCGGAGGTGAAGTGGAGGGAGCGCTCTCGCCGCGGAGGGAGTTTGGGAGTTTTCACTCTGTATTCATTGAGGCCTGACCTCCATGGAATCAAATACAAATATTTGGTTACAAACATTGAAATCAACGTCATTGTGTTGGTCTCATCACGCAGGTTGGTTGACTTTTGTAAGTCCTCCCAGTCCAGAGATCACTAGCCGTGGTTAAATTGATAAAGTGATCCAATAGCATTTCCATGCCAAAGAGCATTTTGATCAGAATATAACCTCTGTCAGTCACAAAATCTGCTGGAAATATAGCAGAGGAAGATTTTTTCTTTGTTGAGAAAGTGAATGTTTTCATTTATTAATTTGCTGGATACTCATTCAAGTCATGCGGGATCAGATCGGTCTCTTTCGACGTGGGGTGGCTACACTAGGCTTTGTTATCCTGATTGGGCTATTGTTCTGAATACTAGTGGAATGTTAGGGTCCATGTATACACAGCTAAATACATTCAGGCCTTCAGTTTTAAGACTGCAACAGAAGTGCCACAAAAATCAACTGCTGTGTGTCTGTAGGTTATCTGTGTCTCGTATGTTAAGCGCCAATGAGCTTTCGGCGCCGTTTCAGATAATATGACAAGCCCCCTAGTGATTGGTAATCCTTGAAAGATCAGCTTATCAGTCAGCAAATTTACAAAATCAGATGTAAACACGGTCCATTAAGTGGGCTTTACTTAATTATAAAGACCATCTGATCATTTAAAAAACTGACAAAGCACATTTTATCCTCATGCTTCCTATGTTGTGGCAGATTATTATGCAATACCCTGAAATGGCCTCAGGTACATTTGCATCAGGCAACCAAAAAATGCTAGCAGCTAAACATGCAACATGAAACATGAAACACGAACATGAAAAGAATTTACTAAAATATCAACAGACTGCATCAGTAACAGTTTTGACATGATGACTTCTACCCGCTGGTGTTAGCATGCTAACCAGCTAGCCCCAGCCCGTCCCCATCCAAAGCTTTTTCTCACACCATTTTACATCTGTCATTTTCATTACATGAAGGAGCTGCGCAATCAGCGACCCGTCTGCATTAAGCTGCGTAGTGACTCTCCCATCTCTGCTAGGATAAGATGCAGATGTGAACGATGTCTGTTTTCCAGTCTTGCGTTATCTGCTCGGTCAGCAATCAGCCATTGTGTCCTCTGTGTGAAACTGCAAAAAAAAAAAAAAAAACTGGCCCAGAGAGCAGTTATTTCCACTACCCAGCTCTTGCAGCACGGCATAGACGGTACAGTATGTGATCTAATGGGGCACTACCTTTATTTTAAAGTCTGAACAGGCGGATCGCTTAGAGTCGTTGCAGGTCTTTAGCTGTGTGCAGTCAGTTTGAGTTCAGTGTGAAATATGAGATTATTAAGTGTGGCACAGAAACTTCCCCTTGTTCCACCACTGCGCTCCTACAGTGCCTGTTGTGATCCGGGGCAACACTCTTCAGACTATGTGTTTTTGTTGCATTTATATTTAATGGTTCACCGCATAAGAGAGGGCTCTTACTTCAGCCTGATTCCTGCGCATCAGAAAATGAAAGCTACCTCTCTGCGGTATGTGTCGTTAGGTGTAGTGCCGAGGTATACCTCAGGAGATGGAGTTGCTGATAAAGTGCGAAATTACCACTAATAAGCGTGATTTTGAACAAGCAGTAAGGAATGAAGCGCCATAATCCCCCTAGAAAGAGCAGCGGGGGGGACATTCCACAGTGAAAGTTCCTTCGTGTGAAAAGTGCAAAAGGGAGAGCAGAGGGAGATTAAAAGATGTGATTGATGGCGTTTTGTGTAGAGTGGGTACCACAGCCTCAGTTTAATGCTAAAGATCAAATCCCAGGATCAAATGTTATCTTTTAATGTCAGGGCCAACGATGGAAGAGTGGAATCCAAGAGTGATACAGGGATCTGTCCCCGACAGCAGACCATGAATTGTACAAATTGCGGGCAAAAATTGAAAGGCATGGCTCGTTTTTTTTTTTTTTTTGTAAAAAAACCTGAGCCCTGCAACCATAGCGAGGCAGCGCGGGGAAATGCCATAATGTGATTAAACACAGAGCTTTGGGAGGCTTTGAAGAAAAAAAAAAAGTCTAATCTATCTACTGTGGAAAAAGCAAAAGGACACCCTTTTGAAATGGGGGGGGGGATTTCTCTCCATATCATCTGTTTCATGAACATAAAAGATGTGTGAGATTTATCTGGGTATTTCTGGAAGGAGTAACAGTTTCTTAGGCCACCGTTATGCACATCTGCTGTAATTGCTTTGTGACAATAGGTTCAGATACACTGCTGAGTTTACATTTGTTAGATTAATTATGGCAATTCTCCATGCAGAACCCCGCTGTTTATTAAAACAGATGTATGACACACACTGCCTCTCGATTATTCAATAGAAGAATAACTCAGGTGGAATGCATAATGGCCTCAGACGTATCACCGGGGACCGAGGCCGAGGGAAGAGGCAGACAGATGCAGCTACATTTAATGCTGAACTCCACGCGCAGAACTGAGAAATACTCGTCTGATTTGTTTAGCCGGCGTGAAAAAACATGCTGTTTAGTGTCACTATTCTTAAAACCATCTCGTCGTGATAATTTTTTAGGTGAAAATCGAATCTCGCCGTGACACCGTCTGAGTAAATATATTAAAAAAGTAGACTCATACTTCAAGTGTGTAAGCGACGAAACAAAAGGTGCATGCTGATTGAATTTGCACAGGTAGAAAAGCAGTGAGGAGCGGCATCTATTCACTGAGACAAAAGGCTGCAAATCTCATTTTCCTCCCCATTCTGCGGCGTGGAGAGGCATTCACGGGCAGCTCCCTATGAAGATCAGTCACTGTCAGGGGACATACAGGTTGTCAATTGATAATGAAGCACAGTGCTAAGGGCCTTTAGGTTCCTCGCTGTCCTAATTACACCGAGCGAGGACTCTCCACCCTTGTGTTAACATTTGATTTATTTCCTCTGACTTGTTAGAGAGGACCAGTGATAATTGTTTTCCGCAGATGAGTGTCAAACCAGAAGAATAAAACCCCTCGTTAATTAGGGGACGGACTATTTACATGTAGCAGCTTGTCGCATCTCCGCGCTGGGGGTCAAACTAACAGTGAGGTCAGCGGAGAGATAAGTCAGAGTGTGATAAACACTTTGTTCTGTTTTCTTTCAGCTCACACTTAATTAAAAGGCTTGATTAGTCACTACATTTGTTGCATTGTTTCACCCGAACAGTGCCCGGCTGCACTGTCCCTGTTAGACCTTAACAAATTAGTCAAATGTAATCATTTCCAAGATGCTGTTATTTAGAACTGTACGTGGATAAACATGGGTTGTGCTTTGTTGTCTTTATTAAGACAAAAAAAACCCAACGACATCAGATATAATACAATGCAAGAGGAACTAATTTGAGCTCTTCAAGGATTCCTCCTAAATAATGATATTATGCTAATTTTCAGGTTCATAAGTCAGGTTTTATTTGGGGGTTTTAATGTTTTAGCGCTTAAAAAACACATCAGTTTTATCATACCGTCCAGTCCTGCAGCACATTATCCCCTCTGCCTGATATGGTATGTTTTAGCAACTGTCTCTTTAAGGCCCCTCCTCCTGAATACCCGATCTGCTCTGATTGGTCTGCTCACACATGCCTGAGCCGGCATTGCTGACAACAACAGAGCAGCTGCAGCGAATCAGTTCTTGCGAGCCAAACTAACAGCGAGGCATAAATTGTGCAAATGCGTGACACGGGAGGAAGTGCAATGTCACAAAGTCACCGAATTAAAGGCAGGACAACTGACGAGGCATTTCATGAGCTATGTTTTCTGTGGGAGAGAAGAGAGACTCGCGTTTTGACACAACCCTGACAATCGCTGCTAAGTGAGGTGTGTGATAAACAGTCAATGAACCTTCACCGACGTTGCAATATTGACCCGAAGATCAGTCTCAATCAGACTTACTCGGACACAACAGCTTTTAGGTTTTGAAATAAGCGTCAACAGTCTGACCCAAAGCTTGGGTGTTTTTTTTTCAGAAATATATTTTTTCAAAGCAACATTTTCCAGATGAGGCAGCATAAACTGGATAACTGCTGTGTTAGGAAGTGTAAACAGCAGCATGACACTGAGATGCCTTTATCAAAACCCTCCTCATGGTGAGCTGAGTATCTTTCCAGCGAACCAGCAGCTACACGGGCTGTGATGTGCTCAAATAAATTCACCGTCGCTATCAGTTATTTACTTTGTGTGTCTAATGCACTGAAAACAACGCTGACTTTTTTCCCTTTTTATGTCTGAAGGCAGCACATCACAGTTCGGCGGTAAAAATAACCCTCTTAATACTGTTGAGAAGTTTTACGTAACTGCAGGTTTATTTTTATTGCACATTTGAGTGAAATTAATCCGCTACTTGCTTTTCATTTATGGTCCAGCGTGGAGCGATTTTTAAAAAAAAAAAAATTTTTTCCATATGGGATTGCGAAACGAAACAGTCAATTACCGAGATACGCGGGGTCTCTGACTCTGCCTTTTGTGGGGGAAAGACTCATGCAAGAAATAGAAAAGTATTGGATCCCCTGAACAACTTAATCCCTGACATAATCCCCCAACTTTAATTTAGTGAATTTCATGTTCAGACAAATAAAGCCACACAGGAATCAGAGCTGTTTGATTTAGCATTACCCAGCAGGAGAGGGGAGCGCGTGTACAAGTGCCTCCAATATAATGTCTTTTGTGTTGCCGCACTTGATGTCCTTCACACCGACGATGCGTCTGCCTTTGTGTCACAAAGCGTTACCGCAAGCAGCCACACCTAAAGCGGGAGGATATCGCCTGGTTGTTGCAGGCAGACGGCGAGATGCTGAGACCCCGTCTGGCGTAAACCAGGCTTCGCGGAGGCTTTCAGAGCATTTTAATTCTAAACATATTCCACAGCTAAAAAAAGCAACTGAGCGCTTGCGTGTACGTCGGTAGCTTGATCTGGAAAAAAAGCGGGCTTGGAAAAGGATTAGAGGAGATTATGGTCCGATGAAAAAAAAAACATAAGCACTTTAAACTTCCCCTAAATCTTTAAATGAGCGAGATCCAACAATTACAAGAGCAGATAATAAGCTGAGGTTACACTTCGGCCTTGCTCCACTAAAGGTGTTATTCAGGTTAAGCTGTTTACATGAACCTTTGGTCTGCTAAGACTGATTATCCCATTTGTCATGAATAAACCATTTAATAGACAATTATGTGAAGTGCTGTGTTCTCAGTCCACACAGGGGTGTAGGTTTGATTGATAGGTAGGGAGGCCCCTGTGAAGTCGGAGGTTCTTGGAGTTTCTATCATTTCTATGCATGGACAGCAATATTGTGTTGTGCTTTCCATACTAATGGCAGCAGTATGAATTAGATGTGTTCCATAAATTGCTGCACCATTATTTACCTAGCCTGCATCCTTTTTCAAGTATTCTTGATTGTCTATAATGACAGTCGCAAAAAAAAACAAAAAAACTTCTCCAACGTGATAAGTTGCCTGACGGGCAAAACTGAGGGCGAAAAGTCTCGCAGGCACTCACTTCTGCTCATTAAACTTAATTGCTTGGAGTGCACAGTCATAGCTAATGAGCGCTCCAACATTTTGAACAACTCCTCCCTCTGATCCGGGTTTAGGCGGCAGGACAGTCGAAGGATGCCGCAGTGTAGAAAATAAACTCAAACTGTAAATCTGAGATGGACGAAAAAAAAAACAGGATTTTGACACGTCCACCCTCACCCCAGCGAAAATTCCACCCTTTGAGTGCACGAGCAAAGAAAGGATGAAAAGGTGCAGCGGCCCACTCAGTGTCTGGCACATGGGGAAGAACCTTTGATCCTAAATTGATGATATTAAGCGAACATTGGACGTTTTCTGCAAAAGACCAAACTGTGAGGTGGAAGGAATGAGACGTGTATTTAGATGCCACAGTGACCAATATGATATTAGTGTTTTGTTTTTTTTGTTTTTTTTTATCTAATACGCTTCTTAGTCAGCCCCTCCGTGGTTTCTTTCTTCTAACCGAGTTACAATGTTTACTTGAATTGTTCCAAAACCATGTTACTCCTCTGTAGATGTAAACAGTCGCTAACGGGATTTACAGACCGGGAGGGGAAAAACAGTCTGAGGCTCAACACAGAAATTTGCCAAAAAATAAAAAAGATTAGTAAACAAATTTTAAACTGTATGTTGACAGCACTTTTCGCCACTCAATAACATTATGATGCATGATGTGTGACTTGTCATGCTACAACACAGCGTCGTACAACAAAAAGGTAAAATACTGCAAATAAGCTGAAACTGTTTTAAGGCCACACTGCCCAGCCCTGGCTAATCATAATCTCTCTATTTTATGCAAGGAAAGCTGTTTTTATGGTGAAGTGCTGAGGATGAGTTCAGGGTTCCGGTGCAGTCTGGTTGTACGGCAGTGGATACTTCCGCATCTGTTGTCAGACTGCGGAAGGGTGAAGGACTGCAGCTGGGGTTGCAGTCGTCTTTTAGCATTGCTCGGGAACTGTGCAGAAAAGTGTCAGTTCCAGAGTCTGTTGGGGCCCATGGCTAAAACTCAGTGTTCATCAACAGAAAAATTCCATCTTGAATTAATAACAGCAACTTCGACATTGGCAGATTGTAAATAACTTATTATAAGGCGGGCGATTTCATTTATTCAGCTTATTTCTCAGGGACAGTGCATGATAATGATAATTATTGTGAATATGGCAATAGCTAAGAGACCAGTATTCATTTGCAGTCTCTGGCCAGGTGTAAAGTTGGCAACCCAAACATGGTCGCTGTCAAATGTGCCAATATGAGTGTCCATCGGGGTGCCTCTGTTCATCCAGTTCCTTTTTTTTTTTTGGAGGGGGGGGCAACAAACATTTGCCTGGTTTCCCTATTCTGATGGTGCAGGCACCTCGCTTCACTGCTATCTCAGGATGATCTCCACTCTGCGTTACGTGTGGTGTCTGTGTGTGAAAAATGTACGAGACAGTAATATGAATGTGCGTGTTACCTGTTTTACAGCTTCACAGAAGGGGCTCCTCTATTCAATAAGGTGGTTACGGAGGCATCTATAAAACTGTACATACATTTGGGAAGTCTTTACCGTGCTGCATGCTTCAATTTTTATTATTATTGACCACGACTTTATTTGTGCTAAATGGGTTTTAATGCCTGTTTCTCGAGTAGCTATCAATAGTAAAGATCCATATTGCAGTTTTAAGACTCAGACGTGTCCATAGGCTCCCCTGCTGAGACATCTCCCCCTGCAAACCTTAATCAATAATCTCTGTTGGACATGATTTTTTTTTTTCCTGTTCCTTATCCCAATATGGACACAAATACATGGACCTTGCCCGTGGAACTGAGTATTGATTGTTTGTACATTAATCTCTCAGCAGTCAGACCGGGCGGCGATCATGAGACGAGTGGAGGTTAATGCTTATTGCATGTTTCCTCGCAGGGCTACGACGACGGGTATGGTGGTGAATATGATGATGAGAGTTACGAAGCCTACGAGGATAACTACAGCAATCAATCAAAGAGGTGATGTTTATGCACGCGCACACACACATGCACACACGCCGCACATACAGCAAAGCAGTTCAGTCACCATCCGTCTACTGTTACGATACAACCAGTGAAAGATGCACTGGGACCAGCTGTCTCACTGCTGTACAGTACATTTCAGCGTTTCACATGTTTATTATTAATAAGTCAAGACCTTCACTTTTTTCTTGCTCGCAACATCTTGTCTGAACTATGAATAAGCTTCTTGTATATTTGTAATAAGCCTGGTGATGTTTATATTTGTCTCATAGTCAACAATTCCCATGAAAAGTTTATCTGGAGCCTGAGATATCATGTTTCCTTTCATCACGATACAATATTCTATCGGTTCTTTGGACGATACAATATTTGCCGATCTGCCACGATATGATCTGGATTGGAATCGATACAGAGACCTGTGATCGATATGGGACAATTCAACACAGTCAAGTTATATTTATATCAGCTCACAAAATAAAACATAAAGCAAAGGGAAGGAGTCGAGGAGGGGTGGAAACGGTGACACAGTCGTGCCATGGGGGATTTCAAAATAAAGGCGTATCTTCATGATGTTTGAGTAACATTTGCCCAGCTGTTTTTAGAACACTACTGAGCCTCACATTGTTTTGTTTTGTTCATGATAACTACCGATAATGAGAAATACTTGAACAAAACTATTCATTTTCTGTTTTTACTTCATGAATATCATGATTCTTTGTGCCATACAATTTCATTGTTGTACAAAGGCGATTAAATTTACACCAGTAAGCAACGTGGGCACTGTAGTTAATCCCACCTACCCCGACTCCCTGCAGTAAATACTCTCAAGAGCAACAAATGTGTTTTAATCCACACCTTAAAATAATCCCCCACAAATGCACTATTTACTCCTGTTAGAGTAACGTTTGCCAAAAACTACAGTGCCCAGCTGTTTAAGAAAACCACTGAGCCTTTTTGTAAATCAAGAAACATATATATTTGTTATTCATTTTTATTCTTGTGTTATTATTGTGTCTTGAGCGGGAATCAATGGGCTCTAGGCTGAGTGACCCAGACAGCAAGTGGTTGGAAAGTGTTCAGAAAGATGGATGAACACGTTGTTGGTTTTGTTCTATAGTTTCTGACTAATGTTTCCACTCTGTCTGATTTAGCATTTCAGAATATTATGAATATGGACACGGACCCAGTGATGAATCCTACAACAACTACGGTAAGAACACAGCTTGTGTTGTGTTTAGCAGAAAGGTTTTTCAAACATCGCAGTCTTTGTAACGTGTAAATAACTTTAAATTGTTTAGTTTGGTAAAAGTGCAGATGTCATTATCACAAATTTAAAATCACCAAATGTATCTCTGGTTCTGGCGTCTCTGTTGTCAGGATTTGTTGACTTTCTCAGTGGAAATGCAGAATCTTTTGCATCCAAAGGCTAGGGAAATTGTGATTTTTTTCAATTTGTAAGTTCAAACAATGGTGGGTTATTCGAAAAAACAAAATAATTCATCATAAGTCCGGCAGCATCAGCATGGTTTCTATTTCTATTGCAACATCAGTGTACAGTGACTGCACTCCTCCCCTGAAACGTTTCCTGGTGCCAGACATCAAGCCAGTAGTATTTCGCATTAACATCAGCAACCTGCTTCTGTTGTTAAAGATAATTAGTCACATCTGTGGACACAGTGTAGGATCCTAAAAACAAACTTTTTCAGGAAACATCCATGGACCCTCTTCGAATTAATTCCTGAGAAGAAGAAAAAACAGTTTGTCTTGGCCACATAATCCTGGCTGCTGCTTCGCTGATATTTAAAAGATGTTTCACAGCAGAGAAACAAAGGAAAAAGCCTCGTGGTTTCAGCCCACTTCTAATCATCCTCACCCAGGGAGCCGCTCCTGCATGCATCACCCCTCCTACCTTTTCTGGCTACGAGCTGTTTTTGCCTGGAACAGTAAATGTGCCAGTGGAAGCTCAGGGGGCTAACCGATGCCCGTTGTAAAAGGTGGAGTGTTTTGCCATTTGGATGCGTGCCGCCGTTGGCTTATTCCAGGAGAGCTGCTCAAAATTTTGTGTGTATCTCCGAAACACCGACTGTTTATAATGTAGCTTTGTTTTTTTTCCCCACATTTTCTACAAGGTTGCATGAGCAAAAACAGTCCTTGCATTTTCCCAAACCGACTTCAATTCGAGCAAAAAGGTCGAAAAGCACCAAAAAAGAGTTACAAGGTTGTCACATGGCAGCTGGGTAGCGATAAGCCGGTCGCCACAGCGGGTTTGCAGCCTCATTCATTTTCAGCACGATGAATTGTGCACTGGGGTGTTGAGGTCGGACCAAACCAAAACCAAGGGGCCAATGATTTGATTTTCTGCTCCATAAACACTTTCTTATTTGGAAGCGGAGCAATGTGGCATGCAGCGGCGGCGGTGGGCATCTCTATGTGATTTGGCCCCATAAGGAAGGAGCCGCTGACAGTCAGCGCTGGTCCAACAGAGGGCAGAGAGCTTATGAAATTAATTTTCCGTGGAGGAAAGCCACCATAGTACCTGGGATGGAATTTGCTTGCTTGAATTTTTTTCTTGTCTTTGGTTAAATGGACCGTAAAAGAGAACAGTGTGGGACGCCGTTGTGACACGAACCTTGTGTTTTAACCGTTTTGTTTTCCCGCAGAGGAGGAGTGGCCGACCACCCGTCCCAGCCTCAAAGCCCCAGTTTTACGGCTGACAAGAGGGGGCTACAGAAAACATCCCTATGGTAGATACTGAAGGTGCTCCAGACACGTGACCTCCGATTTCAAAACTATTTATATATTTTTTAAATCCCTCATGAAAAAAAAAAAAAAAATGTTGTAACATTTTGCTTTTTTTTTGTTTTGGTTTGGTTTTTTTGTCCGTCTCCTTCAGAAATCGAAATAAAGAATAACCCCGTAAAGCACATTAATCCACAAACGTTAACATTATTGCAGTATTCAGATTTCACTCGGAGCCTTCGTTTTGAAAATACGGAGAGGAAATGAAAAAGAGGCTCTCATCCAGGCTCACTCATGTACAGGAAGGTTGTTATTAAAATCGGCTGTTTATAAATGCCCTTCATTTCACCTCGATACCCCCGATAAACTGTAGGTATTTCAGATTTATTTATTTATTTTTTTGCTTTCTTGAGTTACATCTAAGATTCTGACAAAATGAGTTTCCATGTATTGCCTTCGATGCAGCGATTATCAGGGGTTAGGGCCAATCTGTGCTGTCACCACTCACTCAAGCTACGCAGGTAACTTCGCGATCAGACAGCGCTGGCAGCATCCTCTGTGTTTCGCTTCATTATGTGTACAGTACTCCGTGGCCCTGTGGGTCAGTGTCACAGAAAACATCGTCAGAGTTGTCAGGCTCGGGGAGAGAAAAACAATCTGACAAGCCTTTCTGTCGGGGCATCGGGGGACATCCCATGTCAGTTGTCTTCCACTCTGAGGCCATAGAAGAAAAAGAAAAAAAAAACAAACAAGCAAAAGTCAAATATGTATCTAATTTTAGGCTTCTATCTTTGTAGACCTAGCTTTCTAGATATTAACGTGTTGACAGAATACGCACCACAATCCCGATTTAGCTCGTTGTGATGAAGACAAAATTACTTTACAGGCTGGATGTGTCTTTAACCGGCTGCAGAGCAAAGGTGACGCTGCACTTGAACGTTTGAATGAATCCCTCCTCAGCCTCCGTCACCCTCCCTTCAGAAGTTCACTGACCGATCTTTATACTGATTAATCCCTTGTAGCGAAAAAAAAAAAAGGAGCCACGTGAGATTCAGACTAGTTCGTTCAAGACACATTTCTTTTACAAATATGTGGAAAAACTTTACTAAGAGCATCACAGATAGATGGAAAATTGTTTGAACTGTAAAGGTTAACATCACATTAACATCAGCTGTAACTTTATAATGGCTATCCAAATAAGGTTACATTTAATCATTCAATTCAATCCTATTTCCATTTTTTACATTGAGTGCCCTCACACCATAGTTACAGGGGACAGTGGTTGAAATCTTCCCCCTTTAAGACTCTCATACGTCAGTGACCCTCATACATTTTTCTAATATTTCATCTTCAGCTGTGGCAGTTTCTTATGTGGCATTCCTGGTATTATCACAACACCATTTGCCATTTAACTGATTAAAAACTTACGTTATCAATCAAGTCATCGAATGTAAAAGAACACAGTATCATTACCTGGCCACTAGTGGTTCTTTATAGGCTAATAATAGCAACCTGTAATAATACGCTGCCAGTCTGTACTGATGTTAGAGGAGCTGCACCGATTTCAGCAACTTCGCTGCTGGACTTAAGTTATATTTCGGGCCACATATGCATTCAGCATTGGACTGTTTCAAAATACAGGACAATCAGCAACCGATCAGTAATAACACTGCGATATTAGCTAACTAGTAAGACATCGACACATCAGCAAACTAGCAGTGGTTGTTTTAATGCTTGTTACAAAGAAAAGGACCATGAGACACCTCTATCCAAACAAGGCCCCGTGTCGATCTGCAGCAGCTTGCTGTTTTTGGTTGCATGACTTGCAAAAATTCATTATCGTGGTGACAGACAGAGAAGCACACGCCGCTCTGAACACAATTGACCTGATAAAACCGGATTAAAGGCAACAGATGGAAACCAAACCCCTCTCCAGAATGGGAGACCTGAATACAAAGTGACTAAATGATCTAGCTTTTCCTTTTTTCTTTCTTTTTCCTATTCTATATATGAAAATGTTGAATGTTCAAAATCAGTCCTCAAGTTTCTCCCCCATAACTGACTGCTGAAACTGATTCATGACGACTTCATGGCAACATGGAGTGGACACCGCAGACTAAAGTTAGCCTAAGTTACATTGTGATTTATCAAATTATATAAGATGTGAGATCGTAATCGTGCAAAACACATTTTTCTTTTGTTTGGGTTGGGAGCAGTCGGCAGTATACAGTGTGTGATTTATAATGCGTGCTTTGTTTTTTGTGTGTAATCTGTATTTACATAAAGCATTTAATAAAAACAACATAAACCTCAATGCAGTGTGTAAGACTCTCTAAATAGGTGGCTATGAAGCAATAAATTGATTTTTATTCATTTTTTTAATTTTTTCTTTTTTTCTTTTTGGACACTGAGACCATTTAACATCTGGTAACAGCGAACCTGCTTCACAAAGAAAGCCCACCAACCTGTCTCCAAATGACACGTCTGTTAAATAATTTATACTCCTGCTCGATCGTCCTTGAATCTTTGATCACCTTCTTATTTAAAAACTAATACATTTCTTTTCTTAATCCATTTTCTGAAGTTTTACATCATTAAACAGACACTGATTGACTCTGAGAATGATATGGAGTTAAAAGAGGTAAGAAGTCCTCGTATATTATCATAATAATGTCACTCACTGGCTCGTGGAGGGCATAATGGACCATACAGGATGTAGATATTCACCCTCTGATAGTGTGTTATTGCTGAATGAAATAAGAGCGACCTGCAGTGTCTCATCAATGTCTCTGCTAACCTCTCTCTGCATTTCTGTCATTTTTAACCCGAGGAAAGCTGTACATGCACTGTAACCCTCCGTGCTTTAAACCCCAAAGCTGAAGCCTATTTTAAGCGATTTGGATTCTCTTTTGTGATTAGTACACCTGAAGCCTGGCGCTCATTAAGAGTGTAGATCACGGGACTGAAAAGGAAGACTAAACACTAAGCAGGTAACCCAAATAACGATAACGCTAGTTTAATCTTCAAATTGCTAACTTCCACTTAAAAAAAAGTAAACCTGCCCTGTTTAACGCCAAATAAATGCCTGTTGAATTAAAATTCTCCTAAATAGCCCATAAGGAACTCAGCTAAACTGTGATAAAAGAAATAACACGTTTTAATAAAAGACGCTAAAATAATGACCGGGAAACTAAAACACATCACATTAGTGATATAAATAAATTTCCAAAAAAAAAAAAATTTTGCTCAAAAACTTCCTCATAAATATTCATGATATTTAAACTGGTTTACTTTTTTCACAGTGATGAAATGTAATGACTGTTCTGTATTGCATGCGGTCTGTCAGTCTGTACTTTATTATTGGTGATGCAAAAGGGATGACACGTTCTTTATCACAGCGTTCTGTTTTCTCCCCACAGACAAAGAGACACACTGTTGTGTGATTTGGTCAGAGCGGGGAGGGAGGTAACAGGTGAGTCCGTGTCCTTCTGATAGTTCTCTTACTGTTGTGACGGTTTGTAGTGAGCCTACATGCAGCGGGGTCCAAACACCTGACACCACAAGTCCAGATACTTCTTTTGTGTACGAAGGAGTTTCAAATGTAATAATATTTCTGGCAATTATGTGATCATATCAGCTTAAAAATTGGAGCGACAAGTTGAATCTTCGAAAAACATGCTGTTATTTTGCTTCCTCTATCCCCTCTACTATTATTTATTATAATTCTGTAACATGTTTGTTAGTTTCCTTCCCTGTTTTTCAAAAATGTGACTGTGCCTCGGCAGCACATGTAAAATCTTATTCCAGTGAAGGCTCTTCAATTGACTACAATTCAACAATTTAGTGGATATAAACAAGGCGACACAGAAGTAGATGCATTCATGTAAATCACAGTATTTCTAGTCACCAGTGGTCGCTACTAATTACTTTTCACTTTAACTCTTAACATTTACATGAGCTATAATTAACATTAAGTCAGCAGTTTTACCTCATTTGTCCTCCTTAATTTATTTCGTTTTCCAATTAACCAGCAAAGACTTTACATTCTGACTCAAACCAAACGTCTTAAATCAGACAGGGAGCGGGTTCATGTGTATGGTCGTGATAAGGAGTAGTATCTCCTCGTGGCTTAATGTGTGCACACTGTTAACGGATTGGAATCTAATTTCCATCTCGCGGCACATTCCCATGAATCCCCCATTAAGGCTCATTTACATCAGCCACAAGTAATGCTGTGTGCAGTTTTTGTACCTCTGACGCCTCATTAAAAACACAATAAAGCGTAGATGTGCGATTAAAATAATGGAAAGGAAAGAGATAAAGGCAACAGAATCTTAGTGAAACTGCAAAGCTATTAGAAGTCATTAATCATATGGTTAGTAGAACAGCACAGTAGTTACTTTATGAGGCTGGCTTTGAAGAGAAAATGTGCGATACGGTTTAGATTAATATAATAAATACAATTATGATTACAATTCGGAGCGTAGAAACAACAAACTGAAGCCCATTTAGGAGGTAGAAAATGACTACACATGCATAACTACTATTGCAGACCTTATTTTCTGTCAGACAATGTAATTTTTTTTTTTTTTTTTTTATTCCCTCCGCACCAGCTTTTATTTGCATCTTTCCTCTCTGCCGTCTCCATAATAAATCCTATTTGTATGTATTTCCTCCCCAAACCTGTGTTTCATATCTGTGCAAATGCAGCTACACTTAATCCCTGCGGACAGATACGTGCTGACCCATTCATAATTCATGCCCCTCTCCTCGCCGTTTCTCCAAAGGTGCAATTCGTTTTTTGAAAACGCATTCAAAGGCATAGCGGCTTAATTGCACACTCGCACTGACGATGCATAACAAGATTTATGAACAAAGCCGACCCAGAAATGCGAGATACAGCATCAACAGTTGTTTCTGTTGAAGTTATGAATATATATTTCTCCTGGAAGACTGCGAGACATCAGGATTTTTTCATTTGTTACGAGCACAAAGACGCCATTTCCTCGCGCTGAATTATTCTGTTTACCGTAATGTAACAAATCTGTTGACTGAAGCTGTCATCGGCTGTGACTCCGAGGCGAAGTCGCTTTCTTTTAAGACAATGAAACAACCTTCCATCTGATCGTGAAATAAGCCAGCGCACAGAAACTTTACTTCCCAACGTAGACCCAACGTCGCTATCTTTTAATCTTCGTTCTCTGACAGGAAAATGTGTCATCAAGAGCACAGAGTTGGTCAACAGTCAGCCGCAAACATTTTTTACAGTCTCGGGCACCACAAGAAGGAGTCGCGCGTGCCTTGAAGTTATTCCGAGCTTGCGAGACAAAAGAGATCAATTGCTGCGAAGGAAACATCAATTTAATTAAGGAACACGTTCAGGAGGAACAATCTGTTTTTTGGCTGGAAACAAGATAACTGTGGAGTTAATGAAAAAACTTTTCATCTAGAGTTAATGGAACAAATGTTGCATTTGAACCGGGATAAAAGTGTGGCAGCCTCCATTCGTCTCCAGTGGGCTTTGTCATATGTCATTATATAATGATGGCCCGGCTGTCTGAACAACATACAGAACACTTCTAACAACAATAAATAAATAAATAAAAAGAGCATTTGCGTCTGCCTTATCTCCCAACTGGTGGCCGAACAGCCGTACATTGTTGCGGATATCTCACTGTGCTGTTTGCTTGTATTGTACAATTACTAGACAGCCAAACTCTGCAGTACTGCAACATGACTCACTAATACTTGTGCTTCTTTCCAGAGCAGCAGGCACGAGAATCCGCTCCCAGAGGACTGAGGATTGTACTCAGCCATCAGACATGTGCGGGCCCGTCATCAGTCAGGGAAGTATAGCTTGGTACGTGTTTCAACTTGGTTTCCGTAAAGCAAAAGAGTTTTTTCCTCACCGAGCTGGAAAAGTGCATCGTTCACACTACAAATTTATCATCGGACTTATATATCTGAAGGGTGGAGTTACATGCGATATGGCTGACAATCCAGTGACCACAGTTCAGAACTGTGTGTCGACATTTGCGAGTGTGAAGCCCCTGGATATTTTTAAGGGGGAGACATTTTACGCACATTTTTCGGTTCATCGTTTTATTTTGGGTTACCACTAGAATATGTTTAACTGCTGTAGTGCTCAAAAACACTTCACTATTCTCATACTGTACCTGGCAAATCTGGCAGCAAAACAGGAATCCAAGAGTGCAAAAACCAAACCAGAGTACAAACCAAGCAGACAGAAGGAACACGGGCAGCAACACAGGACACAGGGCCGGGGAACAGTTGAGAAACGCAGACAAATCAACTAGGAGTGAAGGAAAAAACTCTGACTTACAAACACAGCCTGACTAACTAATGAAAAACCGGTGAGCTAGGAAAAGGGCGGGAAATAGACAAAGACAGGAAGTAGAAAGGAAAACATAACACATGAGGACACAGACTGCAAAATAAGACAAGAAATGACTAAAACGGCAAACCATGACACCATAACATGATCTCTTCCTAACCCCAACCAAGTCATTTGTTTTGCAGAAAGTGCCTTGCCAACAACCTGGCGATTGGGCGATCACAAAATAAACAAGACAAACGGATCACAGTGTCTTACGGTATACTTTTTCACTGCAGTTGTCTCAGGATAAATTATTGTAGAGCAGCAATGAGCAACAAAGTGCTGTTTATCAAATAAATATGAAGAAAAACAAAACAACATTTCTGGGGAATATAAAGCAGCTCAGACATACAGTATGTATAAAAGGAGGGATTTGTGTTATTCAGGGAGGATTGTTGACTAAATCCAAGTCTAAATATGAGGGGAGACATGGTGAACTGTCTAGAATAAACCGATGAGGATTAAATAGCTGTAATTAGAAATATTTGTAAATGGGCCCAATTTATATCTCTTTTTCTGTCCTAGGTTCCGGTCTGTGACTTGTGCTATAAAACCATCTCCCGTGTTTATTTGCACCTAACGGTTGGAAGTGCTCGCTGTTGCTGAAAACTCTGTTTATGCCAGTGATGTTCGCGCAGCACTTTGCCAGAAACACTCTCAGATCCATTTTCATAACAAGTCCGCCGCCAGCTCCGCCGCAGCCAAGAGCTGGAGTCCCAGAGCCTGCGCTGGATGTTGATGCATTTCTTAAAGTGAATGCCGCAGATAAAGACTCTCACATTCAGATTACAAAAAGGATTTCAGAAGAAAAAAAAAATAAGAAGTCATCACGCGCCGTGCATTTTTCTGGTTTTGCACTAAGAACAGGGGTCTAAGATGCTTAAATAGACTTTGCTGCCGTCTCCACATGTCTGCACCATTAGTGCTCACATGGACCCGCAGTGATTCTAGCCCATTTGGCAGTGGTGGGCTGCAGCCTCGAGCGCAATAAAAGAAGAGGCAGCTGTTTGTTTTGTTGCGTTGTGCCAAGTTGATCACCTTTGGCAGCGTTGTTTATGCAGCCACAACACTCTTAATAGAATCCACATTAGTCCGTTTAGTGAAAGTGCGCATGCATCTGTTCCAGTGGAGAAATAAAGATAAATTCTGTTTACTTTTTTTCTTTTTTGCATGGCACACAGAGATGAATGTGGAGTTGGAGAGGAAAGATGATGGAGGAGAAATGAAGATGGCGTGGACTGACGAATGACTCCCAGGTGAGGACGTGATCTTGTGTGTCTGCTGTTACGTTTCACAATTAGAATAGCACACATGCATCTCTCTGCTATTTGCAGTTTAATCGATCAGTGTTTTATGAATATACTTGAGAGCTCTGTCAGATTTTATCGTCCAATCCAATGGGAGCAAACGACTTTTTAAAAAAATTATTTTCTTCGTTTGGACCTTCTAAATGTCTTTATAGCTACTGAGAGGTCGTGTTTCACATTCCACTGTAACAAAGGTCTTTCAGGCAGCTTCTCCTAATGGATGTTTTTTAAACTGTTAATTTTGGCAGTCATAGACTCTCAAATGACTGGATTTGACATCAGCTTTTAAGTTGTACTGTGGAAAAGCTATTAACTGATCTGTCCTTGAATCCGTTGGAGTCTTAGAGAGTTCCAGCAGAGTTCGCACTAACTATTTCTACATTAGAGTTGGTGACTAGCGCTGTTTCTCTACTGGCACTTTTGGCCGCGCCAAGTCAGACTGAGTGATGCTGATTTGCAGGACACGAGGGAAAGACATTTTAAGAAGTCAGTGCGTCCAGCTCTTAGTAACTATGTAGCCTCTAACTTAATCTCCTTCGCTCCTCTCGTCCTCTTTAATCTTTCAAACATCTGCGATGTTGTGCTGTTTCACTGTGTTCACTTTCAGCTGTTTCAGGAGTCATGTTAGGTTACTGCTGGTGAAAACACAGCATTTCCTGTATTGCTTAATCGTAATAAAAGCCTTTAAATTTCGAAATAACAGGGGGCTTTTATTGTGAAGAACTTACAGTGAAGGAAACGTGTTTGTAACTGAATTAGTGGAGCCATTTTGTTTGAGGTGATTCTTCCATAGCACTACAGGGGTCGAGACAACCGCGTTGTTGCTTTAAGACACACCTTGAAGCAGGTAGCTCAGTTGGGGTGGAAACGCAAAATCCCGGCCATGCTGCCATGCAATTATGATGCACTGACTTATTCTATATCTATCTATCTATCTATCTATCTATCTATCTATCTATATATATATATATATATATATATATATATGTATACACACACAGAATGCCCCACAGAATGCCCCTTTAAATCACATTTATTTTTCAAAGTAGCTGTGTACTTTCAAAATGTATCATTTTGTCCATTTGTTGAGAGTGAGAACATGTTTACAGTCACAAAACATGACATTTTTAACCGGGGTTAATTGTGAAATTGGTAAATGTTACAGTAAATGTAAATCAACAGCCAGCATCTAGTTAGCTTAGCTTAGCACAGAGATACATGAAGAAACTGATAGCCTGTCTGTAGCTTTATATGTACTGTACAAACATCACAGTGGCCCGAATGTTCTCACTGAACCGGCAGCAAGAGAGTTACATGAATATGCATTGCTAGTTTTTCATCTCAAATCGTATAATTATATTGGTCCTAAGTCATGTCCTACATCGTAATGTCTTTGTGTGTTCAATGACTTTGTGATGAGGCAGAAAAGAAGAAAAACCTTTATAAATATGTATGATTGAATATGGAGGTTGCAGACTTGAGTTGATACCAACACGTTCTGCAGGCATGTAATGACACCATCTGCTTGTGGGTTCAGATCGGCTGAGACAGAGTCATCCTCAGATATGCAACACGCTGTACTCGCTAATTCAGTCAGCGTCTGTGTGAACAAATAAAAGATGGCTGCGAGCTCTTCGGTGCCAGCTCTCATGCTTAGCGCCTTGTTTTCTCCAATGATTGCACCTATTTGTTCTTAACAAGACAATAAAAGCTCATTTGAAAAAAGGTTGAGGTGAGAGTGAGGAGGACTGTCTCCCTCCATCTCCATCCCAAGGACGGGCTGATTGTCTCTGGCTAAAAGCCGCATCTCCATACAGATCGTCACCCTGAATGTCAGATGTGTGTTGACAGATTATAACTGAGGGATTCATAAAGAGACAGCCAGTGGATCGGGGGGAATAAGCGCACTGCATTTGATGCGCGCCAAGACAAAATGTCAGGCTCGGGGCTCGCTGCATATACAAACTACAGTAGAGCACACCAAGGACACAGTGTCATTTGTCATACATCCTCAGGATCAATTCAGATAGATAACAACATGCATGTCACATCATTACATAGACTGACAGGAGCAGTTGGATATTTTTGGAAATTTGAGTTTCATCAGAGGATTAAGCTCACCGTCATATCTGTCCCTTAAGCACGAGACAGTCCTTTTAGCGTGTAAGCATTCTGAAATAATCAGTAAATTAATAAATAATAAATAGTCCATAAAACTTGTGCTTACACTTCTTTTATGTCGGGATTAAAGGTGCAATATGTACGACTGTGGAATTCATAATCAAAACAACAGGACAGGCCAGGCCAGGGCTAGCTGGTGATGCATGCTAACTTCAATAGAACGCCTCTTCAACATAATACTCCTTACAATTTTTTCCCACTTCATCAGAGCTAAGCTAGCAGTTTCAATCTGTTTCCACTCTCTATGCTAATCTAAAAAAAAAAAAAAAAAAAAAAGCCCTCATAATCAGTGTACAGATATGAGAATGGTATCAATCTTTGCATCTAATTCTTGGCAAGAAAACAAGTGTGTATATGTCCCAAAATGTTCAGATGTTCTTTAAAGGAGACATATTATGCTCATTTTTGGTTTCATGATATTATTTCAGGTTACTTCTAAAGAGGGTTTACATGCACAAGAACATTTACAAAAGACTATAGGAAAGGAAAATAATATGTTTACTATGTCTCCTTTAAAATGTTTTCATTTCCTTAATGCCTTGCTTCTTTTGGACTCTAAGTGTTTGTTTCTCCTTTCTTTTTTTCTCTGTGTTGCAGGTTGTGTTATGAAGACAACAACAAGTCATATTCCTGGTGGACAATAAAACGTTGAACTTGTACTAAAGCATTCAAGTGTGAAAGTCTATCCCATATTAAATATTTGCAGCAGAAAAAAAGGCACTTTAGCCAGCTTCCAATGTTGGAAATATATTTTAATATATTAACTCACGTCTGTTCATAGCCTAAAGTAAAAGCACTTAACACTGGAAATATATAAGAAAATGTGAACCGCACCTTATTATAGCCGTGTTGTCATCTGGCAGCTGCCGTCATTACCAACCCATAGTGCGCCCCGTGTCTGTTCCCAACTCACTAATAAATGGTTCACTTAGTGCTGCCAACACGAACATGTTAGTTCATTAAACAAGTCGAGCCCACTGCTGGCGCTCTGGCCAACTGTCACAGCTACTTTACGAGCCCAACCTGCCACTGCCGCCGGAATACACTTCAGCAGCCAGTCGCAGCTCACACCTCGTGTCATCTTCCGAGTGGCAGCCATAATGAACGCCGCCGTCTGCCGCTCTACATATAGCACCCGGTGATTAACGCTTGAGATTAACAGGAGCGATTCGAGCACATAAATGTTGATGTTTTTTCTTTGTTTTGTTTTTTTCTGAAGTTGTTTACCCGTATTTGATTTCCAGAACAATAAATCGATCACCCCTCGAATCAGGCACATCTCAGCTCATCTTGAACAGCTTGCGGGGCTAATGAATCAGATCTGATGCGGAGAATCATCCATTGCTGATCTTTTGGGGCGGAAAGGGATTTCATTAATCTGCTCAATTGGGCTGATTTCATCAAAACATGCACCCCTTGATGCTGGCATTCGTTTAATTCCGTTTGCTCCGTGACATCCACTCCACGCAGCCTGTCAGACCGGCACGGCGTTTATCTTCCTCGATATCACTTGATCTAAATATTGGAAACACAAAGGCACCAAAGTGGGTCAGGATCTAGGCGAGCACCCAGAAAATGCTCGATGGTGCAAAACAGTGCATGGTGATAACTCTAACACACAGCATTCCCCCCCCCCCCCCCCATAGCCAGGGACGGATACCTGAGCAAACTCGGCTCTGTTTAGACAGCTGCTTGATGAGCCAGAATAGAAAACGAGGGGCTTATAATCACCCGAGTCTGAAAGGGCCTCTTCACTGGCGGAGAGCACTTGTGATGAAATGGTGCGCGGAGTCCTTGATGCGTTTTGATGATTTCCATGTCGTTTCCCCTTGTGTCGGCAGGCCGGGATCTAAGCCAGGTGACAGAAGGTGAGGATGTAGCTTGAGCTGCGATTTCTGAAGAAGTTGTGTGTAACTGTAGACGGACTACCACATCTGATCCGAGCTTCCCTTTTTTTTTTTTTTTGTGCGCGCGAAAGGCCCCCTTCCTCTCCGTGCTCATTAGGGCTATTTTTGGAGAGGCGATGAGTTTCGACATGTTGTGTTGAATCGTATGGATGAACCAGGCGGCAACTGAATTGGGCTAACTATGTTTTTTTTTTCCCCCCCCTGCTGATGAAGTCATCACAATAACTTTATTGACGCACAAGATTTTCACCAGCATTCATCCCCGTTACGTAAATCGACATCCATTATGTTGATTCTTTTTCCCAACACTCTGAGCTCAAGGTGTGAACCTGTTTGACGAGAAACTCAACCAATTGTCTCTGAATAATGGCCTCAAACAAACAGCAGCGCCTTCCAACGAGAGAGTTTTCATGCATAATGCAGATACAAGCTGTTAAATACATCTCCATATTCAGATTACAACTAGCTGTTTATGAATAAACATAACACTTTCTCTTTGTGACCGAGATTCCGTCCACCACAAACCACAGTAGGCTGATGTAAACAGGATCAAGTGTTCATAATGCCTCAATATCCTCACTGATAATGCGCGACAATCCACTGATTACATATGTTTTCCACTAAATCTAAACAGGATCAGGTAATATACTGTATGTGTATTTAACACCTACAGGTTTTTGATGGGATTTTTGTTCATAGCGTTCAAACACGGATTTAAAAAAACAAAACAAAACAGTCGTTGCGTTGTGAATATGCGTAATTCTCTTTATTGGAATCCTTATTTCTCGAAATAAAAAAATTAAAAAAAA
Organism: Acanthopagrus latus; assembly: GCF_904848185.1. Taxonomy (NCBI): domain Eukaryota; kingdom Metazoa; phylum Chordata; class Actinopteri; order Spariformes; family Sparidae; genus Acanthopagrus; species Acanthopagrus latus. Next base: position 8,534,791 of record NC_051053.1, on the reverse strand, counting down.
GTCAAGCATGCTCAAGCAGCCTTTGCTTTATTTGAACCACGTCTGAGTCATAACTGTCGGTCTATTTGAAGTACTCTGTTAAAGAGCAACACAAAAAATCACTTTGGGTTGTTGAAGTTTTATGCGGCTGACTTGTTTTGAACATCTCCAGTTTGACGATGATGGAGAAAGCTTTATAAATTTCTAATGATGGAACTCAGACGCTCTCTGAAATCCTTTAAGTGTGACAGTGAAATAATGGGGGACAACGTGACGCGTGTTGTTTTTTTTCATTTGTCGTTACTTTATTAACACAACTCTTCCCCGGTTCGAGGCTGAAAATAAACTTTGATCCGCTCACATTTTGTACGTTCTTTTCATCCCGTCCCCTATCAGGGCCTCAGTTTACAACCAGCTGATTTGCTTTCATACTATTTCACAGTCTCAACCAATTTATTACAGTGGAAACAACATGGATGATGGTGCTGTAGGTTTCTCTAGGTCTGTTTTCCAGCTTGTTCGCCACTCTACACACTCCCAGGAGCTACAGTGCAAGATGCCATGTCGGATAAATGCCTCCGACAGTCCAGGCTGTGATGTAGCTGTCAAGATTCAGAGTCACGGACGTCCCCGATGAAGCCCTTTTTTGTTTTGTTTTTTTGCCAAGATCGTTTTTCTTTTTCGCAGCGAGGAAATAATACACAGTTGTTGCATCCAATCTGGATGACAAAAGTACCTACAGCGAGCATTGCTCACAGGGCAAGGGGATCCATCTCGCCCACGCGGAAACAGCCAAGTATTGATTCAGCGGTTGATTGTCAGTCAAGGTCGTGTTTGAGTCGTTTTGTCCCTGTTCACTTTAATGAAGAGCTCATGACAAGAGTCTGCGCCGTCTATGGGGGAAGTTTTTACAGAGACAACAAGGGAAATTAGTCACTGCACTGCAAAGGACAGCCAGGGCCTCTCACGGCAAGTGACAGTCGACAAACTAACGGGAACCCGGCGCTAACATGCTATACGTGAACATAAATGACTAATGCGACCGTGCAGCGTGCAGAGCAGGAGAGCACAGCGGGATCATCACTGATTGCTTCAGTTATTATCAGAAGTGTCAGCTTCCACATTCAATGTGCGAGTACATGATAAGTTGATGCTCACATTCACTTATTGAAGCATGCACTGCACATGTAGGTTGGCGCCAGAATCCAGACATAACTTGTGCTGTCATTTGCAAAAAGAAAAATAGGTTTGAAGCTTACCGAGTATTGCGACACCCCTACTTCTAAGTAGTTGGCTAACTGTGTTAGCGTTTGCTTGCCAGCTTAAATGCTTTAGCTATGATAGAGGACCTTCTCCAGTTCTGCAGTGATATAGCTGGATACAGTATATTAAATCTGCGCCAAGACCAAGAATATTAAAAAAAAAGAAAGAATTGAAAAATAAAGCTTGTGAAGATAAACAGAAGAGTGAAATCAATCTATTGTGTCAGCTGACGAGCAACACGAGCAGCATTTACATTTCTTTTCACACTCCATTTCAGTTATCCAGTTACCAATTTGAATTGTGTACGTCTTCAGTTATGTATCAAACTCATCTCATATTGTCAGTTTCGGCCTCCATATATTCAGCTAACCATAATTTTGATCATTTCAGCAACAATCAGTCCACAGCCACATTACTCCTCTACAGCTACGTTGTTCCTCTGATGAAACGCCTGAGGCGTTGCTGCAGCAGGCTGCTGAAGTCAATTACCATCTTACATTGACCTCACCTTATCAGTGTGGCAACCCCGTGGGGGTGTATTAGCGCATTGTCTCAATTGAGAGCCGTCCATGTCACTTTTCCAGAATCTAATAAAGGCCGGCAACTATGCAAGAACTGCGCACGGGGCCGCTCGGACATTTTCTAATTAACTCTTTTGTTAGTCCTTCGCTCCAGGTACTTTCCAAATATGTCGCGTGAATGGGAGGCAAATGTTATATGATGCCAAAAGAAAATGTGTTTCAAGGCGGGTCACTTAATAGATTATTTCAAAATGTCAGTTCTGTAAGTCTCTTGTTGTCCGATTTTGAGTCGACATTTCCGGCAGAAAGGGCCAAGGCCAAAATAGGTCCGGCTGCTCGAGGACAATCTGAAACAGGACTGCAAAAAATAAATAAATAATAAAAATATGGAGTCATCAGTCAGTGTGTATACCATCCAAGCCCTGTGAGGTGCTGACATCATGCTAAGGGGTCACAGTGATGTAATTCTGAGAGCAAAGAAGTCTTTCTCTGCTGCCTGCTGGGAAGTCGCTGGCTGAAATCTGCACACGTGTCCTGCCTACCGCAGCTAAGACATCAGACTACAGACAATTATTGGGGCTTGGGAAAACTGCAATCCTCTACAGTGAGTGCTGCTGGAGACCCTGTGAAGATGAAAAATGCATGTCAGTAGAGAGAAAAAAAAAAAAAAAATCCCAGCTCCCCGAGGGGCGCTGGAGCTATGAACCACGAGAAAGAGATTAACCAATGCAGCAGCGAGAGAGAGGTGAGCTCCCTGTTTCCCGCCCGCTCTCCCTCTCAAACGGATCATCTCCCAAAAATGATTTATTTTTTAATAAATGCTCAATGACGCGTGATTCAATGGAGCGAATCGTTCTATGTCAACTTGAAGGACCCAAAGGATACGATGTGTTTATGGTATGAAAGCAAACGAGCCCAGAAACTAATGCATTTAATAAAAAAACACTGAAATTTTGTTTTATGACATCTCCTTTGTAATGTCGTGTCTCACAGTCATGCCTACGAGGTCCATCACTACGTCCCTTTGTTACTGCATTAGACAGAGGAGACACTGTGAAAGAAAAAGCAGCTACGCTGGGCTGTGGCTCCTAACTTATGAGCTCTAGCCAGAAGATGATATCAGGGACATCATTCATCTAAATGTCGGCTTTAAAGTGCAGCGCGTGGCGTGGGACAGGATGCATTTTTCGCACACTTTCAAAGTGGCTGGAACTTAGCGAGATGTACCCCTATTTGGAGGTTATGAATGTAAGGGCAAAAAAAAACCAAAAAAAAAACCCAAAACACTTATTTTATATCAATCAATCTCAAGAGGGCAATCTGGTGGACTGCCGGGAGCTCCGGCTCATCAATCTGTCAACGTCAAAGAGGAAATCCAGGGAATTGCTCTTAACTCTGGTTCCTCGCACTCCCATCTCTCGGAAAAAAAAAATAATTCTTATCTCCCGTCTGTTCGGCGCTGACACAGACCTAACTCCGTGTCAGCTCGTGAAGCATCAGCGAGCTCCGGCGCTCGGTCTCCACTGACACCCCCTGTAGGGAAAAAAAAGGACGGGCACTCAGCTGGTTGATTGTCAGGGCCATTATGCCCCCCCACCCCGCCCCAAACATCCCACAGTCGCCTCTTCCACAGTTCCCACCATTAACAAGGGGGTTTGCTTTCCACTTCCCCTTTGATGTGTCACACTCGGCTGCAGATTTGTTTTTAATATGTGTGACAGAATCCACTTAACTGGTTGTGAGAGGAAGTGAGGAGACTTTCTTTTCTCTCTCTCTCTCTCTCTCTCTCTCTCTCTCTCTCTCTCTCTCCGTGAAGCATCGGCAACCATTCAACAAGGAATCATCGTCAGGGGCAGCCATTAATACCGCTCTGTCAATGTGCTGCACACACAAGAGACACGTCTGAATACACAGCACCGGCTCCTCATAGATACCCCAGATTTCTACTTAAAGACCCGGTTGAACATTTTGAGAAACACACTTGGCTTTCTTGCTGAGGGTTAGAGGAGAAGATCGATACCGCTTTCTTATGAAGTGGATTTATCCTCCCTCCAGTTTGTCAGTCTGATGGCGGCGGGGAGCCGCAAAGTGGTAATGTTGACGGCCATCCAGAGCTGGAAGGGAAATGCACTTCACAAATGTAACGTTACGCAGAGGAGAGCAGAGGAGAGGAGAGAGAGAACCAGAGTCTCTGGTGAGTGCTGAGTTTAGTCATTGACCTGAATGCAAGCAGACCGGTTCACACGTTCTCATCGTGCCGTTTGCCTGCCAGCTCACGGCTAACGTAAGATGATACAAGTAACTGAAAATGTCTTCCCTCCTCGCTCTCTGACTCTACCCCGGAAGTTATAGCGACAGGCCACTGATTGAAACGTGCTGTTATCTGGATAGTTCTGGTCATTTTTAGAGAACTGAATGCAGAATGCTAAATCTTTAACAAATATAAAAATGACAAGCGGGCTTGTCACACTGGATATGTTGAGCCCGGAGCTATCAGTTGCCCCAGGCCCCTTTTTCACACACAGATTATTAACCCAGGGTTAACATAAACCTCTGGCTAAATGAGTCACACTGTACTTCTACTAGCCCCGTGTGTTGGGACGTGCAGCTAATGCGTACATTCTTGTTGCAGTTCACTGTGATTGGATGACCCCACAAACCCAGGGCGAATCCTGCTCACTTGTGCATGTGCCAGGATTGTGCCAATGTGAAACCTTTTCTCGGCCTGGGGGAAACAGCTCCCTTAGTCTGTGCAAAAATCACAATGTAATGGGTTTACGGAGTTTGTGTGCCAACCCAGTTTTGTCGCGCTTCTTATATCTTATATGGAAACTAAAGGGTACCGTGTGCTTCTGTATGAGTGACAAAATGTTGGTGGCCTGTTAGACAGCCATGATGTGAAAACTGTCTGTGGGCCTGCATGCTGGATGATAATAATAATAATTATAATGATAATAATAACCAACCACACATGAACCCTGAATAAATATTTAATTTGCCTTCCGTAGCTGTGATTGTGCATATGGCTAATCGTCTCATTAATGCAGTCAGAATGTACACAAAACAGTTTCTGATATTCAAATGCGGTCGGACTCAGCGCCGGGAACATTTCGACAGTCACGGGCGGGCAATCATCCGGCTGCAGTGTCCACACATGCAATAAAACAGGGAGAGTAATGTAAACACAAATATGGATAAACGCAGCCAAATGAGATGGCGAGGCCATTTTCAAGTACAATGCGGGTAAACAACGATGCAATCTCATTAAATCCTGGCTTCAAGGCTCAAGTAACAAATGGGGAAAATGATTGCGGAAAGATGAAAATGGAAGTTCCCCCTTCTGCGAGGCGAACTCTGCATGGGGTGGGGGTTCAAAAAGATGGTTGGCGTGTAGCAAGCGGTCTGACGCATGAAGCTGCGAGGAAGGGGAAAAAAACAAACAAAAAAAAAACAGCTGCCACGTGCGCCGTCAAGTGATTAAAACCTGTTAACCAGAGCAGGAGCGGCGATGTTTTTAGCAGCTAAGTCTCCTTTTTTTTTTTTTTTCCACAGGTTTCGTCCAACATTAAGTCTAACAGGAAGCGACAGCATGGCTGCAGGTGAGGCTTAGAAAAGAGCGAGGAGTTTGCGAGCAAAGTTAATCACACGAGCAAGCGGCTCACACATCTGTCAGGTTAATGAGGCGACGCCTGGGGGGAGTAATGATGAGTTTACACACAGCCGCAGGACGTTCGCCTTGTAATTTTACAATCATCGGCGTCGTACCTCGTGGCTGATTCTGTTTGGATGTTTGACGACCCAGTTTTTAACCATTAAGAAGCCGATGTCGCTGCGCTCTGACAGAACACTGACGGGAGCGTAACGGATGCTGTCACGATCGATGCCGAACAACATCATCGAGAGTCAGTAAGAGTAAGTAATGGGACACCCGTTGATCTCCAGATTTTGACCAGTGGAACGACGCCAACAGGTGCCTCCACGCTGTCTCCTAGGAAGGACACAGGCTTCCACTGATAACTTCTATTTGTATATTGACTTCCTGCTAAATCTGCTCTCGTATTTTCGAAGCCAAAGGCAGCTCCCAGCGAGAGCTGAAACACAATTCCCAGCCACACGGAGAGGTTTGCATGTTTACCTTCTGTTTGTATTGGCTTTTTTCTTCCGTATCCCCAAAACATGCAAGTCAAATAGAAGGAAATTCGGCCTCCTGTGTACGCCGGGATTAAATCCAGCCTCCAGTTCAAGATGGAAAAAAGCCATAAGCAGGTAGAGTGAAGGTGCGGCAAAACTTTTAATTTGGTTCTTTTTTTTTTTTCTCCGTATGCCAGCAAGTCACAGCGTTAGACGACAATTACTGCAATGCCAGTCATATAATTAATGAAGTAAAAGGGACGCCGCCAGGTCAGTTCCGCACCAAGGCAATCGTGGCGCGGATTGATCGTCGTAATGGATCTGAGATGTGACAATAAAACGCCCTCATCTGTCACGAGGAAAATAAATATTCAGATGAAGATCAAGGTTTTTTAATCTTGTTCGCACAATGCTTGGCAATGAGAAATATACTTTTAATATCATTTCAATTATCAGTCTCGCAACCTGCCACATTAAAGCCGCCCTACTCTCGCCTTGGCTCCACAATGACTCGGACGGACTGAATAGAACAATTATCAGTGCCCAGGGGGAAACTGAATTTGTCGAGTCACATTGGTTGAGGCAGTAATTCCTTTCACACAACTTTGCAGACACAGACAGAAGTGATGTTTGTGATGTTTTCCACGGATAAAACAATTTCCCTGCTTTCTTTTCCTGCGAGTAAACAATCCAAGCTGTGTGCGTTTAATACATCCCAGTGGGACCTTAGAGTTGTGGAGTCGACACAGAATATACGGTATATACTCACGGATGACATTTGAGTGAATCTGGAGAGAAAAGGGATGAAATGTCAGCCTATTTGCTGTGATTTTTAATTCACATATTTATGACAGCAGAGGACCGTCGCCTGAATAAAACAGTAGCAGCAAAGCCAGTGTTTTAGTTAACATTTCAGCCTCGTCATTTATGGAAGATGTTTAAAAGGTTCCATATTACGAGAGTGAGATTTCCGTGTCCTTTTTTTTTTTTTTTTTAACATTAAGCATGTCTGGGTCCCATCTATATAAATACTGTGAAAAACACACAGCCTGTATTTGGAAACTGTGCCTTCAAAACGAGCCTTCGGGACCTGTGGAAGGTTGCGATGCTGCGGCTGGCAGCAGAGTGTGCAGAGCTGATGCAGAACAAGGCCCCAGAAACAGTGCAGGGCCTTGAAGCCAATCTGACATATCTGCTGCACCGTGTAATTACATCACATAGCACACACTGGCCCAAAACCACCTCTCCTCATTAGCTTGCATTGTTAAAGAAGCATCTGCAAACCAGCAGGTATATATATATATATATATATATATATATATATATATATATATATATATATATATATATATATATATATATATATATATATATATATTGCAATCCTCCATAAATTATTCTGTTCCCATTCAAGTTAGCAGAGTGCTAATATTTATACATCCAGGAAGTAAAACGTTTTTGCTTCGGGCTGCTTTCACCAATGATGCAGAAGATGAGCGCCAACCTGCTCAGGCCTGTGAGAGCTGACAAATGAGAGCAGATTGGGCTTTTTGTGTCTGTGGGGGGGGGGGTTCAATATGTATCAATGTCAGCTTACTACATCAAAAAATAAACTAAATCTATCGACAGAATGTGAAGAAATAACTGTTAGGATACACACACACACACACACACTAAACTGTACTGAAGATAGCATAGTGTCACTGCTGCTCTTAGACCCTCATCCAGATTAGTAGCTTCATGGCTAACTGAGCTAACTACCTAATGGCGGCTACAGTTAGCAGCAAGTAGCGGGTTTCTCTGTGATATGCTGCCCCCTATTGGTTTGGAGTATAAATTCGACAGGTGGCCAGTTCTTACATATTGCACCTTTAACTCAGAGTCCACTCGCTAGCTTTTCTCAGCACTTCATCACTTGATTGTTGTTGAACTCCCCAGTTTCTTAACTCACACACATGATGTAGGACTTTCCCACAGACACAATTTTAAGTGTGTCCTTCCCACCGATTCCAAGGCTTTCAGCAATGTACTCCCAACTCTGGCTTAACTCAAGATGTAGTTACTAATTTAACCTCCATCAGGCTTTGCTTCAGAGCTGCCCCAACTTTTTATTACATTGGAAGAAATGAGGGGAAAAAAAGAAAATACAGCGGCAGCCCCAGTGCAGGGAGGATAAAGTTTGTGACAGCGCTGCAGCTAATTTGACAAGAATCCACTAAAGACCCAAAATAATCTGTTCTTCCTCCCACTGAAAAGCTAATACTCCATCATGACGGCACAACCTTTTATGAGATCTGAAATGAGGAATGAGACAGTTATCAAATAAACGGCGCTCATTTTGTGAAGCCGGTAGGCGAGAGGTGTGAGTACGCATTACGGGGATGTCATCCATTCCTTAACGATAAATAGGAAACAAAAGGCACGTAAATCGCCAAATTAACTTGAGCTGCCACTGATAAATAAGAAATCAAACCGCCGCACATTTGGTCCCCTGAGTGACATTACGTTGGGCAGAGGACAAAGAGAAACATCATGCTCTGAATAGAACCATGGAGTCAGAGCAGAGTATTCAAAATTACCGACGGATATCATTTGGATTTGTTTTTGAGCTTTATTCAACATCGTTGTGCAATAATTAATCGATTATCGATCAGTGACAGCAGTTAAATGAATCGCTAGTTATTTTGATGATCTATAAATTGGTTTGGCTTCTTAACTGTGGATATTTTCTGGTTTGTTAACTCCCTCTGACAGTGAACTGAGCATTTTTGGGTTATGGACATTAGAGGACATCATCTCTGAGCTGGAGCTTTTTCACCATTGTCTGACATTTTAGAGACCGAATGACTTTTGATTAGTTGAGAAAATAATCAAAAGATGAACTCATCAACAATTAAAAATAATAATCTGTGGCAGCTTTACATTGCAGTTGATCATTTAACTGAGTTCACTTTATGTAACATTCCTATGTCTGAATTTTGGCCATCTTTGTTCACTGCATTATTTGAGCAGAGGCTCCACGTCTGCGGATGCAATGCAAATCAACTCAAGGATTTGATGTTTTGCACCATTTACAGGCTCCAGATTGCCACACGCTCACAAAGCAGCGAGAAAAAGCGACACATCCATGCATACAGATTCAGCCTGTGCGTCGGCTTCCATATGAGGCTCATGAGACAAATGCTGCATTCGGGCCCGGGATTCAATTTCTTGCCCTTTCGGATAATGCACCGTCCCCGAGAACACCTCTCGCCCATGTAATGAGCACTGGAGGAAAACAAAACACAGGGCGAAGGCAGGCAAGTTCATGACTAATGATTGTAAATCCATTCGGAGGAGATAAACGCCGTCGTAGTCAACTGCCTGCCCACAGTCTAAGAAAGTGCCAGCTTTGTCAAACGGAGTCATGCTCAACCAAATATTAAACATCAAGGGTCTCTTGCTGACAGCAGCCGGGCTGCACACTGTTATCCAGTCGCCTTATTATACTGAATAAATCCTCTCTATGTCAAGCACCATGCCTGGATTTTAAGACCTAATTTAATTCTGGCAATGTGCAGCTCTGATGCAGGCCCCTGTGTTTGTGCTGCGACGATACAAGTGAAGACAGTGACGAACTGTGGTCTGAATGTGTCAAAGTCTTGAAACAGAAAAGCCTGCAGAGCAAAGTTTTCTGTTTTTTTTTTTAGATCCGACACCCTCAGGGCACATCAAATTTAATTCAAAATTAACAATGATTAAATTACAGAAGGAGGCTTTCATTCAATCATCCAATATTTCCTTTGGTCTCCTGGGAAATACATTTGTATTCATATAATTCAGGGCTGCCTGTATGGTGCATCTAATTGGATCTAAAGTTAGTAATCTTGTAAGAAGCGTACAGTAAGAAAGGAGGTAAGAGCTCAAAGAACCAAGATTAGAGCCTGTGCCACAGTTGTGCACAAAGTTCCTGACTTCTAGACCATTTTTCATAAATTATTCAGAGAAGCGTGAGGAAACGTCTCCTGACCACGTGTGCTCTGGATAAATTGTATTGTGCACTATGAGGCAATATTCCAAGGCGGCATAATACAACTGTGGAAATTGTTTATTTTCATCTATCCTCCTGCCACCATTCATCCACACTCCTGCCAGCAAATACAATGACATTGTTTCTGAGACAGCTGGGAAATGTTCTAGTCATCACCCCCAAAACCAAGTCCCTGCCAAAACACTGCGCACTGAGACTGGCTATAAGCAGCCTGAGTTCAGACCACAGTGGAAAAAAACACAAAGGCCGCAAAACAAACTGTGAGGCTTCTGTTAACACACGGGTTAAACAGAAAAATGAATGGTGCCGCGTCACTGACATGTGAACAGGGAATTTTAATGTCGAAAAATCTGCTTCGGTCTGATGTTTAGCTTTGAATTAAGTCCAATCAGTCTGATCCCAGTGAGAATGAGACTAACACATTATTGTGAAATTACTGATATTCAACTTTAATAGTTAACATGTCAGATACAGATGACTCAGATCAGAATATGGTCCACGTATAGCTGCAACAATTATCAACTATTTTATAGAGCAAGCTAATCGATTAACAGAGAAAAAAAAAAATGCGTCAGATTAATCAACAATGAAAATAATTGGCAGCTGCAGCCTTAAACCATGCCCCTATCCCCAAGTTCTCATAGAAAAAGACAAACAAATATTTATTTCTACAAGTATAAAAGAAAAAAGAAAATCAGGCATCTTGAAAGAATGAGTCCAGATCCTCCGTCATCTCGGCCAAACCCTGGGGGTCATTTGTGGCAGCCTCTCGAGGCGTGTTGTTTCCTTTGGCGGCGGAGATTTCCTGCAACCTCTGCGGAGCGTCCATCTCCCGCTTCATGTCCTTGCCTCCGCCCAAAACCCTCTGGCTCTCAATAAAGTACTGGTTGGGGTGATTGAGCGAGAAATTTGCGTCCTCGATCTGCTCAAAAACAAAGAGTAGACACGGGAGAGGAAGGATGTGAGGTCAGCGGCGACCTGATTGGAACTCATCTGGGATGGTTGCTAATTCAAACAATCCACTTATTAACAACAATGACAGCAGGTTTTTTATGGCCTAATTAGCAAGCTAAGTTGCGAGCTAACTGTCCCATCAGCAAACGGATGAAATGCCCTTTCAGGAAATAAAATGTCAAAATCAATCAGGATGAGTAAAAACCTGTGAATCAATTAACAGATGAAGTTTGAGCTCTCCGTGTGACCTTTTCCATCATCTACAAGTAGTTAGGTAATTGTGATTGATGTTCTGAAAGCATTTCATACCGAATAAGCAAATGCTTTAACTTGCTGTGATGGATTTGTGCACAACAGCATCATTGTCTTCCAAGTGCCAAATTAAGATCTCTAAGAGGACACTCCACTCTGCTATTTCTACCTGTTGAGCCCCTCGAGTGAAGAAAAACATCTTCTAAAAAAAGCCTGACACATTTTATGGGCAGTTATGCTTCCTGGAAACATAACGTATCTGCAGGTAGCTGAACAATACCGACTGCATCTCCTGCTGCTGAGATTTCACACCTGCACTCACACACATCTTTCTGTTAGATCTTTGTTTTTTTTTGTTTTTTTTTTTATCAGCTGGCTGCTTCACAAGAATGTGAATTCAATGTGAATAAGTTGTGCTGCGAAGACAATTCATTTTCCACATCACTGGAGAAAACTTGTTTTTCTTCCTTATTTGATTGTGTGTAATGACTGTAAACAAACACATGCAGCCCAGCATCTTTCCAGCAGATTCATTAGATTAAAGATAATAACCAGTGAGAACAAGTAGCTGAGGGATAAAACTAAATATTCCCCAGAGGAGGGTTAAAGTAATGGAAGGAAAAGTTTGACATTTCAGTAAAAGCTATTAGTTGCTAGGCCAAAACCTTGATGAGCAGACCGACATTATCTTTTCTGCACCTTAAGCTGGAGCCAGGAGTGGGATAGTCTTGTAAGCTAGCTCCTTAACTTCCTTTAAAAGAATAACTTAGTGTCAACTCTGTCGTTTTTACATTTAGGTTTGGCTAAGAACCAAACCAATGAGACACAATCTAGTAATTCAGAGGTGCTGGTACTGAAGGTGTTTGAAAAACTCAACAGTAATGTTTCCACACATCTTGTTATGAGCAGTTTCATATTGGAACTATTTTCTTTCAACCAAACTGCACCTGACGGCTGTATCATCTGTACAGTGCGGGACGTAAACATTAATGGTGTCCTCCTTGGCTGAGTTGTAACACTAGATAGCTTAGCTAGCTTGGTGAGTTAGCCTCTAGTCCAGGAGTAATTGCAAGCTTCGCTCTGTGCAGTGGTATGAAAAGACAATGTTTCTTACATGAAACTCCTCAAGACAAGGTCTGTAGATGATATTAGTAATGGGTCATGAGTTCTGGAAAGAGACATTACTAAGAGATGAGCCCAGTGCCATCTAGTTCCATTATACACAAGAGAAGGCAGACATCTCTATGGAGGACATCTACAAAACTCTTCAACTCACACCACAACAATCTAGATGGATAAATAACACTACAGTTACATCACATCATGTCCAGAAATCAGTTTCAGCCACCTCCCCAAAAAACCTAAAGTTGTGTTGGTTTGTGTTTGGTTCAATATTTGGTGACCCTTGATAGTGTGTCTGACAGACTGTTGATCAGAGTTGTAACAGCACCTGCATCTGATTTTCAAAACGATTACATTTGCTCAATCTGTTGTGTTCCAGTTTGGTTTTTGATGTTGTTTTAATGCTTCTGAAAAACTGACGCCAAGTCAAAATGTTGAGTTTGAATTAACCTGATCAAACATCTGAACTGTGTGCCAAACTCGACTGGATGGCATGCAGCAAATGTCACAAACAAATGTTCTGAGTTTAAAAAGTGCAGACCTTGAGTGTGACTGAAAGGGATGATGACTCAAGCATCCAACTTAAACAGATTAAAATAAATAAGTATCCACAGGGGATAACATAGATCTGAATGCTATAATAAACTCATAAAAGTTAAGTGGTTATGACAGCCAGCTAATGATGGAGGTGTGACGGTTCTGGCTCTCTCCTGAGCCTTCATGCATGAAACGCAATACCGAAGCTGCTGCCTCTGACACAGGTAGCCAGCCCCAGTTACTCTCAGCTTCATATTAAATCTGTACTTACATTGTGCGTCAGCTCAAAGTATTTCTGGCACGCCAGCTGATAGTGCATTCCTTTAACCAGCTCCAGGATCTGCAAACAAGAAAATGAAGAGGATGAAGAAGGAGACCAGGACATATACCGACACTCATGTGCAGAGGATATTCTCAACATTTTGTGCTGTTGCTGCCTTGTTTTCAAAATTGTTCCAACTGGCCTTCGGTCGACTGCTTCCAAACATTTTTCATTAATCATAATGACAGCGGCATCCTTCAAGAAATGTTGGAAAATGTAATAAAAACAGATCATAGGCTTATTTATGAGGGCTAATTTAGATATTCATGCCCTCAGTCAAGTCTTTGTAGAACAACCGTTGGCTACGATTACACCTTCAAGTTCTGGTACATCTCCTACTTACTTTTCTCTCAGAAACTCTTTAAAGTTGAAAGTGAGGATGTGATCAGATACTTTAAAGCCCGGGCTTTGGTTTTGGTCACATAACACCTCTCACATTCCTGTACTGAAACCACTGCAGTGTTAGCATGACTGTATACTCAGGGTGACTGACCTGCTGAAAAATAAATTCAAGGTCTTCAGCAGTCGCTAAGAGAGACACTGTGCTGTTGAATGTGCCTGTATTTGGCTCGTTCATTATTCCCCATATTCCTGAAGGCTGCCTCCAGCGTGATACTGCCACGAGCACGCTCAATGCCAGGGCTGCTATTAGATCAGTCATGAGCTGTTCTTAGTCTCTGCCAGATATTGCAGTTTTTATGATTTTGTTTAATGGTGTACCAGGAACATTTGCAAAATGTTCACAAAAGATAATAATAAAAAGTAAACACAAGCTCTGCTGTGAGTTTTATTTCTATCTTCTCTCATGCAAAGGGGGTGAATATCACACCTCCTATTTATGAGCTTCACCCTGGGAGGTTCTGTGGGGATTAGAGGAACGACATGTCAAACATCTGCCAGTCACTTGAAAGTAATATTGCAACCTCACTTATCTTTATTTTTCAAGCGGTTCAGATGTAACCCTCTATGGGGGGATGATGCCGGACGTCATCCTGTGAAAACCCTCAAATCATTTGTCTCTCGTATGTGTACAGTTTGGGTGGTGTTGTTTTCTTTGTCATTTGTTTTGGGGTCTTTTTTCCCTTTGAAAGTCTAAAATCTATATATGAATGCTCATTGTTACACCAGCCAACACTGCTTTCAATAAAAATATCTTGCAAAAGAAGACAAAAAGAAAACAAGTGAAGTGGAGCAAAACATTGTGATTATTATTTTTGTGTCTACACATGGATTTCCATTACATTTTGGAAGGTTGATTCCTAATCACTTTGGTGATCCAGACTTTGCATCACTTATCTTGTGAAACACAGTTTCCTCTGGCATTGGCATGATGTTGACATGATCACAAAAACTATTGCTTTGAATTTCCCCTCAAATAATGACTTTGGTGATCAGCTAACTTTTCATTTGGTGCCCTCATCCGGTCAGTTTTTAAAACTCTTCTAAATTTTGGTTCATGATAAAATAGCTGAAACTTTATGACAATTCCTATCAGCCTCAGCTGTACCTAGTTTACTTAGTGTTTAGTGCTAATCAGCATATGTTTAGCTGCTGACACACTGAATTAAGATGGTAAATGTTACACATGTAAACATGGTGAAATTAGCATTTAGCTCAAAAGGCCAGACGCAAGTAGAGCCTCAGTAGATCATTAGTCTCATCAGTCTGTCGTATTCAGTCTGTCAAACCAATGTGAGCAGCACAGTGTCTCTCTGTTAACACGTTTATTCTTCTTAGGAAGTCGGTCACATGTTGGTGTCTTCCATCTGCCCTGCAGTGGCTCGTGCCAAGACTGTCCTGCCACTGATTTGAACGTTTGTATTTTTTTTATCCTGTAACTCACAGCCTGCTAAGTCACACCATTTGCCAGTTTCTGAAATGGTTTATCAGATTCTTTTAAACCCGTAGACTAAAATCAATATACATCTGCTGAGTTTCATGAGATCAGGGGAGCAATGTTATTGGAGACGCACGATAGAGATTTATTCAAAAATTACCTGCCTCTCATGGCCAATTCCAATAACATTATGGTTCCAGGTGCTGGAGTGCATGTACTGCAGTTATTTTTCTTCACAGTGTGTATTGGTGGATCGTAAAACTACTGTAAAAAAGGTTCATACCACCACTGCTAAAGTGTGTAGATGCTGCACTTGTCAAGTCAAAAAAAAGCCATCATGACTTTGTATTGACAGATGAATTTATCTGCAATAATATTCTTTTCTGTGGTGGCCAATAAAATAACATTTTCCACTGTCGATTGTGCACCCCTACATAATGTAATGCAGCAGATGGTAAAAGCAGATAATGGTGGTTGGATGGCTGTTTAACCATTTGAGAGAGCTGACGGCACCCACCTGACTGATTCCACTGGGAGACACCTTGTAGAACTGAAGCTTTTGCTTCAGCAGCTCTGGGTCACTGTGTCGAAATGGACATCCTACAAACATAAAATGAATTCAAATAATTGGTTATATAAATAAACAATTAAGATGGCATACTGCAACTTGGCAGGTGAAAAAGATTTTGGTAATGCCCACAGTCAGTTGCATCGCTATTTCCATCCAAGAGCTTCAAGTTAAAAGCCCGATAATGACAGCCGAGTGGCTTATCACATGGTTAATGGCTTCTTCCAACAGCCGTTGACTCACCATGATGGTCGCCTTGGCTGGGTGCGTTTGATAAAATCACCTTCATGCAACTGTAGGGGGTGTAGTCTGCTCGCTTGCCTTCTTTGCCAAACATGTGGCGGATGCCGTAGGCATATGCTTTGTCAAACTACAGAGAGGGAGAGAGAAGAGGGCAGGGAGGAAGAGAAGGCATTAGTGAGGATGAGAGTGTAAGAGGGACAAGGTTGGGGTGAAAAGAGACATTGTCATACATCATGTCAGTTTTGACAGGGTGTTTTCCTCAATGAAATATAGAGCTATTAGAGGGAACCTGCTGTAGAGGTGTCGCCACACTCGAGATAGCTGAATTATGGATACTGTGATATGGCCATCTTTCTCTCATCGCTTAACCTGAGGAGCACGTTGATACAATATGAAGAGTATATTTAAATAAACCATCGACCATTCTAATTGAAAATGTAGCACTTCAATGTTTATGGTTTACTGGTGGAGTTAATTACCACCTCTTGCTTAAATGCATTTTCCTTTTCTGCAGGGGAATTACCTTTAATTGAAAAGGGCCATTCTGTACCTATTGGACCTTAAAATATCAGCTTCATGCTGAAGGTTCAGTGTGTTGTAACAGAGTGAATGGTGTCTGTCTCGGTGAAGAAACAAGTGATGGAGGGGCAGAGTGGCTATGTAACTTCAGTGAGAGGGTAGGATCACAGCGTTATGTACATGTTTACAACACATCACATCGTTATGATGTTATGAGTTTTGTCTGTAGTTAGCATCTACATTACATCTGACAAACTGTTATAGAGCTGAAATTTGACAAGTAAGTAAAAGACATTTGACAAGTAATTTATGTTGTTAAAATCCTCCAAAAAGTTTAACCACTTACTGTACTGTATAAGTCATGGTGAAGTATAAACATTCAATGGAAAGAACAAGAAAAACGTGGTTTTACAACATTATTATGGGTATTAATCAACATTTTCTGACATTTTATAGACTGACACAATGAGATTAACTGATGACAAAAATAATGATTGCCTGTACAAGATCTGTATTGTATTTAAAGCTGAATAAACAAAAGATCTTACCCATGAACATTTGGATTTATATGTATTATCACTGTAATTTTTTTTTCTCCATTGGCAGCATGGCTCCAAGTTATTAGTGACGAAACAGGCTGCATTCATGGTCGGATATAACTGAACCTTGCCTAATCTTGTAATATGTATGTATGACCACGTTGCAGGAGGGTTTGATTTCAATCCAACTATGTGGGTCACTGATTTGATATCTTGGGAAATCTTTATATGATCTCCCAAAAAGAAGAACATCAAAGTCAAGGACACGAGTGAACCGTATCAATAAACTTTTAAGTGCCAGACTTCTGCAAGCCACCACACAATCTTCTGTCCAGGTTTATCCAAACCTAAAAACGCTTAATAGTTTTTGATGGGGGTCAATCTCCACAGTGAACCCATTTTATATGTACAATGTTTATGTGCGACCATAAAAAATGAATTACAGGTACCCTGCCTCTAAAAATCAAATGGTAAAATACACAGAGTGCTTCGACAGTGACAGAACACAATCACAATGACTGCACCCATCATAACACATTAATGTTGCAATAAAACCCTTGAACTTGCTAATGTGACAAGCTGCAGTGGCAATTTAAAAATCCATAAAAATCTTCTTTGAGTACAATAAATCAAATATTAATTATGTAGATCTTCTAAGAATTCAAGAAGCCACGTCCTGATTTAAGACCCCCCTACTCTATTAAAACGAATCTTGGAACTCCACTGGCACTAAAGTGTGTTTAATATGTATTATGTGAAATAATTAGGAAATAAAAAAAAGTCCTATGTGGTCTGAAAAAAGTGATACAAAGACTTTGGGAATGATGATATTAAACTTTCACTTCTTCTAAGTGAGACTGAGGTGGTCTGACTTCTTTTTTCTTATGAATGATGTGATTAAAGATATGACTTCATAAACCCAACAGATTATACACCGGCCCTTTTCACCAAACGCAGATTTGGCAGTATTCAGATTCCTCTCAGCAATCAAATGTTGCCCCAATTTTACTCTATATGGAATGAAACGCCTATAAATATGATATTTTCAGTGTTTCTTCTAATCACCTACTGCGTTCCTACACTTCAACCTACACTTCAGATAATCCTGGATATATGCTAATACAGCTGACCTCCAAAAATTCGGAAAATCGGCGTCTACACAGCAGCACAAAAGCTGCATTAAAAGAGCAGAGCCACAGCTCTTCTAGTGCACATCTTGGCTCGTGGGGCTACATCACTATAACATCCCCCCACACTCTAGGACACATTCACAAAAACCTGCGGCGATGGAGACAGAGAAATAGGACACAATCAAAGGGATTACGTACGGGTGTGTGCGTGCATGTGTGTAAACTTGGCACGGCTTCTTAGGCTCAGTCCATAGTGACTGATATGCCTGTAGCTCCAATTCCTCTTGTATGTAATACCATTAAAATAGTTCCCTTTATAATCTCCACTACAGGGCTTTTCAGAGCCAATAAACAGTGAAAGGTGAGGGACTATAAAACACTGAAAGTGCACACGAGTCAAGAAGTTTGGTGTTGCAGACAAGAAAGGAACACTTTTTAAAAGGTCGTTTACATACAATGCACAAGGAGAATTTTAAACTAAAAGGCAACTGAGACAAATTAGAACCACAAAAGACCTTCAAGCTGCGACAAGGTTACCGCAAAACCTAATGTCACAGTCAAAGAGTTAAACCTCACTAGAAATTAATCAAACTTTTTTGGGGGGGATGTATTAGTATTACACGTGTTGTCATGTTATTCCAAAAAAAAAAGGGGGGGGGGTAAGTACAGGTGTAATTAATAATATGAATGTGGCTGAATTCCATTCAGCTGATTCGGTTTCAGGGTCCTAATATTGTACATGCTGGCTCACTGTCACGGCTTACTGGGACGCAGGAATAGAAATGAGCCATGATAAATGTCATTCACAACACTTGTGCTTTTTGAATGTCATCTCACTGTCATACATCGGCTGCTGAATCTATTTGGGACTATGTGCAATATGATTTGAGTGTATGTATATGCATAATGTTACACTTAAAGACAGTTTTTGACTCAACACCTGCCCTTTTTGGCTTGGATATATGTGTGCAGTACTACGACAAGTCAAAAAGTCTGCTGTGAAAAGGGCCTGACCAAACTAGATTTTTATGATTGATAGCACTTTTTTTAACAAACACCTTTAATAAGGATCCGTTTTTCACCTGTTTTAGCACGCTGGTGCTCACAGGTACAAAAAAAAAAAAAGATATGGCGACAACTTCCCTCAAACACATCTTTGGTGTTTCCGTACTGCAAGGTCTCATTACTGATCAGCCATCACATACAACTATGGAATACATAATAGGCGAACATCAGCAATGTGTCTGACTGCTTCTACTGTGCATTTCTCAGTGAAAGCAAATGCCTCTTTGAAATCTTCCATATTCAGTGAAATTCTCTAGTTTTTTTTCCTTTTCAAGTCATTTATGTAAGATAACAATGGATTGGCATTATCCCTTTTTATTTAACTCATGTTGTTAGAATGGTTGCACTATTTTGCAAGCACCTCACCACAGAAGATAAGATAGATTGTTTTAATTGTAGGAGTCCCTATGGAACTCAAAAGAATGACCACGCTATCTAGTTGAATGTCGTCTTGTACTTAATGGACTTTCTAATAATGAAGAAAAGAGCAAAAATCCACAAAGGCAAAATAGTCCCTTATGAATCCCTTCACGAAAAAAAAAAAAAACCTAAAAACTTTGTACAAGGTAACAGAGGAGGAGCAGGGGCCGACTTTCATTTGTACTGAAAATACCAGTGGTGAAAAAAAACAACACGGTGTACATTTGTAACCAAACTTTTGAGAGCAGTTTATAAAGTGTTGTCTAATGAATCTCTTCCGCTTTTGGAAAAGATCCCAGAGGAAACCAAACCTATAAAGTGAAAAATGGTGTAAGTTAGAGGAAATTAATTAACCTGAAGTTAACGTCTGTAAAAACAAGCCGTTCAAAAGAGGTCCTACCCCAAGGCAACACAAACACACCAAGATGTGGTACAAACGGGCACTTCAGCAAATGAATAGGCTAACGTCGTGGCAAGAAAAATGGACAGATCAAGTCGATTTCATCAATTTTCCCTCTCCCTCTAGTCTAATATTACACTGCCTCTTCCTCCAGGCCTTCCTTTCGGCATCGCTGCCTCCCATCTTTTTCTCTGTGCCTGTCGCATACTAATGAGCAGGCTTTTGTGCAGCTTGCCACAAAGTGCAGTCGTTGACTTAACACATACATCATTGTGAGAGCTGCGATCTGGTCAGCACCATCCTGCTGCAGAACAAGTGTCGGACTTTGTGCACATCCCATCACGCTATCTCTCAGAGCTTGTAGATGGGAGCCAAGCCACCTCAGAAATGAAGTCCCAAACGGTCTCTTACTGAGGGCAAATAACAGACACGAGTCAGGACTCTGCTTTATTAGTCGAAACACTTGCTTTAAACAGGTGGAATGTAATAAGGGTCTACTCAATTAAAACAAAAGACTGGGATCAAGGGAGTTATTGTCTTCATGGTGAAACAACCACCATTGCTGATGATACTCTATCTACATGACTCTGGCAGAATGTTCACGAACGATAGATTAGAATTTTCTTCACGTTATGTTCATGTTATGTTCAAAGACTTCCTTTCTTACTCTTTGACTCTCTCCCAGAAGTTAAAGTGTCAGGCAACCCAATGAAATGCATTATTACCTTGAATAAAAATGTAAGTGAATGCCTCAGCAAAATATGACGCTATATGTTTTTTTTTAAGACATCTCAATGCAAATATGTTACATATTATATTAATAATAATAATAATTAATACATGTTAGTTGCTAGCTGTTTATTCAGCAATTGTGTTTTTGTAACAAGACAAAAACAGATTGTTTATTCTCAGATCTCAGATTAGAATCATGAATTCTTTTTGTCTTTTCCCATATCAGTATGTACCCTGTTCTTAAATAAAGGTGCTCATTGTAATCAACAGCTAACCAGCACGACACTAATGATTACAACAATACAAATATTCAGTGGAATAGAATAGAATTACTTTATTGATCCCAGACTGGGAAATTGTTTTGTCAGAGCAGCAGTGGGTCCAATAAAAAAGAAAGAAAAAGAAAAACACACTGGGCTGCCCTCCTAAATTAATGAAAAACTGTTAAATGCTTTGGACACAATTTAGCTTTTTTTCGTGGCTTTTACGCTTTCATTTCTCTTAATGATGAATAAAGCGCAACATTAGGCTTGCCAAAGTTCTGAAAGCAGTCCACTCCTAAAAAGATGATGGACTCACTATGGACTGTTTAAAAAAAAACAAATAATACACTTCTACATAGCAGACCCAGACACAGTCTTTAATTCCACTTTTTTTTCCCTTTGTTTTCAAAACCTGGTGACTAAATTAACCACAATGCCTCTTAGCCACTTAAAGGCATAACTGGAGGCAGTTTGCCAGATTACATCCAGCTTCCTCTGTAGCCACAAGTCGTTATACTTCTTTTTCCACATACAGTATGTAGCAGTACTTCCCAAAACCTGTAAACACACTTCAATGTGTAACATTGGTGGAGTTACACTTAAAGTGTTAATACCAAACCCCTGACTATGTTTCTATCCACTTAGGACTTTTCTTCACCTTTCGTTGTTCTTCTGCACACAGAAAAGAGGTGTGAAAAACCTTACGAGTTGCTGATTTTCAAACAGCGAAGATCAGGAGGGACTGTGTGCATCTTTGAGCCTCACGGTCGGAATCCCTTGATGTGTCTACCCATTACTACTGAAACTGGGGCCCCAGCAGGAAACAGACGCTCAGCATATTCCAACAACATGCCTGGACACTTTGTGTGGCTGATGCAATACATGTCCGCGGACTGGAAAGAGTGCAGACTACCTGGGGTGCCAGGCAGGCGAGATGATCTACTACAACAAATCATTATTCAAAAGATAACATGGCTCGGGGATCAAGGCCCACACCACATGCACCACTGTGCCAGGTTGGTGCACTGAGTGTCTCTTCAGCTCAGCAAAGATAAATAAAGGATTTCTTGGCACTCACCTTGCACCCTGTTAACACTGCATTGTCTGACGAGCATTAAAAAATAAAAATAAAAAACAACCTTGTTGTTAGATGAGATTGAGCTATTTATGGGTGCTGCCAGAGAAAGAAAATAGAATGAACTGGCGAAAGTGGAAAATATCTCAGGACAACCTTTTTGTGATTTTTTTAACAGACAGATATTCTAAAAATTATGTGATTTGACCTTGCATGTTATGAATGTTTTTTCAGTTTGTAGGACAAAATTGGGTTGTTTCACAGACAACTGTTGTTTCTTGCTTATCTCTTCGTGTGTGTTCATCTGTCTGTCTCGAATCACAATGGTAAGTGCAATGACCAGTACACATACATGAGTAATGTATGAGTAATTTACAGCACATGCAACTGGTTTGTCAGTTCCCTCGGTTACATGTGCAGTAAAGTGATGCAAATATAGCGATTAAACATAAATGCTTCATCATAATGTAATAATTCTCAATGATGTATCAGGTGTAAGTCCTGGTTAAGATAGGAGGAGGTCTGGCTATGGCACCAGACAGCAGATATTGATCTCAGTGGCGATGGCGAGGGATGGTCATTGGTCATTTTGCTAACTAGGGGAATGGCTTTCCTCCTGGCTCTCATCAATATTTCTATAAAATGGCAACCTCAAGATAAGACCGTGGAGCTGAATAAAAGTGATCAAAACTTCATATTCATGTTCATACATACTTAAAAGTGTTTCTTTTAGGAGTCATGATATCTTCAGAGCGAATTCCCAAGTGGGTACTCTGAGACCGAAGCATAAAAAAGTACTCAAAAGGCCAGCCAAGGCCAGGCACTCAGGGAAGTTCTAACAGCCCTAAGTGTGTACAGTGAAGTAATATCTGTCAAAGTACCACAATTCAAGAAATTATCCATCCAACAGGCAGTTATTCTCTTCATAGTCAATACGGAAATGCATTAACATTTATAAGGTCAGACTTTTGAACCATGTACTGAAGTTGATCAAAGTTAGATACACTGTGTAACAACAAATCTGCAACTGTCTAAGGACCTAATTAAGGAAATGAAACCTAATGCTGTAGCTGCTGCTGTCAGAAATACAAACAACGAAATTGTGTGAGAACTGTTAAATCAGTGTTGGTGTAGCTCAGGCTTGTATTAAAAAAAAAAAAAAAAAAAAAAAAACACATTAAAACAAGAATGCACAACATAATGAATTCATGCTGAACAGCACAGTATGATATTCTGTCTGTTCTATTCAAACTTTTCCATCATGTGGAGTCAAGCGTCACCATTCTCACTAAGAGCTGTGGTTCTCTTCACAGAGAACAACATCAGTGTCTTGGCTATGTCTTGGTCTTCTGTTGAAAGCCACAATAACTGAACTCATGACCACTTCAGTCTTCATTAGACTTCACAACACTGCGCGCAAATAATGATGCCAGTGAACTCTACTTCAATCAATACAGTTTTGATGGGGTCACTCTATCGCCAATGAAACGGCAAAACCCATTTAAGTGTTGAACAGCACTCTGGAGAGGGAGGGGCGTCAGAACTCTGTCCTATAGTACACCAATCTGGTGATCAAGGATAAACTTGATTTAAAAAAAAAAAAAAAAAGACTTTTGCGTATTTCATCAGGTCAGCATGTAAAAGCCTTTGAAAATGAAGAGCATTTTTATCATTTAGAATATCATGTTAAATAAATAAAGTTTAATAGATAAAGTTAAGTGTATAATCTAAATTTACTCACGTTTTTTATAATATGGACAGATTCATCACATAATTATCAAGTTTTACTTTGTCTAACATGTAGTTAATTTTGTTTACTAGAAGGCTGATTAAAATGATTGGAATTGTCTGCTGTTGCCATGGTAATCGACATCCAAAATCAGTATTGGGAGGGAGGTGATGTTGCAACAACTTAATGGAAGAGAGCCAAAAGAGAGCGGAAAATGAAGCTCCTTTGTGGCATTAAACTGGTCTCAAAACCCACGCATGAAAAACCAGTGAGGGAGCATTTCACAGGCCTGTGACGAGTGCAGTCGTCAACCCTCACTTTTGAGTCTTTGGAGATGGGGACAGTGGCTGACGTCTCCCCTCCTGCCCACACCTCTCATTAGACTCAGAATTACAATAGCAAGGTATACACGTAGGTACTGATTAGTTTGATAGTCTGAGTTGTGTGAGCCCCTTCATCTTCTTATGAGAGATAACTGCATTTCTTCCCTCGTTGTTTTAAAGAATCCAGGGAGGTTATTTGAAAATGTATCTCAAAATAAACAAGGCATTTATGTTGTCAACACTACCTTGTCTGCATCCACTTTGCCTCTTATGAACTCGGACCTCCAGAACTGCAAAGCTTGCTCCAGAGAGAGGCCGATGCCTTTGAGGAAGAGGCCGTACTGCATGCGACCGCCGTGACGGAGGTGGTGGTTCTCTCTGAGGCTCTGGTGGAGTTGCCTCATACAGAGCGGGAATGACTTTCCTGAAAGCTGGAGGCAGATGACAACTGATGACTAACATGCAAAAGGACGACTGTAAGATGAACCTCTAAATATCTGTTCTTATTTTCATCAAATGTTTCTTCTTGTTTCCAGTCTTATATATCATTTTTTCTGTGGAGTCCATGTTAAACACAGTGTGATCTTTAAATGGCATTAAACACAATTTCTATTCATTCCTAGCTCTACCACCTGAATTAAGGCACAAACCTAAGTTTTTTCCATTTCTTACAATTCATACCCAACAAAAATGGCACCTTGAACTTGACATTTCAAGTATAATAAAAATGGTCAAAACAACTTACTGAATCAATTTGTTCCAGGGAGATTTTCCCGACATTCTTCTGGATGCTGTAGTCCTGGCCAACATAGGCATGACTAAAATAAGAAAAAAAAAATATATATATATATACACATATTTAAAAAAAAACAGAACAGGACTGTGACAAATAAGACTGAATTTCTTTAGTAATAATAATAAAAGTGTTATAGAAGCAATCAGGGCTGCCGTGAAAAATGATTATATTTCGAACGACATTTCTCTTTAATCTAATAAAGGTCTTCTTGACAGAAAATAAGATGAAGAGCAGACACACAAACTGGACATAACAAATTTTAGAAAAGGAAATATGATGCATCCCTTGTGATCTCCCGCCAAACAAACTCCAATCAGCTAAGCTGCTATCAGTAGATTTTTAAGACGATGACTTTGGCAACCCCTCGAGTCCCACATTGTGTTCATCGTTGCCATAGAGCTTAGTGGCCTGCCCACTAATCTCAACAACCTGCCCACTAATCCCCATCAACAATCAGGCAACATGACTTCTTCCACCCCTATACTCATGTTCTTACTTTTATCTCAAATAAGATAAACACCCTCAGTGTGTTCTGAGCTGCTCTGCTTTTCTACTGAAGCTGAAACTATGTCTGCTGCTTTTAAGTTACTTGACAATGCAAACTCATGCTGATTTACACAAATTCCAAACATTTGGAATTTGGCTCATCTCTATGAATCTTTGTGGGAAACCTAGGCTATTATTAATCGGTTACATATTCTGCGGGAGAGAAACGTGGCTTCCACCACTGAATAAGTAATGTTTCCCACCAGAACAGTCATACAATACAGAACAATTAAGAGAACTAATTATTCCCAGATTTTGGCACCAAAAGCAATAGAAGATTCTGCACACATGGAGCCAATCAGCACAAGGTCATTCAACATCTGGGCAGGGACAGATTGGGTTCACTGAGACCAGCAACAATCGTCCAATTTTTGGCGCCTCAGATCAATTCTGCTAAATCTGAGTCTGAGTCCTGGCAAAGTAGGGGGTGAAGTTATTAATCTCTCAGCTTACCTGAGGTGGTTAAGCAGCGGTTGGAGCCGTTCATCAGAATGCACTGCTGGTAACGAGCGGGCTGTCAGCTGCAGAGGAGATGGACATCCCATGAGTGATGGTAAATAGCGCCGGTCAAAGGACTACAACAGCCTGAGATTGCAGATTAGTTGAACAAAGCTCAAGGACTACACAGCACAATAATCAAGTTAGTTCATTTATAGATTAAGTACTTAAAACAAAGGAAGTAAACGCTGAAGGTCTTCACAGGTCCACCTGAATCCTAGGACCAGAGATCTGACACAGGACCTCTATTGGCTCAGATCCACATTCAACTGTCAGGTGTAGATCGTAAGGTCTTAAAGAATCACCTGGATCATCAGTTTGTTGTCACACCCTCTCTCAGTCTAAAACACAAAGTTCAGCAAAATGTGAACTATTTCAGCTTTAAGTCTGCTTGATTTGTTTGATTTAGGAGCAACTGTACAAATATATCAACATCCCTTTTTCATAAAACACTCCATTTAGTCTAATTGGTTTCTAAACATGACTGTATGAATGCTCATTTCAAGGTCTGCCTTATACATGCATAAAAACATACACTTAATATGATTTATTTATCTTATTTCCTGTAAAATAAACATTGTATCAATAACTGGAGTCATATGGAGAAGCAGCTTTCAATTTCATGCCTTTTTAATGGCACATTTTCTGCAATGTCCCCTCGTCGTCCCCAGTGGAGGAGAATAACCATTATAGTAACACAGAAACAGTCACCATGGCATGGATACAAGAATAATAGTTTTTGGAGCATTATTTCATTCCAACAGTTAGTGGTCCAAATAATTACTAGGAATTGGAAGGATGGCACTGAAAAGATGGTCCTGCCTGTCCCATGATGGAGCCATGTGTTCATGTTAAACAAGTACTATGCCAACAGTAATACAGAGGCAATGATTTTACTACACTGGGAACAACACAGAGTGGATTCCACAGATGGTGTAGTCCTGTGCCGATTCTTCACCTAACCTAACTATAACTTGCTTCTGAGAAATTGAAAAAAGCACATAATAGGAGCAGCAGGTCAAGGTTTGGTGCCCAAGATATTCTGCATGCATTCTGACATTATCAAACTACATCCAAACTACTCTCAGAAACCCTTATTTTGTAATTCTGGTAATAAAACACATTCCAGTTGGCCATTAGTGTCTCTTTCCATTTCTCATGAAGCATTTTAGATTTCACTTTTGAACGGAGCTCAACTCTGTCTCATGGCTGGTACAGGCATTACCCGGAAATGCACCGACTAAAACTGACAACTCAGTTAAACACAAAGGGCAAACACTTAAAAGCACACAACATAAAAGACCTTTCTTCAAACTGCCAAAGAATTTCCAGTGCAAAGTAATGGACTCAAACTGTTATTTTTGAAAGCCATTAGAGATAGATCAATATATAATTGGCCTATATTAGCTTATTGCCGATAAATCCATCTGTGTTTACTGTATGTCATTTAAATTACAGAAAAATTGCAGCACAGAAATGCCAAACTACTTTGGAGGGAGGGCTGATCTATATGACAACAAAATTGTAATGTTTTTGACCGAAAAAAAAAAAAATCAATAGGGATGACTATTGGTACTTTCACAGAATATTAACAATATAATTAGAATTTAAATCTAATGAAATAAAAGTTATCCATATGAAGTTTGTTTGCATATGTTATAAATGCAAATGAGATGGAAGTTGGTGACTAGTAGCGGTTGGTTGTATGGTTCTATTCCACATTGCCGCAAAGTTAAGTTGTAGTTGTTATGGCACCAATGATAGCTACTGCTATGTTACAGTCTGACACTTGATTGGTCTATTGAATGCTTTACCACAAAACAATAATACAAATACAAAATAGTTCTGTATACGTAAATAGGCAAATACACAAAACCAACATGAAGGAGGATATACAGTCTACTGTCACATTTTCTGTGGGAGAACATATTACATATGGAAATAAAAGTCAGACAAGTTTGATTTGAAGACCACTGCTCTGATCAGAAAACCGGGACAAATTAACCCTTCACTTCTGTGATGCATGCTTCTGTAATAAAATCTATTAAATATTCCTGAGAGCAGACAGCTCCACTTTAGAAAAATTGTCTCAACTGTGTCTCTGTGACTGACAACCTGCAGTAGAATGCCAATATAAAACCATCTTTTCAATGATCAGCTATAAAAATGAAGGCTGTATAACATCCGAACACAATGAGACCCATTTGAGCAGAAAGTGAACACAATCAAAATAAAACATGACCTCCCTGGTTGGGGTAGGGATGTGCTTGTTATGATCTCTTTACCACCATAATCACTAATCTTAATCACAAAAAAAAATGATTATTCTTACACAGTTACCTCAGGTATGGAATTGCTGCCTGATAGCAAATAAAATCTAGAAAGTCGGAGTAGAAAGGTTAGGACTCCAATCAGAACAGTAATGATGTGCAAGTATTAACATTGGCGAGTTTCTAGTATAGATTTCTTGCACCTCATTAATAGAACAAATCTATTCATAAATTACTTAGTGCCACTGCTTATGGATGGTGAGCGTGCTTGTTCCCTGGTTCCTCACCGTGATGTAAATGAACCACGGTTGTCTCCTCACATGTATTATAAACAGTGCCTCTGGTCCCCAAAACATCATGTTCAACATTCCTCAGGGCATTCAATGCAATGCACGAGTGTGCAGATATCAGGCTGCCCTTCCACAGCCGTTTAAAAAAAAAAAACAACCTCATGCCTGCAGGGACAGTAAGCACTTTCAGACTAGCTGTCCTCAGTCCTCCCTCCAGACAATTTATGTCATGTGTGCATACTTATTCCCCTCATTTGAACCCTGCGTTTCTCCACTTTCCCTTGGGGCGCTGAAAGCAACAACCACAGCTGCAATTTGCCTTATGGGACCAGACGTACCACATAGACAAAACGTATTTACATAAACTACATGTACAACATAACGCAAAGTGAAGCTGTGCTGGAGTGAGTCACCGAGGTGTTGATCAAAAACCTGTGGAATTTCTTTTAGTTCTTTTAAATAAGACATTCAAGTAAGATGTTTACATCACTGATTCAAAGCATAGTTCTTGCACATACCTGAATATAAATAACTGTAAAATTGTGTTATGTTTGTACGCAGTGAACTGCTTCGAACTACAGCTGAGGTTATTATGTTTCTCTCAAACAAAAATTTTCATTTCTTTCTGAGCCTTCTGTAACATTCTATAATATTTACTTGACCCAGGTGTACCAACACATCAGCAGACTTTTACATTGATTCTTGAGAGAGATTGTTGAACATTAAGTCTCATCCCTAGGTCGTCAGGTCAGTGTTGGCTAGGGCCCGATCTAACCCCCCAACCCCTGGCGCAGTTACATGGACATTTTGCCAGGAAATGCTGATTATCTAGCAAGAACAGTGAAGAGTTGCAAACACTTACTGCGAGAGCTTTAGAAAGCCTGGTTCGGAAATCATTCAGAACAATGGTGACGATGTCTTGGTGAGGGATGTACACGTAGCCTGCTTTGAGGTACACCTTCCTTGTTCGCACTAGATCCAGGGCATCTTGAAATGGGACCTTCAAAATAAAATCAAAACAATGAATCCATTAAAAAAATGCATGCATGTTGAGTGTCTGGATAGTGATAACACTTTCCCTTCATAATTTCACACATATTCCAGAGATGTTCAATAAAAAAGGGATGATTTACATTCTCTCAGGGAGTAAGACTGTCAGCAACAAGCTAAAATGTAAATTTAAAGTCAAGTGGCACACCATGACATTTCCCCCCTTTCCATTTGTGAACAGACAAACTGTGGACTTGGATCCATTCTACTGTGAAAGGCCACGCTGACGATCTGACAATCAGCCAGTTACTTTTGCACTCTCCATTCATGCAGATTTGAGAGATTTCCCCAACGAGGTGAACATTTAGTGATTCAACAGCATAATGTCAAATTTCTTTAGAAGTAAAGCAAAATGACACATGCAGAGAGGGAAGTTTCCATTTGGGAGAGCATCTCCAGTTCCTCAGAATGGTCCACTTCCCCCATGGAAGTTGTTTTTCTGACTTCCGTGCATAATGTGGGAGCAACATCGACACCAGAAGAAGTTGTTTTACATTGAAACGCTCAAAATGATTAAACGACAGCTGTGTTTGATTGAAAGGGAGGAGCAAAGATACAACAACAATAAAATATGTGACTCTGGTAAATGTTTCTTACCATCCACTTTACATTTCTTACATTTCCCATTATGCATCTCATTAGTATCCTTTGTTGGTCCTTCCTCCAAAAGGTAAATGTCACAGCTTTGATGTGTGGAGAGTTTTTACAGTTATCTTTGCAACTACCCTTAACTTCATGACAAAACTGGGTGAGTGCCCATTAAGCATGAAAAAACACAGTATATTACTCATGTTGTTCTAGACACTGGACACTTTTTTTGTCAAACTAAGCATTAACAACTTGAAATTACAAAAAAAGCCTAAAGTACCCTTATAATGGACTCCCTCACATTGGAGCCTTTGAGAGTAGATGGAAGAATCACTTTGAAGATAATTACAGTGGTGAGGATAATTTTAGCATTAGAACATTTTCTAGTCTTCTGTTAAGATGACGACATTAGGAAGAGGTTCCATCATCCAGGATACAGAACATCACATGTATGCTAACATGTCTAGATTTAAGTATCTACTGTGTGTATTTTAAAAACAAACAAACAAAAAACTGTTTTGTGGAGGCATAAGCACTTTACTCTGTTAGTGGTCTCAATGGAGAGCAAGAGATGAGTAACTCACTTTGTAGAAGTCCTGATCCTCCACAGTGATTCCACTGACGGCGTAACTGGAGTTGACAAGTTTATCCAGCAGAGACTTCTTCTCCTCGACACTAATCTGAAAAGTTATTGACGAGGAAGATGAGGTTTAGCGAGAAGCTGCAAAAGCAACACTGTGAGTGTGAGTGTGTGGGGCACTCTGTCTGTGTTAATACATTAAAAGTTGAGGCTCATGGAAACCAGAGACCATCTATCAGATGAATAACATTTTCATTGTTGCTTGACACATTAAGCGTTGGTGAATTATTAAATACTTAGTCGTATTCACGCCGTTTTATGAATCAAGCTGCAGTGCTTCCTTAAGGTGGGTTTAAAAATACACTTAAAAGTAAAAGAGAATCTAATCAAAACTGTTATAATTCACAAGTGATAAGGATCGCATTTATGTACATTTTATGTATCATGTACATCTTTGGTTTACAAATGAAAGAGAGAACAACATTTAAAATGTTTGATCACCATTCCAGGAAATTTTAACATTCATAAGTCCTGTAGGGTGATTGAACAGCTCCATCTAGTGGACATAATAATGCACACATTTTGTGAATGGAGACACCACACATTCAGCCCTTTGACTTTTTCTTTTTTTTTTTTTATCTTCTCATATCCTACTATCCACTTATGCACAGGATTCTGTCTCAGCTTCGTGGTCAGTCATGTAACATATATATAAATGTGCTTATATGATCGTAGTAGTGGCCTGTGCAGGTTCAGTCTCTGGGCCTCAGCATTTACAGATGCAGACAGATGTAAACTAACAAGAATGTCAGATGTGTATGTAAGCCTTGGATATCAATAAAATAGATCAAGATTTTAGCCTCATGAGTTCTGGTATTTGTCCACATTAAAGTATGAAACAGGCATTCAAAACTCTTAAATTAAGAACTTACTGTGTCATATTGCAGATTATTTCTGTGGAGAAACTCAAGCTTTTGTTTTGCAGGCAGTTCATTGAAGCGGTAGCGGAATAGATCAACTTCCTGTTGTATAAACCACCGTCTCAGGTCCTCCCTTAAAAAGACACAGTTGGATATAAACATTTATTCAGTTGCACTTCTTAATTACTTTTAATTTGACAACAAACATTCTACAGAAACCACACACACTTACGTTTGGCAGTACGCAAGTCTGAGGATGAAGTGGGAGATGTGGTCCTTTCTTCGTTTGTCATATTCATTTGGTCCACTCTGAGGTTTCCGGTCATCCTTAATGGGTTAAATGAGACATTTGCTTTTTTTATTGTTCACTACTTTTTATAAAGTTTTTGTTGTCTTGTGGATTATTATCATTCCAGAGAACCCAATACAGTAGTTGTAATTGTCTTTGGCTAATTTGATGTCTTAAAATCTCAAAATAGAAACAATTTATCCTGGTTTGTACCAACAATGACAGCAATCCAGCCCATTTTTAAATCCTTTTCCTGCTACAAATTATTTTTATTGTTAAATCATGTTAAATCATTATGTTCACGATAAATTAATTTGAAGTTTTTGTTATGTGTATCATGCTTAACATACTCACAGCCTCTGGTCTGTAGGGAAAGCTCAGGTTTTTAAACTCGGACTCCAGTTTCTTTGCGTACGGCTCCGACAGTTTCACGTAGCTCACTCCCAAATTCTCAATGGTCTTCAACACTGCAGTGGAATTAAAAGACGACATGTAACTATCACGTCCATTAACACTGCTTTCTGACATTTTCAACACTTATATGTCACCTTACATTTCAGTCTGTCCACAGCGAATGTCTCGAATTCAGCGAGAGACATGTTCTCAAGGGGAGGCTCCCCGTAGAACTGCAGAGAGTGTTCATAGAGCTCCATCTGAGGGTTGGAGACCGGCTTCCTTCTTCTGCTAGAAAACTGCATTGTGTCTGATGGTAGGGGAAAAGAAAGACATTTTCAATACAATACAGTAATGCATCACCATATAGCAGATCACTGGTGGACACGTCTGGCATATTTAATACAAATTGTAAATTACAATTTATTTATTTTTTTGTTTAAAGCAGCTTCAGCTATTTTGTCTTCACCAGGGTGTATTTTTAGAATTAAAACAGGTATAGTGGAGAAAGTGTGACGTGAATCTCCTGGACTTAATGAACAATAACTGACAACATTTGGCAATCCAATCCTATTTGGTCCAGGGATGCTGTGAAACAACAATAAACATTAAATAACTGTCTAACCTCGGTTGTACTGTACCATCCAAGAAGTGGCACCTTGAATGACTTGACCTAAGTTAACATAACATAGTAAACTGATCTTACACTTCAATAACTATGATAGGTATGTCATGTATCACGTAGATGAGAAGAATAAAGTAGCTATTCAAGCAGAAAGCATTTGCCACCTGTCAAAATATAAGTCTCACTGCAGTAACATGGCAAGACCACCAGCTTCACTGAACAGTTTATTCCAGCAGGGATACAAAATCAGGCAAAGGCAGCTGTGTTAGCTCACCAGAAACACAACGGACCTAAAGAAACTAGCCAGAGAGCGATTTGTTATGTTACATTGGGTCCAGCAGCCCTTTAAAATTAAGTGTTACTGCTCCTTCTATATAAAAACAGTTGTATCCCTTAAGGAGATTTTAATTTCATCCTGCAACAGACAGCTTCGCAACAAAAAAGACAAGACTTTCCTCAGTCAACAACACACATCCTGAACACAAGCTAGCAACTTGTTGGAAGCTGCTAGCTAACACGCACCTTACTAACGTTAGCTAAAACGACCTCGGCAGCTTATAACACGTCAAGAATTGCATCTAAACGCTTACTGTGTCGTTATATCACCGATTATTTGATAGAGTGGCCGCTCCTGAGCTCGGTCCCGCCAAACAAAGTGGGCTGTTCAATGAACGCGGGTAAACGGTGACGATTTTTGACGAGCCAGGAAGACAGAGCACGTCGTAGCGTCGGGGCGCTCGTTTAGTTGTTCCGCCCGCCCCGTCGGATCGCTCCCGTTGCTCCCGGTGGCCTCTATGCACAGGCGTAGAATTGCGTATGGACGCGTCCATACCAATCTGAAACGATGGCTGAAATGTACGCACCAATATTAAGGTTGAAGGAGGAAAAAACAAAGGGTTAAATCATTTCCCACTTCGGCACCGCCTTCCAAATCCGTCTTTAGGAGTTGTGTCACTTGCAGGAGGAGGTCGACACTGATGAAAATAGACCCCCCACACAGGCTACCGCTAATGAATGCAAAACATCCATTCCAACCGTTATCTTATTCTTAATGGTGATTGACTTGTTACTTAAGTCAGGTGACAGAAGCAGCAATACAGCCGTCCCCTTTATCGGACACTGGTGGTGTGGCACGTTTTACTGCATGTTTGACTGTTTATGTACAGTTGGTAATGCATCATACAAAGTTAATGTCAGACTGGCGTCATGTGTTTATATAAAAGAGCCATTATAGATGTATTATTACATATTTTAGCCCAGCTGATTTTGTGTGATTTCACTATTAACCTTGAATTGAGCTGGGTCTAAGTGTAAACATTTATCAGTTGGTGGCGATAATGCGTCATCATTTACCAAAATGTAAAAACCTCAAGAAGAAGAAGGAGCACAAGGAGCGGAAAAAAAAGAGGAGAAGAAGAGGACGAGGCGACGAAGAAGAGCGTGAGCAAGACAGCGTATTCTCTTGCTTTGTACACTCTTTGATCCTGCTGCCTAGCAACAAACATTGGCGAGCTAGCCCGGTTAGCTACTCTCATGCGCAACGTAGTTAGCAGGAACGTAGGCTCGCAGACAGATAGCAATGCATTTTCGTCCCGTAAATGCCACATATTTTACTCAGTTGTAGACGTTAAATGAACTTTATGTGCCGCACTTAAGCGGTGAGCTCTCGGTTTGAGCAGTCATTAGCTGGGTACCATTCACTAGCGGAGCGGAGGGTGCTTTTCTCTGTGGAAAGTGGCTAACATTAGCTAAGTAACCTTAGCAGCGGAGTCACCAACGTCTCTTCTTGCCACGGAGAAGAACAGAGGGAGGCTGGAGATATGTGATTGTGGGTTAGCTGGCTGGTTAGCTTATCTGATGTCGGTGGACACTGGATGACCTGAAACGCGATTTTTACAGGTAAGCAAGTCGCCCCCCGCTAATATTTCGAGTTTTCCAGCGGTTTTCGTCCTTCCTTCCTTACCTTTAACAGTATCAGCTGCTGGTCGGTACCTGAACACCCCCCACCACCCAGACAGCTGTTCAACAGGTCACACCAAGACCATGGCAAGGGACTTTGATTTGAGGGAATCAAGCAGAAAACGTATTACTCTGAAAGATGTAGTTGCATCTCATAGCATTATATAGCAGCATAATATTTAAACTGTACCCTAAAATTTTGTCTCGCTTTGAGTCCTGGCCAGAATAACTGTGAGTCTGTGAACATGATTCACTGTCTAGAGAGGGGGTTGTGCTGTCTATTACATACTTAGTTTACTTAAGTGAGCATTGTAATGCATAAGATACCCTCTTACCACGCCATGTAAAAGATAAGTATGTTTGTCAGTCTTTCTTATGTCTTTAAAATATGTAAGTAACAGTATGTAGTGAAAGATTATCAAAGTACCTGACCCTGTATGGAAGATGACTTGGAGTTGATGGTGATGAGGAGTCAAACTGAAACTTTCCATTTCTGGCACATTCTTTGTCGTGGGAGAAGTCTGGTACATTGACTCATATCTTTATATTTTACTGCATTTTGCATGGAAAATTCAAGGTATGGAATACGATTACAGTGGTCGACAATATGTGATTGATACTAATCGGTTGTCCACTACCTTTGCTAATGTTGTTTATGATAGCTGCACATTATTTGAATTAATTTGAATGAGGGTCATTGTGTAAACATAGTATGACTCATGAGCGTGCATAAGCAGCCTCATAATCCCCCAATTTTCCGTCTAGAGATGATCACAGTAAGGGCTGAGAAAGATGGTAATGTGTAACGTGGCTCATGAGTCAAAGCTGGAAGAAAGGACGGGTTCTCGAGTCTTCCCTGAAAGATACAATATCTAAGAATTCTGCATTAACATGTCAAAAAATGACTAGACCTCTGTTGTATATTTAGCTAAGTCTTGGACAAACATTTATCTGAATGTTTCCAACAGTGCTTACAGCCAGAGAAATCCACACGTTTCCTTAAGGTAATGGTGCCTTTCATAGCTTGCCACTATAAGTTCCTGGGTAGAGGCAGAGAGTGAGGGAAGTCAGGTCAGTCACTAAACTCAGCACTCACTCTTGGTTCTTTTTCCTTCTCTCACTAACATATCAATGAAGTAAAGCACATTTCCCCTCCTGCTCCAGGTGGCAGTCAGTGTTAGAGAACACAGCCATCCAACCTCTGTGGGTCACTGCTGCAGTCAGTTTGATAAATCAGAGCGAAGATAGATCCACATTTGAATCCCAAAAGTCAAAAGGTAATCTCTGAGCTCTCCTGACAGTAAACGACTCTGATTCAGAGCAGAATCACATGTGACTCTGGGTGTTTATTCCTCCAGAAGGTCTGGCTCTGCTCCCCACTCTCTCATCCATATGCCTCCTCTTCCAGTCCACCCAGCCCTCCACACACAACGCTCAGCAAATGTCTTTTTATTTGTTTTGATAGATTCAGCTAGCAGCAGGAAGACTGAGCTGCATAAGTGCAGAATACAAGATAAAAGTAGTAATGTAGTAACTACTAAAGAATAAGAGCATTGTCATTTTCCATTTATGTCCCATGCAAAATAGAATTTAGCAGTTATCTAAAGATCAGCACACATTTACACAAAGCTGTGATAGTTCCAAAGCAGAATGTTCAGGTTGCAGAAGTGAAAGTGTATAAGTCTTGTTAACTAATGTAAAACATCACATTAAAGTGTGAGTGTTCAAACAATGAGCAGGCTGTTTATTTTAAGCCATGTTTTTTTTTTTTTTGGCCTGCATGATATAAAAAACTGCTGCGTCATCGCCTCAATTATAGTTGATGAATAACATCTCGATCTGCAGCACAAATCGTGACTCAAATCCAGTCTGGCTTTTGGACAGCAGTCACACAGTAGGTTGTCAGCGTCCACTGGGAACAGCTTTCCCACAATATGTTGTTTAGCGTTGCACTCAGCAGCCACACACATAAAACGGTGGAAGAGTTGCCAGTTGCTATGTGGAGTCTGCTGCTCTCTGTGCTAATGGAAGAATAAACACATTACACAGTCACTCCGCGCAAGTTCATGGTAAAATTTATAGCAGTGAGTTCAGCGTGAGCACACGCAATAATTTAAAGGACAGTTCCAGTCGTTGTGTGTGCACTGTGAAGCACCCCCTACCCAGTTACATTTTTGAGATAAATGTTAGTGCTGAAAGGGATGACAATTCAAATTTGAAAGCTATAAAAGCCATTTAAATTCTTCTTTTTTAGTTGTGATTGTCAGCCAAACACATGCTTTAGTCTCTGTTAATATGAGATTTTGTCATTATTGTTGACATATACAAAAAGACCAGTGAAAAAAAAGATGAGTCAATAGTGAACATAACATTTGTTGCAACCCTATTAACTTATAAAGTTACCTGATGTTATTGCCGGATTGAACAGATTTATATGCTAATATGTAATAAAGGTTAACTACTTGACTACACCGAATCAGCTTTATCTGACCAGTCTAATCAGAACTACCTTCAGGGGGAAATTAGATATGAAGCTTGACAATAGGAACAATTTTTTATTCACAGCTTAGAATTTGTATTTTGAATAGGCAAATCTGAGCTGTCTTGCAGATGCACAGATCTCATCCATCGATTAATCAGTTTGTGTTCTCAGGTTGTTTCATATTGGTTTCTAAAAAAGAGAAGCAAGAAGATAGTTTGTTTATGTGATTGTTAATTTACTGAGGAAAGGGAGCTTAGTGATAATTGTAGCCATAGCTACTGGGTAGACACAAAGTTTTCTGTGTCTGAACTGAGAATCAGCATAAGAGGTATTAAGTATTTTATCACCAACAGAGGGAAGAAAGTTGATTCTAAACCAATCATGAACAGCATCAGTCCAGCAAGTAATCTATGTAACTCATTGAAATGAGGGCTTCAGATGTGATAAATCACAGGAGAACTCGTGTTTACTTACAGTATCTAAACATGTGTCACACTCACACATGTTTTATTTATTTCACACTTTCAGCTTGTGTTTGTGTGCGTGTCACATCATTGAAACTACCCAGGCAGAGTGGAACAGAGAGAACCAGCCAGACGTCACCGCCATGTTGGAGGAGGATATGGAAGTGGCCATCAAGGTGGTCGTAGTCGGTAACGGAGCTGTCGGCAAGTCCAGTATGATCCAGCGTTACTGCAAGGGCATCTTCACCAAGGACTACAAAAAGACCATCGGAGTGGACTTCCTGGAGAGGCAAATACTGTAAGCAGTTGTTTAGTTCTCATTCCTATATCAGTTATAGCTTTTATTAAAGCTACTGCTGAGCTCCAAGGTACCATAGTTTAGTCGTTTGTGTGCCTATAATTTCTCAACTAGACTGATGTTTTATGTAATTGTCCCTCCTTACATGCTCATTGTTTTAGTGTGAATGACGAGGAGGTCCGACTAATGCTCTGGGACACAGCAGGGCAGGAGGAGTTTGACGCTATTACCAAGGCCTACTACCGTGGTAAGACCCCCCCCCCACTGTGACAGATATACCACTGCTGCTTTAGGTCACTGACCTCCCTGAACGCTGAGGTTACCTTTTTATTTGTCACACATTTTTTTGGTTGACCTGCAGTGCATTATTCAACCAGAGCACATGCACTGTGACTCATCAGCAGGGTTCCTTTAAGAGTGTACGCAGTGTTTTTACAATGTCAGTTATGTATCTGATTTCTAAAAGTATAAACAGCTTGAAAACACGACCAGTTGGTGTGCTGTCTTGCATTCCAGGTGCCCAAGCATGTGTGCTAGTCTTCTCCACCACAGACAGGGAGTCGTATCAGGCTATCGACAGCTGGAGGGAGAAGGTGGAGGCAGAGGTCGGAGACATTCCCACAGTCCTAGTGCAGAACAAGATCGACCTGCTGGAAGACACTGTTATAAAAAAGTTTGTATTAGTTTATTTTATGTCAAATTAATTGAAAGTTTAAGACAAATTGTACTGTTGTGACATTTTGTATTTTCTTTGCAGCGAGGAGGCAGAAGCCTTGGCTAAAAGGCTGAAGCTGAGATTTTATCGAGCTTCAGTAAAGGAGGATCTGAATGTGAACGAAGGTGATTATGTAGACAGCTGGTTTAATTTACTCAAATCAGTCTCATTCTTGATATTCCCTTCTTCACACTTTTAACACTGGTTTTTCTCTTTTTAGTTTTTAAGTACTTAGCTGAGAAGTATCTTCAGCGACTCAAACAGCAAACAGCAGAGGAGACGGAGGTGGTCCATATAACAAGCAATAAAATAGGTAAGATAGCTTACTGTACATCATGTTGCAAGTTTAAGTGTTTTACATTACTCATACATTTGTTTTTCCACAGGTGTTTTTAATACCACGAGTAGTAATGTCTGCAACCAGAACTCCAGCAACGGCAGAGAAGTCATCACTCTGCGACCAAACAAACAGAGGACCAAGAAGAGTAAAAATCCTTTTGGAAGCTGCAGCCTACTTTAGATGAAATCTTATTCTAGTGACTGACTATTATTTCTGACACTACATTGGTTATTGTTGTATTCTGTAATCACATTTAGAGACCAAAGCCCACTCAGACTGGGACATGCTACTTTACACTGCATTAATAACCTAATGTTTAATCTGAATCCTGAGTAGTTTCTGCACACTGATGGTTGAATTTCCTTTAATTCAGCCTCCAGCAATGATCTGCACACAATACCTGCACATGCTTGGTTCCCCCTTGTGGTTGCCTTAAGTAACAGCAACAGTTGCAGCTACACTGCATGTTTGTTGCCAGAAATTTGATTACACCCCAGAAAAAAAAGATGGTTTTTACAGTCCGGATTTTGGCATTTTGACTGTGCAATATGTTTGCATGTATTGTAGAAGATACACAAATTATTTTGTACCATATTTTTATAGCTGTCAACAGAATATGGTTCAAACTATACTGTTTATCGTGGATGAAAACACTATCGAATCCAGAGTTATTTCTCTGCGCAGAAGTATTTTTGTATGAATCA
Organism: Acanthopagrus latus; assembly: GCF_904848185.1. NCBI lineage: Eukaryota > Metazoa > Chordata > Actinopteri > Spariformes > Sparidae > Acanthopagrus > Acanthopagrus latus. The sequence goes on along the minus strand of NC_051053.1, from coordinate 8,495,030 downwards.
CTGCAGTGTCGGGTGATATTTTCACTGAAGTGTTGACATAGTGCCAAATTAGCTCTTTCTGAGCTGTAGTTAAATACTAAAGCTGCAGTGATATTGATTTAACACGGAATTAGTAGAATGTGCTCCTATGTATAAACAAATATATAGATAACCAATAATCTATAACAGTAATTTCTGCTTATACTCCTCTTATTCACAGCTCTGTTAACCAAATCATAAGACTCTCACAAATTCTAGAGGTTGAGTAATGGTCCTTTGCTCTTTGAGTCATAGTACCTCAAGTCACAGTGAGTTATAGCACTATGTTTTTGATTGCAGTTGTTTACATTTAACTGTGCTTTACTTTAACTTTGGTACAGCTCTGACTAACAGATCAGCCTCAGAGTGAAGACGTCACTATATTTCTAACATTTGACAACACAAAGGCATGGTACATTATGTTTTCGATTTGGCTTTCGTAGAATCATTTCTATTTTGTAAATATGAATCTGCTGCTTTCTGATGGAGAAATAAGAAGAAGGAGTGAGGCCAGAAAGTTTCCGGAAGACTGACAGCTCACTGCTAAGTGGTGTTTGTCCCTGTGGTACGAATTTTTTCTCTCCGAAGGTACAAAACCTGCCCACCGAGACCAGATATTCTGCTCGTGTGTGCCTGGATATGACAGAAAATTCAGTTTCTTCTCACTACATGAGGGTACTCCAACAAAAGATCCCCCAACTACAACTACCTGTGAACTTTATATTACTGCCTAGTCTGCGTTATGCCTTTTTTTTTCTTTCAGAACTTATTATATGAAAGATAGCGGTTTACCAAGCACAAAGAAATATGTGGAAAATTAAAGTCCCCTGTCTGAGATGATCATAACTTCCTTATAAATAGTTACACTTCTACATCATCTTGGAATAGATGTGCATGTTCGTTTTCTTGTCTTTTTAGAAAGTTCTCAGATGTTCAGATGGGACAGAATTCATTCATGTTTTCATGTTATAGTCTGTTGTGAAAAATCCCATGAGGTGCTTTAAAATATGTTCCAGTTACACCACTGTTACAAAGACTGTCATATTTCAAACATTTGTCATTTGGTTGTACGTAAACAGTGCTGTTTGAAAAGAGAAAAAAAAAGAAGGAAGTGTGGTGTAACTGTGCATGCAAGCATATGTTTTTTTTTCTCCACATCAGTGAATGTCTGACTCATGCCACACTGCCTTGTCCATGTTTACATGCTCCACCGGTAAGCATTTGAATCCCTACTCTGCTGTTTGTTTAAAAGTTGCCTGCACAGTGAATCTGTAAATAATTATTTCTCAAGCTTCCTCTTATTGTTAACGTTGTGTTTACTTTGCCTTTTCTTGCTTTTTTTTGACTGAATGGATTGAGAGCACTTTACCATTAAAATGGCATATAATCCGACATAATTTAAAGACTAAACTAACCGTACTTATGTGCTGTCACTCAGGTGTTGTAATAATCTTTATGTTTTACTGTTACTCTTCTTTTTCAAACTTCATACATTGATTTTACACATTTAGATAGACAGATAGATGCTTTCAGTCTGACAGAAACAACACTCATTGTTGGATTTTAGTTTTTAACGGTTAAAAGTGTATCACATCTTCAGGTGGGCAACACCTGATTGTATGTCTTTGGGGGGGTGGGATTGATGGTAATCTGACATGAATAAAACTCTACTTTTGACCTCAGCATCCTGTATATGATTTCAAACTAAGATGCTCCTCTGCCGGTACGACCCTGTAAACAAAACTTGACATAAAATGTTGTCTGGTCAGAGTTTACAAAGCCAATATGGACTAGAAATGATCCCTAATAAAGTGTGAGCGATGTAGCTAAAAGATGGTGATGGTGATGAAAGTCTTAACAGTTCAATAAGTAACAAGACTGGTGCAAAAGTTAAGTTCTAAATCAAAAAGTCTTCCGGTTCACCTCCAAGCTTTTCCCAAATGTTTCAACCCCTTGTCACACTTTGACTCGGCAGATGAAAGTTTGCTCAAAGTGCATTCACTGAGGAAGAACGCGTGTCGGGTGGAAAGTGGTATTCCTCGAGTGAAGACTTAGTTTGAGAGTTGAGAAAAGCAGGCTGAGCAGCAAACTGTCCCACAGATAACAGGTGTGGTGCTTTCATTTGATGTCTCTTTTGACTGATTATTTAATAAATAAAATCTCTGGCGGCAGGTCAGCTTTTCTTCTCCATCACCAGTTGACTTAGATGCTGCCTTACTTTATTTTGTTATTCCACATAATTAAATATCATTTCATCAAAATAGATCTTTTTCGATTACAGATAACAACCAGGGGGAAATCAATTACTCAACTACACTGCAGTTCAAGCACAGCATTCATGTTTTTAGGTCCATTTCTGTGGTTATTGTAAATTTTGCATCGATGGAAATGTCATGTTTGATTCAAGTTTAATATAAGTTTTTACTAGATATGTACCCTACTTACAGGGTTTGCTAGAGCAGGAAAGCTGAGTGGCTATAGCATATAATTGTGTATAGCCTCATACAGTAAAGTATTATCTGTATCTTAGATGCAAACACGACACATGGGCTTCATTTTAGCACTTTGTAACAGCCATCACTGATAAATGGTGAATTTATGGTTCGTCAAACTTGAGGTAAAAGTTGTTTTACTGTAAACAAACAATTCAATTCTTCTGAAACCATTTATTCAAAAGTTGTACAGGCTTGTGAAGCTCAGTTCCAACTTAATAATGGTCGTCCAAATACTGTTTATAAATGAAATACACAGTGTTTGTTCACCATTTACAGTTTTATAAAAAATCTGTTTACAATAAACAGTTGCCTTATAAATGGTTTGTAAGTATTTAATTGTTTGCAGTGAAATCAAGATGAACTATGGGTGATTTATTAATGATGGTGTGACCGATGTTCATTTGGGCTCTTGCACCTTAAATAGACGAGGTACCCTGTAAAACTGACAGCTCAATACAAGCACTTGTGCGCTGTCGTGTTCCCATGTACTACACCATGACGTCACCTCTGACAAAAAACATTGTGCTTTTTATTCACGTTTTGACATAAAAACAGCTTTGTGCAAATATGAACTAAAATCCACAGCTTCATGCGGTTTGTGTCGCCTTCACACAAGGAGGTAGTGTGTGTGTGTGTGTGTGTGTGTGTGTGTGTGTGTGTGTGTGTGTGTGTGTGTGTGTGTGTGCGCGCATCTAAAATCCTTCCCAGGTGCCCGATTTTAAAAGGTGAGACGTGTAAGATACTTCACCGCGGGATTCTTCGTCGAGCATGCTGTTGTGTCATTCCCTTCTTATTTAAGTGCACATGTGAACACACACTGTGTACCGGGTAAACACGTCATGCAGCCTAAATGGCAATCATTTAAAGGTAAAACTTGATTATGCCAAGAAATCAATGTGAAAATCGTTTGTAGCTTTACTGGATTATTGGCCCTCAGCTTCAGCCTCACTGTGATTTCACCCCATAAGGACTCGCTGGCTGCTACATCGCTGTCAGAGTTAGAGCAGGTGCACAACAGTTGTCGGTGAGGTTAGTGGTATTAAAGACATTTTGGTTTTTTTTTTCTATGTCTTGGTGACGAATCTCATTAACAGCCATTGGCTTTGGGTTGCTCCAGTTTCTGGTGATCCATAATCTTGATGTTCTTCTCGGCGTTCTCCACGTTCCGCATCAGAGTCTCCAGCCGCCGCTTGATCTTCTTCTGGTCCTCCAGGGCGCAGCTGATCACGATGGCCTGGAACTTCTGGTCGATGGGGCACGGCGGGGCCTCGGTCACGCAGGCGGCGTGCAGGGCCAGGAGCCGCTGGCGGCCGCACTCCATGTCGTCCAGCAGCTTCTTCACCAGCTCGTCGATGATGGCGGTGGCCTTGTTCAGCGCCTCCTCCTGCATGGGGCTTCTGATGGTGCCGACAGAGATCTCCACTGACAGCGTGCGGCCCATCAGACGGTTCGCAGTAAGCTCTAACTCTTCTTTCTCACCTAGGAAACAACAATAAAACAAGTAGGATATCAGTGCTGCACCTTTATAGAACCACAAACACTGGAGCAGTAAACGGCACTGGGTTCTGGATACAGCGATAACAACACAATAGGTTGAATCAAGATTCAGCTTCCAGATCCCTGCTCCTGCTCCGCGGTCCTCCCAGCACCCAGAGAACGCGCAGCTCAGGTGCATGTGACTGAATTACTGCCGGGTGGATCCAGGCCAGATCTGATGCAGTGTAATCCAACAGGACGGCCCCTGCAAATCTACTACACTTAGAGGAAATGTACGAAGTTCATTTCTTTAAAAGGCATGCAGGGTTTTACAAAACAACACCAAACAACGACAAAAAAGGATAAACTTGTGCAGACATAATCCATAACCCGTGTGGCGGCGTCTGTATCTGCAGACATCTTGCCCACTTGGTGCGTTTTCTCATTTCCTTAGTAATTTGATGTGTTTGGGATGTTTCCCCGCGATCTTGGAGAAAGATCGCAGATGTATAAAATCAAATAAGAACACCTTTGCCAACCCAAAGTGTCGGTATTTAACTAAGCTGGAAATGGGTCAACTATCTTCCCCCTTTGAATGGTGAGTTTCCATACAGAAACCGACGGAGCCTGAACAGAAATGCCTTTAAAACTGTCAGAAAGGTGTCGAGTCGGCTCTGTGACACAAATACCGTGTAACAGAGAGCAGAGTGGATTCATAATACACTGTAAGAACTGAAAACTGTGGTCTGTGCAGCAGGATTACTACACTGGATTGTTCTGGATTACATTTCCAACCCCCTGTGTGTAAAGTACTGTACAGTTAGGCTATTAATATAATACAATTTGGGGAAATGAGGACATTGTGATTCAGGCAATCGACACATTCCGTTTCATGATTTGCATGTGATCCTACTACATGAACAAACTATGAACACGGGCTCATGCAAACTTTTAATATTTCTTTGGGTGGAGTGCAAGAAACTATCACGTTGCCTTCCTTCCCATGAGGTTTCTTGAATGACAAAACCCAGCAACCCCAAGGCTAACCTCACTGGATCACTATGTAACAGAGGGATCGGAGCAGACACACTCACACACACACACACACAAGGTGGATCAGACAGTGTAATGGCCGTTCACTCCCTTGAAGACTCACCAGCGCAGATGTTACGCATTTCTTGTCCGTTCTGAATGGACTGGAGCGTTTCCAGGATGCACTCCCTTTCCTGCTCCATGGCCGATGCTGCCTCGCGTAGAGCCTCCACCCTGACGGAGGGCCAGAGACAACAACACATGGGCGGAGGTTCATCTACACCCACACAAATCACCGCTGCTACAAAGTGGAGAGGGCTGAGAACTCCCAATCCACGTCACTGGTGTGGTAAAAGAACCAAACTCCCAAAACTTATTATCAATCACAACAGAGCCAGCTGCAGCCACCATTTATTCCCCTCATCCCGTTAGAATTACATCGGCATCACACTACTATACTATATTATAGTATATAAGGTGTATGTTACTGTCCGCCCCGCACATGCTGAGGCCTGGCACCTCACCGTACCTCATTTCCAGCTGATCCAAAGTTTCCAGAAGTCGTCCGGACCGGTCTGCCATGGACAGCGTCCGGCTGAACTTGGCGCACTGAGGTTCGGTCATTTTCGACTGTATTTTCGCTTGAGCCATGTCGCTGAATGTTTCCTCCTCTTCTTCTTCTTCTTCTTCTTACTATGGATGCGGTCTGAGAGAGATCCCTCCTGGCCGTGTGCGATCACCACCCTGAGCTGTCCGGCGCACTGTGCCGCGGCTGCAGCAGCGCCCCTGGGAGAACATTTCCTAACATGGGCTGCGACTTCCTCCACTCGCTCCTCGCAGAAGTTTCCCGAGGAGACCAGAACGGTGGGGTCGCAATCTCTGGTCCGCGGACCCCCCCCCCGGAGCCGAGGGGGGTCCGCAGGAATACAGTTTCAGATATGCTGTCAGTTTTAGCATTAGTTTAGATGGCGATTTCATGCAGACAACCGTTTATTAATACCTCTTCAAAGTAAAAATGGTCATTTTGATTGTGAATTCATATTTTACATTATGGCATGATCACATTGTTTTGTTTACCTCTGTGTAAAAAATGCTGCTTTTAGCTTCTAACAAGGTTTTTCAGCCAACAGGGGGTCAGTGTGTATCCCTATTTGTCAGCAGAAAGTCTTGGTGGTTGCCAGGTTGTGTGTGTGTGGGGTGTGTGTGTGTGTGTGTGTGGGGGGGGGGCTGAATGATTGAGTTCGAGCAGCATTAACCTTAGCAAGCGTTAGCAACATTAACAATAGCTGACCAGTGTTAGTACTGTTAATGTTAGCTGGCGTTAGCAATGCAAAGTGGATCGGATCAACAGAGGTGTTGTGACGTGAACGCAACAGAAGTGGGGATGTGGGATGGAGGTCGTCTGGCCCGGGGGATCTACTTGGCGATGTCTCAGGCTGTTTAGTCGTCCTCTTGGATCCACTCACTCTACATCAGTTGGATCAGAAAGTCTGTCCCTGTTACAAAGTTTTTTTCCTCTTAACTTGGCAGGTTTCACCTCACTCGACTCCAGGGTCTAAGGACAGGGGATGTCGTACACTGTACAGTTTGTAAAGCCGAATGAGGCAATGTGATTGTGACTTTGGGTTATATAAGTCAAACTGATCTGATCTGATATCATGCCACGTTTAGCGGCAGAATGTTACCGATGACACTTTTAAATTCCACATTTGACAAGTACCCTTGAGCGAGCTTTCATAATAGGAGTTCTATCACAGCACTCATTGTCACCATTTTTGCGAACCCTGATGAAAAGTGGACTTTAGACGGTTCCTTTTTGTCTGAACTGGTTAATTTGTAACACACAGTAACTGGCAAATAAGAAGAAAGAGCAAAAAGTGATGTCAGGACAAAGACACTTGCCATGAGGGCAACATCATACAGACAGAAATGAACACAAAATGTATGTTTAAAAAAAAAACCAAACAAACATGTAATTGTAAAGAATATTTCATATAAGAACATTACACTAATTGTATATTTTATGCATGTTAAATAAACCAGTTACTGTTTCTCCGTCATGTTTTCAGGTTACGCTAATTGTTCCTGTAAATGTGAATCAGGCGAGGTTTCCTCACCGGTGGGTGACACAAGCCTGTCCACATTCACACAGGCAACGTCACCTCTGCAGCTGCACTTAGATGGTAGCTGATAAATTCTACATCCAGGAGAGGCCAATCCCAATTAACTTGCACGATGACTGCATAGATGTGCACTCACTGTTTACTACCAAGGTTACGACCTCAAAACTATTTGACTATATTGAAAGGTTTAATTCATTATCCCTTTGACCTATAACTTAACTTTGAGAATAGATTTCGCAATGGACAAGTGACTAAAGCAAACAAGTGAATGAAACCTATATACATGTATATCACAATTACAAAAAGGTAGCTGCACAAAATACATCTGAATGCAAATCTGCAGGGTGTCAGAATCTGTAAGTTGCTCACTAATGATTTTGAAGACTACATGAGGGAGCTACCATAGAGATCAGGACCTGCATGACAGGAAAGACTGAAACTTTTCCCACATACAAAGGGAGGCCCTACTCCTTACGGTGCATTCAATACACTGGATTTCAAGTCTGCAGTGAAACCCGAGATGGCGTTTGGAGACACAGTTCTCAACGTGGTCACAAGTTCAGCCACGGCATTTTTGCAGTGTCATCGATGCCATCTATAGCACATGTTTCGACACACCAGAATCTTCACAGCCGAGGTCAGAGTGTAAATCTACAGCCACGAAGCAACCCTCGGAGAACACGATGATCTGTGATGGGAATGATTTTACTGTACGATTTTAAAATGATTAAAACACAGAAAAATAGCAACTAACATTTATTGAATATGTTCTGGACACAAATATCCTGGTACAAAACATCTCCACGTGATGTCTGAAGAACACTGTGTGACAACTGAATGAGTTTCATCTCGTCCTTAAAACTCCAAAAGACTTCGCTGAAGAGCCTCTTCCAACTCTGTAAAACAGGAAAAGGTAGAGATGAAGGATCAAATTTGCACTATGTCAAAACAAACTACATTAGCCTATAGTGCTTTATTATATCTGTACATTTTAAACTGCATCCTATCTCCCTGACCAACTAAGGCCAATAGAAGAAGAGTGTTTATCAGACTAAATTCTCTTTACTAAAATGTTATCAGACAGTAACTAGTGCACAAAGAGACATGCGCAAATCTAGATGTAGCTGATGGAATAAATCTGTGATCCTCACAATTCAGTCGCAGCCTGGATAAAGACGAAATGCTCAGACTCATACCTGCTGACTCTCTTGCCTGCTCGGCACTCACAGACATCTCATCGTCCGATTCATCTGGAACAGGAAGGTTGTGAAAATACCAGAATTATAAACTTCGATGAAAAAAGAGGGAGTTACTTGACACCTCTTTTGATACCACGGCAAAAAGAAATACAAATCTCAAGCACTCTGAATAGGGTATGTTTTTTTTTTCTTTTTTAAATTAACCACCCGCACACAGCTCTGATACACAACACATACGCGTTGTAATATCAATATCACCGCAGCCTTTGGTTGCTCTTTTAAACACATGGTACCAAAGACGCATCCAAGTATTGAGAACACAACACATGAGCAACTTTTAATTTAAAAGCAATATTACGACACCAGAATACGATTCCTTTGAAAACAGTCAGGCATTACAACTGCACAGGCTTTACAAGGAAGGTGTTTCATAACTTCCTATTAGTGGATGTAAAACAATATGCCAAGACTTAATTGTATCAATGCTTGAGCCAGATTCCTCTTTGATGAAATCATAGATCCTCCATGTCTGACACATTTGATAGCTTTGAAATTAAAAGTTGATCATAACACAAACACTAAAATGCAGTCTCTTATAAAGCTCCTGTTTGCATATGTACACACTGCATCTTATCCATTTACACAGTGGTTATGTATTGCTTATTGCGTACCTTCATGCACTTCATGCATCTCTTGGTTGGCCTGATCCTGGTTCAAAAACTTCACCAGTGTCTCATCTTCTATCTCTGAAATGCCAAGACGAAAACAAAATTAAGCTCTGCCTGCAAGATAAACTGATAATGAATGAAAAATGCTTTTAACAGATTTACCATTAGTGTCTGGTTTGATCTCCACAGCATTGAGTACTTTTACAGTGGCTGCTTTTCCTTCTTTACTGCAGGTCCTGGAGCTCATGCACGGCTCCATTGTACAGTGTCGGGAGTGATAGTGTTTATGGAAGCTTGGAACGCCTGTGAAGCTCTCCTGGCAGGCTTTGCATTCTACGTCGAAGGTCTTGTCCAGGTTCAGAGCTGGGTGCTTCATGTGGACGTGAGTCTTCATCTGTGCGTAGGACGGCACCGACACACGGCAAGGCGCACACACATAATGACACGTCCCCTTATCGGCCAGGTCTCGCATACATTGCGTGTATATAGCCTTCGTTTCCTCTTTGCTCTTTTCTGAACCCATGCATCTGCACGTCAGCTGACCGGTGCTCTCGGCGACGGCGGGCTGAGCACCGTCATCCATACAATAGTAATCCCTGCTGTGAAGGCTCTTGTAGTGCTCCAGGAACTCGGCCTCTGATTCAAATGGCATGCTGTCACAGAGGCCGCAGAAGTGGGAGCTCTTTATCTGCCCGCCGTGCTCGTTCGCACAATGTCTGCGTACGGTTGACTCTTTGAAGAACTTCTGGGGGCAGTGTCCACAGATGTATCTCTGATAGCTGTGGCTGTTCATGTCGCTGCAGTGTTTGTGGACGTCCTCCTCTGAGTCAAAGACGTCCTCGCACATTCTGCACATCCAAGTTTGCTCGGCTTTTAAGGAGGACGTCCCTACTGTGTTCTGCTGGATTGTGGACTTTGCGGAAGACGAGTGGTGGGCGCTGGTGGACGGCTTGGCGTCGATGACAGCGGCGAGCTCCTCGGGCACTTCCTGTTCGGCGAAGTAGGTGTGTCCGCTGTGGGCGTCCGACACGTGTGACAAGATATCTTCGTAGCGAGGCATTTCCACTTTGCACTTGCGGCAGTAGAAGAGGAAGTTGGAGAGATGGGCTCCCCCGTGGAAGCGGCTCATATGCAGGCGGGTAATTGAGGACTCTCCCATGTGTTTGCCACACACGCCGCACTGATGGAAAATCTGGTTCACAGCCAAGAGATGCTTACTGGCTGCAGCCTCCTCTGAGAACTGTGCGCCACACTCGCAGAACCATGCTGTTGTCGAGTTGCCATTCACACTTGGGCTTAGTCGCTGTCGTTTGGCTGGAAATTCTTCGCAATCACTCCTCTTCTTAGTTCGCTTTTGAAAAGGCGTTTCAAGGCCAGGGGACTGTCGTTTCCCCCGTGCCTCTGCGGCCCTGCGAGTGTGTTGAATTTCACTAAACCTGCAGTGCTGAAGGACTGCTTTCTCCATTGTCTGGTTGACCTCCACGTCGTGCTCGGTCGATTCCTTGTGTCTCTCAATTTCAGCCTGGCTGAGGAAGATTTTACAGCAGAGGGAGCACTGCCCTCGGACTTGCAGCTGTTTCATTACCTGCACTACGGTTTTATCAGCCTTGGCCACTGCACAGCCCTGTCTGCACTGCACACTATAGAAGAAGGAAAAAGAAGGTAAAATTCAGTTTCACAGAGAATACCTGAACAAAAATCACGTCCTTTAAATGCAAATGGAATATCAAAAGATATTAATACGTCTGACTTTTGTCGTCAGTGAGAAAACATAAAATTAGCATCAATTTCCAGGTTTACTGGCTCCAGCTCCGACAGGCTGTGATGGAAATATGACACAAGTGTTCAAGTTAAGGATGCAGGCATTTAGATAGTCTTCCTTCCATCCATCCCTGTTCAAGCAATATTTTTTAGGTGGCATTAAGCTGGGAAGAGAGACTGAGGTAAAAGATATTTAGTAACCATGGTAGCATTATCACCTGCCCCACCATCAGTACTCAGTCCTTGCCAGCTGCCCTATCCATCTGCGTACGTGCAACTCTAAACAGAGATGAGAATGAGGCGAAATGTCTCAGTGCTGAGCAAATTCCTTCATCAGTTCCAGAAAAACTGATGTCTAATTTGCAATGTTATCCAGACTTTGTAAAAGAAGTGCGATATCTCTCAGATGTAGTCTGGTGAGGTATATGATCCTCTTCTTTCTACTGTCCCCTGTTTTCTAGCGCATTTGCAATGTGGAATGTGACACACTAGAAATAAAGCAGAAAGGCTAATTTGTCTGCCAGCAACAGGAATGGAGTCAGTCACTTATTTCTGCTGGGTTCACCCATGTTGAAAAAACTTGTATTGGATTAATGGTATAATATAGGCAGGCATACTGAATAAATCACAATATACTCACTTAAAGTGAGCCTGAGCTGCCTGATGAGAGATCAGCACTTTGTGACATAAAGAGCATCGGACATTGAACGTTGCATCCTTGCACAAAGTGATGAGACGATTCTTCACATATTGTGGGATGGGTACTGGCAGCGCTCTTCCTTTGGTTTCTTTAAGAAAAGAAAAATGAAAGATACAGGTAATGTTGCCCATAATATCTTGAGTATGATGTATAGAAAATACAAATGTTCAATAAACCTTACCAGTCATGCAGAGTGACTCTGTGAAGTGGTTTCTGGCTGACATGTGTTGAAGACACTCATCTCGCAGGTTGAAGAAGAGGTAGCAGGCGGGACAGGCGAAACACACAATCCTCTGATAGGTCTGAGTGACGCTGTGACCATCAGGAACGGATGAGGACACCTAGTAACCCAAACACCGTCACTCAAAACATGTTTCTTCCCAAAGTAATTAGTATATATAGTCCAGTCATTGAAGTGCAACAACCTTAGATTCAACGTGTCTCCTCCAGGCTTCTTTAGTCTGAAAATGCTGACCACAGGCAGCACAGGCAAACAGCTCATTCGGACAGCCTTTCAGATTGATGGTTGGGTCACAAGGGGAGTGATCGAACCTACGCATGAGATATTTCATCACAAAATATGCCATGTTAGTGGTCGGAAAATGGTGGTAAAGGTAGTGAACTAACACTGAAATTAACAGAAGAGGATTACCTTTTTAAATGCCCTTCGAGGAGGGAGGCATTCTCATAAACTCGACCACAGTTAATCACTGGACAAGTGTGTCTGGTTGAACTATTCATGGGAAAAGAAACAGGTCCACGCCTTCTTCCAAAACCAGCACTGATCACTCCAGGTTTAACACCTGATGAAACATAAATAGGTGGCATGACCGGAAAGTAAATGGCAGAAGAAGTTAGTCTAAAGGCTTGAGTCATCTCAGAATTACAAGTGACAATGTTCTGATTCAGACTGAAAATGTACCTGGCATCTTTAACCACATGTCTACACAGCGCTTTGCCTCCCGATTAGCTCCATTTGTTGGATTAAAAGCCAGCTCCTGCTGTCTATGAGCTCTTTGTGAAATTTGCTTCTCCTGAAAAAGGGAGACATAAATAGATGACAGAGCATATTATGTTTCACATTATCATATTTTTCTATTCTTAGACATCAGTGGAAACTGATGGTGTTAATACGAGTTCTCCAAGTGTTAGCCAGTATATTGCTGTATGGAGTGACCCTGCCACTGCTTGCCACCGTTACTTGTTTTCTAACCATTCAGTCCACAAGGTGGCACTGTAGCTATTATTTGACACCATATACCAGCTCAACAAACTAAAGACAATTTCTTTTGGGCATTAAAGTTACATTTACTGAATAAAGGAGACACAAACAAAAACTGGTTACAAAATTGCTATGGAAGTTTTGACAGTGCTGAAGCTACAAACTGGACTCTGCTTTCAATGGCTATGGACACAAACTTATTTTTGCGGAGCAGTTAATAAATAAAATATTACATAACGATAATGTAGAAGCATGGTTAGTGTGCTCATATAATTTTAATACATAGGGTGTCTCCTTTCTTTTGCCATTGTAGATGGAAACATGAGTAGAATACAGATGTCGCATTACTGACACCATAAAATTAGGAAGCAGGAACTAATAAGGTATGCAATAGAGTGGAATTTTGTCTTTTCTAATAAAAAAAAGGAGAAAGACAGAAAAAGGAATAAATGCTAAATCAAAAAAAGCAACTGATGGCAATGGTCTGAAATATAAGCAGTCTTACCTTGAATGCTCTACATTTATTTGCTCTTTCCTGTTTCTCTAGAGCCACCTGGTGTGCCAGCCTGTCCAGTGTTGATGTGACACGCGCTTTATGGCAGGTGATTTTATCGTCCAGCTGCAAGGGAAGAAAATGGTGATCATTATTCATTTCTTTAGAAAACCCTAGCCAGGTAATAAAGCTGTTCTATTCATCCACTCACAGTGACTGCTGATGATGAACATCCCTCATCCTCACTGTCACTACGTAGATCAATACAGTCCAACACTGGTCTGAGAGGGCCCTCCTGAAGCAAGTACAAGGCACCATGTCATTTAGCGTTGTAAAACACACCTCCCTTTATTACAAATGATGAATGACTTTGGGAGTGCCCGTGAAGAAGGTGAAGTGATCTATGTTGGAATCATCAGCGACAGTCTAACAACACATAGAACAACCTGTTATATCACAAAGTGGCTTTTCTAAGATACAACTGTGAACGAAGTGAAATGGAAATTCAGTCTGATTGTCATGCTAGATCGAAATGTTGCACAATATGTTTTTTAAAGTGATCCTTTGAACCCATTGATTTAAAAAAACAAACAAAAAAACAAGATTACAGTGTACACGTCACTTACTGATACAAACTCCACTTCTTCCACCTCATCTTCATCTGACTGCACTGGAGAAGACATTTCTCTGGGGGAAAACATTATAAACTCAATGTTACCTGTGAAGCTGCAACTGAAACCTTGAACACTCATGTGACAGGAAGGGGGTGTGAACTAGTTGACCTCATCCAGGCAGACAGGTGTCACTGACAGCTCTGACTGTAACACCACCACCACAAGCCTGCTGGCCCGGTTTAATAAAAATGTCGCCATGAACCTTCGCCGATATGTTCAATACACCTCTTAACAGCTTAATCATTCTCTAGATAGGCTAACCTCTAGCAACAGAATGAAAATACATCAATATTGCTTGGTTACAGTGAATGGTCGCAATGATCTGGCTGAAAACGGCATGTCAGGAGACTCCACGTCTATGTGAGGATAGCATAAAGCAACACAAATGCAAAATACTCCAGTGTGATGCAGGTCAGTTCCATTAAACCCAATTTAGCCCATCACAAATTCATCATGGGTATAATTTCTTTACTGCCTACCCACTAGAGGGCTTCTCTTAAGTGCTGCCACTAATGGGTGGAGAGTAAATTGCAGCGACCCATGCTCTTAAAACACGGTGTTGTTGTAATGCACCGCTTCGCCACCGGGGGCAGCACCGAATGCCGGACTGTGGAAAGGTGCCTTTACCCTCCAACGAGGAAGAAGTTACGCGCCACAGAGGAAATGTCATACGCCGTTTACATTTATGGTGTTGAGTTTAGCTTTGCAGAGCAGGTAGCTGCACTTCATCCATTAAAGTGTCCTTTTTATGCAACTTTACACGCGCCTGACATCGACTTGAAGTACCCTAATCTGTCGCTGGTAAATTAATCCGGTGGTCTTTGGTTTTGCATTATCAACCAACATCTTTTCGGCAACTTTACTGGAAGCAAAATCTTGAAATAAATGCCCCACCGTGGCAGACATCTAGAACGGTGTTTTTGCCGTGGTTGTAGTTAAGCTAACGTTAGCTCTGACGTTTGCGCATGCAACGCCTGTAGCGTTAGCTCACGCCCTTAATCACTGCAAAGTATGCACGACAAAGTTGCTCTTGAGTTCTGCGTTCAGCCGACATGGTTGAAAACCGTCAGATGAATTAAACTGGACATCACATTACCTACTGCTCCTGTTGGCTCCTCAGTTGACAGAGCGGTAGCTAGCTAGTTTAACACCCCAATTCAAAGCAAAGGAAGTTAGTCTGGTCTGCGACGTCATGTGTAGCGGAAGTGCTCCTTTTCTAGACGGAGTGTGCCGTGCGGACGGGGTTAACAGTTGTTGAATTACAACAGACGCAATGCTCAAACCCCGCCCGTCTGGTATTACCAGTCCGGGCCGAAGTTTGAAATGTCACTAACTGCAAATCTATAAATATCAGTTCTTCCCCTCGGATGAAGAGCTATACATAGACTGAAACTTAATGGCACCGCTCACTTTAGAAATCACACACACATAAGACTCATGTATCTGCTAAGATACATCACGATAAATAATAGAATCAGTAATGTGCACAGAGGGGCGTGGGGGCTCCCCGGGACCCTGCTCTCTCATGTGGACACCACAGAATAAAAACCACATGCAGCATATTGTGTGTGACACTAATTTGATGATCACCGTGATATTTACTTTATAATCTGTGTGACGTCTATGCAAGAGAAAACTGTGCCCATATACTAGTAATATGTTAGTGCACAAAGGTTTTAATAATGTCGTTTGTACAGAAATGCATTATGATTATGCAGACATAGCACCTTCAGCATTCATCCTGAACTACATGTAGTTCAGCCTGGCAGTAGTTTGAATAAAACTACATTTCTGCCCCTGAACTACAGCCAAAAAAGTAGCTTTAGCAACCACTTATACTCATTATAACTCAGTGTGAAATAAAGCAACATATGGTGTATGTGAAACAAAATATAATAGCCTACAAAAAATTCACATGCCAGAAGAAATACGTATTTCGACATGTTTCATGTGTTTTTCAAAGAAAAATTAAAATTTATGTTATATAGTTCTTTTTAAATAAAAAAATATGTCATGTTATTGGCCAAAATTGTAGTTTGTAAACTGAGTAGTTAAACTAGTTAAAAACTGACCCAAAAAGTACTTGATGCAGCACAAAATATGAATGTAGTTTAACTACCAGCAAGTTACAACATATTGTAGTTAAGCTATAGTTCAACTACATGTAGTTTAAGTCTCCCTAACACTGGTCTTATATAGGGCTGCAACCAACTGTTATTTTCATTCTCGCTTATTCCGTCCATTATATTCTCGGTTAATTGATTAGTTGTTTAGTCTACGCAAAGATATTCAGTTTACTGCCATAGAGGTGTAAAGAAACAAGACAATATGCACATATGAGAAGCCAGAATCTGAGAAATGTTTACCCTTTTTGTGAACAAAATACTCAAACCAATTAACCAAATGTTCATTATTAAAATAGCTGGCATTTAGTTTAACAGGTGCCAACTCCTAGACTAATGACTGCAGTCGTAGTCTTCTTGGACAAATTTGAACATAGGAAGAATGACTCAGAGGGCAGAAATGACTTTTAACCAGCAACCTGAAAGAAGAAGGACTGAATAATACCACAGTGTCCAATGAAAATGTGAGTACCCAAATGATTCCACAGGCTTTTTTTTTTTTTTTTTTTTTTACCTGTATTACAATAATCATGTCCAAAGTATAATTCCCTTAAACAAACAGAAGATATGTATAATCAAATGTGAACATCTGTTGCAAATCACACATGTTGACAACTTGACACACTGAAAAACTCACCACTACCACCAAGGATAGAGGGTGTCATATGCTGTGCAGATAATAAAGCCCCATGAGGCAAATCTCTGACACTGAGCTATGTAAATACAATTAACTTGACACAGTAGTTAATTGTATTTGCATACAGTGTATTAACATGCATGACACAACTCCATGAACATATGCTCTGGCTTGCTGTTGACCATATGCCCTGTTAAGAACCTACACGTTGACAAAAAGACTAATTTATGCATGTGTTTTACTTAGTAAGGCCACATAAGTCAACATAAAGCTTGTGCATATAACAATAGCAATACAAACATTCAAATCATTTATATGTAAGGTAACATATATAACAATTTAGTTTTATGCCCACATGTGCAATATTTAGATTGACACATACAATTTGTAATGTGCTAGTTCTATTGGACACATCTTGAAATACACAAACAATGGCTTTTGCATGTTATGTCGAGGCATCCTAACATACCAGTGATGTAGGTGTCTGGTCTTTTTGTTTCCACATTGGACGTAAAATGTATTTTTTCTCCCTTCACACTTGTTTGAGCTTTTAATCTGGCTGAACTAAAAAATGAAATGATAATGATAATTTAAAAAAAAGCAAGACAAAAACGCTTTAAATGATATAACATCATCCAAAAATTACATAACCCCGGGTGGATTATGATTAGAGTTGGTTTCTCTCTTTTTTTTATCCCTCATCCTGAGAGTGTCTGTACATGGCGTTCTGCCTCGTTTCAGAGCCTGACAGTAAAGCAGGCTACATTTCACAGGGATGCTGGACCTTACACAGCAAGATATAGCTACAATACATCAAATATGAATGTTGCCATAATAACACACAGGCCCTCTTAGTAATACTGTAAGGCGTTGGATTGCATTAAGACGTATATCCCCTGTGAACTATCTCATTAGACTGTTGACCTTCACACAATACTATCTCATAATAACAACTGCACATTGTTATGAGTGTTACAGCTGGATCCTTTTGGGCAGCGGACTGCAGCAGATTACCGCGATGCTCGGATGAATCTGCTGACTCTCCCTGCCCCTGGATAAATATATAAATAAATACAACTCGCGCCTCTGCTGAGTCATGCGTTGTACCTCGCAATAATGATAGCAATATTGTGGGCAGTCCACCCTGGGCCTGGACGCTCTCCACGGTGTGCTGTGCGATGCTTCACGTGTGTCAGTCAGCGTCTTTATTCTCATCCTGAGCTCTCGGCGACATAACGGCAGGAGAGGAGAGAGGAGGAGAGAGGAGGAGAGGACAGGAGCCAGCTGTCTGAGGCTGCGGGATCTGTCCTACATCTCGCCTTATGATGATTGCTGCGGCGTTTTTGGTCCTCTTACGGCCGTACAGCATTCAATGTGTGCTGCTGCTGTTGCTGCTTTTGCTCGGGACTATAGCGACAATCTTGTTTTTCTGCTGCTGGCACCGCAGGCTTCGCAATGGAAAGCATCCAATAAAATCCGTGCTCTCCGGACGCACCAAGAGCCGCGGTGAGTAGCGCAGGCCGGCCGCATCCCCCCCCGCGTCATGCTCAGCGCATGTTTCACACTCACACATGTCATGTCTCTTCTGGTCCTCTGGCCAGAGGAGTCACTCATGTTATCCTGCCCATATGTTCAATATGAGCTCTTGGAGAAATCAGACATACTCACGTAGGCGTTTGTAAGTGTGGAGCAGTGAGTGAGCCAGAGGGTGTTCTTAGTTTGTGTCTTTTAAACATTTAGAGTTATCACTGATCAAGTGAATGTATAGCATTGATATCTGACTTGTCAGACATTGTGTCTTGTGTCGAATCACAACGTGTCACACTAACGTCTTGTTATCTGTCCTGTAGTTGGCCTCCGATCACATCATTTTCGATCAGAGGTAGGATGAACTTTTCTCATTACGTCTTTGATTCAGCCCTCTGTGATATTTAACATCTATACATGAAGCAGTCAATGTCTAAAACCCTTTATAATAAGCTTTTTTAGCCTTTGAAGGATAATCTCGGGAGATGCTTCACCCAAAAGCCTGTTTCTTTGGACTTTTGCAGAACTGCATCACTATTTTAAGGATCATGATGTGCGCAATGCGCATGTGTTAGGCTATCAATAAATAATGTCGGTGATTCTGCAGTTTCATTCATTCAGCAGGACTGAAACTTTGTACAGTGGATGCTCTCGAACAAAGTCACATATGTCCGCTGATAGGAACCCCCTCCGTGGTATGACACAGAAGACATAGCGTATTTGTCTTCAGGTTTGATGCCCGAATGCGTCAAGTAGAATCTCGGTCGACCTGTTTCCGTTTTACGCACGTTTCACGCTTTCAAAATAAAACAGCAGAATTGAAAAAGTCTGTACTAAATGGATGAAAACACACTAGAATAACTTCAAACTCCATACCATAATCTGAAAATCAGCAAAAGTTGTCTTAGAAAACATCATTAGAAAACTTCATCCCAGTGATTGATAAATTGATACATGATTTGTCTGCAATTTAAATGATACCAAAACTAAGTTATTATGGTATATCTCATTACACAATTAGTCTTGTAAACACAGTTTATTGAAAGTGCCACATAGGCCCATCAGTTTTACTACTGGAAGCTTAGCTTGCATTGTATTTTGTACACTGCTATACCTAAAAATAGAGCCCTTTTTCTTGTCTCTCCATGGTTTTGAAGTTCCCAATGTGAAAGCTTCAAAAGGCTGCCTTCCTGTGCAGCTTGTGTTACTGAACCACAGGACACTGAGCCCATACTGACTCAGTGCTGTAGCTGGTGGGGACTCAGTATCATGTTCAAGGACGTAACAGCCGGACAGTTGCTGAGCCTCAATATTGATCATTACCTTCAAACATATTAAGTCCAGCAATAAACAACTCTTGAGAACAACTCAAGAGACAACCTAAAGAAGAAAGTGATAGAAGTCTTACATTCAAAAGTTGACTATTCTGCTGTTGTGAATGAAGCTGCTGTCTCATCTTTCTGTGACACTACTGATTCTGAAATCTAGGCCAAACACCACACCGGCCCCTCCCTAGCTTAATAACCCTGAATCACACCACAATTGTTTTTCATATCCAGTGAGAGCTTTTAATTTCCCTCTGCTGCGAGTGTAATCTGTTGCCAGCTTGACAGTTGTCCATGTTTCCCAGGGCTTCAGGCACAGTCCACGTCATGCAAGACGGAGCATACATGCTCGAGTGACAGAGGAGAAGCCCAATCTGGTCGAGATCCCTGAGAGCGAGCCCGATTCATCGTCTGGGCTCAGGAAACGCAAAGTGAAGAAGAGAGTCCTGCCAGAATTTTACCAGTCTGTACAAGTCACCCCCACACGCAAACCTGTAGGTACCTCCCTTAAATGTAACCATCATTAATACTGATACTATTTTGTGCTTGCTCCCCTCCACAGGGACATCAGTGTGCCTTTGAACCTGGTAAGGATTCAGTAACTTGCTCAAGGACACAGGAAAGTGTTTGTCCACAGGGTGTGAACCCTCCGTTTCAAGGGTGTTCGTTTTGAACATGACCTATGAAATGAAGAATTTGTGTGGTTGCGTGTTGTCAACTTGTACCTCCTGTATGTATTGTTTAGTTATTAATGCTAAGATATCAAATATGGATCTAAAGAAGCATTTTGAGTCATGCAATCACAATTGTAACCAAATGCAGTCGGTCTCTGCAAACATAAGAAAGAAAACAGGTTCAACACAAAAGAAAATACAGGTATCGAATTAATTTTAAGACTCCTTTAAAGGTGCAGTATTTAAGAACTGGCCACCTGTCTAAGGTAAACTCCCAAAAATACGGGGTGGCATATCACCACAGTAACCGCTAACTGCTGCTAATAGCTAGTTAGCTATATTAGCAGTGCAGCTTGGAGTGGTGGTATTACGAGACAAGATGCTGTCTCGCTAGCTGGTTAGCGGGCCAAGTTTAGTAGATATCTTTGCAACACAATAGGCATGTTTTTAGCGCAAATTGTTATACATTGTTTGTTTTAAAGGCAGAGTCTCTATATCCTGATTTAGCATGAACAATTGAACATTTCTCCAATAGGTAATCTGATTTTAAAATACATTATTATTTATAATCAGATTAAATCATTTTAGTAAAACAATCAATATTCAAATTGTTCTACCAGGCTTTGGAGTAGCAGTGCCCAAACACCTATTACATTATATATCATTTATATACAACATGGTACAGTTTGGAAGCCCTGAAGGCAAGTGGGGGAAAAAAAACCTGGTTATCCATGTTTACCAGTGTGATCCATGTTGTTGTCTTTAGCGTGTTTACAAAAGCGTTAAGAGGTAAAACAATGTTCTGAGAGATTCCAAAAGTTAAGTGACAATTAAGGATTCTACATTTTAAAATAGTATTTTTACCTTTTTTGCCAACTTATTATTTTATTTAATTATTAATTTTCACTAGGAACATCTGGTGGGTCAAATCAAACCTGATGGAGGGGCTTCTTCAGCCCAGGGGCCCCTTTATGGGCAGCCTTGCTCAACTGTTTTTATATTAGACTGTATTTTCTAAAGGTGTGGAATCCTCTTGTTCAAAAGGATGTGATAAATATCTAACCTGTACAGATTACAGAACACTGACTCATTTAAAAATGATTAATCTATGAATCATTCACACTAGTCAGCCATCAGCTGAGGGGGTGCACAGACATACAGTGTGTCATTGTGTCGGCTCTTGACTGATTTTGATTTCTGATTTGAATTTCAAACGAAGATCCTCCAATTTTTAATGCATTCTGTGATATCTGCTCATTGTGCAGACCTTCACTGACTTGCTGGTACACATCCGCTCTAATCCATTGTGAGTCTCTTAGCAATTCACCATGTTGGCATGGGAACATAACATGTCTCCTCGTATGGATTAACAGCTCAGCTCTTTGTCGACTCAACACGGTTTTAGGGCTTCGTGCTGTTTCACTTCTGTGTGTTTGTGAAGTAGCTCCACAGCTTCCGAACAACAGTGAGTGTGCTCTCCACTGTTCAATACTTTTATCAGTTTCAGACAGTCAAGTTAAAAGGTAAGGTGTGGAGAGAGACCGTAACACCTGACCCATATATTGATCCATGAGTTCTTGGAAGTGAACATAGAAGGAAACACGGCTGAAGAAACTCACAGCCTCAGCTGGAGATGTGCACCCACCACATCGGCTCCTTTTGGTTTGTTTCTGGCTTTCTTTGCTGCTTCTCTGAGGATCTTTTTCTTGCTTCAGAGAAAAGAATTCACATCCCACATTCAACAAAATCACAGAATCCTGTGGGTGTTTTTGAATGTGTCTGATGTTCGTTGTCATTTGTTGTATCCAGGCTTTAAAATGTCCTTCACAGCTTGTACCCGTACTGCAAAGGGTTAAAGCTGTTCCTGCTGCATAAAACTCTGATTTGGTACAAGACTTGACATGGCAATGATGTTTGAACCGACATGTTCAGAGGCATCTATTGATCCGCGTGAAGCTGCTGCGGCTCCCCGCTCGCGCTGTCGATGGCAGACACAGTTTTGTGCCTTGTCTTATTGCCTCTGTCGGCCAACATTCATATGAATTTGATCAGAGACAACGATCATGAGGAGCCAGTATGTAGCAGTCTGTCCTGATGGCTCTAAATCAAATATGTCGTGGCCAAAATCCACTTCACAATTCAAACTGTCGTGCAGGTGAAATGCTGAACCCGACAGCAAGCCAAAGACAAACAGTCCTGTGTCTGCCAGTGTTTATATTCTGACAGTGCAAAAGGCGGAGGTGCTTCACATACTACTTGAACCACAACAAGAAAATCAACATGGAGATTTATGGGTTCATGAGCCGACTTTAATATATACTAATACTGCACAAACTACTGCAGGCCTGGATCTGCCATCACCATGCATCATTCATGATATATTTGCATGTGCAGCCTGCACTAAACTATGCAAAATGAATAATCCACAATGGTCGACTTGTCTCGGTGAAATCATATTTGTGTGTGTTTTGAACTGATAGCGTCTTCAGGGAACTTACTGACTGCCTCACATATTTTTTTGAAAACAGCAGGCCAAGCGGTCGCAGTCCTGTTTTTCATTTCAAAAACAGAATGTGCATCGCTAACATGGGAATACACAAGCGTTTGGCTTCACGCTTTGTAAAGATCTGAGCTCAGTGAATGCTTTATAAATGCGTCTGGACCTGCGTGCTCCTCTTTTTACTGTCATTGAAAAGGGAGTGTGCATTTGGCAAACAGGCAATTTAGAATATACTGTGGGGTCTCGATTACACTGATACTGACAAACATCATCAAAAAGGTGATGATGATGTCCTTAATGTGCATTTTTTTAACAAAATAGAATAACAGTAACAGCCCCTGAACAGAGAATATTTGGTATCAATGGATGAGTTCACCCAAAAAATGTACATTCAGTCACACTGAAGGGGAGGGCCGCTAAACTTCCAGCTATTCTTATCCCCTGCACAGTTTGCCCCTTATACAAAAGAAAGTGGAAACACTGACTCAGGAGAACATTCACACACTCCTACAGCATCCTGACCAATAATTACTTCACGATAATGAGCATCAAATTTCCCCGATTAACCCGTTTTTACCCCCTTTCAGTGGTAGGAATAATGAATAAGCGTAGAAGCTGGTAAAAGTGTGCAACACCAAGCCATTTATCCTGATGAAAAGGGATGCAGCGATGAAACGGCTGCTAATATTAACAGCACGTCGCTCCTGTCAGCTCCGCAGGCTTGACGGTGACCCAGCGCTGAGAGCAGATTCTCACTATGGCTGCTATTTAAAGACAGGGATGATTATTTTTTGAGAAACACTACCAGAGGCTGAAGCACGTTCCTGCGTGCAGACTTAAAGGTGCACTATGTAGTTTTTTTTCAGGAGGACATTTTAATCAGAGGAGAGAGACGAACTAAACGGCCAAACAAATGTATAAGCTGAATAAGTCAACTGAACTTTAAGGACAACATTCTGTTTTGCTTTGTTTATATGTGGCGGACCCTGCCACCTTCCTGGCTCCCAGTGGTGTTCTAAGGACATTATTTTCCTCTGAGTTTGCTCAGTTGTGGAAAAAACTAATATTTCTGAGTTCGTATTATCACCTTATTAATATTCTGAATTCCAATGTCTCCTCCGAAGCTACACAGTGCCCCTTTAACTCAGGCTTTCTTTAAATCATTAATCGAACTGTGTCAGTCGTCCGTACGCCCCACCTCCTTCCTTCTCCATCAGGATGTGTTTACCTCCTTTTGTTCTCTTGCTCAATCTCCAGGTGTGTCAGGGGCGCAGCAGGAAATTGCAGCAGAAGGTCACCCATTCATCATTTTTCTTTTATGAGCGATGTGTTACTAAGTCTGCCAAAGGCTAACACAAATTAGAGATAATCCTCCAAATGATTTTGATGAGATTTTTTGTTTTTTTCCTTTTTCTGGTGGAACAGGCTTAAATGTAAACCTGGTTAAACCTCCCTCAAATCAAATGCAATCCCCCCTTTCTCCCTCTCTCTGGCTCTCTCTCTCCCTCTTTCTCCCTCTCTCTGGCTCTCTCGGGTAATTAGCTCAACTGTAGCCTCCGTGGTGAACACCCCGTCCACAGGCTCTTATGCAACCCGCGTCCAAAGTCCTCTCAGCGGTCGTGTTGTGATTCCGTGGCAGCCCTTGTCCTCTCGTTACCCCCGCTTGCCTTGTTGGTGTTTTTGTCGCCAGCCAGCACCTTTTGTGCGGGGATGGCGCTCTAACACTGCCGGAGCCCTGCTGCCGTTGGCTGCTGGGTATGACGCGCACAGACACATGCAGTCTGCTCTCTCTCTCTCTCTCTCTCTCTCTCTCTCTCTCTCCTCACCATCGCGGTCCAGCTCTGCCTCGACAGCACGCAGCGTACCATCCCCGCCAGCCCTCTGGAGATCTGACATCACCCCACACCCCTTCTCTAGCGCTCGGATGCTTAAGGGACGAACTCGTGGCCGGAGCATCCCTCAAAGGGCGTGGCACCTTTTGGATATTGACGCACGGGATGTGTGACTGATGGCTGGGAGCTAATAAGGCGCAAAACAGGATTGTGTGTGTGTGTGTTTTTCCCCTCCTCTTCTCCCAGCTGACAGGTCTCCATGTATACAGTGGTAAGTGTTACAGTCGACCTGGCGGGGGAGCCAGATACTATTGATTTCACATTGGCTGTATTTTGGCTCAATCTTTTATTGTTATGGATCCCTGCGAGCCGCCGGCTCGTGTCACGCCGCGTCCTCACACCTAACCGGCGCTCGCGTCACGCACTTTGACCCTCGACGGTGAGAAATTGCGAGATCCGTGCGCGTTAGAGGTGAAACCAAGACGAGCATTGTTCCTTCTCTTTTTTTCTTGATCCCCCGTGTTTTTTTTTCTTTCTTTTGTCTCACAGAGCTCCAGTTCGGGGAACCCTTCCCTGCACGGCTCCATGTCTTCCTCGGCGGATTTCTCAGACGAGGATGATTACAGTGTAAAATCCGGCTCGGCATCACCTGCACCCGGGGATACTTTACCCTGGAACCTGCCCAGACATGAGCGATCCAAGAGGAAAATCCACGGCGGATCCGTGCTGGATCCGGCGGAGAGAGCCGTGCTCAGGATCGCAGGTGAGCAGCGGTCTCCTTGTTGTCCACGACAAAAACAATGCGCGAATATGGTGCGTTTAAGGTCCGCTAGATGAGCTCATAGCGACTTGTTAAGGCTCTTGGTGTCCCTTTGATTTTTTATTTCGGGTCATTCACGGGGTGTAGTGCTGTGGATTTGTGGTGCATGTGATGGTATTTTGGTGCGCTCTTATTCTGGATATGATGCCCTTAAATGTAACCACAGGGCAGTCGGGATAGGGAGTCATTATAGGATATTTATTCCGCTGCTTCTTTGAGCCATTTCTTCTCATGGGCATCTTAAATACTAATCTGAACGAATCGTTTCATATTATGATTTCATATTTCTGGCGAGATGGAATGACTAGGACGCATCAAATGTGTGCCCCCCCCCCCCAAAAAAAAAAGTTGACAACGAAAGTAGATTCAAGCAGAGGAAATGACATCATCCCCTATAACAGACTTGGAAGACTGAAGTTTTACAGCCCCTAAGTGTTTTATAATGACACTGTGACGCTATTTTAGGTCGTAAAAACCCCTGACAGACGTGCAACACGGCAGATCCCGACACGGGGACTGTCGCGGGGTGGAAGTTGCCACAGTGATCCTGCGCCTGATGGGAATCTGGTGTGAGGGATCACTGACAGCTGACGGACAACAACAACAAAAAAAGTCATTTCAAGCAGTAGTCTCGTTAATCTGATTAAAAGTTGGGAGTGTTTGGCAGGTGGACGAAAAGGGAGAGCGTTAGGAGCCGGTGTCCAGGCGCCTGACGAGGAAAAGCGTTTATTATTACACGCTGTAAAAAATGGGCAGCTCATTCAGTCTGGTTTGGACGCCGTGTTCTACCTGCCAGTGAGAATTCATGCACATTATGTGAGGGATGGGGAGGCTTCACCTCTCGTTTTGAGAACATCTCATCTAACTTTGATTTTCGGAACGTTTAAGCCTCAGTTTCGGGTCAGTCGGCTGGTTAAGACGGTCACTTCTTGCAGCGCAGCCCGTCCGTCAGTCCTTCCTATCAATCCAGTGAACTCCGGAGAGGAAGTGTCGCCCATTGGACGGGGCGCAGACAAGGGAGGGCTGTAGGGCGTTTCCTTCGGTACAACAACAGCGCCGATCACTCTTGAGTCCTCGGCGCACACACACACTCACACATGCACACAAACACACACACACACGCGCATGCACACGCATGCACACACACTCTCACACACGCTGTGTCCCTGTCCGCCGCCGCCGCCGCTGGTGAGTGTCCAGTTTGAGGAGCCCGGGTTATGGCTCAGCACGCACCGCAGGCTAGTGCGCTCTCGGACGAGCAGGAATACCTTCAAGCCTATGAGGATGTTTTGGAGAAATACAAAGGTAGGGGCAAATCAGATTGGGTTTTTTTGTTGTTTTCTTTTCGGTCTTGAGGCAGGGCGAGGAAACGTGTGTGACTGCTGGCTGACAGTTCAATAAATGTCAGCCTGCCCTCTCTCTCTCTCTGTCTCTGTCTCTGTGGTGACTGGCTGCCCTTACTGTCTTTATCCCCGCAGTGGAAAAGTGGGAATATTTCCTGCATGACATCACATTCGGGCTGATTTGTGGTGGCCAAAGACAAAAGGATGTATTATGGTGTCTTTATGATCCCGGTTGATGATTAGATTATTGGATTGTTTCTCCGGTTCGGCTGTGAAACTGGAATATTTAGCTTCGAATATGTGTGTAAAAAAAAAACAAAAACAACATTCCAAGCCAGGCAATGACACTCATTGTCATACTGAAAGGTCTAAACTGAGTAAATCAAGGCTGTATCTGATTGGTCCATACCACCATAATATGAAAGCTTTTATTCTATAATTCATAATATAGGAGTATGAGCGACTGAATGCTGCTAATGTGTCCTGTGTGGTGTCTGGAGGCGGAGGGGACAATGACATGGCAGGGTGAGGCGTTAGCTCATAGCCCATGTCACTCCACATAGCTGCTCCTTTCGGGTCTATCTCATTAATTGGAGTAAATCCATCACACATATGAGCTCCATGTTATCCAGCGTCCCACTGACAGCCAGCTCCACATGCAGTCTGAGGCCCCGGCCCTGCATGTGCAGAGGGAGGGGGCGCCTGAATTCAAACTGACAGCAGCGCTTTTAACTCTTTGTGTCTCCTCTCGCCACACAAGGACCCAAAGTAAAGCAACAATCAGCATGTACACTGTGCACTATTGTGCTGGGCGCTCGCCGTGAGCATGTTCTCTCTCAGCTGTTTGGGTATTGCAGTCGGCAGGGCCAGTCAGCTGTGGTGTATGGCTTAAAGGCCCTGACTGGGCTCTAATGGGATCATATGATGTGGCATCATTGGGAATCTGTAGCTGTTGTCTGCAGGGAGAGGAGTTGTGACTCACAATGAGCTCAGTTATCTTTCGTGACTTCTTCAAGCACTAACTACCAGTCAGCGATTGTTTTTTTTTTTACATGTTATATATCGATTATTGGGGCTACTGGACTCCTCGTGGTTGTTGCGAGGACAATGAACCCAACAAGGAAGGGTAAGGCATTTACTTTGCTGTTTTCTTGATCATGCCACGACAAAATTTAAGTTTCGCAGCCTCAAGATGAAGCGAATGATTTTAATTTGCACTTTCGCTCACTTTACGGTTTCCTTTATGTAAAACTGGCTGCATTTCCCTTTTCCTATCAGTGCTCTCCTGCTCACAAACATCTGGTTATTGAGTGATCTTGGTTGAAACTCGAGATCAGCTGGTGGGCTAATCATTACTTCTAGCAGACTCATCTGCAGCCCTCTTTCCACCCGCTTTGTTTACATCTGTCTCCTCATGGCAGGAAAGCTCTGACTGCTGAACCAGAACAAAGAATTACCCAACATTTATTCACCAGGGATCAGTTAAGGATACATGGCAATAAACATGGTCAAATTTATCATTTTTTTTCTCACAAGTTGTGGACTGTTATTATCTGAGAAGTGAGAAGAAACATGTTTGAAACAATAGATGTGAGAGGAAAGCCTTAACAAATGAGTTTGTAGAGCCAATACCATTGTAAGCAGAAGTGTAACTGAGCGTATGTGACTGGATAATAAGGTGGAGAATCGTTAAATTAGTGCCAAATACCTTCTTTAAACAGTTTTGTTCTGAATGTAAATCTGAAATTGAAATGTTCACTATGTAATATGGGAAAAGAAGTCAGACTCAAAAATGTAATAATTGAAATATTGATAAGGAAAAAACACAAACAATACAAAATCTTTTCCATAACTGAATAAACAGGCTGTTCTCAGAGGGAAATAAGGTCCACAGAACACTGAAGCTAGAGAGGTGGCAGGGTCCGCCAAATGTAAGCAAAGTAAAACAGTATGAAACTGTGTTGTTCTTTAAAATCAGTTTGTTTCAGTCAGGGGGCATTTTTCTCTTCTGATTAACATCTTTTCCTCCAAAACTTCACAATGCACCTTTGAACACTAAAATGGCTTCACACTGTATTTATTGTTTCCATAAAAACAGACGGGACATTTTTCCATAGGGCGACGGCCACGTCTTGTAAAAGTCCCTGCCTTTATTTTTATTTGCAGTTGATAGGAAGCGATCACCCAGAGCCCCGGGCTTCCCTCCATGTGATGCGCCGAGTATCAAAGAAAGACATTTTCACATCAACAGTAACCAAACAAACAGACCAGTAAACAGAACATCATAAACAGATAAACAGATTTGTCTTTGTCCAGCCAAAGTCAAGACACGGTATGTGTAACTGTGCAGGTTATGCAGGTGCTTGTCACTTGTTGCCTGGCTAAATTCCAGAGGCATCGAGCTCCATCTGAGAGTGTTAAACTGATGGAAAATGATACAGTACAGGCTTCCCCGTAATGAGTGACCGCCACATGATGTGCCACATTGTGCTCGTTCACCGCCAGTGTGACTTTTTGAGAAAAAAAAAGAAGACAAATATCTAGATTAATGGAATTCTGCACAAGGTCCTGATCTCTGTGTGTGACGAGAATGAGAGGTTTCAGATTTTTGCTGACTCAGCGCAACGTCGACAGGGGAGCGTGTGTGTAGTTCTTACTGCCCTGGCTGTAAGAATGCCACGCTAATTAGGTATTAGAGCTAATAGTACACCAAGTGGAGGAATTCCTTTGGTTCGGGCTGAAATTCAATGCAGGCTTTACAAAAGACTGTAAACCTGAGCAGTGAGTTAAAGACATGGTTTCTTAAGACGCGCACAACAGTTAATGGCACTGGGCAGTGGCCTTGCCGAATCACGCTGTTCCTGCAGAGCCTGCTCAGTAGGCTGTCAGCATGAAGGGGCCATTAGTTTCCAACAGTTGATCGTCCTCTGACACTAGGGAAGACTTCGGTCAGCTCTTCTTGCAGTACATTTTGTTTTTAAGATGCCATATGGTGGAAATAGTTTCATTAGATTGAATGTACAGTGTATTTTTAGAGTTGACCCCGAGTAAACATGTTTTGCTTATTGAGAAATTGGAATTCAAGCTGGACAAAACATTTATGTATCCTCTGCCAAGGAGGTTATGTTTTCGCCCATGTCAATTTGTTGGTTGGATGGTTGATTTGTCAGCAGGACTGCACAAGAAATACTCAGTGGATCTCCACGAAACTTGGTATGGATGATGGATCTCGGGCCAGAACACGACCCATTTACTTTTGGTATGGATCCAGATAAAGAGTCAGATCCTGGAAATGCTTACTCTCTTTCTTTAATATTACGAGATGAGGTTTTTTTAACGTCTTTGTTAATTTCCTAGGGAATGACGCATGGACCTTGTTGTAAAAATTGGTGTACTAATGTGGCCTGTGTCTATGAGTGGGTACAGTGTGATCCTAGATCTGATTGGGCTCATGAGTGGTTTAATATTTAGATTGATGTGGTGCTGTAAAGATTGATCTTGTATTAGACGTGACTGAATTAAAGGGGAATATTGAGCCTAGGCCGAGGTATGCACTCTACTGAGTTCATGAGTTTTTGACCTCCTTTTAGTGTTTGTGCACAGATTGACAAAAAAGGACTTTCTTGTAAACTGCCCTTTAGAAACATTCTAGGGATGAATAAGATTTATGAAACAGAGTACTAGCTAAAGCTAAATCTGTTATATGCACTTAAGCAAATTAGATATTAACCCAAAAATCTATTTCTCTTCAGTCACACACAACATCAAAACATTCATGAAGCTCAATTCCTGAGTGTGATTTGATACAAGGGTTAGGGGATCTGGTTAAAACGTAATCTCCCATCTATTTATAGGTGCAATATGTACAGATACCCTGTAAAAAGCCTATGAATTTCTCCATTTGCAATAACTTGTGTTGCATCGTTTACGCCACCTAAGGACGAGCCTTGTGAAGTATTGCGACAGTCAGCACAGCCATCTCATTGGCGCCATCAGTCTACTGGTTTGTTCATGAGGCACCAATCCGTTAGTCAATGAGCTGATATAAAGTTTGGAAACAGAAGTAAGAGGACATTAAAAAATGTATGTTGATCTAAAACCATCAGAAGTTCCACCCCTGTATATTACGACAATATGATTGATATGATCCTTTTTTTCAGTAGAAATCTTCCTTGAATCAAATATAAGTAAAGTCTTTTAGTGAAAGTGAACTGATTCCCTGAAAATTCTGGATTTTTTGATCTTTTGATCACGTGTAAGCTGACAGCCATATGCAGCACAGGACCAGTCTTTCGGATGCTAGCTCTGTATGTTGTGTATATTGTATAGGAGGGTGTGGTCTGCCAGTGTCTGCTTCTGTCTGTGAGTCATTGCAGTCCTCATTATGAGTTAATCCTTCGTTGCAAGACAAATTTCTGTGGACACATTAAGGAAACGTGTGATTATCATCATCTGCTGTTTTATATGTACTGTCTTGCATGATCCAACCCAGCGACGAGTGAGAGAGCATTGTGTTTTTTGCACAGTCACTGCCTTTGTCCATCCTCCTGGGCCGTGCCCAGCCCAACCCCTCTGCTCTATGTCGACAGCCCACTCATCACATTCAAACGGCCTCAGTGGCCCACACACACACACACACACATACACACACACGCGCACACACACATGCACACACAGCCTGCTGCCTCTATGGAGACTGTCTGCCACCGTACAAAAGACACTTTGTTGTTGTGGGAGCAGCATCCAAGTTCCAGAGACTTGTTCATGTGTCAAGTTGATGGTAGTGACACTTTCTCTCTCTCTTTTTTTTTTTTTTTTGTTGTGGCTTTTCATTAAGATCAAACATTAAGAAGGCGCAGATTGAAAGGGGTATCTACCCACCTCGCTCAGCCTTCAGATTAACATTCCTTACTGAATATTGTGCATGCACCGTCGCCCACCGCAGTCCCCCAAAAAAGCACGAACCCACCAGGATATATAACTCACATTCAATAAGGAATGCGCTTAATATTTTAAATCATACATGGTTTTTCTGGTCAGTCAAAGATTCGGCTCGGCATATCGTGTCTTTGATCGCTGGACGACTGGGCCTTACATGTTGGAACTAACATACAGTGGATATCTGATTATCGAGGGTAATTTCACAGCTACTGGGGCCAGAATCCTGAGTGCTAATGGCCAATTAAGTGCCTCAGATTTTTGGATCAGGTTTGGTGCTCTCTTATTTCACAATAACATCTAGCATGAAGTGCTTTCGCCCGCATGCCAGCTGCTTTTGGTTTCATTTTACAGCGTTTTTTTTTTTTTCCTCAAATCAGTTTGTCCATTGTATTGGTGGTGAAAATAAGAAATGTAAAATCAGATTGTTTTGCCGTAATTGTCCATCACTTTCACAAGGATTTATGTGGAAATAGAGTGTAAAAAGATAAATCCCTCCGTGGTAAATACACAGCACTCCATATCTACTGATGCTAAGACCTAATATTGTTCATGTGGCCAAGCCCTTCATTGATCTAATCAATAGACTTCATTTAAAATGGGCAGTGTAATCTGAACCAGCAGAGCTCTCAGAAAGCTTTTTACTGCTCCATCATCTTCAGCTACAGCGATATATCTGCGTTTTACTTTATCATATGTTAATCATATGTTATTTTTATTTTTTATTTGAATAATTTAGAGATATACATCGACAGTGCATCTGGAACACGTTGGTTTTTATTATCATATTGTATTTTCAGTTATATGAGCTCTAACTTTAGAGCAGTTCCGTGCTTTATATCCTCGAGAGTGATGTATTTCTGTTTGTGTGCATGTGCTGTCATGGTGATGGGAAGACCAGCATGACAGAAACTCATTCCACGGCTTTCCTTAGCTCCTCTCACATGAGATCATCTTGTGCCTCGCCGTCCCGCCCCTGACTCATGCTCTGTAGCCGCTCCTCTCTCGCTCGGGCAGCACCACCCTTCTCTCCTGAATGCAGCAGATGCTGGGAAGCAGTCCCGTAGCTGCAGCAGGAAACAGCTTTCCTTTTCCCCGCTATGTCATAGGAGGCCAAGAAATGAATGGTTCCATCTGTTTTACTGTTGATTGTCTAAGCTATTGCCTGGAAATCACGGCTGTCCTCTCATGACCTGTCTGATATCGGTCGTAAGTGGTATGAAGAAAGATCATTAGTCCGACGGTGATTTTGTCACATCGTCGGCGAGGAGGGGGCTGTGCACCATTTGCTGTGATCTGTGCCATAGTCGGATGCGCACCTCCTGTGGCAACAGCTGTGATCGGTGGCATT
The DNA here is from genome assembly GCF_904848185.1 of Acanthopagrus latus. NCBI lineage: Eukaryota > Metazoa > Chordata > Actinopteri > Spariformes > Sparidae > Acanthopagrus > Acanthopagrus latus. The sequence continues at coordinate 8,462,099 of NC_051053.1, read as the reverse complement.
GCGTGACCTTCCACGCAGTTCCGGCTGCTCCCTCTTCTCAATCAGATTAAGGAGAGGTTAACTCAGGAAGTCCGTGAATATGTACCTTAGGACGACTCGTCTTTGGGGATTCTGCTTCATCTGTTGTCTTATCTCTTTTCTGATAGCAGTAATTTCAGTGTTCAGTATTTATTAGTTCCAAACCCAATATCATCTGATCCGCTTCAGTCCCCACTGTTTAATGTACGCAAATAAAACCCTCACTGGCAGAGAAACCCCACCATCATCTCGTGATTAGGCGGCATAATCGCAGAGCAACACGACACACTGGTGCCCGAGCATACTGATATGATACAGATGGGTGACAGAGATATATGATGAACCTGGATGAATAGGAGATGAGACATTATGTTTATAAATGCCTCCACACAGGGGCAAGACAAGTCACTTAATGGTTTGATGAGTATGGAAATGATGTGATTTACTGTATATGCTGTGGCCTTCACCTTCAGAGAGCTACACCCTTCATCAAAGCAGCAAATCTTGGAAGAGCTTTTGGACAGATAGTGTTAGCTCTTTGGTAAAGTTAAAGAGACTTGTAGAGCACTCGAGCTGTTCCGACGAGTCATAGCGGCTTAATACCTTATGAACACACTTGATTTTGGGTTTTTCCTTTGACTTGTTGCCTCTCTGTTCAGATTTAAGAAAATGATCCTTCCGTTAGAGCAATAATGGTCACAGAAACCACCACAAAATCCGATTCTGATTCATGATATGATTGTCATCATTGTTTCGTGACTAATAAGGCTCTAAATGTAAGACTGCTGTTGATCTAATCTACATCTGAAACCTGTGAATTCTCATAGCAGCCCATCTTACTACTTTTACTTTTTTTGTTCTGCGTGTTCAAGAGTGACACACCTCCAAATTAATTCAACATGTCTGATAGGTATAGCTCGATGTTGTTGTATGATAATATTGAGAAAAATATCATGAACGTTCATGTAACTTTCTTCATATATAACGTTTGTGTTAAAGTCTGTGAAATGCATGTGTTCCGTGCAGTAATCCATGTTATTGTGTCCTTTTCCAAACAGAATTCTGTTAATGTGGAGTCACAATTGTATGAATGCAGCACAACTGAGAATGTACACAGGATTACTTTAAGACTTTAAGTTGTAAGTCTTGATAAGGATTCTCTATAATCCCAGTGAGAGGAAAACAGATTTCCTCACATCCACAAATGCTCACTCAAATGTGGCAGCTGCAGCTGTTGCACATATGGGCACTGGTGTTGGAGTGTTAGCAACTCTGTCTGCGTGTGTGTGTGCGTTCATGTTTGTAAGTGTGTATGTATGTCCCATTAGCTGACATTAATGCTTCCTCTTTCCCTCTCCTTGACTTTGTTGAGTGCCTGTTGTGCTGTGATGGCTCATGCCTGAGGGCACTTTGCCAGCTTCACCTCCATCCTCCATTTGCTTTTCATCAGGGGTCAGACAATCCTCCAGCCTGACTTATGAGCATATTGAGTAATACATCTTAACAACCTGATATGTAACATTACAAATGTCTGTAATGTTATCATTTAAGGAGACACCTCTAGACTGCACTGTATACTATATTACACTGCCCACTTTGCAGAAATGAGCCATGTATGAGATGATAATCTCTGCACAGACGCTCAAACACTGTAGCCTTTTCCTTGGTTTCTTCTTTGTTTTGTCTTAAACCTGGAGACTTTAAAAATCAGGGAGTGGAAGGGCAGCTTTGAAGGCTTGGCAACCTGTTTCAATTACTGAGCTGTTCCAGTCACATATTTCAGACGCTGCCCTGCCCCTCTGTGCAGACTGACTGTAATTTTCTCACTTCCAAAGAATCACAACAATGCACCATCAAGTGCCCCCCCCAGCATCCTCGCGTTTGTCTTTTGGTTCACCACCTATTTCATGTTCTGAATTTGGTCATTAAATGCATTGGCACAAGGTTGCTATTATTGTGCTGAGTCATCACCCCTGCTGGCCCCTGTTATAATGTACATGAAAGGTCCTGTGTGCAGGATTTAGTGGCAGCTGAACACCCCTTGCTTTACCCTCCCCTTCAAAAAAATGTGAAAAACTAGAAAGGGCCATGTCTGGAGGCAGACTTCATTGTGTCCGTTCTGGGCTACTGTAGAAACATGGCAGTGCAGCATGGCGGCCTCTGCTCCCTCTGTAGGTGTAAAAGGCTCTTTCTGCAATTCCTCATAGGGGATCATATGCACATGAAAACATCATGAAGATTACATTCCATTTCTGCTTCTAAATTCTACACACTGGGCCTTTTTGCCATGAAATGTGACATGAGACATGTCACCTAATTGATGGTTCCAATGAATCATTTCCTGACATTGTTGTTTGTATAGCTTTGTTATTAGGTCATTGCCAGGTATATGATGATAACTAAGATAAAGCGCACAGTGACATAGACCCGACACTGCTATGCGACACACAAACAAACCGCAAGGGTAAACATGCCTTTGGCCACTGAGCTGGTTGTGACACAAGAGATGTGAAAAGAGAGCTGTTGAGCAAGAATGTTTAGCGAGTCCTTGTCATCAGAGGCGCGGAGGTTGAGGGCTTTTCAGTTTAGCGTTCACGTCTGTTTTAAATTCCCTTCCCCGTACGAGGTCAAGAGGATTACACAGTCTGGATTTTGATTGCTAGGACTTTTTGACTCTGTTCTGCTCAGAATGCGGGGATATTTTAGGCATCGTGACATAACAAGATGCCAAAGGGTGACACCGGCCCCCCCGTGTCCCAGACATTCTCTGAAAAACGGCGATTTTATCCCTTCTCCTGCACAAAGAATTTTGAGGGAGTGAGGTGCTGTGGACTGTCTTTAAGTTCTGCTTTAGTGTTGTTGGACACAGTTTAATATAATCAATGCAGACACACCGATAGTGTCATGTCCTGAATCGCTGTTTTTTTTTCAAAACATAAATTCAATACTGGCTAAAAATATCCTAACTTCTTATAAACTTTCCTTTTAGGATAGACAAACCACATCGACAAGGAAATAAATGAGACAAGGAAACAGACTTCATATCCACAAATGCATAAAAGTCAACTCTACCACTAGCAGTCAGTCATCTTTGCTGTATGTAAGGAAATGATGGTCACCTCAGGGGCACAGATTATGTGGCCTGCAGTTGGAGGGGCTGCATGGTTTAGGGCTGTTGCTATTTATAGGCAGGCACATGTGCTTTGCTGAGGTCTACAAATAAGTGTCTCAGGAGTTCTATGGCTGTCCGTTTGAATGCTGTGGTGCACACACAGACAGACGCAGATTCAAGCATGGCTACCGTGTGTAATAGTGTGTGCATATAGTCTGCAAAGAACTGCAGAGGACTGTAAATCTAAATAATAATAATTATCACTTAATTATGACCAGTTTAACCAGTCGTGAGGCGTAAGCGTCCCAATCAGACGCTACTGTTTAAAATGTCAGCAAGTTCTAATGAAATGTGAGAGAGATGAGGTGGTTATTCCGGCTTTCAGGATCCTTCAAACATCAAGCCACTGAAGCCAAAGTTCACAAGCTGCTGGTTAACACATGTCTGAGCCGTTCCCGGACCTCTGAACTACCTGGATTTAAAGTCAGAATACTAAAACATCAACAAGTTATTCCCAAATACTAAAAGGTGTGAATTGTAGTTTCGAAAGTTTGAACATTTACTAAAATTATTAACAGAATGTGAAGAAATAACTATTTTGATGTTTTTTCAATGTGAAGAGATATGTATAGAAGGTACATGCAAACACGCACGCTTGGTTATCTTAGCATACTAGCTAATAGCAGCTACAGATAGCAGCAGTTAGCGGTTACTCTGTTGATATGCTGCCCCCTACTTGTTTGGAGTATGCATTGGACAGGTGGCCAAATCTCTCATATTGCACCCTTTAAAGCAAAATTGTGAATTTATTTCAAATAATTATTGATTCCTATTTTTATTGGAAACCAGTATTGTTTCCAAATTTTCATAAGAGACAAGAAAAAAATAATAAACTAAACCAAATCAATATATAGTGAGAAAAATGGAAAAATGTAAAATCAGGGAGGAAAATTCAGTAGGAGGGATGTTCATGGTGCTTACTTAAACAAATCCATGGATTAAGAATCAGACGATATGGCTGCCATATTTTATAGAAATTGGCAGATAAACCTCTCAGTGAACATTTCACCTGTTCTCATGACAAGACAACATTAAATGAATCATCCAAGATGTGGTGCATGACTTGTCTGGGCTTTCCCACTGTAACAGAAGACGTCTGCTGGCCGTGACTGAGGCAAAAGCAGCAACAGTGAAATCACGCGCTGTATGTCAGTTGTCACAGCCTGGAGGTTTTTCACAGCATAAACAAACCTTGAAATCAATGAAATGGACATCAGACATTTAGTGCCATCAAGCATAAGCTCAAGTGTTAATGTTATTATTAGATAAATTCCCCCCTGAGTGTCACACCAGAGCCTAAAAAAGTTGGTTACTCAGTCACTGTTTCATTTGCACCCTTAGCAGTTTGCTGCTTAGGGACCATATCTATTCTCTGCGCCTTTATGGAGACCTTCCCCTCAAACCCAAACAAATTGATACTTGCTCGATGTGTGATGACAATTTTTTTTTTTAATAATTCAGGTCCTTTGTGTTTGAAGGTTCATTTTAGTATAATGGTTATGTGTTTTGAGTTACACCTTTAGTTAACTTCCTCCTCACAGGGGCATTGTCAAGGCTTGTTGGCAAAACCAAATCAGCGACTTCCTTTGAAATGCATTTTTTAGGAGTATGAAATGCACCCAAACATTGAGACAAGATACTGGTGCAGCTTTGAAGTGATAAATAAAATGTGTCCGCGTGATCGTTCGTAGTATTGTACTGGAGCATTTTTCCATAAGAAAACCTAATATGATTGAAAGCGTCAAAAGGTTTGAAATTCCAAGTTATGCAAGCATAGAATTTATTAGATGTGATGTGATATGTAGAATTAAAGTTGATTAAGCTGATAAAGGTGTGCAAGAGAGTGGGTGAATGGTGAAATCTGAACTGCCATTATGTCATTGTTATTAACACAGGGTTTGATATCTGATCCTTACTACTGCTTTCATGTCGGGACAAAAGTATGTACGACTACTATTTTAAAGTTTTCAATGTCAGTGAGTTCATGCTTGCTTTTAATTCTCACGAGGTCCTCAAGAGGGCACCATACTATTAACCACGTCTTAATTTTGGGGAAGAACAAGTACAGAAATAACATTATACTGCTAGTATTAAAGCACTTGTTATCACACCATCTGACAGTGGCCGACGTTGGTCCACTGAATATGCCTGTTATCAGTAATCTGAGCAGTATATGTGAAGCAGCATGTCTGATTGCTGGTTCAGCTCCCTGGTATGTGCTTTGAGCTGGAGTTTCCTGGAATACTTCCTCAGCCAATCTATATTAATGAGTTTCTCTGGAGAGGTTTATATATTATGCAGCCAAGAGCTTAGATTATGGCATTACAAGCCAAATTGGTGCCTTACTGCAGGCTGCACTGCTTTATTTCTTAGCTGTGGAGTCAAAGGGACACAGTGACACAGCAGCAGCAGCAGCAGCAGCAGCACTGCTGCTTAATGTTTCTCATTGCATCGCATATTTTCTATATAAAGACCGACTGCTTCTGTATGGAGGACTGAACCTGCCAAAAGGCACTCATTTATTTATAAATTGTGATTATAGATATTGCCTATTTTTGTTTTTGTCTATTTATTTGCCTTTTGTGTTGATTGTATTTATTTAATTTCCCATTTCATTTTATATTTTATTTATTAATGCATTTCTATTTGTATTTACTTTTTTCAGTTTTTGTATTATAAAGCATTTGCATTTCTTAACATAATTAATAAATGCCAATTAAAATGTGGCAGAAATAAATAGGTGAATAAACACATTTTTTAAAATAAAATAATAAATGACGAAGGTATTTGATAAGTTATCAATTTTCACAAACTCGTTTACTTATTTATTCCTATATTTCTTGGTATAGATAGGTTTGTGGCAATAAATAGAGGAGAAATGCAAATGTAGATATCACAGAAATATATCTGTGATTAATACAAAACACATGAAAAAAACAATAATACATTAAAGTAATAAAAAAAGAGAAAGTAAATACATATTTGAATTAATATAAAGGTAAATAATTCATTGCATATAAATCTCTTTTTGTTGCATTTAATGGCATGCTTATTTATTATATAGCCATTTATATATTTCTTTATTTATATCTCCTTTTGGGAGGTTCAGTCTTCCATATTGCTGATGTGTTACTTCCTTTATTTGACGTTTGGCTGCCTGTCCTTGATCTAGATGGCGGAACCATCGTGCAAAATAATTGTCAGCTCAACCCACATAACAATTCTCTGTGGCTTTTACTCGTGCACTATTTTTAGTTGATCTAAATGTAAGATTCTGCAGAGAGGACAGTCGCAGGGCTCGTAAGGTACATCTGCTATCCTGGGAATGCATCTTACAGGCTTTGGGATTATTTAAAAGTCCATGTGAGCTTTTTCATGCCACAAACTCCAAATGCATTCAATGTAATCTCATTGAGAGCTGAAATAATGCCACCTGTTCAGCTTGCGTACATGTCAAGCACTTTATTTTGAAAGAGTGGGAAGAGGATATTACTCTATCCTGAAAACCTGATTTAAAAGTGAAATTATGCTTCGCTGAAGTTCCATATCTAAGAACAGGGGCACTTTATTTTATATCTAAGTGTCTTATGTAAGTGATATGAGCAGTATACGAGGAAAACACTTATAGATAACTTCCATGGAAGGACTGTTTGTCCTTTTACTGTGTTTCTCATGTGGTATGCTGATGGGCGTTAGTTGTTATTTGCCTGGATTTGATCCTCAGTTGTTTCTGCTGATGTAAACATTGTGGTGAGTCTTGGCAGCCTCACAATAGAGAGCCGATTGCCTGAAAAACTTGCACACCCATGAATGAAAAAGTGTCTTTGGTTGAACATATTTATATTGCTCAAGATATTTCTGCTGAGATATCTGTGAAGATAAAGTGACTCAGGCTCTCATCAGAAAATTTAATTGCAGCTTAAGTAAACTGGATGCACACTGCCAAAGTAAACTGGAACCATCCGGAAACATTTCGACAGGGACCTTGTTTTTCTTTTTCCTTTTTTTTAAAAAAAAAAAAAAAAAGAAGAAACACTGATTTCTTCTGTGGCTATGAGCGCCGCTGCTAGATAAACACTGAACCGCGTGGAAACCCAAAATAGTGAGCAGCCATGGAAAACCTGACAGGACTCGTTCTGGATGCTTGATGAGAAAAGGGAGTCACGGCTGCCCTAGAGGCTGGCAGGCAGGCAGGCAGGCAGGCAGGCGTAGGAGACGGAGACTGTTACTGCTCTCTCAGTCGCTTGTCCACATGGCATCCGTCTACCTGAACCACGACGCCGCAGACGGCCCTCAGGAGCTGGTGCAGAGGATGGAGTTCCTGCTTAACACCGAGAGGGAGCACAGAGCTCACCTGGTAACTCTGATGTGCTGCATGGGTCAGTATTAGTCTAACTGCTTCGTCTTGAACGATCAGTCGTGTCTGTGCTCGCTCATGACTAACATGTCCTTGAGCAAAACTAATTTTGGAATCTTTGCCGAGGCTTATTAAGGGGAGGAGGTTATCTGTGTTGTTAGCCCTGTGGTCAGAGTTCAGGAAAATACTTGCGGTGTGCGGAGTAAACGTGACCTTGCCTGTGGACTGCTGTTAACGTTACTGATTGTGCATGAGAGTGGTTTTTTCGTGTCGAGGAGCATTTGGAGGAGTTGTGTCTGGCAGACGTGGAAGCAGAGAAATGAGTCACGGTTGTGGTGACTGGACAGAATCCCGCTCTGCCTCGGCAGAGAGGGATGGAGGACAAGCAAAAGAGAAAGCACAGCATGGAAAAATACAACGCAAACCATTTTGATGCAAGTTTAGTACTTAATTATACTGCTACTTTGCCTAGAAACGGATCAATTTAGAGAAAATGTATGTCAGCAACCTTGTGTCCCTTTGTGTCTTGGACAGTTACTGTAGTTTTTGTGTTGTAGTCATTTTCTTCTCATTTTTTGGTTGTCAGTTCAGTTCAACACAGGGCATTTCCACTGCTCCATTCAGTTTAGTTTTTATTGTTTAAAAATGTTGAGTTTTAGTGACGTCTTTACTAGTTTAGGTATTAGATCGAGACATTTAGCCTCAATGAATATATGCCTCCTCACACTTCTTGTGTTGAACAAATAAATTTAACCCAGCTGACAGAGGATAAAACTAAAGTAACTTCCTTTATAGTTTTATTTAGTTTTGCAAGTACACAGTATTGTTTAACATATTTCAATAAACCGAACTAATCACAGACTCAAATGCAGGTGTGTTAGAAAGTGTCACTTCAGTCTTGGAAAGAGAAGATCCTCTGGTGTGTCAAACTCTTCTTACAACCACAATCTTAAATAGACAGTGCTCTGAGTCTGTTGGGATTGTATACGCATATGTGTGGCACACTCAAAGAGACAGCAAGTTCATTTTCAGGTCAATTACCTGACTTTGAGTGACTTATGGAAGCTGTGAAGCCGATGTTTTTATTCATTAGTCATGTCATTTCTCTAAATGTCTTTCTTATCACGTGTTGGGGTATTTCACTTGTTCATGTTTACTTCTCTGCCTGCTGGACCTTTACTGTTGTGAGAGTTACAATGTGACAGATTGAACACACATGTCACAGATAACTGAGAGACGTTCTGCTTTCAGTTTACTAAAATGTTCTATTTTTTACACCTAGATGTAGTTCTTAGTCTAGTTTTAGTATGTGTACTAAACACTTGTGTCTCTGGCTGCAGGAAGTATGGTTGCCATGGTGACTGACAGGAAAACAGAGAACATAACGTGGTCCAGAGTGACCAGGAGAGAGTGATGTCATTCAGCCTCTGGGAAATGACATCCTGCTTTTAACTACCGGGACTTGTGGTCTTCATACGTCTTTACTTTCCTACCAGACTTTCACTGAAACTATAAATACAGACATAACATGACACTGGGAAGCAAAGTAACAACAGGCGCATACAAAGCAGGCCTGTCTAATTACAACCTCTGTTAAAAGCCATTTGTGTTGTATGGTGATTGCTTTGTGATTCACAAGATGCCTTTTCTCTTTTTTCCCTCTCCCTACCTCAGATGAAAGAGACAGAGTGCAGAAGAAGACGTTTACAAAATGGATAAATCAGCACCTGATGAAGGTAAGACGGGCGATGACAGCCGCTCGTCACTTTCTCAAAGTTGGAATTTTTTGCATGTGAGAACCGATCCGAAAAGTGTCGGTCGTCTGTGTCCTGTGTGTTCATATGGAAACTGCATTCATCAACACAGAGACGGAACCTAAATAATGGTAAAAATTCCCACGTTTTCCCGCACAGCAATCAGGAAACCATTTTCCTCCAACATAAACAATCCCTTCTAAAAAGTATTGGCAGTAATAACAATTACCACTCGCCATGGTGGGTTCGAACACGCTGACATTCCTCAGATAATATTAAAGCTTGTTAAAAGTCACTTAGCATGACATTTGCTGTTGCACTGCTGCACTTTTGTTGAGTCAGGATTTTTGAATCGCTCACTGAGGCGTTACTGTGGAATTTAATGAAACACTTTAGCAGACAGACAAGCGCTGGCATGTCTCATCCAATATGTCTTTGTGCAACAGAATCACTACCTGAGATACATGTGTAATGATTTAATTGTAGCTCATGCATCAGGGACACATCAATCACTGCTATCAGAAATCATGCTCGTTTCTGTCACGTAAGGCATTAAACATGCAATTCTGTAATATATGTATATGTATAACCTAAAGCAGACATTTTATGCTCGTTTTTAGGTTGATCATTTTACTATGGGTTTTCTACTAGAATAGGTTTTCATGCTTTCACGCTCAAAAAATCTCAAACCGTCCAGTGCTGCAGCTCTGTGTTCCCCCTCCTCCTGTCTCTTTAAGCCCCCCCACCCCAGTCTCCTCTGATTGGTCAACTCACACACACCAGAGCTGGCACCTCTAAAAACAACAGAGCAGCTGTGCTAATTTAGTTCTCACTTGCCAAAATAGTCGCTGTGCATAAATTGTGCAAGTGTGGGACATGGTGACGTAGTGTGATGTCACACAGTTACGGAATCAAAGGGAAGGATGATGACGAGGCGTTTCAGGAGCAGTGTTTTCTGTGGGAGAGAGGAGCGCATGTTGCTTCTGTATGAACTTTGACCTTTTTTACTTTCAGACCTTTGAATTAGGGATTTAAATCATTTAGTTGGTGGTTAGATGGCAGAGAGCCATAGTGCCGGACTATATCGCTTGTCATGAAAATACTTTTGAATCCTAATTGATGTCATCTTTATATTATTCCGTGAGTCAACCAGAGTTTATAGCCCAATAAATTACGTCTCAGACTTTATCCTCTCACTTGAACTGAAATAGCTATTGGATTGATGAATTGTGATATTGACATTTCAATCAGCCTCAGCTCTACTTTGTGTTAAGTGCTGATTATCAAATGCTAGAATGCTAACTGAACTAAGATGGTAAATGTGGTGAACATTACATGTGGTGTGTTAGCACTATCACTGTGAACAGGCTAGCATGCTAATGTCAGCACTTTATCTGCTATTATTTGAGCAAAACCTGTAACAGCGCTGTATGGTTGCTGTCTAGCTAAGAGGCACTTATATCATTACATGACTGGTGGGCTGCTCTTTTCTCCTCGATTATGATTATATATATTGTTTCCCTCCTGGGGGGGGTTGTCATTCTTTGATCATCATCGTCATAGTGTGGGGGTGGATGCGGGCTATAAACCTACCCTGAAGCGTCTGGTTCAGGGTCCTGTTGATTAGATCAATCTCTGTTTGATGGAGATGAGGCTTTTCTCGTAGATTGGAGTGCTAACGATGGGTTTTATGATCGCCTGTGTGTGATGTTCGTCGACAAGAAAGTATTTATTACTTCCAGTAAGAAAATCATTACAAAGATGTATTCAGGCCCTGAGGAGCTGCTGGTTCCAGCTCTGCCTCCAGGAAGCAGTGTTTCATGAGAGACACTTTATGTAAACCTTGTCACAACCTTGGCAGAAGAAAGCAAAAATATGTCATCTCTACGGTACTGCAATAAAAAAAAGACACAAGCAATTAAGCTGCAGAGATGTTTCAGCGTGTTGAACTTGCGCTAATCGTTTGATTGGAATGTTTGGAACATTTTACTTCATGCTTTGACAGCCAGATTTCAGCAGGTCCAGCACATGGTCCATGAGAAGGTGCTGTGTAACGGTGGGGGGGACCTGCTCAGCTGACCCAATAACACAAGGGTGCAGGTCTATTTTGGCGTCACAGCTGTGGCTGCTATCTGGGATTACGGTGCTGAAAGCCCTGTGTGAAAGCAGGTCAACGGGCAGCGGGGTGATTTCAGAGGTGCGGTATGTAGGACAGGAAGGAGAGATGGGCCCGCTGGAAGGAGAAAGCCGTGAAGTGCCTCGCTTGAGTGCTTAGATAAGGTGTCACAATGATGTCCTGCTTGAGCTAACATTCAGAGTGTTTGATGCTAACGTGCATTTTAAGTTAATCAGGAGCATTTGGAGTTTGAAAGGCATGAGGAAGAAATACCAGGGGTGACGGTTGAGTCGATGCGGGAGACTTTTCCTGGTATCATCCTCAAAGATCAGTTCCTGAGAAAATGAGAATATGGTTCAATGAAAGCGGGTGAGAAATTTCAAGTACAAACAAAGTGCACTTGTTGAAAACGAACAGCTATCAATAAACAGTTGTGTGATAGCAATAGTGCTGTGTCAGACTGCACACTGCAATGGTCCAGTTTTTGCTCATATGGAAGTCATACCTGTTTTCTGAGTTGGATTATTTGTATGTATGTGGTCCTTAATAAGATACAATTCTGTGTTTTATGCAATATGAACTCCAGCTGAACAGTCATATCTGAACTCATGCAACATTACGTCACTTTACCTCGACAATCTTAACAATCCTGCACTGGCATGGGGTCGCTTGGTAGACTTGGTATACTTGGAAGACTCAGTGGAGGAAAAGTAAGATGTTAGAGTATTGGGAGTATTGGGGCGAAATTCCACCTGTTTCTTCGAAGCCATTCGTGTTATAATCCCACCACTCCTGGCTCCGACTTCACATCCACACACACCTCTGTCCAGAAGTAGCAGCCATTGCTCCACAAAACGCCATGGTTACACATTTCCCAGGTTTTCCTCGTTGTCCTCTGCTCACAGGTTTGGTGACCTCTACTACACATCAACCCCAATGTTTGTTTCCATATGCCGCACCGTGCTGAGTGTATCATCTTTGTTGACATTCTTTTGGCATGCAGGTCATTTCAGGACTGTGACAGGATCACACAGCCAAGAAAAAATAAAAATAAATCTTGTGATTTGAGCACTATGGCTTGCAATCTGAATGCAACCGTTGATATGCGCAGCTCGTTCACATTTCACTTTCTCCCACACGTCTGTAGGTACGGAAGCATATAAATGACCTGTACGAAGACTTACGAGATGGACATAACCTGATCTCACTGCTGGAGGTCTTGTCCGGAGACACATTGGTGAGTTTTTCTGTTATCTTTGTTTTCACTGTGTATCTTAAAGAGATAAAGAGAAACTGCGAATAAAGTAATGATGACAATGTTTTTGCCCTTGTGAAATAAGGGGAGTTTCGTGATCCTTATGAGTTCTTAGAGAGAGCAGTTTCCTTTCAGATCAGTCTTACGAAATCACAAGACATTCAGATTGTCATAGGACACCTCTGAGGAATATGAGAAGTCTACTTTTCTTCTTGTAGAGCAACTACTATGCATGACTGACTCGGTTACCTCTCCTCCCTCGTACTTATGTAACTGATAGTAGGAGGGAATCCTGGGATTTGATGGTCTGTAATCAGATCTGCTGTGATTCTGAATCCACCAAAACCCACTCATAAAGTCAGGTCATGGTTGTGAATGGTATGCTGGAGTGGTTGCAGTGCAACATTTTTCTTTTTTTTTTGTTTCTTTTTCCTTATCATTTCTGGGTTAATAGGCAATATGAAATCTGTTGGTATGGTGTGCTTTGCTTTATACACATCAATCAGGCACTTTGTACGTACACCGATTAGACACAAAAGTTTGTTGTGTTTAAGTCAGTATAAGAAGGAAGTATTTCAAGGAAAGATTAGTCTACTGATCAGTTTACAGCAGGTCATTAACAAAGTTTAACTTGCTAACTTGCCTTTTTAACGCACTAACTGCAAAAGGCCTCCCATGTTTTTTTATTTCAACATGAGCTACCTCAGACTTGTCACCAGTTGTGCACAAGAAAGCAGCTTCAGTGAAAATCATATAGTATGAACAAACTGATTATAAAAAAATAAGTTCAATGATTCTACAAAGGAAAAGATAGTCACTACAAGCAAATAAATGAAAACAAAAACTGTCACAGATAGCGTTTAAAAGCAAATAAACAAAGTAACAACATTTCAACGCTAATATTATTGTGAGATTCATACATTTTTTTGTTCTAGTGACTTTTTGGAATGCAAAGCCGACTGAGGTCTGTCTATAACACGATGATGAGTGCTCAGTTGACCAATGACCAAAAAACTGTTTTTAGCATAAGAAATGTATCATCTTATCCCAAATGACACTTTGCATTAGTAACAGAACACTAGGTTGTAAGAAAAAAACAGAGAGAATACACGTTTATTCTTTCTTTCTTTTTTTCATGTTTTTCATCAGCACTTGACAAAATGAGCGGGTGTGACAAAAAGTGTAACCAAAGAATTAAAATCGTAATGGAAGAGGGAGGAAATGCAGAACATTTCCGTGAAATTGCTATTAAGTGTTCAATCTGATCAAACTTAGACAGTAAATCATCTGATTTAACTGCCAGCTCTGATTGGTCTTGTCGAGAATGCTCTCTCACGAATATCAACGCAAACGTCACTGCACCTGACACACAGCCAGCGCAAAAATGTGACGCTGTTACAATGAAATTACATTGTGATGGAATAATATTACAACCACGAGCAGTATTTCTATTGATGACAGGAAGCTCCACTGTTATGGGGACACTGTACAGCTGCGTGATCAATTTCCACTCTGTCAAAACTTAGAATGACCATTAAATGAATCACGAGCTGATTGTTTCCATGTGTGGAAATAGTTTGAGTAGCTGCCAGAACAAATAAGACAATGTACTGTGTAAACTCAGTGTACTTTGAGTGCTAGAGAAATACAAACCTACAGCTGTTGGTCAGCCTAAGAGCCAGAAAAAGGAAATGTGGAATTTTTACTACATCTTATAGAATAAAGCCTAGAAACCAATTAGAGATGTTAAAAAAGCTAAATTAAAAGTTGTTATATATTAATAAATTTGAGTAGCAATAGCTTAATAGATGGACCTTATTTTTTCTGACAACTTTAATGCAAAACTGATGTTTTTTCTTATAATACTGTCGGTAAACAATGTCAAAATTGCATCAAAAACAGGAATTTCTCATGTTTGTGGCCATGTTATAGCAGAGTAAAGCTTTTTTCACTTTCAGCTCAAACTCTGTATACTTGAATATGTATGTATGTCCAGTCCGCCACATGTAGAGCACATAACTGCTCCGTGCAGCTGTAGTACTTTGGCCTCAGACAGTGGAGGGCTGCATGTTGTCCAGCAGGCTGTTACTATTTCATTTCTCTGTTAACATGTCATTCTTTCACCTTTATATTGAAGTATGTTAGCTGTACAGTCCTGATTTCAGTAATGTTATCATGCTGTGATGTCCCTTACTGTATTAAAAATGCATGAGGTCCTGTGAGGAGCCCCAGCTGTTATACTCCCTCTCCACTGTGACTAACTTTCATCCTCTAAGTGGCTTTTTTATCTATTTTCTGTTTACATCCTGTCCCCCACCCCCCTCTACTTTCCCCCCTTTCTTCTGTTCCCCCCTCTTTAATTGGTTCCTGTCCATTGTCTAACGTCCTTTTGATTTGGCCGCCATGTGTGTCCATGTCTTCCTTTCTTCCCCCCCATGTGTTGCCTTTTCGGTGATAAGCCAAGGGAGCGTGATTTTCTGAAGACATTGCGGTTGGTGAGTGGGACAGAAGCATGTGCGGTTGAGCAGCATGGCGACACGGTGGATGATGATAAGGGGGTACGTGTGGCTTGCCCCCTCCCCACCTCCCCCTTTTTAACCAACTAATTTAAGAGCGTGTTGTGACCAGTTAACCAGGAGTGTAGAAACAATCCCACTGTATGATTTGACTTCTTGTAGTCTCACATGATTCCTTTCGCACGTATTGTAGTTCGTCTATGATAGAGATTTTCCTTCTCCCAATTTTTTTTTAGAAAATTTGTGATTTCTGTGCAGCACTTTCTTTAATAATGCAATTTGTTTTGATGAGGAAATAATGTCTGAGTCCTTGTTACATGACACGTGATGAAGTGGAGAAATGTGCACATGATCTAAAGACCCACGCATCCTCTCTCACAAACCAGTACATTTGGCACGCTGACCTTGCGAAAGGCATTACAAAGATGCATTCATTACGAATGCAATTGGCCGCAGAGCTCGGGTCTTTATATCCATTTCATTAGCTTCGCCAATCATTGAGCCACCCAATCAAATCGCTCAGATCCAACCTGAGCACCCAGGACATTTTTCATCTGCTGCTTTTGGGGTATTCTGATTTATCGTTTTTCTTTTGTTTGTTTGAAGCCTCGAGAGGGCTTCACAGGTGAATGAGATTCACTGAATGAATTTATAAAATGTTGTCGCTTTGCTTTTGAGATGAGCGGGATTTCTTCACTCAGCTGTTACCGACTAAGAAATCGTGGCTGAACGCAGCACAAGTCGTTTGCCGCTGCTGCTGCTGCACCCTGGCTTCATCGCATTTTCCATTTCATTACCTCATGCTGTGGCCTCTGACCATCAAAGTGCCACAAGAGATTAGATACTTGTTCAGTAAATGCAGCATTCTGATGTATCTGATTTGTAATATGTACATCTGCGAACCAAATGTGTTAATGTGCTTTATGTTAGCAGTTAGAGGGAGTTATTTTCTAATTATTTTTAGGATGCAAATGGTGGAAAATGTTCTGTACATACACAGATTTTGAGTGGGCCTGCAGATGTGGCTACTCTGGATGTGTGTGTGTTTTGTTTTTTTGTTTTTTTTTTATCTCACCAGATCAGCGGGTAAGAAACTGGAAGCATGTCCTGTGTCCTCCATGCTACTAATCAAATTTTTTAATCTGTCCTCTGATGTTGAGAAAAGCCTGATTAGCATTCACGGTCTCCCTTTCCGCTTTATGTCCACAGCCTCGGGAGAGGGGGAGGATGCGCTTCCACAGGCTCCAGAACGTACAAATAGCACTGGATTATTTAAAGAGGCGGCAGGTATGAACCCATGCAAACACACTCTCCAGACTGATCATCTGACGGCGATCATCTGACCGCACACAACATTCGAGGCCACCTTAGACCATATTCACATAGCGGCCATTTTCTTCTGACATCATACTCAGGGTGGGAAGCTCAGATGTCCACCAAATCGTATGAATATAGCAAATCCTGCTAGTCGTTATCACTTAACAACTGCCTGATCAATCAGAACCTGAAAAAGCCAATTGAAAGTGAGAATCTAGATGGACCTGCGTCATATTTCAAGGTTACACAACATATTTGAATGTTAACATTCAACCACTTCCTGCCTAACGTTACTGTTGGATAACATTCTGCACATTTTACTTACAGGTTTAGATAAATGTGTCCAAGACATGTGTTGATGTTTAAGGATTAATTCGCATATTTCCTATTGTATTGTGTAAATCTGTTAAACCGTAATTATAGCTAGGGAGGGGTTTTATGCTAACATTAACTGCGAATTGGTGATCAAAAAAGTTGTTTGCCATGAAATATGGCCCAGGCCTTACCAAATTTTGACTTTCCATTTTCCTTTCAGCTCCTAATCAATCAGGAGGTGGTGAAATGATAATATTTACATGGAACACAGCAGTACTATGTTCTATATTCAACAACAAAATGGCTGGTGTGTAAATATGGTCTACTGTCATAATGTAGATAGATGAAGCTAGTAGAGGTCAATGTGCAGTCAGAGTTAAAGGGAGAGTTCACCCAAAAAATGAAAATCCATTTATTATATACGCGTGGTGAACATTTGTAGTCAACTGGGGCTTGATAGCAAAACAGCAATAAAGTATTCTCTTAAACAAATGTTGTAACTGGGGACCTGTTCCAAAAAGTAGCAGAACAACCAAAAAAAAAAAAAAAAAAAAAAACGCTTTTAGCTTAGCAACTACATGGCCCACTACTGAAGATTTTGGGCTTAAAAAAAATTATGAAAAAAAAAATCAACATCTTTCCAAATTGATTTGGGGCTTTGAGACCTGGATTCTGTCAGAGCTGTATGTTTAATGTTTACATTTTAAAACAAGTCGCCATCTACCTCAGTTTTTTAGGAGAACGCTGCAATGCTGTTTTGCTGTGAAGCTCCAGAAATGTTTTATGGGCTAAGACACTTAACCTGACTTTCAAACAGCATGGAGGTGATTAATAATGACTGAGTTTTAATTTTTGGGTGAATTGTTCCTTTAAGATAAAAATCCATCACATAGTGATATTTTAGCAAAACACATTCTTCTGCCTGTCCCATCACATCGGCCCACCTAATTAAATGGGAGCTTTTACACTTGCAAACATTATAAATCTATCAGTCTATGTGCGGCTACATTGTTTGGTTGGCATTGCATCATAGTGAGAGAGATGTGTTCCCTCGTAACCACCAAGGCAAACAAATGCAAGCGAAGGAACACATATAATTGAGCTGGGACGGCCCCAGTGGTGATTAATTCAAAGCTGCCTGTTCTCCAATTGGACTCATGGCACCTTCCAGCTTTCTTGACGAAAATTACCGCTCAGTGGCCACAAACAGTAATAGCAGCGTTTAAGGAGGCGCTGACTCCAAATCCCATCCGTGGGGGTTCCATAGAGCTATGATTGCCCTCCCCTCCCCCACCACAGTCGGGATGTGATGAAGAACTCAGCCCCGCTGAGCCTCAGCCAGATGTGACGTAAGGCTTGAGACAAAGGAATCATAGATGGTCACAAATGAGTTGTTCTATTGTTTTGGCTGCAGAACATACCAGACACAGCCACGCGACCACTGAGGTCATTAAATGGAAAACGATCTCCCTTTTTTAACACATTAGATACACATTATTTCCCCCTCTGATGCATGGTAGACAACACATTCGTAGCAGTTTTATAGCATTTAATTAGTAGCAGCATCCATTCTCTGTGTCAGACCCACTGATTACAGTAACAGGGCTCTCTGACATAACACAATGACTGTTGTGCCACCTTGTGGTGCTTGTGGAATGACAGGCATGTGAGTCAAAAATAGGCGAAACACAGTTAAACTCATATAAGGGCTGCTTGCTGTGATAAGAAATATAATATTCCAATTGTTCAGACTGATATTACCATATGATTTAGGATTAGTGGAATGGTCATTTTTATATCACAGTTTTTCATAGAACAAAAAGACACTAACTACTATCATCATGCAGGTGTGAAGTTTGTTGTCGTCTGTTTAAAACAAACGCTGTATGTGTTCTTAAATTTGGAGACTGATTTGTTGAGCACCGCAGTCCTTCATTATGATGCTGTTTTGTCACACAGTTTACCTCTATAGTTAAAGAACTGCAGCTTTTTGCTTGATGTTGCACTTCAACTCTCTGCAGTTTCGGTAACATTTCCATTAATTTTGCAGCCCAAACTCATATTTTGTAGTTTATTGATATACCAAATCAATGTGAAGGTGAATGCCATCATTTACTATACACTATCAATATTCAGTATACTAATCTTGTGTTTTTCTGGCAACAGGTCAAGCTTGTAAATATCAGGAATGATGACATCACAGACGGTAACCCAAAACTGACCCTGGGATTGATCTGGACCATAATTCTGCACTTTCAGGTCAGTGTTTATACCTCATGGTTTAACAGCCAAGTAATTAAGATGATTTATTACCAACATACTGGAATACTATTCCTTTTATTTCATTATGTAACATGCACATGCTGATATGGGCTGTTAATTTGTAATCACTGTGTTCAGCATCTTCACACCCTGCTCCATGCTGATCTGTTGAATATTGTCGGCATTTTAATGCAAAGGATTTCCAACAGCGTCTCCTTACAGAGCGCTGGCACGTATGGGGACTGTGTTGTGTAATAGCTCGTCAAAGTCCCTCCAGATTAATGCTTTTAAAAACAAGCTCACACTCTCATCCAGTGGATCCTTCTGCTTTTCGACCACAAGGTGTCAAAGTTGTGCAGCGTACATCATGCTGGATGCTCGCTGTCTGACTTACTGAAGGTTACTGATGCGTGTGATGTAACTGTTGACGTGGCGCTGTAGTCCCTGTGGGATTCAGATGGAGTTGTAACAGGTTGGCTCTGGTAGCAAAAATGTCCTGGCATTCGCGCTGTGTGTTGAATTTGCATTGGATGTGAATGTAGGTGGTGAATGGCTGTGGAAGTTGTTCTATTTTGTCTGTGTAATACGTTTAATTAAAGCCAGATTCTACTTTGACTACAGCCTTTCAGCCTTGTTAACATCAGTACAACTCAGCAATAGTGTGCGATTAAACTTTTGAAGAGCGTTGTAGCGGTTTTTCATTTTGCGCTCTAGGCTCAGTTTTTATTTCTCCCTGAAACGAATGTTCTCAAGAAAATGTTCTCTCAGGGAATAATAAATGTCAAGTGGGTTGGTCTGTTTGTGCATGCCAGAAAATCCAGGTGTCCGCTGAAGTATTCACAGTATCTATCCCAAAAAAATCCAAAAGCATGCACAAACATCATACGTTAAACACGTCTCCCTCTCTCCCCTTTTCTCTGACTGTCCTGCGTGGCATTATTAATGTCTTTGGCACTTGCGACATGACTCAGGAATATTCCAATAGTCTTCGAATCGGTCTTTTAGATCTAGGGTGCATCTGTGTGACTGACGCCCTGATTGAAAATAATGATGGGAAAGTAGTTAATATGATTTCGCCTGGACTCCAACGCGCTGACAGGTAGCGTCTGTGATGATGCCAGCACCTGCTGCTGTCAGTCTCACGCAAGCCCTTGAGCAGTGGCTCTGCCAGCGATGGGCCTGTTTCTTCTTGATTATGAAGGATAGCAGGGCACTTATGGGGAGAACATTGTGCTACACACCTTTTGGCTTTATTATGTAAGGACGGCTGACAGCAGATCAGCATGTATGAACAGAACTCTGTTTTTATGTTAAATGCGTTTTATATGAAAGGATTTGGACTCATGTGTCCTGGATCTGATCTCGTCTAAGGACAGAGGTTGTTTAGGGGCCATAGACTTTATGGGCTTTTCTTCTTGCTGCAGGCTTTTTTTTTTCTTTTTTTTACCATTAAATGATATGAATTGACACAAGGTGTGTGCCCTCTCTATCTGCTTTCACTGCTGACTTTTTGTCAAGGTGCCCAGACACCATCCATTGTTTGGTCATGTCTGTGCAGATAAGAAGTTGATTACATCGTAACACATGGCTGCCACTGTGACTGGACTTTTAAATGTTTGCAAACCCTAACCCGACTTATCGTTGCTTGAATATTATACACAAAAAAAAGTTTTTAAGAGAGATATATAAAGATATGGATTTTAGTAACTGGAACTCGACATATGTTGTGCACCGCCTCGCTTGTCAGTGTGAATATATTTACATTTGGCATTATAGGCAGCGTTTGAAACAAATATGCAATAAAAACAATAATGTATATTACCCTATGGCATACCATTTCCATTGTTGCCATAATTGGCAACAACAGCCTTTTTAAAGTGAAATATGTTAAGTTTGTGGAGCAGTCTGTTAGAGGTGGTATTACTATTATTATAGTATTCTTAAATGTGATGCTTTGATGTATCCAGGAAACAGATTTCAGACCTTCTCTGTGAACTGGCTTGAATTGTTGTTATTATTGTTAACATGTTATAATTATCACTGTTACTATGTACTTCTATTTGTGGTATGTTTAATGTGTGATATGCAGGTGTAGTTCAGCCTCGCGGCCACTAATTCTCTGTGTAAATAATCTCTGTCTTCCTCTGGTTGACTCATCTTTGCCCTGAGGAAGCCTCTGTGGGTCGAAACCAGCTGCGACCCTGACATGCCCTAACTAATGAAGTTTTTTATACTACGCCCTTGGCTCGGTGCGCCTACGCCTTGAACTTAGCCGCTGTGCTTCCTTTTTGTCGAAGTTGCCACGCTAGATTTTGTTTGTATTTTCCGGTAGCCGGTGGCCGGCGTGACAGCACACTGCTGACAGGTGTTTCTATGCTTGGCTTTTTGTTTTGCCCTGATTGAATGTTGCTGTCTCTGTGCGTACATTCACATGTTCACACGTTTCATGATCCATTGCACTGACTGCATGAACTTGCTGTCAATCAAAAGAAAAGGCATCTCCAGTATACGTCGTATAAATGCTATAAAACATCATTTTAATGTAATTTAATGTAATCTGATAAGGAATGATAGCAGTATTTGGTAGTTTGATGATAAGATGGCTCTAAGTAGCTCTTTGGGGTAATCAGCACTCTGCAGTTTGAACTGTGCTGGCTGTCAGGTGACTTTGACCTTCAGGGAAACTTCACTGGCGTTCGAATATTGTGCGCTCTCACAGTGACCCGCTGTTATTTTTAGTCGAGCTGTGTGCGTGGTGGCATCGCATTTACTCTTTCACACGCGACTTATTTCTCTCTCTGCAGTGTAATAACAGTACGGATTTCTCCACGGTGGCCTTGCGGCACACTCATCACGCGTCATCCAGTGTTATCTTGTAGTTGTTGTAATGGTTTTATAGGGTGAATCACTTCCTGGTCAGAGCGTTTGCCCCCCTGTGAACTGCGCTGGTGGTGATCTGCTCAGATAATGGTGTTTGTTTAAACCATTGGACTTCCAAGCCCCACCTCTGTTCCCGCCATTGTACGTAGCTTGATTAATAGACAAAGTGAAAGCACTTTGTTGTCCAGCTCGGATTTGCCTCTGCTCCTGCCGCTCTTGTTGACCCACGCTGTTCTGGTTTTTAAAGCCTTTCTCACCGGCTGGTACTCCGCTCCAGTTCACGCCGCCAAACGTGCTGAGCCAAAGATTCTCTGAGCATAATAGCCGGCCTTCCTTTGTCCTCCCTTCACCCTCTCATTACAGACACAGAAATATTAGGAAACCTAGGAGGTGGCTCTGACGTGCTCATGTTTACCGTGTAGACGAAGCCGTCTGTCGAGCCTGAAACAGGTCTGTCCACAAGTCTTTTTTCTCTCGTGCTCAGCTGAGAGCTATAAGCACGTGGGCCACGTCTGTGTGTGCATTTATGGCGTTTGTGCTGGATTAGCAAAGCAAGAGAAATGTTTCAAAGGTCAGAAAGGATTCCAGTGTCAGAGGAGAGAGACATGCAGCGAGGGAGAGAGCCAGAGTGTGACCAGTTCTCAGCTGGGAGTCAATGAAAGGAAATCTCTGATCTGAGTGGAGCTTTATCTCCGGCTGCCGGGTCGTCTGCCACTGCACCGTCTGAAAATGACTTTCTGTCTCTGGGAGTGTGACTCGGCAGACCGAGCGGAGGTCACTGGATACTGAAAAAGGCTCGCTGTTGGGAGCTCGGCACAGTCCATGGGTAAGCGAGTGTACGACTGTCGGCCATGGGAAACATCTGTGGCTGTGTTCGAGGACCTAAAGAGGAATGCTATGTCGATCCCAAGAAAGCTCCACTGAGGCCTGAATCTAAAGAGCTCAAAGGTCGCCGCTATTTTCAGAGGAAGAAGAGGAAATCAGCGGATTTTCAACCTGTTGTATCTCCCAGGAGTCCTGGAAGTGAGGCTGTTACATGCGAGGACATTTGCAGTGGTGCAGAGCCTCAACATGGCCCAGATGGGAACACTGAGAAGCCCCAAGTGCTGCTGGAAAAACCTTCACAGGTGGAGACACACCTATCCAGGCATGAGAGCCTCAGCAGGGGCGTCTATGTCGGAGAGGTACCAGTTTTAATCCTTAGAGATCCCAGTAATCAACTCAGCAAGAGGTTAGTTTACAGGTCGGGAAGGTTTTCAGAGCCGACAGACGGTGACAGAAACCGGTTCGCTGTAGAAGCAAAGCTTCATGGCACAACCTCCAGAGGCGCCCCAGCTAAGGATGGTCTGCTGGCGAAGAAGCTGCTTCGACGTCAGTTAAGGAGGGCTGTTAGCTTTGGAGCAGTGGAGCACATGCTGAGGACTCTGAGGGGTAATGACAGACCCGGGAGTGAGGAAACGTTTGCCAAGATTATATGGGGCTCTCAGGCACACAGGAGGAGGAGACGGAGGGCCTCCACCTGCTCTGGTTACGGAGAACATCTTCCGGCTCCTGCCAAGTGTATTTCCACCCAACGGGAGGTAAACTTATAACCAGTTATTTATAGAGGTGCGGGGGTGTAATTCAGCAGTCACACTTTATAATGAGGGTACAAGTCACACGCTTGAGTAGTTATTAGCTAATACATGACTCATGATGATTGACTGTTTGAATCAATACATGGCATTTTAATCCCTTTTGCTGAATATGATCAAATGTTCCAGTCTCTGACTTTATGTGATCACAGTTAAAACATATACAAGCTACCTGGATTTCAGTTTCATAAAACTTCATTTATGTGACAGCATTTATTTAGAATGTAAATATTGGCATCTGATGCTCCCAGGCTGATTCTAGTATTGGACAGTATGTTTTTTTTTTTCATCCAATACCAGTAACCAATAATTACCTACTTCTCAAGGCTGATACTAAGACTGATAACTGACAATTTAACATTTTTATAGTTTAAAAAGAAGTTTATGCACAACTGAGGATAAGGACGGTTAAGACCTTGACGAACTCCTTTATCTTCTTCTTCGTCTACCCTTTCTTTGTGCTCTTCTTCGTCTTCTTCTCAGTCCTCGTCTTCTTCCTCTTCTTCTTCTTCCTCTTCTTTTTGTTCTGTGTTTATTGGCTAATCGCAAACCAACTTTCAAGGTTCAGACACCGACCTACTATATTTGAGTTTGTAAATACTGTGCTTATTAGGTCAATGAAAGTTGACTGTTATCGACTGTAATTTCACTGGTACATAAATAGCCGATGATATATATTTTCCAAAAATTGATCTGATATATACAGTGTTTCCCTAATTTCTCGGAGAAGAGATACTATTCTGCTTTCACAGAGGCTGAATCAATAATTGGGCCTGAAATAAAGTTTTATGTAACTCTAATCCAGGTGATTTGGTGACATATCAATAATTATAATTAGTATTTCTGCTTGAGCTTTCTGCAGTGTGATTAACATTCTTTAACTGATTATATGTTAAGTGTGAATGAATCAACTAAAGTGAAATAAGCTTGTCCATTGTCATCAATAGGAGTTAATGACACATCCTGTAGCTATCCATGCATTAAATTATCCTGAGTCGTGTCTTCATTAGG
This sequence comes from Acanthopagrus latus, assembly GCF_904848185.1. NCBI lineage: Eukaryota > Metazoa > Chordata > Actinopteri > Spariformes > Sparidae > Acanthopagrus > Acanthopagrus latus. The sequence goes on along the minus strand of NC_051053.1, from coordinate 8,437,492 downwards.
CATTAAAAACTTGCTCCCCATTATTAAGTGCTCATCAGCATGGCCCACTGTGTGTAGAGCGTTATGTTATCATCGGGGCGTCATTCTGCTGGTGTTCACGGTCATTCTTGGAGACGCTGTGGCCGAGTCCAAATGTCCACCCTGTGGACTTGTGGACTTCAGTTGTACGTCCTGTGGCATAATCACGTCAAGTCTGTGAGGGGCAAGAGCTGTAAAGTCCGGACATGTGGATGCAGCCACTGACTCAATAATCATGTGTTACAGAATGCATTCCTACAGCACAAGCATGACCTGTGCATAAAAGAATGTAAAAAGTACTTTGGCAGCATCATCAGAATTTTTGTGCTGCTCATCTGTATGCAGGGATGGGAACAGTGTGTGTCATTGCCCAAGCGATGGTTAAACAAGGAAATCATTCACATGTGTAATGGAAAAGCAGCTTTTTCAACAGAAACCAAGTGAGACAAGCTTTGTTTTGCTCGAGAGATTGTATTTAACAGCATCAGAAAAAAATGTGTCTTAGATTTCAGAGCTTTCTGTGAGATGTGTCAGTTTTTGGAGTGATGAACAGGTTCCTACCCTGTTGATTGTTGATGTGAGGAAATCGCTTCCTCCTTTTGAGATCAGCTGTCACGTAGCAGCGCTCTGACATCAGTCTGATAGATAACTGCGAGCGTCTTTGGACAGTAATTGACAGATAATCGTAATTTTGTCTATAAGAAAGCAAAGCAATGCCTTTTTTCCCTTTTTTTCCCTTTTAAAAACCCTAAAATCTTTTGATGTTGCTGTTGATCTTATTGAATCAGTTTCATCCTTCTGCATTTCTAAGTTTCACATATGCAGTAAAGTTCAGCTCTTTGATTGCATCACTAAGTGTGTTCTTTTGAGACCAGATCATTCTTTTCTCTCGGGTCCCAGCAGGACTAAAAGGATGAAGTCACCCTTTGTTTTGGTGGCTGCATGCCCATTAAACTCGGGCCATACTTGCCTGGACTGGGCTGTATAAATGTTTGTGGCTGTGCGGAGGTTGGAAGTTGTTTCCTTGAGGATGGTGATGTTTGTGTCTGTGCTGATCCGGGTAGAGCTGTTGTGTTCTGTATGCCTGTTTCTGTTCTTCACTGTTGTTTTTGTGACTGAGGGCGCCTGGCTGTGAATTCCCCCTTAGGCTGTAATAGAGACTGATTGATTCATTGATGGATGATTGATTGCTGCTCTTCTCATGAAATCTACTGTCTGTGTTTCTCTGTTCTCGTTCTTTGTTCAAACCGTGTCGTGGCAGAACATTTTGAGTGATATGGAAAGTTTCGACATGTGTTACATTTGCTCTCTGGCAGAATTATGTCTGTAATGGTTGGTTGGGAAACGAGGGTTACCTGTGCTACAACAGCACTGTGGAGCTCAACGTGTGACGTGGCATTGTTTGTTTAGCGTCATCTCCATCGTCAGAATGCAATGTTGTAAAGCTATTTATGACACATCTCTATCTCACTCTTGCGGCCTGCTGCCGCTTCACATGTTTAAAGTGCGAACAGAGCTGTTAGTGAACCAGATAAGGAAACTTTTACCTCATTCACACTTCAGTGTTATGAGATTAAATACTTCCCAGCCAAAAAAAAAAAAACAGTTCCCAGAATGTTTCCTGAGGGTTTTGATGTGGAGTTCTTCGAAGGGTTATTTAGTAACTTTCAGGAAACATTGAATACGTTTCGGGGACTCTTACTAAAGGATGTTCCCACGCTGCATTATACACTTATTATAAGAACTCTTGTAATTCTTTTCTACAGTCAATAGTATCTTTGTGATGTCTTTGTTTCAACAAAGATTTTAGTTTGTGGTGTCATTACGTTTGACTGCATTGTATTTCAAGGCGGGGCTGTGCGATAGGGCCAAACTCAATCATCTGGATATGAAGCAATCAGTTGTTTCATATCCAGATGACTACATATATCATGTTATAACACAATCTTAAATATTAGTGAATAAAACGTAAAAACAATGAAAAATAATTTTCTTTTATTTATACTTTATTATAAGGATGCAAAACATCACATGCACTAATAAAGTGAATAAAAAAAGAGTTAGTTGTGCATGCATATGTACTGTACTTCCTACATACACAGACTATCTATATATTAGCACCTCCTTTAGTTCTGGCTTGTTGTAGTCATGCTTTTTGGAATAACCTAGTTCTGTCATGCTCACTCTCCTTGATGTTTATTTTCGTAGACACAATGCAAACATTCATGTCTCAAATACCTCAAAGCATCATCAAAAATGACAAAGAATATTGGTGTGAAGAGTGTGATTTGCGACATGAAATACACAGTAAGTATAAGACGACAGATGTTTGCTCTTATGACTGTAAAATATATTGTCACGTCGCACAGCCCTGTTTCAAGATGTTGCTGTTACCACGCCTGATCTCACAGGGTTTTCGGTCACAGCTTTGTGGGTTAGATTTTCAGGCCTCCACAACTGGACATTTAACGTCGGTGCTACTTATATTTAACACCTTAAATGTCTTTTGTTATTGTGACAGATCTCGGAGATCCACGTGACAGGGGAGTCCGAGGACATGACAGCCAAGGAGAGGCTGCTGCTTTGGTCCAAGCAGATAACAGAGGGCTACGTAGGTGTACGATGTGACAACTTCACAACCTCCTGGAGGGATGGGAGGCTATTTAACGCCATCATTCATAAGTACAGGTACTGTAACGTTGAAGGAACTGCGTGTTTTTTCGTTGTCACTCCTTTTTTTTTTTTTTTTTGTATCTTTATAGTCTCTCTTTCTCTCTCTCGTGCAGGCCGGACATGGTTGACATGAGCCGTGTGTCGACGCAGACCAACAGATCAAACTTGGAGCACGCGTTCGGTTTAGCGGAGCAGCTGGGTGTGGCCCGACTCCTGGACCCCGAGGGTGAGCCCCATTCCCTGTGCTATAAATCACGCGGAGGGGAAGCTCGGGTTTTGTGCAGCTGGTTGTCATGTGTTGCATTCGTGACCATTTCGGCTTTTACCTCCCTCCGCAGACGTAGACGTTCAGTCTCCGGATGAGAAATCAGTCATCACGTACGTCTCAACTCTGTACGATGCCTTCCCCAAAGTACCCGACGGCGTTGATGGAATCAGCCCTAATGTAAGTGGACGACGTTGGTCCACCCAGTCCAAGTGCAGAGAAGTGCTTTATTGCTGATGATCCCTCTCTCTATCTGAACAGGATGTTGATATCAAATGGGTGGAGTACCAGAACATGATCAAATACCTCAGCCAGTGGATCAAACACAATGTGGCCATAATGTCCGACAGATCATTCCCCAACAACCCTGTGGAAATCAAGGTACTCTGGGATTTGAATCTTTATTATTTGCTTTGTTTTGCGTGAGTTGAGCTTCTGCTGTCTCGTTGTACAGACAGCATAAATCGTCGGTGAGGTGACGGATAACTATCCGCTTTTAGATAACTCACGTGCAGCATCTGTCTGCTGTAACCGATACTCATGGAGGTATTGACGGGCTCGAGAGTGCAGCGGCATCCATTTGCTGCGTTAAGTCGATAGCTGTTATCGGTGAAGTTGCTTTTATGCAGCTGTTTTAAAGATGAAGAGAGGGTGCGGATGTGTGCCGAGAGAGATCTCACCCGAAACTGCGTCTTTCACCTTGACCTCTGCTTCCTTTCACAGGCACTTTACACACAGTATCTGCAGTTTAAAGAGCATGAAATCCCGCAGAAAGAGAACGAGAAGACAAAAATCAAAGATCTGTATAAAATGCTCGAGGTATGCGAATGCACAACACGAGAGCCCGTCGGTCTGATAGTTTTAGTCCCCCACACTGTAGTGGTAACAAGTCTCTGTTTGGCCGACAGATGTGGATCGAGTTCGGACGTATCCAGCTGCCCCCAGGTCACCACCCAAACGACGTGGATAAGGAATGGGGTAAATTAATTGTTGCCATGCTGGAGCGGGAGAAGAGCCTGAGGCCTGAGGTGGAAAGGTATGTGCAGCCACTGAGCGTATTAATACTTTGTCCTGCCTGGCTCGGCGTAAAGGGCTTTAAGGTCTAATCTTTATAGTTTTTACTGCCTGATATTACTGGTTACTCCTCAGCCAAATGTCACCATTTAACCAAGAGCGTTGATGAGACGCTCAGCTGGTGTTTTTATATGACAAAAAACGTGTGAGGGTTGGCAAAAATTTTTGTTGTCATGAGCTTTTCAAAAAGGCAGCCAGATAAAGGAGCAAATATGCGACATGACTCAGCATAACAGTGTCTGAGGTTGGTGCAGGCGGAGCGCTCATGCATCGTATTACAAGCCGACTAATGTCTCCACTGAAACTGGAGATGGGGATCAGTCTTGATGTCGAGGTAGAAACCCCCTCACAGGCGCGTCGCACGCCACCATTTCACTTTCATTGACATACTCACGAGCTGGTGTGCTCAATATTTCTTGATCAGATTTACCGCGCTGTTGCACTTGATAAGGCTGAGCTGTGTTCCTGCTTTTCGCGCACAATCGAGGGATTCGCTAAAACAGATGTCCCCAGAGGTTCCCATCACAGGCCGCCACAGGTCAGGTGTGAGCGAACCACATCCAGGTCTCTCCAGTCACACGAGGACAGTACGGTGGGAGAAGTTGTTTTTCACGTGCACATTGTGGTCCCTACTGTCTCTCGTCATCAGACCACACCGATGAGCATGACTCGTCAAATTCAGAGGTTAGGCGCTGACACGCTGTGAGCTTGAATATTCACATTAGGACAGAAAGCAGGAGCAGTTTTATCAAACCGTTGGCACAAAGACAACAAACACTTGTTGCTCTCTGTCAGCTCACTTCTCTGACCTTTTGTTGACTTCTCCTAACTACAGCCCTCCTCACCATGCACATCATGCACATATATAGTAGGGGTTAGTGCTTGCCATTACTCCTGCAGTAGATCCAGCCGATATCCTGCCTCGAACAGAGTCATGTGGAGGCATGGAGAAAAACGGCAGACTTTAGTAGTATTTTTGTATGCTTCAGTAGAGACATTTTGTGATGTATTACAGAGCGACTGTTCTCTCATGGCAAGCTAGGTCAAGTTTTTCTCCTTTAGCTCGTGCTCTGTGTGTTTGTTTGCAGTTGATCTCATTGCTATGGAAGCTCAAATGTCTTTCTTTTTTTTTTTTTTTTTTTTTTTGGACTTCTCCATCCCTGCCTTCACAGTGTATAAACACAGCGTTATTAATGTTGGGTGTGGTGAAGACTTTCAGAGACAGCCATCCAGCCCTTTTGGCAGCGCTTTATACAGTGTCAGCTGGTATAAAGGTGTACTGTCTCAACCTGCTGTTTGATTTTCATCCCCGAAGGCAGCACATTATTCCGGGGTGGGATTCAGTTTACAACGCCCCTCCACCTGGCTGCTCTGCTATAAATATGGGCGAGTCGAAGGCGGCTCCCTCAGTTAGGCGTGCTTGAGGCCGGGACCCTTCCAGAGGGGCCATTAGGATGAGAAATGTGACAGTGATTATTTGAGCGTGCTGCAGGTAGCAGCAGCAGCAGCAGCGAAGTAAGATGGCCTATCTGAGCGGCATGTCGTCTATTAGCAACAGCAGCTTCAACAGTTTGTGCTCCAATGACACCGAGCCTTTGCAAATCAACAGCTCAGTCTTTCTCAATAACAGCATTGCTTACGGATCCAGGTGATGTTCCAGTGTGCTCGGTTTTTGTCTCTTTTAAAGTGATAACAGCTGTGAAGTAACAGTTCCACCGTTTTTGTTTTTTTGCAGGCTTGAGATGTTGCAGCAGATCGCCAACAGGGTCCAGCGGGACTGCGTGAACGGAGAGGACAAGCTGGCGTTGGCAAGAATCGCACTGCAGTCTGTGAGTTTTTACTTGATGTTAAGTGGTGATCAAACAGCACGGACTATTCATTATTTGTCTTGAGCTTGGGCCTCTGTGTTTCCCCCGATAAGGACGCAAAACGCCTCGAGTCTGGTATTCAGTTCCTACATGAAGCCGAGATCGCCGGCTACCTTCTGGAGTGTGAGAACATCCTCAGACAGCAGGTGGTGGACATCCAGATTCTCCTGGATGGGAAATTCCCCTTCGCAGATCAACTCGTGCAAAGGTACAGAGGATATCCTCTTGAATAACTCAGTGGCACGGAATGAAGATGGAGTTTTTTTTACTTTCTTTTTTTACTTTTCGCAAATTATGACCAAATAAAAACAAATTTGTGCTATAGATAGACAATTTGGAGGTCAGACACATTTTTAGAATTGTTCAAAGATGTGTAATACTTCGAGAGGGATACATACAGGAATCTTTTCCATTTCGAACCCTGATGTACCACGGGGCCTGTTGTATATATTTTTTTTTAATTTCATTGGAACAATCCCAGCTGAATCTATGAAAAAGAGAAAGCTTTCTCACCGCAGGGTGTGACTATTTATGTCGCACATGCCGCCTATGCATCTGATTTTTTTTTTTTCATCTTATTGAGGTTGTGAACTGGGGGTGTCACAGTTTCCCGTTGTGTGTAAGCGAAATGAAGAAAAACATGTATTTGCACATTATGTTTTCCCTGTTTTCCTGTGCAACCTGTGTGACAGTCTGGAGCCTGTGAATCCTGTTACTGCTGGCAAAAAAAAGAGCTTCATCTTGGCTCAAAACCATGCCACCCACTATATATTACAAAACAGGTTAATGAGCGTGTTCTCAGTGGAGAAAAGAACAGCTGAACTGCATATAAAAGAACATACTTTTCAACCCGATGAGCTCCTGTGATTGTATAGTTTGGATTATTTTATTTACTTTAATTTCTTTATTTAGAGAAGTTTTATCTATGTGGATGCTCATGATGTTACAATTGTTGATATTGTATGTTTCTTAATCCAAGTGTGCATAAGTATAAATGAACATTTAATAACATTTTTTTAGAAAATACAACAGATTGGATTTTTCCCTTGCGGCAATCCATCTCATATTGTTGTTCCTGTTTGATTTCAGGGTATCGAAGCTCCGGGACGACCTCCTCGCCCTGAGAGCCGAGTGCTCCTCCGTGTACAGCAAAGGTCGCACCCTGACGACGGAACAAACCAAAATGATGATCTCGGGCATCACACAAAGCCTGAACTCCGGCTTCTCGCAGAACATCAACGCAAGCCTGACACCAGCCCTCACTCCTGCACTCACCCCAGGGGGTTTAGGCACCCCTGGGTCCACATTCACCTCTAGCCTTACACCGTGCCTCACCCCGTCCTTGACCCCTGCCTTGACGCCCGGCATGCAACCCACTTCAGTCCAGAGCTATATGGGTGGTGGCGGCGGCGGCATGGACCCGGGCAGCCTCAGGCAACTGAAACACATGCAGATCCGCAAGCCCTTACTGAAATCCTCACTGGCAGACCAGAACATGACAGAGGAGGAGGTCAACATGAAGTTTGTTCAGGACCTCCTGAACTGGGTGGAAGAGATGCAGGTGAGACGTCGCCATCGGTTCATGTAAAATCCACTGTAGCCTTGAATGAGTGTGTACGAGATTTTATTTATTTATTTATTTTTTTGTAATTTTAAAGTTGCAGCTGGATCGTTCAGAGTGGGGATCAGATTTGCCGAGCGTGGAAATGCATTTAGAGAACCACAAAAGCGTGCACAGAGCCATCGAAGAATTTCAGATGAGTCTTAAAGATGCCAAACTGAGTGAGGTAAGCGCTTAGGAGTTTCCTCTCTGTTTGGTTTTATAATCTAAAACCTAAATGTTGGCCTGAAATGATGGCTGCAATTGCCGATTATTTTCTTCATCGATTAATCTACAGATTGCTTTCACAATTAATTTTGTAGTCTATAAAACGTCAAAAAGAATGTGAAAAATCATCATCAAAAATTGTGACATCTTCAGTTTGGTTTCTTTGTCTTACCAACATTTCAAAACACAAAGACTTTTACAAATTACAAAGAAAAACAGAATTTACATTTGAATGTAGAAAATGTTACTTATTGAAAAAATTACTGAAATGATGAATCGTTGATCAAAATAGTTGGCCACTACATTTTTCGCTTGACTCCTCTTTGCAGCCTTAACCCTATTCTCACTCTCTGAATAGATGAAAGGAACCAAAACATGTTTTTCTCCCTCAGATTCAGATGAACATGCCCCTGAAGCTAACTTACTCAGACAAACTCAACAAACTAGAAAAGCAGTACGAGCGGCTGTTGGTAAGTGATCCGTAATCTAAAACTTTGCCGCCGTAAACTCTCTAAGTGATCGATGTGTGTTGATGAATGGCGCCCGTTCCTTTCAGAGCTGTTCACGAGAGCGACAGAGCCACCTGGAGAGCCTGCACGACTTCGTGTCGCAGGCGACGCAGGAGCTCATCTGGCTGAACGAGAAGGAGGAAGAGGAGGTGGCCTTCGACTGGAGCGATCGCAACAGCAGCATCTCCAAGAAACGAGACTACCACGCGGTGAGCCCCTCAATGAGCTGTAAACAGTGAAATCCACAGTGCAGACAGAATGACGGGGGCTTGTTCAGACACTTTTTGGTTGCTGAGGTTTGGCTGCGTTACAGCGGCGTCATTTCATGGAACAACACTCCTAGTTGAGGGATTTGTGTATTGTTGCCCGAGTGATTAGTTTCATACTGAGCGCTGTGAGACAGGATGTGAGATTGTGTGAGAGGATGGAGCGACTGGCGCTTTTCCACCGCTGGATGCCAGAGATACTCAGCTTTATGTCCTCCACACAGGACCTGATGAGGGAGCTGGATGAAAAGGAGGAGGCTATCAAGTCTGTGCAGGACAAGGCAGAGCGCCTCATGATCAAGAGCCACCCAGCCCGGCTCACCATTGAAGTAAGCTCTTTTTTTTTTTGTATGCTCAGCTCTGCGGTCAGTATAATAATGTGCTGGTGTCTCCACCCTGCATTCAGCTCCCACAATGATTAAAAGATCAGGTAAGTCTTGTAATTTTCCAGAATCATACCTGGGTGTTGTTGTGTTTCTCCTGTAGGCGTACAGAGCTGCCATGCAGACTCAGTGGAGCTGGATCCTGCAGCTCTGCTCCTGTGTAGAACAGCATCTCAAGGAGAACGCTGTTTACTTTGAGGTGAGCTGCTGCCCGTGTTTCACTCAGAGGTGCATTTTATATATTTTTTCTGAAGTTGTCCCATCTAACTTCCCCCTCTCTACCCCTGTGCAGTTTTTCAGCGATGCCAAAGAGTCAATAGACTACCTTAAGAGCCTGCAAGATGCCATTCAGAGAAAATACAGCTGTGATCGTACGAGCAGCCTACACAGGCTGGAGGATCTCATTCAGGAGTCCATGGTAAACAGATAGGAAGATATGACGTGTGGGTGTGGGTGTGGATGCTGTAAAAAAAGAATGAACAAAACAATTTTTTTTCTTTTGTTATCAAGGATGAGAAGGAGCAGCTTCTTCAGTACCGCAGCACTGTGGCTGGGTTAGTGGGCAGGGCCAAGAATATTGTGCAGCTCAAGCCCAGGAACCCGGACAGCCCTCTGAGATCCTCCATCCCCGTGAAAGCCATCTGCGATTATCGTCAGATAGAGGTACGCCGAGGTTCTCTGCGCCTCGCTGCACCACATTTGAGTCCCCCTCCACATATCTGTCATGGCATACACAAAAAGCCAGCATTTGTAACACCATGTACACTTTCAGCAGAACATGTGCAAAAAGCCATCCAGTGCTGAACTCTGCATAAACATGCATTGTCCCCTGATAAATCATTGAAAATATTGAAAAACGCCCTCTCATGATGTTAAAGAAAGTGAGAAAAAACACCTGGATCCATCCCTTTTTCAAGAGCTGCACTGAAAGGTAATGAGGTCTGTTCTGGGCCGCCACACGTGCTCCATCCAGATTTTGTGGAAATCCATCTAGTAGTTTCCTGCTGACAAACCAGCCAACAAACAAATGAACACTGGTGAAAATATTACCACCCTGGTGGGGGTAATACTCACCTGGGTGTGTAATTTGGACGGACATGTTATGAAGGCAAATTCTGCCAGTAGTTTCTACCCTCAATTTATTCAAGATTTATCGTAAATCTGATCTGTGTCTCCATCACAACTGTTAACAGATTACCATCTATAAAGAGGACGAGTGCGTGTTGGCCAATAACTCTCACCGAGCCAAGTGGAAGGTCATCAACCCGGCAGGGAACGAGGCCATGGTGCCCTCCGTGTGTTTCACTGTGCCCCCGCCCAACAAAGAGGCCGTTGACATGGCTACAAGGTGAGGCTTCATTTAGTGAAACGTTCAAAAGAAGCGTTATTTGGAGTTCAGATGGCTTTTACCAAATACGTAACACGATTTAGCTTGTTGGGATGAATTATTTACGTCTCTTCCTTCTCCTGCAGAACTGAGCAGTTGTACCAGAACGTCCTGGCGCTGTGGCACCACTCCCACATCAACATGAAGAGCGTGGTGTCGTGGCATTATCTCATGGCCGACATACGAGCCATCCGCAACTGGAATGTGTCCTCGGTGGGTTTGAATCATCGTGTTTCCCCTTGTTAGACTCTTCAGCACCAGCTCATAATCGCGTGAGGACAAAATACAAAGTGCATTTTTGTCTCATTTCCACTTTTGTCCCTCTAACCACTACAGATAAAGACCATGTTACCCGGTGAGCACCAGCAGGTCTTGAGCAACCTGCAGTCCCACTTCGACGAGTTCCTGGAAGACAGCGAGGAGTCCGAGGTGTTCACGGTGGCAGACTGTAACCAGCTGGAGAGAGACGTCGTGGCCTGCAAAGACTACTACCAGGAACTGCTGAGATCTGCAGAGAGAGGCAAGGCCCACATTCCTCTCCTGTCTCCCCCCTCCCCTTCCAACAAAGAGCTGCTGGTGTACATTGAACACAACATCGTGAGGGAAACACATGGCACCATAAGCCTGTTAAGCCTTAAGTTAATGCCTTCTGGAATTATGTTGGGTTTTTTTGACTGAATTAAGAAGACATTATGAGCTGATGTTTGGCTTCACTGCGAGTGAAAGGAAAACACTGGGTTGTTTTTAATGTGAGCTTGTGGGTTTTAAGCAGGGTGGAGCATTTGATGTATTATGTTGTGATGTTACACACGTTTGTGTAGATAAACAGGGACACACATATTATATTTATTTTAACCATTTTTTCGTATTTGTGTATGACATCACCTTGGCAGAGTACATGCATTTGACTGCACTGCAATAGGTCCTAGGACCTTATACTGTGCTGATGCTGCCACCTAGAGGCAGACTTGTGTAGCTGTTGGTCAACGTGTTGGACTACATGTTGGTCGAGTAGTGTGCTCTTATATGATTATTTGTACTAATTACGTCTTTCTCATGAACAGAGGAACACGAGGAGTCAGTCTACAATCATTACATCTCAGAAATACGCAACTTCCGGATGCACCTGGAGGCCCACGAGGAGCACCTGATCAGGCAGCTCCGCACACCGCTGGAGAGAGACGACCTGGAGCAGAGTCTGCAGCGCATCGCAGAGCATGAGGTACACATACGGGTATCAGTGATCAATGATCTGTTTCAAGGACTCAATGGTGATGTCATGTTCATGATGGTTTCTACCTGTCGTCTTGCAGAAGAAGACAGCGGAGCTGAACAAACTGAAGGAGGACCTTGACGTCATGAAGGAGAAGTGCGAGCTGTTCCTCAGACAGGCTGCAGGTTCTCCCTCTGTGCCGACGCTCTCCTCTGAACTCACCGTCCTCGTTCAGAGCATGAGCCAAGTGTACTCCATGTCCTCCATTTATATGGACAAGTAAGACAATCCCCTCTTTTTCTAGAAGTAATCGTACTGGCGCTTACAGGGTTCATATAGGTCCATAAATGTTTTAATATATCTCAGATTCATTTAATAAATAAACATATATTTAAGTTGGTCTTAATGGCCATAAACATTGTATTTAATATCATTCATCCATCTTTTAGTTTTTTCGTTTTCTTCTCTTGGTGAAAACGAGTCAAGCTCTTCTGCAAAAGTCCACATTTCTGATGCTGCAAACTTTAAACCCTCAACTAAATATATTGCCATATTCCTACTGTGCATAAAATCAATCCCTGCATGAGACTACAAACATGCTGCATACCTTTTATACTCACCTGCAGTGCTTGAATATGCTTGAAGATGATTAATCCAGAAATCACTGTTAAATTTGAAATTATATTCAAAAGGTCCTGAGAAGCATTAAATATAAGTGCCTGACACCTGTAAACACCCTGATTACCCTTGTTAGTTATTTGAACTGAAAGTACCTGAATTAAATACATGTTCTCTGTGTTTTGCAGACTGAAAACAGTGAGCTTGGTGGTGAAGCACAGCCAGAGTGCAGAGGCGCTCGTTAAGTCCTACGAGTCCAAACTGTACGAGGAAGACGCCATGAACTCTGACGTCAAGTCCATTGAGTCGGTCATATCAACACTTAAGGTAAAACCTCAAAATGGCAGGATTCTACATTTCAGAAACATCGGCGACATCATCAGCTCATTTTGAGTGACGGGTCCTCCTTCTGTTTATAGCAATGGCGGTCGGAGATCGACGAGCAGCAGGAGGTGTTCCACGACATGGAGGACGAGCTGCAGAAAGCACGAGTCATCAGCGACCGCATGTTCAAGACGCACAACGAGCGCGACTTCGACCTCGACTGGCACAAAGAGAAGGCCGATCAGCTGAGCGAGAGATGGCAGAACATTCACTCTCAGATTGACAGCAGGTTCGTCCTAATAACTGCTCAGATGACTGGGTGAAGTATTAAAAGTGTGAGTGCTGCTCATTAATAATACTCGTTCAATTTCAGACTTCGTGACCTGGATGGTATCAGCAAATCTCTGAAACACTACAGAGACTCCTACAGTAGTCTGGATGAATGGGTCAGAGAAATGGAAGCAGCACAGCTCAAGGCCCAAGAAAACAAACCCGAGGACAGCAAAGCACTGGCCGAGCTGCTGAACAAACAGAAGGTAGAACAGTTCACTTCCTCACTGGAAGATACATTCATGGATGTGCACATTCATATTAAAAGAATGTCTTTTTCAGGTCCTTGTTGCGGAGATTGAACACAAACAGAGCAGAATTGATGAGTGTCAGAAGTACTCAGAGCAGTACTCATCTGCCGTCAAGGTAACCCCGATCACTTCTGTTCCAGTCAGCCCATTTATTTATCTTTGTCAAACTCTCTTTGATATATGAAGTTAGCGGTCTTTCCCACCTTTTTCTTGTGAATGCTGATTGGAGATCCTGAGTGAAAACTGCTGTCATTGAGAGAGAAACAACCCTGTAAACCATCCCATTAATCTCTGTCAGGATTATGAACTCCAGCTGATGACCTTCAGAGCGATGGTCGACTCCCAACACAAATCCCCTCTCAAGAAACGGAGGATGAACAGCTCGTCTGATGCCATCCAGCAGGAGGTAAAACAGTGATTTAACTTGAAGTTCCAGTCCAGCTCTGCTCTGTGCAGAGTACATCTTAACGATGGACTCGCTTTTCTCTGTCATTTTCACACAGTTTATGGATCTCCGAACCCGCTACACTGCTCTAGTGACTCTCATGACACAGTATGTGAAGTTCGCCAGTGAAACTCTGAAGAGAACTGAAGACGAGGAGGTGAGACATTCATATTTTAAGACCTCCCTGGCTTTTCTACATTTACAGTGGCTTTTGCATCACCTTTCAGACTGCTGAGGCTATGTACTGTACTGTAGATATTTAACCTATCATGCTTGCAGGTATTTCATTTCTTTACTTTGAAGCAGTAAACAGTAAAATGATGCACTAAACAAATACACCTGTGTTTTTCCACTCCTTATCTGCTCTAAGTTCTTCACTTGACGGCTCGTGATGAATGAAGATCTTTGCTTCATTGCGCCGATGAAGCAAAGGAAATGTGCAAATGCAGAGCATGTCTGCATGCACGGGTATCGCTGGTGACGGTGGCTTGCTGGGACGAGAGAGATTTTTATACTTTTTATATGAAAAAATCCTCTCTCATGTAAGAGCCGGTTCTGTGGGAAAATGAAACCTCTCCAGGAGTTTGTGTAGCATTTTGTAAATTCTTATACTGAGAGGTATTCTCAGTCCTCTTTGTTGAAACCGTGAGTGGATCAAGTTTGGGTCAGAGGACAGAGGGGTAACACTTTTAATACCTATTATTTATAAATGGTAAATGTATAATTCGTTAAACTTTACGCAATGGTAATTTCACTATTAATAAACTATTGATCACTGTTTTGTTTACATCAGTTGCAACTCCACGATTTCTTAATAAATTTAGGTTTAGAAAATTGTTTAATTTAAGCTGAATAAACCATACATTTTACATTTATTGACAATTATTAGAGGGTTATGATAAAGTGTTATCAACAAACAAATCAGTGACAAATATCATTGCAGTAATCTGTAAAGTATTTTTTCTCGTCAAATGTCAATATTCATATTTTAACCCAAAATACTTATGGCTCACCAAAAAAAAAAAATATCAATGAGTCTTAGAAATTTCAAATTCCTGGAGAGATTCTTTAATGTCCCTGCAGCATTCTGGTAAGACAGAAAATATCCCTGCAATTGATTTGATAATTCCCGATGAAACATGAATCAGTGGATGACTTATTTTTTTGCATTATAGAGCAGAAAGGCTCTTGACAAGGCCGAGAGCGCAAAAACGACAGAGAGCGTGGAGCTCCAAAGGGCTGCAGGGGAGGTAGAGATTAGTCAACTCAAGCAGCGGCTCCAGGAGCAGGAGGCGTTGCTGGTTGAGAGACAAGCACAGCTGGAAGAGCTGGAGGGAAAAGTAGAAACTCAACAGAAGACAATTGATGATCTCACCTTCCAGAGATCGCAGCTGGAGCACGACATTCATCAGTATGGCACCAAGTTAGAAATAGCGATGAAAGACAAAGATGCCTCTGAGCAGGAATTAAGCCACACTAAACTGCTAATTGAGCAGTCAGAGGCCAAGCTGTCTCTGGCTCAGAGGAGAGTAGAAGAGCTCTCAAAGAAAATAAATGAAGACCAAGAGCTGAAAAAACAGAGCCCCGCACTTCAGGGAAAGATGAACGTGGAGGAAGGTACAGAGGAGCAGCTTCAAATTCAAGTCCAGGCTAAGGCGCCTTTGGTATCTCACAGTCAGACGACAGTCAACAGTGAGCCTGGGTCATCTACAGTGAGAGAAACTGAGAGCATGATGGCGGAAGCCCTGCAGCAGAAAGTTGACGAGCTAATCCTGGTCCAGAAGAGAGCAGACATGGCTGAGGAGAAAGCACAAAGTTACAAGAAGCTGTTGGACGACAGCAACAACAGACTGAAGAAGCTGCAGATGGACATGGAAAGTGAGAGGAGCAGCATGAGACAGAAATCGGAGGATCTCCAGCAGGAAGCGGCGAACATGAGGAGATCTGTCAGTCAACTTCAAGAGGAAATGAGAGCTCTCCATAGAGCAAAGTCCTCGCTGGAACAAAACACATTTTTCCAAAGCACTGAGGTTGAGGGTCTTAAAGAGCAGCTGAAGATCACTCAAGGAGAGCTGCACAAGAAAAGCTCCATGGAGCAGGACAATAATCACAAGATTAGCAACTTAGAGGAAGAGGTCGCTTCCAAGCAGGCAGTGATAGATCAGCTGAAGTTTAAATGCACTGAGCTAACGAGGATAAACGTCTCGTCTGAGGGTGACGTCAGAGGTCTTCAGATCCAAACAGAGTCATTAGAGAAGGAGAGATTGTTCTCCGAGCAAAAGATCAAGTCTTTAAAGAGCGAGTTAGAGAGCTGGAAACAGCAGCTTCAGGGAGCGAGGGAAGAAAACAGCTTGATGAAGACAGTAGAGCAGGCGTCGCAGCTCAAATGCAAAAGCCTTGAGGCAGAACTCCAAAAGAGTGAATTAGTTGCTTCTCAGCTGCAGAAAAAAGTAGACGAGTTAAAGCAGGTGAATATGGAGATGGAAAAGAATCTGAAGAACGTCAGAGCTAAGCTTGATCAGGTGACGGTGGAGATTGACAGCAAGGATCAGCAAATCAAAATCTTCAAGTCCCAAGCCGAGGGCACCAAATCACAGGTCAGGATTATTGAGGAAGAGCTAAATAAGAAATCGCAGACCTACTATGAGCTTCAGATGAGGCTGCAGGATTACAGTGAGGAGGCGAGGAATATGACCGAGCTGGAGCAGAAAATCAAAACGCTGAAGTCAAACATCGCCAACTACGAGAAAGAAATAGCAACTCTGAAGTCGGAGCTGCAGGCGGTGTTTGCTGAGAGGAATTCCGCAAATCAAAAGATCCACATGCAAAACGCCGAAATTAGCGATTTGAACGTGTTGCTAAAGACAAAAAATGCAGAACTACAGAAAGAAAATGCTGAGAGTCAGAAACATCTCAGTAAAGTGAAGGCGTTGGAAGATGAGCTTTTCAAATACAAGGCCAGTATGAAAGGGTTATCCAGCAGCTCGGAGAGGGTTACGGAAACCCTCAAGCAGGAGATGTACGCTCTTCAGAGCGACAAGAAAGCAACAGAGAGGAAAGTAGAGAATCTGAATGTAAAACTGTCAGAGTTCAACATTTCCCTCCAAAGAACTAAAGAGGAGTTGTTTAAAGAAACCAGAGACAGAAAAGCCAAAGAATCCAAAATATTGCAGCTAGAAAACGAGCTTGAGAAAAGTAAAGCAGCATTGAAAGACGTAACGTCTAATTCTGACAGGTCCCGATCCAATCTCCAACATGAAAACATGATCCTGAAGAGGGAGAAAATTGAGGCGCTAGAGAAGAGCATGTCGTCGGGATCTGAAGTCAGAACGCTGAAGGAAAAACTCCAGCGTGCCCAAACAGAGGCAGACCAAAAGCAAAGAGAGAACTCAGTCCTTCAGCTGACGTCCCAGCAGATGGCGGAGCAGCTTGACAAGTGCAAGAAAATGCTGGAGGAGTTGAAAAATAAGCTTGAGCTTCAGAAGGAGGGCTATGAGAGGCAGTTGTTGCTAGTGCAGACTGAAATAGAGAAAAAGTTGATCGTGCTCCTGTCTGAAAACTCAAGTGAAGGTGAGAAGTCAAAACATAGCGCAGAATTAGCAGAGATGCTCAACAAGAATTTCAGACAAGATGTCAGGCAGATTAAGACAATGTATCAGACTACTGTGGAGTCAAAGCAACAAACGGACCAACAGCTGCAACTGCAGATCAAACTGGACAAACTGCAGCAAGAGAGAACGCAGCTCGGGCATGACCTGGCAAAGGCAAGATCTCAAATCGTGCAACTTGAGGAAGACAAACTCAGGCTCACTTCAACAATAAGCGCTTTGCAAAGCCTTCGCAGTGAACAGCCAAACGAGTCGGCGAAGCTCAAACAGCTGTTGAGTGAGAGCGAGTGGAAACTGACGGTAAAGGACGGCGAGGCGAAATCTCTTCGCGACCAAATAGAGTTGTACGTCAGGGAGGTTAAAACTCTCCAGGAGAAGCTTCTGACGCTAGGAGTCAGGATGAAGACTGACAACCAGACGACAAACAAACAGGAAGTCACTGAGACCAGTCGTCACTACATCAGAGACAACGAGCCTGGTCCGCTGAAGATGGAACATACAGTGACACAGAGGACGATGCCCAAAATCAAAGTGTCCTCAGAGGTATGGATGAAGTTAGTTTAGCAATTGACTGCAATTGAATATAATATTTATTAAAGGGTAACTCCATGAATTTGACGCGTTAGGGTGTGTTTACAGGTCTTGGTGAGTGCAGCTGCATATGTCAAAAAAAGTAGTATAACGCATTCCGTGGCTCCAGAGGAAGCTACTGGTAAACTGATAAATTGCCTCCAGTTATGTCACTCAGTGGCTACGTTGCATTGTGGGTAATGCGGGCAGCGGGTTTTGATTGTTTTCAAACTTTCATAATGAATCCAACAGTGTTTAAGTCACGCAATGCTAGGTTAGTGGACTAATTTTTCAAAACCTGGCTCCTACATTACCCACAATGCATCAGCATGTGTGATATCACTGGAGGCATCTTAATAGATAACAGGCAGCTTCCTCTGGAGGCAAAAAAACAGCTTTATACTTTACTATTGTTTAACATGTGCAGCAATGCTGTAAAAACATTTTAATGTGTCAAATTGGTGGAGTTACCCTTTAACAATAACAAATATTTAAACGTAATAGTTTTACAATACTTACTAATATTTATTTAGCAGTCATAGTTATCTGTAACAGTGTAACTTATAAGTTCTTCCGTTCTACTTCACATCTACAGATGTCAACAATGGGGAAGGAAAACATCCTTGAGGGACTTACACAAGTCAAACAAGATAAAATGGAAGTCATTCAAAGCCAAAGTCTTCATGATTCACCATCAAAGAAAGCTTTGAATAGCTCTACTCATCAAACCCCTACCCTCCTACAAAAAGACTTAGAAAATGTGAGCGCAACCAACCCTGATGAGCCCGTGTCTGTGGCAACACGTGGATACCTGGCTCTGTGTGGGCTAGCAGACACAGATAGCACCATCAAGAAAAGAACTTATAGGATCACCGAAACCTATGAAACCTTAGACACATCAGAGAGAACGGACGGTGAGGGAAAACTCAGTGAGATGTATTCAACTTCCCAAAAGCTCCCAGAACTCAAAGGCAGCACAAGTATCCAAAACTTAATCAAACTCAAGTACTTGAATGAGGAGGTTTCGTGCAAGTCGACCATGGGTCTCCTCCCAGCAGAAGATATGCAGGCATCACTTGCTCTGCACGGCGACAAACCAACAACTATTGCTGGAATTTATGTGGAGTCAAGTAAGAAAAAGATATCCTTCCTAGAAGCTGCTGAGAAAGGTTTCTTAGCGAAGACGTACGCTCTTGAGTTTCTGGAGGCTCAGGCTGTGACAGGAAGCCTCACAGATCTGACCACAGGCCAGTCACACTCGGTTGGTGAGGCTTTGGAGAGAGGTATCATAGAGACAGGCCTGAAAGATAAACTGATGGAGGCTCAGAAAGCAGTTAGTGGATACATCCATGCAGGCAAAAAGCTGTCTGTGTTTCGGGCAATGGAGGAAAGGGTTCTTGACAGATACAAAGGCAAAAAGATCCTCGAGGTCCAGGTAGCCACCGGAGGATTGATCAACCCAGAGACTGGTGTCAGGGTACCGACGAGCACTGCTGTTGATCAGGGTCTTTTGAACAAGGACACTCTTCAGAGTCTGCATGATCCAGTTAGCAACCCCAAAGGTTTCCACAACCCCGACACTGGACAGAAAGCATACTACTCTGAAATCCTGAAGAAATGCCTTTATGACATTGATGGCGGGGTGTTTCTCTTCCCATTCGGTGAGAGAAATCTTACCAACACCTCTCCCCTGAGTTCCCACAGGGCGTCCGTCGTCATCAGCAGTCGTGGCATCGAAATGTCGGCGTACGAAGCTTTCAAGATGAGACACATCGACAAGAGGACGTATCTGTTTCTGTCCCAGCAGGAAAGTGAATGGCAAGAAAAGACCTTAGTTGACGCCAGAGGGAGCCCGCTTCACATCATTACTGATGTCAAAAGTGGCCGCCAGCTTTGTCTAGAGTCTGCTCTGAGTCAGAGATTCCTTGAAACGTCCGAGCTTGAAAGCTACCGCAGTGGGCTTCTTAGTATCTATGAGATTGCAGACATCATATTTTCAAGAATGGTTGTTGTGGAAGACGTCAACAGCCCCATCGCTGGTTTCTGGGATGTCACTCGGAGGAAGAGGCTGTCAGTCCTTCAGGGTTTTCAGCAGGGCTTCACTGATAGAGTCACCGCTTTACGCCTGTTGGAGGCCCAGGCCTGCACCGGAGGTATTTGCGACCCTTCTTCAGGAGAGAAAGTCACTATCTCCGAGGCTCTCAAAAGGAATCTTTTGGATGAGGCACTGAATCAGCAGCTCCAGCAGTTCGAGCAGGCATTCGATGGCATCGTCCACCCAAAGACTTTAAAGAGCCTGTCGGTTCCCCAGGCTGTTCAGGAAAATCTCCTCCCAAAGGATGCCGGCTACCGCTGCATGGAATTCCAGCTCTTGACCGGAGGACTGATCAACCCTGACACTCACGACAGGGTCTCGCTGGAAGAAGTTATTCAGAGCGGCCTTGTGGACAAAGTCACTGCCTCTGCTCTCAAAGACGAGAAGTTCCTCACCAAGAGCCTCACCTGTCCAAAGACCAAGAGGAGGATCACGTTCAGGGAGGCACTTGAAAGGAGCGTGTACGACTGCCACACGGGGTTGAGGTTACTGGAGGCAACAAAGATTCATGGCTATGGCGCAAAATCAACATTTCATTATGTTTCGGCGTACAAGTAATAAACATTTTTAAATATGCTGGTCAGTAGCATAACAGCAAAACCTGCAAATAGGATTTCCTTTGGTTTATCTTGACTTTACTGTTTAATGTTCTTTTTTCGGTTCACACATATGTGGTCAATGCAGCTCACAGTGGTTCTTGAGCTTTTGTGCTTTTAGCCTGATTATGGTATCCTCCCTTTTCAGATTCCCCCCCTTCAAGTGTTTTTTTTTTTTTTTCCAATTTTCCTAACAAAGTTAACAATCTTGTCAAAAACCCATCTGTTTGAATTCTAGAGATCTGTTGATGAGGAGAAGAGGGAACATGGTGATAAAGTTAGCAAACTGTTGCACTGGATGTCCAATGTGAAACAGACCTCTAACAATGGTGGGAATGCTCTGAAAGATAGCAATGCCAACACAGACGCTCCTAATAAGCCCCAGGTAAATGATGTGTATTGTTTGTGGTGTTCTTAGTATGTCCTGTTTTCATATGATGCCACGCATTTGTTGTGTATGACAGCATGCTTTGGTTTATCGGTGACGAGTATTTTTCTCATCAAAATATCACAGCCTTTTGCTATCACGGTGTATGATTTCCAATAAAAACACACAGTCTACTTTCTGATTCATTGAATCAATAAATATTACACTTTAGGTAGAGGTTGTACTTACTGTATCACATCCCATGTTCACTTGGCCTACCAAAACATCATTAATATAATGGATTTGATGGTATATTTGATGATGATGTGTGATTATGTGTCTGACTGATTCAGTAACCCCCAATGTTGCACAAGCACTCACATTTCAGAGCACCCTCAGTGACCAAAAATAATCATCACCACACTGTAACGCACCCCCGACCCCAACAGGTTTAGAAAATATAATAAGTACATTTCAGATTTGTATCCCTGTTTATCTTTGGAAACATGCATTATACTTTAGATATTGTCCAAAGCTGACATTATTTAATTAAAATATGAAAGAACATAAAAAAGGTTTCTTATGTGTGCCTATGGTGCATCACAGTAGCATCCTAACTGTGATGGACTAGTGCTGAGAAGCAGTTTGAATGGGTTTTTTGATGGTTTTGTAGGATTCAAACGATCTAACGTGATGGAATAGAAAAGAAAATAGATGTATGCATTAAAGAATATCGTTACACATCTACTATGCAAATTTGCCAGAAATGAGATAATTTACTTATTTTTACACATTGCTATTTAAGTAGAGGGTTAAGTTCAACATGGAATCAGTTGAGCTGAACTGTGTATACATGAAACAGTTTTAATAGATTTCGTCCAGAGTGTTTATACTGGACCAATTCAACTGGTGGCCTGAGAGTCAAATGTGGCCCTTTAACAGCCTAATTCTGGCCCTTTGAGCATTTTATAATTTAGCTAATTAAAATATAGTTGTTTATGTTATCAAGCCCATAAATACTCTTATTTCATTAAAAGGTTTTAACCCAGGTTTTATTAAGCAGAGGGAATTTAGCTGTGTCAAACTGACCATGAAAGATTCAAAAGTTCAATTTCTGCACTTTTGATAAAATGATATTTAGTTTTGTAAAACCAAAAAAACATAGCACATTTTTTACTGGAAGTGCATTGTTCTCACACATTAAGTTCCTATCTTGACAGGCCAGACATAGGAAATCTAAATCTCCTCAGCACAAGTTTTTTATTTTGTTTTTTGTTTGTTGTTGAAAAGGTCTGGCCTGCACGGTCAATGCCAATGAATTAATTTAAACAATAAATCAATAAACTTAAGCCATGGATATAGATATAGTTATAAATATTGCATCCACAACTTCAGTTATATCAATGAAAAGTTGAATTTTTACTAATTAATAATTGTTATGATTTGAGTACATATAGTACAAGTTCAGTAATGATAATTTTAGAACATATCATGTTTGTTTTGCTTTTATTTGCACTCTTTAAATATTTGATGCACACAAATGTATGTAGACATTATAATAATGACAGCTTTGGACTTCCTTTTTTGTTCTGTCAAATTATGTGCCAGATTTAATTTCTGAACATAATCTATTAACAGTCTGTCCCTCTAAGCAAGCCAGTTTCAAATAATACAGTAAAACCACAATAACACCACAAATGACGGCCTCTGTAGAATTGAGTCAACTCTCTTTGACACATTATAAACAAAGATTGAGTAAAGTTATTATTGTGGCATAGCTGCTATTGGACTGCATTGTCATTTGTGCAGGGATTTATTTTGAATCCAGTCACTGTAGTGTAAAGTATATCTTTATTCTTTTAATCAGTGTATTTTCTAACTGTTCTAATGCAGTATTTTAGAAGTCTTAAATGATATGTGTATATACATAATAGAAAAGAAGGTTTACTGTACTCAATATACGGTGTTAATATGTTGCCATATGATGTTCTAGGTGTCAGTGGAGGAAATGGTCACGAAGAAGGAACAGATCGCAGAAGCACTGAGGGCCACACAAATGATGCTGAACAAACACAGTGACAAGTGAGTGGACCTGCTGTCACCAACACGCTGAATGCTGTCCGCTGTCCACCGTTTACAGTCTGAGGCTCATTCCTTGTGTTTTCTCTTTCAGAATGACAGACGAGGAAAGAGAAAATGCCCAGGAGCAGCTGAAGGCGCTCAACCAGGCCTACAATGAACTCTCCAGGCATTGTTCAGATCAGACGACCTCTGTGGAAGAGGTTTGAAACCTGTCTGTGTTTGTGTCTTATGATGTGTCAGAGAACAGTGCCACCTGATGTTCAGCTGCATGACTAACCTTTTTCCTCCCAGCACAGTGTGAGCAGTTGTCTTTTGCATCACTCTTTTTATCCTTATCCTCATCATAAGGCACAGAGAACATGATTTTTTAAACGTCAAGCCCAGAAGATCTAAGTATGCTGTAAACATGCTTCGTTGCGCCCGGCTTTGGTCTGACATGTCACCATTATTAATATGACGCCTAACCCTTTATCTACAGTATGTGATGTGACTAACTACCCTCTTTTTGCAAGACGCTGGATACTGCATTCCCAGATGCATGAAAGCTTTAAATGTGTTTTCAGTCACTCTTCCGATGCAGTCTTGCACTTGTGCACATGATGTTTTAACATGCCCGTATTTGTCTGGTGGTGAGTACACCTTTTGTCCACCTTTCTGAATACATAAAAGGAACAGTTCAACCCAAAATGAGCATTTGGTTAAGGGGAACAACTTAGGGAAGTTTCAGAATCAACTAAATATTTGTGGAGCTTTGCAGCAAAACAGTGTTGCAGAATTCTCCTGAATAACAGAAGTAGATTACTTCATTTTAAAACGTAACAATACCGCCCCAAATATGAGAAAAAAAAATGCTTTTTATGAGCTGTATGGAACAATTTTATTCAATTTCATGTTTTTTCTTTTCTTTTTGTGCCTGTACCTGACTTTCAATCAGCAAGGGTGCAAGTAAATACTGACTTAATTTGTAATTTATGGGTGAACTGTTCCTTTAATTGCAAATTTGACACACATTACATAATACACATTTTGATGCTAAAAACACACTAAATGTTATCATTTTCATTTTCTTTAGAATTTTAAATCCTGCAGTGAAGCAGGGCTCGAGACTGGATCCACGAGTGGCCTGATCGATCGAAACACTCTCCCAGAGGCCCACCTGCAGGAGTGGAATGAATCAAGCAAGTGCATAGAGAGTTCACATGTCTCCTCCGTGTCGCTCTCTGACATAGCAGCAGCAAGAGAGGGGGCTGCGTGTGGAGACCCGATCATCAAGATGATAGAGGTCGAACAAGGCAGTGATGGATTGACGGTGTCCTACACGGGGGACACGCTGACACTGGAGGGGGCGTTGAAGTGCGGTTTAATACCTGCATCTGTCTATGTAGAGATTCTTCAGAGGCAAAAGACCGGTCTGGATGTGTTAGAGCCTGTGCAGGAGGTTGAACCATGTGAGGTCAATACACTGATATTGAAGTGCCTCAGCAGGAATAAATCACTGACATCAGGGAGGGATGTTCACACTCTGAGGTCTTGTCATGGTGACCCAAGTGATCAGGAGGCCGCTGAGGCGTCAGAGGACGTCGGCCATAAGCTAAAGGTGGATGCAGCCGTCCAGTGCGATCTCATGAGCTCCAGCAGCACGCTCACTGTGATCGGAAATCAGCAGCAGTTCATTGGACTCGTGTTGCCCACGCTCGAGGAAAATGTGTCCACCTCGTTCCAGTATGACCAACGGATCACCAGCGATGAGTTCACCAGCAGACTGTTCCTCAATCGGGAAAAGATTGCAGCCTTTTACATTCCGGAAAATTCAGAGGTGGTCGACATCAACTCTGCCATTCAAGATGGATTCATTGACAGCTACACAGCAGAGATTTTAAAGTCTATTGAAATTCCAGACGTGTTCCCAGATGTTGATCGCCTGAATGAAAAGTTTTCATCGTGGCTTATATATAAAAAACTCATAGTTGATGGATGCTATCATGCTGCTGCTTCCTTACAAGTTGAGAACTTCCCGACTCGCACAGAGGCGAGGCAGTTATTCATCTCCTACCTCATGATAAACAGCTACATAGATCCTCAGTCAGGACAGAGGGTCCTGATACTCGATAGCGAGCTGAGAAAAATGATTAAAATCTTTCTCGAAGACTCAACTTTTTCTGAGAAAAACGTAACCTCTCTGACTTTGAATGTTGGTGACCTTTCAGAACAGGTAGACTTAGAGAGCCCGCTGCACATAAATGAGGAACCAGAGGAGCTGATGACGCAACACAGCTGTGATCCTCACAGTTTTGTTTCCTCTGTCAACGGCAGGATTACCTTTGATGAAAGAACGAATGACACGGCTCTAGACGAGGATCCTGTCGTGGAAGTTTTTATAGATAGTGACACTGACATGGATACAACTGATGCTGGTGTAGTGGAGAAAAGCACGTGTCAGGACAATACAAATTGGACAAAAGCAGGTGAATTTGCAGAGGGAAAATGTGGAAGTAGTTTACAGTTTGATGTTGGAGGTGGTGATGGTGACCATCTTGATATTTCAGCCGTCTCACATCCACCAGTCTTTTCCTCCTCATGTTCTATAAACAGAACAAACGTTGGCTCACCAAGTATGTTTGACTCCTGTCATCCAACACCACCACGCTACGATACTGACTCACTTTATAGTGAATCAGAAGACGCATATGTGACCCAAGCTGAGTATCTGTGCTCTGACGACTTGATGGACGATGAGAATGAGCAAGACTACGCCATTCATCTTCTGAAAGCGCAGATGGAGGAAGGAGGTATTTTGGACGTCACCTCAGGGAGACGTTACGACCTGGAGGCAGCTCTCAGTAAGGGCCTGGTTGACGAGCGAACGGTGCTGAAACTGCTTGACCTGCAGTCGGATGGAACAGGAAGTGTTGTTGGTGATGAGGAGGGCGAAACGTCAGAAATGTCGGCGGCAGCCTCGAATTTCGCTCTTTGTTTAATGGAACAGCAGAGCCTATCAAGGTCTAGCACCGCCATCAGTATCAGGGAATCAGTGCAGTCTGGGTTGGTTAAAGACGAACACATCCTCTACTCAGACCCCGAAGAAAGCTACACTCACTCCATCTCCCGTGATCATAATCTGGGCTTCATTAACATTAATGAGGCTGGAAACTCTCAGCAGCTGTCTGAAAGGAAGGTAGCTGTCATGGTGCTCGATCTGCCTGACGAGGAGGCTGATAACAGGGAGATGGAGGGTGAGAATGTGGGGAAGATGAGTAACTACCTCTATCATTTCTCTCCCTCGGTTGGTGGCCACGAGTCTCTGATGATCTCACCCTCCCCGTGGAGTCAGGTTACTGCAGAGAGTGTGCATCACGCTTTACTGGCAGAAGACGATGACTCACAGGGTGTAATCGAGAGCCGGATGACAGATGCAGAGGATGTGTTTAGAGTTGTGATAGAAAGCGCTGCTCCAACCGCACGGAGTGACAGAACCTCGGGCATCAGTACCGATCCAGAGGTCCAGACTCAGTACTCCACTTCAGCTAATTACTCTAAATCTGACAGCTCACCCCTCTATGAAGAGTTTTTCGTTGCGGGATATGATGCAGAAGCTGGAAATCAGACAGTTAGTGAGAGTGAACTACAAATGTCCTCATCAAATGGCAGTGTGTCATCTGAGGAAAGCGGAGCGGTTAATGAGCGATTAATGAGTGCGGGTCCGTCACCTCTGCGCAGCGGGCCAACTCCGAGTGGAGATGACTCATCGCCCAGGGATTTGGTTGAAAGTGCCATTATGTCTGATTCCAGGGGTGATGGTAACTATGACAACAGCATCACAGCAGATGACAGCTCAGAGAGTAGTTTTAGTGTTGAACCCGAGCGTAGATGCTCTCAGAACTCACGCATCGGTCAGAGATCTCCACAGTCGCCTGGTGTTACAGAAGAAGGCGCTGCAACAAATACTGTCGGTCAGAAGTGTTCGGACGTAGAAGATTCAGAGCGATATGCTCCGACTAACACAAGAGTTTCTCGTGAACCGGTAGTGGCTGATAAACATTTGTCGGGCTCAGATGATGATGAGTTAAGCACTGACGTTCTTTCCCCAGAAAGCCAACAAAAGGACGTATTCCTAAACACCAGTAATACAGAACAGTTTCCTCCATCAAGAAATGCAAGGACAAGTAAGATAAGTGATGAGCAAAAGGCAGATATTTGTGGAAAAGCATCTGAAATGAACGAAGGACGTTCTGAAGTGGAAATTGGAGAAGAGTCAGAGGAAAAAAGATTAGATCTTGGTACTTCTGAACATCCCCACCTAGTCACTGATTTCCTGTCAGATGGCAGCATCAGACCTGAAGTTTCCTCCCTCTTACAAAAGGTGCAACCTCAAGATCTTGAAAGCACGATCACTGTAGTTCAGAATCCTCCACAGCATTTAGAGAAAGGAAGTTTCCATGAGACAGAAACTCCTCACAGACTCATGGAGAGCAGCCACCCAGAGCTTGAAGTCACTGCAACAAATACCATCAGTCAGAAATGTCTGGATGTAGAAGATTCAGAGCGATATACTCCGACTAACACAAGAGTTTCTTTAGAACCGGTAGTGGCTGATAAAGATTTGTCCGGTGCAGACGATGAGTTAAGCACTGACGTTCTGTCCACAGAGAGTCAACACAGGGACGTATTCCTAAACAACAGTGATACAGAGCAGTTTCCTACATCAAGATATGCAAGGACAAGTGATGAACAAAATGCAGATATTTGTGGAAAAGCATCCGAAATGAACAAAGGACATTCTGAAGCTGAAATTGGAGAAGAGTCAGAGGAAAAAAGATTAGATCTTGGTGCTTCTGAACATCCCCGGCTAGTCACTGATTTCCTGTCAGATGGCAGCATCAGACCTGAAGTTTCCTCTCCAGCTCCATCAGTGTTTTCTGACGCTGTGAGGACACGTGTAGACGACCAGGGGGAAACCACAGAAGGGACTGATGTCAGTGATTTACAAAAGGCAAAACTTAAAGATCTTGAAAGAACTATCACTGTAGTTCAGAATCTTCCACAGCCTTTAGAGAAAGACGGTTCCCATGAGACAGAAACTCCTCACAGACTCATGGAGAGCAGCCACCCAGACCTTGAAGTCGCTGCAACAAATACCATCAGTCGGAAATGTCTGGATGTAGAAGATTCAGAGCGATATACTCCGACTAACACAAGAGTTTCTTTAGAACCGGTAGTGGCTGATAAAGATTTTACGGTTTCAGACGATGAGTTAAGCACTGACGTTCTGTCCCCAGGGAGCCAACACAGGGACGTATTCCTAAACGACAGTGATACAGAGCAGTTTCCTACATCAAGAAATGCAAGGACAAGTGATGAACAAAATGCAGATATTTGTGGAAAAGCATGCGAAATGAATGAAGGACAGTCTGAAGCTGTAATGGGAGAGGAGTCAGAGGAAAAAAGATTAGATCTTGGTGCTTCTGAACATCCCCGGCTAGTCACTGATTTCCTGTCAGATGGCAGCATCAGACCTGAAGTTTCCTCTCCAGCTCCATCAGTGTTTTCTGACGCTGTGAGGACACGTGTAGACGACCAGGGGGAAACCACAGAAGGGACTGATGTCAGTGATTTACAAAAGGCACAACCTCAAGATCTTGAAAGCACTATCGTTGTAGTACAGAGTCCTCCACAGCCTTCAGAGAGAGAAGCTTCCCACGAGACAGAAACTCCTCACAGACTCATGGAGAGCAGCCACCCAGACCTTCTTATGGATCTGCTGAAGCAAAACGTCCTCAGTCTGAACGACGACGACAGAGGAAGCTCAGAACTGATACTGGAAGAGGAGAAAGTCAGTGAGAAGTCGGATCAGTCTGATGCTCCAAACATCCAGCTGCAGCTGCTGCAGGTGCTTAAGACTGTCTCCTCCAGCCAAGACCTCTCAGTGCTGCAGGAAGTGATGGAGACTCTGAACTCTGCTCTGGGTGGAGACCCTCAGGAGGAGCGGCGGCACGTACTGGAGAGCATCGAGGAGGAGAGCTCGGAGGGGGAGGATGGAGATGATGACAAGTCAGATGCCTGTAAAGTTGAGCAGGTTAAAAATCAGGTATGTTCATGTCTCGGTGTCACCTTCTCTCATAGTCTTAGACATAAATAACATGTGCTACACTTTCATTGTGTCTCTCTCCACAGCTGTTCTCCATCCAGGATTATTTAGAGTGTGTTGGGAGGCTGCAGGATCACGCTGATGCTTTAGACGATGTCAGAAAAGACCTTTCAGTCCAGCCACCAGTGAGCAACAGCATGGAGGAAATGCAGATCCAAGCAGAGGAATGTCAGGTTAGAAATAAAAGACGGAAGCAAATTTGTCATCCGGGGTATACACTACCATCAAGCAGTTTTTCAAAAGTCAAGTCCTGACGTCCTGATGTGCTCTTTTATCCAGACTATTGAGTCCCAACTCTCTCGACTGGCTGGTGTTCTGACAGCAGATATGGAAAAAGCCAAACAGCTCCTGAATTCTGTTGATGAGGGCATTCCTGTACAAATCCACCAAGATTTGGCTGCAACATATCTGGACCTGGAGCCAAACTTTACTGCTGTTTCCCAAATGTGCGCAGAAAGGAGTCACTCCCTGATTCAAGCGATGGAAACGGGAAAGGTCAGTGTTTTCCCTTCCCTTTAATTAAAATACAGTAGTGTCACAGTTGCATCAGCTGTCAGCAAGTCAAAAATGTGATTTTTAGGAACAGTTGGAATCAACGTACCAGAAACATCTCGGTGATCTTGAAGAACTAGCAGGCCTCATCCAGAACAGCTCTGAGACGAGCGACGCGGATTTGAACACGTGTGACGCAGACACACTGAAACATTTGATTCAGCAGAACAAGGTATCTTTAAAGTCCAATTCAAAACATCCAGCTGCAGTAACTACAGACAAAATACTCATATTTTCATCTCTTCTTCCAGGACACGGAGAACAACCTGCTGAAAGAAGCCAGGCTCAAATTAGAGGACGCCACTTTTGACATCCAGTGCTTTATTTCCGAGCACGCTCAGTTCTTGACCCCGGCTCAGAGCAGCTACCTTCTCAAGTTCCTCAGCACCACTCAGCGAGCATTCAGGGACCAGACTGAGAGGCTGGTTGCACAGAGGAGTGCCTTACATGTCCTACTGGCCAACAGAGAGAGGGAAGACCAGGAGAAGGTCTGCCTGGGGATACATTTTAAAATATCTCCCATGTTTCCAGCTGTGTGTTCATGTTTGAGTCGCTAAATGAGATGATGAATGCTTACAGAGCATGTAGAGTAAGCCGTATTAACTATGTTAGTGGTCGCCTTCAACCATTGGTGTGGTTGTATAAATTGTGGATTAGAATGATTATAACAAGGCTTATTACATATGTAGCTTCACAGTATTTAAATTGCAGTGAGACTCATCAACCTCAGATCAATCAGCTTTGAGAAAATACTTGAATTACTTTGCAAATATTGACCTTTACGTTGATTTATTGAGGATTTAAATTAAGAGTTAGACTTGACAAGAAAAGGGTATTAAGCAGCATCCCTGTGTTGGAATATTTGCGTCACACCGTAGTAACACCCATAGCCGAGTGATGCAGCATTATGGAATGTATAGAATAGTAGGCCCCGTGAGCAAAGGTTAGGACTTTTTTTATGCTTAGATGACTTATTATCAGCTATCAGTTGCAGTTCGGTGAGGGTTTAGGGAACAAAACTACTGGATCACGTCCAGGGAAACGATCAGTGTTTGTATTGGCTACAGACGTCTGGGTGCTGATGACGTGTCTGCCTTTTAAAAAAATCTGTTTGCTTTGTTTGTCATGTGAATTCTGAAGTGAATTAGTGGCTTTTGTGTCCAGGATTCAGATTTGGGAGCCTCAACTGTGAATGCATAACTGCTCAGGGATAATAACAACATCGCATGCTCAAGTGCTTGACCTCTTCTGCAGACTAACATTTGTGTGCTGATTGTGTTCTGCAGGCCTTCAAGACACCAGAGGACAAAGTGCGACTCCTCTGTTGGAGCACTTTCACCCACAACAAACCCGCTAACATGTCAGACATGATGTCCCCTTGTGGCGAATGGCGAAAAAGCATGTTTACAGCATACTAGATTTTCAAAGGGAAATGCAAACTAAAACATATTTTGCATGTCAACTCTCTTTGCTTCAATGTTTGTGTTCCCTGATATTGCCTGTTGATTGCTGCGGATGTGAACAGGAACTCACTTTGTCTTTATTCTCGGTCTGCAGTCATTGCTGGCGAAACACAAGGAGTTTTCAGAGAAGTTGGAGGAAGTGTGTGATAACCTCACCCTGACAGAAAACCAGCTGATTGGTCACCAGCAACAGGCTGAAAACGCAGAGAGTGTCACAGACCTGCAGCAGTACCAGCAGGAGCATCAGGTTTGGAATCAGCTCGCTTTGCTTTTATTGTACGAATCTTGAGTACGTTTTCATCAGTTTAGATACATTTTGTTCCATGACCCTCCTGTTCTGATCTCAAGGCTCTGCAAAAAGACGTACTGACAAACGCCAGTGCCTTGAATGAGGTCATCAGCAGCACTAAAAAGTTTCTGGAGGAAAACCGGAGCAAGCTGACTCCGGATCAAATAGCCGCGATTGAGAGCAAGCTGGAAGAGGCGAAAAGCAAAGCCAAGCTCATCAACCAGCGGGCGGAGGAGTCCAGGAAAGATCTGGAGAAGGTCGTTACCACAGCCATAAAACAGGAGAGCGAAAAGGTCTGTGTGCAGATTACCTCCATATGGCCAACTATGTCATGCTTCAGAATGTAATCGCTTAGTTAGATTATAATTAATTTATTGCCCAATTTATCATCGTGTAATCTATCTGTCTGTTCAGGCAGCAGCTGTTGAGCGCCTCGAAGAAAGTAAGAACAAAATCGAAGGCCTCCTGGACTGGATATCTAACATAGGGAATGAAAACGAGAGCGGTCTGGATCAAACTGACCATATAAGCAAAGAGAATGGAAACCTGCCAGAGGAAACCACAGCCAAGGGACTGATAGGGGACGATGACGATGCCAATGGAAATGCTTTGCAGACCCCTGAGAAAGATTTTGGCAGAGAGACAAGCGGCAAGAACGACGCCTCCCTGGACCTCGATAAGCAGTACGACAGGGTCAAGGTATAGTCAGATTGTTCCAGTAATCCATGTTTACATGTGGGAGGTTTATTTTATTTTTATTTTTTTTGCAGGGGATGACTTTCTTTCAAGACAAGTTAATAACAATCACAAAGCAGATCATCATGGTTAAATTGAAGAGACAGATGATGAGATTGAGATGAAGGGATAGATTACATTGTGAAATGTAGCTACAAGTTATGTAATGTTATGTCAATTAGTATCAAGCAGATTAAAGTTGAATTAAAGAAATGGAAAATAGATGACATATTCTTAAACCATGAAGACAAACAGTAAGAGAAAAAAATTAAAATATGACTAATAATTACTGCTGTTTGAATTGGTATTTTATTCTCAAGACCTCGTTGTTCCCGCAGGCCCGTCATCAGGAGATCCTCTCCCAGCAGCAGGATCTCATCATGGCCACGCAGTCGGCTCAGGCTCTGCTCGACAAGCAAGCCGACGTGCTGTCGCCACAGGAGAAGGAGAAACTCCAGAAGAACATCCAGGAGCTGAAGGGGCGCTACGAGGCCTCGCTGACCCAGGCCGAGCAGCAGATGAAGCTGGTGCAGTGCGTCCAGGAGGAGCTGAAGAAGTTCCAGGACGACTGCGAGGAGTTCGAGGGCTGGTTGGACCAGGCCGAGGGTGAGATGGAGGAGCTGGGAGCTCCCGCCGGCTCCCTCAATATCCTCAGTGACAAACTCCAGAGACAGAAAAGCTACTCGGAGGATGTGATCTCGCACAAGGGGGACCTTCGCTTCATCACCATTTCGGGACAGAAGGTGCTGGATGTGGCTAAAGCCTGCGGACTGGGTGATCCTGCGGCCAAGAATGCTTCTCTGGACGTCGATACTTCAGGAACTTGTTCTGCCGTCAAGGATAAGTTGGATTCAGCAGCCAGTAGATACAAAACGCTACATTCACAGGTATTTAAATATGCAGTTAACAGATGGCTATCGAGGGGTTGTAATGTCTTATTGTTGCCACTGGGTGGGAGCATTTGCCTTCATTGATTGAAGCTGTTTAATACCTCAGTAAGGTGTCACATTATCTTCTGTCAACATCAAGAAAATGTTAGTTTTACTTCTTATATCCATTGTTATCGTCGTGTATTTCTCTTAATTATCTGGTTTCTGAATATCTTGTCACACCGACAGTATAATTGTGTTTCCTTTGTTTCAGTGCAATCAGCTTGGCAACAACCTGAAAGATGTGGTCGACAAATACAAGAAATACGACGACACGAGCGCCAGTCTTATGAACTGGCTCAACGGCTCAGAGGAGGAGGCTAGAAAACAGCAGTCGGAGGCCATAGCAGCTGACCCACAAACACTACAGAAACAGCTAGAGGAGACCAAGGCAAGAAAAACTGCTGTGGTGACCAAGCCTTGTCTCGGTTTCGAACCTCTGACTCTTATATTGAAAAACCTCAGATTTATTTTAGATTGTGGTCTTTTTTTTTCGTCTTGTAGTACATTTTTCATAGTTTTTGCGAGGCCTCTCACAATCTTGAGGCCCACAAGAGGGTCATATGAAAAAGTCTTTACCGTTTAAGAAAGTTGGGATGCCCTTGCCACAGCTGTCATCAACTCTGCGGATGTTAGGTTATGAAGAACTTTAGAAAATAGACATGCGAGAACCTGGAGCACTTGACTGGTTTACAGGGTCACAGCACAATAGACCCGTGTTACCATATACAGTGTTTCCACTGACTTAAGTACAACAAGAGTTATTTTTAGCTCTGTGTTCAAATACAGACCCACATGCGAATAGTTTGACTCTGGTTATTTGTAGCGTACATACTCCTACAGGAGGATAAGAAAGTAGGCCGCCTCTGTCAGAGCTTTTGGCTGCAGTCAGCTCAAACATTTCTCTGCAGGGAGGTAGTGACTTACAGCAGAGATATACCCAGATAAGAGGCGCCTGTGGGCCAACAGAGGAACACTGTGCTTTTGGCTTTGGTTGCAAATCACTGCAAAGAATCCTAAGCCTTACTGTAAGTGTATGAGTCGAGGCCGACAGGTACTTCTAAATATAAATGTGGGATGACTCAGGATTTTCCATAGATATTATCCAGATGTTCTTGCACATCTTTACTCGTTATTCTTTATCTTCGGGCCGCCACTACCACTGAAATGCATTGATGTGGAAACGCTGGAAGTGTTTAACATTATAGCTTGGTAGTAACATGGTAATCGAGGTATAAGGTTTGATAATAAAGATGTATTAATTACTTCATACTTTAAGTAACTTTAAGTAAGTGTTAATCAGATAATAGCTTGGAATCAAAATAGGTAACTATGGGTGATATTAAGATGTATGCAACATGGTAATAAGGTAAAAAAAAAAAAGGGTTAAAAATAGGGAGACACAGAGCAATGAGGCAAAACTATTTAGTAAAAGCATAGAAGCAGTTTGGTAACAATATAGCAATATTTAGAATTTAAAAAAATTGTACTATGGTGGTTAACATGGTAATAACTTGATATTAATTAGGGTAATACAGGTTGATGTTTTTCCTCACAATATTATGAGCTACTATCATATAGACTGCATTCAAAATGACATGAATATTACTGGGAGTTAAAATTGGTAATTACTGTGCAAATTATAGTATTATGCTGTGACCAGGAAACACTCGTTGTTGCTATGCTAAATGCAAAATTTCAGTCTAATATATCCCAGATATACCCATTGTATATATTAAGTCAATACTACACCAAATAAGTGGGTAATTAAATGGTATTACTCAACAATTATCTCCTATCAAACTATTACTCCATTATTGCCATGTTATTCCTAAGCAGTGAAATGTAAAGTGCTACTTACACGGGTAATTTTTCTTTGACCTCTTCTTATTTACTGATCCACAGGGCCTACAAGGTCAGATGACGGGACATCAGACTGCTATCGACACACTACGCAAAATAGCTGAGTCTTTGATAACATCTGAAGGAGACCTCCTGAGCAACACGGATGAGATCCAGGAGACAGTAGGTGAGGGAAGATTTGAACGCAGGGAGCAGATTTTGCACTGTCTACGTAATATCTGGAAGAAATTCGCCTTTAAATATGCAAGTTAAAGTATGCTTTTAGGTTGTTACTTTTAAGTAGGTGGGTTGTGAAGTAAGCAGACAGTCCGTTGCTAGCAAGCTAAAATGTCAACATTGCCCAAAGTGTCCACCATTCCTTATATTAACACAAGTTATCAGTGAAATATGGCTTTTGGAGCGTCTCTTTTGTTTTCCTTTTCCCCAATAATTGGTTTCTTGGCTTACACTTAAAAATGCTTTTAATCCTTTATTATAACAAACGTATAAAAGTCAAATAAGACCTTGCTTTTGTTCAAAATGTTTATCTCTCAGCGTGTCCCAAACGGTGAGATGATGCTCAGTTTTAAACATGGCCCGGTTGTGTTCCCATGCTCTGTAGATGACATCGTTGAGCGCTATGACAACCTGTCCAAATCTGTGAGTGATCGAAATGAGAAGCTGCAGATCACCCTCACTCGCTCCATGAGTGTCCAGGATGGCTTGGATGAGATGATGGGATGGATGGAGGGAGTGGAGGCCAGTGTGAAAGAGAAAGAGCCAATCCCCCTGGACTCGGCCTCCATTGGAGACATCCTCAGCAGAGAAGCCGTATGTCTCCTTGTCATCAGTTTGGCAGTCCAGTAACTAAAATGACAGATCTATTATTTGATGCCATTAATGTTGATGAAGCTCATAAAACTTTGCTGTCCCTTCTGTGTATTAAAGGCGTTAGAACAGGACATAGCAAGTCGCCAGAGCAGTATCTCAGCCATGAAAGCCAAGGTGAAGAAGTTCGTGGAGACGGCGGATCCCTCGGCTGCTGCCCTCCTGCAGTCAAAGATGGACGCTCTCTCCCAGCGCTTCTCCGATGCCTGTGACAAGCACAAGCAGAAAGTCTCCCAACTGGAGCATCTGAAGGACAAGGTGGAGCAGTTCGAGAGTGTCGCAGATAAAGTTCAGCAGTTCGTTGTGAAGCGTTCACAAGACCTGCACGAGACGGACGGGCCTGGGAAAACTTTCAATGAACTGTCTCAGCTAATGCAGGTAAATACACTTCACAAGCGTGAATGGATGCATTTGGTGACTTTCAGTAACATTTAATTAAATATACAATAAGGGGATTTTAGCTAGTTGTGAAATGGTCTTGATTTGATGCCTCTGAATGGTCTACACAGGCAAACAAGACCATCAGTGAGAAGATTGGCACTTTCTGTGTCATTATTATAGTTATTCCTGATGCCTGTCACCGGGTCAGAATCCCCTCGACATCATAGCACTAATCAGGAATTGGTAACCTTAGCTTTCTCAAAGGAAATTACTATTACTGAGCAACTGAAACTGTTTGCTGTAGGCTACATGCAGGCTAACGTGAAAGTCATAAAGGCAGAAAAAAGTTCACTTCATTTCACCAGCCATCTACTTGTGGGTATGAAAGATTTATAACTGTAGTATGATGATGGCCGAACTCTACCTCTACCTCTACTCTAGCAGGTTCTCATACCGCTCTCCTCCACAGGGGTCGCAGGAGTCAATGAAAGTTCTTGTAGCAGCTTTAAAAAAAGAAAACTTTATACTGAAAAGATTGACTGACTGTTATGATGGCCTTGCAGGATACCAAAGCTGAGATGGCCGAACACGCCAGTGATTTGGAGAAGCTTCAGACTCTGTCCAAGGAGCTGTCTGAAATAAGCCCTGATGGAAACAAAGCCCAGATCCAGAGCAAGATGGACAATCTCTCAAATATTTTCAGCACCTTCAAAGACACTGTCAAAGAAAAGTAAGTTTGGACAGGGAAGGGATCTTTGTATTTCCACTTGTTGTTTTTTTGGGGAACTTTGTTTTTATTATGTGCAAGATAAAAAATTAGGACAAGTTAGTTTGGGCCAAACATTTGTGCAGGAAATATGAACGGATTGTATTTCTATTTGTAATGATTATTCATTCATCCATTTCCTTCTATCTATATCTTGGTAATGTACAAATGGATGTGTAATATGACTGATTCTTGTCTACCACAGGGAAGAGGAGGTTTCATCCTGTCACGACCAGCTGGGAGAGTTCAGATCTGCAGCCAGCGCTCTCACCAAGTGGCTAGAGCAGACCAATGAGAAGGTTCCTGCGGTTCAGCCGAGCAGCAGCGAGAAAACTCTGGAGAAGGACCTGCAGATAGTCAATGTGAGTCAGGCGATAAATAAAAAGTCACACTGCACTTAAAGTGCTGGGACAGAAGCAATTGATGTCATACTGTGCATCTGGCTCAGTAGTGAAGTCTATGTGTTTTGCAATAGATGGATGCGAGTGCTTTTTAATAGATTATAGGTCTGTCCTCCCTAAACTCCCTGCTATCCCAGCCTGCTGTTTCTGCCAACTAATGACACACGGATGATATGTGTTTACAAGGGAGTACTGTCCAGCAGAACGACCACTTTCTTCACAAGTAGATCCTGAATCTAGTGTGAAAATCAGCAGTGAAAAAAAGGCTTTGAGAGGAGAATTCTTCCACCACCATTTTTTTGACATTGCTGCCTTGTTTATACTGTACCATTAATCTGTCTGATTCATCTATCATTAGGGATTATTAGATGAATGGACATCAGAAGGCCCCGCTGTCCAAGACTTCAACAGTAAAGGATCAGAACTCTGCAGCCTCATCACCTTCCTCACATCCCCTGCCAAGACAAAGACTCCTAATAAGTCAGGTAAACATCAGCACACTTGACCTCGTATGTCTAAATTAGAAGCATGGTGTTGGGTTCTGTATAATCACTAACCTAATTAGAGATCACAGAAAGATCTTTAGCCAACAGTCATAAACAAGTCTGCCTGTCCCTCACACAAGCTTTGTCTTATGTCTTTGCATCAGCTCTTACTAATGGTGGTGGTCCAGGGACTCATTCCTACCTAACAAATAAAGGTAATAAACTCTGTATGTTCATGCTGCTGTGGGAATACATTGTTTGCGGCGGGCTGTGTGGGTGTTACGGCTGGTTTTCAAAACGCTGCTGCAGCTCCGGGGGCTCAGTGCCAGACATACAGTAACGAATGTAACTTACAGTGACAGTATGTTCAGATTATGAATAATACAGTTGCGGGACGAAGACGCGAAGACAGATGGAGTTTATTATCATTTAATGCTCCACCTGTTGTGCTGATTTTGATTACCTGTAATTACCTCACCTGTGTATATTGATTGGGAAGTTGCCAAAATACATGTTGACGAACATCAGTGTGGCAATGATGATTATAATGGTCAAATGGGAGAACTATCCTTAGTTTTCTTTTTTGATCATTCACTACGTTAAGGATTCAGCACCCAGCATTTAGTTATAAGCGTAAGGTGAGAGTGATTGCGTCAAATGTTTTTTGGTTTGTTAATGAAAAAGAATGAAAAAAAAATCAATGTGCACATTACAGTGACACACTGAGCAAAATATTAATTGTACATTTTTGTACAAGTTAATTTTTTTCTGTGATGACTTATTGTAAAGCTTGCAGTCACACACGCATTTTTCACAAATGTGTCGATTCCATTTGCAGGGAGTTGGTGATACTGTCCTCACTCATTTTCTGAACATACTGTACCACAAGGCTACCTTATTAACAGTTTTCAACAGATGTTATCGTGACCTCAATTTGACTCTCAATATAAAACCCTGGTA
This sequence comes from Acanthopagrus latus, assembly GCF_904848185.1. NCBI lineage: Eukaryota > Metazoa > Chordata > Actinopteri > Spariformes > Sparidae > Acanthopagrus > Acanthopagrus latus. Next base: position 8,398,886 of record NC_051053.1, on the reverse strand, counting down.
GGTAAACCTGACAGAATTATTCGATGTCCTCAGAGCTGATGGTAATACAGCAGAACATGTCATTCGTAAACGAGGGATACGCGAGTCTCGGGGAAACGCTGAAGAGCCGAGCAGCAGATCTGAGCAGTTCGGTGCAGGAGGTCAAAGAAGCCCAAAAGGAGACAGACGACATGATGACATGGCTGAAAGACATGAAAAAGACTGCAGCTTCCTGGAACAAAGCTGCCACAGAGAAAGACTCGGTGAAAACACAGCTTGAACAGCAGAAGGTACTCAAGTGTTGTTGTCGCTCACCAAATAGACTGTTTCAAAATGACAGTATGCTCTGAATCTGCACACAATCCTTGCTGATTTTACTCAGCTGGGAATGTGAGTTGCATATCACAGGACTCTGCAATTTTATCTTGTTTTTTATTCCCTCAGGTGTTCGAGGATGACATGAAGCAAAAGCAGGAGCAGCTCCAGAAGCTCAGAGAGAAGCTCCTCAACTTGATTAAGACTCATCCAAACTCCCCCGAGGCAGCAAAGTGGAAGCAGATGCTGGCTGAAATAGGTATGCACAAGGTGTTGTCTCCAGATGGCCCAGGGTAATTTATGTCACTGAATCTGTCAGAGGCATGTTGAATCCCACTGACGAAAAATGTGTCTCATTACGGCACTGGGATTTGAGTTATGGCTTTTTAAAGTAGACCAGCTACAATACTAGTGCTCATCCAGTCATCTACCCACCCCATACATGCATGTTAACAGAAGGTGAGCCTGTGTCAGTACCTGCCTCACCGATGGAATTAACACATCCGTTGTGCCAAGTTCTGCACAGCAGGAGGTTTTGCGGAGAGAACAGTAGGACGGTGGATAGAAAGGTGCTGTTGTGCTGACTAATGCAGACTGGTGTGATTGTTCTGCCCTCCTGCTCAGATGCTGCCTGGGCTGACATCAGCGGCTCTGTAGAGGAGAGGAAGCAGCACCTGGAGCAGTCCAACAAGAATCTGGACATCTTCCAAACGACTGAGAAGCAGCTCGGTCAGTGGCTTTCAGAGAAAGAGCTGATGATGAGTGTCCTTGGCCCCCTCTCCATAGACCCCAACATGCTTAAAATGCAGAAGCAACAAGTTCAGGTAGGCACAGCGCATATTGTAGAAGCCTCTGCATCTCTTAAGAATCAGTATTTTCTTTGAAGGGATGTTCATCCTGGCCCATTTTTCTTTCTCCAGATCCTCCAGAATGAATTCAAGAGCCGTAAACCTCAGTACGAGCAACTCGAGGAGGCCGCCTCTGCCATCCTGAGTTCTTCGGGCAACCAGGACCTCTCAAGTGGGAAGCTGGTAAGAGAGCAGCTCGCCGGCGTCACCCAGAAGTGGCAAGGCCTCACGGGACAGCTGGACCAGCGAGACAGCCTCATCGACCAGGCTGCGGTGAAGACAGGTCAGTTTCAGGAGTTACTGAGGAGTCTCAGTCAGACCGCCAGTCAGCTGGAGAATCAGCTCACCAACCACCAGGGCCAGAGCACTCAGCCCGATGCTGTGAAGAAGCAGCTGGAGGACGTCCAGAACATCTCAGGTCAGCTGAGAGAGGAGAGGAAGAGGCTGAAGGAGGCCGAGGCCATCAACGCAGAGCTCACAGCCATGGTGACCGAGGACTACCTCAAAGCAGACCTAGCCAGGCAGCTGGAGAGTGTCAGCAAGCCTTTCAAACAGCTGGAAGAGAAAGCAGGTTGGCCTTTTAACTTAACCTAATAATGTCATGTTGTAATGCTTGGAGAGAAAGAACCATTCTATGTGTGTTGAGTCACAGTTAATATATTTATTCTATGATAACAACTTCCCAGAAGACTAAATTGGTGTAATCATAATCGCTCATGTGGAGAATTCTGGTTGATTTTCTGTCAACTTTATTTACAGCTCAGTTTATATTTGGCATCTGGTCTTAGAGCCTGACTGGTATATTGTCGGCCCATTGAATTTGCTGATATTGGCCTTCACAAATATATTGGTTTACTCCCTAATGTCGGTACTGGCCCCAAATCTCGGTATTGGCCCAGTCTGTCTGTAATAATCAGATAATAATCAACAATAATGGCCACTAAATTATATCAGAAATGTAGAATTAAAGTTTACATTAGGCTGTTGCAGCACTTAAGCCACTAATTGTCAAATGTCTTTGTTGTAGCGAAACGGATCGAACAGCTCAACTCGACCTTCGCCAGCTCTCAGCAGTTCCATCAGACCTCCAAAGACTTCCAGTCGTGGTTAGGTGAGAAGCTCCAGGAACAGTCCAAGCCCCAGCTCATCTCGGCCAAAGTGGATGTCCTGCAACAAGCCCTGGAGGAGCACAGTAAGCTCCAGAAGGCTCTGAGTGAACAGGACGAAGCTTACAACACAATCATCGGGGAAGGGGAGACGCTGCTGCAGAACACTGATGGTGCAGAAAAGCTGGCACTACAAGGACAGCTCACCACACTGTCTTCCAACTGGGATGAGGTGAAGAGGAGCTCTGCGGAGCAGGCTGACAAGCTCCAGACTGCTCTGCAGAGATCTCTGAAGTATCAGGAGAGTGCAGAGAAACTCAGCTCTTGGATTCAAGAGTGTGAAGCCAGCGAGGGCCGAGTCAAACTCACGGTGGATCCAGTTGCTGTGGAGAGCTCCATTTCTCAGGTGAAGGCTCTCCAGAAGGATGTCGACAAGCACAGAGGGATGGTGGAGCAGCTCAACACGGCTGCAGATGGCCTTCTCGAGGTGGCCAACACGGACACCGAAGCCGTCAAAGAGGAGATGGCTAATATCGGCAAGAGGGTGGACAATGTAGCAGAAGGTTTGCTGAGCAAGAGGGAGTGCCTGGAGAAGATCTCGCACACTGTTAAGGAATTTAATGATGCTTACAAAGAGGCAAAGGGTCAGCTGGAGGGGGCTAAGAAGCAGGTGGACACCTATGAATCACAGGGAGTGCAGGCGCACAGCAACAAGAACCTGACCAACATGAAAGCCCAACATAAGAGCTTAGAGGGGGTGCAGAACCAAGTAGAACACATGAAGAACTTAGCCAAGGACCTCGTGGTGGAGGTCCCTGATGCTGACGGCGTGACAGACCTCTTACTGCAGGCCGACAGCGTAGAAAAAGACTACAGCACCCTTAACAAGAAACTAGAGGACACGTGCCAAGTGTTGGAGGGTAAACTGCAGGGCATCGGGCAGTTCCAGAACAGCATCCGTGAGATGTTCGCCCGTTTCACTGACCTGGATGATGAACTGGACAGCATGGCTCCTGTGGATCTCGACCTGGCCACGCTCAAAGAACAACAGGAGAGCATACAGAGCTTCGTGACGAAGCTGCAAGAGCTGATGGCCAACACGGCCAACGCTGGAGACAGCTGTAAGAAGATGCTAGAGACTGAGACCTCTCCTGACCTGTTGGGCCTGAAGAGAGATCTGGATACTCTGAGTAAGCAGTGTGGTAAACTGTTGGACCGGGCTAAAGGCAGAGAAGTGCAGGTGCAAAGTACTCTGAGTAAACTGGAGGAGTTGTACGGGGAACTGCACCGGGCGGATGAAAAACTCTGCAGAGCTGTCGACAAGGAGGCGTCTCAGGAGGCAGTCGGCATGGAGACAGACGTCATCAACCAACAGCTGGAGGCCTTTAAGGTATGTTGTCCTCAATTTAAAATGTATTTTGTTTTTTAAGGCCTAAATATGGAATTTCATTGGATTAAACTGATTAAATAATACGTGAATGAGTTGGATGACAGAAGATGAAACAGACGTGAAATCACAGCAGCAGTTATTGGAGTTTAATGGTTATAGCTCCCTGGTGCATTTGCACTGTGTTTGTTTTATGCTCTCTAGGGATTGGTTCATGTCGCTACGGTCATAAACACACATAGTTTGGTTTAATTTGCCTGGTAGAGTAATGAGTCATAAACTGCTACTTCTAATAAATTGAGCTCTTACATTAATTTTTGATAATTTTGTGTGTGTGTAGTAAGAATTATAAGTGCCAAAATATAGTCAGATTGCATCCAGTAAGCTGGATATTTATTATTTTCAGGGCAGTTTATAGACTATTCATTGCAATGTTGCACTTGTTTTTGTTATTATTTTCATAAGCTATATTTGTTATATAGATTGCAGCTGCAACTAATGACTGATTCGTCTGCTGACTTTTTTCTAGAACAAGTTCATCAAATGTTTGTGTCTGAAAAGTGTCCAAAAATATTACATTTATTGAAAAAGCTATATTCAGATTTAACTTCTTAAATGTGAATATCTGTTGCTTTGTCCTAAACAAGAGAATGTTTCAGTTATTTACTTACAAATTAGTTAAAAAGTTGTACATTAATTAATGGACAAATCATTTCAGCTAATATAAATATTAAATTAATTTGATTAAGAGTGGGATATATTAACAAACTCCGGTGGACTCAGTAGAGCACATACTGTACCTCCACCCAGGCCCAACGGTCCCCTTTAATTCCATCAAGCCTAATCCAATACCAAATAAAAACATTCTCAAAACCTGCCAGATGTGATTTGGATCTGCATCATATTGCCCTCCATTATTCCCTGAGACATTAACATCAATGCCGATAAATGCCCTATCTTGCAAAGCATTCCTGGTAAAATAAGATAATAGAATATATATTTTCAAATCATTCCCGATCAGCAGTAATCAGTGTGAAAAATGTTCCCTTTGGTTTCCAAACCAGGCAGTTAACGACAAACGCTTTCGTTACTATTAACATGAATTACACAATTACACAAAAGCTATATGCTAAAAGCTATCCCCTCCCCTGGGTTTCACACATCAAAATGTTGACATTGCTCTCATTACACAAACGTATACTCAGTAATTCAGATGCTGTCTATCTGTAAAAACCTTGCATTTGGGGGCAGATAAGCAGCAGCCTCTTCGCCGAGCACGACAACCCTCAGGGGACTGCTGGTTCATTAAGGGCATCTGCTGTTAACAAAAGAGCCGCGGCCCATTTGCAGTGATGGTGCAGGAGGGATGGACCGTCACAGACAGGTGGTCGCCAGCGGGGCGTCACTTGATTCAATGGTCCCAATAATGAAGCTGGGCCTGCGTCCCGATCTCTTCACACTGATATTGCTCTTTAACATTTGAACCTTCGGGGCCTCTCGACTTAGAGCAGCCTGGTGTTAATTCGATTACTTCGACACCAGATAGTAAAGTGATGGTTGGAGATCATTTAAATGAAACCTGATCGTAGATAGTGGCAGACCAAGTGTCCATTAAGTTTTACCTACCAGTTAATTTGGTTACTGTGATTATATAGCATTAAAAACGCAAAAAGGAGCCTTATGATTTAGATAAACTAGGAGCTTTGTAATCCTGCTTTTTCTGCTTCTATCTTGGCTTTTGATAGGGGATGATAATGACAAGGAATCAGTGCGCACTAGTAGCTTCCTAGTTGTCCTAATGGTCTGTTTTCAATCAGATCAAATCTCCATATTGTCTATAAAATCACGGAGGCCTTTGTTGATATCAGCGAGGGATAAAAGACGGGGCAGCCATTAGCAAGATTCGCAAACAGATGCAAAATATTTTAAAAGCCTGTAAATTCCTGTGGAGTCCTCCAAAAGAGGATTAACCTATATTAACCAGGGAAATCATGAAGCACTTCTTCATGTAGATAGCATTACAATAAAACAATGTAAACAGATGTGTATAGGCAAATGGCACGGATCTGTCCTCAGATGTAGGTCAGAGGATTTCTTTTCAATTAAGGGGGTGCTCGGCTCACGTAGGAGGGCTGCACCCGAACCTCCAGTTGAACTGCATGGATTAAAATATCACGGGGAGGGTGGGGGTGTCAGTTTGCTGTGTGGAGTCCCTTTTTTAAAAGGCCTCGCAGGGTAACTATTAAAGAAGTGATTGATTCAAATTGTTGCTGAGCAGCATGGTCACGGTGCGTGTCCTCATCCCCCCCTCTTTGTGCTTGTCACCAGTCTGGGCTGAGAGGGCACGCACACGGCCTCAGCTGCTGGTGGAAAATCCCCTTTGTGTTTATTCGCAAAAGCAGCATCGCAGCTTCGGTGTGTTTCTGCATTTAGGCGCAGCACGAAAACTTTGAGAGATTGTGTCATATTTCGTTTTACATTCAGCGGATCAGGCTCTTGTTACCGTAGGTAAGTGGGCCTTGTTGGCAGCCTGTGAGAAAGAAATAAACAGAGAAAGACAAGCGCCCGGATCCGTCTCTTTCATGTGCTGTTACCATTTTAGGTCGGGTTTTGAAAGAGACATGTCTGACTTCATGTGTTTACCCCCGTTTTTCCACATGAGATTTGGAGGAGCTCGACTGGTGTGCGTACTGTATATCTTTAAGTGTACCTTTAAGGGCAGCTCCAGTGACTCAACGCCGCTGGAGGTTGGCGTGGGTGTCTTTCCTCGCTGTGCAGACATTACATCAGTGGCTCTTTCAATTCATAAAGGAATTTCTGCCGACTGAATCACACCGAAGCTGACCCGGTTCACTGAGGTTGATGGGGGGAAAAAGTCATCGTGACTACGTAGTGCTGGTTACTCACTGCTACACAGCAATAATGATACACTCGCCTTGAAGTGAAACATGAAACTGGAACAAGCTAGCGCATATTGTTTTGCTGTAAGGCGATTATGCTGGGTTTTCTGTTCATCAGGCGTTGTTTCTTCCATTGTGGATCAACATCTGAAGTGTTAAGGCACTCCTCAGCTCAACATAAACAATGCTCTGTACACTCCCACATTACACTGGTGACAATGGAATAAAAATCCATTAATTAGCTGTTGAATGTTGATTTAGATCTCTGGTGCCTCAGTTGATAAGCTGACTTTACCTTTGTTTATTTTAAACACAATGACATCAGACTGCTCAGTTTGAGAGTTAACAACTGAGTCTTAAAGGTGCAACATGTCAGACTTTGATGAGTTTGAAACACTCAGGAGTTGATTGAAATCATCAGCATGTGTAGAAATAGCCATTTTGACATCATGTCAAAGTTGTTTATGTATTGTAATGCAGAGATGTCTACGTACGTTAGCATGCTAACCAGCTAGCTTCAGAACCTGCATTACCACTTTCAGTCCATTAGTATAGCTCAGGCCTCCAGAGGATGGTCATCACCAGAGCTGGAATTCGGTTTGACCTGTACTATATACTGCACTGAGAGGGTGCCCAGCCCAACTGTGTTGCCAGCTGGCCCGGCTCGGGTTCCATTGCCCATTCCAACGCAGCTCCTCATCCTGGGTCATCCACCCGGTCCCAGGCCCTAAAGTCTTCTCTCAGCGGTACAAAGCCCCAGTGTTAGCAGCCTAAACATTATCAAACCCCCCAGTGCTCTGAGCTCCCAGTGCAGGCAGGGTCAGCTATAAGGAAGGCTAGCTGCACAGCTAATTAAGCTAATTAGCTATGAGCTGCCACAGTTAGCAGAGTTAGGTAGGGTTGACAGGTAGATAATTCTTACATATTGTACCTTTAACAAGTATTATCTAATTGATCAAAGAAGTTGTTCAGCAAAGTATGTTTACTGTTTTTTTGTTTTCTACTACAGTATACTGAGTATCTTTGGATTTGTATTGTTATTTAAATATATTACCTCGGGTTGTAGAAAATTATGATGACCTATCATCACTATATTATACATATTTTTTTTAGATCAAACAATTAAAATAGTACAATCATCACTTTTAATCAATACTGGAGAATTTGAGTTTATGCAGAGTAGTCCAAGAAGCTCTCTTTAGTTTATTTCATTAAAGGTTACAGTTTAATACAGATTAAAAAAAAAAAAAAAAAAAAAAAAGAGAGCAGCAGCAAAACATCTAATATAAAGCTGATGTTTGTCACTCGTCCGATTTGATCATGCTCAGACATTTTCCACACACAGAGCACATGTTTCTCCCCCCGTGTGACTCTCTTAGTTCTGCTCTTAGTTGCAGTTGTCATAGAATCCCCTCTGTGCCTCATTGTTTGGAGAGGCTGATTAAAGATGCAATTTTAAAAGCATATTTCAGTTGCTTGCATAAAAAATGTGTCCTATTTTAAACCTTCAGCTTTTAAATCTGAAGTGCTCGAATAAAATGCAACGCTACAATTTATGTGAAGTTCAGAAAGAATCAAAGTTATACGGGACGGTGGGGACAAAGGCACCGGTCACAGCCATGAGGAGTAATGCGCATTCACACGTTCGAAAGCTTAAATATTTAAAATCATGTGGTATTCATTGGCGGAACACCCTTTTCTGAAATCCCACCAGATCTTAACCACTTATTTGTCTCGGCCAGCGTCTTTCTTTCCGACTCCTCTCATGCGTGCAGGAGTGGACAAAGAAGTTTGGATTGTTCGGCTCCTCACTGAGCTACTTGGTGCAGACAGTCCAGGAAACAGAAATACATTCCTTTCATTATCTCCTCCATCCTCCTTTCTTCTCCTACTCCGGTCACTGGACATAAAAAGCGCCTTCATGCACTTGGCAGAGCCCTCGGTGTTAAATTACCTGGGACCTGTGCCTCCCTCAGCATTCCACAGTAATTAAGAATATCTGCAGGGTCCACAACAACAGTCCACGAGAAGAAAAAAAAAGAGAGAGGGCTCGGAGAGAAAAAAGGCAAAATGTGTATCTATTTCAGCATAGTGTGATGTCATCAAAGTGGGAGCTGCCTGCTGGTCTAGTTTTTTTTTTTTGTGTGTGTGAAGTAGTAGAAAAGCTGTGTATACGCCTCCCCTCCCCACCCCTCCCGTCCCCTCCTCGTTCTCCTAGTCACTGAAAGAAAAAAAAAAGAAAGAAAAAAGACAAAAAAAAGTGAGTGATTGTGTCAGGATGCAGAAGATGGCTTAGAAGTGAAGTCATGTGGGCTGTGCTGACATAAGGGGGAATTAGAAAGTGGAGGAAAAAAAAAAAAAAAAAAAAACGGGTCATGTGTCCACCAATCAACATGTGCCGGAGCGGCTCTGAGCACAAATGGAGTTGTGGCAGATGTTGTCTGAATAATGAGCGGGGGCGGGGCATGAAACCCTCTGCCAGGAGGGTGTCTGTCATTGCGAGGGAGCGATGAGAGAGAGAGGGCAGGCTTTTTTGTTTATCCAGGAGTACCAGCTCTCCTCAGAACTGCCCCACAGTTTTTTGGTGGAGCCCTTCTGGATTTGTCTGTGGATTATTTTTACACTTTTGCACTGAAGACTTTCCTCGGGCTTTGCGTGGATGCTGCGCGGATTTCAGGGGGAAAAGAAGCACTTTGGCCCGGAGGAATAGTGATTAAGTTTTGGCAATGCATGGAGAACAGCCTGGAGGAATATTTTTGGGATAGGTGGCTGTAATGAGGGACTGGATTTTGCTTTCTTATTACAGAGCATGAAGCTGCTATACAGGGTTTTTTTATATTGTTTGACATGTTTGTATTTCTAAAGCCTTTATTTTTTAATCAACGTGGTAGTGTCCATGATTTTTAAAGGAAAATCACCAAGAGCAATTTTAGTAGATTTTATTTTGAAAATTTAGTATTTATTTGTTAAGATTGAAAAGAAGAGAAAAATGATTATTTTGCACACGGTTGCTTCTCACATTGTGCTCCTTTCTAAATGACTCGGTGTGCACTAAAACAACAGTATACCTCAAAGGATTTCACTACATCCTTAATCTTTTCTTTGTTGTGAGTAGTGACAATTGTTTTAGCATGGGCAAGCCGCTGAGCAGACCAGATTGCCTCAGACAAAACCCTTCCTGTGTGGGGAAGGGGGAGGAGGAGGACCTGAACATTGACGACTGCTACGTGCCCCAGAGATCCATTTATGACACCGTGCGGCTCAATGAGCAGATAGACTCGGGCTCTAAAGGCAGCCTTTCTTCCCGGCACTTCACAGGCACCTTACCTTACACTCACCGCACGTTGGACCTCAGCAGCTTGTGTGGAAATGGAGCTCTCTCTACTTCCAGTTCATTTGAACTCCGGACCCGCAAACCAGCCATGCTGGATGAGCGTGCCGTCTTTGATGGGCTTAAACTCAACGGTCACATGATCAGGGTGACTGATACAGTGCTGCCCAAGTCCCGTCTCCAGGGAGGAGAGAAGAAGGATCACCCTCATCATCGGCGGTCGTGGCGGACTTTCGCGCCAACTAATTTGGGCGAGTATGCGAGCCGCAGTGGGACCTTGCTGTCCGGGAGTGTTGAGAGACCTGGGTTAGTCAATGGCAGGAGAGGGCAGAGTATGACCAGCTCACTGACATCTGAAGAGGACTCAGGTCTGTACAGTCCAACTGTGGAAAGGGAGCGACACGCTCACAGATCCCACAAAAGACCGGGACCGGGCACAAGGAGTCTCTCATCTTCAGAGGCGATGCACATGTCCGGGGACCTGAGAACTGGGCGGTCACTCAGCTCAGGGCAGGAGGAGTTCCCTTTCACACCTGCGAGGGACAGCCGGAGCCTCTACCACAGTAGCAGCTTGGTCCAGGAGCGAGGACAAACAGGATCTGGTGTGGTGGATACCATCAGTAATGGAGAGTACAGATACTCCACGGGACGGTCATCCTTAGGGTCAGGCTCCAGGACTCAAAACGAAAGCTCTGGTTGGCGTTCCAGGACTCTAACAGACTATGACGAACTCTCCACTGCTGAGCTGTTAGAGGATGTTTCACCTCAGGACGACTGTGAGCTGGTTAGTGTGGTGGTGACACAGCCTGAGACATACGGAAACTCTGTAACCCTACCCTTAGAGAGCCCCCAGCCAACACAACCATGTACTGTGCAACAAGGAGCGTCCAAATACAACATGGAGGAGCTGGAGGAGTTTCTACAGTCGGTGGAGGCCTGTCTGCCTAAAAGTTTACAACACGCAGGAGCGCACGAGATAGAAGCCTTACTGAACGTCATCGCCTCGTGTCCTGAAATGGACTCGATGGGTTATTTCTCCCCACAGGTGCCCCCGAAAATATCCTCCTCTCTCATATCTGAGTTTTGCTTTTTAGCCGGTCCAACACATTTTTCACTAGATGATACACCTCTTTCGATGAATTGCTGACTTGGTGTTTTTCTTTCATGTCTAATTACACGATGAGTGAAATAGGTGTTGCTCACTAGTTCAGGCTGGAAGTCGGATTGTGCACAGCTGTGCTTTTACTGTTTACTGCTTTTGTAGGAGCTGCCGACTGGTTAGAGAGTTGTTCACGTCAGCTGGATTTTAAACACAAGGCGATGTCGTGGCAGCGGTGTCTCTGGATTCAGAATAGCTTCCTGGCATCACTTCGGTCTGACTTTTTCATATAAGAGAAACGCCTACACACTTTTCTCCCTTACGGCTTAAATATTTATTAACCCGACATTTCAGTCTTGTCCAATCTCCATCAGGACAGGACAGTCCGAATCGCCGTGTTCATAAATGTTTAAGCAGGAAGGGAGACAGTGTGCACGAGTTCTTCTCATTGTTATTAAGTTGCACCTTTATCCAACGCATCTGTCAAACATTTTGGTGTGCAGAGATTTGTTAAAAATGCTAGACCTTTTCCCTAAAAAATGTCTCAATCTAAATAATGACATTTTTAATTCATGCGCTTGTGATGTTTGAGACATCTGATTTGTCGGAACAGAACCATTTTTTGAAGTCATGACAGGGAGGGATACAGCAACTTAACTCACCATAAAAGGGACACTTTTCAGAATTAGTCACTTAACTTGGGCTGTTTCCCAAAAAAAATCTAGTAAAACTGCTGCATCATCAAAATCTCTCTTTTTTTCAAAGTTAGGACAGTAAACCAGGAAGTTTAACAAACTTTCAAATAAGAGTGATCCAATTGTAATTTGAGCACAAAAATAATAATGCTGAATTGTTCCATTTCGTTTTAGGCGTTCCAGAAAGACGACATTGATCCATTGCAGGCGCAGCTCCAAGACATCAACACGCTTGGCCAGGGTCTGATACAGACCGCTGCCAAAGGCACCAGCACCAAGAAGCTTGAGGATGACCTGGAGGCAGTCAACACAAAGTGGAATACGCTCAATAAAAAGGTTATTTGCTTTTCACATGCCAGGATGACTGGTCGATCTCAAATATAAAGAGATATGCCGGTACAACTGGTTGATGTCAAATACAAAGAGATATCAGCTGTGTAATGAGTCATTCTTATCATCTGTTGTCTTATGATGAGCTACTGGGTGCAGTCTGAACAGGTGACATCTATATTTACCATGTTTCTGCAGATCGCCGAGCGTTCGGCCGAGCTGCACGAAGCACTGCTGCACTGTGGGAGGTTCCAGGATGCTCTGGAGTCACTGCTCAGCTGGTTGACTGACACGGAGGAGCTCATGGCCAATCAAAAACCTCCATCTGCAGAGTTTAAAGTGGTCAAGGCTCAGATTCAAGAGCAGAAAGTAAGCTGGCATTAAGTGACACAAACATATGAACACACTCTGCAAATACGCACCCGCAATTTTAATCCTTTCCACTTCGGCACGAGAAAATCCATGTTATGACTTTGCCATTCATCTCATTTAATTGACATCCATTGTTAGACGTGAGTGCGTTACACAAAGCTTTCAGTTTAATGGACGCTTAATTTGTGCCCGTTAGATTTACTGTTTTTCATCACCAGGCAATGCTCGTGGTTGGAGCATGTTAAAGGCGCCCAATAACTCTCCCCCCCTTTGTTCGCCTTTGACAGCTCTTACAGAGACTGCTGGATGAGCGAAAGCCAACAGTGGAGCTGATAAAGAAAGAGGGCGGTAAGGTTGCAGAACTGGCAGAGTCTGTGGATAAGGAGAAGGTTGCAAAAGAGATCGAATGCCTGGGGCAGAGGTGGAACGCTCTGCTCAAAAAGGCTGAAAGCAGGTCTGTATATACACCTGTAGTGTTAAACAACCCTCCAAATGGAAGGCTACTGTGTGCTTCAGATAAATGATGCAAATTAATTTTTCAAGATTTAAAGCAGTATGACTGAATTTGTGTTTTTGCCTAGATTTTGATTTGACAGTATTCACAACTTTCTACAAATGTCCACCTCCTGAATTTCACCCTCACCCTCCTCCTACTGAAGCTTTAAGGGAAAAGTTCAGTATTTTCTGAAATGCACGTATTCGCTTTCTCAACGAATATTATTTGACAAGACTAACCTTTATAATGTTTGTTAGGTGAATATAAAGCAGGAAGCTGGTTAGCTTAGCATTTGTGTCTTTAACACAAACACTTGATACAGGTTGCTTCCTGTTTCCCTTTTTTTCCAGTGTTTGTGCTAAGCTAAGCTAAGCTAAGCTAACTGCTAACTACCTGCTCTACATCTCCTGAGTGGTAAAGTTGTCTGTTTTCTCAAGAAGTGCATTCCTTAAAATGTTGAACTATTCATTTAAGCTTCAGTAGGAAGAAGTGAATTTATGGGTTTGATAAGGGCTAGCTAGCTAGCTTGCTGTTTTCCTGTTACTAGCTTCAAGTGTTTGTACTAAGAAAGTCTGGAAATCCCAGGTGAGCTAGAGGGAAACAGCATGTCCGCTAGCTAGCTGTTTCCAGTTCCAATTGTTTCTGCCAAGGAAACGAGTAAACTGAAAGCTAGCTAGCATTGTCCCCATTTTTCAGTGTTTGGGCCAAGCTAAGCTACGCAGCTCCTGGCTGTAGCTTCAGGTGACATGACTGTACAGACATACTGTAAGAGTGATATGTGTTTTTTCTCCTAACTCTTTGCAACAAAGCAATTAAGGCATTTCCAGAAATGTCCATAAACTTTTCCTTTAAATATTGCTAATGAAAAGCTTGCTAAATGTGTTAGGAGTTGTGATTTTAAAAGAAAAATAATTTAATTTAAGGGTCGGGGTTAAAGAATTTATATTAACTCTCACTTTCCTCCAAGAGCAGATTAGTTCAAAACAGGGCTGTAAAACATTATTAATGTATTTCTAACATTTCCCAGTTTCACATACTTTTAATAGGCCTTGTTGAAATAAACTGTCCTGTCACTCTGTCCATGACTTTCCTCTGGTCCTAATCCACTGTTGTTATTATCTGCATAAATGTGTCAGGCACAAGCAGCTAGAGAGCATCTTAGTGGTGACTCAGCAGTTCCACGAGACACTCGAGCCGCTGAGCGAGTGGCTCGCGGCCACAGAGAAACACCTCGTCAACTCCGAACCCATCGGCACCGAGACGTCCAAGCTGGAAGATCAGATCTCTCAGCACAAGGTAACGTCCTTCGCCTTACATCGCTGCCACGCGTTTTTACGACACAGCTGATTTCAGTTTCATTCATCTTGCTCGTAACTTTAAGTTTTGTGCTTTTCATTATTTCCCATTCCGTTTTTCATTAAAATTTCCGTTTCACATTTTTGTTTTATGTTTGTGTTTTGTGTTTGTGTCATGTCTCCTTGGTTCGTTTCCCATCCCCCGTGGTCAGGCCTTAGAGGAGGAGATAATGAATCACAGTAAAGACCTGTTTCAGGCCGTCAGTCTGGGTCAGATGCTAAGAACTGTGAGCTCAGTGGACGATAAGGAGTTTGTTCAGTCAAAGCTGGACGCCACCCAGGGCAGTTACATCGAGCTCCAGGAGCGGTGCAGGAGGAAAGCTGAGATGCTTCAGCAAGCTCTGGCAAACGCCCAGCTGTTCGGAGAGGACGAAGTGGCTCTCATGAACTGGCTGAACGAGGCGCACACCAGGCTGAACGAAGTGTCCGTGGAGGACTACAATATAGATGTTCTTGAAAAGCAGCTGGCAGAACAACGGGTACACACTCCTCCTCAGGCCAAGCATTATGTTGTCCTTTCATTTTAAGTTGCATCAGTCATGTTTCAGTTGACTTTAGTTATTGGTGTGCCGTCCATTGCTCACAGTAGAGGTCTTTGTCACTCTCACTGGCTTTCTAAGGGTCTGTTTTCCTTTTTAGGCACTGCAAAGGGATATTGAGTTGAGGAAGAAGAATGTCGACCAAGCCATCTCTAACGGGATGGAGCTTCTGAAGCAAACGACAGGCATGTCTAAATTTTTGACTGTCACAATTCATACAGAAAACAATTGCCTCTGTACACATACACATTGTAAGGTTTCCTGCCTCTTTTAGGGAGCAGTTCAATACTCAATCCCTCTCACAATCATGAATAATAAAATGTGTTGAAATCTAGTTTAAAAAAACAGTTTGTCATCATCAGAAAGTTGCTCTCTTGCCGTGAGTATGATGAGAATGTTCCACCAATGACCTTACTTGGCAAACAATAAGCACGTAAACCGCTGTAAAATCTTTTCCACGGATCAAACAAACAAGATATAACATGTAAATGAGTGAGCTAAGCTAAGCCAAGAGCTTGTATTTACCAAATTGCCAAAGTATTTCTTTATATGTCAGTGGGTTTTATGACAGGGTGCAAGTACCATCAGAATTGAAATGCGTGACCTCAGACAACATCTTTATCTTAATCTTTAAGTGAATCTCGCTCTAGTTCCCTGAAGCAGCACATCCTACACCACTATCCAAAAGCTGAAATGCAAAACTCCCTTAGTTAATTAGAGATAATCTGTTATCTGCTTATAGGTGATGAGGTGATTGTTATCCAAGGCAAACTGGACGGAATAAAAACAAAGTACGCCGAGATCAACTCCATGAGCGACACCGTTCTGAAGAAGCTGGAGCAGGTTTTGAGTCTCTCCACCAAGCTGCAACATACCCACGAGGATCTGAGCTCCTGGCTAGAGAAAGTGGAGTCTGAGACCAGCACGTTTGCTGATCAGGAGCCAGTGGGCGAGCAGCTAATACAGGCACAGAGCAGGCAGAAGGTAATTCACCCCTAACGAAATAAATACCTCATTTTATGTCCAACATAAAATACCTCTAAGACTCAATGGGCTGATTGGTTATGCCTAAGCCGGTGTTTTCTGTGTCTCATGTAATCTTGTCCAGGCCTTGTTGAAGGAAACCAAAGACCAGAAGCCAGTGGTGGACAAGCTGAATGAGTTGAGCAGTTCTCTCCTGGATCTGATCCCCTGGCACACGCGTGAGGCTCTGGACAAGCTAGTGACTGAAGATAATGAGCGGTACAGAGCCGTCAGCGACACCATCACCCAGCAGGTCGACCAGATCAACGCCGACATACTCAAATCACAGCAGGTAAACCACAGAAATTAATACACAGCCTTTGCTCATCAGGCTTTTCTATCTGTTTCTTATTATTGGTAATTCCAATTAGGAGTTGAGACATTTTCAGCAGTGGAAAATGTTTTCGGTCTGTTTCCAGTTTGAGCAGGCTGCTGACTCTGAGCTCGCCTGGCTGACTGACGCCGAGAGGAAGTTGATGTCGATGGGCGAAATCAGGCTGGAGCAGGACCAAACCACAGCCCAGCTCCAAGCACAGAAGGTTAGCCTGTCATAATGTGTGTGTGTGTGTGTGTGTGTGTGTGTGTGTGTGTGCGTGTGTCCCTCCATTTAAACAAAGTACAGTAAACACAGCGGCTTGTTTTGTAACATGCAAACTCACCCTACCGGTTTTTCAGATCTTCTCCATGGACATTATGAGGCACAAAGATGCAGTGGATGAAATTGTGAAAACAGGAATGGCCATCATGAACAGCAAAAACCCAGAGGAGAAAGAAATCCTGAAGGTTAAAAGAATTTACTACAGAAAATAACTGAAACAGACAATTACTCATGAAGAATATGCACATAAGTTAAAGTGTCCTCTTGCTTTTCCCTCAGGCCAAGACTCAAACTCTGTTGGAGAAGTACGGTATCGTCAGTCAGCTGAACTCGGAGCGCTCTCTGCAGCTGGAGCGAGCCCAGTCTCTGGCCAGTCAGTTCTGGGAGACTTACGAGGAGATGTGGCCGTGGCTTCAGGAAACCGTGAGCAGCTTCAGCCAGCTGCCTCCACCCGCCATCGAGTATGAAACACTCAGGCAGCAGCAGGAGGAGCTCAGGGTAAGAGCGCGACAGAAGCCGATGCTCAGCGCGGTGCTTTTGTTAAAGTGTTGAAAAAAACGTAACATGTCGCTTCCTCTGCAGCAAATGCGCGAGCTGATCGCTGAGCACAAGCCGCACATCGACAAGATGAATAAGACCGGGCCTCAGTTGCTTGAACTCAGCCCAGAGGAGGGAGTGCCCATCAGAGAGAAGTACACAGCCACAGACCAGCTGTACACCAAACTCAAGGCGGACGTCAAGCAGAGAGCTGCGACTCTGGATGAGGCCATCTCCAAATCCACTCAGGTGTGGAGCAGTTGTTCACAAAGTGTTTTTTTTTCTCAGCTATTTTTTTTTCTTATTATTATATATCACTTTTATGTTAAAAGGAAGAAATGGCTGCTTGTTCTGTCCATCCCTGATAACATTTTAAAGATCTACTAAAATTGTTTGATTGTAATTAAAACTACTTGCTTACTTACTTATTTAATAAAGAAACAAAACAATGGATTATTTTTTTTATAAATCAGATAGCTGAAATAGAGATTACAACTGTCTTAACTAAGAGTTAAGCATTCTAGCTTGAACATTAATTTAAACAGTTATCAAATATCAAGATAGTCAACTGATGAATTGATTAATAGACTAATTGCTTTACTTTTCAATGAGGCATTTATTTACAGAAGATAATGTCTAAAAGTTAAAACTCAAGCGACTTTGTTATTTTTGCATTGTCATATCTGTGCATACTGGACAACGTATAACCTGACAGCAATATATACTAATATATCTGTGAATGGCCAATATTGGCCAATAAAATAGCCGACATGTATCAGTCAGTCTCTACAAGATATAAATTACTTTTACACACTGTAAAATCTGCTGAAGTGACTTTGAAGAATCCATTACCTCAAAATCATCTGGTAAAGGAGACTAATAATTTTAAGTTGTAAAAGTAAAGTCAACATTTAAAATGTAATTGTAGGGTTGTTTCTTCTTATAAATACATACATTTTTTCAACAAGAGAGCCTTCTTGAGTGATATTCCTACAGGAGAGTAAAGTGTTTCCTCCTCCTCCATTAGTTCCATGACAAAATTGACCCGATGCTGGAGTCCCTGGAGAGGATCGCTGAACGCCTGCGGCAGCCTCCGTCTATCTCAGTGGAGGTGGACAAGATCAAGGAGCAGATCTCTGAAAATAAGGCCGTCTCTGTGGATCTGGAGAAACTGCAGCCATCTTACGAGACACTGAGGCAGCGAGGCGAGGAGATGATAGCGCGCTCTGAAGGAGCAGACAAGGACATATCAGCCAAAGGTAAATGTCAAATCATCTTTGTTTTCTTTTTTGATCAATTTGATTCCCTTTTATTTTGAAAGAACTGAATCCAGTTAGGAGAGTTTTACCATAATGGGGCATTGGGATCATTCTCAGAGTCAATAAGGCAAATTGCTTAATAAAAGGTCAATAGGAAGAAAAGGCCTTTCTTTTTTCTTCCCCTATCAACACATGTGTAACCATTCTTCAGATTTTTTGGCTTAAAGAGTTTTGGCAAAGTTTTTGCTCATTGGACTGCAAAAGCTTTCCTCCAGGTGTGGCTTTTATTAGAATGCCATTCTTTTTTTAGGCAAAGGAAGGAAGGAAAAATTAAAGCATGAGACGGATACCAAACAGTGTCTCATTAAACCTGCGATGTGCGGGATGTGTTCCATTTGGCACAAGCAGCAACACATGCTGATAGTTCGTGTTTGTATTCCATATTTAATGCTGTTAATTGATTCGTTGTATACTGATTGTAATTTGTGGTTTTCCAAGCTGTACAAGACAAACTGGACCAGATGGTCTTCCTCTGGAGTGACATCCAGGCCTTGCTGGAAGAGCGAGAGGCAAAGCTGCTGGATGTGATGGACCTGGCAGACAAGTTCTGGTGCGACCACTGTGCGCTCATCGTCACCATCAAAGACAGCCAGGACCTGCTGAGAGAGCTGGAGGAGCCCGGAGTCGACCCATCGGTCGTCAAACAGCAGCAGGAGTTTGTGGAGGTCAGACAGAAGATGAAGCTACATCTTCATCTTCATCACCTGAAGCTAGGCGATTTGTTTTAAACTTCACTGTTTTTGTACTCGTACAGGGATTTAAGGAGGAGATCGACGGGCTGCAGGAAGAGCTTGATGTGGTTCGAAACCAGGGTGCAGAGCTCATGACCGCCTGCGGGGAGCCTGATAAACCTGTGATAAAGAAAAGTATCGATGAGGTAATAAAAGACATTTAAAACCATCTTCACACAGAAATATTTGTCTTTTAGATTATTTGGAGTGTCTGTGCTGATCTTTCTCAGCTGCTCCTGTTGATGTACTTGTGTCTTGTTCCCAGGTGAATTCAGCGTGGGAGAATCTCAATAAGACCTGGAAGGAGAGAGTAGAGAGACTGGATGAAGCCATGCAGGCTGCTGTGCAGTTTCAGGATGGCCTGCAGGTAATTTGATTGCTGCCTCTTTGTATTTAAAGATCTCATCCATACGTGTAATGAGGCCCAGAAAGTGTGTGTGTGACTTGGTTTTTGCTTAAAATAGCACCCTTTCCTTCTCCCTCATTAAAATTCCAGAATATATGAATATGCAAATAAACACATTGTCCCCTAACTCGCTGTAAAGTCCATTCTCAGTGCATGGGCACTGGAGGCTTCAAGTTTCCACTTCCACATTTATGTATGGTAAATGTTCGACCAGGATTGGAGCCAAACAATTTGTGATGTCACAAATAATGTCCGCCTCTTAAAATGAGACCAACTCTGCACTGACATCACTCTACACAGTGAAGCTCAAACATTCAACTGCAGGAACAAAAAGACACACATTGTCGACTGGATTAAAATGAATGTTAAGTTCCACAATTTAATATGAATGTTTTTCGATTGTGACATAGTGAGATCTTTGTGGTAAAGTTCTTCCTAAACTTACCCCAAATCATGATATACTTTTCAATTACTGTTATTTTTTCTTTGTCTTTATTGCAATGATGTAAGGTAACATAGTACATACACTCAAGTACTGAGAGCAAGTTTGAAGTACTTGTATTTTACCTGAGTTTACTAAAAAACACCAGAAAAAATGCTCGATCCAACCCATCAACTGGTGTGATATATGAATACATTTAATTATAAATAATACTTTGATACATGAGAAAATTTACTCTCAGATGATTTAAGACTTTTACTCAAGTTCTATATATATGTGTGACTTTCACTGTTACCAAAGTAACATTTTAACAGAATATCTTTACCCCTACTCATGTATGACTTTGGGGTACTTTTTACAACCCTGCTTTATTGTGTACAACTAATAATAGAATATGCTTGCTCATCAAGACATTTACATGATTGAAAGTTAAACACACACAGTTGTAGCAGCCCTGAGTTGAAAACCACAGATTACGGCGCTTTTTTATTGCACATAATTGAAGTGATGCAACATTTTACAAGAGAGCAAATAATTTTGAAACAATAAACACAAACCACAGCACTTTGCTATATTTGGTTCAAACTTTGACTCATGTGTTCAAAGTTCCTCAAAAAAAGAAAAAGGTCCTCCACACAGCTGCTTGACATGAACTCACTTTAAGGACGATGGTAATGGTTTTTGGTATTTACGTTCAGGGCTTGTTTTTCACAACGGGACGCTAAGTGTGAAACCTGACTCCCTGTGCACTAAGCTTTGCTTTCTGCCACTAACAATGGTTTCCCACCTTGTTCACAGGGTATGTTTGACTGGGTGGATATTCTGGAGAGCAAACTGGATTCAATGTCACCTGTAGGCACAGACCTGGAAACTGTCAAGCAGCAGATTGTCGAGCTCAAGGTACAGTCCTGTTTTCTTGTTTTAAATTCAATTCCTTAACATTACTGCAGAATTCACCGTTACAGAAGCTGTGTCATGTACCAGCTGTGTTAATGTCAAAAGGCGAGAGTTGGCCTGTTTTGTACAGTTACAAAAGCTTGAGCTCCATAAGGTCGTCACTTTGTATTTGATTCACAAAAAGACAGATCTTGTGTTGAAAAGCCATCGACAGTAGTTAAATGTGTATTGTCCATAAGGCTTTTGTACCTCTGTTGACTGATTGGGTGTATCACTGTGTGTGTTTCAGGAGTTCAAAGGAGAGGCTTACCAGCTGCAGATAGAAATGGAGCGCCTCAACCACCAGTCAGGCCTCCTGCTGAAGAAGGTGACGGAGGAGGCAGATCGCTGCGCCATCCAGGAGCCAATGTCTGAGCTCAAGATGCTCTGGGAGAACCTGGATGAGAAGATCATCAGCCGACAGGTCAGGAGAGGGAAACGTGTTCATGTCAAAACATATCTAGACATAAAAAAATCGTCTAGAAAACATCCTCAACAATGTGATCAAACAGGCAGTGGGATGTGTTGTTTTGAACACAGGTTGAGTGCTTTCGCCCGCCATGATATCTGATGTTTTGATCTGTCATTAATCTAGCACAAACTGGAGGGAGGCCTCCTGGCACTGGGCCAGTTCCAGCACGCACTGGACGAGCTGCTGGCCTGGATGAGCCACACCGAGGAGCTTCTCGCTGAGCAGAGAAAGGCTGGAGGGGACCCCAAAGCCATCGAGATAGAGCTCGCCAAGCATCATGTAAGACATAAGTTGATCACACTTTTATTCCACAATGAACCTTTACCCTGTACACTTTAGTCCTTTTGTGCTTCAGATCCATCCACTCAACATCCCTGGCTGCTTTTGTCTCCTCAGGTTCTCCAAAATGACGTGTTGGCTCACAAGGCAACAGTTGAGACGGTTAATAAAGCCGGCAATGATCTGGTGGAATCCACCGCTGGAGAAGAAGCTTCCAGTCTGAAGAGCAAACTGGAGAACCTGGACCAGCGGTGGAAAGGTATCCTGGAGAAGACAGCGCAGAGGAAGCAACAACTGGAGAGTGCTCTGATTCAGGTATGAAAAATAATTTAATTGTGTTGATTCTTTTTTTAATAAGATGTGATTGATTCTATTCTCCGAGGGGAGCCAATATGTCAGTTATAAATTGTTTCTGGAGATTCTTTTCTCCCTCCCCCACTTCTTCTGCATCCTGTGGAGTTTCTATTAATAACTTTTGACATTTTGATGTGAGGAGGGATATGAGAAGCCAAAATAATGAAGACAAGTTTGAAAGGTTTCTCCAAAAACACATAACCTGTCCGAGGATGAGAGGGTTTTCACAGATGAGATTTTGGAGTTTTAAAAGTGCCAAAAGAAATTTAATCAATTCAGTTTACGATTTACGAAGAAAAAGGCTTTAATTCAGAACCTTTCAGGCTTTTTAGTCTATACAGCCGACAGCCAGTTTTGGTATCTAAATGAATGCGAAGAATTAATAACTCACACATCCTCTTCTCTGAACCATAGGTTGCAAACAATGAGTGTGTGTGACACCTTTTGTCCTGACCCAGGTTGTATTGTGTTGCAGGCCCAAGGTTTCCATGGTGAGATAGAAGATATGCAGCAATGGCTGAAAGACACAGAGCGTCAGCTGTTGGCATCAAAGGCTGTGGGAGGCTTACCAGACACGGCCCGGGAGCAGCTTAACGCCCATCTGGTATGTGTTTAACAATATGAGAGGCCGCATACAGATGGCAGGCTCGCGAGGAGACGGCCGTGTCTTTTCTGTGTTTTATCTCTAGTGTGAAAATTAAATGACACTGCAGATATACACTACTGCAGCAAAAAGACAAAAGAAGCCTTTAGAGCGTTTCGAATTGATTGGACCGTGTCAGACTGTAATGAATTTAGGAATGTTTTCCTTTGTTTTCCTTCCATCTCTAATGGAGAATCTCAAGATACTTTCACAGCAAACTCTCCCCGCAGAACCTTCATCAGTGACATCTTATTGAACCAAATGCGATTTTATCAGAACATTATAAACGAGTCCCACCATCCACCACTCTGCTCATTCTTTCACCATTTTTGGGCCTAACATAAAAATAAAGTGCACTGACAGATTCATCACAGTCACTACAGGCACGGCAGACTCACACACTGTCATCCAAAACTAAAGCGAACGGGAGTGTAGCCTGTTTGCTCTCATCGTGCCATTGTGTCTTGCAGGAGTTGTGTTCTGCTTTCGAGGCCAAGGAGGAGCTGTATCAGGAGCTGGTGAACAAGGGTCACCAGCTGCTCGCCGTGTCGCCCGAGGGTCCAGACAGCAACACGGAGCAGGACCTCGCCAACCTGAAGGACAAATGGGGAGCCGTGCAGGGGAAAGTCGCTGAGAGAAAGGTATGTGAGCAGCCAACCAACGCTGCTCCTAATGATTCACAACTCCAGCTCCGAGCCCCAGTGAGAGCCCTCTGACAGACACTTGAGCCGTGACTCTGTCCTTACACCATTCATTATCGGCACCGGGATTAGAGGCTTACAACTACAGAGTGCTGGCAAGGACACACAGGATGTGGTTACACTGTAGATCACAGCAGATGAGTCAGCGAGAAACAACAGTGGTTTGTCTCAAGAGTTGCCATAGTGAACACTTGACAGGAGTGTAAAATAAATAAAAGAGCTTCGGCTAATGTATGAGCCAACACAAAGGCTCATCAGTCATGTTGTTGTTTTTTGAGAAATCCTTTCCTTTGGAACAACAGTTTCTCACTTTTGTGGCTCCAGTAAATAAACTTCATCATTCTACGAAGCTAAAGAATAAATCATCCCTCCCCAACCACTCTCACTCCAGATATGGAGCTCCTCATTGTGGCTGCTGGAGAGTTTGCTGTAGCGTTTTGCTTCCTATTTACTTTGGTCCTGTTCCCAGGAATTCAAAGTCTGCTAAACCTTAGAGCGGCACAGGGTTGCAGCTGCCAGCCGAGACTCTCTGCAGCAGTGTGACTCTCCTGTACACTTTTTTTTATCTAAGAAAAGAAAGGAATTCTGCTGTAGTTGTTCTAATACTCGCCTTTACTCGCTTAGTCGTTATATCCACATTACTGATGATTATTTGTCAAAAATCCATTTAGGTTAGTATTTTTTGAAAGTGCCAGTGTTATAAAAAGCATTCTTCTTTTTTTTTTTTTTTTTTAAATCTTACTGCTGATAACTACTGATGACTACAATATTTGCCTCAAAAAAGTAGTGGAGTGGAAGTATGAAGGAGCAGAAACTGGAAACTAGCTTATGTCGGCTATAGATAGTGGTTGACTGGTGATATGCTGCCCTTTTTCTGTTTTGAGTATGAATTTGAAAGGTGACCAATTCTTACGTATTGCACCTTAAAGCACTTGAGTAAATATACTAAGTTGCATGTCGTTACTGGAAAGCACCAGTGGTCATCAAATTTTCACATGGGATAACAAAAATCGTTATATTTGCTTTTGCTGCCCAGTCGTTTATGCTAATACGATGTGCTTTGAGATGAGAGATACGATGAGATTTTTAAAATATTGAGTTCTGTATTGTGCATCGTGATACAGTCTAAAGATATCATAGTATTATTTTAAGACCATGTTGCCGAGCCCCAGAAATAAGAAATAAAATGCATTTCAATATTTAGCAAAACCCTCAACATGACCCACAGCGTCTGAGAGAAACACATTAATACCCACAGCTCTCATCAGGTTCGCAATGTCATTAACGCAGCGTTTTGCGGTCATGCGACAAGCCAACAAATTGATCTTTTTCCAGCAATGGATGTTTCGCTCATTCAATTAAAAGCTCATCACCTCCCTCTCTGCCTCTCCATCAGCCTCTCCAGAGATGTTAACTTCCTCTGTGTAAATAGAGGTCATGTTTGGCACAATGGGAGTGTAATTGTTTTGTTTTTTTTCTTCCTCCCTCATCGCCTAGTGTTGTAGCAACTGAACGGTTTGTTTTTTTAGCAGTGTATGGTGTGGTACAGGTCAGGCCCGGACAGTTAATCAAAATATTATCGAGACTGCAATATGGCCAAGTGCAATGTTCGAATCTCAGGAGCTGCATTGCTATTTGATATTGCTATTTTTGGTAAAGACTCCAGCAAAATTCACATCATATTTTTATATTTTTGTCAGTGGCGATGAAAAGCATGACTCATGATGTAATTGTGATATCCTTCGGCCCTATTAGGGTTGTAAACAAAGACAGCGGGATTGTTTGTGCTCCCGGATCCAATGATGCTTTGTCTTATAGGTGAAACTGGAAGAAGCCTTGACGCTGGCGACAGATTTCCACAACTCGCTGCAGGACTTCATCAACTGGTTAACCCAAGCGGAGCAGACACTGAACATGGTTTCTCCCGCCTCGCTCATACTGGAGACCATCATGTTTCAGATTGATGAGCATAAGGTAATGTTTGTCCAGAGGGTTACACAACCTCTGAGATGAAATTAAATGCTGATGACAAATGGAACTTTTTTTTTTTTTTTTTAACGTGTGTCTGCGTGATTGCTTTTACTTTTCCCCTGAAGGCATTTTTATACAATTCCATGCTTTTATCCAGCTGCTGTGTCATTTCTTTAGCGAGTGGAAAATTATATCAGTTTCATTTGAAAAAGAGGAGTTTGCATTTGCTAATTCCCCGTTCGGCTTTGCCGTCGAGCCAACAATGACTTAATGACTCCGTCTGTTTCGTCATTCAGTGCATCGCTCATTACCACATCAGTCACATGAACTAAATTACCTCCGCTGTCGCTGCCTTTAAATACAGTAACACCTACTCTAACAATCTCTCCACCAGATGTTTGTGACAGAGGTGAACTCCCACAGGGACCACATCATCGAACTAGACAAGACAGGAACACACTTGAAGTACTTCAGCCAGAAACAGGATGTGGTCCTCATCAAGAACCTGCTGCTCAGTGTGCAGGGCCGCTGGGAGAAGCTGGTGCAGCGCTCCGTCGAGCGAGGCCGTCTGCTGGACGACGCCAGGAAGAGAGCCAAACAGGTACTCTTCTGTGAAATGTTAAATTGGGTTTGAAATAGGCATTGTTAACTGCTGTTAGGGGCTTTTTATTATCATTGGAACACTGTGGAAATAGTATATGCAGCCTGTTCCTTGTTCTGTCTGCAGCGTATTACAGCCTTTTCATTAATGTGTCCACGGGCCTGAAAACTTAATCATGTAAACGTTTAACAGGACTCGGCGATAAATCAAGTGAAGTCATACCTTTCTGAAACAATGTGTTTGTTTCTTTGTCCTTCATTAGTTCCACGAAACTTGGAACAAACTGATGGAATGGCTGGACGAATCTGAGAAGACTTTGGACTCAGAAGTGGAAATTGCCAACGACCCGGACAAAATCAAGACACAGCTGGCGCAGCACAAGGTGACCGAGCATTATCTTATCGCACAAGTTAATATAACGAGGGACCTTTGACAGCATCTACAGCACAGTCTCATTTATAAAACAACTCAGTGTCAGAATCATGAGACAGCACCATGTTTAATGTGTAATGTTGGAGGAAATCCCAGCAGTGAAATCTATTTATGGGAATTACAGTATCTACTGAACGCATTAGTCGTGCATTTGCTCAAGTTACCGACTACCCAGTCCCCTCTGGTTGTCCCAGCACTGTTATGCTAGGATGTTGTGCTAATCCTATCATAATCCCGGGATGGACCAAATGTTTTAGGGGTGACCTTGCTTTTGGATACTTTTAATCTCTGTGGAGGACTGGCTCTTGACCCTCTTTTTTTTAGTTTCCCACCACAGAATAATGTCTTATTAATCACAAAAACACACACAAACACAGATTAGGATGCTGAGAGTAATGGAAGAAAATCCTCTAAAATGGTTCACTGTAAAGAAATCCACCACACTAGACTGTAATCAGCTCGTCATAAATGCAGTAGTGGTTGAATGATGAGCCTGATGAAATGTTTTTAATCCACAGGAGTTCCAAAAAGCTGTGGGCAGCAAGCACTCAGTGTATGACACCACAACACGAACGGGACGGGCCCTTAAAGATAAAACCTCCCTTCAGGATGATAATCAGAAGCTGGACGACATGCTGAGCGAACTGAGGGACAGATGGGACACTGTCTGTGGCAAGTCAGTGGAAAGGTAAGGATTCGTCTCGCCACAGTTGTTGTAGTTGTTGTTGTTTTTAACCCCCGTCAACTACTAGTCTTGCAGTACTAGTAGTAACAATTTGTGTTCTCCTGCAGACAAAACAAGCTAGAGGAGGCCCTGTTGTTTTCCGGCCAGTTTACAGACGCTCTCCAGGCTCTCATTGACTGGCTGTACAGAGTGGAACCTCAGCTGGCTGAGGACCAGCCCGTGCATGGAGACATAGACCTGGTTCTCAACCTGATAGACAACCACAAGGTAGGAATCAAAGCAAGACCACACCACAGCATGATGTAAAGCTACAAGAATCCACTGTTGACATGCTAAATGAGTGCTGGTCTTCAGAAAAGTCTTTAGAGGCAGCATCAAAACCAAAAGCATAAATCTTTCACTGCTGCACCAACACAACCCTTTCCTTGCCGCACTGATTGTTACTTATTACAATAGCAAACAAAGGACACTTAAACCACGGCAGGGTTGGATTGTCTGTTCAAACAACAGAAGAACCACTATTGTGGTACCTTTCTACTCCGAGATCTTTGAAGTTTTCTGTCCAGCAGAGATGTCTGGAAACTGATGCTGTCCTGTTTGCTCATTTCCTGTGTTATTATTCATAATAACTGCTCTGCATCAGCAACACAGTAATCTTGTTATTGTTGCACCAACAGCTGTGACGCTGTTGAAGTTGAGCATTGTATTTTGTAATCAACAAGTAAAATTGCCCTTTGTTTTATTGAAATTATATCTAAAGTGTTACACTGATCCTGTCATTATGATAATTACCAAATCTGACTCAAATCTTGCATATCAATGTCACAATGCTCCAGGAAAACCCTAATCCTATTTGTGCTTCTTCTAGTCATGAGTAAATAGCTTACTTTGTGATGTTTGACTGTTTCCTTTGCTGACTGCTCCCTGCAGGTTTTCCAGAAAGAGCTGGGAAAGAGGACCGTAAGCGTTCAGGCCCTCAAACGTTCAGCCAAGGAGCTGATTGAGAGCAGCCACGATGACTCGTCCTGGGTCAAAGTCCAGATGCAGGAGCTGAGCACTCGCTGGGAGACGGTGTGCAACCTGTCTGTGTCCAAACAGGCCCGGCTGGAGCAGGCGCTGTGTCAGGTACCATAGTTTCTGCTGTGGTCGTTAGATAGAAGGGTAAAAAACTGTCTGTGTGAGTCTGACTGATGTCCTCTGACTGCAGGCTGAGGAGTTTCACTCGACTGTTCACATCCTGCTGGAGTGGCTGGCCGAGGCAGAGCAGAGTTTGCGTTTCCATGGCAGCCTGCCTGATGATGAGGAAGCTCTGCAGGCACTTATCGAACAACACAAGGCAAGAAATACAAATAATGTTTTTTTTTCTTGTGCTAAACTTTACATTTATAATTAAGTGTCATAGTCTGACAATCTTGGTTGTTTTTGCCCCCCCCCCCAAAAAAAAGTGACATGCCGGCATGTTAAACAGTTAAGACATTGATTCTGTGATTGCAGCCTGTCTTCTTCTAGGCCAAATATGCAGCATTATAGATTCTTTTTTCAACTATGATTTCATCTAACTGAAATTGCTCTGCCTTGCTCCAGCGTTGAATGCTTCAATTTTATGTTCCCTGAAAACAGTCCAATTTTATATCTGAACTCTTTTTCCATTTGCTACTTTTAAGGAGTTCATGAAGAAACTGGAAGAAAAGCGAGTGGCTCTAAATAAAGCAACCAGTATGGGAGAGGCTATTCTGACCATCTGCCATCCAGACTCTATCACGACCATCAAACACTGGAACACCATCATTAAGGCCCGGTTCGAAGAGGTCAGTTCACAGCTGCATGCTTGCATACATGCCTTTCAGCTCTGTCATAGCCACAGGTATGACTGAACTACACAGTTTGGATGATTCAAGCTGCAGCGATTATGTTTTTTGGATTGTAGTTTTAGCATAACACTTGTAAATGAAATTGCTTTGCCTCTGTATAGTATGACTGATGTGTGTCATGTAACCATTACAGGTGCAGGCTTGGGCCAGGCAGCACCAGCAGCGACTGGCCACGGCCCTCACTGAGCTGCTAGCCATTCAGGAGCTGCTGGAGAATCTGCTCACCTGGCTGCAGTGGGCTGAGACCAACCTCAACGATAAGGACAAGGAGGCGCTGCCACAGGAGATCGAGGAGGTCAAAAGCCTCATAGCAGAACACCAGGTAAAGAAAAACTGCAGATAAAAGTAATCTATATCATTTTTCTTCAAGTGAGGAACCATTCTGCTCTGATCTAAATTAAACTGGTCGTCTGATTATAGCTGTTGACTGAACTGGAATTATACTTGCTTTTTTTTCCCGTGCAGGCATTCATGGAGGAAATGACCAGGAAGCAACCCGATGTTGACAAAATCACCAAGACACACAAAAGAAAAGCTGCAGTGGAGCCCCCAAACCAGTCGCAGATCCCCGTGCTTGGCAAAGGAAGAACAGGAAGTATGTATCCCACAATTATTACCCCTCATGGAGCGTGACCCCAGCCATCTGGCCTAGTGTTGATTCACTGCAGGGTGACGCGACATCCTCATCTTGTCCATTTTAGCACCTGGAATGATGTCATTGTTAATCTCTTCCTCCTGATTGCATGGTAAAGGTGTTTGTCTTTCCCTCACAGGAAAACGTTCTCCCACGCAAACCATGTATGCGTCAGCAACGCAAGCTCCCATTGAGACCAAGAACCCTCGGGTTAACCTGCTGGTCACCAAGTGGCAACACGTGTGGCTGCTGGCTCTGGACAGAAGGAGGAAGCTCAATGATGCCATGGACAGGCTGGAGGAGGTAATCAAGCAGAAACCTGCTCTCAGTATGGCTGGGTGAAAAAATATCTATTTTCCATATTGATCAGTATCAACATTTAAAGAATATGTATTGTGATAATGATGCCAGTTTGAAGAGTATCTTGATAAAGCCATTATGTTAAAGCTAATAAATAAAGCTGAGCTGTGCAAACATGGCTTGGTTTTGAATACATTTAGTAATTTGATCAAAAAATATATTGAATAACATCTTGGTGAAAAAAAACAAAAAACGTTTTGCATTTATTTTTTATCTACAAAAAAATACAAGTAAGCTTGCCTGGTAACTAATGTGTGGTCCACTGGATAGTTGGATGATACCTTCTCATGTGATTGGAAAGATTTGTTATATTCATCATTGTAGTTTCCTTGCTTTCCTGTTTGTTTAAATCAGCCATGTATATTTTCTGTGCAGCTGAAAGAATTTGCCAACTTTGACTTCGATGTGTGGCGGAAGCGCTACATGCGCTGGATGAACCATAAAAAGTCTCGCGTTATGGACTTCTTCCGCCGCATTGACAAAGATCAAGATGGCAAGGTGACCCGACAGGAGTTTATAGAAGGCATTCTCTCCTCCAGTAAGTGTCAAACACACAAACTTACAACTGTACAGCATTTTGCCAGCCTACAGAATGCTTGTTTTCTAACTCTAACCGGCACTTCTATAGAATTCCCCACCAGTCGTCTGGAGATGAGCGCTGTGGCAGACATATTTGACAGAGACGGTGACGGCTACATTGACTACTATGAGTTTGTGGCAGCTCTTCATCCCAACAAGGACGCTTACAAACCACTAACAGATGCTGACAAAATTGAGGATGAGGTGACACAAACTCTCAAGCCCAGAATTTCTAAACTTGGAAACATATTTCGGGAACTGTGGTGCAATAAAATGTCCTCTTTCTTTAGGTTACACGTCAAGTAGCAAAATGCAAATGTCCAAAACGATTCCAAGTGGAGCAAATTGGTGCCAACAAATACCGGGTAAACAACATTTCAACCTTTTCAACTCATTTTTATTAAAGTACGTTTTAGCAAACACAAGCGATGCCATGATTCATATTACTGTTTGAAATACAATAAGCTCACTTTAATGAAAAAAGGTAGGTGCTGAATGTGCTGTCAGAAAAGTTCAATGCATGCTAAAAACTCTAACTTTGTATGTTTTTTATTGTTCTTCATCACCAGTTCTACCTTGGAAACCAGGTACATGTGAAAGTCCTCTTCTGTTTATTAACCTTATTGTTCAGTGCCTTATCAAACCTTTTTCATTTACCATGTTTGTTTTCCAATTAACACTCTCTGCCCAGATTCCTGGCTGATGTTTACACACTGAAACTCAGAAGTAGAAATAAAAATCCACGGCCATTTGATTTAATCATTAAGGAACACTGGCCTGAGATGTGTTTTTAAATCTTACAATTTTATGGTAGCAGATTTAAGATGACTAACGAAAGAATCATTAAATGCCCAATGTATTTAGGTTTTATAGTGTTTTTCCTCATTGTTCTGTTTTGTTTTGAAATTCCAGGTGATATTGAGTGTATTAAATGTTAAAGTGTCTGCTTTTGAGTTTCAGACAATACAATTTTAAAGTGCTAGCACCATTTCAGCCCATATTTTTATTGGTCCATGGGCATAAATTCATCTGCTGGGCAGTTTGGAAAATAATGCTTTCTGTGTGCTTGCCTTTTGGTGCTTCAGTATCATGGGAATGATTTACCTCAACATTGGCTGACATACTTATGTGTTACTGTTACTTTCATAGTCGGGCAGCCTTGATGATTTCAATGAATACTTTTATTTTCATTGTACCTACTGAGCTAACATGTCTTGACCAAGTGCATGTTGCAATTTAAAAATTCATTGCTGATATGGGTTCATATGCCTCATGTGCTTTGTGCAGCTTGTTGGATTTAGATTAAGAATGGGATGTGTTAGTAAGAGGGGATAGGGGCTGCAGTGGTGGTTTATGAAGTAGTTTGTTTTCATGTCTCACACAACAATTGAATTGAAATAATTCTTTCGACAGTTTGGTCTGGTTCACTGCTTACATGACTCCTTAATCGGCGATGAGACAATAGCAAACAGGGAAAATCAAAATCTTACCCCCCACCTACACGTTGCGGTTTTGGAAAGCTGTATTCTGGTAAATGGTTATTCTTAAGATGTGTCTTGTGCCTCTTTTTTCCTCCAGATCATCATCACCTTTAATGTATTTGATCACTAAATTCACCAGTGGCATTAAATCATTCTTAAATCATATAAGTGCAAGATTCTGTACCAGTTAAAGAGATGTCATATAAGATAGTAGGCACTTAAGCGGAGGGTCATCAGTGTTTGGTCATGTCTGCGTGTCACACTGTGGTGGATTAGACAGAACCGATCTGAACCATTCCTCATGTTGTTCCCAGTGTGTCATTGGAGCTAGCTGCATTGGATCTGCATCCGTGTCAATGCATCCCGAGTATTTTTGAGTCGTAGTTGTAGAAAAAGTGCCACAGAGTGCTGGATTGCAGGAGATTGCTGTTTGTCCCGCTTGATCATGATGTGAAATTGTTTTCGTTGACAGAAAAGCATGCGGCTGTGATTGTGAATGATGTTTTCGTGCTAATGCTCATGGTCACATCCAACTGGCTGACTCCCCCCGTCACCTCATAAACCATTCACATCCATAACATGCTCAGTGTTCTTAATGTTTGGTATGTGTGGTTGGTGAGACGAAGGCAAATTATTATACACCAGTGCCCCCTGGTGGTGTAATAACGTGCCTTCAGTTGATGTGTTTTTTTCACAGGCTTAACCTGCAGTAAATGACAGCAAATTGCTGACAGACGCCGTTACAACCTGAAACAACAAGTTAATTGAAATGATTAGAATTTAAAACATCCACTGTGCTGTGTGTCTGTAAAATATAATACAGGACATGAAATTAAATAATCTGTAAGAGCCTGACTGATATTATAGTTTCAGGGCTGATTTTGCTGTTTCAGAATAAAATCTAATTATATTATATTAGCCAGTTTTCTAGGATTTAGGAACTTTACACAATTTTTACATTCTGTTTAGTGATTTGGTTTCTAATCTGGACATAATCACACACACACCAACATGGTGCAACAATCTAATACTAGCTGATCATTTTGACCCAATAATAAACGAGTCAGGCTCAACATCAAATGATTGTCTGTTTACAAGGTACACAGAAATTTTAAGTGTGATCCTACCCTCTCACTGAAGTTATAGTGCAGAAACAAATGGCGGCCGGGTGTAGTGGCTGAGACACCATTCACACTATTACTGGAGTGTACCAATTTTTGAAGCTGTTAGTTCCAGGAAAAAAAAAAGTTAGTCTTAGGGAAAAAAAAGTGTTCAAAGCTCAAAAGTGTTGCTTTAAAGAACTTATTTATTCATTTAGGAATCAAAAATAGTAATCATACTCTAGCACATTCTCATAGTAAAAACCAGTTGGATTGACTTTTGTATAATTCATGTCTTGACATCTAAAAAACTAAAAATTTTGTGTTTTCTCTTTTGTTTGTTATTTTTTATTTTTAAAAATCATGTTTTGTGTAAACCTGTGCAACACGGAAACAAAATCAGAAATCGAGGAAATCACAAAGAATCTGTTAAAATTGTGCATGGTATATTTGTATTTAAATCGATGGCGTCTAATTCCACAAAAAAACAAAAAACAAATAATGAATCAATTAATTGAAATAAACATGACTTTCCAAACCAGTCTGGTTTCCAGTGTTGCACAGCTTGTAGCCTTCAGTGAACGCTCATACCAGTCAGTGTTTTCACACGACCTCCCTCTGTTTCCCTCCCCCGTCCCCCGGCAGTTTGGAGACTCTCAGCAGCTTCGTCTTGTACGGATTTTACGCAGCACTGTGATGGTGCGAGTGGGCGGAGGCTGGATGGCCCTGGATGAGTTCTTGGTGAAGAACGACCCCTGTCGAGGTGAGTTCAAGAGTTCACCACAGGAAGGCACAAGACAGGGCCGATGAATACTGACAAATGTATGAACAAATGAACATTATAGTTTGCGTATCTCATGGGGAAGCTGAGACATGGGTGAGGTATTATAAAGATCATTTTAATTGGAATCTTTTTACAGATAAAGCCTGACAATACCGTGTGAACCATTATAGCCTTATTGGATGCTAAATGATAGTGTCCAAGCACAATTAAATGGGAACTGTTTAGTATTCAACATGAGAATTAAATAAGGATACTGCACATTACTTGAAGTCTGCTGATTCATTTCTCAGATCTGTTGAAATAATATTTTTTTCAACACAATGAAATGGTCAATATTCTAAGTCTTTCATTACTTAACATAAAAATCCAGAATAACTGACTTTAAAGGGATTATCAGCATTTTCTCGGTTCTAGATCTATCCATGGAAAGTTTGAGAGTACAATCCTCAATGAGAACATAAGTGGAAAGAACAACTGTGACTGTCTTGCATTCTTTTGCTCTTTGTACGGTCCTTGTTTTATGTTTTAAAACCCTTTCTATGCTTATGTACGTTCTTCTTAAAGTCTGTTTTCTGCTATATCAACATAACAGAAAGCTCTCCGAAAAAATTACAGGGTAAAAACAAAGAATTAGGAATTAATGCCAACAGTAAGAACATAAAATGGTGTAAAAATACAATGTGTGATCACCAATCTGCCGCCTACAAAGTATAAAAGCGTCCTCTCTGTCGCTATGTCTACTGCAAATGCTTTATGTTATCTACTTGTTTCTGCTTTCCTCTGTATTAATGATCCAATTTCCTGTTTCCTCCTGCTGAACATGACACCATTTCTTCTAGTTCACCACCATGGGAGCAAAATGTTGCGCTCGGAATCAAACTCTTCAATTACTCAGTCTCCTATAGGTTGGCAAATCTCACACTTTCTCACCTTGCTCCATGAACCCGACAGTGGTATGTGTGTCTGCACATCCGAGTGTGTGCCGCTTGGTGTGTTCTACTGTAGCTGTGTGTGTGTGTGTGAGAGGCATCCTCATGAGCCACCGGCTCCACTCACAATCAACCGTCATTCACCTCCAGCTGGTTTTCATGCATGCAGTTGAGTGCTGTCACTTTCTCTGAGGCACTTCTCTGGGACCCAAGGCGCCAAATTAGCTCTTTCCTTTCTCTCTCAGCATGTAACGAGCTTTTCTGGGCGCAGCTTCTTTTGCAGTTTACTGGTTCGCTTGACAATCAAACAGTCAATCAAACATTTTAAAACCCCTTGAAAGGTTAAAGAGGAGGCTTAGCTGAAACTGAAACATTGAGAAAGATGACCAAGTTGTCTGTATACACGCAGTATTTATTTGTCTGTTCACTTCGTTTGAAAGTGTGGCTCAGTGAATAAAACTGCATGTCAGCCAGTTTGTTTTTAACACAGCTGGAGCGACGTCTGTTTGGTTTACTGCGGGGTGGTTTATGTTTCCTCGGTTTTTGTAATTCCTCTGATTTTGGCCGATCTGTTGTGGGAGTGTTTCGGCGCACTTTGATTTATTTGAATCTTTTCACCATTTGTTTAACAGTCCAAGCAAACAGACAACTGTTGCCGGTTGGGAAACAAAAAGTGTATTCTGCTACTGTCGCAGCAGTAATCACTTTTGTTGGACAAGTATGGTTGAGATCTGAAACTGCATGAGTCTTGTGTTTTCATGATTTATTTAGATGTAATTTAAATTTCATTCAATATTATGATTTATTTATAACTACCATATCATTTTAACACTTTATTTTACAGGTCCATATTTCCCTCATAATTTCCCAATAAATTATGTAATAGGTTTGCCTAGAAATATATATGTAATGTAATTTTATTTTCAGGGGAGACAGAAACTGCATTCGACTGAAGCATTTCCAATTAATTATTCACAATTAAATCTAAAACTAGATTGGCACTGAGTAGAGTGGATACCTCCGCCAAGGAAACAGTCCCCTTTAATTCAATTAAACCTAATCTCATCAATTTTTTACCATGAATTAAGATTTCCAGATCTAAAATCCACATCAGATTGTACTCGAAGATGTGGAAAAACACCTTATCCCACAATGTTAAAAAAAGAAGGGACTTGTCCCTTTATGTGGATCCTCACCAAAAATGAACAGGGCCTATTCAGAGACCCATCCTCTATTCAAGTTTTGTGGAAATCCGTTCAGTATTTTTTGTGTGACAAACCAACCAATGGATACGGGTGAAAACATAACCTCCATGGTGGAGGTAATTCCATTTTGTGAATTTTTCAACAGCCAATCATACAATTAAACATATGTTGAAGTTTGTAATATTAATTGATTACTGAAGGAAGAACATTAGCTAATATTTCTATTTTTACTCTTTTTTTTTACTTATAATTACGGTAGTACCAAATTACATAGATATCTCTAGGTTTTTATTGGAAAATTGGGGACTACAAGTGGAAAATAAAGTGTTAACTCACATCATCATCAACAACGTGAAAATCCTATTTTAAAAAAACAGTTATGTCATTACGCAGTGTGGCTCATTTGGAGTGTCTTTTCTTAGCTAAAGGCAGGACCAACATGGAGCTGCGGGAGAAGTTCATCCTCCCGGAGGGAACCACTCAGGTGATGGCGAGCTTCCGCTACCGAGGACGGAGGTCTCGGCCGTCGTCCAGAGGAGCTTCTCCCAACAGATCCACCTCCAGTCAGAGCTGTCCGGTCCCGTCTCACCAAGCAGCGGCCAGTACTGCCAAGGTGAGAGGCCCGACTCTGCTGCGAGAGCCAGTTGTTGTCTAGTCGTCCGTCAACCTACAAATTGATCATTCCTCACCATGATTTCCCTCCCATTTTATCTGCCTTAATTTAGTCTTTTGACATTATTTGATCATTTTTTTCTTGTTAATTTTTCCTGTTTCTTACATCTAGTGATTCTTGTAGTTTTTTGATTTGTGAATCCATGTGTTTTGTTTTTTTTTTTGATTTGCCATTGTTTCCCAGACTCCCCAACACATAACCCGCAATTATGATAAGCCCTGGCTTACAAACAGCAAACCCTCCACTCCTCTTAAATCATCAGACTCCTTTGGGAGCCAAGGTTCATCGTCAGAGGTATAGTCTTATACAGCACATGATGTGGAACACTTCAGATTTATGACCCAACTGAAATCTACTGTGTAATTATTGTAACAGAGACATGACGCCCAGAAACAGGCTCCTAGTTGTAAAAGGCATATTTGGTATTGGTTTATATTTTCGATTTTTTGCTGATTTCCAGTTTTTTTTATTATGAATTGGAAAAATAAAACAGTGAAATATTTTGAAGATGTTGGAAAGTGTTATGTGATTTCAATTGGGTCTATAAGCTTTAAGCTCTTTGATTACTAAGCGGCTGTATGCTTGATTCTTGCCTGACAAAAATGTCCGTCTTAAATCAAGCTATCATAACGTGAACACATTTGTATGTCATTTATGCATGTGTGGTTGTTTAGCTCACTAACTACAGGTTTAACATGTATTTACTAACGGCTTCTCAAGGGGTTTCCAGAACTAACCCGATGGTATTTGCTGTGTTGTCTGGTTCCATGTGTTGTTCGCCTCAGCTGATAAGGACTGTTTTCTAAAAAGCTGTCTTAA
The DNA here is from genome assembly GCF_904848185.1 of Acanthopagrus latus. Lineage (NCBI taxonomy): Eukaryota > Metazoa > Chordata > Actinopteri > Spariformes > Sparidae > Acanthopagrus > Acanthopagrus latus. The sequence goes on along the minus strand of NC_051053.1, from coordinate 8,361,569 downwards.
GCAGTTAACTACCGTTTGATTACACACGAAAGTAAAGTTCTGTGTTTTGCAGGGCACACCAGTTCAAGGCAGCAAATTACGACTTCCTGGGTACTTGTCAGGAAAAGGCTTTCAGTCGGGTGAAGAGGGAAGCTTGATCAGTGCTGCCGTACTGAAAGCTCGGACACAGACACTAGGTGGTGAGTGGACTTTAGTGACTTATTTCAATATGTTTTGAAAAAAGTATGTTGTTTGGGGCAGACTTGCTGCTGTTCGAATAAAGTGTGTGAATGAAATGAAATAAAAATATTGAATTAAATAACAGAGCATGTAAAGACTGCAAAAACATTTTTAAGGGATTCTAGTCTTTAGAGAATGATGGGCAAAGCATCTGAGATAAGATAAAAACTTCAAAATAAGGGAAACCAACCATAGCATTTGAAAGAAGCAATTTCAAAACACTGACCATAGATTTGGTTCTTTGGTATACGTCTGTATCAGGGTGGTTTCTGAGGCTTTAACTGGTTTCTGTACATGAACTGTTGATAAATTGTGTTAGATACTGAGAGTATACATTCCGTCATTATCATCATCCTTTCTCAAAAAGTACCATATACTGAATACTGTCACTCCTATTTGATGGAGAAATTGTAACATATATAAATGAGCATAAATAAAACACAATTACTACCGTATCAAGTATCACTGGTTAAAAGTCTAAATTAAATCTCAATCTGAAGTACAACACAGTTTTTAAGCCAGTCTACTAAACATTTACATGAACTCCACAGCCAATCTACTAAACATTTACATGAACTCCACAACATAAATAGAGTAAAATGTGAAAAAGGCAAAAGAATGATGCTTCGACTGTTTTGGCTCAATCTCAGCAGTTCATTAGTCAGAGATGTGGACTCATGTCATTGTGACTGAACTAGAGTCGACTCAAGTCAATGTTTGGATGACTTCTAACTCGACTTGACAAAAACTATGATAGTCTAGACTCAACTTGTACTGGGAAGTTGGAGCTTGACTTGACTTTCCTAAGAGAAAACGACTTGGGACTTGAATGACTTAACTCACATGCTTGTCATTGATTTCTGTCCTTGATTTTATCCATCTAGAGTCGCGAAAAAATTCCAGCCGACCTGGAAGTAAAGCTGGGAGCAGAGGGAGCAGTCGCAGAGGAAGCGACGCCTCTGACTTTGACATCTCGGACATCCAGTCTGTGTGCTCGGATGCGTCTGAGACAGTCGGTGACTCGTCCCGAGTGACGCCGCGCTCTTCGTCCCGTCAGCGCGGAGGAAAACCCTCTAAGATCCCCACTCCTCAGAGAAGAACCACTCCCACGAGCAAACTGGCCAAGGGATCTAAGCGATAGTCAGTGGCCTTGAAAACACACAACCCAGGAGCTAGTTGCACCCCAAACACGTAACGGACACTGGAGATATCTAACTTAAAAGACTGCAAATGTGTTGAGTGTTATTTAAATCGTTGCGAAGATGTAAAATATTCAGTTGAGAGGCAATATGGTTTAATATTATGTGAGAATGGAATGTCAATGGCCTTGTGTATTTGTTTTTAATGTATTTTATTTTTTGTGAAAAATGTCAAATTGTTTTTATTGTATTTTATTTTATTGATGCAAAACCTGTAGAGGTTTGACGAACACTAGAAAAACTTGGGAATGACTATGTTGTACGGTTAGCTAACATTTCTAAACACACTAATGAAGGGCAACACGCAGGATAGCGCTCTGAGAGTTACTGAATGTACTGTAATTTATGTTTGCTGAAGTTTGGAGTAGATGGTGCATTATGGTACCATTGGAGGCACTGCAATTATCTATTTAAGTGCTATGATATACTGCCAACATGCATTTAAAGGGCAATGCAATATTATAACAATGAATCCCCAGTAAGCACTGCAGAAACCTTTGAAAAACACTATTTAAGGCAAGTAGCAGAAACCTCGTAATCATGAAGCTTTTAAGTCCTGTTTGTTTGTGAGCAGCTGCAATCCCTGTTTTGTTTGACCACTTCACAGCAGTGTGCGCATTGACCTTTAAGAGGTGCCACTCCATGTAGACATTCTCTTGTGCATATATGTCAATGTATGGTTAATTTCGGTAGAGCTGAAATTGTTACTGTAACATTACTTTGTAATAAACCTGCTTGCAGAAAAACACCAGAACCTGGTGTGGACCACAGAATTGTCTCTGCTTTGCTTGTTTTGGCCCCTTTCATCAGCCATGCTAGCTGCATGGCTTCAGGGATGTCAGTCAGTCTTTGGGTTGGTCAGGTAGTCTGCCGCTTTGGTTTGGAATGAAATAGCTCAACAACTATTGGATGGATTGCCGTGAAATGTTACATTCATGGTCCCCAGAGGATTAATAGGTAAGGGTTATTTTTTAGAGGATAGCTTTCTAGCTGTCTTTATCTGTTACTGTCAATGCTCATTTGTCATCTGTCACTGGGTATCAGAAATATGAAAAGTATGCAGAAATTACAAATTGCTAATATAAAGAGAATTTCTTGACAAGTGTATTATTACAAAATTGGAGTAAGTTAGTGATAGGATAAGGGCACACTATTGTTATGTTAACTGAATGCAAAAAATACACTGGTTATCATGCATACATAGTCTGATTTCATCTACCTATCTACAGATATAGATGTAAATCCAGTGTCATATCACAGTTAGTATAGCATATCTGGACTTGGATCGGCACAAAGTTCTGTACAGCATACCGATCCCTGACTGGGATGTAAAGACCAGGTCTAAGTCTAAACTTCTGGTTTATGACCAAATACCTTGAAAACTACTGACCTTCCCATGAGCCTCAGCTAAACTTTGTGATCAGTGCTAATTAGGAGATGTTAGCATGTTGACAAAGATTGTGAATATAGAAACCATGTGCTAAACATCAGCTTGTTTTTCTTTTTAGTAACCACATTTTGAAGCAGTTTGTGTGTGTGTGTGTGTGTGTGTGTGTGTGTGTGTGACCTGCAGTCTTTTTCTACTAGTTCCCTATAGCCTGGTTGTTGGATGCAGTGAGGTGGTTTAGACTGGAGGTGCTGTCGACTCTGGCTGGAATGTTTGCAGAGCATCTTGTGTTTAGCTGTGACATACTACATCTTTCCCTCAACGCCGCCTTGAATGAACATACACTGAAACCTGTGTGACTGCGTTTTAAAGCCATTTAGTATACGTTTCTACAACGGCCGAAAAAAGCTTCTTCTTCCTAACTGTACCAGTGAATGAGCAAAGAGCTGCACTAAAGCTCCGCACAGCAAAACGCACAGAACCTTTTTTTTGGAGAGACCCGTCCGACAGAACATTCATTCTTCGACATTATTGTGATTTTCTTCTTTCAATAGCTCTCCCCTACATAAAGGCGCTGGTATGCTCATCTACATGTCCTTAAGGTGATGACTCAGTTTACTGGACTTGTGCTGTAGGTGTAACCGACCTATGAGAGGAGACAGATCCCCTGGGGACCAAAGGTGGACTGGAGCTCAGGGGTCAGGCTCCTCTGAGACCCACAGCTTCTAGTCTGAATGGTCCTCCTGTTCAGCTCACACACTGGCCTGGGGATGGCACTTTAGAGCGGGATACATCCTCACATCACAAACTGGATAAGATCCACCAGCAGGAGCCCTGGGACTTTGTTTTTTCAAAATTATGTGAGTAATTCTTTGTTATTTTTCTTTTTATTTGTAATTACCTTAAATGAAGGCAGTGGGAAATTACATAAATTGGGGTTGTCTACTGTACCTGCTTATTTATCAGAAGGTCAGTGTAGTTAAATTAGGTGTGCATGATAATGTACTGATTAGTGTAACTGTGTCCAGTATTTCTGCATGCACAAAGCAATTCAGATACAACTATTTATTGCTTTTAAAGGATCAAAATGTTATCATATTATATGATTATAGAGCCTAAGAAGTTGTATCGCATCAAATAAGTATAAATATTTGATATCTGAAGGAACTCCAAAGAAAGAAATCTATCCCTTTATTTGCTGATATCACATTAGGCTGGGTCAAGAAATGTAAAACTTCATGTTTTCTTTGTTTTTTCTTAACTCTTTCTAAATCTTAGTATTCATGCACACCCACAATCGTGTATTATCTTAATTTTAAGTGACAGTCTTTTATTTAGCAGTCATATTTATATATATCTAATACTCAATAAAAAATCGGAATCTGAATTACTGATGCATTTAATTGCTGTACTACAGGCACTTATAGCCCCTGACTTCAAACATTTGAGAATGCCAGCCTACGAGGGGTTTCTGGTGTTTGCGGCACTCTTTGCCTTCTTGGGACAGGGCCAGTGTCAAAAGTTGCCAAGTAAGTTGAATTTATTTGTACTTAACGTGATCACTACAGTGTATTTCCCATTGCATAAAAACAACTCCAAGTAACTGCAATAACTCTGGGTCTGGGCTTGTTGAACATGTTGCTGCTATATTTGTCAGAGCACCTCTGTTAAAGAGCTGTTTTTTTTAACATAAAGGCAGGTATCACATGAAACATGACTGACAGCAACCACATATATCATCATTAACGATCTGCTCTGACCCAAGACGAACGCTGTACTAACGCGTCAGGACCAGCGGGTGTCAGTGTTCGTCAGTTCACGGCCCATTGTTGGCCTGGCAGCAGTCGACCAGGTATTGTATTTCCTGCTGTCAGCGGCTGCGTGGACAGTGAGAGGTCAAAGAGGTCATCCCGGGGTTAAGCTCTGTACACGGACATTTGAAGCCCTGCAGCTGAGTCTCACTGTCACCATAATTAAACTAATTAACACCATTGTTTTTCTCCCTATGGTGTCCTGCCCACACATAAAACACTCTGTCAGCAGAAATATTACGAGCAGTGCTGTACTATCGGCCCACTGACTGTAGCAGATGGCAGTGAACCATAAGTACAATAAGATGAGTCCGTGCAGATTTATGTCACAGAGAGAGGGTGAAGTTATCTCTGCGTATTTATTCTGTAAAAAGACATAAAGGGGTAACTTGTTAATGTCACTGTAAAGCAGGATTTTTGAGTTCCTTTTTCTACCATACCATTTGGTTACTCAGTAATCTTCACCAGCTTTCATCTGCACGTTTTAACCTCACAGGATTCACTGCAGCCGCGCTGATCTCATTCATCTTGCAGCACAATGCATGCAGTGTTTAGAATTCAGTAGCCAAATCCACCCATGAATGAAAATAAACAGCCCTCTTCGTGTTGATGGGTTTAATAAGTTACCTCATTGTGCCGGTGAGGAGATGACATTATTAATGACGGTGAGTAATGCGACTGATTAACAAATCCGTGATATCAGCGCTGACATCAGATTTAGAAGCAGTCCAGCGCCTTTGATGCCGAATCGGTGGGATGTCAAACTAAACTCGGTGTTTGTGCTGCGAGGTTTTGATCTGCTGGAAGAGTTTCGTGTGCCTGAATCGAGAGGAGTGAGGAGGGTGGACGGCTCGCAACCTGAGGCGGTGGCCTACCGCGTCAACCCCTCTATTCATCTGCGGAAGACCATGAGGTACAGTACTGTACGGGTTAATTCCAATAAAGCTGGAAAATTATTTTAAAAATACAACTTAACACTGCCCGAAAGAGTAACTTTACACCTGACTGCAGGGATATATAAGTGACAGTGAGCAAATGAAACTGACTTCCCGGGTGTTTGGTAACTCTTTAAAGGGTAACTCATTTGAGGCTGGAAAGTTCCCAGAGTACACCTGTGCATCCCTACAGCTGATTTTGAAGCTTTGAGCATTGATACCATGTCCACATGCAAACAGTGTATTTGATACTTGAAAGTCAATCAATCATTGGTCGCATGATCGGAAACGTGGAAATTCCTCATTCCAAAATGAATGGCTCTCTCAGGAGTGTACTCGCCTGGTTTTAAATCTAGCCATGTCCAGATTACAGTCTGTACCACCTTGTTTCACACTGAAACATCTCCACAACTATTATATGGGTTGTATTAGCATGCAAACATGCTAAGATAATATGGCAAACATGGTAAATTGGTAAAAATGCTAAACACCAGAAATTCAGGACAGGAGAGTTAGGGGTGGGCACGGTCACTTTGCAGTGGTGGGTGTGGCTTGATTACTTGATTACATCATCATTTTTCACTAAAAGTAAAAAAAAAAAAAAGATTGAAAGTCAAAGCTTTATGCTGACATGAGTTGTTTTTCTTGAAAGTCTCATGTCTGTCATTAAGAAAAAGGGGACACAGTGACAGTGTTGTAAGCAACAGCGTGTAAATTATCATTTTAACTTGAATTTTATTTTTTCAAAATGAGAGCTTTAATTTCCCAAAACTGGTAGGTAGTCTGACCGTTGGTGGGATGTCGTCGTTGGGTATTTGTTTTATCAAAGACATTTTAGGGAATCAACACAGTGCATGATATAATCACAACAGAAATGTCAGAAAGGTCGGCCCACTATGCACGGTGTTACACTTACAACTGGAAATGACGGCAGAAATAAAGCTGCACAGAAGTTGGAAGCTGCATAGTGTGACTCTACAGTGATTGTGTCTGCAGTGGCAGTCTGGGGACAACACCAGAAACATCTTTCACGCCTTATTACTATCTAATGTTGTTTTAGGCTACAACTAATCAAAATTCAGATTTAGTCTGGGACAAACAGGACCAGATTCTGGAACTGGGACAACTGCTTGTAATTCGGGACCATCCCAGATTTATCAGAATGTCTGGTCACCCCAGTCACTGTAGACTTGGTCTTGTTTTTATTAAACTCTCAGTGCTTGAGTCCAGCTTGCCCTCTGAGTGGAGTGAGAACATGCTTTGTTTGAATCAAAGGGAACAAAGAATCATTGTCTGCATAGCACTGCGTCATCAAAAGAGATTTCACCAAAAGTTTCAGAGAAAGCGTATTTTATTTTAAGCGTAATGTTTGAGAAGCTCTGTTTCTACTTACTGGTAGTTATGGTCCAACACAATTAAGTTCCTACAAAAGCCCTGAGTGTGTTTTTTTTGTGTGTGTGTGTGAAACGAACTGCCTCCTCTTTGATGTGATCCAGCTCTCTAAACCTCACTCTCCTGCCACAGTGATGTGTATCCAGACGGACTGCCCTCCGACTACTCCGTCATTGCGACCTTCAAGGTGACCAAGGATGCGGCAAAGAAATCCTGGGACCTGTGGCAGGTCAGTGACCCCAACGGACGAGAGCAAGTCGGCCTGCGCTTCCAGGGCGACACGCGCTCTTTAGACTTCTTCTACACCAGCCCCCGAGGGAGCCAGATGCTGAGGACCTTCCACGGCGCGACAAAGCTGTTTGACGGAGAGTGGCACAAGTTGGCGCTGAGTGTGAAGGGCAGCCAGGTGAAGCTGCTGATAGACTGTGAAGAGGTCAGCGCGGAGTCCATTGACGAGCCGAGGCCGGTCATCCATCGAGGGTACACGTCCATCGTCAAGCGGGCGGCACGAGATCGCTCTGTGTCTGTACGTCGACAGCTTGGATTTTCACGTGCAGAAGAGTAACGTTTCGCTATCCTTTGATTTGGGATACAACTTCAGTTTTCTAATGTTGTCTCTGGTTTCTCTCCAGGTGGACCTCCAGCAGATGCAGGTGTCATGTGACCCAGAGCAGGCTTATTCAGAGGGCTGCTGTGAGCTCTCCGGTGTGGTGAGTCAGCCTCCAGTCAACATGGTTTCCCACCCCTCTGTTGGAGATGTGTGTGTGAAGTTTTAACTGTGTTTTTTTTTTTTCTCACCTCTCTGTCCGAGGCAGTGCGGAGGGTATGCTGAGATCGGTCTAACTGCTGGAAAAGCATCTTGCAAATGTATGAATGGACAACCCGGCATCCAGGGACCTCCGGGGCCAAAGGTGAATGTACCTGTAGAATGTAAATGTGAAAATGTGAATAAAACATGTTGAATCTGAGTTAACATATTTGTATTATTCTGCTGCAGGGTCACACAGGTCTTCTGGGAAGTCCTGGAGACGCAGGAAGACAAGGAAACTGGGTGAATAAATACGCAATATGTCTCTCAGTCATGCGAACATCGAACCGTTCATATGTTGGACGAACGCTTGCTTAGTGTATTCTTAGCAGCATCCTTTTCCTGTTACAGCACAATAACGAGTTAAACTGAGCGGTAGTTAAGTGACGTTATAAAACTTTCACTCGCGAGACAGCAGCAAAGCTGTGGAAAATGGCAATAGAAGCACATCTGAGACACGACAGGATGGAAACAGATCTGGAAGCAGAAGCACTTAGCGATAATAAACATAGGGGCTCCTTTCATACTTAAAAAACTCATGTCCGCTTTGCACAAGATTCAGGGGGGAGGCCAAGATAAACACGAACCAATACGGATGTGACAATAAATTTGTTTTTGTCGTTCTGAAATAGCCATTTGCATCTTAAAACATGAGCTCTGCTGGTTTAGAATACAGGATTTAACTCAAACTGGCGAACGATCAGAGGCTTCCTAATGGTTTTGCTTTTCCATTTGGACGATACGAGCCAAATGTAATGAATCCCACACACACAGGAAAACCAGGCAGTTCTGCAACAGCGTACCCTCCGAGTGTCTGGTAATGAGTGGCATTAGCGTGCTCAACTGTTGTTACATCTCTCTCATGTTTGAAATGATACTTTCTTTCTTGTCGATAAGGCCAATTGAATTCACCGTGGACCGATCACACTGCGAAAGAGAGCGAAGGTCTGAGAGATTATAATGAAGAGTTCTTTTTCTGCTGCAGGAGCCAGTTACGCATGCATCAGTGAAAGGATAAATACACTCACATTTGTGTCCTTCAGGGAGCAGCCGACGTGATTGTTTCCACTTTAAATTTATGACTTGTTAATCTCTTTGATGCTTAGCAGTCAGTTATGTAGGAGCAGATCAGAGAGTCGGGAGAACATGTGTTTAAAGACAGGAGACTTTTTTTTTATAAGTATGTGATGGTTTGGCATTTAACATGCCCTTTGCACTCAAGGAAATCCCCCATGCTGCCTGAGCAGACACATGTACGCCTGTAGGCCCACGTACGTTTAAGAGCACATTTCCAGAGCTGTACATGCTACATATTGATGTGCTGCATTGCAGCTGGGGCTCATCTGGGGTAAACATCTGTCTTGTGTAACTCGTTAGAGTTTTGACCTCCTGCCAGCTTGTGAATCGCAGAGCCCCAACATGTTTATCTCCTCCCCTGCTGGCATCCAAGGAGGGCATTTCCTGGCACAGATATATGGACTGTCCATCTCGGGCGGTGGGTGGTCCTCGTCCTCTGCTGGTCAGAGCTATACGGCCTTCGAAACGTTGTAAAGTTCACGGTCATGCTCCTCGCCGTACTGTCGGCCATCTCTGAGGTGAACCTCCGCCCAGTTGCTTAAAAAGAGCATTGGGTGAGACGGTCAAATAAACTGACAACATGAAGGCGTCCTTGTGCTTGTTGACTCAGAGAAACAGAGCCAACTGGAAAACACTTTTCCTCCTACTACGTAGGAAGTCAGCATCTGTTCAAACAATACCGCTCCATTTTGTTGTATTTATGACTAATGTTTCCTCCTGCTGAATAGAATTGTGTATACTTTCTGCTGATGTGACCAACGTGACGTTCACACCATGTTCACGTTTGAATCTTAATTATCCCCATTTCAGTGCCACTGTCACATCTGTGTGGTAAATATGAAGCTGCAGCCAGGAGATGCTTAGCTTAGCATGAAGACTCAAAGCATGGGGAAACAGCTAGCCTGGCTCTGTTGAGTACAGAAATACAGCTACAGTACCAGGACCTCCAGGAGGTTCACAACCTCCACTTAGCCACAATGTATGAACCTCAAACTGTCGTTTCAACTAAACAAAATATGCTTTAATTATTGAGGTTTCGAGGATTGTTTTAGAAGCTCTGATGGAACAAATGTTTTTTTTCTTTGGAAGGAGCTAGCTTTGTAGCTTTAATGTTTGTTCTAAGCTAACTGTCTCTTGGCTGTAACTTTACATTTAAAGGAATGATGTGACATTTTTCTGTCGAGACTTAGATAACCAGATAGACACCACTCTCATGTGTGGCTGTTAAATAAGATGTTACAGCCAACAGGAATTTATCTTTGCTAACTGAGAACTAAGTTAGAGTTAGCTAACCTGCTTCTTAGGTGCATCTCTACTTTGTCCACATGGGAATATTTTAATTATTATGTCTGTAACGTATAATTTCTACCTACATGTCATGCTGCTGACATTGTAATGAGCGTTTTTAACATGCTGTACAGAAAACAGTTAAGTTGAGGTAAAACACTATCAGCTCTCACTCGCAGCTGTAAAGCTCATTAATTAACACCTTTTATCTAACTTGTTAGTTTTTTTGTGTAAATTAACGATTCTGGATTTTACAGTTGTTATGTGATGGACTATTTCCTGCCATGTCACTATGATGTCCTGCAATCTTGCCATCACGTTTTTTCTTAGTGTTACACTTGGTTTTTGTATTGCTTAAACAAACAATCATGTGTTAGTGAGCTGTAAGTATGCTTGCAGACTAGCTGTTTTCCCCTGCTCCCAGTCTCAGTGCTAAGCTAAGCTGAACTGTCCTGGCCTGCACTTAATGTCTACCATTAAGGCATGCGAGTGCATCTAACTCTTGGCAAGAAAACCAGTACTGGTGTATTGTTCTGTCTTTCCCAAAATGTCAAAACATTCCTTTAAAGTGTCCCTCTTCATTGAACGTCAGTCTTGCCGTAATGAGTGCAGAAAAATCAAAAACTTCCTCTGAGTGGAAACAGTCGCCAACGTTCCCATTTTACGCTCTATTTCTCAAACCATTCGCAAACTATTGGCTCCCACAAGTCTTGACTGTGTTTAAAGTTAATCTTGTCAATGCAGGGGATCAGGGGAAACACAGGAGACTACGGCAACATCGGCGAGTCAGGCCCGAAGGTAAGATCCACGCTAATACGCCCCTGTCAGGCCTGCACTTCAGTTTGGCTCGTTCTCAAGACGCCTTAATGAAACCTCGCTCACGTGTCCTCAGGGTGAAGAAGGAATCAAAGGAGAGAAAGGAATGAGAGGACTCTGGGGCCAAGTGGTAATTAATCTCACTCTGATTTATCAATTTCTTTACCCTGAAATGTTACAAATCCAAACTCATGAAACTGTGCGTTAACAGGGAGACAGAGGTCCTAAAGGGCTGAAAGGATTACAAGGAGCGGCAGGCTTCAAGGTAAACTCTTCCGCTGGTTTCAGGCTTTAACATGATCTGTTTGATTAGGGAAGTAGTCAGCTAATGAAGTTACAGACCCTTTATTGGATTTCTGTGCGGCTTTACTGTCAGAGTTGTGCAGCTTTATAGATCATGCAGAGGGTTTAATGTCGGCATTTTGACGGTAATTACAGGGAGTTCGTGGACCACCTGGAGACATCGGGGAGACTGGGAATCCGGGAGAAGTTGTGAGTTAACCTTTCACGCACTGTGGTAAGCTCATTTGCAAGTCATTATCTAATTAGCGTTTCACTAACATTTCGGCCTCCTTGAAGGGTGCTAAAGGCGAACAAGGCTATGAAGGGATTCCCGGGTATCAAGGAGTTAAGGTATTCACATTTTCTACTCCCTCCATCTTATTTGCTTCTGGATATTGTGATTTAATTTAGAAATCGTGTCAATTCCATCATGCTTTTCTATTTAGGGAGCACAAGGGGCCACTGGTGGAGAAGGGAAGGCTGGGTCCAGAGGAAAGCAGGTGGGTTGTTGTGGGATTCCCTGTTCCATAATCCACAACAAGACACTCTAAACACCTTTCAAAATCCTGTCATGTGAGCGTGGAGGGCCAGTAAATCATATTTAATGTGGTAAAACACTGGGAGGAGAGCTATGTTTTTGGCTTATGTGCCGTCTCCATAAACAACGTTAGTTCATGCGGCGGGATTTTGGCTGGAATCTGAGGGCCTGAACTGTATCGATATAATCTGGTGAGTCAGTGGGAGAAAAGAGCCTCGACCTATTGTATATGAAGGAAGGCTCGCTGGCTCACCGCGCTGCTCACCGAATGACATGCGTACAATTTTAACAAACGTTGCTTGACATGATTTGACAGGGAATCGTGGGAGATCCTGGAGAGAGGGGAACCTCCGGAGAGAAGGGGCAGCCCGTGAGTATTACGAGGACATGAACTAATGTCACAAGTTTTTTTTTTTAAGTGTGTTGTTTCGGATTTTGATGGATATCATCTTTTGTCTGAACTTGTGAACACCAGGGGATCCCAGGGCCTGGTGGCAGAGCTGGCACCATCGGGCCGAAGGTGAGTCACAGCCGAGTACTCGCTTGTACTTGATAGTAATTTGTCTGTTGGATAATAATGGTAGTGTATCCCTAGGGCATTATTGGAGATCCGGGCTTACCAGGCAGAGATGGTGATCTCGGAATAGAGGTATTATATATTCTATTATATTATATAGAGGTATATTCTGTTGACAATGATGTCTTAATCGTGAATTTCAGTAGCAGTGTGCTTGTATCATTTTAAGTCCCATCTGTTGCTCACAGGCTTATCAAGGACCGCAAGGTCTCAGTGGGAAACTCGGACGAAGTGGAACGAAGGCAAGCCTCTGATCTTGTTCGGTTTTGTAAATGAATGTCAAATTGAGTTGTTTCTGGCTCATCCCTTTGTTGTGTTTTGTGTCTGTAACAGGGAGAGAAAGGCACCCTCGGGCCCGCAGGAGAAATGGGTCCCCAGGGCCGAACTGTAAGTCACTCTTTCAGTCACTGCGGACAAGCGCGTTATGCATTTTGTACGTAAAGTAGTTTGCCATCTTAAAGGAAAATGACAAAAAATAAAGCAGTCCCTTTAGGTCGGTTTAATAAATGTTTTATTCCCGAGGGCCCAAGAGGTTACAAGGGCTCTGCAGGGAAGCCAGGAAGACCTGGATTTATTGGCCCACCAGGACCTACTGTAAGTCCTCCAGATGAATTTTTCTAAACTCTTCCAAACGCTAGTTCATTTTCTTCAAACCATTAAACTATGTCATGTCTTCACAGGGACACGTGGGTGTGCCTGGAAAACCAGGGTCCAAGGTAATACATCCTCATCCTTTACCCATTAGAAATCAGAAATGACTGGAAAATCACCATTTAATGTCACAATTCTCCATTTAAGGAATGACTGATTTACAATATACTGGTTCACGAGCGATATACAATCATGTATGTCATGAAATCATGAAGTGATGAACTGCAGATGTTTTCTGTTACCCCACCAGCTTTGGTGGAGCAACTCTTCAAATTCTTATTCTGAGGTCACTGCTAGATATGAGCACAGGTCGAAATCCAAAACCTTCTGCTTGACACACACAACACATGGTCTGCGGCAAGTCCTTTTTTGTCTGGACTTCATTCACAGCACAATAACATAATGAAAATCAGTCAGAAAAGTGGTGTATCAGTGAATTAAACTGATTCATAGAGAAGTTTCTAAACAAGCGCATTTTTTGCGTTTGCCTCGTGCAGGGTGACACAGGAATCCAGGGAATTCAAGGAGCTGGAGGTGCAGAGGTACTGCCTTTTATACTTCTCCTCTCTACGTACTGCTCATTACATCTTCATCGTGTTTCCTTCTTAACATGACTTTATCTTTACTTTTTATTTTAAAGGGGGAAAAAGGAGTTAAGGGCCCAAAAGGAAAGGTGAGCGTGATGCGGCTGTTAGAGCTTCATTAACAAATCATGTTTGATGGTGATAATAGCAGTGATAATTACAACACTTGCACGTTTACAGGCTAAGTAAATTGAGAAAACACTGTGACTGAAAAAAGCCTTTAAATGGCAGCCATGGGGCGCAGATAGATACATGAGGCACTACTCGAGATCAGTCCAATCCTCTAAATGCAATCACAAGAGAAATCATAACCTGTTGGCTGTTGTGAGTTGCGACACTGACAAGAGCAGTCATGCAGACTTAGGTTTCACAATACTGTGATATTCCTGGCAGACATTCGTCACATTGTCTGTTTGCAAACTAAACCGCCTCGAAATTGAATACAAATCCGCCAAATGACATTCCAATCATTTTTACAGCATCTGTAGATGTGATGAAGGCAGCAACACCCACACACAAAAATGAATATCGCACATTTTCCTGCAGCTCTCTGTCGGTTTGTTTATGTGTTCACGTATCATACTTCCATTGCGGGTTTTGTGGTTTTCTCACGTTTCAATTTTTCATTTTGTTCCGGTCACATTTTCAAAATGTTCTGCTAATATTTAGTTTTACCGCTGAAATTTGGTTTGACTGCATAAAAGTTTATTATTACTATTCATGTGACATGATAAGCACTTCAAGCTGTTGCTGCTTTCAATAAGATGTGTGCTCATGCACCGCTGATTCGCTGCACTGTATTGTATTGTGTAATCCAGTCCTGCTGATGCTGTTAACCTGCTCTGTAGGTTGGAGGCAGGGGTGGGCAGGGTCCTCAGGGAGGACGGGGGAAGCGCGGCCCAGCCGGCCCACCTGGACGCTCGGGCTCTGTCGGAGTCAAGGGGGTTCGAGGTGAAGGAGGACCAGATGGCTTTCAGGGGCCCCCGGGTCCACCAGTAAGTAAAATACAAGACTCTGAAAAGTGCAGCACTTCATTTCTCTACTTGTGAACGATGGCACGGAAACAGCCGAGTAATCATTTGCACTAGTCTTTACACTGGCACACACGCTGTGTTTGGTAACAACTTTGGTGTCAAGAACATATTTAAACAGTTTCACATTAGCCTGTCGTTAGTAGTGACTCACAGCAGGGGTCTCATTTAGTGTGGCTATAAATCCATAATGAGCCTGTTGGCTTCATTTGTTTGTTGCATTTTCTCTGAGAGGTAGCCATTTTCTTCATCATGTCCTGTCCTGTAATATTCCACATTACATGTCCCACGCTTGGGTCCCCTCCAGTGATGGATGTGGTAATGATTTGTCACACAGGGCCCGACGCTCCCTGCCGAACACGTGATTGAGGTTTGTAAGGCGGTGTTTCGGGAGCAGATGTCCGCCTTTGCCAACTCTGTGAAGAGGACGTGTGCTGCAGTTTGTCCTCTCTACGGGGACGTGCCCATGGGTGCCCCTGGTCCCCCCGGACAGAAAGGATCCCCCGGACCTCCTGTGAGTTTATGGTTTACGTGTCCCACGTAGATTTTTTTTTTGACAAAATCATTGCTTTAGGTGTCACCTCCATTAGAACGTTAGCTGAGATTAACTGCTATAGCATGTTCTCCATACATTGTTCGTTTTTTTTCCTCCCTGCCTGAGTAAAATGCAAACACATTGTGAGGGTCTGGACTGGACTAAAAGAGCTGAAATATTTGGCAGAAAAGCTTGGAATGAAAACATTACGATTTTCCACGTCTCCATGAGGACAAATAAGGAGTCACAGACTAGACACTTGGTCTGTGTTGAATGGTTTTTGGAGAGTATCAAGGCTGTCCTTGGATTGGAAAGCCTTTTCCACATTATTACACTGTAGAACCGATTCATGTTCCACAACTTCTTTAATCACAACGCTGATAAATGCACTTGAAGCCATGACTATATAAAAATATTCCACTATATTAGATTATGGCCAATAAGCCTCATGTTGTGGTGTTTAATGCCAAACCTTGAATAGTGATGTACCAGTACCGAACAATGTTTTCCTAACAAAGTATTGAATAAATAATAATAAATCTTTTTACTTTTTGCACTCAGAGCAGGTCAGAGATGAATATGAAACCTAAATTCATGACTTGACGTAAGATTGAAAAAAAGAAAAGTTGACACTGAAAACACACAAGAGATTAACAATGTATTTTCCTATTGATGATGTTGTCAGGGCGACCCTGGTAATGACGGTGTTGTTGGAGAAGTGGGCCTGCCGGGATTCTATGGAGAAGCCGGAGAACAGGGCCGCCAAGGAGAAACAGGTGCGCAAAGCAAACCAGACAGATCATATTTATGAATCATGGCGATCAACAAGACTATAATTCAGCTGTGTTTTTTAAGGAAAAAGAATTTGGTTCCTTTACTTAAACCTGTATTAACTGATAACTTGACTGGGTTCACTTCACTGAGGCGGGATGACAAAACACAACTGACACCATACACAAAAAAACTTAAAAACTAAAGGATAACTCCACCAATTTTACAAATGGAGGTATGTTTAATTGTTTGGTTGATGTTATACCAGGTTATCCACCAGGTTTTCAAAAGCAGTCCACTGGTATAGCACTGCATACCTGTAACACTGTTTGACCCATTGTGGACACCTCCTACCCATGATGCAACTGAGGACGAACAGAGGTGCTGCAGGAATGGACAGTGTGCAATAAATAGATTCTAGTAGACACTCAAAATAAAATTGTGAATATGGGATCTTTAAAAGCATGTCTGACGAGAAAATTTCAATGTCTAGGTTAGTATAACTGTCACGTATTTGTAGTGAAGCCAAAAGTACAGTGTTTCCCTCTGAAATGTCCTGAAGTAGAGGACTAAAGGAACATGAAGTGAAAAAAACCTGAAATAAAACCACTCTTTCGTACAATTTCTGAATAAATATACTTCTTTCCACCACTGGAAAAAAACGTACTCTACTACCTTTCATCATGAACCGCAGTGTATGAAACTGCTGAATCAAATCCTGTACAGCGCTGTAAAACCTGTCTGCTAACATGTATATTCTCAGCTCTAATTTATGGTTAGAGGCCTGAGCATGATGTCACACTCATGCTACATTCTCGTGCCAAGCCAATGAAATCGAAGAATATTTACAAGGTGTTTTAAACATTTCTTTAACAATGATCTCAGTAACACATATGGTCTTTAATCAACATGAACGGCGTGCTCTTGAGTGTTCTCAGTCTTGGGGGAATAGCATTTTGGCCTGTCTATTGTCATTCCTGCTAAGAGACAAATGTGTGTGTGTGTGTGTGTGGGTGTGTGTTTGTGTCTGGCTTGCAGGTGACAGAGGCGAGCAGGGTGATAAAGGGGCCAAGGGTTACGGCCTGCCTGGCCACACTGGAGACCAGGGATCTCAGGGTAAATTCATCTTTACTTAATAATAATTATTGTTTGAGGTCTTGTTCAAAATGAGACATTAATGGATATCCACATCTGGGTCTGTGCATCATTTTCCAAGCTATAATTGGTCGAGACTGCCTTTCAAAATCCTAAGAAAGGGAAGAGACGTGTTGTTTGCCAAAGAAGAAATCATTTTCCCTGTATATGCTCTCTTCATGGAGTCTGTGAAAACAGTCTTACTCAGCTAACCCCGCAGACAGGGAGCCCTGAAGACTAAACAACATTTTTGCCTCAATCACAGGTCAGCGTGGACGTCCCGGCAGAGCCTTTAACGGCCAGCCAGGGAAGCAAGGTGAAAGGGGCCATGTCGGCCGGCCTGGACTCAGAGGCCATGCAGGTCTCAGAGGACCTCCAGGTGTTTGTGTCACCTCTGGGTGCGCTGATCCGAACCCCACCAGTGGGACACCTCAGCCGGCACCACGGAGGTTGAGGAATCGCCCATAGAGGAAGCTACAGTGAATACTGAATATAATTGAATATCGAGCTTTAAGGAGGAAAACATGGTCGAAAGTTTTGTTAATATGTTTGTTCAAATAAATTTAAGTTTTCATGTAAATATGCATCTTAACTGAAAATGGGAACAGTTTGATCTACAAGGTTACCAAAGACAACAACACCTGTGTGATTTGAAGGAGAGTGGTAACAAAATATATTTGTATAAAAAGACCGTCTTCATTTGATAGTTTTATTTAAACTGATTTCACAAGTCTGAGTTGTCTTAAAAAGTCTGTTCTTTATAATAAAAACACAAAAATCACATTGATGTTTTTTAGACCATTGTGTGAAAAACTGATTCTCGTCCGTGATCACAGCTGTAAGTAAGTAAGCATGTTTTAATTACTTAATTATGAAAACTTGCAGCTTTGGCGCCCCCCAGTAGTAGCACTACACATCACTTTGGCAGACAGAGATGCACCCTGTTTCTGGTCTGTCAGGTGATTTTGGTTTAGCGCTCACATTTCTGTATTGCAGAATCATGTGATGCATTCTTGCCCAACAAGACCTTTATTTCACTCGTGACGACCATTGGATACGCTGAATACATTTTGCCAAAAGGGCCCTGAAATAACTCTTTGTATTAACAGAGTTGAGTCCATTCAGCACAATAAAATTGGAAAAGTCTAGATGAGCTGTGTCAGTAAGTTTTTTCATGCCATTCACATGGGAGGTTAGCTTGTTAGTCAGCTCGCGTGGCTCGCGTGCGTCCGCTCATAAAATGTGGAGGAATCAAAAAACTTTTTTGGTGTCTTCACCCAGTGAGCAACTTCCGTCACAGTGAATTGGGCGCCATACTGGACTACAGTGTCAAATTTTCCAAAGGCCTCATTCAGACCAAATTGGTGCATGAATTCCACCTGGTTAGCGACCAGTTTCCAGTTACCGGCTAGGAAGCAACAAGTGTTCCAGAGAGGATTTCTCAATTCCCAACAAGTTTGCAGAATGGTTTTTGTTTTTTTACAGTACATACTACTATCCCTAGATACTCAGATGAGATTGAGGGTGAAGTTGTGTGCTACACTTGAATCAGACTGTCTATTTTTAAGTCGTCATATTTCACAAAGCTCTCCCCAAGTGGAAGGTTTGGAAATCCTCTCTCTGATGCTTTCTGCTTACAATTTAAGTGCTTACAAATCTTCATTATGCTTATTGGGTTTAGCTCTCAAAAGGAAAGTTTAATGATCTACAACCTTTTTTTTTCATAGCAGTTGTTGTAGTGATGAGAACAAACAGTGACACAAACAGCCGTGCTTCACACATGGTGGCTCAGCAGAAACCGTTGCTTCACAGCAACACTGAGCTGGTTTGATTCCTGGCCTGTGTGGACTTTCCAGCTTAAAAATCCTGCTGGTCAAGTGGAATAAAGATGAGGATATGACTAATGCGTCGTATATCTGTATTAGCAATGGGCCGGCGCCCTTTCCGGGGTATTTCCTTGTTTTGCGATCAGTGAATGCTGGAAGAGGCTCCAGAAATCCTGCAGCCCAGAAAAGACTTAATGAGTTGAGAAAGACAATGATTGTTTTCCATTTAACGGAGAAACACTTCTAAAGGGAAAAACTCCCAGGCGAGTCTTCGTGTGGCTCTTTTGAGTGCATTTCCTGGCTCACATTATCCTTTAAGAAGACCATCGACTTCCAGATCGTCATCGTCCACTCCCTTTGTGACTGCAGCATCATGTGTGCCATGCTGCTCTGGATGCTGTGGCCACCTCTGTCATGGAAACTATTACTAATCCACGATTATCCTCTGAGTTTTCTTTCTGGGCTTAACCACTTGCTTCAGACATGCTCACTATTTATCTCTGCGGCACACCATGATCATCTTGATAAATAAGGCTTAATGCATTGTGAGCTGATTAAAACGACCCAATACAGTTAAGCTTCAAAGTGATGGCACAGAATCAGAGGTTGTTAGAGAGAGGCAGGTTTTATGTTGTCCTTGGGCATTAATTTGAAAAGTTTCAGAGCAGCTGCCAGACACTGTAAATGTTTCGCTCATGTAAGTAATAAGCCAAGTTTGTTATTTTGTATTTTGCAGAAGTGAAAGTGAGCAGACGGCTAATGCTGTTGGGCCCAACTGCAGATTTTATTAACCGCTTGTTTTTGTTCACATCACATTCACAAGTTTTCACACACGTGTGGGTTATCGAAACATTTTCTGGTTAATTTGCTTCCACATTATTTGTATGTACAATTTCCTCATTCCAATTTCATAGTTGTCTGATTTCATAGTTTGATCCATAGCTAATTAACAGATTTCACTGGTTGTAGAGATAATTCTTTCACTGCTATAAATATTCTGGCAGTTTTAAAGAAAAAGCCCTTTGATGAGCGTGTGGAGTTAGAGGGCAATGTAAGAATCTGTTAACAGGCCTTTAATCCTTTTGTCTGAGGCTGTTGGGCCTTCCAGTGGGGGCAGTTAATGACTTGCAGTTATGAATTGCCAAATAGAAAAGAAAGGCTTTAAACTGATATTAGAGTGTCTTTGATCTATCTTTTCCCACATGACTGCCTGAAGGCAAACTTGTCATCAAACAAAAATGATACGTGTTTTATCTGTTCTGCGGATTTCCCGCAACATTTGAAAGATCTTTAACACCACGTCTCTGAACGGGGGTCAGACTGTTCGAAATGACTTTACTGTGTGCATCAACCTCATAAATGTGCACATTTTACATTAATTGTATTGCTCTGTACGCCACAGGGCTGCCATGCCAGTGGTCTGATGGCCTAATGTTTCCGAAACCTCAATAATCCAGCCAGTTTCCGATTGGACCAAAGGCCCATTGTCCAACAACCAGTGATGAGAAAACAAACACCCAGTGCTCTGATGGCCTGTTCAAAAATACACACTCTGGTTTCACCAACTTGCATTGGTAACTTAACTGACATTACAAACTTACTAACTAAATGACCTACATATTTTCAACCCAAACTAAATCTTTTCCTAAACCTAACTAAGTAGTTTTGACCTAACCAAAATGTAGTTGTTTCACAGCGTTAGCCATGTTTACGATTGTTACATGACGATTAAAGCCACTGACTTATTATTAAGGGAAAAAATGCTCCAGGAAAAGTGTCATAGAAACAGGCATTCAGAGCATCAGGCTTTTGTTTTCAAGTTAACAGGCTGCTGGACAAATGGGCAGTCCCTGCCAGAGGAGTGCCTGTTTTACACACCATTCACAAAACAAGGCATGTGGAATGCACAAACTGATATGATGATGATGATATGAAAGAAAATCTGGCAAGTGGTCCCCAACCCGGGGGTCTGTCGAGTCCCAAGAGGTCGACAGATGAACCGAAGGGTTTGCAATAACCTGAGCAGAAAATAAGATTTTGCAACACAAAATCAAATCTTTGCTTGGTTTCTGTTAAATACTTTTCACTTTTTTGACATGAGTGCACGAACCTCAAAGACCTGCACAATGTAACAAGATATCTAAATTAGGCCTTGCATCTCATTAGGGAGTCAAAGTCAAGAAAGGTTGGTGTATAGTGCTCTCAACACAATTGCTGTTCAGGGTGGCACACACATTAAATAGAGCTCATGGCTTTGTTAGGATTTGATATTTGATATTTGACTTTATTACTAAGCAAATGCAGCTACGCAAACAAATTATTCAACTTATTCCAGTAAATTAATACAATTAGCTTAATTTCGTCTTATAAGCAAGCTTCTAATTGACATTGCCTGCTTACAATACAGTTAAAAATACATTTAGACACAGATTTGCTACAGTTTTCTTGGCAGTTAATACTGTGTGTCCTGTTCTCCTGGCAGAGGCCAAATGTAGCCAAACATAGTTATTATGTAATCTTGGTCAGTGCTCTGCTAAATGTAATCAATCACATTTCCACATAGTTTGACCACAGCCCTATCCTCCACAGACATATTAATCACTGTATGGGCCTCAGAAGAAAACTAAAGTCCTTGTTGTTGGAAGAACACAATAAACACACAGATTTTCTGCCCCGGGGTTTCCTTCATGTGCACCTCCTGTTGGTTACAAACCACAGACCAGTTCACAGAGACAGTGGATTACTCGGTATTGGAAAGTCTACTCTCACCAGCAGGTTGGCCACTCCCAGGCTCCAAACACAACTCAGTATTTGCATGCGTGATCCACCAGAGTGTGCTGAGGCTCAGGGTCAACCAGGCCGTCAGGAGGGAAGCGCTGCTGCTCAATGTCAGCAAAAGGTGACGTCTGACATTTTCATCCCAGCGTTTTTTTGAGGATATTATCCTTTTTACCCCAAATACGAGACAGTGTATGCTCTACTGAAAGAAGCAAGACATAAAAGTCCTGCAGTTGAAAATACTACAGAAGTAAGAGCAACAAAATCTATTTAAAGTTTAAAAAACAAAAGTTCTTGTTACACAGTTGTATTATATTATTATATATTTCATAGTATTAGATTATTACTGCTGATGCATTAAGGTCTGCAGGCTATTTCAATTTGAGTCAGTTACAGTCAGAGTTACAGCGCAGTGGAGTACAGGTACACAATGGCTGAATTATAAAAGAATAACATGTACCTCAAAATCATACTTAAGTATGGCACATGAGTGAATGCACTTTCTACCCCTGGATATAAGCTTAATGAAAACTCCCCATGAAAAAGCTTTAATTCAATCCTTTATTGAATGGAATTTGTTGTCCAAAAAAAACCTTTTTTTTTTTGCTCAGATCATGATGAGTAGGATGTATAATAATGATAAGTGAACAATTCTGTCAGTCAAAATTGGGAAAATCTACCCAACATTCTCGTCCGCACCACTGCAGTTAGCAACACAGCCTTCTTTTCTTTTCTAAATAAAGCAGTCGTACTGGGTTTGACACTCTATCAAGCCTTTGAGAGCAGTTAAGTCTACAAACACTGAGGCTGTCTTTAGTTGATGCAGAGCAGGCTGCCACTGAGTACAAACATGATAGGACTTGTTAGAGTGGATCAAACTGAGATCTGCCTGCTCTACAGATAGCATATTCAGCTCTGCATTTCTAACGATTTCCAGCTGTTCGTGCAGGAAAAAAAGCAAAGCAGTAGCTCTTCACACCTTGTTCGCTGCTGACTTGTAGAACATAATCTGCTGTCCGTTTAGGTGATGAAGTGGAACTCAGAAAGGAGTAGTTTAACGCGTTGCTGGAGCCTCAGGTCCTGTCGAAGGTACCATGAACAGTATAGTAAATGTGTCCCTAAGGCTTGTTGGCTGATCCGTTGGCTTGTCGTGCATCCAGAAAACTCCATGTTCTCTGGTTATGCCCCTAGCAACCCACACACGATCCAAACCCTCAACACTTGGACGGAGACTGCTCTCATTACTACTATTTTCCTTTAAGACTGTCAGAGATGGGCTGTCTGCTTCACTATTTCATGCTCTCCTTATCTGCTTCTCTTTCCACCCATGGTAATTGAGGGTGGCTGAAGGCCAGTAAAAGTCCGGAGTGAGGGGGGAGGTGGAGAGGAGGAAGAAGGACAGAAACAGAGGAGACAGAGAGACTTGCTGGAAAGGGCAGGCTTTCATTCAGCAGAGAAACATGTGCACTTCTCCTGAAATTCAGTTTGCGTAAACCCAGGGCTGGGAGCAGTATTGATCGCCGGCTCTCGATGAGAGGATTAACAGGAATTCACTCAAGGGATCAGATGCTTACTGGTAACTTTTTCTTCGTTTTTGTTCCATTTTTGTGAGGTAAAATTCTGTATTTCTGAATTTCATAAATTCAATTTCGGATGCAACTGTCTTTAATTAGTAGACAGCTCAATTTAGAACCGGCAGAGGCTGTTGATGATCCTTAAAGGGAACCTGCTGGGCTGATTTTAGTGTATCTCATTTATTTTCAGGTGTGGCATGTGTTATGATGTGGGAACACAGTTCAGATTAGTAATAACTTAGTACTATGTCAACGTTTATTCCAGTGTCCTCCAGCCTGTGCTGCTGCAGTTACATATTGAAGACATTAAGCTCAGTTATCAGTCCCTTGTTTGTGCTGCCGTTATGCAAAGAATGAATGGAATCATCCCTAGATTTTTCCTGGCCATTTTCACATCTCGTAAAAAAAAGGACATTTCTTTCATATTTCTTGAATCTGTGCAGCACACTGCCCAGTGCGGCACGGCATTGCATGTATTGTACTGAACAGAAGAACAGAAGTGAGAACTGTATGTACGAGAAGAAATAATAATCTTTGTGACCAGAAAAGTAAATACCTTTAACACATCTTGGACATGTTGGCTGAAAAGTGATGAGACACCATGCACGTTAGTGTTTTACAAGACATTACTTGACTGTTGGGATTAGTTGAACAGATTTCTAGGAAGTACAACTGATAGGGCTTTGCTTTCCCTTGTTGCTTGGAGAATTTGGCAGCTTTAAATCCCCATGGTCTTGGCAACTGTTCATGCTAAACAGCAGTTGTTGTTCCTGGAATGGAGCAACTTCCTTTTGCCAAATTTACAGCAGAAAACTTTAGGTCAGGTGGAGTTAAAGCCTGCGGTTGCATTACATAGACTACGGAGCACAGAACAAACAGAAAAATATCTTTTAATATAGTTTCGTCAATTTAAGAATTGTAATTGTATTTGAAGGGGGTTATAACTTGTTGAGCAGAAGATCTGTGGTCAGATACCGTGGTTAAAGTCTGTGTTATGACTCAGTGTCGCCCACCCTGAACAAGTGAAACATTATCTGCTGAAATGTGAGAAGAAATTTGTTCAGCAGCTTCCTCAACAGCAAATCCAGCTGGAACCAAAGTGCGATTGTGTCTTGACTCTCACATAAATTTTTATTGTGTTTGCAAAGTATTGCAACAAACAACGGTCCCAATTGAGAATTAACGTCATGTGGTACTTATCTGAAGCTAGGACATCTTCTTCAAAGTCTTTTTTGTTCATGTTTTACTTTATAATCACCATCACCAAAAACGTAGAGCTACAAAGAGTCCGAGCTGTCCCAATGAGAGCAGGGATTAATGGAGTGTGATACTGCGACAGGGGTGCACCTGTTATTCCTGCTACATTATGTGTGCATTCCAGCTCTACGCATCATAGCTTAGCACGTGTAATGTTGCGTTTTTTATTCCTGGATGAAGGTAGCTTCCCTTCATCATGACTACATGTGTTTGGTCACAGCCCACAGGCGGAATTTCACTGTCTGATGGTGTAAATGAATGCCATGTGGCTCGAGCAGAGGTGTAGAAATACTCAGTTTGGGGAAAGTCAGTCGGGGGGAAAGTCATCCTGGCTGGACCCTGCCAGTGAGGGGGTTTTCCAACAAACTCCTCCAGCTCTCTAGTGGGGAAAAATTCTGAAGAAAACGGCTTGCACAACTATGGCAGCTTAACGCCTCCTCAGACTGTGTAACTGAGTTTACATGGTGGAAAAAGGCAGTCATGTTAAAGAGTGTGACCCTTCATTGGCTGCACAGGAATAACAGCATTTGGGAGGCCAAGGGTTATGTCCCAGCCACTGTTTCGTTGACCTTCACGTGTCGCAATCAGAAAACTGCTAATAATAGGGTGCACGATCATTTCCTTCCTATCAAATTCCTTCCACAAGTCCTGTTTCTTATATTGAATGCAGCATATCTGGTCTTCATTTGCAACCTCTTCCTTTTAGGATATCAGCAGTTTCTTTCTTTCACATGTTGGAAACTACTGCATAAGTTAATTTGATAGAGCAGCCACAGAAACAACATAAATACTGTTTGCTCACACGCAACCCTCCAGCTGATTATCACCAAATGTAAACGTCTCTTTTCATTGTTTCACCTGGTTCTTAATATCTCATTTTCATCTCTAATTCCATGAGCATGAACATAACCATCACTGTCCCACTATAATGCTACATGTTGTTTGCAGCACATGCAGTGATACAAGTGTTCACCTGTTACTGAAATAAACATGCCATGCAACATGCCATTGTTTTGTATTTGACATTAATTCGATGTTAAAGGACAAACTCTGCATTTTGTCATGTGTTGCACTTGCCTTGATGTTGCTTCATTAAAATCTGATGGGATTTTAATGAGAACAGATTTCATAATTTGTTCAAATGACTAAAAAATGGTCCTCTTTAGTTAAACGCTCACGTCAGCACGCTAACATGCCTACAATGACAATGTTAACATGATGTTTAGCAGATATAATTTTTACTGTTCACCATCTTATTTTGGCATATTAGCATGCTAGCATTTGCAACAAACTCCTGAGCATTAGCACAAAGTAGGCAAATGTCATTAGTTTTGCAGGCATTTGGTCAGAAAACAAAGTATCATACTAACTGAAATTGTGAACTGATGAGGAATCCATCAGGATACATGGTCACCACGGGTTTATGTACCAAATTTCATGGCAATCTAACCAGTAGTTTCAGAATCCTTTCATGAAAACCCCAACCACTTTTGCCCCTAACTTTAATAAAGTTATTTTTATCACTTAATGAAAAAATATTCAAAAGTTGCTAATGTATTTTTGTTTTCTGACGTCGGTGTCAGAACTCTCTCATGGGATATTTTGGAGGATAATGACAAATGTTGTGCCATTTGGGTGTGAGAACTTGTTCTTAAATGCAAGATAGATACCTCAGGAGCTTCAGAACAAAACCACTTAATCTGGCAATCACATAACACTGAAGTTATTTTGGAGTGTAGCAGAGGCATGTCAGTAAGCACTAAGCCACACAGCCGGTGCAGGTGTAGGATTTGGAGCCTTAGGGCTGGGCACAACGAAATCATTACAGTTTGAGTCAAGTCAGGTGAAACAGTCAGATAAAGCATGGTTTTAGGGCAAAACATCAGAGCAAGGCTGTGTCAGCAGAGTAAATAAGAAGAGCCGGAGGGAAATGAAAAGTATGGAAGCACACCAAAAGAGATTAATCACATGTACAAATTGTTTTACTAACATCTTCCCAAAATGTTGGTTTCACTTATGTTCAGACTTGCCAATGTTTTGGAACATTTTAACAGGGTGTAAAATGATCTTAATCCAGGAATAACACACCTGGTGACACAACTACTCAATGGCTTTAGCAGCATGTGACAGTAACTGGTTAAAATTACTTCATCCGGGGATGGGAAGGAAGGTATTACAATTTGAGATGAGAGAGGAAAAGTGTAGGAGTGAAGCTTTTCTGGGCATGCATGTTGTATTCGGGCCAAGGGTGGGCAGAGATTGGCAAATGGCAACAGATTTGAGGAAACAGCTGATAATCCCACAGGAAATGGTGAGAACTGGTTTAAGGGGAGTTGTGGTCAGAGGTTCAGAGACTTGTTTATTCTGTAAAGCTGACAGTGCCATGTGAGGATGTGGTAGATGAGGCTTGAAAGGAAAATGCTTAGGTGTACAGAGGCAGTAGAGTCTGTGCAGCAGGACTGGAAAGATAGAGTGTGCAGCATGAAGATTGGATGCAGAGTTCAGAGTAATAACTAATGGAACGTGTAAGTGAATTAGGGATTTGTGGATAGTAGCGTCTGTAGCAGAGGGAGGTAGGGATTCATACACTGATCAACAACAACATTGTAACCACTGACAGAATCTTTGGGTACCGGCATTCATGTGGATGATACTTGACATGCACTACCCAAACACTACTGCAAACCAAATGCCCCGCCCTTATGGCACCATGGTTCCCTGGTGGCAGAGGCCCCCCAGCACGACAAAGCTCCCTGCCACATCAGCAAAACTGCTCAGGAATGGCCCAGGGAGCTTGACCATGAGCTCAAGCTGTCAGCCTGGCCTCCAAACTCCCAGAACCCAATCCGATCAAAAATTAGTGAGATGTCCCTGAACAAGTCCAATCCATAGTGGCCTGATCCTGGATCAGACAAGGCTCTGACCTGTCAAGGCATGGTCACGAGACCTCTGGGATCATCTTGTGGTGTCCTGCACTAGGGCATTGGTGGCAGATCCTTTGACTGGCCATCAGGGAGCACTGTAGCCATCAGGGGGTATACTTGGTCTGCGACTGTGTTTGAGTAGGGGGTTTTGTCAAGTGGCATCCACACTGAATGCCAGGAACCAAGGTTTACAGGCACAATGCTGCATTGTGACAGGACACTTATTGTTATTCACTTCACTTGTCAGTGTTTTTAACGTTCTTGCTGATATTCAACGGGATATCCGTCAAGGATTTTCAGTTTTTAGCCCCAGTGACATACAACTATGTGATATCCAGGGTATAGTGGCTAACAACCAGTGCTGTCACTTTAACAGGCCTCAACATGGCTAGTGCCTTGTGTGATTATTTTGCTCGGAGGTTTTATGTCACCTACATGTGGCTACCTACACTGGAAAGTATCCCCTGCAATAATTTGTTATTGTAAATGTATGTAGTCAATGTCTGTGCTTTTAGATTAATATAATTTGACTAAAATGTAAATGCTGCCAAAAAAATCTAATGATAATATTAATTAACATAGCAAACACCCTTTACAATAAGTTATGTGTGAACGTCAAGGTAGTTGAGTCGTGCTGTAAGATTATAACCTCAAAGCGTTTGGAGAGTATGAGCCAGAATAAATGGGAACTTAACATCTCGATTAATGGAAACTAAGCTAAATAATGAACAATGGTCTCTGGCATTACCGTCTGTCAAGGCAAGAATAACACAAGGACCACATGTCACAGATGCTTGCATTGTCCTTTTCTTTTTCCCTGCAATACAAAGCATGTTTTTCCCTTTCCCTGTAGGTGCACAATTGGAACTTGGTACTGCTGCATAATGGGTTACAAAGCGACATCCATGCATTGTGTCTTAAGATGCCTGTGCTTCATGCTTCTCCATTTGTTTAGTGCCGCTCAAGATGAAGACATAAGAAGTAAGAGTGCTTCTGTCTTCATTTTCTCACACTTTGTTATGCTTGTTGTCCATACATTAAAAAAACTGTCAAATGCATACAACTGGCAAAGGTGATTTTGATGTCTACAGTCTAAATTAATTTTACCTATTCCAACGTATGTGATGTGATCCATTTAACTAGTGCTTTTACACCACTGATGTTTACTTCCTGTCTGCCTCAGGTTGTAGGACCGCACCATGCGATTTGGTCTTTATTCTAGACGGCTCATGGAGTGTTGAAGATGTCAATTTTGAGATAGTGAAGCGATGGCTTGTCAACATAACAACAAGCTTCAACATTGGACAGAAGTTTACCCAGGTTGGAGTTGTCCAGTACAGCGATGACCCCTTTTTAGAGATACCTCTGGGGAAACACTCCTCCACCAAAGACCTCATCAAAGCAATGGAGAACATTGAGTACATGGGGGGAAACACGAACACAGGGACAGCCATTAAGTTTGCTACAGACAAACTGTTTGGCCTTTCTGAGCGTGGCCCCGCAGGCGTCTCCAGAATTGCTGTTGTCCTCACAGATGGGAAGTCTCAAGATGAGGTTTTGAAAGCAGCAGAGGCAGCAAGGAAAAAAGGAGTAATTCTGTTTGCAATTGGTGTTGGATCCGAGACAGAAGAGGCCGAGTTAAAGGACATTGCAAACAAGCCATTTTCAACTTATGTCTTCTCTGTTGAGGACTACAAAGCAATTTCAAGGATCATACAGGTCATACGACAAAAACTGTGTGAAGGTAAGCAATTGTTGATCTAAAGGTGTTGTTCTGAGGTGAAATATTACCCTCATTGCAGGATCACTGGTGTCCCTCATCTCATACGACTCCATTATTCTCCTGTGATTCTTTTTGCCATTATGTTTGTCTTTTTTTCTAGTTCATTGTGTTTGTCTATTGCAGAGACCGTTTGTCCGACAAGAATTCCTATTAATTCCCGTGATGAGAAGGGTTTCGATATTTTGATGCATCTCAATTTGGCCAAAAAAGCAAAGAAGACACAAGGCGCATTTTATGGCACTAAGGCCTATGAGGTGACATCTCGTGTCGACTTGAGTGACGCTACACGGTAATCATCTTGCTTTTCCCTCTTGATCATCATCCCTGTAATTACAAGTTGACTGATTTCTACATGTGGTCACGTAGGAACCTTTTTCCTGATGGACTGCCTCCCTCATATGTTTTTGTGGCTACACTGAGGTATAAAGGATCAGTGGCGATGGAAGAGTGGGACGTGTGGAGAATACAGACTCGTGATGGAAGACCACAGATGGCGGTGACTCTAAATGGACAGGACCGCACCGTCATGTTCACCACAACCAGTAAAGCACCAAGTGGAACTCAAACGGTTACATTTTCACAGCAGACAGCAAGGGTATGGTATCATTATCACCTATTTGACATAGTCCTAATAGGGTACAAAGAGAGCACTGCTACGCCCATGATGTCCTTTCTAGATCTTTACAGCCTTGGTCTGGGAAATTGGAAATTGTCCTTGGAAACTGTCTGAAAAAGAGCAGGTGAAATACTTGGCAGGTGACTAGATGGACAATCTGTCTATCAACATTGATCACAGGCTAACCTCAACTAATCAGATCAACAGTAGCTACCAGCAGAGCCTGTTGGTAAATCCAACTCTTGCTGAGGCCGTCAATAGCTTTGCAGGGTGATGTTCTACTCTCAAGTTCTTAAATAGCAGATGCTATAGCAGCATCTACATTGAAATCTTTAGAAGCCATGGTCGTTGGTTTCAAAACTAACAGCTGATTCTCTTGTTTGTCGTAACATCTGAATCTCACAAGTAGCTGCAAGTATTTCCTCATAGAACTCTGACTGGTCTGAGCGAATGTGGGTCGGCCATATTGCTTGAAGCCTGGCAAGACTGATTCTCAAAGTGATCACCTAATCTCACATATCCAGTAGAGCTCATCCACAGCAAAAGAAAATTAAGACCCATATTTGTATATATGTCGTTTAGGTAATAGTCACATTTATTGCTTTGGGAGTTATTGGAAATTGATGTATTCAGTCACTTAGGTATGAGAACATGTTGATGTGTAGGAGATCTGTCTTGTCTGAGACAACCCTGGTCGTGTCGCTATCTTTGCCTGGGCTTGAGGGTTTTAAACAGAAGGCTAGGGAGTTTCAAAGGTTTTGTAGGATGAGAGGGTCAAATAAGAGACACTGCTGAGTTGCCTAATGGGAAATGTACGATCCAGCATTTTTAGAGCTTGGCCTGCAATAAAGAGTAAGTTAGGATATCTCAGCCTCTACTGATCTGATTTTGAATCTGTCTCTTGTGAGTCTCCTAACCTTAATAAAGTGCAGTGCTTAAGTGATGGAGTACACCTTTACTAGTCTGATTAATGCATTTATACACTAGATTCTCAGTATGAATTCTTGTAGTACATTGTGTACATCTTGGTAGGGCAGCTACCCATTTTGAGGTGTAGAAGTCGCCTGCTATTAAGTTCTTCTTTTATTTTTTTCATGTAGTGCAACTCTTACAGAAACTATTTATGTCAATGTACCTCTAAGGTTCTTTCTTTCTTTCAACCACATAATACTTGTTATGTAACCAATAAACCCTAATCCTCACATTCTCACATCATACGGCGTGTATCAGCCTGTAGAGCTCCAGAAGTCTGTTTAACCTTTACAAAAGTAGAAGCCATTGCGCATGATAGTCATATTATGTCCTTGCCCTTGAATAAGTGAGATATAATTACACTCCTTTAGACAGGCTAAAGACTCTCTCTAATGCAGCGAAAGACTGCAGTGCATTTACATAAACTGTTGTTTCTCAAGGGAAACTAAAGACTACTTACAACTATATTTAAGACCATGAGGATCTTATCTGTCAGTGTATAGTCACATGGCTGCTTCACAACTGTGGCTTGTTTATATTATATTGTCCAGGTTATAACACATCAAACCGCCCTAATCAGTATTGAGTTGAACAACACATTCCAAATGATAGACTATCTTATTGGTTGTTTTTTAATGTCTATACAGCACACTGTATTGATGTACCATGGTACTAATGACTATTTCCTGTTATTCATCTTTGCTCAATTCAGCTGTTTGATGAGAAATGGCACCAGCTGCGGCTGCTGGTCACTGAAGAGGATGTGACTCTTTATGTTGATGACCTGGTACTGGAAACCCTGTCCCTGGAGCCCCCTGTTGGCATTTTCATCAATGGAAAAACCCAAGTTGGAAAATATGTCAGTAAGGAAACAACTGTGCCAGTAAGTTTATTAAGAACCGTATTTTAATAAAATGCATGTTGTTTGGTTCCCAGAGAAATTATCCAGCAGTGCGTCAACTGACTATAGAAAGAGGGAACGGTTGTATTTAATGAGGAGCTGAGCAAACTCAGTTCTGATATATGTTTTAAACTGGATCACACAGTACTGAACAGTTTATTGTGGCCTCCTGTGAGACATGCTTAACTCCTTGGATAATAAATCCTTGGCAAAAATGTGCTTTTTTTCTCCACACGGTCTTATTAATCTTTGTTTTATTTGTCTCAGTCGGCACATTTTGCACCAAAATTGTATTTGTTATAAATCATGATTGTGCTGTGCTGTAATTGACTCTGCAGAAAGCCATGTAGATTGCAGTTTCTTGGACATGGATGCAAATAATTCCCAGCAAACATAAAGCAACATTTTAATGTCATGATAATGACATGGCAAGGAAGAGTAACTGCTGCACAATGCATGCTTTTTATTCTTATGATGATCGCCCCTTTTATTATGAAACAATAGCACAAACTGACCTTTTAAAACACCTTAACACATGTAAGCAATTAAGCAGGTTTGGCATAGTTACATTTTTGGCCATAGTGATGGTCAATGAAATAAAATACATGCAAAATAAATTACAATCAAATAAGGCAGCCATTTCTAAACTAAAACCCTTCGCACAACTAGCTGCGTGTGATTATATCTACAAAGAAAAGCATGATTTAATCACTAACAGCATTATGTATCATAAGAAATACTATGAGAGGAAGAAACAATCCTTTGTTTGAAAAGAAAGAAACAATAGACAAAATGAATTCATGACATTTACATCTCTTATGCCAGCCAGTATGTTGCCACATCATTATAGCTGGGGAAATTAACATGAGCCACAGCTTGAAAGTAAATGTTATTGTGTGCACTGATCCATTGTTATAAAGATCATGTAGTCTGAAGCCATTTAACAAAGTGAGTGTGCTGATGTACTATCATTTCGGGACAAACACACTTATAATTGGAAACAGATTCTACACCAGAAACAACCGCAACGCAGTTTTTTGAATAACATAGAATGGGCACGAACCATGAGACCAGATCAAACATTCTTATCATGTTTAAAGCCACGTTGCCATTACTAAAATGTAAACCATATTGTTTAAGTCTGATTAATGTGCCCAATCGTGCAGCCGTACTTGTGTTTTCAGAAGGCTTGAAATAATAATGATAATGCAGCAACTCACATGTGAGGATCATACATCTGCTCACATAGTAGCTGAATTGAAACAATCTATGGGACAATCTGGAGCCATTTCACCACCAACATCAACAAAATACCATATTATGGAAGAATAGTGTAATGTAGCTGCAGAACACTTCCAAACATTGAGGGGGGTCTGGCAAAACATAGCTGCCCTTTCCTTTTATAGTTCTACAATTGCCATTTCAATTCATTGGTGACAAAGCACTGATAAAACAACTAAATGTTGCAAAATCACCCCCATGTTACAATTAGTTTGTTTTCATAGCTTGTTGTCTCCCAACAGCAGAGGTTGTGTTTCTACCAAAAGGGTTCTTATCCTCTTTTTCCCCCTTCATGTTTAGTTTGAAATACAGAAACTTCGCATTTACTGTGACCCTGAGCAGAACAACCGAGAGACTGCATGTGAAATACCTGGAATCGTAAGTATAAGAGTCGGCTTGGCGAGCAACAAAGATAAATCTCCTTCTCACCTACTTCGCACCTTGTCCAGCTACATCTGTTTCTCCTCTGAAACGCACTGTGCAATTTCATCATCAGTTAACTCCACAGCTCACACTGCATGGCATAAAATGATTCTAGCCTTCTTTTTTATCAGTACAGTCTATTGTAGTACTGTGCTGTGAAAGTGTAAACTCAGCATATTCAGTTTAAGTCACATCTGTTTATGCATAAAATCATTTGTTGGAGGAGGACCGATGGCTCAGATTCAAACATTCTGCGCTCAGTGTATTTTTTTCATCTTCTGCTGGCTCCAAATGTGTTTGTGAAGCGGTGGTTCATTGTTTTGCTGGCTTAGAATTTGCTACAACCAGAAGGATCGCGCCAAATTACTTTTCCTAATGTGGTGCTGTAAAATAAAAATACCAAGAGACAAGATGAGTAGCTTAATATTACACATGTTTGTCATTTACCACTGCTTCTTTCCTCTCTGTATACTTTGAAATGGCTTGGTCGCAATGTAATCTCAGTTGTTTGGCGGATCAGATGCCTTTCTGGGAAAAAATGTCACAATGTTTGATTACAAAATAGAAAGATACCCAGCTCAAAGTGTACGTTTGAAAAAGACCTGCTTATTCGATGTAAAACAAAGATTAACTAACTAAATAGTTTCTTCTGAAATAAGGTAAATGTTACCTGAAAACATTTCAGGTTTCAGTATTGGATTATGTGAAACTGACAAATATTACACCATTTTGGTTCCTCATTTTCTAAATGTCAGAGAATGGTGAAACATGTCCAAGGTGACATCTCCACTTGCTTGTCTAACTATATATATATATATATATATATATATATATATATATATATATATATATATATATATATATATACACACATATATATATATATATATATATATATATATATATATATATATATACATATATATATATATATATATACAGTATATACATACATACATATACATATATACACATATATATACACATTTGGATTGCATTCTGTGTACTTAGTAACTAGTTTATTTATTACTTTACCATTATTTATTACTTTTGTATTCCTTTCTCACTTTGTTTTACAATTGTTGCAAGACAATTTCCCTTGGGATAAATAAAGTCTTCTTGAATCTTGAATCTTGAATCTTGAATATATATACACATATATACATATATACATATGCTTGTCTAATATCTGTTTGAGCTTCTTTGTGTTCATTACAGTGTTCAAGCATTGCTGATTACATCGAACCAACTCAAGAACCTTGTGCTTGTCCTCCTGGACCTCCTGGACTTCCAGGAATAAAGGTCAGTTATTTAAAAGAAAGTTTTCTCTTGAAATTATCTTTTACTTTCACTCTTTGGTCTTTTTTGTATATACAGCACTTAATGCTGAAAACAAGCCTCCAAGCACACACTAGACTGTGAGATATCTGATAATAGAGTCTGTTCCTGGTTTGGCACAGAACTCAACGGTTCCTCTGTGTTCAGTCAGTTAAATATTTACTTTAAACATAGAAAAATTGCTTAATCTTTGGCAATTTTGGTTTATGTGTAAACTCAGGAATGACACAGAGACTAAATGGCCTCTGTTGTGAGATAATGCACAAGCTTCCCTTTTCTTATAGCTTAGCCTTGGGGAAATGTGTGTTGAATTCCCTGGTGATGTCTAAATGTGGCTCTCTGTGTTGGAAAACTATGTGAACCCTGACACATGAGGTTGCACTTTACCAATAGGTCAAATCCAACTACACTCATTACAGCCTGTAAACACGAATGTCCTTAATGGCACAAACACTGCTTTGTGGGTTTTAGCACACTTACCTCTTAAATACAGTCACCAGCTGAAAAGTTTCACAAAGTACGGATGCATCAACGGGCATCTATTCTCAGGTTAGGCTGATTGCCAAGTAAGTAAGTTATGGTGAGACTTGTTAGACCCTGTTGTACTGTACTGTTTTCATAAAGTAAACCAGACCTCTGACTAAGATAAACACTGGCTAGAATGGAAAATGACCAAAGTAGGGAATAAAACCTACGTCTCCCTCTTTATTGATCATAAGGCATCAACCAAATAATAGCTCCGGTCATAAAAGCATTTACACGAGGACCTCAGAGAGATATTACCTTAGCAACACAACTCTTTGTTAATAAAACCTACATGGGTTCAGGCATGTTTGTGTTTATAAGATCACCGCTATGCTTTTACTACAGTTACTAATAGATCCAAAATGCTGGGACCATTGCTGGCTTGCAGATGTTCCTTATAACCCCACAGAGGGCCCAAGAGCATCTTACATTAGATGAACCAGCTTGCTCAGCATGGTTTATGGATAATTAAATCAACACTCACCGCCTGAGAAAACACATTGTTACCAGAGATGTTTTAAATGGATTTATGTTGGGTGGTGCAATTGCTGAACACATACAAAAAACGTACACGTGATTGAGAGACTTCCTTCCATTTTCTTTAGGGGGAACAGGGAAATGCTGGCAAACCTGGTCAGCCTGGACCTACTGGTGCTGATGGTAAGCCTGTGAGTACTACATAGTTCAATATACAAACATACAGAACATAAAATGCCAAAATCACAGCAGCAGTCACAATAACCATCTGAGATAACGCAAAAAACCAATTGAGTTAATGTATCTATTAGGTCATGAACATGTCTGCTTGTTAATTTGATGTGGTCAAGACTGCTTCGGAATGTTAAACACAGTGGTAAATGTACTTATTTACTTATTTTTCCAATGGGTAAATAACAAACATCTCTGATTTTACCACTGGTGGCAGCACGGTGGTGATTTTCTGTGATGAAAAGCATCCAAAAGTGAACCACATGTTGTACAGCATGATCAAAAATGCAGAGAAAGAATCCACCCCGCAGCCTCAGACCACTTAGAGGACATGCGCATATTCAAATGTTTATCCACATGTGTGTATCTCCTGTCTTTTTGTTTTAACTTGAAGGGTATTCCTGGCAGTAGAGGAAGCCCAGGGCTGCCCGGTCCACCAGGAGTAGAGGTAAAGACAATTTCACCTAATATACTTGTACATTAAAGTCATCATCAGGGATTGAAATTTTAAACTGGTTTCTTTTGTAACCTTTGTTTACTTCTGTTAGGGTCCACGTGGGCCAGATGGGTACAAAGGCGAGCAAGGGAGGCCTGGTGTTTCGGTAGGAATGTCCAATAGCACATTTGCAGCTCCATCTGTTTTATTATTGTGCCGAAGCACTAATTTGTGATCATTACAAGCCATTTTTGTTGACTGTCTGTTCTTTCAGGGTGAGAGGGGTATGCCTGGATTACAAGGACTGCCTGGAAAACCAGGAGAGAAGGTGCTGATTAATTATTCAAACACGGTTACTTCATCTCTGCTTGATAATACGGTGTCAAGATGTTCAACACAGTAAAACTAAAATTTAACTTGCTGACTGACCAAAGCTGAGAGAAAGCTGCTTTCTGTAGGAAAACAAGTGGTCATTAAAAAGGACAAAGCACACTTTAAATCGTCAAGGTAAATCTTGTTTTTATGAGATCAAATGTAGGATTAACAGGAAATCCCTGCTAAACACATCAACTTGAGCCGTTTGAACATCGTTGCATCAATCACTCTGGAAACCACATGTTATGAATATAAAGCAAGATCCCCTGGGAGAGGAGAAAATACAACTTCTATACTGTGGGACAAGAGCTCTTTGCAGAGGGAGCATGAAGGTCACCAGAGAGCTTTTAAATCTGTTCATATTTCCTAACTTTTGTTCTGCAACTTAGAAGGCTCAAGTTGTTGTACTTTGCTATTTTTAGGGAGCCAGAGATGTGTCTTGTTGAATGTTTCACTTCCTGCCTTGTTTTTCTCTAACCTGAAAATAAGCAACCAAGTGAAAATGCAGGCAGAGTCAGTGACACAGCTTAAACATCACTGCCAGTAGTAAAACCTACCACTTTGCAGTTCAGCCATCCATTTCACTGTGCTTTCCTCATCCTGTACATCTCCACGCACGTGCAAGTCGCTGTT
This sequence comes from Acanthopagrus latus, assembly GCF_904848185.1. Classification (NCBI taxonomy): domain Eukaryota; kingdom Metazoa; phylum Chordata; class Actinopteri; order Spariformes; family Sparidae; genus Acanthopagrus; species Acanthopagrus latus. The sequence goes on along the minus strand of NC_051053.1, from coordinate 8,324,185 downwards.
GTTTGCTGCGATGGTGGATTGTACTTTGGCTCAACAAACGATATCAGTTTGTTCCTCCACAAAGCTCAAGGGAAGCATATCCCCAGTCAGTTACAGAGATGAGCAGGCTAATCTTATCTGCCTTACTGGCATCACAACACTGACCGATAACATTACTAGCAAATGAGATGATGAGATTGCCTGTTATCTCTTTGTGCTTAAAGCTAGGGTTGGTAATACTGTAGAAACCGGCAAGAGGAAGCTGCGTTTCGCAAATATCCAACCAAAACCTCCCACCTCCTCTCGTCAAGACTTGAGTTTTAGGTGGTTAGTTGGGATATGTGTGTTGATGACTAGTTCACTACATTCAACAAGCTCAGTTTTTTTTGGTCTCATAAATACATAAATTAACAACTCAGGTGAATGTTAGTCACAAGCAAAATAGAATGTACTTAGTCCAAAAAGGCTGTTAACACTCTTTGCCGTGGCTGTCCGCTTTCTTCTAACTGGATTTAGCTGCTGAACGACAGGCTCAGGGTTAGTCTACTGTGAGTGCAACACATTTCAGACATTGCCTCAAGTCTCATTCACATGTCAGAAAACACCTAACATTATCAGAATAATTGTCGACAACTAACATGGCTAGTGATCGTGCTCACTCTTGTTAAGACAGGATGTTAATATTGAGTCATTTTGGCTGCAATTTCTCTGCCATTTTGTGCAACTAGCTCGCTTAGCTTTAGCAATCTCTGTCGTGAGACGAAGAGAAATGTCTCAAGCCGAGCTCTATGGAAGATTTTGGTCATTCGGAATGAGTGCCAGGCAGAGTGTACACATGAGGTCAGGTATGTAGGTATATAGGCAGAAAGGCCAGCCATACATTTCTTTTGAACTCAATAGAACGCTTGGACAGGCAAAAATAGAAACCTGCAACATCTACAGGCACCAGATTTTTCTTTTTTCTTTCTTAGAGCATTCGATTTATTGACCCAGCTTTAATCATCTATTGGTTCATGATCAAACTAGTTAGCTTGATAACTGTCTCTCACGCTGTTCAGTCACAGACTAGAAAAAAACATACATGCAGTTGATGCTGTATGGAGTAACAGCTTTCAGGATGAATAACAATTTGGAAGACAGCAAAAGCATATGGACGAAGCACCTGTGAGATTAAATCTGTCAGCTGCCACAATGAGCCCTCAGAGCAAATTGAGACAACAATCGATAACAGTCCAGCAGTTGGTGCTCAGCGGGTTTTAGACCTGAACCTAAGTCACAGCAGCATTAAGCATGAGCCTGACAGTCCTGCAGCTTCATCCAGAACTTTCTCTTGGCTTTGATCGCTTTGAGGTTAATTTGAACAACATTTTGCATTGAGTGTTATTTTGAGGTACAGTGAGGTAATTCATCCTCTCTAGGTTGCATCACCTCTGTCATTACATCCCACTTAGTAATCGGCGTGCTGACAGGGAAGTTCTGCCAGTTGGCTGATGTGGAGAACAATGCAAGTTGTTAAAGTCATGTGTTTGAAAATTGTCACAGCTGTCTGCAGACACATGTGTGCACCTGGAGCGAATATTCCTGCGCCATATGTCCCATTATTCCAGCTTCACTAAGTATGTCCAGGATATATGAAAGTTTTTACTAGTTTGTTGATTAGTTTAACACAAAGACACAATGGGAAATTGCCCCACTGAAGATTAATTGTATCTTGTACAATTAATCTTATCTCATTTCCAGTTATAATCTAAACATGAAAGAACCATGACTTTTACTGGTCTATTAAAATCCCATAATAAGACATCTAATTAGTGGAAAGAGTTTGAGGCATCAGGAATGACGAGATGAGCGTCCAGACGGTGCACAACGTGTAATTTTCCATCTCTTCTTTGAATGCAAAACAAGCTGCCAAATGTTAAAGGTGGACAAGTAATGCTCTTGACTGTTGAGTCGCATTCCCATATTGTCAAAAGCCAACACCCTCTCTTGGTATTCAGTGAGCCACTAGACTGGTGGTGAGCCCAAAAGCATCATATTTGGTCATAAACCAACATAGTGGACATAATAAAACATTCACCTGATCATTGCTGATGCAAAGCCAGTCAATCATCAACGGAATCAAGCTGTTCCATAAGTAAAACATTCCCCTGTATATGTAAAAGTCAAGAGCTCAGATGCATTTGGCTCCTCCACAATTCAAACTCGAGTCATTCACCACACAACTTTAAATTATTCTTTGTAGGAACCAAGTAAAATTGATCTGAAGTCCAAGATCCATGCACCACAGAACAATGGCTGAAGATCTTGAGGTCTTCGACTAGCAGCAAGGCAAAGTTGGAGGGAATCCTAATCCCGTAGAGAATGAGATTTACTTTGGATATAAACACATTAACATCTACCTTTCCAAATTGTTTCCATATTGTAAGATCACCCATGGGTGTAGTCTCATTTTCCTGGCATAGGATCTAGAGAACAGAAACACTAGATGTCTGCTAAATTAAGTCAGAAGTACAAAATTCAAGGACACAAGAAGAAGAAAGACCGAAAATTAGCTATGTTTGTGTATTCACAGTCTGTGATACTGGTTCATGACCACAATCATCCATCACCTTTAGCGAAACGTTTTATTACTAATTACGTGTTCATTCACTGTCTGTGCCATTGATCCATACAGACCGACTTCAGGAGTGAGCAAAGCCTCTTACTGCAACTGTATACTGAAAGTGGGCTTTCCTGTATACCTCAAATGTGCTGGCACTGGTCACACTACCTATGTAAACAACTGCCCGTGTTTTCATGTGCGACATTGTCATTTGCAAAGACAAATTCAGCACAAAGGTTATCAGTTGTCTTCCAGGATTGTCGCTTTACTGCCACAGCACTTCCAGTCAGTGGCACTGTAAGCCTCTTAAATCCCTTTTGCTGTTTGTTTTGGACTGGAATTCTACTAGCAAACAGAGCTGTAGCAACCACAGCTGGATAAATTTTTTTATGAGATATGTTTTGATATTGGTGGAACATGGAAACATGATCCTGGCACCTGTTTGTTCACTGAATATTGACTTCAGCTAAATCTGAACTAAAGAAACTGACTACACTTTGTCTAAAATGTCTGCTGTTTCAAATGAAGCCACAGCAAAAATGCTGTCACTCACCAAAGTCTCTGAACCTACCAGTGATAAATATGTAATTTGGCCTCAGTCATTTGTTGCTTCATGACCTAATTTGCATATTGTTTTATGCAAAAGCAGAGAAATAAATGATGTAATGTCCCGCCTTGTTCCAAATTCTGTTTCTTATTCAGAAAATCTGATGAAACAGTGACGCATCATTCCCTCAATTTTGGGCAATATTCCACAGATGCGTAAGTAACATCTACTTCTAGGTCCAACAGTGCAATTCTAAAAGACAGAATGATGCAGTGAAACACGTCACCCGCTGAAGTTTCAGTCCAAATAGTTACGAAATGTATTGTCTACCCCCTGAACTAGATTACTGCTGACTAATACCAAACACTGGCTGCATATTTCTTACTGTGCAGACTTAACATTGGGTATATGAAGTGATCTTGTTCCACATTGTATGAGCTGAGGCTCCTGATCTGACTGACGAAGATGATCCTGTCAAACCGCTGTCTGAAAGTTCAGAAAAGCCAGTCAGACCGCAGACTTTAGGAACTTGTTTTAGATTGCATCCAATGATCATCCTTCAATCTTCTCATGTCAGGGCTCAACTGGATCCCAAGGAATCACAGGGTTACCGGGAAAAGCTGGTCAAGTGGTAAGGCAACCAAAAACAAGTTCAGTCATTGACCACGACAAAAGCAATGTACCCCGTTTAACTTGATGGTATGGTATTTCCAGGGTGAAAAAGGAAGTGCGGGACCTCCTGGGCCACCTGGTTATCCAGGCGAATCTGTATGTATCAAAACAATTCAGAATAAATCCCAGGGATATTGTGCCATTATATTCATGTGTAACATCCTTCCCTCTGATTTCAGGGCCAACCTGGGAGAGATGGAAAAGATGGATTTCCAGGGAGACCCGGTGAAAAGGTCTGTTTGTTTTGACAGCGCAGAGCAGTACATTACATATCTCATTCAGGATTAGGAGTAAAATAAAGGCATGAGGCTTGCTAAGGGTGCGCATTCTGAACAGGCTTTGCTGTTACCAGAAGTTGTGTTGTTGATGGAACCATGGAAATGGAGTCATACAGCGGGGGACACCCTTGTCTTTTTCCAAACCACATCTGACATATTTTGTTAACATCAATGGTATTTTTCATCCTTTAGATAGATGTCTGTTTAATAAGTCCAAGATGACATGTAAAAAGAGACAACGATGTGTATGTTGGCTCATCACTAGGAGTCTGGATGAAAATGAAACAGATTTATGTATTTGTTTCCCTGATGTATGCAGGGAGAAGCTGGGGCCAGTGGTATTCCTGGTGTCGATGGGAGGGAAGGCCATCCTGTGAGTGTAAATGTTTGGTTTTTGTTGTTTTGTTGGTCATTTGAGCCATTACTATTGTTTTACATCTTTTTGAGGATTTGATGCAAATCGTGCATGAATGAAATTTACAACATACTGTCATACTGATTCAAGATTTAAACTTTTCAGGAAAGCATGAAAGCACTTTATGCATGTGGTGCTTTCCATTATGGTTTACGATGTTCTTCTCAGACAAATTGTAGCTGACATGAAATAATACTGTAACTTACAGAGGACTCAGATTCTGTACAAGAGCTAACTTTATGGATCACGCAGTGTTGCATCAAAACGTTTGTTCGAGTTGTAAGACTGCAGTGTATTCGCATTCTGTCAGCAGTACAGAGAGAACCCCTGACAGCCAGTGAATAAGGGGTATTTCCCCTGTAGTTCATCCCAGGATAACCCTGTTATGTAACAAGCAGGCTCGGACTATAATCGAAGGCAGTGAAAGTAACCCGTCGAGGGAATGCTATGGTGCTCTGGCAAATCTGTTTTAGGAAGAAAGTGTTTCAACTGGGAAGCCACCCCACTGATCATGATTGTAAGTGTGGTCCAAAACTTTGTGACGGGTCTACACAAAGATGAGTCAGTTGCTCCACAAGGCTGTAAGCCATTTTCCCCCACCAGAACAATAGAGTTCACAATGTCTCCAAGGAGACAGGATTAGTACTGTACTTTCTCAAGTTAAAACAAGATGAAGTTAACACTTGAGTGTTACAGGAATTTCTTCATCTATAGGTTACGTGTGAGTGCCTGGGTGGCTCTATCTATATTTCTGTCTCTCTGCATGCCTGTGGTCTAATCTATTCACTATGCACATATGTTACTCAAACTTCAGTCTGAGGCAACCACTAGGCATCTGCAAGTATTTATCTCGGAAAGAAATAACTAAAACAAAAAACTAAAGAGGCTTTCCAGGGTAGTGTTAAACCACATACCATTTCAATGTTTTAAACCATTATTTATTAATTTGTATCGGCTTTCATTCTTTTTTTTTTTCAGTGGAAACTGAACAACAACTACTTTTTCTATTATTGCATTTATCAGCAAATAAAACATGCACAGTTCAAGTGCAGGTCATACGATTCATGCAAGGATCCTACAGTTTGGCGGAGCTTTCTTCACATAGCGTATTAAATGAAAGAAGGACATGAAATGAAAGATTCTTTTTTCAGAGTAATAATATTAGAAAAATTATTAATAATCATTTGGGCTCAAAAAGCCCCTAAAACATGTATCTCCATGTTTCCTACTTACAACCAGAAAAACCCTAACTGGGGAGTGTTACATGTTGTTAGACATTTCTGGGTGCAATATGTCAGTTCAATCAGTTGGTTTTATTGAGCAGTTGGCTACAGTGGTTACTGACATGATGAAGTAATTATTTCACTGTCAAAGGAAGTAAACTGGAACTTGTTTCCACTCTCAGTTCAGAAACACTGCATATGAAAACATGTGGTTTCAATATTTCTATTGAACATTGTAAACACCAAGCAGTATATAATGTCAATGCGTATTTGACACATTAGTCAGAACTGAACTGATAAACACACAGGACCATTACAAACAACTCCACGTCATGCTATTCTTTTTCTCTTTTGGCATTATCATACATGTTGATCTACAATAAAGTATAATCTGTTTCCTTTCTCCCAGGGTATTCCTGGATTGCCAGGAAGTGCAGGCATGGATGGACAAAAGGTGAGCTCCTGCCTATAGGTAACAAGCACAAACTAAATGGATCAATGGTCTTGTAACACTGTGTGATCATTCTGACATGATGCTCATTTAAGGGGGATGCTGGTTTGCCTGGACTCAGGGGCGTCAAAGGCTCGACTGGAGCACCTGTGAGTTAATTATTGTTGGACTACTTGTGGAAAGGTTCACTGCACGCCAAACAGTTCATATTGAATCTGAAGAGTTCCCAAACAGTTTCTTTCTCTTCCTGTAGGGTGAGATGGGTTTACCTGGTGCACCTGGTTTAAAAGGATCAATTGGACCCAAGGTAATCTTTTGTCCTTGTTACAAAATGTTCTTTGAGCTTCTTCATACAGCTGCAGTGCAAAGCTACAATGGAGCTAATAGAAGTAAAGACTGACTTTCATCTTACCAACAGACATCAAAAAGATTTAAGACAGTCTTTAAAATGGATGAACTGTGCTATAAATACAAAGCCAGTTTATCCCTCTCCACATCCCTGGGGCTGTGAGCACACCAGCTCAGACTGTGACCCAGTAAAGTCAATACTGCGTATCAATCCACACGAGCTGGCATTAGCAGCCGAAAAAGCAGAAGGGCGAGCCAAGTCATGATTTAAGTTGAGTCCAAGCACAGTGTTGTACAGTTATACAGCTGCTAACAAGTACGACAGATCACAATGCCTTGATCTTACATGATATCATGTAGACTCCCAAGCCCATTATTGTCCAGTTTATGTAAAACTTCACTGCACAGTGTCATCAGTTTGGATAAAGTAAAATCTTGTAAGCTTTCTAACCACAGAGGCTATTGGAATCAATAGAAAGCAGCTTGGGTCAGCTGCACGTCATGTTTTGTTTGGTCACTGTATTTCGAAAATACCCTTTACCCCAAGAAACGACGATCTTCTGGCCGCACAACGATACTAAATTAAGCGATGAGCGGGCCTTACTGCTTTCGTCAGTGGAATTTTACTGGAAATGTAAGCAGTCTTTGCTTTTCTGGTCTGGACGCTCTGTCTCCTAATCACTTTTCATTAGCTGATCTGTCTTTAACAAGCCAGTGTGTATTGGTAAATGGCACACAAGTGAAAAGCTAGTTTATGGACGGACAGGCAATACTTTGATTTCATGGCTGAACTTCAGACTGCAATTACTGAGTCCTGTTCAACTGGAAAAGAAAGCAGACGACTAGACACAATTAAATATTAAGCTGTAAGACCTCATGAAAATATGCTGTCCAGTCAGAGATACAGTATGATGTGGTTTGGATGTTGTTTTTTTTGTAACCTAAGATGTGTTTTATTTCTTAATCAAGGGTAATAAAGGCGAAGGTGGAAGTCCAGGTATACAAGGAAAACCAGGGCCTGCGGTATGTTTCCATTTGAATAATCTAATATGAATCCCTCTGGTGGACAAAGTGTTTTTTTTTTTAAATGATTGATTTTAAACTGAATATTATCAAAGGGGATTGCAGGAGAACCAGGAAGTGCAGGTCAGCCGGGGCACCCGGGCATGCCGGGCCTGAAGGGCAGCAAGGTATTTCTACAATAATCTTTCTCTACCAGTAAGGTAACAGTGACATCTCTCCTACTTTCATTTAGCATTTTCATTTAGCAACATGACTAACATCAAACCCCTTATTTTAGGCAAGAACTTTAGATGTTTTTTTGCAACACTTTGCTTACCCTGTGTTATTTTTGAACATTTATGCAAAAGATACTTAAACAAGTCAGATGTGGGGTGTTTTCAGTGTGATACAAACTACAAAGGATGCATTCTGGCACTACTTTTCGTAATATTGTTTCGAAATTGTTCTTGCGTCATTGAATATACAAAAATATCTTAATCCACATCTTTATTTTCTATCAGGGACAAAGAGGAACAACAGGAGACAAAGGAGAGATGGTAAGATTAGAGACGAAGTTCATCAATGCTTACTTACGCAAGCATACGATGATGTGATTGTTTTCACCTTTGTTAAACTGATCTGAACTATCAGCTCAATTTGAGAGATTTACAACACGACACCAGATGTCGATTAAAAAATAAGCGTAACTTATTAGCATCAGTTTTCTGATTCAGATACACTGGAGAAATCACTCCCATCTATTTGTTTGATTCAAAAAGAGAACACAGTGGCACAAATAGTTGCCATTTAAAGAGGTCATATTATTATTATAGTTTCAATTTCATAATTTTATTTGGGGGTCCTTGTAGAATAAGTTTACATATTTTAATTTTCAGAAAACACATTCATTTCTTTTGCTCCAGCATCCCATTACACACTGTGTCTGGAACACTCCGTTTTATCCCCTGAGTGAGAGATCTTTCCTCAATCTTCAGTCTTTGATGAGAGTTGCACATGCGCATTACTTAACAGGCAAGATGGCAAGCCAATCAGAGGCAGAGTAGGGTGGGTCATGCCGAGCAAGGTAGTGTGATCGAAAATAACACTGATACAGCTGGTAACCTTGGCTGTGTTACAGCCGTAAATATTTTGTAACATATACATAAATATATATATTTTAATAACGCCTATTACACAGGGATGCACATTAAGTGTGGAAGTAAAGCTCGACTCCAGATCAGGCGTTTCAGGCAGTGCAGGAGTTGTGTTTTTCTGTGCGAGACAGTAACTCCCTTTGGCATGGACTTTAGGCATTTTCACTTTGCAGACCTTTTACATGCACAAAGATGCTACATAACACTTTAAGGAACGTCAAAAACCCTAGAGCATATTGTGACCTCTTTAAACAGTTGTCTTTAAAGTGAAACTCTCGCCAAAAAGCAACCTAGGCTTGATTTGTGAATGGACATGAGTCAAACCTTGGTGTAAAAACATAATTACGACGGAAGAGGCACTTTTAAGATTTACCATAGTTTTGTTTTCGCTACTTTTAAAACACTAAGAAGGCTCGACACAACATGAAACTCGTAGTATCACCAGGGTCTTTACACATGAACACAAGTATTGAGAACATTGTTTGTGTACAAAGAGTTTACTAAAAAGAAGGTTTTTGAACTTCCTGTTAGGTCGCACTCGGGGATCAACACTTTTTGTCTGCCATGACGGCGGCGCGGCAAAGATACTTTCGTCGCAGTTTTGCTTTTACACCAATGTTATAGTCATATACATTCACAAATAAAGCCTAGGTTGCTTTTTGGCAAGAGTTTTAGTTTAACGCACCTTGATCATTGGTGAATTGTACTTTCCTCAATTAATTTAACATAAAAATACATATATATGTGTGTGTGTGTGTCCCTATCTAAAAATGAATCCAGTGGAAATAATGGTATCATATTGACTATGGGTCTGGAAAATAATCGTGTCAGTTGTATTTTGTCTTTTGGAATTATAACTGGGTGTTTGCTTCTCTGATGACTTCCAACAGAGTTTTCTCCATTACGCTGAACTGAATCAATTTCAAGTCATGAACACAAAGTCATCTTTGGAAAGCATGATCATCATAATTATGTAATCAAACCTAACGGGTGTTAATGTGCTGCATTTAGAACACATTAGCGCCCCTAAATACAGCTCCAAATGCATCCATAGTCATGTTTTGATTTACCTTTGATACCATAGGCTGCACACGCAGCATTGATTAATTGTATGCTTTCATGACATCAATTTAATTATTTTTCTCCCAGGGAATCAAAGGTGAAAAAGGAGAGCATGGTCGGCCAGGGGAACATGTGAGTGCCATTGATCAGCCTTGTTGTATAATGAAGACTATTGTATTGTTGTGCTAATTAAGCTAAACCTGGAATTTACAATATATCACCATTTAAGAATGGTCCATGTTTGTCACCGGTGCTTCCTTTTAAATGTGGATAGCACCACCATGTGGTCATTTATTAAAATTTTTGAATCATCACTCATAACTTCTGAACTCTGTGACTTAGCAACAAAAATTTTCTTGAAGCCCTTGGTGCAATACTTATGTAATTTATCTATATAGACGATTTTCATTTTGCTTCACATTTCATTGTTGATTTTTTTATTACTCCCTATCCAATTACTGTTTGGTATACACATACTTATATGACCCCTGTAAGGATGCTCACTGTAATATAACTTGTTAAGTTCTTGAATGCTTATTTGACATAAAATATCAAAATTTCTACACATTGCCTTTTAAGGATTGTGTAGCCTTGTTGGAAGTATGTTCTCTCTGAATATTTACTTGTATATTGACTGATCCTGATTTTCATCGACAGGGCTCCATTGGTCCAATGGGACTAAAAGGAGAGGTATGTTTAGCTAAAAAGCATTGATCACTGTATCTCTATTTAACCACTGTGTGTATTGCTAACTGGGATGTTTTTTTTGCCAGAAAGGGTCAACAGGGGACCAGGGACAGAGGGGTCAACAAGGTCAGATGGGAATGCCTGGACAGCCGGGTCAGTCAGGCCCACCTGGCCCCCGAGGGCTGACGGGGGACACGGGTTCACCTGGCCCACCTGGACCTGAAGGAAGATCTGTATGTGTGCAACACATTGTGCTGACAGCTTTAATGCTGATGATTGATGATTCACTATGATGTTATATCTGATATTGACTAACATGATGGAGCAGACGGTCACTGAAAATCCACATGATCCATCACTTTTTTATTCTAGGCAGCTATAATGTCGGACAATCACATTCGGCAAATCTGCAGAGAGGTTCTACAGTGTGAGTAACAGTAGAGACAGGCTGATGACGTGTTTCTGTGTATTTTCAAAACACATCTTAAGTCTTTTTCTTGTCAATCATCCTAGCGGAGCTGCCTTTATTAATGCTGGGCAACCAGCAGGGTGGCTGCACCAGATGTCAAACTCGGCCTGGATCTCCTGGTCCTCCAGGCCAAACTGGGCCCCAGGGACTCAGAGGTCTTCCTGGAATGAGCGGCCCGATGGGGCAGCCGGGCCATCCTGGTCGGCCAGGCCACCCTGGCATTAATGGGCTCAAAGGTAATACCAGCTTCAGAGACAACAGTATGTTCTTAAATCTGTTTTTCAGGATGCTCAAGAATGTCCACTTGTCTTTACAGGAGAGCCAGGTCTTGATGGTGAGAAGGGTAAACCTGGTCGAACCACCATTGGAGACCAAGGGCCTCCTGGGCCTCCAGGTAAATTTGACACCTGTGGTCATTATTCCATTTCAGAAAACAATGTGGAAGCTGATTGGCTGTGGCACGAAGATGTCTATTATTTAATGCCACCTGTTACTTCTGAGTACTGTTGCTTTGAGCTGTTCAGTAGTATTTTCATCTCCACAGGTCCAATGGGTCCTCCGGGGTACAGTAGGCCAGGTCCTCCAGGTAAGCCTGGATCCCCTGGTCTAAACGGAGCAGAGGGTAAACATGGTAATCCTGGCATCCCTGGTCAGCCTGGGGTGTGTGATCCATCCATGTGCTACGGTAGCATGATGAGGCGGGATCCTTACAGCAAAGGGCCAAACTATTGACGTAACGCAGTGTCACTACAGGCACCAGTCTGGAGCTGATGTGGAACAAACAGCCATTCTCAGGAAGATCTCATCTTTACAGTTTCTCTCTGTCGTGGAAACAAAACGGACCTCTGCTAGCACCCTTTATGCGATCTCAGAAAGTCAACAGAACTAGATCTCTTTACATTTTCTCCGTTGGTGTTTGGTATTATTATTTATGTGTCTCTGAACTTGCTTTGAGGTTCTAATAGTGTTAAGAGGAATAATAACTGGCTCAATAAAAGGCCTCTTATCTGAGCACCTAGAACTATTGCATATGTATGTCTGGATCTCCCTCTGGCCAGTATGGCTGGTACATTTTCCTGTGTTGCTTTGTTGCATCTCATTTTTCACTGCACATTGGTTGGGTGCTATATGTTCCGTTCAAAAGAATACATAAAGTTCCATGTTCAGTGAATTATTTCACCATAAAGTGTGTCTGAAATTGGCATGTTTAGCACAAGACTGTGAGTTTGATTTCCTGTAGCTGATTATGAGCTGCTGTAAGCCCGTGTTCCTTAAAGTCTTCAGTTTGTTAAGCCCTTAACCCTTTACGGCATCCCTTTGCAACAGCTACTATTGTGTATTACCTGAGATAAAGTATTTCCCCTCTTTTACAATACACATTCATTCTGATGAAAATGTTTCACCATCTAAGAACATGCTGACATTGTAAGTCGAGATTGTATGTCAATTATGTTCCAGAGGCTTACCTTTCATTACTGTAGCAGGTATTTTATTGTTATTTATAAGAGAGTCATAACTGTGTATTTCAGCAATGACATGTCGTAAACAGCTTTTGTAATGTTATTATGTTAGGGTTATTATGTGTTAAGGTGACGTTTTTATGAATCTTTCCTTTTTTTTTTTTTTTTTTTTACTAGAATTAAAATATCTTAAAGATTTGTGAACTCAGTTTTGTTCTGTGCTTCAGACCTTAAAGTTTGAGGTGATTTTCAGGCAGAGATGCTGGAAGTCAGTGACAGCTGGAGGTGCTGAGAGGGCAGTTTATATAATGATGCTGTAGTAAATGGTGTCTGCCTTTAATGGTTTTGTATTCATTCAAATGGCCAAGATAACCTCTATCTAATAGTTATTAGCAAAAATCTGAAAATGTTTTGCATTACAGCAGGCAGCAAACGTGAACGCGAACATGCTGTAGGTCAAAGCAGCCATAACAACTGCAGTCAACAACAGCAAGGGGGGGTGGGGTGAAATTACCCAGACTCTGTTACACAATTTATCCATTTTGTGAGTTGTCAAGTTAGGAGAAATTAAAGTAAATGATGCTTTTTCTTTTCTTGTGTAAAAAATATTGTGTCCGATACAGGCGTTTCATAGAGGAGAGGAGCATATATTTCACCGATCTGCAGTTTTTTCGCTGTTTGTCACAGAGACACCAGTCTGCTGTATAGTTCACACACTTGACTGATAAACCACAGAACTGTTAAGTTAACATTAGGCTGTGTGATCAAATAAAGTTTTTATATCATGTGGACGATCAATTAACTTTTTTTTTTTTTTTAAATATATATAATGCTTTGTTTTAGGGGGTCCTGCAGCCCTGCCATTCCATGATTTCAGGACTCCATCACATCATCAATCTCATCTGTTGTCCTGGAAAAATGTCTTTGGACTTTTTTTGGGGGGGGGGGGGGGGGGTGTGAGCTGTGAGCGAAGGAAAACGGATGAGGTGCGACGGCCGTGGAAAGAAAGGAAGAGATCATCACCTCCCGCATCCTCCTCTGACTCTGAGGACGCAGCATTAGGAAACTTGGATAGAGGCACAGCTGTAGGGAAGCGTCTGTGGGCGGTGTTGCGGTGTGTGCGTGCGTGCGTACGAGAGTGAGACTTCAGAAATAACGACTGATGTGTCGCCGCTTTGCACACTAGATGGCGCTATGTGGTAACATCCCGAAATGTGAAGGAGCGACATTATCTTAGCAGGAGCTTCCCTTTTTTTTTTTTTTTTTTTATTTCCAGTTTGGACAGGAGCCACCCATCACATGGAAACCTCTCACTGTTTATGTTTTTAGTCACCCCAGCATACTAACCTCAACACATTGTTTACTTAAAGCTCCTCTGAGAATGGGGATTTTTGTATTAAGCCTCTTTGCTTTAAATTCACTATATAATGTATATGCACCCAAAGTGAGCTTTTGTAATTAAGACATGTCAAATCATTGTAGAGGATTCATTTTTTTCCCCCCTAAATTGGAATTATTTACTGTAGTAAGGTCTTAAGTGCAGCGCACTTGTTTGCCAACATTTAATAAAGTATGTTTTTTTTTTTTTTTTTGTTTTTTTTTTTGCATCCAAGGGGGATCATGTTCAACCTTGAGAGAATTAAAACAGGATCCCTGTTGTTGGTGCTCAATGCAGCTGGAGCCCTCTCCCATAAACACCCCGGACTTCAATAACTTGAGGTGATTAAAAGGCTCTGTCATTATTCTTTCACTCGTTAAGACCGGCCCTCTCGGATTTCAAGTGTCTCCTTTTACACTCCCGAGCCGCCACATTCATCATGGGACCGGCCTGAGGTTTTACTGCAGCAGCTAAAGGTGGATGCAAAAGCACGCACACACACACACACACACACACACACACACACACACACACACACACACACACACACACACACACACACACACACACAAAAGGTTGAGTGTGGGATGGACTCGGAGGGCAACTAGCCCCACTCTCAAGGGGGAGAGGAGGAAAAAAGAAAAAAGAAAAAGAAAAAGAAAAATGAGAGCATGAGTCGAGAGCTGCTCTCTGTTCATTTTTGACACAGTTGAACACGTTTCATCCACTCCTGGAAACTCCGGGTGATCCCTGGACGTTATGGGCGTACCTACGTGGTCCCGCATCACAGAGGAGTAAGGTGAGGGGACGGGGTCACATCTCCATAAATACTTGGTGCGCGCGGAGACTTTGGATGTACCCTGGAGGAGTAAATACTGCCGGAGGAGCATCGCGCACGGGACAGGAGCGGCGACTTTCCTGCAAGCTGATTCCTCATCTGTAGGAGAGGGGCTGAGCGGCGTACAACGGCAAAACGCGTGAAAAAAACAAACACCTTGCGGTGCCTCTTGTTTGATATGGGAAGTCTATGATTCCATATCGGCAGAGGTATACATTTTCTTCCCCACAGAGTGCGATGTAGCTCACCTCCACGGCCCGGAGAGAACTACTTGTCAAGATGACAGCGCTTACACCTTTGAGCCGCGCTGTGCTCGGACTCGCCTGGAGCTGCCTGAGTTTTCTGTCCTGCGCTCATTGCGGGTTAAGTGACAACCATGTGCACTCCAGTTTTATTTACAGGAGGTTGCGCAATCACGAGCGCAGGGAGATCCAGAGAGAGATCCTCTCCATCCTGGGCTTGCCCCACCGGCCGAGGCCCTTCTCTCCCGGGAAGCAGGCGTCCTCCGCGCCGCTCTTCATGCTCGACCTGTACAACGCCATGGCCGTGGAGGAGGAGGAGGAGGTGGCGAGGGTGCAGCAGCAGCAGCAGCAGCAGCAGCAGCAGCAGGGCGCGGGCAAGAGCTTCGGTGCCAAGGCTCAAGGGCACTCCAGGAAAGGGTACTACAGCCCCCAGCATGCCGGGTACTCGCGTGTGGCGCAGCCTTACCGCGCGGCCCCTCTGTTAGGCCACAGCCCCGCGCTCACCTCAGCGCACGACACCAACTTTCTCAACGACGCCGACATGGTCATGAGTTTTGTCAATTTAGGTAAGTGTCGTTGCGGCGGGCTCATTTATCACCAAGGCTTCCTTGAGTCAAAATGATGTTACTAATCGAAATGAGACCGCAGGGAGAGCCCGGGTTCGATCATTATTCTCCAGCGCGCAAATCTACGTCTCACAGTGTATTTGAAAAAGCCGTGTTTGTCTCCAACCACTTTGAAGTAAATCAATGAACTACTTTTATTTGGATCGGCTGTATCAGTTTGCTCGATGAAAATATTTCGCACTTTAAATTTCAATTTTCATGCAGTTCATGCAGACAAAGAAGTATTAAATATACTGCAGCTCGTAGCCTCCATCCGTGTGGTGCGAGAATCAGGCCTGTTCTGATCCATTCATATGTTTCTTGGCCCCCTTGACGTGCAATGCAATTAATCACAATTGTCAAGATGACTTGACATATGATGATTTTGTCAAATTAATCTGAGCTATGTTGAGCTATAAAAAGGATCTGATCTTATCTGAGTGAGGATTAACAGTTGCTGACTTCCTCTCTCACCCAGGCAGCTGTATTTTTCTTTTCATTTCTACATGTAAATGTGTCAATGTGTTCAGCTGTTCTGGCCTTGCGTGAAATATTTGCATCTAACAGAATTAGGCCCAACATTTTGACCCTCTCAATTTGTGCTGCTTTCCATTAAAAGGCAGCTGATCGGTATAATGGCTGTGTTTGTTCAGTAGCCACGACCCTTAACCCAGCAGTTCAGAGAGACTTATCAGATGACTGTCTGACCTTGAGAAAATTGGTCTGAATTATTTCCTGTTGTTAAAAGGGTTGTGATATTGACTGATGCCTGTGTATCTGGAGGCTCTGTCACCGGGAGAAAGCAGAAACTCCATTCTTGATATTTGGTGTCATTTGCAGAATTTCTGTTTCTTTTATGACGATTAAAATATTAAACCACATGGAAAGGATCTCAGAAATGAAACATGGTGCAGCTTTTCGCAGGGTCCCGAATGAATGATGATTAAAAACAACCAGAAGTGAACTTAGGATAAAGTTGGTATTGCAGTGTTAAGGATTTAATTTTCTTAAATATACAGCAAAAAACATGTAAAAGTGAATTTGTGCAGAGTTGCCTTGAAGTATAATCCCTCACCTTGGCCTGAGCCCATCTGTTTCCACTTACCACTATAGCAGGGCATGTACACTGTCAGCCTTGAAAGCTCCGCTCGCGTTCTGGGGACTGTCAGTGAAGTGTTCAATGGGGCTCTGTCTTTATTACAGTACAGTCAAATATAGCTACTGACCTCAACTGTTTTCAGAAATGTCTCTGTGGCATTTTCGTGCAGTTTAGTATGTTTACTGTAACCTTTCAGCTTTCAGAGTGTGAATAAGATGTCAGCTGCTGAAAAACCATGTAGTCAAGCAACAGTCAAAGTAACTCATTCCGATATTAACAAAACATTGTTGGGGTAGGACATGCACGCGACTCACCTTCGGAGTAAAGCCACTGCTATTTAATCTGTAGCCATTTGAAAGTTAAATGCGGTGCGCTCTCGTTGGCACTTCTGCTTCAGATTACTGCCCGTGGCTAATATAATGGAACACTCTCAGTGGGTAAAAGTCAGAGCTGACCTCTGACCTGTTTGTGCTAAGTAACCGCAGTCCTTCTCTGCTGATAAAATATTATTCAAACGTACTGCATGTTATCACTGCGTATGTCAGAAAGTCCACTGACCTCAGCCACATGCCTCTCTTTCTGGGGTGTGAGACAGTCACTTTTAAGTAGCGTCAAAGCCCGCCCTTAATGTTGACACACTAAAGCTCTTTGATGCTGTTATTAGAGTCGTTCCACTTATTTTATCTAAAAAACCTTGATGCAACACTCTGAAAATCGTGCTGCGCATATTTTTTATTTATTTACGTGCTGGAAAAAATCTGAAATAATCTTACAGGGTTTGAGTTTTTAAACATTTTTAAAAAAAATCAAGGTCAAACTAAAGACATGTTCAGTTACTCATTATATTAGAAATATTTAGTTTAACAGGTTAAAGGTCATTAAAGTCTCTTAACTCATTGTATGAAACCTACAGGAGGTCAGTATGAGGTCAGAAATGAGGTCAGGGTAGACGCTGACATGACGTTGAAGAATCCTGTCTGGTCTTTTCTCTCACTTGAGGAGCAGACGAAAGTGTCTTTAATTGAAATCAGCCTGTTTTTCTTAACTGACAGCCCATTCATCATGGCTGGAGAATGCAGTTAGGCACACAGTAGAGGGCCTGTCTGGGAACCGCTACCTGTATTCAGTTGACTGATTTAATGAACTGGAAAGTGCTTTTGTTGGTAGTCAAAATGTTTGGATTGGACCTGGAATGTAAAAGAAGATGTGATAAATTACTCTTTTTCTGTGCGTTAATGCCGGCATATTTCCTCCTTTGAGCAGCACACACAGCGACGCAGGAGTTGAGGTCGTATTTTTTGATCAACTTTGCTGCCAGTAAAAATGAAATTCATCACAAAATATTTTCTTTCCCAGTCGAGAAAGATAAAGATTTTTCTCATCAGCGACGACACTACAAGGAGTTCCGTTTTGATCTGACTCAGATCCCGGACGGAGAGGCGGTGACTGCTGCAGAGTTTCGGATCTACAAGGACCGCAGTCATTCCCGCTACGACAATATCACTCTGAAGGTTTCCATATATCAAGTCATCAAGGAATATCAAAACAAGTAAGTATCTAGACAACCAGAAACTAAACATTGAAGGCAGTGCCGGATTATAACTACCGTATTTAAGTACAAATTCGAGGTACTTCTTTTCACTCAACTACATTTATCTGACTGTCTTGCTTTTGAAACTTAGATTTTACATACAGAACAATGACATCTTGCTAAAAGTGATGCATTGTTATAGATTAAACTACCACTAATATATAAAATAGTTCAAATCAGCTCAACCAGGCTGCTTTCTAAATTAGTCATTTAATTCAGTAACACTTAGATAGGGCCAATTTGCCTTTTCAAACATTATGTACATTTTGCTGCTCATAATTCCACTTATGGAATAAGTGCGTTTTATTAAGTATTTTTGTTATTACTTCTGCTTAAGTAAAACCTCTCAATAGTTCTTGCACCATTGATTGATCAAGGCTGACAGAAAATCAGTCTGCCCTAATATAACCTGCCAGTCCTGGAGGAATCAAAAATCTAAAAAATCATGATAGCATTCAGTAGAGTGCATTTTTTCACCAAGGCCCACAGTGCCCTTAATTCAATCAAGCCGCAAATCATGTGTCACATAAAACATTTAAATCCAAAGATCCAAATTTTGATTTGGATCTGCATCAAACTACTCACTTATACTGTAGACACCACACACATCAGATTGTTTTGTATCAAGATCCATGCCTTATTCCCTGAGAAATTATATTAAAGAAAGTGAAAAAATATGTGAGAAAAGTTTCTTGGATGCATCCCTTTTTTTCAGATCTGCACCCAAGATTAATGGAGTCTATTCTAGCCTGAGACCTAGCTTCTATCCAAGTTTCATGGAAATACGTTCAGTATTTTTTTTTATAATCCTGCTGACAAACCGACCAACAAACAAATGGACACATGCAAAAACATTACCTCATTGAAAATGAAATAGAATACGGGCTAAGGAGCTGCCTCAAACCAGTTGTCAGTTATTTGAAATGCTGTGAAACACAAAGCAGACACAACTGCTAATGGATGAAACAAGATAAAAATAGCTGTTACTCCACTAAAATAAAGGTTAAAACTAGACAAATGTGTTGCATTTTTATCCCATTCAGTTATCTTATTTCATAGTTCAAACAATCCGGCAGCTATTGTCTTGCACGGTTGAAACTTTCCACTCACACAGAACGCCTTTCTATCTCCAACTCTGTTCTCCTTCATTCGCACCATGTCTGCCTTACAAATATAGTTCTCGGATAAAGAGAACTCCATTAGCAAGTTGGCCACTTACGGAGCTTGGAAGCTCCATCAGTTATCACTCGTCTTGTGTTGCCTGCCAAGCTGGCCGTGTCCCAGATGAAACCATGAGGGCCTATGTTTTCAGGAGGGGGGTGAGGGGGCTCCCTCGGGTGCTCCCGTGGTCACTGTTATGCCCACCACCTGCCTGTCTTAACAATATTCCGGAAGTTTAAACCATGACATAGCTGAATACACAAGGGTGTACTTAAAAGTGGGCCCACATTTGCTTGCCAAAAATGTGTGTGGGTGATTGAAGGGGAGATATGGCCCTCCTGGGCTTTGAAAAGGTCCAAGTCAATGGACTCTGCCATCTTAAAGGGGAAGACTGCGCAGTTTTAGTTTTCACACATGTCTTTACGGGGGAAAAGTGTGTTTTAGTCAGCGTTCACAAAGAAGAACAATTCTTTCCCTGATGTGAGAAATCTGTGAAAATCTTGGTTTGGAAAGCAGTACACACTGATTCATGTCTTCTTTCAACATATCGGACGGAAAGTTAATACTGTGCACAAATATCGGTCACTTCACATACCAATGTTTTGAGTCGGTTAGTTCCACAAAAGAAGATTAAGTATGGTAAAGTTTATTGGAAAATGAAAACTGCTTTGTTGTGGTGTCTTAGAGGCGTTAAGATAGTCACATATGTCTTAGTAGCAACCTCCTTATAGGGACTTTTGTTCCCCTCTCCCCCTTCACCTTGTGTCAGTTAAAAAAATCC
Source organism: Acanthopagrus latus (assembly GCF_904848185.1). Lineage (NCBI taxonomy): Eukaryota > Metazoa > Chordata > Actinopteri > Spariformes > Sparidae > Acanthopagrus > Acanthopagrus latus. The sequence continues at coordinate 8,304,141 of NC_051053.1, read as the reverse complement.
CTTTTTTGGAGTTAAGTAAATACTACAGTCAATGTTAGGTAAGTAAACCATTCACTTAACTTACTACTAACATGAGAATGAGACTGAACTCAAAAGCTGATGTTAAAGGTCCCTGCAGTTACGTTTACCATTTTAACATATTGTGCTCATGGTTGAGGACAAATCCAGAGCCATGTTTGTTTGCGAGCAGTTTTCTCTTTTACAGCCTTTGTTGGCACTCTGCAGCATTTTTTATGCCACTAACTGTCGATCTGGGAAACCATTGTCCTTGTGCACATGAGCGGAAGAAGATACTAACACAACGAGGACCTCTTAAAAACATATTGCTTCATATTTCTGTGGTACTGGTCAAAAACTCCACAGGGTCCCTTTAAAGTCAGACACCCACACACCAACCTGACCTCCATTCACTCCACTACATCAACGTCACGCCATGTCCTGCAGTGGTACTGAACTTTGCTACTGAACATAAATTCCTAATGGGGTATAGTTGCACATGAACATCATTTTCAGGGGGCAGAACAGTCCAGAAAGAGTAGTCATGTCTATTGCTGGTATCCACTCACTTTAGCTCGCTCTCTGTGGAACAGTACATCCAGTAATCACAGATGAAGGGGCGGGATAAACATTTTCCTCTTGGATATGACTGTGGGAATAGTTAATACTCACCAGCCCAAACTAAATTATCACAGGATGTAAGTGTAATATTGTGCATTTCAAGGTCAGCAGTATGTCACTCATAAGGATTAACCGCATGTGAAATTCCACATGAGGCTGAGTTTTATTACACCTGTAATAAACACATGAATAATTCCTGAACTATTGGGGCCACATGGAAAATCTTGGTTCCCTCCAACCAGCAATGTAACCACAAAAAACTGAACAGGCGCTGCCTTATCCGATCTGCCACTTGAAAGGAATCCAATGCAAATTGCGAAGCACCGCTTTTTCAACTTTGGGGTTGATTGATGCCTTATGTCAGACTCATGTTAAAAATACACAAGGGCCGAAATACATGATTCATAACTCCTGAAGTGTTTGGCCAATCAAATAGCTGAAATCTTGGCACATGTTTAAGTGACAGCTTCTTCAACAAAAGCAGTGCCGCTTTCTTTTTTATCTCCAGCTCAAAGTTGACATACAGAAATGACAAAATGACCAGCTTTCAATACTGAAGGCCTTTTTATAGAAGGTTTTGTTTTTAAAAGGATAAAGAGATGAAGAAACTAATAAAAGCCACTCAGAGTTTGGCTTCTGCAACAGAGTTTGGGCTAAAGCATCCATTTGTGATCAGTCAGTGATACCTTGTTTATCTGTTCCTGTCTAACCGGTTAAGACCTCTTGGATTCAGTTTGAATTCCCTCAACGGAGCATATGGTTTCTTTTTTGTGTCCTATTAGAGCTATGCAGCATTAAGATGCACAGTCAGTTTTTATTTGTTCTAGGGCTTAACGCACTTTAGCGCTGAGGTTTTGTAATTTGTTTATAATGCAGCAGTAAAGTGACCACATTCATTTCACCATCTGGTTGACCGAGTCGTAATCTTAAAAACCACAGAGTCTGAAAATCCAAATAACTTTCACTGGATGGAGATATAATAATCACTGTAGCAGTTGCCGTTCTCTTCTCTCTACAGGCTGTTTGAGCAGGCATTTTAACTGCGGTTTATTGATTGGTTCATATCGTTTTCTTACCTTTAGAGACGCAGAGACGTTCTTGCTTGACTCCAAAAAGGTCCAGGCGTCCGATGGGGGCTGGCTAGTGTTTGACATCACAGCCACCAGTAACCACTGGGTGATGAACCCACAGCAGAACTTGGGCCTGCAGCTCTGTGTGGAGACTGTTGATGGTCAGTGAAGTTTTACAGTTTTCATTCCCAGACACTTAAAACTAGAAAAAGTCAGGAGGTTAATTTTTCTGTGACATTCCATAAAGTCTGCCTTTGAGAAACATCTAATATTTTCATTGACCTCACACTAATGGGACTTGTGTATTTGATCGTCCATGTATTGTTATTATTTACAACCAATAAATCCTCAAAAAAGATTCAAGGCTTGACCTTCGTAAACGTGCTTGACTCCACTTTTAAAGCAGTCGTAAAATGTCAAAATATCCCATTTTTCTTAAACTGTATTTCGAGACTTTTATTTACCTCCCGTTTTTGAAAGGACGAAGTATCAACATAAAGTCTGCTGGAATCATTGGGAGGAATGGGCCTCAGTCCAAACAGCCGTTCCTGGTTGCTTTCTTCAAGGCCAGCGGGGTGTTGCTTCGCTCTGTCAGAGCTGCTGGGGGGAAGAAGAAGAACCACAATCGCAATAAATCAACCAGTCAACAAGAATCATCTAGGGCACCGAAACCCGGAGGTAAGTGCAATTTTATGACACAGTTGAGATGTGATGATGGTTCTTTTAATCATTTATGTTTTCCCGTACATATCAGATCTCTAAATTAGACAGAAACCATCCGGCCATCGTTCCATCATATTGTCCATTTATTTTTCAGGATAACCAGCTTAATTTCCTGCAGCAAGGCACGTCCACAATCACTAGACAGACTGTTTATTAATAATTGAATTAAATACATTTGCTGAGCACCTCTCTCAGTGTGCCCCAGAGATTAAAACCCTCTGATAATACAACCTTATTCCTTCTTCTCCTTTGGTGCCAACCTGGGGCTAGCTGGTCAGCATGCTAAATTCAAAAGATATCTCTGCAACAAATGCATAGTGTAAACTGTTTTCTTCCCATTCTTTGGATAATTTTAATAAAAAAAAAAAAATCTTATATATAAATCACCTTTAAATTTAAATTATATTAAAGTGAAGTAAAAGTATGGAGAGAGACTGAGATAGATTATGGATAGTGGCACAGCCCTATAATTACATTAACGTCTCATCAATCATGAATTATTTTAAGGAATCATTAATGGCCCAATAAAAGTTTGGGGATTATTGCAACCCTCATGGATAATTTGCCTGTTGTGTAAATACATGACACACCTCACACACTGATGTGGGAAAGAAAACAACTGTAACCCCAAATTGAAACATCCATTGTTTTGTAATAACTTAAGATTTACGGGAAATATTTCCAATTTATTGGTGATTAACATGGCTCTGGGATGTATTCATGTACTCTCAAAAGTCTGTGTTTGTGGACTGCTTATGTGTTTGTCAGGTGCATTTGTTCTAAAGCTTTTCAACAGTAATCAAACAAAAAGATATAAACAACCATTAGTGTCTGTTATGTTTAATAAACTTGAATTTTTATTTTTTCAGATCACAACACAAGCGAACAGAAGCAAGCCTGCAAGAAGCATGAACTTTATGTAAGCTTTCGAGACCTGGGCTGGCAGGTAAGACAAAACTACCTCTGATATAACAAAACATTTATGTGTAACATTAAGTGACAATAACACAAAGAACAGTGCATTTTTATCAAGACTGTAAGGTGAAACTACAAAAGCTCAACATGTGTCATAAATAATAGAAGCTCTTTGTTTGTTAAGGATTGGATCATTGCGCCTGAGGGCTACGCTGCTTTCTACTGCGACGGCGAATGCTCTTTTCCACTCAACGCACACATGAACGCAACAAATCACGCCATCGTCCAAACCCTGGTAAGTATCCTTTAGAGTGCGCTGCATATGTGTACTGCATTAAAATGGCGTTATAAGCTACCATAATGTTCTTGGCAGGTATAACTCATTTGAAGCTCACTGCTGCTGCACCTCTTTTAAACCTACTTTGTGCTCTCATTTATAGGTCCATTTAATGTTTCCTGACAATGTGCCAAAGCCATGCTGCGCCCCGACCAAGCTCAACGCAATATCAGTGCTCTACTTCGACGACAGCTCGAACGTCATCCTCAAGAAATATAGAAATATGGTAGTTAGGTCTTGTGGCTGCCATTAGTGGCCAGGGGGGTGGGGGGGTGGCGGGGGGGTAACTTTTAATTTATACTATCTGGGACAGGAATCGCTGGAAAACACATCTGCAGCAGGTGTGATGTGATGTACAGTATTATGTATATAAAGTTTTATTATCTAATTTATTTTATTTTCTTTTTTTTTAAATAGCACTGAATATTTTAATATTTGAATGATTAGGACAAATTGTTGATTTTTACTTTGCAACATTTATCATTTAACTTTTGTGTCCGTTGGCATATACTCTCTTAGTTACCGTTTGTATGATAACTTTTATGAGATAACTATTCACTGGAGACATCATGATACATAAGATCGCTTCCCCTCCTGCTTGTTTTATCCTCCTTCACGGTACACTTGTGCTATAAATGCTCTCTGAGATTGCAGTACGTGATTTGTTTTCCTCTATGTTAATTTTGTACGTTTTTTTTTTTTTTTTTCTGTGTGATGGACCAATAAATGACTGATACAAAGAGAATAATGTTACAAATGCAGCAACACAAGTTATTTTAACAAAGGAGAACTCAAGGTGATGCTGTTAACTTTAATATCACAACACGAACAGGCTTTTTTGAAAATCCAATTGGCTCGCTGGGAGGAAAACGTAGTGAGTGTTCTCTAATCTAAACCAAACTGCCCAAAGCTATTTTCAAGCTGTCACCGTCTTTCAGCACTGATACTGTTTCACCTTTTACACGCCAGCTTTTTTTTTTTTTTTTTTTTTTTTATAAGAGAGTGTGTCCTCAGAAGGGGATTATGTCAGTCTGGAATGAACACTGTTTTCTCATTCCTCTGCGGACTGCAAATGTCACTCCTCCGCACTAATTCTAGCAAGTGTTTCGGGAAAGTATATCTTCATGTAGAGTGTTGTGTATTTTAATAAATGTACCACTTGAGAAACTCTTATCGTTTGCCTTTACTTCATCCATTTATCACCCACTATGCATTTCATCGGCAAGCTTTTTTCCCCTCCTCCTCCTCCTCCTCCTCCTCCTCCAGCTGCAAGTCCTCCAGTCTTTTTCGAATTCAAGTTGCCCTTTTGTATTTCTGTTTGGGCTTCTGCGGATGTTTTACACACTGTTGCTGGACTACCGTCTCAGATTTATAAATGTTTGACAAGTATGATATAAACTAGGGGTCCACCCACGGAGCCTGTTGACATGCTCTTGGGGAGTGGTAATGCTAGTGGTACAGCGCTCGCAGAAATTCAGTGCTGTGACCTCCAAAGACAGCCAGGAAGGGTGATTATCATGAGGCTGCCAGTGGAGTAAGGTATATCATTTTGTAAGCAATCCCTTCCTGATTGTGGGGAAAGAAAGCATCCAGCATCGGATTTACATGATGTGTATGGCACATCTCTGCTTGCTTGCTTGCATTCTTTGCACTCATGTTTTAGAAGTTGTCATCAGTTTTTTTAACCCCCGTCCCAGAGCGGTCTTCTAAAACAATTTTACAGTAAATGTAAAGCCAAAATCAAAATGTGTCTATGCTTTATTTTAATCTGTAGTTGTATCAGCATTCAAAGTATTTTTACATCCAAACTGCTCAGTTTGAATACTTAAGTAAATGTCTTTACTGTAAACTTGCTGTCTTGTCACATTTTCAGCTGTTCACTGACATTTAATATTTAATTTGCCCTCGAGAAGAAACTCTCACCCCGCTGTGTGTTTGGCTGTTAGCTCTATTAGCTCGGAAGCTCACCAAAACACACCGCAGAACTCTGCTGCCCATCATCTTCTGAAAACTAACGTCTAGCGCTCCTCCTGCCACATTAAACACATATGCGTTGTTCACAATGTGGTACAATCATGGAACAATAGGGAGTGCCCCCTGTCAACACTGAATTTACCATGACATACATTACCTTTTGGATTTTAATGTAATATTTTTCTTAGGTTTCCCACTGAGTAGCTAGCAAGTGATAGTAACTATAGTAACAGATGAGAGGAGTCACTCTGTAGTAGTTAGCGCTCAGTTCAGTTTGTCATTTGCTAACTGATAGACATATTCTTACACACAAAAATCTCTCTTATCCTAGAGGCCTCTGAGGGAAGATCTCTTTTTAAAGCAAACACATTTTCTATGACCCCCGAAGAGACATTAGTCTTGAACCCTGGTCGTCATCTGCTCTGAGCTGAGTTTCACCCCTGGAAACAAAGTGGAGGCCATAAACTAACTTCAGCAAGTGTTTGTATTTATTCTTATTTCCTCCTCATTCGGGTTAAGCAGAATTTCTAGAAAAATGCGAGAGAACGTGCCATTTCCAGAGAAGTGCTCTGGTTACGCAGGTATTTTTAATGGTCTTGGAAATCTAGGGATTAGGTTAAGGATTAATATTTATTTACACAACTGTGTTGACCTTCACTGAACACAGGATATGTACTGTTGCACTTTTTCTCCCCCTACCCTCCGACTTTTATAACATTTTTTTTTCTCTCTGACATGGCAGAACATTGAGTGACTGTATTTCACTTAATTAAAAGCAGTGGCTGGTCTGTCCAGATGTTATGTGGGCTCCATCTAAAAGGAGTGTTGACATTCAGTGAATAGAAGAGGCCACCTGCTAACTTAACTCTTGGCTTGAGGGGTGATTTGCATTCCTGCGGCCTGTTGCCTGGCATGATTACTCCTAGCACTTCACAATCCCATCTACTGTTTAATATCGTGGATTCTTTCCAATTCAGCTACATTTCTTCCTTTTCTGTAAGCTGCTATGAATGAGCTCCTATTTAAGTTCTCCCAAAACTACGCAGCCCCTCTCGACAGCAACCTCCCGACCACATGAAAGGAGACGCTAACAATTGCCATACTCAGGGCAGATTAATATAGTGGCCCCTTCTCCTCCGAGACCCCCGTGGTCAAAAACAGGCTGCAGTGAGTCAGAGGTGCCTTGACATTCATCAGATCAGCACTTCCACCGGCCACTTCTGAAACATGCTGCAAAAAGGTCACAACCCACTGCAGTTTACTTTTCATGAAGGGTTTCTTGTGAATTATTCATGCATCATGCTCTTCAGGTTTATAGCATATGTCACAACATACTGTTGGCTTTACATAAACATTGTTAAATAATGTCAGGATGTGTTTGCAGTTGCTGATATTACGTTTTTTTTTTTTCTACCACAAACATGTTTATTCTCTTAACCTGATTGAGAAAACAGATGTGTCCATGTGGGCGGCTGTTAAGATCATATCCTTTTGTTCAGCAAATGTGATAAATTTAGTGAGGAGGGATCATCTTGAAGCTTTTAGCATGCGGGGACTGGCTGCCCGTCAAGAGTGGCAAATGCCTGGTGATTCAGGTCATTTAAAAAAAAAAAAAAAAAATCTAATCCAAACCATCACAAGCAGGAAACACGTTGACAAATGCTCCAAAACAAAAACAAAAAGCAGGCGTAACGAGCCACTGATCTGGTCGGACCACCGACAGAGGTGTTCGTGCTGGAGTCCACGCAGAGATGTCCTAAAAGATTAAATCAAAGAAAATGTAATATTTTGCAGACTGTCCTGCCTCAGTCTTCCACATTAACAGGCTCTTAACTTCCAAGATTCAAAGTAACTCAAGATAATTAGCAACAGTTCTTAATTATGTGAAGCATGCAACCAAATTGGTTTGGAAACATTTAAAGTTCAAGGTATCTTTTTCATCTTATTTTGAGTGCCAACCAAGAATTTAAAAAAAAACAAAACATCCATATTTTCCACATATGTGTAGCTGATGGCACATAAACCTCTTTGAAACCTCGTTATGGCTTCCCAGCCTTGTAGAACACGCCCCTTTATTTATTTATGGTGTATTTAAATTATTTTAAGTTGTTTTTCATTTTGTAAACAAGTCCTCTGAATGAGAACATTCGTTTTCTAGGTGAAAATGAAATGTGGTCACAGTCTGTGAAAGAAAAAGTTGGATTTTACACAAACATCCATAAACTGTGAAACTAAACATTTGTTCACAGTCTTCATGGAGTTTAACATGCCAGGTGTAGTTTAAAAAAAAAAAAAAAAAACCTAAAGTAAAATGTTGCATTAATTTGCCCTATTATTGCTCAGTCAACTCTAATGAAAACTTCGTAGATGATTGACATGATGCTTGTTTTGATCACATTTTGGCCTGTCCAATACGACTACAAAACATAATAGTTATTGTTCATTTGGTTTAGTAATTCCATGTTTCACTGACTTGCCCTCTGTTAACGAGAGGTCTCTTTCTTTCTGTGGCTCAGAGTTTATTTTCAGAGTGTCACCTTGCAGTCCATCCACAAGGCAAGTGAAATTGTATCTAATAAAAATGTTGTGCAGTTTACCTAATTCATCTCCCCACATATGGTTCTCCTTATTTGCGTTCTGTGGGTGGGCTACGACTTCCATACAGCTCAATCAGTCCCTCTAGAAAAGGGGGACCATATGGGTCACATTTTTACATGTTGTTTGGTATGACAAGGCTGCAGCAGGACCGGCGAGGAATGTGTCCCGGCAGAGGGCAACGCAGAAAACACTGGCGTGTTTGCTTGTTATTCACATATGCACATTAGCTTCCCCAGCCTGAGAAGAAAGAGGGCTTCTGGGCTCTCGGAGCTACAACAGACTGTTTGTGAACTCCACTGTCACTTCTCATTACCATTAGAGATGGCACCTGTGCATTACACTCTTTATATATTTTGAAATGTTGAGCATTCTTAACATGTGCACTAAAATGTGAGGATCAGCTGAAATTCATTATTCAGTAATGTTGCAGTGCTTCTCTGAGATGATTCAGCTTAGAAACTAAAAGCATACATTTAAACCCTTTGTTTACATTGTGTATAATCAAAACATTTACGCGCAGTTGTTTTTAAAATTCTTGTTAGGCTTTCCATCTCCATTCTTCATTGCATGCCGCCTATATTAAACACATTTTCCATGACAATTGTGTTTTTGTTTCCGCAGAAATAAAAGCGTCTGACGTGATATGCTAACAGTCTGCTGTCTTCTTTGTGCGGGTTAGTTATTTCCTCCTGTCACCCATCTACTGTACAATTTATGTCAAAGAACACGTACAATTTAAAAAAAAAAAAAAAGTATTAAAGGAAAAACACAAACCAAAGCAGATGCGCAGGCTATTAACCTTTCTCAGGCCAGGGAAGTCTATGTCTTGTATTAATGGTGCTGATTTACTGTATCGCAGAGCCTTCAAACCAATGTTTTAATACCCTGCCAAAAGAAGGTACATTAGAAGACTCTGTGCATATCTGGGCACAATTATGAAGTAAGGGAAGGAATAAAGAACAAAAGCAGCGGTTGACTCTATAAAGGTAAACTCTCCTTATTAAAACCTTCTGGTCTGATGTTTTTGAAAATGAAAACACTCCAAAAAGCCTTTTGTCCAAATCTTTCAATTTAAATCACTGACTCTGAGTAAATCATCATCCCTTCAGCAGCCAAGACTATTTAAAGTCTAGTAGTGTTTACACTGTAGATTGGAGGTTGTACTCAGCAGAACTGCAGCTGCCACTGTGTCGTAGTGACTTTTCTCCGGCTGATTAAAGAAAAACAATATCACATACTGTATTTCACTACATCAGGACTATGTCCAAAAAATGCAACCTCAGATTGTTTTCTTGTACTTAAATTGGATGGATGTCTCACAACAGTGGATCCTGAGCTGTTCAGAATTCAGAGTTATATTTTTAACCCTATATCAGTGTCACCACTTAAAGGTTATCTTTCAGGCAATTTCTGCGTGTTGGGAGAAAGGACTAGGTGGATGACACAACAGACTAGACTCATCACAACAGACAACAGACTCATCAGTCTAGTATTGTCTGTGGCTACGTCGAACCTTAGTATATCTTGGTACCAACTAAAAGGAGTTTGTAGAGAGAAATATCAGATTTTTACCAAAACGACACCCTTACATCGAGTTTATTTGTATGGCTGCTTGTGTTTAGACAGTACTGAACATTACACAACTTTGGTCAGTGGCACTCAGCCCTACACCAAGTGTATGACTTCCCCAGGTTTACGTTTATCTGTCCTGTCATCTTCTCACACCACTGTAAAAATAATGAACAAAACATGCTACTGTCGGAATTTAGACAGCAAATAGAGATGTCAGCAGCCACCACTTAGCCCGGCATTCAGGCTGTCGTAAATTTTGCTGTGAAATCCAATTTCTCTCCCGCCAGCGATATGGATACACTGAAGGAAATCTCCATTCTTTATGAGCCAGTCGAAGCCGTAATCCAGCCATGAAGTCCTCCAAGGTATAATATAAAATTCTGACCAATAAATATCTGGCTGCTTAGGAACGGCCGCCTGGATGTAATCTGTGACAAAGTGGTGTTAACAAGTGCCTTTGTGAAGAAATAAAAAGGTTTATACTGGTTTTATTGCAGCCAAATGATATTTGCCTTTTTTTCTTTTTTTTTTTTTATCACACTTCTCATTACAAGTTCACTATTCGGGACAGGCGGGTACACCAGTCCAACTGTGTGTGCAGAGACAGAAAAAAAATTGCTCAACAGTCACAATCGTGTGTGGACACAAACTGAACACACAGGTCAGTGGCTTTTGTGACTAAAAGCCACAGGGCGCTCTGCAGTGTGATTACTGTGTGGATAATCTGTAACACACATGCTGTCTCTAAGGGGAGCTGTGGAAAGTTGGCTCGGGGCGGCCTGCCTTCCTGAAGAAACTGTAAGGTAGGCTGCTGCTATTTTTATAAAGGCTTTACATTTTATTTCAAGAAAAGCGCTTGTGGTCATTTTTCTTTTTTTTTTTCTCTCTTGGTCCGTAGCTGAATATAATGGATATGAGATGAAGTGGTGGTTTATCATATGTATTCTGTCTTTGCTCCTTTTGTGCAGCATGATTCAGTTTCAATTATACACCATCAAGTGGTCTGCTGCTGTAAGAATAGGTGCAATTATTCTAACTATACATCGAACGAACCCTTCCATCTTCTTCAAGTATGGAGGACTATGTCATGATTGTTGCTTTCAGGGTGGTGATGAGTGTGCTATTGCGCTTCGCACCACGACTCTCTTGTTTTTACAGTTCAGTCAAATCCATGATGTTGAAATTGAAGACGGATGGAGGATGAAAATTGATTTAATCTGGTTCCTGTTTTCTTTCTTCCACTTTGTTTTCAGTGTATATCTGAGAGCTTAAAACCCCTTTCATGCCATGCCGAAACCTGTACTCTATAAAGTGCTGTTTTTCACATCTGTTTCTTTCTTAGTGCAAAAGAAGAGAATGGCCCCTTTCTTTTATGCAACTTTTTTCCAGCCCAATAAACATGCTCTGACGTTTGCACAATTATTTAATATTTTGGGGGGCATTCATCACATGCTTGGGCTCCAAAATCGCATGTGTAAAAATATACTGTTCTCAGGAGACATCTTACAAACTAAGGCAAAGACATCCTTTTTCCTGTCAGGGAATATCTGTTTGGCTAATCTATACAAAAGTAAAAAAGGCAATTGTTCTATTACATAGTTTCCTGGTCGGCAAAATCTTTAAGGTGGAGTTTTATTTGTTACCAGCCTGATAATTAAACTGCTTGTTTGACTTCATTTCACTTCATACCTCAGTGATTTATTGGTCAGTGTTGTTGCTGGTAAGACACAAAAATCCATTTGACTTGATTGAAAAAATGTTTAACTCGTGACACAGAGTTCTGAAAAAACCTCTTCCTCTGAAATTAAATCACAGCTGCTAAAGGGCGACTACTTTGGAGTTATTACAATTAATTGATTGATACATCAGTCGTTAATTATTTAATTAATTGATGACTAATCATTTTGATAATTTATTGAAATCTACAGACCAAACAACAAATTAATTAATCAGGAAACAATGGAAACTTATTATAAATCATTTTGTGAGACCCAATTAATAAGTAATTTGTGTTAAGCTATGTGTTCTACAGAAGGGGGTTATTACCATTGTTTCACTGATCTGTGTTGGCTTGAAACCACAGCAAACCGTAAATATTTCTCTTAATATCTGACAAAAAAGCTCCTTTTATTCTCATAAAGGTATCAGATGGATATATTAGATAGATAGATAGATTATATACACCTATCTTTTATAAAAGATACTCTCTCTCTCTACTTGCACACCAACTCCCTCTTTAAATGTTCAACTCACCTGCATTACATTGATTCTTAAAAGCAGTAAAGCCCCCGAAGGCCAGTTCCTTAGAATGACCTTCTGCAGCTGGTATTCGTCAAGATAAACCTTCGCTGCCGAGTTTCCTTGAAAGAAGAAATGTTAAAAGGCCAGTTAAAGTTAATCGACTTATGCAGTTATCACTGATTGAAAAGAAACATTGAGAAAGAAGCTTTTCCTTGAAATGTTAAATTCCTTCTGGGAACAGACAGGAAATAGGAATGACAAATGACACTAATGCTTTATCATCTCATCCTCACTCTCACCCTTACGCTACATTGAAAAAAGGCCCAATAATATATCTGTTTATAAGCTTCCAAATGTAAGAGATGTATGTAACAACGTGTGTGCTAGAGTAGACCTATTATAGAAATCAAATGCACTTATTCTGACCCCTGCAGAGCAGCGCTTTCATTACTTCCAGGCTCTGATGCCTTTAAAAAGCAACGATTTACACACATCTGAAAGGAACTGAAAGCATGACACAAACCACCAACACCATGAAATGATCTCAAACAAACAAATGCTTGTTTTCGGGGGAAATACAACAGTTGAATAAAAAGCATTCAGCTAGGGCTTAAAAATGATGACCAGCACTGTTCTCGTGTAATTCAAAACGCTGAATAAAATTTGCTGAAAGCTGCTAATTAGATTGGAAAATTCAATACTGTTAAATTTGACCATTAATGCCGCTGCACTTGAGTCCTAAGAGGACCATTAATTAGTGATCAGAGGCAATGCTTCATTTTGGGGGGCAGCAACTGATCGATATCAACCTTGAAGTCTGTTAAAAAAAAAAGGAAATTTCCAGGGGGGGGGGGGGTCGTACAAGTTGCCCTCGCCCCCTGGGAGAGAGGCAAGAGGTCTCTCATCACAGAGCAGTTTAGCATGGTGAGATGGTTGTATGCTGGGACTTCATTAAGCCCCCCTCTATTGTTAACATCTGGGTTCAGAAGAATGGCTCTTTCTCTGGTAAATGTTGCCCTGGCTTCACAAGGGATTTCATTACACCACGCATTTGACATTGGCAGCACTGTTACTTCTGGCAATGGAAACCCCTCAACTGTTCAGGTCACAGGAGTTCCAATGAAGCGGCGTGATTCCCCCCCCCAAAGCTGTTCGATTCTCGCAGGAGCAGGAGAGTCAAGTGTGTATCTGATCCTGTCGTTCAATCAATATAAAGCGTTAGATGGGGATTGGGGGGGGGTCAGAAAGTGAACTCTCAGTATTTAATCAGTTTATGCCTCATTTTCACTTGCACAAACTCGTCTTTCCCTAATTCTCCCTGCACCTGCAATCCCCCTTTCTTTGCATGATTATATATCATGACTTTCCTCACATTGCTTCCACCAGAGATCCCCAGTTTGAAGTGCTACACTAATTTCCCATGTCGCCCCATTTGCTACTTTGCTTCACACTATTCCCCCCCCCCACCATCTCCCTCTCTGTCATCCCCTCCCATGGCAGGGATGTGGCTGCCATGGCAACTGCTGAATCATCCTCCACCTTCCGCAGCCGTCCTGTGATGCCAGCTCTCCGGCGCAGCATCGTCCCGGGGCCTTTGCGTTTAGCGTATCGATCCTCAGTCCCGCAGGAGCCTGAGCAGGTTCTGGGTCACTGATCGCAGATCGGGCTGACCGGCAGCCGCTCGGATGGGTAACGTACCCACTACGGTGAAGCACTGCCTGAGCTACGAGCAACTCATCCAGGACTACCCGTGGCTGAGACGCTGGCTGCTGCTGGAGGAGAAGGTGGGCGTCGTTTCTTCTTCTTCTTGTTTCTAATCCGCTTGCACATGCTCCGCCACATGACTCCCCCATGACAGAGCCACCGATGACAACGCTGATGCTGCATGCTGCTTATGTAACAGTCCTCCGCAGCTGAAGCGCTGCTCTGCTTTCACATGAGACTGCATCTTTGAGGATGCATGGAACCTGTTTCTGAATAGCTTGAAGTATGCAGTAACGTTACCACAAAATGGAACTAACGTTAGTAAAGTGCGAATACTTATTACATTAGCAACAATGGCTAGCAGCTAGCTAGTTTAGAGGCTAAATGCAGTTTATTGGTTAGTGTTCGTTCTTCAGCTGCTCAACTGTTACTTTAAGCTAGCTCAGCACAAACAGCTAGCGAAGAAATTGTTATGTCTGGCAACCTAAAGGCACCGGTACTTCTCTCAGGAGTCGGTGGAGATCAAAAAAGAGACAACATGGCTGTGAAAGCTGGACCTACGTTTGCCAGGTAAACTGGTAAAAACGACGCTCCATGTCAGCTAATTATGAAAGGAGCTAATTTTATTGTGTGCTAATAGTTGCCAGGTCCGCTTTTTATAAGCGACTTTGGGCTTGATTCTCTGTAAAGTCGTTTATAAGTAAATACATATGTTTCAGATATTTTAAAAAGATATTTAAGAACTTCTTTTTCAACTAATTGTAATGTAGTTGAATATGTTTTTATATTTGGTGCCTTCCTCCTCCTATTGTGTTGTGTCACATTGTTTAGAAAACTTGGAACTAAAACAAAAAAGGGTCACAACATATAAAAACAATTATGAATATAATGATATAATGCAATACAATTCTGGATTCAGGGTGCAAAGTGTAACATCTTTTTTTTTTTTTTTTTACCATGACCAGAGAAGTCACTTGTTTTGGGCTTGTTGTCATAGGCCCACTTGCCTGTTTCTCTTGCAAGATCTGGCAACACAATTTGTGTGCTAACCGTTAACTGTTAGCCATAGCAGCTAAATAAACTGCCATGGATGTTTTTATGCTCCTTACTTCCAAAACTTGATGAAATAGGTAAACAGTTTTTGGTCATTGTTTTGTCAGGTTGAGGAGTTGATTTAGCTAAAAATAATTTTATGTCAGATATTTTTTTTTTTATCTCTGTTTTGCAGAGTAACTGAGTGGACAAGTTTTTTTCCTCATGAAAAAAAATCTGATTCTTGAAAAAAAACATCCTGATCCTCAGAATACATCCGTTGTGGTTTTGTGTGGAGTTACCCTCACCTTCCTCCCCAGTCTTCCCCCCTCTCTCTCACACACCTCCCGAAATTTGCATCTGAGCGCCATGACAAAGGCTTATGTTTTGGTTCTCGGGTTCCATCTGTCTTTGAGGCAGACAGTTGCTCATGTTAGAAACAACATGTCCCGGAGCATCCCACGCCCGGAGGATGACTGACTGCCTGTGTTCAGTGTTCTCTTGAGTGGTATTCATCTCCTCTGTTTCTCTTTGATATTGTTCCCCAGACCATTACAGGACATGCATATCCAAAGTTTGTCAAAATAGTTGAAGTGGGGCCAAGAGATGGACTTCAAAATGAGAAGGTATTTACACTGTCAATCCAGTCACGAATCCCATTTATATTTATAGGCACCCTTGTTTTGGATTACTGCACATGCTAATGCCGGGAAACTCCCACTTTTTCCCCCGCATTTTTTGTACATAAAACAATCCGTAACACATGGTTCGTGTGCCATAATTGCCGGGACCATGTGTTTCACATTTTCTTTGAAATTGAATAGGAGAGATGACACGGCCTCTGGCTTTATTTTACCCTATTTAGCCTGTCAACTGCTTGATCAGTTCCCTATTGCGCGCCTGTAGCTTTACAGATTGTACTGGATGCAGCAATGATTTTATTCACCGCAGCCTGTTATTATGAGAAATACTGTGTATTACGAGGGTATTCTGAAGTGACCGAGCAAGTGCGCGATACAGAATGTGAATATAGATGTTAACGTGACTGACAGGTTGTGCAGAAGGAACAACCTGCCAGATATCTGCATGTCGTACCCCCCACCCCCTTGTCTTGTGCGGAATCAAATCCAGAAAAGAGCTGTTTCAGTTTTCATTGTTCCCCAGGAAATTGTTCCGACAGGGGTGAAAATCCAGCTGATAGACATGCTCTCAGGGGCCGGCCTGCCTGTGATCGAGGCCACCAGCTTTGTCTCTTCAAAGTGGGTACCGCAGGTAATAACTCTTCTTTGTGCACGGCAAAAGAGTGCCGAGTGATTTATTAGGCTCCCTTTCTTCTCTTCATAAGTGCCGAGGAAAATCTGCTCTTCAAGTATCCTCTAACACATGCCTTTTGGAAAGAGCATTTTAAGATATTCTTCATGCAGTCGACCTCGCATTCCCCGTCGTAAATTCCACCATTATTTACTTCATAAAGCCGGGCAAACAAGAAACACGTCCCACGTGTTGCTTATGTGAGACATGAAAAAGTAATTCTGTGTGACTCTGCTGCTTAAAGCATGTGAAAACATTTGTGCAGGATGATGTTAAAGGTTTATTTTTCGACATCATATGTTTTTTCCCCCCCTTTTCATTAAGATGGCAGACCACAGTGATGTGCTCAGAGGAATTCAGAGAGCACCTCATGTCCAGTACCCTGTTTTGACACCTAACTTGCAAGGCTTCCAGGACGCTGTAAGTACTCATTTTTAATTCAGCACGATGATCTCTGCTGTAAAACCATAACTGTTTACCCACGCTTGTCAATTTGAGTTAATTGTTGGCGCCACAATCTTTTCTGCCACATAATTCCAGCACTTACGTAAGTGTGACTCCGACGCAGTGTTCAAAACCGCTTCACGAGTTCATTTTTCTCTCCTCCTTTCAAGGTTGCAGCTGGTGCTACCGAGGTGGCGGTGTTTGGGTCAGCGTCTGAGACCTTCAGCAAAAAAAATATTAACTGCTCGATTGATGAAAGCATGCTGAGGTTTGAGGAAGTCATTAACGCTGCCAGAGAGCGACAGATTCCAGTGCGAGGGTTGGTACTTCTTGTATTACTTTCACTCGCTTACAATGAGTGGAAACACAAATCTCACTTTTTACTCGCTGTCGTATGTTATTTAGATTTTCTTTGCTCCAAATGAAAATTGAGAATGTAAATTGAGACTGCTGCTGTCAGATAAGTAACACAATTTCGAAAGAATTACCTGAAGTCCAGATGGACATTAAAGCAAACCGAACAGGGAGAGGTGCTGAGTATAGTTGTGCCTTTTGATATATGTGGAAAAACAAGGCAATGAAACTATGACACACGTTTCCTTAAATAATATGAGCCTCATCTGTCCATTAGGGGTTAAGACATTGGGAACACATCAGCAGTGGATTTGTGTGCCAAATACTGTTTGATGATTAACAAGAATGGCACTCAGTAGAGCGCATACCTAACCATTCCTTTTAATTCAATCAAGCCCAATCTAATATAACATAAAACATATTTGAATCCTCTTGATAGATACAGGCCAGCTTAAAGGGACCATTTCTCCCTGAGAAATTTTCCAAAATGTCACACCCACCAAATCTAAGTCAGTCTTTTGGTATATCTCAAGAATAATCAATTAAACCGGCAAAATAAAAAGGAGAATAAACACCTGATGGCAGCAGATCACTACTGTAAAATGAACAGATTTGTGAATATGTCCTACATATAATCCTGTAATCAGGGATGGTCTGCAGCTTGATGTTCTACATGCTACAGCATATTGCTGCTTCATTCACAGGCAGTTTTTTTCATGGCTAATCAATAACATGAAAATGCTACCGAATGTTTGATCTCACAAGCATTGTCCTGTCTTCAGATATGTCTCTTGTGCCCTTGGGTGCCCCCACGAGGGACACATTGAACCTTCCAAAGTTGCTGAGGTGAGATAAACCCGTATATTCTAATTATACATCCATGTCTACTAAATGTATTCAGTAGAGAAAATGTTAATGAACTGTCATATTGAGATGTGTTACCTACATTGGTACAAGTTAACATAATGCAGGTTTTGTAGACATACGGGAAGATTAAATTAGTTAAGCAATCACCACTGCCACCTTTGTAATCACGCCTGTTCCTTGTAATCTGTCATGGCGGAGTGCATTTTTTCACACTCAGTTTATGAGACGATGCCCATTTCATTAATCTACTGGAGAGCAAGCCCTTATCTCTGCAGTGTGTATAATTTACTGGGGAGAGAGTGGTGAAGTGGTGTGGAATGGCTCAAACACTCACAGCCTTGTCTATTGTCTCTTCATTTTCTGGTCTTGTCATGTGGAGAGCAGAACAGATCTGTGCTCTTTTGTTTTTCAATTAAGAGAGTTGATTGAGTTCTTTGTTTTCCAACTGTAAACACGAATACACGCGTACAAGTAATGAAGAGTTTCAGTTCGAACTCATATCCTGTCATTTCATTGCCAAACATGAAATGATGACTGTTGATGAGCAAGATTTACTATTTAACAAAAGCAGTCTCATGTTTTCACTATCCTTTAGGTGGCAAAGCGGTTGTATGAAATGGGCTGTTATGAGATTTCCTTGGGGGATACCATCGGGGTCGGTACGCCAGGTTCCATGTTTAAGATGCTGCAGAGTGTGATGAAGGAGGTGCCCACCAGCGCCCTAGCAGTTCACTGCCATGACACGTACGGGCAAGCGCTGCCCAACATCCTGACTGCACTTCAGGTAAGAACCCATCAAAGAGGAAAGTCCTGTGCTTCGGTAATATTGTAGTATTAGGATTAGAACTGAAAATGGCTCTTAATATTTAGTTAGGACTTACCAAAAGGACTTGTGTCTCGCTGTATTGTTCTGACAAGAGAGGTAAGAATAGACCAAAATATCCATCAAAACATTTACTGTATTTCGCATAATTCCATAAAGGTATTCTAATTTGATTTTCTGTATCTTCAGTGTCCTGCCTGTAAGCAGCTTAATTATGCAAAGGATGATTATGAAAATAATAATAATAATAAAGATAAACACATTTATATAATGCTTCAAGGATACAAAGTCTTATTAACGGAAGGGCCCCGCAACACAAAGACTTAATCATCAACAATGACGGCCAAAGAGTGGAACACTGGTAACGATAAGTCTTTACCCTTCAGAAAAAAATACTACTTAAAAAATTACAAAAAAAAGAGCTTGACTCCAAATCCAGATCTTGAACAATCGACCCGTCTTTGAAAAAGAAACTGTGCAAAAGTCTGCAGGTGCAACTCTCTCTGCCATGACTGTGCTGCCTCATTCTGGATGAGAGTCACTCAAGGAACCTGGCATTTCTGGAAGTTTTTTTTTTTTTTTTTGAATGAAGGGGAACGGCTTCAGCACCGCTCCAGCAGTTGGGTGGAGGGACCCGTGAATTCTGGGAAACAACGAGGAGGGAGCTCGAAAAATTCTCAAAACCTGGCAGACGGCAAACAGATCCTCGAAAATAAAGTGAAGGCGAGACCTGAGATCTCTGCAAATTTGGTGAAGCGATGTTGGATCTCTGAGGAAGGAGAAATGTCTGACGTCTCTCCCGGGAAAAGTAAGACAGGAGCTCTGATGGCCCTGAATGACAGGTGTGAGTCACACACACCTCGCCTATGTGAAGAAAAAACATCCCAACCTCTCTGTGAGGTATGTGAAAAGTGTCAGTGCTCTCTTCATAGGTAGAGGTCTGTAGAGGGATGACAAACACTATCACACATAGAAGAGGAAATCCATTTACTTTAGATTCCCCTGTGCATGAGTACAAGACAGTAATGCATCATCCTCTTGATCCCGCACATCCTACCATGCTAAGTATGTCCGACAGCTTTACTTTCTGCTCTCACAGTGGCTTGGCGTGTGTTTTCTTGGGCACCATCTCCCACACATGCACATCCTTCAGTTTATGATGAATACGAACACCCTTGTGGAGATTATGGATAAAGGCCCAGCCCGTACATCAATCAATGCTGTTACTCACGATGACATGAAGAGGAGCAGCCAGATGTGGAAGCAAGGTCCAATCGGCGATTCTCGCTCCAAGATATCTTTCAGCTTCCTCTAGCAACTGCCAACATTGTTGAGATCACAGGTCTTTTCTGAGGCTTTAAATCATTATTCCTGCTGGGGATAATCACATGCTGAGCTGCTCCCAACCCATATTTTTTTTATTTTTTTTTTATTTTTTTTTGGGCGGGGGGTGCATTCAGAAAAATCTTTTCTTCATTTTTGAAATGAGCAAAGGGTTTGTTGTGTTTATTTTTCACTTGAATCAGGTGTAAGGAAATTAAATTCTCATCTAAATTTTCATTTAGGCTGAATGCCATGTATTTTTGCCATTCAAGGTTGCTTGAAATCATATAAAATTAGACCCAACAAAAATATAATCTCATACATGTGTTCAGCAAATTAAAATCTCAAACATACTGTTGTCGTCCTCCACCCTGAAACAAATGTCCTCTTTTGGAGTATTCAGATGGAATGTGAAACAGTGTGTCGCTGTCCAAACCTTTTCTGAAACTCACTGTACACCTGAATCAACCCTGAGCTTTAATGACAACGTGTCCTGTTGACGACATTATGAATGTGTCCTCTGTTGGACGAGTATTGAACACGACAAAACAAATGTTTAGGTTACAGTGGGACACAGAGGGAAACCAGGAGCCGTCAGTCAACGAGGAAGAGGGGCATTAAGAAACATGATCTGAGCCCTCCCCACAAAGCAAGATGATTCGCACACTGAGAAAAAAATTCCCAGAATCTTAATGAACATGAGATATTTCCAATGGGCCCTTCCAACACAGCACACATTTATTGTAGCGAACTTCATGGACTGTTACACTAATATGCTGCAAAGCTGTAATTAGGTTGTAAACCTCTGTGGAACAGCTCTCATTGGGGTGTTTTTTACTACTTTGCCCGTAGCGAGTGTAAAACTGACATAAATCCAGACATAAAGCAGAGGTAACACAGATATGGCTGTATCAGTTCTCTGGAGCACATTGTCATTGCGGAGGAGGAAGCTCATTGGGGGCTGGGTGGGTCAGCAGATGTGAGGGGGGTCAGCACAAAGGCTCACCTATTCAGTGTCTGTTGGACAAAGCAACTGAGAGCTAGGTGGATAGAAGGGCCCTGGGGGGCTCCTAACTCATCTGTCGCTTGGCTGTTGAACTCTCTGACAATGCTGCGCTTAAAGGCCAGTGGAAAATGATCCTTTCATTCGCTCGCTGCCGAACGCGTGATGAATGGTGCTGCAGCTGCAGACCAAAGTCTAGAAACTTTGGTAGCACTTGTAAATATCTTGCGGGCAGAAGATAGTTGTGCATTGTGACTTATACAGTAGTTTATTCCAAAATTGCTGCAGCAATGTAATTAATTTACTGTTTCACGCACGAATAACCAAAGGCTTAGTTTTATGACCTGGGAAAGGCAAGTTTTTTTATTCTTTTACTTATCATAATAAGGTGAATGTAAGAATATTGACACCATCAGCATAATTTTAAACTTCGTTTTCACTGTGCAATTCTGTCTGCCACCGGGCAAAAAAAATCTCCCAGGAAAAAAGGAGACAATCTCTATTTTAAACCAAATGAATGGGCGAACTAAAGTTTTGTACTGTGTTGTTGGTAGTTAGGTAGCGACTCTGTGGAAAAAGGAAACTATTCTGTTTTGTTTGCAACAGCAGCGCCAACAATAATACCACCTGGAAACGTTAGAGATGTTTGTTTCCACTTCAGCTAAGAGTTCCACACACACCGAAGACAAAACACTTTAATATTAACATTGGTAAGTGAACTAAGAAGTTGTGGACATATGAAGCTTTTTATATTCAACACATTCATCTCCTGACATTTCATTTCTGAGCTGACTAATGTACAAATATGAGGTACTTGTACTTCACTTATTTTAACTTTTAACTTTATATTTCCTCTCAACTACATATGAGAGGCAGATATTGTTATTTTTTATTCCACTACAACTGTGTGACAGCTGTAGTTACTAGTTATTTTTCAGATTATAAGTTTTCTTCCTCTTCCCTTCTTATCCCCAAAATTGGTCATTTGAAACATTTCTAAGAAAAAAAAATAGGAGGATTAAGTGTTCTTTCACGGTTTGTGGGTGTTTTTCTGACACCATGAAAAGTTGATTTTTCACAGATATGTGGTTCTCAGCCACGCTACGAGCACGCAGTAACCTTATAGAACATGATGCATTGCTGTAGATTTGATGGCCTGACAGTATATAAAGTAGTTAAGATTAGAAAAACTTCTTGTAACTACAGCAGTAAAAATGCAACACACACTTCAATGCAGCAGTAATACAAAAACACTGACAGGGAACATTTAAACACACATCTTACTTTTACTTTTCACCCTTCAATTCATTTTGGTAATAGCACTTGTAGTTTTACTTTACTTCTATCATTTAGCTTTTAAATTAATTTCTATTTAGCTATTAAGTTAGGAATTAAAATCACCTTATTGATAAGAATTATGAAGGATGAATACACGGTAGTTTACAGTGTTATAAGTACAGATAGCAGATACTTTCCCTCTAACTAAAAACACCATTCACTGTGTGTGTGTTTTTTAAAAGTTTTCAGATGTTAAACAGAAATTCGCTGGACCAGAACGTTCTTCAAAGTGGACTCTGTCAGGACACCATAACCGCCCAAAAATTATGTTTGGATTTACTCTGATACTGATGCTTTTATCTTGATTATCTCCGGTGCTGTTCATCTGCAACACTGCTCAACAACGTCCACGTGTAAAACGGCAAATATTTAAAAAGTTAGCTGTGACCGCGGACGGCGGAGTGAAAAAGCGCAGAGGGACGGTGAAATTCCTCTGTGGATCATATGTAGGATGATTCATCACAGCTGCCCTGTGACCACAGAAAATAATAGCAGCCGGGAATATTTAGCCTACCATTTGCTCACCCATAAACAAGATGGAAATGAAAGATTTTATCATAGCTTTTCATTACTGTTTGCCAGAAGTCCACACCACCAACTGGGAGAGAAATGAATTCCCCCAGCGCTGTCAGCCCTGAGTCACCTCTTTTGTTCCTGATAAAGACATTCCTCAGTCTTTGTACCTTTTTTCTTTTTTTTTTCAGGAGGTCTGGGGGGGCTTTGTTACAAACCTACTCCTGGCAGGTCTCACAATGACAACGTATGTACTTAGATTTCACAGGCTTGGCAAGGAAATGTATTTATTCTTACCTGCAATTTTGGTGTATTGTGTACAGCTGCAGCTGGGGAATACAGTCTAACCTGTTTGTGCTCACACGAGTTCTCCACTAACAATAACATTCATCTTCAGTGTTTTCTTTTGTCTCTGTCCAGGAAATGTTCAAGCATCACAGTCAGTAACTCTGTTTTACCAACATCCAGAGACCTCTGTGAGTGTGTTGATAACTTCACTACATTGTTTTGATTTCATGTATTCATATTTATCAGATGTTGGGCAGATGTTAGGGTTAGTTCACGTAAACCTCAAAACATCATTATGTCATGAACAATATCTGGCTTGAGAATCAACATTGTGATGTGTATAATGTGAAGCAAGGCAAATCAACTCTGCTCTTTCATATTTTAGATGTGGTCTTTGTTTGTTTTTTTCCCCCAGCGTGCAAGCTGATCGATTTCAGCAATGTTAACAATATTGTCACATGTTGTTTCACTGCCCCTCATTGGTTGTAAATGTGCCGATTTTTGCCCACTGTGACATCACATTCATGGCCTTGTTCTAAGCTATACAAGTTAAAGTCCTGGATTTTTTCATATTGGAAGAATTGTCGCCAAAAACCAAAATAGGGCAAGTGTTGCTAAGCAAATAATCATGGCCATCATGGTCTTTATCATCGTGAAATGCTGTTTTTCAGAGGAAAAAACCCTTACAAACGCACACAATATTGAATAATTATAGACTTTAACCTGATGTAATCAAATGTAAGATCAGTAAAGTCAATGTTATCTTCAAATTGATAATAAAATGACAGTTGTTATTGAAAGAGCCTTTTTAGACACTCAAAGCTGTTCTACAAGACCAGCTAGTGAAGTTAAATACCTAGAAAATACATCATAACATTAGAAAATGTATATAGTAAGTTCATACATATATAGTGTATTATATATAATTGTATTATCTTGGTTTTGCACTATATTTCATAGTTATACTTCAATCTAATCAATTATTTATCAGGGACACAAATTAATCAATAAATGTGATGTGTAATATTACAGATTTGGCTTTAAGGCAAACTTTCCCCCTGGGCAGGTGTATATGACACATTAAAAGCAAAAAAAGAGTTATTTTAAAGGGTATACTGCGCTGTACGTAATAACCTTCACAGAACAGACATGTACTAGACTAAACATCACATAGAACAACAAATGATCATCATCAAATCATCTTTCAAAAAAATGCTAAGGACACATGAATAATGCACACATGCATCTCTTCAAATCGTTTTTACTATAAAAAGTTTTTGTACTATTTTATTTTCCTGACCTTATTTTCATTATGTAGCAGGTCCAACAATTTAAATGTCCTTTTTTTCTTTTTCGGTTATAATAAAGTTGAAATATAGTTCAACTTAATAGTGTTCTTTACCTGTTGCCAACCACCCAGCTTCTGTCTGAACGCAAAGACGTAAAATAGACTGATTGTCGTGGTTGTTCTGCATTCATGAGGCTCAGCTGTCCGTGAAGAATGTTCGTACGGGAGGTGAATGACTTGATTATATCGTTCTGAATTTTTTACACCTCAATAAATCACGAGGTAAAAATGTCATTTATTTATTCTTGATATGTTTGTTTTGTCTATCTCCTAGCTGCCCTACACTATCTGGGCTCTGCTCTCCAGTGGTAGGCTTATTTATGTGTTCCTGGGAGGACATGATCTGTGTGTCAGCAGCGGATCTATGACAGTTTCTTTCAGCTTCCCAGTTTATGTAGCAGTGGGCAAAGCATCACTGCTTCATATCCTTCAGTGAATACACTCTCTCTCCCTCTCTCTCGCTCTGACGCAGTTAGAAACCCAAAATGGGAGCATGTCCATCTTCAGCTTCGTCCACTCAGAGTGTAGAATGTCAACAAGCTTATCCCGACTCATGCAAGGTTGAAAATGCACTGTGCCTTTACCCAGGAATGTATTGTTTTTACATGGCCACAGCTCACTGAATATGGCTTTTTAACACTGAGTGCACATCTGGTTTCTGGGCAGTGTAAGCCGAACTGAGCATTGGCAAGCTCGAGCTGCTGACCACCGATTCCTGCGTGATTAGCGTCCACAGGAACACGGCACGCTGCTGAAGGCTCTGTTTTGTTCCTCTCAGAAACAGTATGCTGAAGACCCCTGGCCTTACACGGTTAGCAGCTGAAATCTGGCATGGCAGATTACAACTCTGTGTTTATACTACAAAAAAATCCTGCCTAGTACAATATCCTGCTCTGGCTTTAACCAAGGTCTGGAAATCTCGTGCACTGCACACACCGGAGTAGATCTCCTCCTCCTCCTACCCCACCTCCTCCTCTTCGCTTGCCAACACAAACAGCAATTATGGCTGGCTCAGACGGCCACTGAAAGAAGTAGGTTCTTGTCTGGAGGAAAAGCGACCAATTAGCAGCATTGTTTGAAAAAAAATAGAAAAGAAAAGAAAAGAGGGTAATAGAGATTCTTTTAATTTAGCTTGCTTTGGTTCTGCTCCACGGGGTGAAAGTCCTCCACGACCCAATGCCACTGAGAGGATCAGAGTGTTAATTTTGTTTCACTGTGGGATCCTCTGACATCTGGCTCCGCCACGGAAGCTGGAAAACATCTTTAATATTCTCATGACGATCCCAGGGACATGTGGAAAACATCCCGAGACCTTTGTCCGTAATGACTCTGAAGAGGGTCTGGCTTCATCATTCTTTGGTGTGAAAACAAAGTTTCTTCTCATCTTTAGGCTGTAAACTTGCACTGCAACAACTGCAGTTTTGTGTTTTTATGTAACATTCAATTATATTATTTGGGGGAAAAAAAAAACAAAAAAAGACATATACATAAACTCATCTTAGAGTACACCAACAAAACAAAAGCATTAAGCTGTTACTTCTGTGAGCAGCATTTAAAGCTGTTTTGTAAGCGGTCCAACAAAAGTGTTTAAATACAGAAAAACAACTTAAAACGCATCATTAAGTTTCATATGGAGGCCAGACACTTTGTACTGTAGTCAGTGAAAAAAAAACAAAACAAAAACAGATAAAAGTTTCCCACAAATTCTAACAATTATGTGGATTGTAAGCAGCCATGGAGTCAAACATAAAACAAACAAACAAAAACTCAATGTATCTCTTGCAGGTGTGATATTGTTAGGTCACGTCATCAATGAAAACAGTTGTGACATTCCTGATTATTTGTAGCAACTGCACATTTGAAAAAAAGTAATGTTACAATTCCTGTATTGTGGCAGGGCGTAAGAGGACACCATCCATCCAGTCAAGGAAGAAATGTCTTCTCAGTGTGGCAAAAAAAGTGAATCCCCATGGTTAAAGGGTAGAGCAGCGCTGCACAAACATGAGTAACCAGGAGAATCAGAAACACATGAAACGTCCTGTTCAGCATTTATGATGTTCCTCTCACATGAACAAGGCCGTAATTATGTGTTGCTGGTAGTTCGGGCTGACAAAGAGGATGACTAAGCCATACTGCGGGACATTCTGGGCCCACTCATCTTTTAGACATAAGCCCACAGTTCTCCTACACAGCTGTAAAACACGACCGCAGCGTTGGCAAGGCGCGCCGCACCGGGCAGGACAATCCAGCAAAACAAGGACCTTTGTTCCTGTGTTTTATCTGTGGTGAAGGAGCCTGTGTGAGGAGCTGCTGAATGTATCTGCTGTGCGTGTCCTTGCAGATGGGGGTCTGCGTGGTGGATTCGGCAGTGGCCGGCCTGGGAGGTTGCCCGTACGCTCAGGGTTCATCCGGCAACGTTTCAACAGAGGATGTTCTCTACATGCTCCATGGCATGGATATTGAAACCGTAAGCATGTCTCCACGGTGCACTTTGACACGCCAGCTGTATTTTATGTCTGCGTAATCCCAGCAGATCGGCCGAGAGCGCACAATCTTCCAGAGCTCATTTACATAAACAGACGGCTCTGCAAACATACCGCTCTGTCAATGTTTATTTTATAATATCAGTGGTTTTACACAACTCGCACAAGCCCGCATGTCTCAGGGACAATTTATTTAACAATCCCTACCCCTGCTGGTGGAGAAGTGTCACTGCGGTTCAGTTTCACCTGTTGCACACATACATTTAAATTCATGAGCAGCTGCCCTTTAAGTGAACTCCTTTTGTTTGTCTTACCCTCATTATTGCAAAAATCACCTTGTAGACATTGAATTTTCTAATCTCCGTACATTCAAAAAATGTGTGCTTCTTCTTCTTACAGTTGAATATTTGAGCGTCACTGTGTAAAACGATGTTTTTGTGTCGAGTCTGACACCAAACGGCTGCTTTCCGATAAATGTTCTTTGTGCTCACTGGAGCAAAGGTCCAATTAAAGTTTATTTTGTTTTTTCTTTCTTTCAGGGTGTGAACATTGCCAAAGTCATAGAGGCCGGCGACTTCATCTGCAGTGCTTTATGCCGCGAGACAAACTCCAAGGTCGCCCGAGCAAAAGGCCGGACACTGTGATTCATTTCTGCAAAGGAATACACTTACCTGTCTGACTCTGTTCCCTTTAAAGTGCTTCCCCTCTTGTTGCTGCCTTCCGATTTGTTGCCTATGCTTCCGTATTTGAGACGTGTCGGTCATAGTTTTTGACATGTTTTCGTCAGAGGTATCTCATCCAAATAATCTGAAGAATCATCAATTTAGTGTTGTTTTGTGGTCCAAAATCAGCTCTTTCAGGCTCAGTTGCATCCCTTTCAGTTAGTTACTACATTGTGGAGTCTGTTTCTGACTGAATGATTGACTGGATCTGTAACTTTGTGGTTGGCTTATTTTTTTCTCTGTATGGTTGGACATTACAAACGAGAGGTCATATTCCCTGGAAATAACTAGAGGCAGTTAACAGCCAAGACGGATGTATTGAACAATACTCAATTTTAAAACCTTCCCGTATTTAGTTTTGGTTTTGACACTGAATCTCTGTGAAGGTCAGCCACTTCTATTACTTTGTGTAGCCCAGTGGCCTTACAGCATAATACTGTACAAAAGTGAGTTTAGTCCTCTAGACCAGCTGAACTCAATTTATTGTCACCTCAGAAACACCCACATTGAAAAGCAGAGAAAACTGATTTTAAAAATATTGCTTTTTGAATATGAATATATTTTAATGCACTTTACTTCTCCAAAGACCTCTTCAGCTTTTTGATATTGGGTGAATAGCAATTGGAACAATAAATAAATAGATAAATAGATGAATCTCAAACTACCACAAAAATAGCTGTTTAAAAAGAGTCTCTGAAGAATTCCCGGCCTCAGGTTTTGCCAAAGATCAATGCAAAAGTGCCCCTCAATCATTTTTTTGTCCTTGAATAAAAACAACAACAAAAAAAACAAAACTTTTAACCTGACATAAGCTACTGTACAGGAGGATTGTCTGTGTGTGTCTGTGTGTGTGTAAAACCAAATGTGGTTGCATTTTCTCATGTCTTTTGAGATCCTTCTGTGCTTTCTGTAAATATAATAAAACAATTCAAAATGGGACGATTGGGATTGTAATGTTATTTAAAGCAAGATAGCAAAAGATAAATGATGCGTATATGTTGTGCTTGAAAAAGAAAAATGCCCACATCTTCTTTCTTTATTCATGTCATCTTCATCCGTCACCATAGGGATGAAAATGACCCAAATAAAGAAAAAAAGGCCAAAAACATTTAATTAGGCGGTGTCTGTTCTGTCCTGCTTTATATCCAGCGAGCTAATTGTTGTGGCTATCACCTCATATCCCCGTAGATAATCAGGGTAATTAGAATGCCGGAGTGACATCTGACAGGTTGCACACTGGGACTAAGAAATTCTTTGATGAATAGAAAATAGGCGGGAAACTGATACATTTGCATCAGTGTATTAAAATGTGAAAATTGCGTACTCGCCGAGGTCCATCTTCATTAGTATGCAAACACTTTTCCATCATGAAAATTACATATTAAAATACAATCTCACATGTTGAGAGACACACTCTTTTGGGAAAGCTGTGTTTGTAGACAGAGGGAAATGAGACGAAAACAATCCAATAACAAACGAGCTAATGAGTGGAACTTTGGGAGATGAACCAACAAACAGTCAACAGCATGAATCATGTGGAAGACAAACTGGTTTTACGGCACTGCGGTGAAAGTCTGCCACAGTTTTAAATAAGCATACTTGCTCACCTCATTTGATTCTTGTTCAGTATGGTGTCATTTAATTAAATATGCTTACTTTCTGCTGAGAAAGTTTTTCGAAAGTTCACAAACTTTTACCCGTGGTCTGTGTGGGGGATTAACATTTGACATAATATTTCTGGCGGTGGGGTTTATTTTCAGACTTGACGGGGAAATTAGATCCTGAAACAGAAAAGCGACACTGTGTTAAAAAAAAAAAAAGAGAGAGATTGTTGAAATGATGGTAATATTGTTGCAGCAGGGGGCACCAAAAATGCTGTATTTCAAATTTCAGTCAGAAGCTAAAGATATTTTTTATGCCTAAACAAACTAAATAAACAGCTCTCCTGTTTTCATGACTGAATGAACAAACTGACCAAGCACAATTTCGTATAGTTTCACTTTGTTCATGTGGCGGACCCTGCCGCCTTTCTAGCTTCAAACAGTGTTCTGGGGACCCAATTTGTCTCTGAGAACAGCTTGTTTATTCAGTCATGGAAAAGATCAATATTTATGACCCCGTTAATATTGTGGTTATTCAAAGTTTGATTTCATTTTCTGCAAAGCTGCACAGTGCTCCTTTCTTAAATGAAATGACACTACCAACCTTAAATTGAACATTTTCAGATTTCCATGTTATGTTAAGTTGGATGTCTAGTATAGCAGTACATTGTTTGTAATTGTATGGATATGCTGTGTATGCTGTGTCAGATATACAGGGAAACTTTATAGAGCACTACATGTGTGAAAAATGTACATATACTATACTACTATATTACTGTGTAGTGTGCACTGTTCACGGTGGATTTGACTGAGTTAAAACTACTAAAACCAAAATGTAAATTAGTATCTTAACATTTTAAACAAGGCAGTGGTGCTAGTGGTTTCACATGACTGTACTTTGAGCTAATATTAACATCAGCATTATTTTAAAATGTCTGGATACGTGAACATACTAAACCAGCCCTCGTGCCGACAGCAGCAGCCATCATACAAGACCAAGTGGTGCTCCATCGCAGTGAGGGTAAACATCACAGAGGCCTTCCAGATGTAATTCGGGCACTTAGACAAGCTGTTTTTCTATCTTAAGCAGCACACAACAACATAACCTCTCAGAGCATCGTCCTGTGGGAGGAGAATGCAAGACAAAGATCACAGCACATTTGAAACCCACCTTACGAAAGAAAAAGCTTTGAGTGGCTTTTGTGAGTGAGACAAGAGGACCTTTGGAGAAGAGCGGGCTCACGGAGAGGGATGGAAGGTGGAGAAACAGATGAAACAGAAATAAGAGGTTACAAAGAGCATTTTCCATTGATCAAAAAGCAAAGGGAAGCTGTCAGAATGAGAACGAGCCTGGTGCGGAGCAGATGAGGAAGATGAAAAGAGTAAACGGAAGGGCAAAAAGCACTCCACTTTTCCTTCGTCATATTCACATCCTACATCTGCATGCTTGGTTCAGAGACTACCAATGCATCCTCACAGCCGGAGAGTTCAACAGGCGCCTTTCTCTGTGTGGTTAGCCTGTGTTTTATTTCACAGTTCCCTCCGTGTCTGCTCTATCTTGCGTCACAGTTCATCAGCATACAAATAAAAACACTTAATCGCAATCCTCAGTTTTATCTATACAGGAACAATACGATCATATAATGTCTGATGCTGTTTATCGCTGTGATTGCAGCGCTGCCTCCTGCTGTTTCTGTTCTTTTATCTATGTAATATGGCTGGTAGGCACAAACCCATATGGAGCCACCAATACCCAAAAGATCTGTTTGTGTGTTTTTTAATCTTGTGTTCACGACATATCTGGTGCAAGCAAGATAATATTTTGCACAAGATCCATCCATCATCTGTACACATTATATGTACGCCGCTTAATCCTCTGCAGGGTCGCGGGGGGGCTGGAGCCTATCCCAGCTGACTTAGGGCGAAGGCAGGGGACACCCTGGACAGGTCGCCAGTCTATCACAGGGCTACACATAGAGACGAACAAGCACACTCTCATTCACACCTACGGACAATTTAGAATGATCAATTAACCTCAGTATGTTTTTGGACTGTGGGAGGAAGCCGGAGTACCCGGTGAAAACCCACGCTTGCACAGGGAGAACATACAAACTCCACACAGAAAGATCCCAGGCGTCCCAACCGGGACGCGAACCGGCGATCTTCTAGCTGTGAGGCAGCAGTGCTAGCCACTGGGCCACTGTGCAACCCTTGCACAAGATTTAAAAAAAAAAAAAAAAAAAAAGCACCCTCTGGGGATTCAAGGGCTCCGCAGAGCCAAGAGGACCTCTTGGTTTCACGTGATGAACATGGAAAAAAAAAGCGCCTGGGTCTTCATCAGCGGTTGAACCAGGATGGCAGTCCATCCATCCATCCATCCATCCATTATCTGACGCCGCTCATCCTCTTCAGGGTTGCGTTTATGCCTTTTCAGGGCCCAGCTGACACTGGGCGATGGTGGATGACACCCTTGATGAGTCACCACTTCTTCACAGTTCATCACAGGGCCCCGAGTGTCAATATGAAAGTGAAACTCAAGTGTGATGGAAGTTGTTGTTCGAAAAGAGAGGCGGATGGTTAGATGTTAAGCTGACAACACACCTGCCTGATAATTCCAGGGAACTAACAGAGCGTAAATCTCTCTACGGTAGAACGAGGATAAAACCAAAGCTATGTGATTTGTGCCTCAGCATTAATCCTCCCTGATAACTTCTCATGGTGGTGTTTTATCAACTCCTCAACTCACAATTGAAGTCTGGTAAAAAATATAAATCAGGTAGCGATTGGGATTCCCATCCCCTGCCGCCTTTATACCTCGCTATTCTCCATACTTCAACTTGAAAAACCCTTGTGTTGGACTTTAATTGCACCCGGATATTTTTAAGGAGACCTCGGGACAACAATCCAGTAGCCAGGAAGTATGTTCCTGCAGAACCCCTGCCCCCCTGGTTTGGGTTTGGAAGGCATCATAGTCCTTCTTTTTGGTTTTGGTCGCAATCACAGTTGGAGACCTGCTCGAAATGTCTCTATCCATGTCCTTGAATATATCCTGTGGTGGGACTTGAACTGTAGTCCACTGATTGGGGTTCCTATATTTTAGCTGCTACACTATTTTATGTCTTAAATTCGCGTTTGACTTCATTCAAATCACATGATTTCGACATTTTTTCACATGGACTTGTATTTCTTCAGCATTATCCAGTCCACTGACCGCTCAAAGCTCTTTACAACACTTGTCATGTTCACCCATTCGCACACACATTTATACACAGATGGCAGAGGCAGTATCTTCAGTATAAAGGGCACTTCGACATGCTGCTGGTGGAGCCAGTGACCTTCCAGTTACTAGACAACTCCTCCTGCAGCCGCCACATTATGAATTGTCTGTTAGAGGGAACGACTGCTTCACTGTAATTGTTGAGCAAATTAGGAAAAAGGACTGAATCCATGGTTTACTGCTCTATTGTTGCTGCTCTCAGCTCAATGTTTTTGCACACTTGTGCCCAATCAAAACACTCTAGTATCGGATCACTTTTAAAGCACTTCTCCCGGTTTTTAAATGTCGTCATGGCCTGGCACCTCCCTACCTATCCTGTCTTCTTCACCCCTAAATGCCACCCCGTTCACTACGTTCCACTCCTCTCCATTCCCCCCTCCAGACTACGCATGATGGGTGACAGGGCCTTCAGTGCGGCTGGCCCCACACTGTGGAATCTCCCCCACAGTTTAAATCACAACTGAAGACTCACTTTTTTAAATTTGCTTTTCCTGATGTTTTGTAATGCCTTCATTGTTTGTTTTATGTGTACTTTATTTGTATACTTCCTTTTGTTGTTTGACTGCTGTTTTCTTTTTTTTATGTTTCTGTAAAGTGTCCTTGGGTGACCTGAAAGGTGCTTATAAATAAAATGTATCATTATTATAATTATTATTATTACCAGTGACCGCTTCGGCTTTCAGTGTTTTTCTATAACTTTGGACAAAAGGTTTGATTCTGAGATTTTTTTCTCTTTTTAAGACAGTTGAAATGATAAACTAAAGGCTTTTGTTTTTAACAGCTGCTTTTTGTCTGCACGAAAAAAAAAAACTCGTATAGCACGTCAACCTCAGAAACTATAGAGCTTTCTGAAAATGAATTACACTTCAAGGTTTTCAAACTGATGTTTATTATCAAAGACGTCAGGCATTGTCAGATGTGCCAGTCAGATCAGATCGCTGGAACACGGTGTGAAACAGACAAAAAGACCTCCTGAGGAGACTGCCGAGAGAAAGGTTTCTTTTTTTTTGATTAAAAAGTCTCTTAAAAAACCTCAATATGCGATCAATCTCATCAAAACAGAGGGCCTGCATCACACGTGGGATATTTATAACTGCAGAAACACCCCTCTTAAATCAATTTTCTTAGATGAAGACATTCAGACAGATTTGTATGATAACTTCATTGTTGTCTGTTATAAAGGAGTACAATACAAATAGACTGCAGAATACATAAGAGATGTTTTTGTTGTTGTTACATAAAAACAACTCAAAGGCATGTCATAAATGGAATCATCTAAAGTCTTGTTTTGAGATTAAAAGGACCAGACGGTTCAATGATAAACATTTAACACATGGAAAATCATCAGAGAAGAACAACACAATTGCTTTTCTGTGGATGGTGATATTTTGTTTTGTCTCTCCTTCTCAATATCCTGCAAGAAAACAAGAAATAATTATATTTGCATTCTCTAACATCAAAGAGACCTGACATGTTTGGCGCCTACCAAACGTTGATGTACTCACCATATTTTGCTGACAACAGCCAGAGGCATCAATACGACAACTACGACGAGTAACACAGCCGCAAAGGCATACAGAAGATAATCTGAGAAGATAAAAACAGTCAGTTCGTGAAAAACTGCATCTGATCCATCCATCCATTCATGAGCTGCACCCATCTCACCCTCAAGGGTCACTGTGGGGCCACACTGTATCATTGGGTGACATGGGTTATAAAGGTGGTGTACACCGTGGACAGGTCCTCAGCCAGTCACTGAGCTGAGACAGTCGGCCATTCAGTCCCCACTTCACCTTAAGGGGGATATCATGGGATGTAGTATACGTAAATTGAACACCACTTTTAAGAACATTCTGTGTGTCATGCCACACTTTTTTTTTTTTTTTACACCTTCAGGATACGAATGACAGGACAGTGTTTTGTTGTAAACCGGGTGATGATTAGTCTGAAGTCCTTTTCTTCGCCTTCTTTTCAGCCAGTTAAAACACTGTCTCAGCATTGACGTTTCACAGAACACTTGCTTGTGTGATCATTTTAGAATCTGCTCATCTCTAGATTAAAAGGGAGACTATTGATTAGTGCCAAGGTATTTCTTCAAAGTCTTATTGCATTGCATTATGGCTGGTGAAACATGAATTTTTTTCATTGTTTCATAATAACTGTCTGAAATATCTAACTAAAAAAGCTTTTTTGGGATAAAGTATGTTTACTTTTTTGATCTTAAGTAAACTTTGGGATGAACCTTTACTTCCATAACTTCTGTGCATCATTATGTAACAGGCGTTAGATAAATATTGGTTAAATATATTTATTATAAAATTTATACACTCCAGCCGGTCAGCAGACATACAGTAGCTACTGCTGTAGCGGCGTTATTTTAGATCATCAACCGCCCTCTTCTGACGGGCTACATCCTGAAGAAATGTGCATGTGCAACTCTCACCAAAAGATTGAACAGAGGTGAGATGTGTTGTTATAAGACAGTAAACGACTTAAGATATGAGAAATTTTACCATGTATCCATGTATGACCTTGCTCAGATTCATTCATTTCAGGAGGTTTAGAAGGACCACTGCTGTTTTCCCAAGAAGTCACTGAAACACACATGAAACATGCTTTGAAATGTTTCCGATAAACACATTCAATTATGAAAATGCCTGCTTCATAAATCACCACCTACTCACAGAAATGGGATCTATTATGAAGAACATCATGAATCATGTTGCACATCAGGAGATCATCATTGCTCACTCCGCTGCACATACAAGGATGATGAAGTGTTGTGCCCAGAGTGGCCAAGAAGGCTGTCTTACATTCAGAATCTGCACCAAGAATGCGAGCAGGGTCCATTTGGGTAAAGCATTCATCTTTTTGGAGGTCACTGTCGGCACACTGTGCGTCCTCAGAGCTCCAGCATTTGGTAACCATAGTTTTCAACAGGTCTCTGATAAATGAGAGAAAACTTGTTTTAGCTGCTTTACTTTGTGGGAAGAATACACACAGCACATTCATCATCTTTAAAATCCAGTGACTGACCTTTGATTTAATGATAATTCTACATTAAGTCTGATATTGAACTATTTTCTCCCAGGACCCTATTTTCCTATTTACCAAAATCATTCATTTCATGATAGTTTTCTAATAATCTTGAGGTAAGAATCAATGTCCACGCCCAAACGGTATGATAACTTGTTTTTCTGAAATTCTACTTTAGTTATTTCTTCCTACCAAAACACCAGAATAAATGTTAACAATGCACATTTCTGCAAACCACTGATGTACAGAAACTTTCTTCGTGTCGAACTTTTTATTTCTGAATGTGACAGAGCTGTGCTTCTGAAACGCAGTCTTGAGATGCGGTCACTGGCTTGCAACTCCATCAACATCCCCACGACCTCCCAGTATGACAGAACATGATATGTGTAGACATGTAGCAATTTCAACATGGTGTGAAGGCCTGTGAAATGCATTAGTGGTTTGATATTGCCTTCTAGTGTTTTATCCTGGCGACTGTTCTGTTTCTTCTGCAGCGCCAGTGTAGCATCGTACCTGCAGTCACCGTCCTTAACACAGTGGTCGACCGTATCTTGACACATCCGGAGCTCATCTCCACAGGTGCCGGTGTGCAGGGCAGTTTTCATTCCCACGCAGTCCTCATCTGAAGCCTCGCACTCACACATGACCAGCATCTCAGCGATGTTGTGCGGCATGCTGCTGTAGAACTGCCGAGCGAGTCGCTGACAGCTGTCATGGCTGCACTTAGCTGCGTTACAGGCCCCGAGAACAAGTGCAAGGTACCTGTTGCAAACCGCATCACTGAGACAGACTGCGATTCGATCCGAGCAGGACCCCGCGCCATCGTACACTGAGAAGAAATGTCTTTTTAGTGAGGTTTGAGATTGCAGAGAAAAACACTTTTAAAACATTTTTTTACCATAGAACATAATTACCATAGCCTATTAAACTGCTTGACCGCCAGTCCATCGCCGTGCTCCTCTTCTGCTGAGCTGCTGCAAAAGTACACAGAAACATGATTCTCCAACAAACACTCATTAAAGCCACTCTGCTGCTCACGACTATCACTCTGTGGCACAATAGCGCTCGTTCACACGGCACACCAGATCGCCTTTGGTAAACAAAAAATGCAATTTTGCGTGTAAATGCTTATCTAAGAGATTACTGAGAATACTGCACCTGGCCTTCGGCGGCATTGTTCAGCCAGCATTCGCATGGAGTCACAGAGCCCCTCCTCCTTCCAGGTACACACACACCCTCGCAGAGAGGGTAATTGGTCCAGTGCGGTTTGGATGGTCATGTTACAGGCCCCCAAGCCTTTTATTTGGCAACCTTCGTCTTGGATAACAGAAGATGGAGGCAGGAAAAACAGGATTTTACAGTAAGCCAGTGGGGTGTTTGTTCGTGCGGCAGGTGTTGCACACGCGCATGACGCCACAAATTCTTCTAAATACAGGATTCTAATGTCAAATGTACTATCTGTTTATTTCGTTTCCGCAAACTTTGCTCAGGGCTATCGCCTTAGTTATTACATTTCAGCCAAACCGCAACGGGGGCAATTTGATTACATAGCTTCATGTCCTGAGCCTCCTGGGGAAATGCAATCACGACATTTGACACAATGACAGCACCGTGTTACAATCACTCATGGCATAAAACAGTGAATTTACAGGAGAAAAGTGTGATTTTTACCTCTGCAGACGCCGTCGTTAAATGCCTGTTCAGCCGTGCATAATTCTGACATGCAGATATCAACACGAGCCAGGCAGTCAGAGGGTGGAGGTAACATGCTGATGCTGATTATCTGTGGAACAACAACCCCTGGAAATACAAGTACACGCCAATCACTTATTCAGTCTTGAAAGCTCTGCACAGCATCTAAATGTTTCAAGCATTTTTCTCAAGCTTTGATAGAAGCTGAGATATTTTCTCAAGCTTTGATAGAAAAGCTTTGATAGAAACTGAGATATTGATTTGAGTTCACTTCACGGAGAGAGCCACGCTTCACCTGACTGTTCTCACTTTATGAGCTATAAGACATGCAGCTCTGGCTAAAAGCGCAAGTTTCTTCTGAAAACACGCAGCAACTTTAAGTTTGCCTGCCAAGAATTCGATATTTTGTTGAGACGGATGACTCACCGAGCATGACCGCGGCATCCAGGCGTACCAGTTGCATGATCGCTGCTGTGGAGCTGTGAGTGGATGACTGAGGCTCTCCTGCAGCTGATCTGTCCCTCTGGTGGGTGTCAGCACTTAAGCCGGGACACACCACCCACAGCCAACAGGATGCAACACATTTACTGGAAGTTGCGTGACGTATGCAACAGGCTTAAGAGAGAATAACAACAAATCTTTTTTTT
This sequence comes from Acanthopagrus latus, assembly GCF_904848185.1. Classification (NCBI taxonomy): domain Eukaryota; kingdom Metazoa; phylum Chordata; class Actinopteri; order Spariformes; family Sparidae; genus Acanthopagrus; species Acanthopagrus latus. The sequence goes on along the minus strand of NC_051053.1, from coordinate 8,266,287 downwards.
TCTTTTATCTGAGTGTGCGTGTGGCTCTGCTGCATCTGAGGGCCTTATTTTTCTTATCTTCAAGGGTATTGTTTGGTAGGACTCCAGGAGGAATTTGCTGCTATATCAGATTTGTGAAGGTGATGTATCATATAATACCCTGTATCATCAGCGTGTAATGGAGATCACAAACAGCTGCTCCTGACCCTCTGAGCTGCTGATTTAAAATCAGAAAATAAAATATGAGTCAGTAGGTTTTGATTGAATATTTCATTTTTAAAAAAAATTTTTTGGATCAATGATTTTAAGTGGCTGTAATCAGTATCTTTACAGAAACAATGGGCAATTATGACTAATTTTTGTAAAAGGGGTCCCTCGTAGATGGGATTTGGGTATATGGCTGCAACTTTGCAGTTCTGTTTCAGTCTGATGGCTCTCATTAAAAATTATTATATAATGAAAAACACGTTATATACATATACATATATAAGCTGGTCCTCCCTGAGTCTACCAGCTCCCAGAATAAGGAAAACAAGCGATTCCTGCATGGTCTCTGCAGCCCACCCACTAGTAAAACGGCGCTCCTACAGGCTGTTCAGATTCAGCTCCTTTCGTTATGTAACGAAAGGAGTTATTTACATAGGCTGGCCTCCTCTGCGCAGTGATAGGAGATATCAGAGAGGGGGGCATTCATCCCAGAGGTGAAGTTCGGTGTGTCCAGCAGTAAGATAGCAGTGTTTTGCAATGTCTCTGAGATAGACACGCAAATTGTTCTGTTGTTGGTTGTAAAAATCTACATCAGTGCCTATATTCAGTCCCAGCTACAGAACAACAGAAGAGACAGTGGTTGCGCTTAATTTTTAACAACAACATGCCGGCTGCGGTTCACGTTAGCTTGTGTGTGTGTGCTAACCACTTCACATTGGACTGCTTCAGTAACGAGGGTCAGTACCAAGCTGGCTTTGCCTCAACACTGACCCTCGTAAAAGGATCAGTCCCAACCATACCGGACCCAGCAACTGCACCCGAGCCACAGGTAAGTGTCGCCGCGGTTTGATAGCATTTACAGCTGCCTAGCTGGAAATTGGCTAAATAGTTAGCTCCTTTTCAGTCGGCAATGCAATGGCGTTTAAAGTGAGTTTAATGTTAATAATATTACGATGGAGCTTGGTTGTCACAGTAAAAAGTCTGGAAACGTGCAGACTGGAGACAGAGATGATGCAAACAGTGTCCAAGAGTTTGGAGACTGTGTTGGAGACAAACACAGCATTTGCTAACCGTTAGCCATTAGCTACATGGTAGTAATTGTAACAACACATAGAAGAAACTAACATTATTCAGACACACTAACCATTCTGAAACGTACTGCTGCAGCTGCAGAGTCTGTACTTCTTCAGGAGCCTCTCCTTCTGGGTCTGATTCTGGGTCAAACTGATATGGTTGAACAAAAGCATCTCCGCAAACCAAAGTGATAAGTTAGATCCACCATAAGATTAGCGCATGCTACCACTAAGAGGCACTGTCTTCCTGAGAGGGAAGCTCAGCAGGAAAGTAGACGTTAACAGACGGAGCTCATTAGCATTTAAAGGTACAGGCACAGAAACAGCCTGCTCTCAGTAGAGCTCACTTGAGCAACTTATAGACAGCTGAAATTCAGGACCATGGATGGGTTTGGGGCAATACATATCGAGTACAGTGTTGTTGGACCTCTGTCAGCTGTGTAAAATTGATGAAAAACTGTATAATATGGGAAAATTGTAGTATTTTTTTTTAAATGTGGGTGCTATGTTGATATTTTTTGGTGTGTAATTGACTCAATGGCAGCTGTGTCATGGTTGCAATATAATCCTTAAGGGCAACTCCGACTGTCAGAGTTATGTCCACTAAAAGTGCATCTTGTCTCCGAAAGGCTGAAGTTATTATTATAATAAGTGTCTGACAAAATCCCAGTTAGACTCCTGAGGACAAAGACCTTTTTGTTCATTCCTTTTATAACCAGAAACACTAGTTTTCTCTGTCAGTGTTCCTGTAATAAGACTTGTTCTCTAAACTCCAGGCCATTTTGGTGGCCTGTTACAAATATTCATAGTTGTGTGTGATTTTTTTTTTTTTTTCTTTTTTTGTGAGAGTCTTGTCTAGACGAGAGGCAGCAGAAAATAATCAATATAAGCAGTTACTTTATTAACAAAAGATGTGCAGAAACACAACAACAAACTGACTTCCAATTAATACACCCTGAATGCTCACTGGAACAGAAACATCAAGACAAGAAATCAAACTGAGTCACATTTTTTTTTTTAAACAGTTTTCAAAATAAATGAATTCATGAACAATTAAACATAGGAGCCTGACATCACAGAAACAATATCCTGACTCTTGTCATGTTTCAGTTCTGTTCCATTTTGATTTCATCTCATGTTTGACTCTAGTAGGACGTCTTCATGCTGCTCCGCTGGCAGACAGAAGTTCTGCTGCCAGCGATTATATTAAACTTCAATGACAATATATGAAAAAATGAAATGAAATGTTTTTCTTTTATTTAGTGGAAACAACTGAACTGTGTGTTCAAGCTGTCATGGATGATCAAACTTTGAACAAAGGACGTCAGAAATCAATCTTCACATTTCCGTGCAGGATTTATAATTAGCTGCTTTATTGACTGCATGACTCTGAAAAAAAAAAAAAACAAAAAAAAAAAAACAAAAGCCATGTCATGTCATGTTGTCATTAATTAAGAGGCCTAGCAAGAATACACCGAATCAAATGAGCTTTCAGCATAGTCATTTTGATACATTCACTGACTATGGAAAGCTGAAACAAAACAGAAGTAGGTTCCTGTTACAGAATAGCCAAAATCATCACAAAACACTATCAAAGAGTAAATGACCAGAAATCATTTTTAAAACACAAAATTAAATTGAGTTGTATGATGCATAAATAAGGAAATTACAAAAAAAAACCAAAAAACTGTTGCCTTGTTATTGGAGAAACTTATGGATTTCCACTGTTAAAAAAAAAAAAGAAATAAAAGAAATGTGTGCAGAATCGAATAAATAAAAGCATTACATCACAGTAGTCTTGGTGCCATGTTTCAAAGCACTGGAAACCTTTCGGTAGTTTGGACTGGTATTCGAGGTTTCATGTGACTGTGTGTACGTGGGGAATCCTAACAACTGCTGGTCCATCCAGAGTTAAAAAATGGAAACTTAAAAAAAAAAAAAAAGTTTCCCTGATTAAATGTTACTGGTTTAATTACAGTTCTAAAGAGAAATCCAACAAATTCAACACCAATTTAAAAAGTTTAACTGGAATGCTTCTGAAAAAAAAAAATAATAATATAATATAATATAATAAATAAATATATATAATAAAAAAATATTAAAACAGAGACATTAGCGTCAGTCAGCATGGATTAACTCTCATATTGATAAAGCCCGAGTTTATTCATTAAACTGAATTTAAAATCAGCACAAATCACTCCACAATGAAGTCAAATACACACTGAAATAAGTTAACTGAGTGAGGGTATGAGGTGCCAGGAAACATGTAAAATTTACATACACACAACACATTACTAAATATCCAAGCCGAGAATGAAAGTGATCCTGACCAGAAGTCACATGGGGACCACACTTGTGCCCTGAATGATGCTAATGTGCAATTTAAGGTTTAGAAAAATGTCAATTGGTATGAATATCGAAACCAACCTGATAAATGTTGGCACTGTACATTTTATGTAGGTTATGCAGAAACTTTACATTTCTTTATGTTCAATTATCAACTGTGCTTATGCTCTGGTTAGGTTTAGGAAAAGATCGACATTCGGCTTAAAATCCCTGCTTTGGTCACCACATTCATGGCTGGAGATGCCCTGACTTCCCATAAGAGATTTAGGTTTGTTCTCTTGACGCCACACAGCTGGAAACATCCGGTAGTGTGAAGCTTACTAATTTTGAAATTGTTTTCTAAAACTTTATTACTCCATCAATTCCCTGTGTGAACGTCAGGTCATAAAACATGTATGTGTGTAGCCTCTGACGTGTACGAATGTGAACATGTAACTGCCTACATTTTATTCAGACGACTTATTCAGTTACAAATTTACTCTCATACATAAATAAAACACTTAGACACTGAAAAGAGCTGACATTTGTTGGCCGATGTTTTCTGACACAACGGGTTTGTTTACTTGTTTGCGCAACACTTTCACATTACCGGTCTGCCTTCTCCAGATTGCTTTTCCAGGTAGACAGATTTAACTGATTATCTTGATTCAGTGAGAGATTTTCACAGTATTTATGTTCCTTTACATAATGTCGGAGGGCTTTAACAGAGGCCTTTTACTGCTGATTACAATGACATTTGGTGTGTTTCTTAGCATTTGCTTTCATGTGCTTTGCCCTTGACTATTTAACATGCTGTATGTTCCTCAATCTACATTTTATGTTTATTATGTTGAGCGGCATTTCCCATGCTGATAGATTCAAAGTGGTTGACTGCTAGTCTGATTTACTGTGTATGTGAATCGCCCGATTGAAAAGGAGCTCCTGGCAGAGAGCTTGTTTTTGTTTCCACATTTGCACGGTGTGGTGGAGCCACTTTGATATTCTTTCTCTCATTGTTCTGGGCTCTGATTTGTGCCAGCACACACACCATGCGCTCCTCAGAATCCAAGTGACTAATTAGCCACAGTGTGCAGGTTCCTCACGAGTTCATGTTCCAAACTTTTTGCCCACTTTGGTTTACTCAACTTTAAGATTGCACCCATATGAATGCTTATCAACTGCAAACACATTTAAGAAATACGTACTGTTTGTAAATAATAAGAGAATAATATGTGAATAGAAATGTGTAAAGTATCCCTTTTCGTGGCGATGTTGTGCTTCTGCTGCTCTCACGGGGAGCTCCCAAGTTTCCCTCCAGCATCTGAGCGCAGGAGAAACTGTCCCTCCTAAAATAATCATGGGTTGAAAAGAGAAGCAGCGGGACCGGAAAGCTGTCCATTCACCAGCAGCATCGATTGTGAGGGGGAAAGTGAAAGAGCAGTGCTTATATCTGCCTCACTGTGAGCAAAGGGATGCCCCTTGAGTGTGAATGTATGTCACTGGGATTTTCCTGGCAGAGTTTGTTTGACTTTTACCAGAAATAATTAGGAATCAAAGTAAAAGAAGATGACATATAATGCATAAGTCATTTTCCTCGCTGGGGTTCACTGGCAGCCACGTTTGCAGTGAATTGTTATTCACACCTGAGCGGTTACTCTCAGAGGAGCTCCATGCCTGTGTAACAGCTTGTTTACACCTTGCTAAGCCTTCATTAATAAATTAATCCGGGAACAATTGATTTCCTGTCAATTACGTGAGACAATTATGTTGTTTATTTCCAGACCTCAGTAAAATTATATTCATTAAGTGAGATGATTGGAGGGCTGGACATTGAAAATGACAATTAGCAACCTAATAATTGAGTAATTTTATAGTAATGGGGTGTATGAATGTGAGTTCAAAAGTGCGGTCAGTCATAAACAGCAAGATGGGTAAAGTAGGGTCAGGGAGTCTTGGGCCGCATGTGAACAAAAGAGACGTTTTCCCAAATTGGACTTACTTCTTGCGGCAGTCTGATGAGCACACTTTTCTCATTTATGCATACAAGTTTGTCCTGATGTTTCATTGAATACAAATATATGTTGTAGATAAATATGAAGCCTCCACCAAGGATACAGGGTGTTATTGCTAATAAGAATAACTGACGGGGGCCTAATTAGGGAATACTGTTGTTAACATAAACACTTGATGACAGATGAACACATCTCTGAAGCACATTTCAGGACTTGTTTGCTCATTCATCAGTTCGCATTAGTGTTGTTAGAAAAATATCCTACTGTTTTATTAGTTTTCATGACATGCACTGTTTTCCCGACAGGACAGTGTCCCCTGGGCTCTGGAGCTGTCAGTAAAGGTGACTGACAGAAGCATATCGGTGCATTTCAAAATGGAACCCTTTAAAAATCTTCTGCCTCTAAATGATTCAATGTTGCTCCTACACAGTACTGAAAATCTATGTATCTATTCTGGTAAACAAAACCTATAGATTTTATGACTCATGGTTCTGAAAAAAGCTATGTATAGAATGCAACACCCTGCTGATGTTCAGCACACCAGCAATTCAATAAGAGTGATGAGAGGGAGCAAGAGGTCTCACAATGAGCTCAGACAGGACACATTCATACAGGAACCATGCTGAATACTGATGTGTTTATACAGTTAGAACCCTCTCTTCCCTATATTCTCTATGGCTGCTCCTGTATTGAAACAGTCCATTAAATGAATAATTGAATGAAAGAAAGAAAGAAAGAAAGAAAGAAAGAAAGAAAGAAAGAAAGAAAGAAAGAAAGAATAAATAAATAAATAGATAAATAAATAAATAAATAAATAAATGAAGACATAAATACTCAAAATCAAAAAAGTTATACAGTTAAAACAGTACATTTAAAATACAATATATATGTGCGATTAAAACCATATATACAATCAAAAACACATGTATCATGAAACACATGTGTTGACTCAATACTAAACATTCAAATAGTGTCTTGTGATAATAAACTGGCATTTCTTTGTAAACGGTTCGTGGTTGTCATGTTCTTCTGGTGATCAGAAAAAAACATATCTAAAGCTCTCGTTTCTATAAAGTGCCCTTGTGAAAATAATGAAAAGCATTCAACAATAATTCAAATGTCCGTTTTTTTTAAATATATATATATATATAAACATCGGAACATCTACCTTGATGGTGAGCATGTCCTTTGAAGCATGGAGCTGTCCAAGGAACTCCCACATCTACACTACCTGATCTGAAATGCGTGACACATTGTCCATGGTGTGTACTTGAGTTGACAGGGATTTCCGGCTGTCCGTGCTCGCTCTGGTCCTCGTCCTAGTCGTTTGGTTTTGTCCTTGGCCATAACAGTGGCAAGAAAAGGCTGCTTTGAACTCCTCACGGAATTTACCTAGAGGGGAACAGAAACGTGATCCACTCAGAAACCCTTCAGTTGGAGCTCTTTGTAGGTCCTGAACCCAAAGCAGTCGCATTATGACTGAACATTTTAATAAGAAATGAATGTCCTGAAGATCTGATTGAATCTGGATTCTTTATAATTGGATGGAGTAATAACACTTTTCATTACTTTTTCAGCACATGGTGCCTTTCAAATGTGATGAACACTTTTAACTCAACTTTTTTCAACATTAATATTTGTTATATGCACATAATCAGATAAATAATCAGATGAGGAAATTAAATCAGTGAGTTGTGTTGTTGTTCATGAAACTGTCCATTAGAGGGCAGTAAGGAGCCCACATAAGTGGTCTAAGTGGTGAGGCAGGTTAAATACTTACCGCTGAGGAAGTTGTAGATGATGGGGTTTGCTGCACTGTTGGCATATATGAGCCAGTGTGAGAACGTGAACCATGCGTACACTGTCTCTCTGTCATTGGTGTTCTTGAACGTCCCAAAGACCCTGCAGGAAAGGTGATCAAAACGTGAGCCTTGATTTATCATAGTGTCTATTATCTGGTCTCATAACCCATCCCTGAAGCAGTGCTCGATTAATTACCTTTTCATGACGTTGAGCACGCTGATCGGCAGGTAGCACAGGGCGAAAACAAAGAGGACCACCATCAGCATGCGAGCCGTCTTGCGCCGTGCTCGCATCTGTTTGATCTCAGCACAGACCGTGCTGGTCCTCACCCTCACGGCCTCCCCCAGCCCCTGAGTCTGAGCTGAGCATTGCATGGACCGCCACTTCCTCTGCATGACTGATGTGTTTCCAGGAATCTGTTGATTAAATATGTGCATTTATCGCTGAAACTCGCCAAAAGAAAATCAGATCATTGATTTAAAATGGGCCTGTAAGAGCTGATGTCTGACTCAAATACACACCTGTTGAAACCACAGCTTGTGACATATCTGGATATACGCCAGGACCATCAGACATAAGGGTGCAAAGTATGTGACAATGAAGAAGCAGGTGTGATACACCTTTGGGTAGATCTCAGCTGTTGAAAGAATAAAGACATCATCATAATTTGACTGAAAACTGACTCGTCCATCAGATACTACACAAATGCAAAATTCTTTATTTCGCACAGAAGTAAACACAAGCAGGCTCATTTCTCGCAGATGACTTTTGTTGGCGGTTGTTAGCCAGCGGCGAACATTAGCATTCAACCACTTCCTACTTAAAATTTCTGTTTGAAAGGAATACATTACTACATGGATTTCATTTTTTCAAGCCTGGAAGTGAAACGCACTGGATGCAAATAGTTAGCAAAGAAGTGGTTGAATGGTAATGTTCGCTGCTGGCTAACAGAAGTTAAATTCTCTCCAGATTTGTATTGTCCAAAACTTTTTCCTGCTCAGCCGGCAAGTGATGACATGATAATCTCTGTGTTTGTTCAACCTGCGACGCAGCATCATAACATTACCCCAGCATTCAACCTGAGCACAACGTCAGAGGAAAAATGGCCGGCGTTTGAATAGGGTTAATTGTTCATGTACTTCAAGGTATAGAGCACATAGTCATAATATTGAAGTGTATTGTAGTATTATAAATGAAAATATACTGGTCATTAAAATGTTACTCCTTACAACATAACCCTATCCAGTTTTTAAGAACACCAGCCAAGCAACACAGCAGGGGCTCAGAACTGCATGCCAGTTGCGGTCAAGCAAACACAACTACAGTGAAAACCTCAAGACTTTTTAATGATTTACAAAATAGAAAAAAAAAATGTTTGAAAACAACATAATATTCCTCATCTGGGTCATTAATGATGATAAAAGATCTGACTTTTGCAGTTATCAGTGTTTCATTAAAGATCAAGAGACTCAGTCATTTGATGGGAATCAGCGTGCCTTTTTGTGCTTGTGTGCAGCTGTAGCTAATCAGTAAATTAGCTCTGAATAAATATTAAAACGTTACCATCATTTACCAGCTTACAGAGTGCTGTCTTTGCCCTTTGATTACCTGTTGGTGTAATGAATGAAACCACAGTGAGAACATATCATATCTGTACTTGAGTTTACATGTAGCATTTTATGACTGTGTTTTTAGTTTGGTTGGAGGTCTAGTTGTTTCATGCCATTTGTAATGTTGCAGGGACATTTGCACTGACTGTGTGCAGCTGTTTCCTAGGTATTGTGAAGTAGAGTGACAAGTGAGCTTATTTCCAGCTTGTTTTATGCGACTGCTTGATGGGCATTCAGTTCAGTTAGATCCAGGAGAAAAAGCAAACTTTTAAGTAAGCCAGACAGTTAATCTAAAATGCGGCTCTAAAAATGATATTTTAAGATTCTGAAAAATTAATGTAACGTTACGAATTCAATCAGTGAGCGTCCTCAGTGATGGTTGGGGTTGAATGTGTTATTCAGCAGAATATATTTTATCTTCAAAGTGATGTATGATTATAGCTGAGGTGATTTTCTAAAATTCACAGTCCAGCCAAAATGTCCTACAAAGTGTGCTCAGCAAACCATGATTTGATTTCATAGATATATTGGGAGGCAACATGGGAGGAAGGCTTTAAAGACCCAAGGGATATTTTTACAACAGAAAAGAACAAAAAAAAAAAAAAATGAATGCATGTGTGACACACGTGTGGATGTTGAGGGAGAGGTGCTAGTAGTGTGGCTGATAGTCAGTGTACATACGGTACAATTCAAATCAAGGTAAAGTTAAGATAGAAATCTAAATGTTATGTACCAGTTGGAGGCTTTATGGCATTCGTATTGTCTGGTTTGGGATGATCTGCTGGCTGATGTTGGTGTGGTGAGGCTGTGGTTCAGGCTGCTTCAAACGCTGATCTCATATGTGCCTGGTCTGTGTCCGAGTGCTTTGAACTGTGAAGTGTTGCGTGCCTCCTTCTTCCAGGTTGTTTATGTGGGTCACCTGCGCATTATTCTTTGAAATGTGACTCACAAGAACTCAGTGCCTCTGCACTGTTGTGGAGGGTGAGGTGGATAATAAGTTTGAGGGATCAGGGGTTTCTGGCAGATAGCATGAGCGGAATTTGATGGGGTTGAGTCCCTTTCTCCTGTTTGAGCAGGTTTCTGTTACAGTGATGCACGTTGGGAGTTTTTGTTTGTTGTTGCTACAAGTGCAAATGATTTGGAGTGAGTCCAGTAACAAGGGAAATTGTGAGACATGTCAGGCGTATAAAAGAAATGGGAGTGGAGCGAGGACTGCACCCTGTGGAACACCAGAATTCAGTAATAAAAGAGGTGGCGAGGGAGAGTGAAAAACTTGAGCATGAATCGTCCGTGATTCAGTCTGAAAGCCTGATTTGTGGATCATTGTGACTCCAGCTCAGGGCAAGTGGAAGTGACAAGTACTGAGGCAGGCGGTGAAGAGAAGGGAGAGCAGATTGAAGTTTGAGGTTTCCGGTGCCTGTGTGATTAGGATGGTGTCAGTATTGTCTTTTAAAGCTGTTTTGCTTTCATGAATAAGGGATTTTTGAATAGAGTTTCTTTATTCTTGTTTTTTTTTTTTTTTGTAACTATTCTGCCTTGACACATCAGAGTCAGAATGCTATTATTCTGTGCACCGTTTTTGTTCTTTCATTTTCTCCCAGACACTGCGTGGGTTGGATCTGTAGCCTGCACTGTCTAGTTTATTATAGAATGATTTCTACTTTCTCCCAAACAGGAACTTAACACAGCGGCCATTTTCCTCTGACATCACACTCAGGGTGGGAAGCTCAAATGTCGTACTGCTGTGTTTGAGGCTGCAAGTCACATAAACGTGGATGATCTGACAAATCATTATCATTTCACTGCTTCCTGAATGAAACTGTAGACATGGATAGCCTGATCCGGTGGTACGTTGGACCATATTCCAAGGTAAAACCACAGGTTTGACAACAGATTAGCCTCCATTAGCCAACCTCTTACATTAGCATTCAGCCACATTCTAGCTAACATTACTGTATATCATAATCAAACAGATGTTAGTGAGGAAGTTGTTCAATGCTAATATTAGATACTGGGTAATCAAATTGTGTGGCTGAATGGGCTTCACATTCCCTGAAAAATGTCACTTTGTCTGATTATTTTCATTTCTACAACTTGCAACCTGGAACCCAGCAGCGTTACATCATCCCAGCATTCAAGCTTCCAACCATGAGCGTAATGTTGAAGGACGATGTGAATAAGGTCCAAGGGAACTCAGGCTGTGCCATTTTGAGTAGAGTACAGTGTGTCAACAAACCAAGTGCTCTAAACAACCTATATCATGTCAAAAATGTCTTGACATGAATGTTATTTGAATGTTTTGTGTTGATGATGAACATATTTGCCTGTAGGAGGAGCCACTGGTCTAAATGAGCGAGTGGTGGAGTTAAAAGTTTATGATGGATCATGTGTCAGGTGGCCAGAGGGGAAGATTGAGTTGGGCAAGTGTCAAACAAGGAGGGGGAAGAAATCAGGGATGCAAGAGTAGAAAACAGATAATGAGAGTGACAGAGAGAGATAAATTGACTTGGCTGGACATGTGACTGGGACACATGAAGCGTAGCAAGCAGACTGTCCCAAAAGAAGGAAAGGGATGGAAGAGAAAACAAAAAGGAAAGAAAGGGAGAGGGAGAATATGTCAGGTAGGAAGTGTGATGGGTGTTGCTTTTGCTCCGACAAGATAAGGTCCCTGGCATTTCTGGCCATGGTGATTAACTGTGCTGCTGAGGCGGGAAGGAAATCGGAAAGAGAACATGAATTGTGGACGCTGCGAGAAAGTTTTTGGATATCATGGGGATTACTAGCGAGGAAGTGCAGGGGCCCTCTCGGAGCCAACACTGAGTCGGATGGCTCATAGAGAACGGGATGAGAGGAGGGGAAGAACTCCTCTTTAGTAGGTGGGAACACAATATTTAGGATGCAAACCACCTCCAAACACCAAACAAAAAACAGTTGAAAGTTTGTTCAGCTGGGCTGCAGATCTGCTCAGAAGCTTGCTGCCGGCTGCCCCAATCGCCACGGGCTCAATCTTCGGTAGCTAACTGATGGATGTCCTCGTTCTCTTTTGAAACTTTTTTTTTTTTTTTCAAAATCCAGCTTGGAGTGTTTGTTTGTGCGATGTAAACTGTGAATAAAACATTAGTTATCGCCAGTTGACGATAACATCTTCCGTGTGTTCTTCCTCAACTGGTCTGCCAATCCTATACAGTCACTCAGAAAATCAAACGTTGTCAACAGTTTGAATTTGATGCATCTGACAGCTCCCTGGCCAAAGATAACAGGGAATACATTTCTATCCTGCTGTCACAGGTCTGCTATGGAGGCAACATGACCCAGATATAGACACCGTGACACGCCTGGCTGAGTTAAAAGCATTTACTTATTACAAAAATCAATGAGCAGGATTTGCTGCAGTCAAAATAACGTCCCTTAAGGAACTGACGCAGAAAATTGTGTTAATGAGATAGACAGTGGAAAGTTGGCAGCAGGTAGCGTGGCAGATCGCAGCTATACATTACAGACATAATAATTGAGACAGGTAGACAGATTCCAAGGAGTGGCTGAGTCACAGATGCAACATCTGGCATCTGTCCAACACTCGCTGTGAGCTGCCTTTTGTAAATACTGGGACTGATCCAGGTGATTGAGTCAAGACAAGGGCGACTGGAGGCAACTGGTGAACAAGCGACTGAACGAAAATGAAGGGAAAACCAGCTACAGAATACTGCAAACAGACATTTTGTCTCAATAAACCTCAGAGTGACATGGTTTTAACCACAGATGGTGAGAAAGTTCAAACACGTAACAACCTCCCTGGGGAAAAAAAAAAAAGCTCTGCTGAAAAATGCATCCATCTCTTGAGTTTCATCTGTCCATCTCACCTGAAACCTCTCCTGAGGTGATGCAATTCTAAGCAGGGAATAAAAACACACCTCTGGCTACTGTTGTTTCTGGAAATCTGTGAAGCATGGTTTTATCAGCTCATTTTGGGCTATTTTGGCTCAGCGGTGTGAAGCGGAGTCAAGCTTACCTTGGCTGATATACGAGGGGATAACATAACACAGTGGGGACACAAATCAATACAGTACGTGATGAAGACCATACATCAGCTGCTTATTAACTGTCTGAAAGGCTTGATAACACATTGATAAGGTTAACCAAAGAGTTTGCCTTGAGACCTGTTGAGAGATAACAAGAAAACCTTGCATCTTTCAGACCAATCCTATCCAAGCAGCCTAAGAAAGAGAGATGAGATATTGTACTGAGGTCAGTGAGAGGTCCATGGAGAGGCACACTAAAACCAACATGTCTACGTCGTATGACTTCTAATGAATAAACGCCTCCAGGAAATGAAATACCACACTTCAGAGAGTAGGTTATCAACTGTTTTCTTTCCCCAAATGATTGATAGGGCTAATAATGTTGCAACCACACTGGGCCAGCCCAACGAAATACCGCTGATGAGACTGCAATTACTCTGTGAGTAGGAACCTTTAAAAGATCCGTTGTTAACCTACTCTCTGAATTGTGTTCCTTCATTTTCTGGAGGCATTTCTTCATCAGAAGTCATGCGATGTAGATTTGTTGGGTTTTATTGGTTTTATCCATGAATGTCCCATAGACTTTAGCAAACGGTTAAAATAAAAATAAAAAAAAACTCGTTAAAGGCCTTCAAAGAAAGCAAAAACGTTGCTCAGAGAGATAGCCTGACAATGCAGTTCCTATGTACATAGCACTTAAGTAATCTGTTCCATGACCTTCACCTTCATGTAGGGTAACCAATCAGTGTTTCACAGGTATCAAATGAATAGCTGCTTCAAGTACTGTAACCTTTTTAAGTGAGGTGGATTATAATGTTTCTTCGACGACTTTAATCAGACGCTAACCCTGACTGTCTTATATGAACTCAAGCAAAAGCAATTTGTCCCTCTTTAATGGTCCTTATCAACCCCGTGAACGCCGCTGTGCTTTCATAATTCTAATTCAAACACCAGCTAAATAGAATCAGGTGCGTGCACTGATTTTAGAACACAGAGTGACTAATGTTCCTTTGAGGGTCGTATCCCTTTAAAACAGCAAATACAACTCCAAGTTATCCTCCTGCGTCCTTTAGGTCATCATTCGTTGTCGGTTTAACTTTTCGGGCATCAAGTGAGCAACGTCTCACACACACACACTGTTTTCATGTGTTTGAGGGGGATTCATAAGAAAACTAACCTCCCCAGTGTTCATCACACACTGTGAACAGGCTGGTCTTGTTTGTTAGTTCCGGCAGCAGGCTGCTGCACTCCATTACAATAGCCTGAGGGATCATGATGATGCACGACACAACCCAGATGCCGACAATACTCTTGCGAGCCCTCTTGGCTGTGCTCTTGAACATCAGCGGGTGGCAGATAGCATACCAGCGGTCTTGGGCAATGCAGCTCAGTGTCAGGACCGATACAGAGACGGAGATGGTCTGGAAGACAAAAAGAACAGAAACACCAGTTTGAGTAATGTGGAATAGTATTTTCCTACTATAGTGTCAGAAACCAGAGTACAGATCCAATAGCTTCATGTTTTAATAATGGTTTATAACTGTGACACATGAGACATTCACATGAATGTATAAAGTAGATGTGAATCTTGAAACAGTTTAATATTATAGTACAGTTAGTTTAACTCAGTAAATGTGTTTGTAATAATATATATATATATATATATATATATATATATATATATATATATATATATATATATATATATATATATATATATATATATAAAAAATATGAAAAATAATTAGGATCATTCTTCAATCAACTGCTGACACATTTCTCAAACTGCTTATAAATGTCTTATAATCTAACAATAAATGTGTTTATTATGTTATCATTAACACTTAAATAGTCTTATTTATGATAATAAGCATCTTGTAAGGAGTTATGGGGGCCTTCTTACCAATTTACTCATGAGTATTACAAGGACGTTAAAGTGAAGCATTACTGTAAACATGAATGTAATTATAAAATGAGGAATCTCTTAATCTTATGTTATTATCATATCTCTGTAACTGTCCATCTGATGTGCCTCATACTTGGGAGGTTTGATTCAGAGGTAAAAAGGAAGTATTGTGTTGCATTTCGTGCAATTTAGTCACGCGACATTAAACAGCAAACACCGTTCAGCAGGGGCATGGCTTCAGCGGCTCTGCAGGAGGTAACTCGGCTCATGCATGATATCATGGGAAAGCAGACGTAAACCCAACGGAGATTAGCTTGGCGCAACAACTACGTTGCGGCGCGCGAGAAAAACAAGAGCGGAAGGTTAATGAGTCTGGATGCGTGGGTTTTATACACTCCAGCGTGATTTGAATCTCTCACTGAGTGTTGTGGTCCAGCTTCGGAAGTACCAATGTAATCATCCAGATTTTAGAATATAAATGGCCTATCAAACACTATTTATAGTGGTAAATATTTTCAGGGCAGCACTGTTTAGTCTATGAGCAGTGCAGAAGGTTGAAGACTGGATCTGTATACCCCTCGCATTACCATATAATCAGTGCAAAACAGCATGTTTTGAACAGGCACTGCACTAGTGCTATTAATGTGCAACGGTGTTACAAAATTTGTACTTGCTGGGGATGTGCTTTCCATCTCTAAAATGTTCCGTGTCTGCAGCCGACAGCCTGCCTTTGTAACTTCAGCTCTGTCAGTTGCAGCAGAGAGGAATCTGTTCTCAGGTGTTTGGAGAGACACGGACGCATACCAAAGAATCAAATACATGTACTGTTTCCTCAAAAAGATTAAATGGGTGTGCTCTCTGGTAGCAAAGGTGAATTTATCATCAAGCATCTTGTCTACAATGAGAACATGTTCCAACAGATAGGAGTTATTCTGTATTTTAAAGCCTGAATGGCAGAACATCATGTTATGTTGCAGTACAACATGCTAAAATTGGCCTTGGCTGATGGCATCAGGGAAGTCAATGCCCCACCATAATAATGAGTGTTTTTATCCATGTTTTTTTCTTTAAAAAAGAAAAACTGTAGAGTAATCATTTGTATTCACCGAAATACAGTGGCTACAGTAGCTTTGAAAATGCTGTGAAGGTCAAGCACACATTAAGGTAGTTCAGAGTTCCTCATCAGGCGATGATAATGGCCTCATGGTAATCAAAATGTTTGAGGGTTAGTGTGAGTTCACATTTGCAGGGTTCAGTTAGTCTGAAAGGACACTGGGAGTTGAAGTCAATGCTCCCCACCTTTTTTCCCCCTTATCTTGATGGAGGGCAGTCCGCTCTCATCACTCCCTGAATCACTCACCCGCCATGCTCTCAAGAGGACCTCTGGTGAGACCGAGCCCTACCAGATAAAGCCTAATTTGAATTATTGATCTGAGAAATTGGACCAACATTAGCTGCTGCGCACTGAAGCATGTGAAACTTCCCGTATTGGGGCCGAGCTCATTCTCACCCATTTCGTCTGCGGGAGATAAACTTGGGTGTTGTTGGGGATTCATTCCCTACGGCCAACAAAAGCTGCGCTCCATCACTTTGAAACGTTATCTAAAGGATGCTTAAGGATGCCGGTGGTATACTCTATCATGTCTGTTAACTAATTTCATTCATTTACAAGCTGTGTAAAAAAGGGGAGATAACATTGACCTTCAGGCACAAAAAGATGAATCCTCACATAATTGTCCTCTGCCTGACAGGAAATCAATAATACGTTAAGCTTGGTATGATGACCTTGAAATGCATACAATAAAGATGATGCAAACATAACCACAGCCGTGTCACAAAGTCTTTTTACATATCCTCTTATAGTTAACAGAGCTAAAGAATTGATCCTATTTTTCTTTTATTGAGTGTGTGTTAATACCCACTAGTGCACCAAATGTGTGTTAATCTGCCCTTGAGGATCTTTTGCCAACACTTTATGACCACATAAAAGACTTTAAAATATCTAATATCTTTTTTTGTCCCTGCACAATTCTGTTGGAATTACTTCACACTTTTGATGTTTTTGTTGTTTGAAAATGTGGAAAATGTTAAAAATAGTAAAAATTCATATAGCTTTTATTTGAACTGGTAGTCTACCTAGTTTCAGTTAAACGCACAGCCACAAATGCCATCTGGAAAGAGATAAAGAAGTCACCCACACAGCTTCATTCCTCAGCCTGTGGGACTCTTCAGTTCATCCTCCACACTCCACCATGCAAAACAGCCTGAGCCCTTTTTGGCCACATCACAGATGAGGAAACAACAACAACAAAAAAAACCCCAAAAAAACTAAAATTAACAATGCAGCCCTGGTGTTGTTTAATAATGATAAATGTAACATGGTCACCTTGTAATTTCTGCCGCTTAAGGGTGTCTCAATGAAAACAATTCAAACGAAGGGTGCAGTTTGATGACTTTGTGATGTGGTTGTTGTTGTCTGTATTGTTAAACAACCACCATTGCTGCTAACTTACACATGAAATCATCTTTACAGTCGAGGTAACGTATGACAGTTTTATGTTATGTCTAGTCATGTTTGCAGACTTTTTCCCCAACTTTCTGACTAGATGGCGGCAAGCATCCCGTTTTGTCAACATCCAAATCCGACTTGAGTGTGATGCAGTCAGTGTTAGCTGGAGCACTGACTTTGTACTGCCCTGTCACACGGTTGCTGTCGTGGTTACTGTCTGCCTGTTCAGCCTGGGTTTTGCTTTTGCTGCCTGAAAAGCAACAAGTAGCCTCTGTACTGAGTTCAAAGCATTGTCACCTAAATCAAATTCGGACAACATTAGATGTGGCGTGCTGATGCATGAGAGAGATCCAGTGTTGGGGATTCCATCACTTTCAAGTGGGCTCTGGTGGGCTCATTTCCTCCGGGAAATAAACACTCAGCTCCATCACTTTGAAATGCTTAGCTTAAGAATGCCAGTGTTATCCTAGATCACATCTTGATGACGACTGTAATTTCATTCATTTGCAGAGGGGAGAGAGCATTCCCTGTAGGCAAAGACAGACAAATCCTCACATAATTGTCTTCTGCCTGACAGGAAATAAATAGTACATTGACAGGTGTATTGACCTCGGAATGTTGGCCTGAAAACAGAGGAGGGATCGCCACTGGCGCTTGCCTGGTTGTTAGTAGTTTTAAACTTCCCAAAGTTTAGCTTTATATCCTCTAGGTCCATCACTTATTATGAGCTATCACTTAATATCCCTTATTTCTAAACTGCTTATAAATCATTTTTACGCTACAGTTTATAGTGACAGAGTTGAAAACACACTTTTAATTTAGCCTATTTAACACTTTATTTCTGACTAACGGGGCCTGAAGGCACAATGTCAACTAAGGTGACCGAATCCGACCAGCACCTGGACATAGTTTGTACATTTTTATCTTAACCTGGCCTGCCAAGTCCTGCTGGATCTGAAAAGGTTTGAGGGGGGAGTTTGAATGAGTACCGGAGGTTATATCAAAGGGCGACCAAATGAAATGCAACTTTACCTTGAGTGACATTATGGATTTCTCTGGAGAATGTAACTACAAAACTCAAAAAAATATATAATGTCATGTTATGTGGAAATGTATATTAATTAATTAATTTATATTAATGCAGTTATGGACCCTGAAATCTTGAAAGCCATCAGCCTGAAGTTTGATCCAGCATCTGAAGACCCTGCTGCCCTTTGCTAAGAAGTGTGAAACCCACATAACCCCTGAGAGAAAGACTATCAGAGAGGATGTGAAGAAGCATTTATTACTTCATCAACAAGGGATTGCTGAAGTATCAGCATACTGAGGTTAAGCTACAAAAGATCCAGGTCACATTGCCCTGTGTGAGATAATGGCTGCTAAATGCAGCCCGTCTCCAGGAAATAACAATATTAAATAGGAAACGGGATCCTTTGAACCACAAAGAGCTCTGTCAGTTTAAAATTATTCAGTGGGTTCAGGAAGAACATTTGTTAACAGCCTTGATGAAACTTTAAAAGGATAGTGTTGAAAATCTCTGAGGTGGCATGTTAATAGAGGACACCTTTCTACATGTGCTGACTTTGTTCCTCTACCACTGAATGGGAATAGTCCTCTTCACACCTCCATTAATGCATTATATCACACAGCTCCTGCAATGAATAGACCCCATTCTTGAGTAATGGATCTCACCTTGAAAAAAATGGTCAGAAAATTAAAAGTATTTCTTTTTTTTGCACTTTCTGCCAAAAACGTTCTGCTGACGAAGCGTTTCACTGGATAACGGATGACGGCGATTTCAACACGGAATCTATTTAGCAGAAACTCCTCACGGTCAATGTGAACTGTTTTGGAGCCAAACTGATATTTTCAGTGATACACTCTCAGTACAACATTACAGAATTTTAATTGAAAAATGTAGCCGAGGAGGATTCATTCATTTTCTGCAGTGCCAATACTCCAGTACCACCTGCGCTTTCTCACTCTCGTTTTCCCCAGCAGCAAGGCTGCAGGATCAGACTTCAGAGGTTTCAGGGTGCACAATTTTCTAATAAAATCAAGATACAAAATATGTAAAATGACTACACTGAAATGTGTAAAAACAACTACACCTTGGTTATACATTGCATTGAGTCATGTGCTTATATAATCCCAAATTTTTCCAGCAATGTTCAAGCCCAGAGAAATCTGTTATTTTTAAGGTAGCGGTGCTTTTCATTCGGTCGCCTGTCACCTGTCAAACTACTGTGGACTTTAATGCATTACCCATTAAGACAAAAACTCCCATGATTCCACAGTTCTGCACCATGTAATCAAACCACTTCTTTTGTTTTCACTGCTTTGATTGACAGACCCCAACCTGCTTCAAAGTTTGATGCTGTAGGTGCTCTTGTAGTGTCACTTCTTGAAGCGCCCCTGTAGTGCACTCAAGAAAGTTTGAGGCAGGGGGTGGCTGAGTGGGTAATTCATAAGGTTTTACCTCAGGCGACTGGGAATCACATCCTATTTGTGATTGAGAGTCTGAAGGGACTTGTTTCTAATTTATCGAACAGTCAGTAGGCGAACTACACAAAATATGTATGAGAAGCCGCCTAGGCCAAAATGGCATACTTCACTGGCACATACAAATGTACTGGTACTAAGCACTTGCACATATTGTACATGCATACTCATATGTATACGCATTCATTTTAGCCTAGGCATGAAAGGCACATCACTTAAGTTACTTATGTAAGTTATTTTAACACAAAGTATGATCTTTTCCAAACCGTACATTTTTTTTTTTTAATAACACTAACTAAACTGCGTTCATTTGATAATGCTAATGAGATTCCAAAGGTCATATGTTGCCATACATCATCATATGCAAAATGTCAGCACACTTTATTTTGAAAGTCTAACGCAACGTTGTATTTGATGTATTGAATCATTGCTAACTTGACTGCAGAGCTTTCAATGTGAAAACTGATGCTATAGAGGTACCTCATCATACATTGCCATAGTGAAACTTAAGGCCACTGACCAATCAGACATATTTGATGAGTTAGGAGTAAGAATGTGTTGCATGAAAATAAACCCTTCACAATTCAACTACCAGTCCAAAGTGCAGTGACGCAACAAGTTTTCTTGAGTTTCATTATTTTTACATAACAATGATGACATCAAAACTGTAACAAAAATTCCATTGAGAAATAATTTTTAAAAAAACTACAAAAACCAAACTATCTTAAAATTTTGATTCTTTACAGTAGTAGTGAAGTGTTACCAAAGGTTATTTCCTAAAACAGCTGTGCACTGTAGCACTCGAGCGGGGGGACCTTGGACATAAATGTCCTTATTCTCATCAAGACATTCTCTCCAGTCACCAGTCGTCATGTTGGTGAGATGATCTGATCTTCATGCTGTGTAGAAGGGGTGCAGTAAATGCCTCAACCTTTGTTACACAGTCTGCATTTCCCTAATACTAATACTTTAATACGTATAGAGTATATACTGTCTAGTATTCAAGATAATTGGCACCTCATGCTAATGTGAACATTTAATGACATTTAAATGTACATTCATTAAATGTCAGTGGAAACCTTCTCAAATGTAAGTCGCAGACAAACCTGAATTTACCTGAGTTCTGTACCATTAAAGGTACAGAACTTCAATGCAAGATACACCAGCAGCATCAAGCACGGCGTCTAATATGATTTTCTTGTGCTGCTTTGAGCAAATCACTCATGTTTCATTCATTGATTTACTGCAAATTATCTACAAATTGAGGAACTTAATCTGTGCTGCTGCAGTTTAATTGATCAGCAGTCATTAGTATCCTCAGATTTGTCCAAGTATCAATTATTTCTTTGGGTTTTCAACATACCGTATCAGGGAATCACCCTGAGCCTATATATGTAACGCTGCAAAGAGAACATAAAAAATGCTTAAGTAATCCCTGAGAGGGGATTATTATTATCATTATTAATGTATTATTGTTAATAGTAGTATTAATTTATTATTAATAATACTATATTCCTAATAAACATGGCCTCACCTCCATAAACATTTCCACACTTCTCACCCTTTACAAGCGCCACTGCGCCCCTCTCACTAAAGTCACACAGTTCAGAAACAAGTGATGAGGGGCGGAGACACAACAGAGACACCATTTACCCTTTTAGAAAACACTGTACCATCAAAATGATTGTGACGCTCTTAGTTTAATATAAAATTGGTATAATCTTGCTTTAATTGTATTTTTTATTATTTTTTTGGATCAGATTTGTTGGATTCTAAATAATGATTTAAACTGATTTAAAACACCACAGATTACACCAGTGAAAATCAAGAGATGGAGGCAAACTATAATTACCTGGGTGTTCACCTTGACAATAAACTATCACTACTGTAAATATCTTGCATTCTATTTAACTTCATGTGTATCTGTCTGATTCTTTTTCCTGTACTTGATGCAACCTGAGCTGTTGTAACAAGTGACTTTCCTCATTGTGGGATAGCTAAAGCCTATCTAATCTAATCTAATCTAATCTGATTTCATTTCACTACATCAAAGTGGCCTGCAACATGATGTAAAATAAATGATCTTCTTTTGGCAGAAGTGGCTGGCATGGTGGGGACGATGCTGCAATGAAATGTAAATAATGGAGAGGGCAAAAGATTTGCCCAAGGCATTTAGTCACGATGGGATAACATTAAAGCTCTCACACACTGCACATCTCGTGGGATGATGAAAACATTATTTTTTTATCCTCATGAATAAAAAGAAAAGAAGATTCCAAGAATGACAAAGATGGAGCACTTGGCCAGTCACGATTTCTCATGTCATAATTGAAAAGCAGAGGTCAAAGTTAATCTCTTACCTGCAGATAAGGCACAACTTTGCAAAGAGTTTTTCCAAAGAACCACGTCTCTGTGATGTCTACCACAAGGCTTGCAGGCAGGCAGATGATGGTGACCAACACATCAGCAAAGGAGAGATTGACGATGAAATAGTTGGTCACGGTGCGCATGTGCCGGTTTTTCCAAACTGCAAAACAAACTGAAAAAAAGGCACAATCAACAACCGCCCGAGCAGAACTTCATTGTGCACAAATCACATGGCAATTCCAAGTAATTCATAATTGGCAGATACACATAATGGTCTAAAAGTCATGAAAGAAATCTAAATTCATCTAATTTCATATCCAATTTTGAGGCTTCAAAATGCATCCAATGTGTCCATTCAAAACAATACCAACAAGCCACAGTGTATTGCTTTGCAGTTGCTACCTTATTGCGTCTTTCAGATCTCTGCAGTAAGAGCCAATACCTTGATGTCTAACTTACAGCTGACAGTATGACAGTATGACTCATCATTTCCTGCTAATAACTCAGCATCGAAAATCATCCGCCTGGGAACCACAGAGATCTGTGAGCTAATGTGCCTTGTTCCGGCAGATACACCTGCTGCACCTCGAAGTCAAACAGATTGCTCTGCGCCATGGTTCATAATGAGTCAATCACAATCATTTATCCAACATGGAGCAGGTTTGCACCCAGTGAGTCACAACATTTCGCTGCTCTGATCGATTATACGTCCGTCGAATTGTCGAACACTTTCAGACTGTTGGTAGCGTGCTGACAAATATGAAGGAAGATTCCGTTACAGCGCTGCCTATTTCAACCCTCACACGTTAGTGCTCTGTTTAGCTGTAATGTGAGAAACATGGGAGACATTTTTTTAGCTGCTTGAAAACAGACCAAGCACTGCCTAGGATTGGTCGGTGCCAGTTGTTAACGCCACTTGGAATTTTAAAGCACAAAAAGACAGGCTCCAGATTCTTATACATTTATACACAAGTCTTGCATGAAATCGTTTTCTTGTCTGTGAAGCACACAGCCTGCCAGCAAATTTGAGGGACATTACCCTACATTGATCCCTGGTAGTGTAACCTGTGCTGCAATGACAATGCGCAAAATAACCAGAGGGGTTTCGAAGGTGGGTGGGAAAATCTTGCATATGCATTCTGAAAAGCAGCAGGAATGCTTTTTCGACCATGACCCATGTATCTGCAGGAGGCAATGCAATCAGGTAGTACACTGACATCGCTGTGGAACGTAAATGTTTAAGTAAGGAGGGGATTATTGCATCCAAATTCGATGAACAGCTTAAAATTAACTTAAAATCAAGCCAATATGTTTTTTGCGAGTGTGTGTTTTTGTTATTTTTTTTTTTACTGTGATTCAAGTTTCATTTTTGGAATAAGTGCTTTAGGTGGTTTTTCTAAATTTGTTTACAGCGCGAACAGCCCTTAAAAGTCACTAAAGCTGAGTTGTGGAGGATTTGGAACATTGAGGACCACGGGTGGGCAGATGGGTAGAAGACCAGAGTGGGTCCCAGGTGTTGCAGCATGCAAAAGACATGGGAGAAGAAAGCTTTCTACCCTTACATCAATGTATTTCTCTACCACTCATGTACCCGTATACTGAATAATGTATGCTTCAGATAATATAACTCCCCCATCCAGCTGTCTTCAAGGGCAGTGCTCCATCTGACTGCACCCATATGTTGCTTTGAAGTAGCAAGTAGAGAAATTTACTTTCTGCATAGAAATATATATATATATATATACCAATATACAAATATATATATATATATATATATATTTCTATATCTCTCTATAAAAGCAAGAAATCTGTGTGTGTGATCTGTGTGTGTGTGTGTGTGCCTCAAATATCTCTGCAGATCAGGATCAGACTGACATGAGATTTTCAACATGGCTGCTGCATGGTTTAAGGGTGTGCAACGTTGGATTTGTTTGGACTACAATGATACCGTTAATAAATTATTTCATAAATGCTTTACAAATTCCGCTAGCATTGTTAACCGTAGCCACCATAGTCACGTGCGCACCAGAGCCAATCACTGCAGAGCCCATTCCCACAACACACCTTAAGAAACAAACGGGGTTATACCTGCAGCGGTGCGAGCTGGACCGGGATTTTGCTGGAAACTGGAATCAGAATCTGTGGCTGTTTGTGTGTAGCTAGCTGTTAGCCCACCCCCACGGCCCATCTCCTGAGTTGACGGACGCGCCGGCACATCCAAAACTGGCCTTACGATAAATAGTGTCTGCCACGCTTTTTCGCAAACATTGCCGTCACGTTTGCTTTGTGTCTGGTGCAGGAAGAAATGGTAAAAATGGGCTTTTGTCACAAAAGCGTCCGCAAGCACGAAGTGTTTGGAAAAAGGCACCACACCAACCAATCACAAAATTATATGGCAAACCACGTGATTTGGTTGCTGAGGAACAGGTAATAAAAATGGTTTGTTAAACAGTTGTTTTCACAGTAATAAATCTAACTTTTTCCTACTCTGATTTTATGGGGTTTTTTTTGTGATTTTAGGTCCGTTGTGTTAATACAGTAGGCCTATGTCAAAATGTAAAAATAACTGTACAGTCACACATGTGAGGTTGTGCTAAAAATAATGACACCAAAGAGGCAAGATAAATAGTTTTCATGGTGAAATATAATGGTAAACTCAAAAGTAGTCAAAAACGGCCAATTATATCCCTGATGTCCCACCTTCAAACACAGCCTCATTTGGCCATCCATGAAAAAGATACTTAACCTCCCACTTTTCTATAGGAATACCTACTTCCTACAGGCAATGCACTAGTATATCAAAAGCAGCTGATGGTTAAGGTGCTGTGGTAAACTTGAATTTCATCCTGACAAATGTTGCGTTATGAAATTAAAGTTTGTAGCTCATTCATGCTACACAGAAATAGAACACGTCTAGTTTTCTTTCAACATATACACATGAACACATGTACACCCAGGAAATAATTCAGTAGTCCATCAAATACTATCAATCAACAGAGTCCACCTCTCCTCATCACACTGAAAGCTTGATATGAGATGCTGTGGTGGAGACAGTATTCTGTAAATATCTTCACCCTAAACCAGCCTTAGTCTGTTCTTGTCCATGTCATTTTCCTTCATCTGAGCATTAGCAAGAATTAGCTTTAAATCCAAGCAGGATTAGCATGCCTCCCAATCCTGATGTGGTCAGGTGCTTCAGGGTGGATGATAATCATCGTAAAGTCTTTTGATCATTTATTTCTAACACAGTCAAGAAATGTTTCAGCAACAACGCCAAAATCTTAAAGAAAACAGTTTAAAAAAAAAACATTAATGTATACATTTGAAGGAGCCACATCTGTAGGCATGCATAACCTTTCTCATTTGGTTTCAGGCGCTACAGGTCATGTGAAATGTGCGTTTTCATCTCTACTCTTAACAATGCTGTTGGTTCATGTTGTGTTTTACTTGCTCTACACGCCATCAATTTAATTAGGCAACTACTGATGTACTGAAATGAAGAGGGAACCATCTAACCTGACTCACCAGATGGTATGTTACACAGAGCCATCTGCTTTAGCCATCCACATAGCACACCATCAGGCTCTGGATCACGCGCAATGTTGAAACTGACCCTTGTCAATGGGACATGAACAATATAAATCAATACGCGAACTATATAACACAAAATGAATCTGGCTCTGTTCCTCAGAGATGATTGAGGAGCAAATTCCGGTGGACTCTTAAGGGCTCTTGTGGACTTGATGAATTGTGTGCTGTTTGTTCAGCCCTCAGCACTCCAGTCCAGATATTAGTGGGTGAAGCAGAGGAGCAGAGGGTACTGAAGCTCTGTCCTTTCATATCTATTATGTGACGCTCAGTGGACTCCTAGGTGAACAGTTAGGTGAGTCAGACAGGGATGGAGTCCTCCGTGTATGCGGTGCTCTCTCTTTGGTGTTGACTGCTGTCAGATTAAAGAGACCTTCTACCTTTGCTTTATCAGACCATTCCTGAACATTTTTTTCAGAGTGCTGAAAGAGGCGATTGGCTCCCTAAACTGAGGACGCTAAGCGAAGAAAACATAAATAACATCCCAGTGGCCTGCATGAAATAAACACCACTGCCACTAATTTAACAGTGTCTTCAGTATGCCTAGCTGGAAATAAAAAAACATTAGCACTACTATTTAATTCCTCTTGACTGCTATTCATCTATTGCCTGCATCCATTTCTTTTTAAAAATTAAAAGTTTGCTATATGGATTTCCAACTAGAAGGCCAGGCCTTGGCTCCTCACATTCATCAGTGAGCTTTAGATGCCCATGATCCTTCCTTGGACCGCGTTTGGTGGGTTCTGAGAGCTGTTGCTCAGCACTGTGAACATCATTTTTACCAGGCAGTTTAGAATATTTAGCAATTTGGTCCTTTGCACCAACTGTATTTGTGGACGATTTACAGAAACAGAAACTTATACAAAGGAGATTCTGACACTGCAATGATGATCAAAAGTCATAATAAAAATGTCTTAGCCAATCAACACATTTGTCCTAATTAATTAGTCCGTGTTTGATCATTTCACCTACAGTGCAAAGGGGCAATAAACTGCCTCAGCGTCAAACAATCATGGCTGCACATTCATCTTCTTGTACAATAAGAGTGACAGTAAGCTGCTGACGCTGGATGCGCATGTTTAGTCTCTGCTGGGAGAAAGATACGAGTAAGCTCCTTATCCTCCCCAGTCTCTCATTCACAGCTCCCCGCGCTGCTACGCTAACTGAGGCGCTACAGGCACATTGAGAAAAACTAGAGACAAACCAGATCACACATCATTTTTCACAACCGCACATAATGAGTGGTATGTTACAGTAAATCCCCGGAGCACAGCTGGATCCACATTTATACAAGTGAGGGCAGGCACCATTCAATCAGAGTTAAGAAGGAGAAAGCCTCGGGTTGGTGAACTGCTCCGTTTGTTGCTTTGATCTGTGTTTTGTATTTGTGTTATCTGGTCCTTGTGGTTCGTGTGGTTTGCACTCATTATTTTCCCACTATGAATGGGTTGTTACGGATTCCTGGAATCTTACCAAGGCCTACAGACTTTTACACTGTAACTATAACGCAACAAAGGAGAGAAAGAACGAACATGTGCCGCGAAAAACGTTGGGATGGAAAGCAGAAAACGTTGCCAACACGAGCATCCTCAAAATATAAACCTGAATGCATCGCCTGGTTTGCAAAGCTGTAAAATTGATCGTTTCAGCTTGTTGAGTTTTATTGTAATGTGTCAATGGCATTAAGATTTACAGTCAGTGAGTATTTAATGATGTCAAACAGGTTTAACTAAGGCTGTATGTCATCTAGGTGTCCCAGTGTCCTCTGCTTTTGTATTGAGTTACACCTGTGCTTTACCTGTTGCGACAAGTTTGAATGTCTTTGGTGACAAAGGTTAGGGAACAGCTAACACGCACGGACATTTTAAGGTGCTGCTGCCCCGATCCTGGGAAAAATAAAGGGAGATCTTTCGCAGGTCTTGTTGTTACCATCGACAGCATAACGACATTGTGTCTCAAGAAAAGTGACACGCTGGTAAACTTCAGAGGGTTGCTTCAGAGCTGATTTACAAGCTCAGGGTGCTTTTGGTGTTTTACAGTGTTTTAATGGTGGTAGTGCTGCATCGCACCTTAAAGTAGTGGGCCCAGTAGTCAGGCACTATGGCTATTTGCATTGCTGCTGTCAAATAAATGCATTCACTGATGAAATAGATACAGCATATTATATCTTGTTTATCATTATGTGTGGGAGAGAAATCTATGGCCCACAACTTTCTGGCCCCACAGGATACGATTCCGTACATACCCTGTATAAAGGTTAGGCCCGATTAGGCATGGCTGAGGGCATAGTGACCTCTGATCTATGAGTGTATATCTCTCATGGTCTTTGTTAACGAAGCAACACGAGGCTGCTGTACATATGTTTACAAAAATGTGTTGATATGACGTGTGTTGAAGTCAAGTCTGTGGGCTTGTCAACACTTTAAGTGGCGCTTGAACATCGTTCATTCAGTGCTGAGTTTGGCGACCGGTCTTAGTGGTTTCCAGTCAGCAGTGAGCTGCCTGATCAGGATGTGCAACCCTCTCCGCCGATGAGAAAGAAGTCAGATGTCAACCTCTTCCTCGCTCTGGAAAAAAATGTGTCTTATTCAGAATTTTTTTCATCTATTAGGATTTTTAGGATTTTTCAAAACAAGTTCAACATCTTCTGGGTGAACTCTATGATCTTTATGATACTGTTCCCCTGCTTTTCCGGTGCCTTTGTGGTGACAAATGTGACACACAATGACAAAAATTACTACAGCGAGGGAAACAAAACGGATCTCTGACAAACCAAGGCTGCCGTTTAGGTAAAACTCATAGGATGGCCTTCAGCAGATCTGCAGTTGCAGACTGACTCCCATGTTCCTTAGAGGATATAACCAGGAACAAGAGAAAGGTTCAGGAGGTTTGACTTGACAGTACGCTGTGTGTACAGCTGTGCTGTCGTTTTGTTCCCTCCGTGGCCATGTTCGTATAAACTATTTCAACGTAGGTCATCGTGTCTCTGAGTCAAAATTGATTCTGTGGTATTTCCAGCTACAAAAGATGCCTCCAAGACCACAGTATGATTTGATCACACACACGCAATGTGAAATCAACCAAAGAAGTAATTGGTTTAGTTTTTAGTATAGTTTACAATGCTGCTAAAACTTTTACACTGAAAGTTTTGAGCTGAAAAGCCAAATCAAAATCGACTTCAGGGAAAGTTTTGTCTGTCTCCAGAGAAGTCTCGTATAGTTTGTTTTATCAGGAAGTTGTGTGCTTGATTACTCAACATTAAACAGCCTGATATATATAAGAATGAAAAAAAATACACACACTACCTTCTGCTATTTTCTGTTAGGCCTGAGGCAGTCTACTGAAATCTCTGGGTGAACTCTTTATGAATGTGTTTGTGCAGAAGATTGCACAACAACTTCTTCTCACTTTTAGATTTCATTGACAACACCTCGAGAAGACTTCTTACACAGTATACACATGAAAGGTTTTCTCTTCCTTTCAGGTGTAAAGGCAATTTAAGGACTCCTCTTGCATTCTGGGTGACCAAACAAATATACAAACATTTTTTTGCTTTAAGTTTTGTGCTCTGCTGTGATTAACAAGTCATGCTCCTTTTGCTGCCAGCGGCCCATACATTACTTTTTGTCCTCTGCCTCTGTCGGAGGAGTTGATAAATCCTCTCTGACCAGTCTTTGTCCTGCTTCTTTTATCAAGTCCCTCTCAATGTTACATCCTGCTCCACCCATTTCCAATCATGTCAAACCGCTGAGGAAAATTACACCCTCAAAGCAATTTCGTTTTCAGGTCCAGGACAAGCATCGTGGAGAGAGCACATCCCCCAAAACACTTCTACAGGAGCTGCATCAAAGGCTCCAGTCTTGAAAAAAATAAGTTTTCTTTTTCTTTTCTTTTTTTTTTTTTCCAGAAAATGCCAAAGGATGTGTCCTCATCAGAACTTTCCCTAGCCTGTACACAAAAACAACAGGCAAACACCAGTAAAAATAGACGGCCATAAGGTTGGAGACAAAGGTAACTGTATTGTATCCATATGTTTAAGTGATACTAGACAACACAATCCAACTGACCATACACATTGCTCTGTTTATTTTGGATGTTTACGTTGGGCACGACAGTTTGTCATGAAGCAGCTAGCGCTCGCTACGAGCCAACAATGGGACTGTTTCAGGCCTTTCAGTCCCACTTATAGCTTCCTCCTTTCACACTGGAAAAAAAAAACACCACTAACACTAACATTTTGTCTTGAATCGAGATGTGCATAACGCACTTTGGAGCCCATGTTAACTAATTCTACAATAGTCACAAGTGTGCTATGCCACAGGCCAGCAGCCACAAATGCAACATTGTCACCAGTGCAAATTGCGCAGAAGCCGACCTACATGGCAATATATGGGCAGAGTCAGAATAATTTACTGCAAAGTCAACGTCAGTGTATTTCTTTCCAGTGTATAGACTGTCACTGATATTACCAGAGCCCGGCTATTAGCCTAAGGGGAGAAATCCTTGGACCCCCAGTAAAAAAAAGGCTCTATCTACGGAGCAAGATAGATTGAGTAAGATTTTTCAAAGAAGTTTAATGTCTTCTGGGTGAACTTTATGATCTGCTGCTTTTTAAGCTACTGTTCCCCTGCTTGTTCCGGTGCCTTTGCGATGACGACCACGACACACAAGGAAAAAAACTGCAGCGAGGCAGGCTCTTCTCCTTGCAATGTGAAAAACACCTATTTCAAGCAGGACCACCCACATACATCCGATAATTGGGTGGCTTAAGTGCAAAATCAAACTATTGCATCATGCTACTTTATGCTAATGCAGACCAATCCTTCATGTTACATTCAAGCTTCACATGAATGAACTGCCTGTCAACTGCAGGGACAAATAGAACACCTGTTGAACAGCATCACAATGGACAAAAGTAGACACCACTTTACATGTATGTGAGAGTGCTTTAGAGTGCGTTTCATTACATTCATTAGATTGGAAATATAATTAATATCCCAGCCTGGCTATAGAATAGAGCTTGTACCAAACAGCAGGTGGTGCACTGCCAGTATAGGAAATTAGCCATATATAATGTTGGATATTAATAGTGCTGAATAGTGCTGCTATACTTTATTCATATTCCATTACTGCATCTTATGGACACGCATGAGCCGACAGTTTTCAGAAAACCAATTATGTTGGTTGTGTTAAATCTTGACATCCTGTTTTCTACGACACCACTTGCAGTCAAGTTAAACCTTGTACGTTTTTATGATGCTTTTTTTACGTTTTTGATATAAGCATGTTGACTGTTTCGCGCCTGTGTGAAGCGTATATGATTTGTTCACAATTTGTCAGAAAAATTGGCAAAGTGTGTGTACACAAGCCAGGAAATTTGACTCTGGTCAGGTTTGCTCTCAGTGTACAGGTCATGGTTTTTTATAGTTTTACTACTTATAGTTTTACAATGCATGTCATGTCATGTCATTGTCCGTAACCGCTTATCCCTTTCCATGGGGTCACGGAGTGTTGCTGCTGGAGCCAATCCCAGCCTTGTCTCAGGGCGAGGGCAGGGTGCTCCCTGGATAAGTCGCCAGCTCATTGCAGAGTTTTACAATGCATCTGTTGATTAAGTTGTTTCCTTTAGTTACTCTTTTTAAATATGTATATGTGACATTATTATTCCTATTAGAGCTACGATAACATCATTATATTGTGTTTGGCTCTATTGATTATTTTACTGTCCTCCTATTGTGTCAATGTCTTTTACCACATTATTATTATTATTATTATTATTATTATTATTATTATTATTATTATTATTATAACCATGCAATTAGAGTGCAATTTTGACCAATTTTATTCTGGAATAGTCAAACAAAATGCAAAGTAATGTTAATTCCACCCATCACTGTTACCTGATTATAATTAGCTGGTTCATCGACATTGAAACAGCTGGTGGCAGTAATTTTCCCTCACTTGAGGGCTTTTTCAATTTGCACATAAAAAAACAGGAGGATGAAGTCACATACATATCAACATTCCACTCACTCCACCCTTGATACTTCCATAATTGGCAGTGGTCTCTGCATCTTGAATGTAATCATGATAAGCTGCCTAGTGAGACAGGTTATTATAAATCGTGTTAGATTCAGTGATGGCGGTTAACGAAGAGAGTTCTCTGTCACATTCCACCAGGTTTTAGATTGTGTCTTCAAGCCAAGGCAGTGACTCTTGTTCAAGATTGCACTGGCATGCTGCATTTTAATTCAAAATGCTTGTACTTTTACATTTAAGCATCATCACTTCATAAAAACCTTACTATATGTCGATGAAGGATCTGAATCTTCTAGGTTATGGTAGTACTAATAGGCAACTATTTCAGTTTCTTGAAGAGGTCTCACCTCTCATCCAAGAGGCTTCTTTAGTTCTAACTAACTGGAGGGGAGTTTGAAGGCTTTTAAGCTCTTTGTGAGAGTAACAGAGTTGTTAGACGAGTGATTGTTAAGCTTAACAGCTATTCACACCTGGGCTCACCTAACCCTAGCAACCCACATGAGGGGCGGTTGGGTAAACAACCCTCAAGTGGCCCTAACAACTCTGAAACTCTGAGTCCACATCTGTCTTTAACAACTCTGTGAGGACACTCCCACGCTGAGTGTAAAAAGCCTGCAACTCCCCTCCAGTTAGGTAGAATTGAAGAAGCCTCTTGGATGAGAGGTGAAACATCTTCAAGACACTGAAACAAGTCCAGTCGCATATGATATATAGCATTCTGAATAACTATTGTATTAGGTTCAACTAGCTAAAAATTAAGCCTGTAATAACTTAATTCTCAACTGAAGTGTGTCCAAGCGTTGATAATTGACAACATTTTACTGAACGGATGCATTTAATCTCATATTACAAAGAGAATAAGAATTATTACACATCAGTCAAGTCTACTTATGCACATTAGCATATTATGCATGTCGGTCCGTTGGGAATTAGTTATCTTTTTTATCTGCTTCAACACAACAGGAGATGAAATTCTCCCTTAGCAAGCAGGATCTCAGCTGTCGGCACACACAAACAGAATGAACCGAGGCGTAGAGTCTGAGCGTGAATTCATTACAATCTGGGGAAATAATTGAATTTTATCGACTTGAGGCTCTCGTTGGCGTTCTGTGGGTGCCCACCACAGCAACACTTATGTACACCCACTTCAAAGTCTAATCCCTTTATGATCTCCTTGTTCATTTGGTCCTAATTAAATGGATGCTATTTAGATCTGAACCTAAAGCAAACCTAAATGCATGAATCTTATGCTGACACATGCTGCTGGATGGTGACGTGATTGACTATACATTGCACAAAGACACATAGATACAAAGCAACATTAGTATTCAACACCAGTCATATTTTTGGCCACTTGATGAATGTAAAGCTGATATTCATTCTCCTTTAGGCGCTGTTTTTGGTCTCCACCAGCTCTGGAGGGAAATATTTGACTGATTTGCTGCCATTTGCTGTTGACCAGCCAGTCCAAAACTGTGTTTGTGTGCAGTTTGGCCCTGGGCAGGTGGTACAGAGGGGGTTTAAAACATCTTGCTTTCCACATAGCTCTATGTCTGTATGCACGTCGACCCAAATTCCACTCATCCTTACGGAAGCCTCTGTGAACGCTCATGTGTTTGCGAAACTCTTCCTTCTGCGTTACTGTATTTTGCGGTCTGGAATATGTTTTGAGTACCTGCGTTGAACACAAGGGGCATATGTATGTAAGTATGGACACAAAACAGGGCGCCTGGAAATAATGAGAGTGGGGAAAAAAACAGTAAAGTTGTAGGCAGTCAAACCAAAACAATGAGCTGAAAGATGCTAGAATGCCTAACAGGGCTGGATGAGAATTATCTGGATTTGTACTATGATGGACTCCTATCACATACAGTGATTGATCCATTGTTAATTGTTAACAACATGTCCAATATCCATTAGGAGCTGTGAAGACGGACGGACATTTTGCAGGTCAAGAAGCAGCACACACACTTCCTCCTCGTATAGGGGCAGAGGTAGTGACTGCATTATGAGCCCTACGCCCAACATCGGAGCTCATTAAACATACATTCATTTCTTTGTCGTAAATTCCGATGGGTAACAATGTTTATTCAGACAGTTAACATAAAAAATTGTTCACATTGTTACTTGTGCGTATTTAAGGGGACCAGTGGCTTGCCTCATTTCTGGCTGTGTTAGAGAAGCTTATGAAGGTTTAACCGTGTTCAATGAAGGTCATCTTGAAAATCTCACAGCGTCTCAGTTCAAATCCGTTTTGTGGATTTTCTTTCAGCGACAGTAATGCTGTTTATTGTGGGTGAGGAAGCTGCAGCAAAAATCAATAGACAAAAAAGTCTGGGGCATGAATGGACACAAAGAAAGAGAAGCTGAGATCATTTTAAAAGTCTTGCATGTTGCTTTGCAATTGTATCCGCCGTGCTTCCATGTCTGAAGGAGATAATTAAGGTTTAATGAGTACCTGTCAGCTCTGGCTCTGAAACGAATGCCTCCCCTGATGAAATATGCCAGTCCTCCCACCAATACTCCCTGGATTTGTAGACAAACAGATGGAAATTTATCTGGAAAATAATAAAAGTATGTGGTGTCCCTGGGACACAGAGTTTGTGCACTGCGGGAGCAATTGAATCCAGCATCCTGGGGACAGACATGACTGCATGGTGAGTAAAACACATTATGAGGCATACTTTTTTCTTCATCTGTGGAAGAGAGGTGAAAAGACTGTTGTGTTTGCAGTCTTTTCGCAGCTTTCACGCCGTCTAATTGGCGGGCTTGCTGCTTATTTCTACCTCAATTTGTTTTTAAGGGCCACGTTGCAGACCTATCGCCTGCTGACTTTACAGAGTTGGTATAAAACAACGATTCATTCAGAAACGGTGCAGTGGTCGGTGGTGGCGCCTGATTACTGCAATCACAACTTGTGCATGCCTGACGTTGCTCCCAGTCTATCTGCACATTAGAACCAGTCAGGCGTACGGCAGAATGAATTATTGCTGAGGGTTTGTCTGCAACATTCAACTATATATACCTTTATCTGCAAGCTTTTCTCACACCTGCCCACAGCAGTTACTTCATGTACAGTGATTAAAGGTAACTAGCTATGTACAATCAAATCAAACGGGACTGCGCATGAGATTAGGGGATCAGGGGTGCACAAAACTGATTCTCTTTTCCAAGTAATTCCATGCTTGCCATGGCAGATATGAGATGACACATTTGATGACACTGGAATAAAGTTCCAGGCTGGTAGCTTGTGCACACCTGAGGGTAACGGCTAGGATTAATGCGATGTGTTGTGTTCAGACTTGTAGACTTTTTCTCCTCCTGCAGTGTTATTGCCAACGACATCCAGTTCTGTGCCTCTAAAACTGTCGAATGTCCACAAGAGCAGCACAATATTTGCCTCTGCATACTTTACTCAGCATGGCTCAGCGTTAGTAGAACGACAGCAGGCTCCTCTTCATCTTCCTCCTTCTCTTCTCCTGCTACGTGTTCATTGACAGATTGCAGACAGACTTCAGAGTCGCACGCTGACAACTACGGTATCGAGCTGTTCAGATTCTGCGATTGGAGTGTCAATGGGAGCAATTTTGTTTCAAATTGTTGGCTCCATTTATCCGCTATGCTTTCACCGATATTATATAATAGCTGATAACGTAAATATTAGGCCAATATTTATCATATTTCACTGGAAAATACATTATAGTTGGTTGTTCTGGGTGAACAGAGGAGATAACAGTATTTTCTTGCATTGTTTAACTTCAGTGTACTCAGGACTCAGTTTCACAAGATGAGGAGCGGTACTGCAGTACACCTTGAGAGATCACACAACAACAACAAAAAACAACTATCTGCAGCTTTTAACCAGCGTCCTTGTTCTCTGAGTGGATGGAGACACGTTTAGTCTGCTTTGAATGGCTGAGATGGTTATGACCAAAATGTGATGCTGTTGATGATAAAAACGAAAAAAGGGGGGAAAAAAGAATGTTCAAGTGAATAGAAATCGCATCAGATGGTAAAAGAGGGAGGATTCAGGCAACAGTAATTGGCACAAAACACCACTGAGAGTTGAGACTGAAGCTACAAATGGGACATGAGCACTTTTCTTTTTAAATGTAACTTTTTTGACACCCTGACATCTTTGGCCAAATTAAAAAGCAAACACATTGCTGCTCTATTTGAAGCAGTGGCGATAAAAATGAAAAGAACTTTGGGGACACTTTCTCAGCATGTTTTGTCATTATCTTCGACTGAGTGTTCTTCTTTTTTTTTTTCTCAGATGCATCAGATCAAAAACAATCGAGGGAAAAACAAGAATCCAATCTCTGCATATTATGATCTTGTTTTCCCACATTCCATGCTGCGCTCACAGTGTGCCATAAGTGATCCCATCTCCTACAGTCTGTCACTTCAAACGCATCTGTGGGAGTCCAAATGTGATCAATCCGAGCGGCGCGCTGCCGCACCGAGAGACAGCGCAGACGCGCCACTGCGATTTCCACTGAACATCAAAGGATAAACTGGACTATTTTACAATTTGTGTCGTCACTGTGGCACTTGGTTCTCTTTTGCGCTCGGCAACAATCTCATCTCGTGCTCGGGAAAGTTGTCCAAAGTGCACTCCCGCTGGATGATTCCTTTTACGCACGGATGAGCAAGGACTTTACACCAAAGACTCAACTTACCCAGCGAGTTTCCGATGAGTGAAACGAAGAATACTATGATGTAAGCCACGATGAGAACCCATTCGTACTGCTTGGGGTGCAAGTACTCTCTCCAGATGTATCTCAGAAGTTCCTCGTCGTCATCCCAAGTGGAGTGCGGGTGTAACTCCGTGCTGTTGGCCACATGTGCAGGAGACAAACAGTCCTCGCAGTCCAGATTCCCGGTGATCCCGGACATCCTCCCAGATGTCTGCGCGTCTGTTGCAATTCCTCGCTGCTCTCCGTGCGTCTGCAGTGGCCGCAGGTTGCTGCGCAGACTGCCGGCGAGGACGCGGCACTGTAGCGCGATAACGACGCGCTTCCAAGACCTCGTCAGTGTGACGCTGGTTTCTCCTCTGCCTCCATGCGCGACCACAGCGGGGTCAGACACCGACAGCACAGATAACTGCAGCGAGCAAGAGCTACTTGAAGAGGTGGGAAACACGGAGGAGGGAGGGCGTGATGGATGGGGACAGACTGAGTGAGGGATGAGGGGGGAAATAAACTCATTGTCCTGCCCCTGGTTGTGTCCATACTGATATATATGTTATTTATAATACTGAATCTATGGTGCATTATTATAATTCCAGGCTCTTATTTCATATGCCACTGCAAGTGTTCTCTTTTTTATATATTAGACTAGTTCTTATTGTAGTAATTGTGTTTATGGATGTGTTTTACACATGGAAAGAAATCCTGTCATGTATAACGTTCGCCGAATTTACAAGAAGATCCAAAAACATGTATTAAGAATCCTCAG
This sequence comes from Acanthopagrus latus, assembly GCF_904848185.1. Classification (NCBI taxonomy): domain Eukaryota; kingdom Metazoa; phylum Chordata; class Actinopteri; order Spariformes; family Sparidae; genus Acanthopagrus; species Acanthopagrus latus. Next base: position 8,228,888 of record NC_051053.1, on the reverse strand, counting down.
AGAAGGCATTTCACAAAGTTTAAATTCCTCTTATCTCAACCACTCACCAAATTGCTAGATTTTGTAAGGGAGTCTGGGGAATGTCTCTCCCTCTTCACCCCCTTGTGTCACCTGTAGTATGCTGGTGTGGAAATTTGCTCTCTGCTGTAATGCAAAACTTTTGTGTGAATAACTGTTAGATATAAGTTATACTGGCCATTCAATAAAATAAAATGACTGTTGCGCACAATTTGCTATGACTGACTTCCAACATCACTGTTTTTTTTTTTACTTCTGCTTAAAAGGTTGAGAATCCTGTTCATTGTAATGGCTTACCTTATAACATTCAAAAAAGTTCTTAGACTAAATAATAGGCCCCCTGTTTATTCTTTTCTGAGTGTGCACGGTCTATTACCTCTGTGAAGCCCCAGCCCTGAGGCTGCACATCCAATTATTATGAGCTCTACGAAAGTCCTTCAGCCAGTGATTCATGCAAAAACAGTTTAAGTTCCTTAGTTTCCACCTCATTGGGAGGATCCGCCTCACAGAAAGGAAAGCTAACACATTATTTCTCTCTGTTTCACACAGTCCACTTTACCTCCCAACAAACACCCTTCTGGGCATTGTGGTACCTCCTTATTTAATGTCAAATATAGCATGTTTCAGACAATTTCTCGAAATGTTATGATCTCTGGGCAGTGCCGTAACATACAGTATGTATTAAGGATCCTCTCTCTCCACAGTCCTGCCAGCATTGGATTAATTTTATTCCGCTTCTTTGAAGTTATGTTCGGTATAAAATTTCCACCTGCACACTACACAATTCATATCTTGTATTCTCATCTCCCATTGTTTAGCTGATAAATGTTTTCCTGGATCACATTCTCATTTAAGGAGAATTTTTCAGGTTCATAATTTTATTTTGCGTTACTACTAGAATAGTTTCTCAAAAAACACATCAGTTTTCTCACACTGTCCAGTGCTGCAGAGCTGTATTCCTCCTCTGAAACACTTTGTTTTAGCTTGAATACCCAGTCTGCTAATAAAATAAATAATGCGAGGCACACATTATGCAAATGTGTGACATGGTGATGCAGTGTGACGAAAATTAAGGCGGGACTTCTGACGAGGCATTTCAGGCACAGTATTTTCTGTGGGAGAGAGGAGCTTCTGGAGCAGACTTTGAACTTTTTTTTTTTTTTTTTTACTTTCAAGAGCTTTTACATGGACATGATCCAATATAAAACACTGAAGGAAAGAAAAAAAAAACACAAAAAGGCATAGTGGGGCTCATTTAACTGTTGGTGTTACTACAGAACAAGAGACACATCAGCCAGTTTGGATACTGTGCAGTTATTTATTACAATCTATATCAGTTCGTTATCTGTATCTGTATTTGAGTGTGGTACCATGGGATATGAGTAAAGCATAATATATTAAACTCAAATTATATTGATGTTTCAATCCTTTTATAGAGTCATTGCATGTGATGGACAAGGTGATGTCAGTGAATGGAGTCAGCCTGACTGGATATTGACTCGCAGCTGCTATTTCTATTTGGAATTCAGTGCACACCTCCACAAGGAGCCTCTAAACAAGGAGCTGATGCATAAATAATCAGTGGTTGACTTGAGACAATTTCACTTATGCCATTAACCCCTATGATGACATTGCACATGCTGCAGACACTCTGATTGAAATAAATTGGCTAATACACCTCAGAATGCTGGCAAACTGGTTGATATCGACAGACTGCTGAATATTGACTAAAAGCTTGGAGACATGTCAAGACAAGGGCTTATACAGCAATGATGTAGTCTGCTTTAGTTTCAGTCTTGCCATTGAGAGTCACTATTTTCACTTCCTTGGTGTGTCCACTGTTACAAGGTGAAGGATGATTCTCCAGTAAAACAGATGCAGTTAAGCCATGAATAATCTGCATACTGGATATATTTCAGGACACGGGTCAGCGTCTGACAGAGAATACTGTGATTTCTGAACAATGTCATTTTTGTCATTGACAGGGCTGCTGAGATTTGAGGTCAAGATGGATTAAAGCACAATGTTCTCACAGTGCTGTTTTGACAATTTGAACTGAGTATTTATCATAATACAAGAGAAGTGGATATTGTTGACTTGTTGTGGCGCAACATGATTACTATATATATTAACAGCAAATTTGATTTGTAGATGTCTTTTTGTTATAGACGTGTTTTGTTTTTTATCTTATCATTCCTGTCGTTTCTCATTTAGGACTGAACGATCTCAAAACATTTTCGATAAATGTGACGATTAAACAAAATATATCAAACCATCTCAATTAAAAAAATGTAAATAAAAATAACTATTGAGAATTGCTTGGATTTTTCTAAATTGGCCATCTATTTCAACTTTTTAAACATACAAACCATACGTCTGTTCAACTGTCTATCTATATTGTTTTTAAGTTTTGAATTTCTGTTTTTGTTTAGTTTTTGATTTATTGGGTCTTTTTCTTCTTTTTTTATTAAGAAAAGATGTTTTCTCTTCATTGATCCGTGTTGGATTCGTCATGTAATTGACTAGCGGGTCAGCACGAGTGGGGGCAGCTCCACTGTGTGCCATGTGAATCATTCACAACTATAATGCTGCCTCCCTGTCCCTGAAAAATGCTCAATGTATAATTGATCTAAAAAGAAGAAGAAGATCTTTCTCTTCTGATTATTTTTCTTCCCCCAAAACTACATAGTGCACCTTTAAATTGTACCTTTTTTTTTTGCCAAGTTACCTATAACACATTAAGCTGAACTGTCAAAACAACTTTGAAGCCATTTTGCTCAGTTTCATCGTGAGCACAGTGACTGCAGACTGCCTTTGTGGGGCAGAATGGGTTGCTCTTAAAATGACCAGCCGGTTCAAAGGCTTATTGAACTTATTGTTAGGCTACGTAGTTGCCATGACACCACAGGCAGGTTTGTATGAGAAGACCAGGTCCAGTATTGATTTCATCACCTTAGCGTTTCATCCTCATTTGAACACCTTGACAAGCTCAAGTTGTTTTCTTAAACTTTGCCATCAATATTGGAACTTTTCTGTTCTGTTTGTCCCATTTATTATAATATAAATATAGCCTATCCAATATAAACAATAGCTGTAATGGAAGAGCTTCACAAACGTTATGTCACCTGGGCACCATGATCCTTTGTTTTTTCCACTGTGCCTGCCATGGCTCAAGTATCATGGAAGACTGGAATGAGATAACAGAAATTGGTCTGAAGTCAGGTGTTTATACTTTTGCAGCTTTTCTCCTCAAGTCCAGCGTTAAAAGGTCATTGCAAATAAGCAGCACTCTATTTCTGCCTCCTAGAACAATGTCCTGAGGCTTCAAATCCCAAATCAGCTCCCATGAAGCAAGGCGATAAAACTTCAAAACACACACTTTATGATGAACAATAAAGAAATCCCCTGAAGCTTTTCATTTATACCATTATTTCTTCTTATTTATTGACACCAAAAGAGTAGAGAATGAACCAAATCGATATCAGTTATCCAATCACAGCTCTGGTTCCCCACGGGATAAACAGTGTCTGTGCATTTGAAACACCAAATCTCTGGAAGAAAGTGACAGGAAATAGCTCTTGCAGCTCCGACAAGAGATATGAGGGAACTCATTTTGTATTCCTGGAAACCTGGAGATGAAATCATGCTGGAGGTACCACGCTTGAAAAACTGCGAAATCGCTTCAGTGTTCCGGTTGAAAGGTTTTTCTTTTGTTTTCCTTTCTTACCTTTCCATTTCTTTTCTAAAGTACACCTTGAAAAAAAAAAAAGAAATTAAAAAAATGTCCGTCTGCTACAGCTCTAAGCTCTGTGTAAATTCTGCAGCATGGCCGAGTCATCACAGCGTTGTCTGACACACTCGGTCACACTGCAGGCTCTGACGTGCATGTAACTCACTGATCCCTGAATACACTTGATCTTGCACCCTCTGGTCCTTTTGATTTTATTACATGAAGTGTCAGAGCTGCTCAGTTTAGCCTCATCATTAAAGACAGTTTCACACACACTGTGCCCTGATACAATATGAAACTCAAACTCACCACGCAGATCATGCCCACACATGAATATGCTGGGTTGATCCTTTATTACATGATGACACATTTAACACTTACCTCTAGACTTATAGACATCCTGGTCCAGATAGCAATCATACATTCAGCTATTAGCGACCAGTTGAGCCTTCATCATCGGGCCGTGCCCACTGCAGAGGCTCACATGTTAACACGATTCAGATTTCCAACTCAATCACATTTTTATCACTGAGGCGGTAGTTAAAGGTGGTGTTGTGATGTTTACATTTTTTTTCCCATTGACATACACATGGGTCAGAATATCAGAAAACCTGCTGAATGTAATGCAGCTCGGCACATCACCAGCTCAGTGCTGAAACATAACTGAAATAAGACCTCTATGACAGCGCAACAGAGTGGATTTAATGCCTGAGCATGAGATTGTACAGGTGTTCCTAATAAAGCGGTCAGGGAGTGTATGCACACTGCACAACTTCCCCCACTGTAATCCAACATACATATAGTGAACGAGCTGCGTTTTTTTACTTCGCACGTCGTATTTAATATTTCATCACTGAATCAATTATTTTCCGAGGAGCCATGACTCAAGCAGCTGTAATTCGATGCGTGTTAAAGCTGGTTGGGATGAACGGAAAGCAACAGAGCAGCCTTCAACCAGGAGGTGGAGCTGCCGAGCGCACGCTCCCGTGTGGTCTGACACATTTGGAGCTCCAACTTCCAACACGTCAGGTTGGGGCTTTGTTTGAAGTAAAAATGATAATGTCACATCTGTGGTTGTTTTATCAGCTCCTTTTATGCACCGCTGCGAAACATTTTGTCTATTCCCAACAACTCCGCGGGAGCCGGAGCTGTAATGATCAAATACGCTGCGTGCGAAAGGTGACAGAGACTGGATGAATTGATCAGGAGGAATGGCCAAAAAAAAAAAAAAAAAGAGAGAGAGAAAAAACTGTCAATAAGTTGCAGGAGCTCATAAACTGTGCTAATGTGCGTAACTTATTCATGTTACTGGAATGTAAGATAATGAAAGAAAGATGGCGGGGAGAGAGCACAGCAATATAGAAACACACATATGTCAACATATACTGAGAAAAACCTAACAGTGACTCAACACAGTCTCTGAGAGCCACAGATGTCAGCATGAAGACAGCCGTTATAGTGCTGAAGTGATTTACAGCAGACTCTGATCAGGATTGTGATGCCAGGGACAAGATGACACTGCAGGCAGCGAGGGGAGAGGCTTTCAGTGCCGGGTGGGGGGAACAGCTGCAGGCTGACACAACGGGTATGTTATATAACGTAATTTATACAGAAGATTTTCACATCTTACTCACTGAATTCAGGATTTATTTACTATGTGACGACGTCTTAGTTTGCCGGGATTGGCTGTGCCTTTTTTTTTTTCTGTTTGGTATGAATAATAGAGTATCACCTTTCTTTGCATTTTGTGAGTTTATTTTGGTTATTGGTTGGCCTTAAAGCTTAGAGAGCTTGTTCAGATGAAACTCCCATCTTAAGGCACAGAGCGGTGTTACGAGACATGACAGGCCTGGGCTAGCTGGTTAGCATGCTAACTTCAGTGGACATCTCGCGTAGACATCTTTGACATAACTTCAGTGCTTTGTTCTTCCTCTCATTCTGCTGATTATGCTCATTTTTTTTTGGAATGTTTTAAACAAAGATTCGGCCCCTATGTTAAAAATTGCTCCTTTAATGTCAGTGCACTAAATAATTTTGAGTTGAAGGTAGTGTCATAGCTCTGTTAAATGGAGACAAATAATGAAAAACAACCTGGAAAGTAAATGTACTTGATCTACATATATGAAAACATACTTTTGCGTTGCGTGGGGGAAATAAACGCTGTCCACCTTTCAGCAGATATGAAAGGAGGCAAACGCTCCATTGTTAAGGAGACAATGAGCCTGTCGAGGGGCCGCAGAGCCTCTTTCCCTGCTCTTATGCGGAGATACAACATGGTGTCACATATATTCAACCCTGTTGCAGACAGATGGGAGCGAGCCACATTCCAGTGAGGCTCACTGAAACGCAGACAGCATTGTTACACTCAGAGTCGGGAGCTAGAAGTTGTGCTTCAGGTGTGTCTTTAAAGTCACAGTTTGCACCGAGCTCAAGATTGCAATCAAAGCGAGAGCATCTGTATCAAACAGAGTGCAAGAGGTGGAGGAGGAGGAGGGAGAGGGAGAGGTGTCTTGTGGCTGCGTTGCATCACACATTATTGAGGTTATTGTAGGTGAATATACCTCAGATTAATCTCTTCTTGCTCTAAGATTGATAGACAGAGGTCATAGAGTTCAGGCTACATTCTAATATTTTGACATAATGTAAAAGTGCTGCAGCTGCTGTCGGGTCGTACAGCTGCAGAAGCCTGCAGCGCTTAAACATTCAGCTCCACAGCGATGCCCTCTACCTAATACTGTTATATCCAGCAATCATTACCTGCAGTAATTCTGTCACTCAGTCAGCACGGTGAGGGGATGTGTTTCCTGAGTCAAACAGTCGCCATCAGGCTACAAGAACAAAGCTTTACACTTTCAAAACGCATGCAGTGCACACACGCCAATTCTGAATGAAGCTGACACACCAGTATTAACTATCTTCTTGTGTGGATAGCAGATCCGCTGTCAGGCAACAGTCGTTCGGCTTTGGAAAAGATTGCGTTACGTGACGTATGACTGGTTTAAGATTATTTGTTTGAAAGAAAATGACTTCCGGTTCCTCGGATCCCATGTTGTGCAAAGTTATTAAAAAGATACAAAGGCCTAGTGTGTCTTTGAATTATGCATACAGTATGACTGAAAGATGCGTACACAAGTAAAGTTATTCTTTATTTAGCAGTGATATATAAAGAAGAGGCAATTCAGTGGATTAGTGATAAATCAAATCGCTGTGACATTTTGGTAATAATAACTGGCCACGTAACTCCGTCTGTGCCTCAGTGCTGCAGAGATTCTGTCACTTGAAGGAGCAGCAAAGAGTCTGACTTGTGTCTCATATATGTGGACATCTTTACTGCCCTGATGTGATCCTCCATGAACCTCGCCTGAAGACTGCCACGGGGGGAAACCTTTGGAGCAGGCGATAACAGACAGCATGACTGCAGCAGGAAGGCAGGTAGCCGCTGGGCTGTGCAGTGTAACTATTGCTACAATGTATTTCCTCCTGAGAAATTATATTGTGACAGAAAATGTCGGAGCAAAATGTCAAATTGATATTGATTAAAAGTTTGTGAGCTAAGATCTTGAACCCAGTGGCGTTCTGTTGGCGTGGTGTGACCTGCCATACAACTAAGCAGTTTTAGCAACTGGCCACCTTAAGTTTACATAAATATAAGTAAACAAACATAAACTAATTTAATTCGATTCTATTACAGAGAAAAGTTATATACAGTGTGTGTATATACACACGTACACACATCATGTTAAAAACTAGGTGTAATTTGTTTGGATATTGTACATTTAGAAAAATACAATTCACCTGTGCTGAAAGTGAACGTGACAAGACTAGTTAAGCTAAGGTTAGCCGGCACAGAGTTGGATTCAGACAGAGTGGATGAGTGGAATGTTGAAATGGCTACAAAGTCAGAGAAGCAGTCGGGAGGCAGCGCCGGCCCTGGCAGGTCAGACGAATTGATGCTGAAGTGGAGTCAGAGTCAGCAGTTGAGCCGCAGGATCTGGCCCTGGAGCCGGGTTATCTCAGATACCATCAAGACTGTGAACCACACAGGCTCATCCATCTCACTGAAATGGTATTTGTACAGTATAATGTGTGTACACACACGCGCATCCTTTTTCTTCTTTTATTGCTGCTGATGTTTTTATACCTGAGGTAGGTTTTGCACTCATTATGTTCTTTGCAGCTGTTGTTATAACCTCTGCACTACGTCACAGTGCAGTATTTATGGGTGGTGTCTGGAAGCATCTGTTCCAACTGAACTTGACAGGAAGGACTAGCGCATCACCTGCATGCAATTCTGGCCTTTGGTGCATGTAGTGCATGCAAGGCACGTTATATGGACCCACATTGAGGCAGCTGGGCTGGGTTAGCTTATGTGGATACATAATGAAACAAAACCACTTTGGAATGAATGTGTTGCTGTTGATGTGAAGGTTTTAGTGTGTCCCATTGTGCTGCTGTTTAGGGTATAGCTGAGGTCATGGTCAGATTAAATGGAAATGCAAATTGGTGCTTAGTTACCCTTACTGGAAGCATAAAAATAGATCTAGATGTTTATTCTGTGCTGCAAGGACATCAAATAGCAAGAAGAAAACAGACTAAAGTTATATTTTTGATAAAGCATGGGGGGGTAGTTGGCACAGACAGAATACGAGAGGACGAGATGAGATTTAATAATGGCCTATTTCATTCATTCCCGAGGGACACACACACAAATCAGATGTATTATAGACATGGATGAAGAATACAAAAAAAATGTTCCGTATAAAAAGACGTACAGGTGCAATCCATCATCATAATTTAGGTTAAAAAGTATTGCAGGTGACCTGCAGCCGAGCGTGTCACAGAATGGGCTCGGCTGATTATAACATTTATCTTTTCTTTTCTTTTTCGTCATTTGTCAGAGACTGACTAGGATGATACTTTGTACAATATCATGCAAAAGACGTGGAGATAAAAGCCTTAGAATTGCCGTCAGAGTAGGATGTTAAAAGGACTTTCAGAAGACTACGTCTAGCCTCAGTGAGTCTGACCACCGAAAAACAAATTGGAGAAGAAGTGCGGCAGGATATTGGGTCCAATAGGAAGAAAATGTATTTATGAAATAAAATGAATGTCAAAGACGTGACGTGTTGGATGCAATACTTTTATTTATGTCTTTTTATTTTGCCTCTTTTCATGCTCAGTTTCACATTGTTGTGATTCTGCTGGTGTTTACACAACATTAGAGAACAAGCCTGACAAGTGATTGACAGAGAGGGTGTTTAACTATGGCAGAGCGGAGGGGGGTGTGTTGAAGTGTCTTTGTTGATGGTGGTTATGGCCTGAGGGAAGAAGGAACGAAGGTGACGGGTGGTGCATCCGGGGGAGGAGAGACTTTGGGAAAGGGATGACCTGGGTGGGAGAAGTCAGCCATGATTTTTCTTGTGCTGTTTTCCATTCTGGAGGAGTACGAGTGTGTGAAAGCGGGGAGTGGGCAGACGATATCGAGCTCTGCACATCACGCAAATAGCTGGAGCCTCCACTTATAGAGCAATGTTGCAGAGCCAAACAACACTGTCATTGAGGATGTGATGATGGATTCCATGATTGCAGTGTTGAACATGAGCAGTACAGCCTGTAGCAGCCTGAAGTTTTCCAGCTGTCACAAGAAGCACGTACGCTGCTGGTCTTTCCTGAAGATAAATGGCGTGGTGCTGCCCCATTTCAGATTCTGCTGGATGACAGTTCCCAGTAGTTCATCTGGGTACGAGGACTCATTCGCTTACGATGAGGTCCTCCAGAGGGGTGTCTGCGCTCACACTCGTGACTGGTGTGAAAAAGGAGCATTCTTGCTTTCAAAGATGCTGAACAGCTGTCTTTAACCACATGGAGGGGAAACTAATTACAAGCAAACTAATACACTTTGATCACTGTAATTTGCAGAGCAATTTAAGTCTGCATGCTGTGATCAAACGCAGATGGCAGGTATTTAGTGTTTGAATAGTTGTTTCCCTGTAACCAAGCTTCAGAGTGAATGTATTTATAATTGCCGAACCTGGACACAGCAAGCAACGCTCTCAGGACTCAGTGTGACCTGAGTAAGTGTACACATTACATGCTCTTTGGGTTTTTTTAATGAATCGTGTTCATTCTACTTTTTCGGATTCTTTTGCTAATCAAGCTATAAAACGTATATTTTTGTGGCTCAGGGGTAGAGCCAGCGTCATGTTATCAGGAGGTCACTGGTTCGATTTCCCCTGGTCTGCATTTGACCTTGGGCAAGATACTGAACCCCAAACTGCTCCTGATGTTCTGTTCGGCACCTTGCCTGGCATGGCCATCAGTTGGTCAGTGTATAAATTACTGTAATTTGCGTTGGACAAAAGTGTCTGCTAAGTGCTCTTGTCTGGATCAAATAATTATTTCATTACCGTTTACATCCCTATAACTATTATTTTATTTGAATGTTTACATGTGTAACATTTAAGTTATGACTCATGGCAAATTGATTTGCGTTTCTTTAGCCCTTGTCCAGTCTACTGACCGCTCTAAGTGCTTTACAACACTTATGACATTTGCCTATCAGCACACACATGTAAGCACCGATGGCAGAGGCTGTCATCCACGTTGGCGACCTGCTCATCGGGAGCAATTTGGGCTTTAGTGTTTTGCAGAAGGATACTTCAACGTGCAAGGAATTGAACCAGTGACCTATAATTACTGGACGCTCCACCTGCCGAGCCACAGCTGCCCCCAAAACATTTAAAGGCAATTATAGGAACATACACAAGGACATGTTGTAGCTCGCTTATTGCCTAGCAGGATGCTACTAAATCAAGAAACACATGATGTGGCATAAAATATTTCTTCTCTTTAAGCCTATAGTCAAGTTTTCCCATCTTGGCTCGGTTCCGTACACAGAGCAGGACCTGTTGTAAGTCAATGTTTTTTTAATGTAAATCTTTCTGGTGTGTTTTTGACAGTTTAAAAAGAAATCTGTGCCTGAGTATGTGTTCTGTCTGTAGTCTTCATTTAAATTGTTTATGGAGCTGAGGGCTGCGCTGCATATCAATATTATATAGTTATCATAAAAGTGATTGTTTTCTTATCTCTTATCTCTTCCTGGTTTTAAAGGATCCATGACTTTTTTTTTCTTACTGAACATACCAGACTCTACTCGTGTAATACTTACCTTTAACAACTTTGTACTTCTGCCCACTTTACCATTTTTTTATTTATCAAAAATCCCATTGTGTTAATATCTTGTGAAGTGCAAATAGACATCCCTATAGAGTGCCACAATTAATTAAAATATTGTCTAAATCACAATGTGGCTTAATGCAATATCCAAATAGTGGTGTGTCACAACATACTATTATAAATGATTATATACACAATGAACCTACAGATCTTTAATTTCTCCAGAAGTAAGAGGATCAGGGTTGTTTGGTACAGAGCCCAGAAGAATTACATCATAATTTGAATATATTTTTCAGTAAAAAATTAAATGGCAAAATGGCCAGTTCCACCTAAATCATGACTCATTTAAATACTGCATCACAGGCACAAACATTGGTAGCTGTAGATTAATCCTTGTGCCATTACTACCTGAAAGTGGAAGAATGGCAAATTGCTCTTAAATCTGTTGCATCTTTGCTATTTGTCACTTCCATTCGTTAGAATTGTCCTAAGCTTTGGCTGAACTCCACTAGAAAGTAGGTATCTACATGGTTCATCGGTAGATAGATGTCATATAGAAACACATCATTTCATGTTATCATTTTTTCACTTGTATCTTGTGACAGTGCTGTGCTTACTCTCTGCTTAGGTGTGAGTACAGAAACCAGTTGGTTAGGGTTAGGAAGCAATCACATTTTGGCTAAAAATAATTGTCCACAAACTACAAACTATCCATAACATCATGTGATGGATGAAGCCGTTCGCCGAGGAAAGTCACCACTGTATGTTCTTTCAAAAGAAGTCACACAGCTCGCGAAAGATTTACATTAATCCGAGACGTGTTCTTGGATTCTCCTGAAATTGAAAATGGCACAAAAATGTATTCTGGAGACACAACATTTATTTACAAAACTATTGCAACCCGCACAGCGTTCATAAATCTTCTGCCTGAAACATAAATAAGACATGTTGACGTATTTGTGTGTGTTTCATCACGTTTGAGTGGTTGTTGGCTCGCATATGAAAACAATTCACCACGACTTCCAGGGAACATACAAGCAACAACACTTTGGCATGTGCACACACCTACAGCCTACAGCAATACATGATATACATCTCTGACATGTCGCGAACACAACCTGGCGCAACAGCAGCATTTGTTGACAGCGTCCGGATTTATCGCTTCAGGATGACGCCCGTGGAACACAGACACAAAGGCAGCTTGAACGTGGTATTTCAAAATTCTGTCATTGAGGGTCTGCTGCTCGTATTCGTAGAAAATAAATCTCCTTTTAGTGGAGAGTTCATCAGTGCTTTTTGTACACAATGAAATAAGCCGAAGTAGAAATGTAAACAGTATTTGCCAAAAAACAAACAAACCTAACACTCAAATGAAGACCAACTCTGCAAATATAAACATTCCCTGTCAAATGTGCACCAGTGCTAAGTGAGCTAAGTGATCTGTGTAGCATCGGTGGCATGCTAATGCAGATGTCTCTACTTTGTCTTGGTTATGAGATTTCCCATCCTATGAAAGAATTTCTCCAGCTTATTTTCATGGTGCCCTCGTGCAGCCCGGGTGAGATTGTGTTCAATAGATGCCTCACCTTTGGGAAGGACTGTGGTTTTCTCCTGAGAGCGCGTGGATCCAAAGCTACGTGCCGGGTGTATGGGCTGTTTCTTTTCACTGGAGTACAAAGACTCGTATCTGCTGTAAATGCGTTTGTCGCCGCCTCGATCTTTGCTCCTGCTTGCCGCTTCGATGCTGGGCCTCTGGCTTTGGTCAAGTGCGCTGGGTTTCACAGTGTTTCTCTGCAATGGAATTTGGTGCTCCTCAATTCCGAAACGAGGTTTTGAAGATTGAAAGTAGTGCTCATCTATCCGGTTCCTGAGGCGCTCTGAGGAAGACCTGACGGTGATGGCTGTTCTTTGGCAGAGATTTCCTCGCCTGTCTGATGTCCTCTCCTCATCCTCAGCTGTTAGGGTGTCCGTACTGGTGCTTGACTTCATACTTGATGCTTCCATGGCACTAACCGAATCCTCTTTTTTCTCCGGTATGTTCAGTAGGGATTTGATTTTCTTCGTACTCTTTTTTAGGAAATGCTGAGAGCCCCCGTGACTTGATTTAGCTGTCAGGTCTTTGTCATTTTCAACCAGGGCTGCAGTGGACACAGTCCTGGTTGGTGGCTCCTGCCAGATGGGACTACTCGGGCTCTTTGGGCCCGTGATGCTCTTGACGTCATAATGAGAGACAGACCTCTGATCTTCGTTCAGATTCGTCCCAAATCCTCCATTCTGTGCACTGATCCCCGCTGTGCTTCTGTTTACATGCATCCTTGCATACGCTCCATATAACTGACCTGGGGAGTCATGTGCGTACTCAGTGTTTGATCTCGGATCTGCCACACTGTGTCTTTTCTGCCAGCTATCTGTCAGGATGTCAGGGTTTGTCATCATGTGTCCACCTTTAGGTCTGCCCAGGCTAGTGTACATAGCTTGGTAAGAGTTTCTACCTGGACTGTAACCTGTGTTATTCTGACCATCATCCAAAATCTGGAGACTTTGCCTCTTTAACATGAACTCCTCGTTACCCATTCTGTTTTCAGCTGCTGCAGTCGGACTCCACTGCATGGATGAGTAGTGCAAAGGTGCGTTCGGTGCTCCCGAGGAGTTGAGGCCGTGTCTGTTTGGCTCCATTTGCTCTGGGATGGTGGACCTGAGAACAAGGGAAGACCTCATTCTTCCCTGCATGAAGGTACTAGCTTTGTCCAGCGGGTCAAACTGGTCTAAATAGTCACAAGAGTTTCCGAATGAGACGTCGGGGTTGTTGAGGTAGGACTCAATTCTCAGTGAGCGCATGAATGACTTGGAAGTATTCTCCAGTGTTGGCATGTTCGGCTGCATGGACTGAACCTGTATGTCGTTGCAATTGTATGTCTGATGTATGTTCTGACCTCTGTTCTGTCCCATCTGGAAGTAATTGTCCCTGGGGTAGTTGTTTGGGGCTATCCCTGTTTCCTTAGAGATATTCCAGTTGCTCGCTCTTGGCCTGATGTTCTGCGGCAGACATCCATCTTGTCTCTCTCCAGCGTAGCTGTGCCTTTTCAAGTAGTTCATCGCTTCTGTGGACTGAAACTGGGGGGACATCTGTTTATGAACGCTCCATCCATCCAGGGCCCCCAGCTTGTGAGTGTCCTCCTCAAAAAGCCTCTCCTCAGGGTCTCTCGTGCTCAGTCTCCTCTCACAAGTCTTCCTGTAGACCGTGTCCAGAGTGTGCCTCAACTGGTCACTGCGCTCAATTTTTGGTGCAGAGTTTGGTAAAATCTGTTGCCCGTTTGGCCCGTTGCGTTGGAACAAACCCTCCGGGGGGCACAGTTCAGCCGGCACACTCGACCTGGCAAAGAGTGTTCGAAACTCCTCGTCGTAGCACTTCACCAGATGTCCTTTGATGACCTGCACCATGCTCAGGTGGATCTTCTCATACGACCAAGTGAAGCTGCAAAAAAACACAGAATGAATGATTAATTTAATGTGGAGAAAACAGACTAATATGTGATACACTCTAATACAGGTATCTTTGTCGCTGCTCCACGCATTGTTGCCAGAAGATTGTTTTGTCCCCTCACTCTTAAAAGTATAAAGGTTTAAAATTTACTTGTTATCCAGCAATGGCACAGAACCACAGGCACAAAGCAAAAGCACTACAATGATTCAAAACTTTGTGTGTAGAGCTGTTTTGTGTCTACATTTCAACAGCTGTCACATTTTCCAGAAACCTGTCGGTCACATACATAAACACAGTTTAGCCACCAACTGCTTCGAAAGACATCAATATGAGACAATTACAGCAATTCTGAGGAGAGTGACAGTATATGCGGTGCTTTGCTTTGTGAATGCATTCGGTTTGCACCTCAGCGGTCACAGCACCTCTTGCGCCGCGGTCTTATTTACCTGTACGAGCCATAGATTGCCGTGTGGCAGTCGACTAAGAGGAACTTCTGCTCCATCGCTCCGTGAAATTTAGCTCCTGATCGGCAGAGGTAACTCTGGCCCCTCACGGTGCGCACCCTCATGTTCTGTGGTCAGATTCAAGGGAAATGTCACAAAAGACGTGTCACTGTTAAATCTCACAGCAGAAGGTGATCAGAAGGCATGGCAATCTTAAAACATCAGAGGACAGATGTACTGCACAGATCATCACACATCATCCCGAATGCGTTAACTGTGCTGAGTCTCAGAGTTGTTGCTTTGTTGTTGCTGCTGCTGCTGCTGCTGCTGCTGCTGACAGTAACAGGAATTTAAAGGGTGTGTTTTTATCTTTAGCATCTGCCAGATTGATAATTATGACTCCACCTAGAAAACAGGAGCAACAGGGTTATGAAATAAGTTCTCACAGAGTGTATTTTAGAAAGACTGTACCCAGCATTTGTATGTGTGATGGGAATCCCAACTCCCTTTAATGACCCAGATCATGTGACTCAGCTCAGCAATAACAGCGGGCTCATGTAGAACCACTGCTGGCTTTTATTAGTTAGCCAAATCCAACATTGTTCTATGGACATGTATCACTTAAATTATTACAGACATTTCATTATATTTGATGTAAAAACTTTGAGCAGTTGACTCCACAAAATTCAAACCAACGAGCATAAAATAATCGCAGCTAGTTTGCTGATGTCTCGGTAGCAAACTAGCCAGCTAATGTGTTGCTAACATTGTTATTGCTGATTTGTGCATGACAGCATTTTGATGTACTTCAATGTTGCATTTCCCCCATTTAATGGCATATTACGGCCAAAATAGCAGTGAAGCAGTGAAGTTGTCCAGCAGACTGGTGCAGTCGGGCAGGGTGGAAGTGCTGCTATGTAGCCTACAAAGCCCTGCTAGTAGCCAGGTGATGAAGCAGTGTTCTTTTTTTTTTTTATTTGATGACTTGACTGATAGCGTGAAATTGTGAGTGAATGCTAAGTGTCTGTGCTTCTCTGTCTACATAATGGCTTTGTAGTAATTCCCGATTTGCCACAGTAACACGAGATGGTCAGAGGGCCCTCTGACATGTCATTGAATATGAAGCTACATTTGGTTAGCTTTGTCTGGCTGTGCTGAAAGAGCACATCACCAGCTCTTAAGTTCACTAATGGACATGTTTTTATATTGTCTGTTTAGTCCACGCAAAAATGTAGCATATAAAAATGAAATGCTGTGGTTTGACCCCCCTAACCCCCCCCATCTCCTGGCTGAAGCTTCATATTTGGTGCACGGTCATGAGAGTCGGAGCAATCTTCTCAGCTCAAAGGAAGACGGTAAATGAGTGTATTTCATCACGGTCAGACATTACTTAATAAGTTGTGGCTGCAACAAGCACAAAATCCAAATCACATACTCACTCTGAGTTGCTGAATTTTTACATCTTGATTTTCGGCCATTGAGAGGAAACCTTGCAGATGGAAATCATCCAAAAGCACGTAGACGGGGACTCCTCGTATAGAGGCATCGACAACTTCTTTGAATATATCCACATCGGTGAACTTGTCCATCACGATGGCAACGACCTGCAGTGACGAGGTGAATAAATAAAAAGATCAGTTCAACGTGACGAAAGACCAGAGTGCTGTGGACGGCCCATTTAAGAGCCCGTTCACCGTTATAATTTATAATATAAACACAAGTCATGTTGTTCTGGCAGCTAGAAACGAACCTCAGTGTGATGCAAATAACAAAAAAAAGTTCCAGATGGGGAAAGCAGCCGATATGATCTTTCACAGAGATCAATACGGAGAAGAAAATGAGAAATCTGGGGCGAATATATTTCTGTCACTCCTGGAACACTTTTGCTATATTTGTGGCTTTTCTCTCTGTTTCATTTCACTCTAGGCTCAGTGATGGATAATGACAGTTCGTCAGAACCAAAAAAGATGATGTGATATCTTATGAAGCATAAATATTGTACCACGTTTCAGCGGCATTAAATGAGCTCCTAATGATCTAATTTTCCGACTATATTCACATGTTATTGAGACAAAAATTCCCCCTCCTCTGTGTTGTGGGGAAGGTTTAAGATGTCTGCGTCTCAGGCTGAAAAGTGTTAGTCAGTCTTAATCACGTATGCATCGCCCAACAAATGTGTTCAGCATTCCATCTGTTGTGTCCCGTGACATTTTACACTGCAATTCATTTTAATTGCACAGGTTGCAATCACAGGGTGGGGACGGGGGGTCTCATTCGCTCTATGTGAGCTTTAAAAAGAGTTTGTTTTTGTTTTTTTCCCCCAGTGTGCTTATGTTCGATTAAAAGCCTGTGCAGCTGTAACAAGGAAACAGAATACTAATTGCCAACCACAATTTTGAGCCACAAAACTAGTTCATGATTCATCATGACACAATTGGTGAGCTAAACGAGGCATTATGGGAATGATATGGCCTCATAATGGCACTGTGTGCGGTCCGCACGTTGCCAAACCAGATCTGACCTCAACAGCCCCCGGCAGCCACTCCCTCTGGAGCTACCTTGAGGGGGAAAACTTCTTGAGACACACTACAGGAGAGTATAAATTAACTTCCAATGGAGAAACGTCTCAGCCAATTTGGTGATGTGTAACAAAGCTTTATTTGACTGAGAGCTGCAGTTTTAATTACCTTTCTTGCCTCCTGAATATTCTTCCGCACCACTTCCTTGATGGTGGGGCTGTTTTGTCTTGCGGGATGAAAGAGCAGATCTATGTTTGTCTGCAGTCTATCATGCATCACCTCCGGCCACCCCAAGTCCAAATCTGGCGTCTCCACATCCGAGTGGAGGGGCCAGTACGTCCCTGAGGACGACTGGGTGTCAGCTGAACCGTTGACTTCCTCCAAATGGTTTTGAGGTGGGAGCTGCTCTGCATTTTTAGTGATGAAGAGAAGCTCTTCCTCTGAGAGGAAGCTCCCTAAACGTTCTGCCTTCAGGAACTCCTGGTAACTGTCTCTGCCGCCTTTCACCAGGCAATCGATGGCCAGACGATAGGGCTCCCTGTAGTGAGGTTGGATGTAATCCTCTGATTTAAACTCTCCCCTCAAGGACGACAACAGAGAAAACTCTGGGGACTCCATCACTGTGGACGGTTTCGGCTGTACCTGTTGGAGATAAAAAGGATCGACATTGTGTAAGAGGATCAGCAAACAAACACAAGTGGGTGGAAAATGCTGTAAGACTGGCTCTGGTGTTAAGTCTAATGAGGCACTTTTAGTACATGGAAAGGTCATATTGTTAATCTACAAAAGGGAACAAGTGATCAAGCTGTGACACAACACGTGGAAAGGTTATGTTGATTACCACTGCATGACAGAGCAAACAATATGTGAATGCCAAGACATGGCATTAAAAATACATTCGAATACAGCAGTACTTCTATGGCATGAAGTTTGAGATGAACAAGTTCCTGAGAAAAAAACAAAACCAGATCCACATGCTGATTATTGAACAGCCAACCAGCGGTTTCTGAGCAACGCTGAATCACAGACATTACAGCAGATAAGGAGACGTTGGATGAGAGCAGATAAAAACTCTTGTCATTTCAGACGTCTGTGAGTCTGATCAGGTCATACTGATAACATTTCTGTGTAACAGAAAAAAGAATACCAATACCTACAGATCCTGAGGAAAGGTGTGGAATTTCCTTAAAAAACGTGATCAGGACTGTGAATCAGTCATTTAAAAACGCTTGTTGGGTCCAAAATGATTGTTTTGTTTATGTCTGCGCAAGAATTTGAGTGGCTCCAGATGTTATCAGCGTTTGTCAGCTGATAGTTTGGCGTGGTTGTTATTGCATGGTATCTTTATCTCATCAGCACCAAGAGTCTGGGTTTAGCTAGTTATTGGCAAAATAAACATTAGCTAACTAGTGTTAGCAATGTTAGCATTAGCCAGTAAGGTGTTGCGTTTAACTCTGGAAACAACTAAAAAATGGCACAAAATAAGCAAACGTATTAACGGTGTTCCTGAATAACGTAATAGGTTTGCTCATTTTAGGCCATTTTTCAGTTGTTAGTTGTTTCTTAGTAGCCAAACAGTTTCCTCCTATTTGTAGAGTTTGTTTAAATTGTGATTGTGGTCTCCACTGCAGCAAAGAGGCCTCTATCTTCTGGTATTCTTATTCTCATATTTGTAATATGGAAATGAACCTGTTACGTCTGTGATACAAATGAGAATAACTTCAAACAAGCCACATCTTGAAAGCTGACTCATTAATATCTGATGCTGAACCTGTTCACAGACAGGGCTCTGCAGATGACTAGCAGTCGATGCCCAGAGGGTGAATGCTATTGCTGCACCTGTACTGTCCTTTAGAGTTAAGGTGAGAAAAAAATGAAACCGGTAAGGAGCTTACATTTGAGCTAATTATTGTCAGAAACCGCATGACTGTGGAATAAAGTCAGATTTTGACATAATTAATGCAAGATGTTTTTTTAGTACATCATAACAACATAACGCAACTTTTAAACTGTCCTGAATAAAACCTTTGCCACCAGCCTAAACTTTTTTGAATGCAGGCGACAGTGCTGAGATTTTGTTTTCTCTACTTCTATTAAAAACACCTTTATACAAGTGATTTTGCTTGATATTATAAACCTTCTGAAACCTCACTGGATGCGAGCAAGCATACACCGAAGTCAGACAGATGACATTTTATGGAATTTTAGACAGGAGCCTTTCACTTTTGAGATGAGATCTTTTCTGTTTTGTTTTTTTTTTGTCTGTCTTTTATCAAACATCTGAATGTCTGGTAAGAAGAAAAACAAACAGAAATTTTGAAAGTTTGCGTGAACGTTTCACTTTCAGGTGAGCTTCACTTACCGGTGAAAAGCGTAGCTTTCCCTGCCAGTAAATAAGCCCAAGGGCAGCCAGCCTTTACTCTCTCTTTTCAGATAAGCTCTTGTATGGACTACGCTGTGATGATTATCACCATACATTTACTTTCGGAACCAAGTTTTAAGTGTCAGTAATCCTTTGAGGTCAATGTTGACTCTGCACTGTCTTATTTAAATAGATATGTCAAACTGTAAAAGAAACATTGAGCTGCATATTGCTGATAACCTTCACTGCATATCATCACATAAGTGTACAAACAGCATACTTATTTACAAGTTTTATCGCGAGCCCCCCAGCTGTTCAGAGAGTTCCTTTTAAAAAGTTCCACTGAGGTGTTTGAAATTCTAGCAGAGCCTCCTCTCCTCCCTTCACAGAGGCTTCAAACGCACGGCTAGCTAGTCACAACACCATTAACCAGCGCTCAGCAACTTACATTTAGTGTAAATCCTCTCCACTGCTCCCAGTATATCCCTCTTTGGATTTATGTGTTCATGTCAGTTCATGTCAGCATTTGGTGGGAGCTTCTGTCCACCGGCTGGAAGAGACAAAAGGCAGAAGGTGGTGCCTCAACATGATCAGCAGTCTGCAGATGGAGGGTGTGGATTCTAGTTTTGACATGCAAAATGGTCCGGCTCGAAACTTGCTCACAGGCAGCCATAAACCTGTTTGAGACGCGTAGACACTCCCCTCCTCCTCCCCTCAGGAACAAAGTTCACACCGGTGAAAATCAAGATAATGAAGCACATGAAGAGGCGTTGATGAATGGAACCTTGTGTTTAAAGTGCTGTAAGACGAATTGAGACAAAATTGAGAAATTGAGACTGTCCAAACTGTGGTGGGGGACACAGCTGTCCTTGCATCTGTAGGGTGAAAAGAACTTTGACTTTAGATGTGAAAAATCTGGACAACAGTGGAGATTTAGGGAGTTTTCTTCCATTTCTTCCTCCTCATTGAGTTCATAGTGGCGATATTTGTCATCCCTCGCCCTGTGCTTTCAGCAAGCATCTTGAAAACAAACTGCCTCGTCGTGCAGGTTCTGTATTCTCGAGGAGGAAAGGCTGCAATCACCATCTCAACAGGACTTAACAACTATTCCCTTCAAGGCTAAAGGGCCAAACAATGCGTGGCTTTGTCCAATAGCTGATAAGACATCTTCATACATAGAAAAGTCTTTTGTTGTTGAGACATGTTTGATGTCTTTTTGTAGAAAATGCTCTTAATAACAGCTTTTAAGGAAAAAATGACAGATGGAAGTTTGTGTCACGATGTCTGATTCATTTTCTATCTACAGGAAATATTGTATCAAGGCTTTGTGAACAAAAAAAAGCCAACTTTTTTATAACAGTTTTTGCTTCTTTCACAGTTTTCTTTATAGTCTCTTGTGTTGAAAAAACACATATTCTTACAGAAAACATCTCCACTGCTGACACTCACATATGCATGTGTACAATTACATTCCTTTGTAACGACTGCCACCCCTCAGACACCCCTCTACAAGAACACAATCTGCATCTTATCAGTGCTTTACATTCAGGAATAATATTATGGATTTCAGCTGCAAAAGTTGTGTCTTGCTTGGTTTTTCTTTTGTGTTCAAATGGGAACATCCAATAACATGAAGTGAACAATTCCACCGGACGTGTTTGTTTTCTGCACTTAAACTGAAAATGTTAACTCCAGTGTGTATGCACACATTAAGCTATTGACTGTCTTTGCTCAAGGCAACATTGTGAGAGTTTGGGTTGAAAGCCAAATTTTTGCCCGTGCAATGATTTTAATTAAATACAGTACACGTGATAAATGATTCACAACAAGCAATCATTTATATACATGAGTTTTTATATCTCTTTTTTCATCGTGTGTGCATGTGTGTTTTTTCTCAATTCAGCACTTGAAAGAGTTCATCAGACACCATCGCTCACTGCTAGGTGACAAGAGGAGTGTTCCTGCCTTCCAGTGGTAGAGAAACTTTAGTGTTTGGGTGTCATCAGTGAATCTCAATCGGCCTCAGAGCATTTCTGGGTCAGTCGGGGTTTGCATGTAAACGATCCAGAAGCTCTAAATAACATTTGGCTGAGTGACAAAACACGTGTGCCCACAGGCTGCAGCATACATGCTCACACACACACACACACACACACACACACACACACACACACACTGACATCACCACCAAATACCTGCATATGCAAATACACACTGCACAGGTGCTTATGTGATTATGAGTCAGTCACTCCAGGTCGACAAAGAGCTAAATCAGCTTGTTTAACCATTAAAAACACTCATTTTGGGAAACACAACTGTACTGTCTCTTGCCTGGAGTTAGATGAGAACATCGACATAGTTTCTTTCTGTACATTTGGAAATATGACACCGCAGCCAGCAGCTGGAAACCAGGGCTTAACAAAAACACCTATCAAACTCATTCATTAAAGTTCTCACATCATGTTTGTTTACAAGTTCTTACTTTTTTCCTCAAAAAAAAACTTCACATGCTTTATTCTAATTATTTGTATTATTCTCATACTGTCCGTTGCTGCAGCACTTCCATTCAGCCTCAGTCTCACAGGCCTGAGCAAGCACCACCCACCATGTTTCCACATAAGGTCTACCGGGAGTTCTTAGAACCGTGGCCATGCTGGAGAAGGTGACTGTATGGTTGAGACACTGCAACCTTACGGAAGTCCTATTAATATGACCTAAATAGTAAGGTAAGGAAAGTGCAACCTGTTTTATAATTGAAAAAGAGATGCAAATACCCCTTTCTAAAATATGGGACCTTTAACACTGTATATCACATTTGTTTAATCCATACAGAAGCGTAAAAACAACAAAGATGTGATTTTGTTATCTTTGAGAAGTCAGGCTTGCTGTTTCCCACTGTTGTCTTTGTGCTAAACTAAGCTAAGCTTACAGGCTTCTACCTGTAGCTCCATGAATGAGTGTTGATGTGTGAGGCGGTCTCCGCCCTCTTATTTCCTTTCCACTTATGAAGCCAATAAGACTGTTTCCCAAAATGTCAAACTATTCCTTTAAGTCTCCAACAGAGTGAACGGACAGAATCTTTTTCATTCAGCTCCACAGACTAATGACTAGTATGAAGTCTCTTGAGTGTGTTTCTCTTCTTCTTCTTTCTTATCGGTAATTAAATCCATCCACAGCAACTTCACTAAACGACTGTCAGAAACACAGGAGAGGTAATTTCTTCTGGGTCTCACTGAGATAATGTCAGGAAATTAAATGATAAAGATAATAATAATAATAATAATGATATGATAATTGAGGAATAATAAATATTCTAAGGAGATAAGTAATTAATTAGCAAAAGTGGATAGTTGCTTTGAGCTCAATGAATGATTCCGTTTTGGGCCTCGTCCTCCATATGACCCAAAAAGAACAACAGGACACTACATTAAAGCCATCATATTATTCTGTCATACACTGCGTGATATGTAACACGGACATGCAGAATCTCTGCTCCTTTAATATGACTGAAAACACCTCTGGTAGTTTGAAGAACAAGATATCTGCACCATTGTTGAGTTGTGCGTCTTCAGTCTGGGTGTGTGTAGATTAAGTAACGGGTGCATTAAGTCACAGGGAGTTTCTTTTCCTTGAGCGGCCCAGCTGTGACTCACCTTTTGTGACACCCAACCCCGGCTCCCTCCGAGCAGCTATCGTGATCAGTAGCTCCCCGGGCTGTTCTCCGCTCCTGCTGCAAGTCAGAGCAGGTGACCACGTTGTCGTCTTCTCGTGAAGCGTTTCTGATAAGCTAAAAGCAGGAAAACATCAGCTTGACACCGATCCCTGTGTGAACTCAGAACGGCTGATTAATGGCATTTAATAAAGTTTCATCGTTTATCACGTCAACAGAACTCTGTGTTCTTTTTGTACCTAACAGCAAAAAAAAAAAAGTCAAACAAAAAAAATAATAATCAAACAGAGAATCATAATTTTGATATCATCGCCTATTCATCATATCACATCTTCATCAAGCGCCAATTAAATCAACACTCCAGGAGATGACAGTGTTTAAAATCTAACCTGCATGAAACCATGCTCACGTAAACGGTGAGATCAAAAGGTGCAAGCTGATGAAAATTACTGGTTACAGTACACTGCGGATCTCTCCGCCGAGGCTCACATTAAAGCACGAGGAGGCAGCGGTGTTGTTTAACCAGTTTATCACACATTACGACATGAGAATGTGTGTGCAAGATGAGGATGTTGGTCTGCAGAACACGGAGGTAATAAATGTGAGCAGCCAAAGGCGATCAAATACTGCTGCAACACCAACAGGAGTGTTACGTCCCTGTTCTAGGGGAACACAGTGCTGTAGCTCCCAACTCTACCCACTCCCAAGACAGTTTAGTTACAGTATACAGAATGCACTTTAATCACCTTTTCATCAGACTGTCCAAACCACCAGAACAGGGTTGCTCCTTATTACTGACAGATTCACAACACACACACACACACACACACACACACACACACACTCACGGAGGTGATTAGAGGGAGATTGACAGCAACCCGTATGACCAGGGTCATAACAACAGCTAGTCTCGCCATCCCAAAATAGAATTAAATAAACCCATGTCACCAAACAGGGTACAGGTGAGCAGCTGCCTCTCATTGCTAATGTAGAGAAATGTTCTTTCAGGTGATCCAGAACTCCCAGTTGGAGCAGAGTTATACATACATTTGTGCTGTTTTCCCGCTGGCACTTCTGGCAGTGCCAGGTCAAAACAAGCCGTGCTGATCTGCTTTTCCAGCAGCATTTTTACTGTGCTGAGCTGAGCCAAGCCGTGCCGGTGATAGACCTGCTCCACAACAGCACCGAGCCCGGCTGGATGTGTTGATGACTCGCGACTGCAGTCAACCTGTAACAAGCATCCGTCTCCTCCTCAAATTGATACTGAACTCGCGTCTGTGCAGGAAATTTTTAAAAGGTAGTGTGTTTCAGCTCTCAGTGCTTTTGTAGCCTCTAACTGAATCTCTTTCGCTCCTCTCGTCCTCTTTGTTCTTTCAAACATCTGTGGTGTTGTGCTGTTTCGTTGTGTTCACTTTCCGCTGTTTCAGGAGTCATGTTAGGTCACTGCTGGTGAAAACACAGCATTTCATGTATGGCTGAATCATAAAAAAAAAAGCTTTTAAATTGCTGAATAAAGGGGGCTTTTATAGTGCAGAAATTATAGTGAATGAAATGTGTTTGTAACTGAATGAGCAGAGCCATTTTGTCAGTGGAAATGTAAAATCCCAGGCTCAAACCGAGAAGAGCCAGGCTGGCAGATGTAATGGAAAAACGACTTTATATGTTAAGGTGCAAATTCAATCAGTTTTTTTTAATAGGAGCACTACACTGAATTTGAATTGCATTGCTTGGTAAATAAACTTGCAGTGCCTACTGCTACTGCTGGTCCCTATCTCTACCTGTGGCTTGTTTGTGCAGGGTATGGGGAAAGTTATTTGAAACATGTAATTAACTTCTCATTACATTTAAGCCTCACAGGCGTTGCTACAGAACTTACATTTCACAACATAACTTGAAAGCAAATCAATGTCGACACTTTGTCACATAAGGGATGTGAACCCACTGTGGCAAAATTACAATGACATTAATAAAGACTTGTTTCACTGGGAAGCAATGGGGAGATGAAAATTTGTACAGAAAAGACACAGCGAGACAGGTGCTATGTATGCTTAGTTTATTAGTACAAATGCTCACTTAATAATCAATAGTTTTGATAGAGTTTCAAAGTTGCTTTACAACACTGAAGCGTGATTAATAGATGTGGACGAAGGCATTTCAAGTAAAAGTAAAAAGTGTAATTACCAAAAAAAATACAAATTAAAATGTGGGGGGAAAAAAGAAAAAAATAGTCAGTAAGAAAATCAATTTGATCAATAAAACCTCAAGATGATGTTAATATAAAACAACTTTTAGGACTTTTTCCAACAATGAACATTTTAAATTCAGAGTTCTCCTCAGGCAAGTGTTGCCAACTGAAGGATTAGAACACGTGTTTGTATTTGTCTCTTTTTTGAAATTTTGGGCTGGCATCAACAGCAAGTGTTTTATTATGGAAATTAATGTTGAATGACTAAAATTCGGCTGAATGGATGCACCTTGCTCCAACATCTGGAAGAAATTGAAGCCTTGCGTATCTGCTACGGAAGGGTCCAGACCAGATCCGGGTTCTGTCTGGATAAAATCTGTGAAGGTCTCCTCAAGATAACTGGTGGATCACACAGTCCTATTGGCGTCTATTTAAATGGACAGAAGCAAACAAATAGATGGAATTTTAGACCAAACCATCATGGCCTCTGAAATAAACATGTATGGGGGCATAAATTAACTGAAACATACTGTATGTATTTGTTGCTGTATTACATTGTATGGCTACAACACGTGTTTTATTAAAAAAAAACTGCTAAACAAGACATTTTTATCCAGTACCCTCTGTGTTGGTTGTGTTCCATCCAGAGCCCCTACAGCCTCACCATCATGAAAAACAAAGGTCGTAGCTACAATTGGTGATCTGGATGAGGTTTCTTTAGGTTTCCTCTTTTAGACTTGTGCTTTCCAGCTACACTGTCCTCCGGCTGGGACTACGTACTAGAGAGCAGGACATCAAAGTGACAGTCCGTCTTTGTGCGGCAGCGTCAACTCCCGCAGTCCTCTGTTTGCATTATTATCCTGTTCCGTCGCCGTCTAAGGCTGAGTTCCTTCTGCGCTGGAGTTATTGCCAATTCAAGAGGCTTCAGTAGCCTTGAAATAAGCAAGGTTGAATGGTGTGTTGGTTGCCACATCTCGAGGCAAACATACATGCTCCTCTTTTAAGTGGCTGCACTTGAGGGAGAGACGAAGCGCTGCCTGTGGCCTCCTGCACAATCACATGTCCTCCATTATATCTCAAAGAACTCTCTGGCTTTACTGATGCAAATAATAACCTGTAGGGATGCTTTCAGACCAACAGTAGCACTGCAGCCCCTTACATACATTACAAGTTTGGAGTACATGTACTGAAGTGGTATTTGAATTTATTCTGCATGGTATTAGCAACAGACCTCTAATAATGCAGCCCAGTGTTGGTTTGTTTTTGAGTCCATTAAGGGAACTCACTTGTGTCAAGTCTCTCGTCAGAAGCACTCACAGCGATGCCCTGGTGGGGTTATCCACCCAAAAAGTGACGCTGTTGTTTGTGTGAGGAATGAAAACAACAACAAAAAGGTTTGAAGACGAACTCGAATGCTCGTCGGCTTGTCGGACATGTTCGTGTTTGAAGCATGCTGAGGCTTCTACCCCCCGCAGACCCAAACCTCCCACAGCACATACAGGCTCTGAACCCAGCCAGTGGGAGTAGCCCCTGCAGACACAAAGGCCACGAACCCTCACTGGCTTCCCACACTGACCACTGCGCACTGAATCGAGGCAGACACAGCTGGAATGCCACACGTCCTTGATTTGTTTTCCTCCTGTTGACAAACATTAATCCTCATAAGTGCCTCTCTCCAGCAGTAACCCACTCAGTTCGCACATTAGCATGAGGGTAAAATGAGAATAATCCCAAGAATGAACATGATGTTTTGAAGTACGTCTCAGTTCCACAGGCTTGGCTTAGTTCTGTCCTGCAGGGGAGTGAGCATGAATAATGGATAGAGAAGAATCAAGGGCCTTATTTTGTGTGGAAAAGTGGACATAAGGGCTCGGATGAAAAAAAAAAATTTGCCGACATGTGGTTCCAGGCGATGTGATGTGAGAATCAGGAGGTCAGAGGAGATAATTGTGGCAGGAAAATGATTTTGCATAATGGACCATCAAAATTCACTTTCCCCTAAGCACCCGGCGTCCCCAGTGTAAATGACACTGATGTAGAAAATACACGCCTAATGATGTCTGACGCTAAATAACTATCCTCATCGAACTGACATCATGAGGCACCTGATAAATGATGAATAGCTCTGACCTAAGTGCACCTCTGTGGATAAACTAACACCTCCTCAAGCCTGGACATGAGACAGCGGTAATGCCACGCTTTTCACATTAGAGGATAAAGCCTGGTGAATTCATTTGCTCTTGATAATATTTTGAGTGCATTTACCGACATGTTCTTTTTTTTTTCTTTTTCTTGGTTGAGCTATTTATTTTTTATTAACCAGAAGTATCAGCGTCAGAGACATTAGACAAACTTTCTAGAAGTAAAATATTCTGCAAGTTTTTACTCAGAGGTTTTTTTCAAAAATCATTCACAGCTTATATTTCATTCATTCAAGTTGTGTGTGTGTGCGTATTGACCAGACTTTTTAGATTTCTGAAATGATGAAAAGAGATGTCTAAAAATCAACTCTCATCTTGACTCTTAGTGTCAGAAATGTTAATTTAAAAC
The DNA here is from genome assembly GCF_904848185.1 of Acanthopagrus latus. Lineage (NCBI taxonomy): Eukaryota > Metazoa > Chordata > Actinopteri > Spariformes > Sparidae > Acanthopagrus > Acanthopagrus latus. The sequence goes on along the minus strand of NC_051053.1, from coordinate 8,200,751 downwards.
ATGGCTTTATTAACACATTTACATATTTTTTAGATGTGCGTCTAAGGAGGCCGCTGCCTCATGTAGCCTTTATGTTTAATATTAGATGGGTCTCTGTACAATACTGTCACATTCACAAAACACTCCAGCTGCTTACTGCCTGTCACCACCTCCTTTAGTGCACTTGAAATGATTTAATCAAATTAGTATCTAATTTCCTGTCTAATATCTATGCTTATAATTATGGGCAAAATTAAAATTCAATAGCTCATTGTTCATTTTCATTTCCTGGTTTGAGAATGGATCATTACTGATATAATATATTAGTTAATGAAAATGAAACAATGTCTAGTATCTACCCTTAGACAGTTTTTTTTTTAAATTTTTTTTTTTTTAAGTACACACACCGCTGCGAGGACGCAGCTGTATATGGGACACCCGCTCTACCAACTGAGCTTAAAGGCGTCCCAGCCCTCGGGCAGTTGTATCTGTTACCAATAGATATTAACAAAAACGATAAATTATTTAATTTTCTGTTGGTGTGGGAAAAATGCTGTGAAAGTTCCGCTCAGGAGAGCTATTTTCTCTTCAAATTTCTGCATTTATGTCAGAAACTGCTGTGCAATCAAGAAACCGTTAGTGCAGATTAATGTTTATAGGACACCAACTAAGATGTGTCGCGGCTACAGTGAATAAAACATGCTTTGGATTTTGTGTTTATGTTTGACAGATGGTATAATCTGTTCTCATTTGTGGCTGTCATTTCTCTGGATCAAGTGAAACACCACTATTTATTTTGGGCATCTGTTTTGATTAATTGGTCGTGACTAGCTCTGTGAAATCCTGCAATTCAGTGCTGTACTGGTGATGGTAAAGGTCTGGGGTCACGCAGAGAGAGTCCTTTCTCCTGCTGCTCTCTCTGGCAGGAGATTCGACTAGTTGTGAACTCCTACCCCAGTAGAGGCAACAACCCCATATCTCAAAAAAGTTTGAATGCTGTGTAAAAAGTGAATAAAGAGAAAACACAATCATTAGCAAACAACCAACTGCTTATCCAAATTCCTTCATCAAATCGCTGGACCTCGCCCTGTCCTTGCTTGTGATCAACTGACTCTTTGGAAGGTGCCCCTTTCATATCCATTCATGATACTCATCACCTGTTACCTATGAACCTGTTAACCTGAGGGAACTTCCAAACAGGTTTTTGGAGCGTTACACAACTTTTCCAAGTTATGGTCCCATGTAGAGTAAACTAGATGGTAAAGGATGGTACGCTTTAGGGTGTGGCTACATCGTGAGGTACTTCCATGAGATGCTCTGGTGGTGTTGGTCAGATCCAATAAGCGCATCGTCCCCTGCACCACACTGTCGATCAAATCTGGTCACCTGTTGCTCCAAGAAACAAATTCCCCCACCACCAGATTACCCTTCAGACAGAATTACAGTGACATCAGCAGTCTGTAGCCTCCTTCGTAGTGGATGAGTTGGCCGAACAGCTCTCTAGTCAGCCCTTCTTACTAGCTACAGGTGAATCCAATGATGGCAAAGTGTTTACTGTTCATGCTGACCAGGTGAACTCAGGTGTGTTTCTGCACAAATAATGAATCCATTGTTGAAATACAAGCCACGAGTCACATGCAGAACAATGTTTATTCTGAAAGCTAGAATTCACAAGGTGGCATGCACAGATTTCACAATATGGGCCTGACTTGTTGCACCGTCTGCTGCACAGCAGGGGCAGTTCTCTGCAAGATGCATGAGGTGATGTTCCATGCATGGCCGATGCAGCCGGTAATACAAGTGAAAAGTGAATCATAAATTCCATCAAGTACAGCGTCCTGAACCAACACCCACTGATATTCTTTCTTTGCTGCAGGAACCGAGCCGTATTAAATTTCATCTGAACATTAAAAGTCTGGGTAATCATGGTGCAAAGCATGCTGGGTATTTTGCTCACATACCAGTTACCGCCTGAGTAGTTCATTTCACCAGCATGTAGATATCCCCTTACAAGTGTGAATCTGTTGCATCTTCTCATGCTACTTGACAGCTAGTGTGCCAAACAGCAGATTCTGAGGTTGCAACTGCTGCAAAGTGAGGAATCTTTGATGAAAACATGTGAAGATTGATCGGATGTATACGTATATACTTGAAATGTGTTGGTCTGAGTTCTGAGAGTCACATCTGATCCTACTATTTACGTATCCTCACACTCCAATTAAACTATGCCAGAGTAACACTGTTGTCAGCTGCATGTGAATGAAGAGGATACTGAGGGATATTGTGCCCCCACCAGCCTCCTACAGTAACAATGGATGGAGCTCCTCGTCACACAGCAGGTTACGCTGCTCAGAGCCAAACACATACACACACAACAGCAGCGCGCCGAGAGACTCGCTGATTGCCAAACAGCACTTTGTGTGCCAGCAGAACGGCCTTCGGTCATACTTGAAATGCTCTTGATTGATTAGAGAAGGTCCTCACATAACTCATGTTCAAAGGATCAGAGGAGACAAAATCATTTTGTTGTTATGAGGCTGCGTGAAAGACAAAGTGCTGCACATTGTGGGGGCATGATTGATAGCTCAACTCACTGAATTATTGCTATTATGCTCTTAATGCAGTTTTGCAGCGCTAATTTCAGTCACTCACTGAATGCTTGCCGTCAAAAGCCAACATATCAGTAATTAATGGCGGCTGTATCATTGAGAGGACGCACAGAAATTTGTCAGATGTGTCAGTGACACTGCATATTTGTGTTCATCAGCTATATTCACACATTCTTATGCGACAAATCATGAATAACATAACATTCAAGCTGATAATGCAGACAAAGACGTCTATGGGAAAATGTTTTCTCTGACATGTTGGCACAAACTTCAGGAATCAGGTTTCTCTCCTGAAATTCCTGTTGTCAATGAAATGTCAATGTCTCAAGGGCTGAGCGATCATGTAGTCTGATGAATGTAACCCGATGTCTATGGAACACCGGCATCTGTTTTGTGTTAGGTTTAATCTGTACACCTGAACCTCAGGGCAGTGGACTACGTTTGCGTTTAGGGCATTTAGCAGATGCTTTTGTCCAAAGCAACTGACAGTAATTCATACACTGATGGAGGTGGCTGCCATGCAAGGTGCCGACCAGCACATCAGGAGCAGTTTGGGTTCAGTATCTGCCAGAGAGGCAAATCAGTAAAAAAGCTACAAAGCAGAGAAACAATGTGATGCTTTCCAAAAGACATAATCCAGTTCACACACAACCAGAATCTCCTGCGAGCCTTTTTTTTTGTTTTTGTTTTGTTCTGTTGGACAAAATCATTTACACGCCTGAAGACTCTGTTTGCTCCATTCTTTTCCCGCTGTCAAACGTCTACCGTGCACACACGTGTCCGGACACAGATATGTTGCTGTTGTCGGTGCTCTTGACATTAAAGTGAGCCTGGATGTCAGTTGTTTCTGTAAAGCCTTCAGGTCTAACTGGTTTACAGTGTTTACGGTGTGCTATGTTGTTAAAAGGACTTGTCCGTGTGTTTGGGCAAGCTTACCTAACAAATGCTTGGTAAGAGACGTATGATAACATCATGGGTAGATTGGTTTGAAAAAGCGGCAGGTGGAGCCTTTTGTTGCACTGTTGCACAGAATCCTTTGTAACTCTCTTGTGGTCAAGAAAGGGAGAGTTTGACGTGTAATCATCGGCTTCAGACTCAAAGTGAGGGTTCAGGCCAAGAAAAGTTTGTTACTGCGGCTGGTGGACTCCTGCTCCGCATCACAACGCCAAAGCTATTCTTTCCCTTTCCCCGAGAATTTAGGATGGAAATAAGCTGGAACTCACCAATGTCCTGGAATTGTGTTCTGCTCCGTGGCTCACTGACCACAAGGGTGCATTCTGCTCTCTGCTCTGTTTGTTCCACTTGTCTTGCTTTAATTCAGCCAGACCCAGTAGCCAGTTATGCTCATGCACGGCTGTGGTTTACTGAAATAGGTTAACACAGACAGAATTCTACTTTGGCTTCTTTTTGCACAAGAGTTTCTGCTCATCCAAAAAACTACCAACGCACTATTTCCTGCGCCTTTGATGGCAGAACACTGATATCTCTCCGTCTGATGCGTTCCTCCACTGCTTTCCAAGATTTCTTCTTCCTAAATATCTCCAGCTGTCACCCGGGCACAAAGGAAGCTGGCGTCTGGATTTTTGCCTTTTTACTTCTTCTCCGCATTCGCATCGCTCACAGTGCACGCTGGTTTATTTATACCAAAGGATCTACCAAAAATGTGATCTCTACCTCTTTCCTCTGCCACTTCACCACTCTACACTTTTGTTTAGCCATACAACAGGTGTCTTGACAGCACTTGGATGTGGATGTATTGCTATGAAATCTTTGTAACGTACTTGGTTTAGGTATCCCAGTTTTTTATTGGACATTTTTACAGTTGATCCTGATAAGGACATGTTTATTTTTGACTCCGTTTCTAACTCGACAAACAGCGTATTTGACGAGTTGGGAATGAGACTTATAAAACAACTTTTCTTACAAACTATCTTGAAGGTGACACAAGAGGAAAAAGTCAGGAGATCATCAGAGACAATCGGCTTATCCACTGGAGACATTGCATGTCTGAACAAAACCTGTAACTACATTTAAGTAGTTCCTTTCTCTGAGTTATTGTAATCTGGTCTCAACATCTGCTGTATGGTCCTTAATTCCCATGCAGTGTCTTTAATCTGATTCTTGTTTGAGGCTCAGTGTAACAGGACCTTTTTGGAAGGGTTGCTGTTTAAGGTGTAATTGCATTTTTTCTTTTGAATGAATCCCTGGTGCAAGGATATGCTTAAAGTGGCATTGAGAGGATCAGTATTGAGGTCTTTTTTTATTGTATTGTCACAACGGCTCCTTGAACATTAAGGTGTCACAAAGTCACACGAAAGTAATTTCAATAGGACACATAAGAACAGCATAATCCCTTTTTTTTTCCCGACATCGCACTTCACAAATGTGCAGCATTGCAGCGCCCACAAAGATTTTTTCCGCAACTTCTGGAAAAAAAGTTGTCCGTGTGGCTGCTTGCATTAAATAAAAACATTCCTCCATCCACATGCCGAACCGCAGTTAATAGAACAATGTCTTACTTCAATGCTGCCAGTTAATCCTGGAGTTTGCCGCAACTGTATCAAGTACAAATTATTATTTCTGTGTTGAAGGATATGTAATGTTTTGTGCACGTGTCTGTCAAAATAGAATGTATTGCTATTGTCAAACAATTTCACTTACAAACATCACAACATCTTGTAGAGGCGATTATAGTCCACATTAATAAGCCAGACATCATTTTCTCCCTGTGTAGTTCTTGTGGCTTGCTTCCGAAGCAATTTCTCTCAAAGCGGGGGCCGTCAATTATGCTCGCCGCTAACTGGCACAGCTGGATTACCTCAGGTGTGGGAGGAAGCTGGAGGCGCCAGCTCCGAGTGCTTCAGACTAACTGATTGACTCTGTCAGCTGCAGCCACAGCCGAGGATTTTACACCACAGCTGGGACTGAGGAACTCATTCATCTCATTGTGGAACTGAAATTGGAAAGAAACCTTTTCTTCACATTTGTTGTTGTCACCGACCTTCTGAAAATGCATCCAAAAGCGGATCTCATTTCTTGGCCGCTCTCTCAGAATGTGTTTGCTGCCAGAAAAAAAGTTTTCTCTGCTGATTCCTCTGCTCGGATCTCTCCAAGGATCTGGGCAGGTGGTTTCACCTCAAACATTTATTCAGCTCTCTGATAATTTATGATTTTTATTTTCTTTATTCAACCCTGCGCTCGTCTCAAACCGGCCATTTTGTATACTGTGCTCGTGGGTTTTATTATCAGGGAAGACAACACAGGCTGATTTGAGTAAAAAAAATCATCCTTTAATATGACAGGAAATGGTGGCTTTGCGACAATTATTGGCACAATCATGTCGTCACAGTTTCCCAGGGCAACAATATGGATGTGTGCTGTTTAAGATGTTGATGAGTGCCACATGTAATGACCTATTGATTCAATGCACTGTCCAAACATGAAATTGAGTGTGGTGTTATCAGTTAAAATCAGGGATGTCAATATCAAACCCCCGTTGATTGTGCTGTATGTGCTGTGGGTTACAGATACGCACATTTCCTCCAGAGAGGCAAAACAGTCCAGTCCAGTCAGTGTGGGTAGAAAGGTGAGCAATTCAAATAGTAAGCTGGATAATCGGCATCGAGAGACAATACCACTATAGACATGGACCAGCGCTTTGAAGGGAAGGAGACAAGGCAGCCAGGGCAGACTGGCTAACGTTATGAGTTTCAGCTCTTGGAGAGCATATTCACCTGGCGTCCCTTATTCAAATGAGCTTCACTAAGCGCTTGTCCTCCCAGAGGTGCTGTGCAGAGGCTGGGCCTGGCTCTCCTGCCGGCTGGAGCTGCCTCCTCTCACACACCCACAGCACCAGCTCCAATACTCTCTCCCCACTGCCAGGTTATTTCGCCTCCCTGATGTGGTGCGTGGCCTCTCAGCTAGCGCCACTACCTGTGATTCTCTTGTCCTGTGCTATTGTGTTTGCTGCCTCGCTGACCCTGTTTCTCCTCGACCTCCACAGTGATCGACCCACCTTCAAATTCCAGCTCTGTTACCACCCTGCCACCCAGCATCCCTGCTGCCGGCCTATTCTCCACCGTGGGTCCTAGGTGTTAACCTCTCCACAGCCCAAGCTGACGCCACTGTGAGTTTCTGCCGCCTGCAGTTCCACCTGCCTGAGCCCGATGCTGAGCCGCTCTCACTTCCTCTTGAATTAAATTCATTTAACCATCTCCCTGTCTTGGCGTCTGCCTTTGGGTCTTACAAACACCCTAGTACAAACCGCAACGGAAGGGAAAACTGAAACGGAAAGGGCGCGGCAGCGAACGGCAGATGGTTTACAAGTCAACTACGCATTTTTACTTTGTATCATTCCATGAACTTGAGGTCCAGTGAGTCTTGGTTGTTCAGCACATGGGCCATTGTAAAAACTTTGAGTTTAGGATAGAAGATTTTCTAACATAACAGCAAAACCAAGAATGGCACAAAATGTAATAATAAAGTTTTGTGTTTATTTTATGCTCATGTTTATACACGTTTACAGCCCCAACGACTTTGATTTTTATATGTTTGAGCCACCCAGAGAGCGCACATATGTCTTGTTTCGGCCTGACAAACAGAAGTTGCGTGGGGAAGACTTATCATGCAGAGCGTTGATGCTGTTCGGACAGTCATTAGCGAGACACTGGCGTTTGGCGTTTGGCGTTTGTGTCTAACTGACGTCTTTCCAATACCAATGCCCAATAAGCTTCCCACACTACGTCTTTTCATCTGTGTGCACAATGTGTGCGCGTCCTTTTCCTCTGAGGGCACAGAGGAGTGTGGCAGCGTAGCAGGAGTGAAAAAAGTGATTGGCCAACTTCTTGTTACTATGGATACCAACATCCTCATATTGTTGTGTGAAAAGGTCTGAAAGTTGGCAGATGACAGATCCTTAATCCGGACATACGAGGACAGCAGGAGCTTTTGGTGTGTGTACACACCATGATCCTGGTTGACAGTTTGAACCATCACGGCAGTTTTCATCTATTTCTATACCATTTATTCTCGAGTCAGTCTTGAGTCATCATCGTAGTTCCTCCTCATTTATGTTCTTTATTGTGAGTTTGCTGTAATTCTCACATAAACATGGTCGAACTCACATCCAAACAAATGCTGAACCCTGCTGCTTGTATGTCAGAGATAAATAAGATTAAGACCTACAGCCCACTGGGAGCCCTCTTAGCTGTTCAGCTCAAGGTCGTGCAATTACCTACTGTTAGAGTTATTTTTATAACCTCTTCAGCAGTCTTGACTTTCAGTTGTGGTTACACATCTGCAGAAGCTCACCGCAGGTAGCGAACGCTGCATGTGCATCAATTACCTGCACGGCTTTAGCTCCTGTCCCTCAAAGAGCCCCATTCAGAAGGATTTCTAGTCAGGTGAGAATGATCAAACTGTGGCCCTGCTGCTACAGATGAAAAGCTTCCTATATGCTCTTTGAGGCATGCCTACATGTATTCAGTTGTATTATGTCTTCTATAAAGCAGGCTGTCATGTCACTGGCCTGTAATGTAAGTTAAACAATGTGATTCTCATCCAGGCTGCAACTGGCTGTGTGCTGTAAATGTGGGGGGCAAAGAAAAACTCATTTTTGAAAAAATAGTACACTGGGCCATGCCCGTTATACAGATCTGTCCCGAGTGCATCAAGCGCAGAACTGGCCCACCTTTGGGCCAAATGACTGCAGAGTAATCCTCATTTGTTCTGGAGCTGGCCCGCTGCCAGTCCAGATGTAAAAACAGGAGCTGTGCCATGATGTTCTACTGTTTCTGGTAACTATAGCAACAGAGGGATGCAATACTCAGACCATAAGGGACGATGTGGAAGTCCTTTATTACATAGTACAGATTTTACTCAAATTATTTTCAATAAAATAGTATTTTCTTATAGCTTGTTGATTATTTGTGATATCACTGACCTGTAAGACACGTACATCCAGTTGAAAAGAAATTCAAAGCCATGTCACAGCTGAACTTTCTCTCTTTGCACTTGGAACATTGCCCATCCCAACTGTCCAATCACAGCTCATTGTTCGACATGGTCAGACCAAACACTGCATGAACTAGTTATTTTTTTATTTTCAAACTTTTCTAATGGAGCAAAGTAGTAAATAACTATGTGCTTTTTTTTAATTAAACCAGTGCCACTGGCTCTTGCCTGATTGACTTTCGCATTGTGTGAGAGGACATTTCCATTCAGTGAGCTGCTCTTTACCCTGTCGTGCCGTTGTCTGGCACCTTTAAGCTCTCTGCGGCCCAGCAGGCTGCGCCGGATTGCAACACTAGCCCCTATTGAGAGAGTCCCGTCGTTGCCCCAGCTTTTGAGTCCATGTGTCTGTTTGGCTCCTTAGCCTCAGTCTCTTGCACAGTGTTGTGTATGTAGCCATCAAGTGCACATTAAAGACCTTTGCAGGGCTCTTGATTCAAATCAAAACAGATACAAACACTAAACAGTCAGCCAGCATTTTAAACCATCTCTCTGAGTTAGTTAGCTCCATTTGCCAGCTGGCTAAAACTGATCAAATCTGCCAGCGATGGTTGTTAGTGCAGACAGAAAAAAAAACTATACTTGCCAGCTAGAATGCCTGCTTTTGGCTACCTCTGTCTGTGCAAATGGAAAGCTTTACCATCTTGCATATTAAATCATTGTTGTCAACCATATATGTATGGCTCTGCACTCATTCACTCAATTCAGCTGATGTGCAGTCAACTAGTATAGACTGTGTCCTAGCAGATAATGGCTGATTATATAAAGAGGGATCGGGGTTAATGCTTTAAATATGAGCCTCAAAAGCTTCCATTCGGCCCTCGGCTGGGCTGAAAGATGTTTTCACAGGGCAGCTGATCTGGTCTTCAGGCTCTATAATCTGCAGGTCACACACTGAGAGGGGAGTTCTCATCTCAGGCTTCCTCTCCTCGCGCAACATTTGGCTTTTTGAACTTGTGTGAAGATCTTTTCCTGCCACCACCTAGAAAGGAAAAAGACAAAATGGTTTCCAAGTTGACACATTTGATCCATTTGTACGAGAACGAACAAGAGCTGTTGACTAACTCTTTTCACAGGTCTGAACCACAGAACACGTATCGACGTATGAATCAATGCATTGCTGTATCATGTTTGTCAGCACGGTGTTTTCTTTTGTTGTGTTGCCTGCCTTAAGTGAAAGCCATATTGAACAGTGTTTATGATCTCCAGAATGCCGTTGTTGACCCTTTTCTGTGGACACACACTGTGACCGAAACCATCACTAACTATACGCTTTGAAAAAATGATCTTGTTGGATGACAGAAATGGGATGAAAGGATCGATATCTATCATTGCTCTGCGTTCAGTGCAGAGCCTGGGCCAGCACAATCCCTGGATGCAGGAGAAAATGGTTAGTGCTGCCCCTCCTTGTTTAGTTTAAAAAATATTGTGACAGTCCTACAGACACAGTGGTTGGCAAGCTGTGCATGTGTGCCATGGAGCTATTCTCTGTGAACCAAACACAGAGACAAAGAAGAAAGTCCCCATTTGGTAGAAAAGAAATAAACCCTGACACACACCTCATGTGACCATTTTCACAGGGATTGACTCATTGATCTTCCCACACAGGCTTTCTTATGGCTGTGGACTGTTCCAGACCGGAATGCGTTTATTGCTGCAGGATTTTGTTTTTAAGCTCTGTGTCGTGTCATTTACTGTTGTCATTCCAGCTGACGGTTATATTTTATAACTGAGTGGTCAGGGGGACAAAGACTCTGGTCCGGTCCCATTTTAATGTAATTTGCGTTGCCTAACAGCCGTGACATACAGGGATCGCCATAGGGTTTGTTAAAGAATTAGAAAAGAACTGTTTACTTCAGCGATAACATTGCAGTTTTCCTTTTAAGTAGCCGTGCTTTTCAGAGAGTGTTTTATCAAAGTGTGAAAATGTGTAAATGTAAAGATTAAAGTCAAAGACAGGGTTTGTAGAAATACGGAGGAAGCAGTCAGTTTTATCAGTTATAGTGGCAGCAGTATTGAGGCAGCAGCAAAACATTGTCATTGAATTCAGTGCTACTGGTTGGCATTTCACAATTGAAGCCCTCTGAGAAGCAAGCCAACAACATGGCAGAGCAGGAAACTGATGTCAAACACAATAACCTTGATCAAACACAGTGCAGTGTTTCTCTGCTTTTGTTTTGCTTAACAGCTCAACATCTCTCATGTACTCTGCCAAGGCAGGCAGGGCCAGTATCTTTGACACAGCAGCGTTCAAACTCGCAGAACCTGGCAGGCTTTAATTTTGGCCTTTGTGTACTGAGCAGGAAGTGAAAGAAAAAAACGATCTAGTTCTACGGTATATTACAATGGCGCCCTTTGGATGGCTTTTGCAACCAACGGAAGCTGTACTGAATCAAGTGTTTATATGCATCTTTGGGGGATGCATATCATTTCTTGCAAATCAAGTTTTTTGTTTGCATCCATGTTGGCTTTCTGTCAGTCTTCTTCCTCACCGCCTTTGTTGCTGCATTGCTGAGTTTTTAACCACCACCTGACGATCAGTGGACTAGTGTCAACCCACAGAGGATCGTCTCCAAGAATGATGTCATCTGTGCAGCAGCTTATTACGGCCAGAATTACATTTATTGTTGGGTGGTGACCACTAGTAATTAAGACAGGACCATAGGAGGAAGTCAGGTGAGGTTAGAGAGCAAGAATATATATGAATAGAGGAGGCCTGTCTGTCTGATCTGCTGATCGTGTCCTGTGTAATATCAAAAGTCAAATGCTTACTCTCTTCAACTTACATACATAACTATGTGTTTACTTTAACCAAGTACGTAACATTACTTAACTTACCAATGCAAGCCAATGTTTTTATGCGGACCCAAAGCATGACCTTTATCTAAACCGAACCGTGTCGAAGGTGTTGTTTTGAGAGCCGTTTGCACCAACCCATTCTGTTGTTTAGGTATGAGGGTGTGTTGGAAGCCTCACCCTCGTGCTCAGGTGTGTGCTCAATACCAAACAGAACAGCGAGTCATTCTATACCATTGCAGGGAAATGTATGATTGATCGATTGATTCTCTGCAACAAAGCACCCTACTGCACGGTCCCAGACACAGGTTACCCGTTACTGACAATAAAAATACAAAAATTCAAAATAAAAGAACCCAAACAGTAAAGCAGGCTGAAGTTTGTTCATTTAATCATTTCTTACCAATTAAATTTGTACTGTTTCAGCGCTCAAGGAGCGGGTCTGCCACAAGCTCTCATTTCCTCTGTCGCTCCCAAATTAATTGGCTGAACTTTAGCCCTTCACATTTCCTCTCTCCAGCCTTCAACATAAGACGGGCAGTTTCTCCCGATTCTTTGCCCCGTTTCTTTCTATGATTAAAATATAAAATATTTTTCCGACAACATTTTATATTCAAGAGATACACTTCTCAAGAATATATGGAGATATATTTTATTAGAGCTTTTGTACTTTCAATCTGTCAGGCTGTAGCTCTGAGGTGGGCAGCTGGCTTCAGAAAACGTCTAAATAAATCAGGCAGAAACGTTTCTATTAGATCTAGATAGATTTATTTATTTTATTTTATTTTTTTTTTTGGCAATGCATGGTTAAATTCGAGACTTTCTGCCGGAGGGGCGCAGAAGTTAAATCAAGGCAGGGAAAAGTCTGTAGGCAGCGTAATGAAGCAGCCACACAGAGGAAACTAAACCCAGAAGATAAGAAATGTCCATACTGTGGACTGTGAAGCGAAATTGAAGCCTCACTGAGGCCCAGGGCTATTTCCCTGTTCGGATTTCTTTTTTCTAATTCAAACAGGGGGACATGGGGAGAAGAATCTGATTATGCAGATTAAGACTCTCTCGATGATGCATCAGACGGGGGTTTCGAATGTTAACGTCATCATCTCCCGGCCTCCACGAGTTTAATAATGATGTAAAATGACGTGATTACCACCAGAGGATTTTCACAACCATAGACATAAAATGCTGTCAGTGTTATATTTATTCCCAGTGCCACCAGATGGATGTTGCAACGTGTTGCTGAGTGGTGAAGATCAAGCAGACGGCACCACTCTGCAAAGGGGAGGCAATTTTAATGTTTAATTCAAAATATTCCTTTGCATCTTAAGCCCGATTCCAGACCTCTGGATAATAATCTTTTGACAATAATAATAACAAAAAAAATAATAATAATAATAATAATTTGTTTTATGCGCAATTTAGAAAACGGAGAAAATAGGAAGAAATAAATCTCAATATAGAGGTATTTCATGTTTTTCATCATTGGAAAAAAGATTTATTTTGTGCTAGCTTAAATCAAAACAAAGCAAAACTAGCTGATGATGCTGGATAACGAAGCTATGTTAGCTGCTCGGGATGCTTACGGATCATCTGATCATGTCAAGCCTGTTCATTTATTTGCCACACTGCTGGTGCTGCTTCTGTTCAGCATCCCTCCTCCTTACCACAGTGTCTGACATTTTGCTGACATCCTCTGACCATTATGGCCAAAAAAAATGACCCATATTGTTGGGCATGTGTTAACTGTCTAATTATAGTGCAACCTCTTTTATTTCAGCAAGGCATAATCAGAAGTAGGTAATCATCTGCTATGTTCAAGCAGCAGGTGTTTGTCCTTCTCTGTCTGCCGCAGCTGCATGTTTTATACTTGTACAGTAATAATCAGGCAGATGCACTTAGGACATTTTTTGCAGAAGCCTTCAGCAGCTGCTGGAGAAGGGAATGTGTACACAACTCTCTGAAGCATGTTCAGACAATGATTTGTGGTCTCTGAAACACTGCTGTGTTATTATTATTCTTATTGTTGTTCTTATTTTCATTGCCACTGAATAATGGAGTTAAACCATGTTACTAATTAAATGGCGGTCTTAGTCAAATCAAATACAGCTTATTTGTGCAGTGCCTACCTTGTTTGAAGTTGAACCGCACAACAGACTTACTGCAGTGGTGTAGCAGTATGGATGTACTGTATGTTTGCATACAGCTGCAGGTCAGACAGCAGCTGTAGCAGCACCACAGCATCCAGCACGCCACCTACATCACAGCCGGAAGCAGGTGAGCTCCGTTCCGTGGTGGAAATCACTGTGTCTTGTTGTGATGGGCTTAGCATATATAGGGCACAGTCACTGGGATGGAATGTTGGCAGCTATCATTTCTGCAAACCACCTACAAGTTCATTTTTTTGGTCATATATCTGGAGGTGGAAGGGGCGGTGGTGGAGTGACTCCCATTTGTGACTGCGTTACATGATTTGGAAGCGTGACACCAGGGGATATTTTGAAGGACACCAACATACGTGCAGGACCAAGGAAGATCTCCTCTTCCGCCTTCAAAATAATACCTATCTATAATTGCAACACACTCTCAAGAGATGAACTGCTCAGGAATATATAAGGAGATCTATCAGTCTGCCACTGGTTATTATGTCATCTCAGGCTGTGGCTCTGCGGTGACTCAAATGTAATTGGTTCGGGAAATTGCTCGACAAATCAGGCAGTAACATTTGTGTGCCGTGTTTGATGACATGATCTTTTCCTAACAGCAGTGTTGCTGGAGAAAAATGGACCCTACAGAAACATTAAGAAATGCAAAGTTTCAGCGTATCTGTGGTTTGCGGAGATGTAGATTGCTACGTACTAAGCTACTTACTTCAACAGTACAGATAAATACAAATATGTATGTATATGCATGCAGACGTATGTCATCGGAATACATTTAAAGGTGCTAAAATCACATTGAAATGTATCTCACACTTGTTTCACATTGAGTTTATGTTTGTTATAGTCAGTGTGTCAGTTATACAATTCCGTTTCACGTCAGAGATGAAAATGTGTTGATTGGTGAGCTTCAGAGGTGCTGACGGAGCCAGGTCAACTGTTTCCAGTCTATCTGTATGCTGGCTGTAGCTTTATACCTAATGTACAGAGAGTGTGACTGATCATCCCGTCTACTCTGACTAAGCATATTTCCCAAAAATAAATTATTCCACGAGCTGTCAGAATACGAAATCGCACAGACGAGCTGCACCGCGAACTTTGAAGCCAAATTGTTTTGCCGGCGCCACAAAGGCCACTAACTGATTGTGTAGCGTCAACAGTGTGCAGATTACAAACTCCATCACCCTGAATTAACGTGGAGAGGCAATTAATTAATGAGCACCTCGCTGCCTGATGTCAACAGCAATGAATCAAAGATCTGAGGTTAAGTGACAACAAGAATACCCACGCTCGGTCGACTGTGCCAAGGTAAGGAGCAAATTGCATCACTGAATTGCTGAATGTGAACGCTACAGCTCGTGGCTCACAACGCTCCGTGTACTTGAGCGTTCCACAATCACAACACGCCAATTACAAAGTTTAATACTATGCCAAGATACATATTGGCGGAAATAAGCCATAATTTGTCTGGCTGCTGTTTGTTTCCCCCGGAGATAAACGGAGAGTGAAGTGTTTTTTTTTGTTTTTTTTTAAATCAAACACGTCAAGAACCTCTCCTCTGGGGGAGATTGCTGAAAGCAAGCACTCTGTGGTTTAAGTGTCCGTGTCATCAGTTCCCCGTACGTCTGAAAATATGGTTCTTGACTGCCATTTTTGACCTTGGCATTTAGTGTGTCACACATGCCTCGCAGTATAATTGTGCTTACAGCTCGGTGTTACAGGGGGAGCTTAACCTTTCTTTTCACTGTAGTGGCCTTCAGTAACGATGCAAGAGATTTCATAACCCTGGTGGTGCTATTGATTTCCAGTTGTTTTCTGCTCCCCTGTCACAATGTGTGAACGGGACCTGGGGAGGGAAAACTGGTCACTGAAGAGGGTTTTTTTTTTTGTTTTGTTTTTTTTGTTTGTTTTTTTGTTTGTTTTTAAGTGACTGTGCATCTGTGTCGGTTACAATGAACTCTGATAGTAAAGAAAAAAATGTAAATCTTCTCCAACCACTTTAGCCACCAAACACACTGCTGCCCTCCAGGAGTTCCAAGAATCGGTGAGCTGTGCATAAGCAACTTTCTAAAGCTCTCTATTTCAAGGTGTTTAACATGAAAAGGTTTTGGGACACGCCAGAGACTTAGCAGCTTGTGAAACGAAAAGGGATCGTCCTCTGGTGGATTTGACAAGGAGATGTGGTGAAAAAACTAGTAAAAGGAGAAGAGAAGGATGACTGCAGAGACTGATTTCTTTGGATTCAACTTTTCAAGGAAACACAAACAAATAGATGTGTAACACATCTACTCTGTGTAGCGGATTCACAATTTATTTTAGTCATAATGAAAACAGGAGTGTATTAACTCAGTGCTAAATATGCCATTGATTTTGTCCTAGGGAAGGCGATGTTAAATAGATCTACTCCAGCATCACATTTTCGATTCAATTCATTGAGGCACTGAATGATATATTTGGTTTTCACTTGCAAATTAGCCAATCAAAAATTGCTCTTGGTTCGGGCTGAAACTTTGCTAAATGTTTGTGAAAGGAAAAGTTCACCCAAAAATGACATTGCAGTCATTGCCACAACATCATGATGGAAAGTCAGCTGGAGTTGTGTGGGCCGAAAAAAACATTTCCGGAGCTCCACAACAAAACAGTGCTGCAGCAAACTACTGAAGTGAAGTTTTTTAAGCCAGGATGTTCACTGCATCTGCTGGCTGAAAGCTTTGGCGTTAGTTCGACTGTGTGTCAAGGGCACACATAATGTCTTTTCAAATGTTAGCATCACCAGGCTTTCAGTTTCTTCATTCTTCATTCACAGTCAGTTTTTTTTCCAAGGTTTTACAACAGGTTCCCATCTACTTCATCTTCTTCGCAGAGAGCAGCAATGCAGTTTTGCTGTGAAGCTCCAGAAATGTTTTGTGAATCTTCAAATAAATAAAAGTGGGAAGGTTCATACGAATATTGTACATATATGTCAACACCTAAGACATATCTTTAATCTTTAATATATATATATATATATATATATATATATATATATATATATATATATATATATATATATATATATATATTTTTATATATATATATACTGATGTATATGTATATATACTGATGTGAATTATTAACAATAAAGCACCCTCTGCTCTGGGTCCAGGCTGTTGAGCCAGACTCCATTCTAAAAACAGCTGTTTTATGAAGGGGATTTTCGGACACAACAGCACACATTGTCAGTGAGGTGACCTTCTGGTGCCGCATGCCTCCTCTCGTCTATGAGCTCAATATGTCAGGTGTCAAGATTTTTCATCCAGTGTGAAGTGAACTGGTTCTATCTCGCTGTACCTGTGCTCATACTGCGGGAAAAACATCTCTGTGTGCTGTCACCTAAAAATATGAGTCACAACCATGGGGGTCATCAGGAGATGAGGAAAAACGGGTTCACTTGAGCAGTGGGATGTTGATTTTTGACACTGATTGTGCAGAAGCCTGATGTAGCCTCTATTCCCTTTAAAGTTGACTTCCTGTTAAAGTCAAACTTTTAGTCTTCCATCGCTAAAGGCCGTCACCTGAAGGTAATTCATGATGCATGAAAATACGATTGTCTCTGTGTCATCATTACAGGCAATACATTGCTACAGTTTATCTGTGAAAAACTATAAACTTATAGCTTTTTTTGTAGCGTTTAACCATATTAGAGGTCTTCTTCAACAAATGTAACTTTATCGGTTATCATGTGACTAAAGTGTATTTTTTTCTGCTGAAGAGGTCCACTGGTAACGGTCAAAAGCCCGGAAAGATGCTAGCATGAGATGATATTCTATGTTTCTCCCTAATTCCACTGCTCATTGTGAAGGATTAACTTGTTCAAGCAAACAGGGTTTGTTTGTTTTTTGCAGTGAAATGAAAAGCTTCTTTACTTACCTCAAACTTTTTCCGCCCTGGAGACTCGTCAAACTTTGACTCAGTCATGACTCAAATGAAATTCATGAGACACTTCCCCTTCTGACAGCCACATTTTAAACCCACACGGACTGTGAGTGATGTAAAAAAGACGGATCTTGATATCTTGATGTGACTTGAGACAAAGACTAAAACTACTCTGCATCACCACGTGGGTTCAAGAAACACAAATACAGATTCAGCAGCAGCGTAACATGAACTGATGCCACCAAGTTACCTTGTTGTTGTCGGCGAAGGTTCGCTTGACGTCAAACTGCCTGAAGGGGTTCGGGTGAAATTCTTCTTCATCGTCGACTGTCAGTCTTGGAATGGCCGTCATTGGGCGAATAACCCCGGGCTTCGTCTGGACGTTTGACAGCAGAGCAGAATTCATCCTCATGACTATCTCCACATGACACTTTGCTTTATCATTGTTATTGAGGTTGCAGGCAGCAGCGGCCCTGACAATCAAGTGATGTTTACCTTTTTACGATCAATAAGGTTCCTTTCCAGACTGGTAGGCGGGTGCAAGCTGCATAAAGAGGCCTGGAAAAAAAATGTGGATGAAAAACAACACAGTTAGTAGCGAACGCGTATAACCAACTTATTTGTCTGTATCCATAGCTGTGCTCGGAGTGGGCGGGGCTTAAACCAGATATGGGTGGTGCTTGAATCAGAAGTTGATAGCTATAACAGGAAGTTATTCATTTAAGCCTGAAATTGATATGAGTTTATCAGAAGATGTTATTTATTATGTATTAAGAAACTTTACAGTATAGGCTTAATGCCAGTTTCTACATAATGTTGCTTTAAGTGAGATGCTTTATATTCCGCATCTGGGCTGCAAAGGGAAGCAGACAGGAATCTAAAACATTCTACATAATCTTTTTAAACAAGGAGAGCCAAAGTGTTTCTGTGAGGGCAAATCATCAGACTGTTCATTTCTTTAATTCAACAGACAAAACTCCCCAACTGTCACTCACATATTTGGTTTCACGGCCCAAGGATTTTGGAGATGATGAGTTGTTCTGCTGAGAGGGGATAAAAAGACAGACACGAAGCAACAGTTACGCGAGCCTCATCCGCTGAGAAAAATGGAAAACAAAGTATCTGAAAGTTATTCATCCACTTTTTCAAAATATGTGACTTTCAAAAAGAAGATGAAAAGAAATCCATCTTGATCACAAATAGTGGTTTTACTCAGTATTCATTTGGAGATAATGAGCAGTGAAGCAACAATATCATGTTGTTTATCTATTCTATCATTCAAGTGTTGTTTTTCCTTCATCAGTGATTGAAATGTCACACATTTTTATCACTTTACCCTTAATCATCTTAAATGTCCACTGAAGTCTCCTGGATGACAGTCTGAGCTAAATCTAGTTTATATTCACACACACACACACACACACACACACACGCACACACACACACACACACACACACACACACACACACACACTTGTTTTCTCAGATACCACGGTCCTTTGATGAATAATGAACACATGTCTTTTCATTTCTTGTGCTGATGATTATACAGTCAGAATTCACTTTAATCTCACTTCCAGTTTCTGTTTCAGTACAACACAGTGCAGAGCGCTTGTTCCGTGGCCAGTTTCTGTATTTCCTGTTTTCTGTTTGATCTTTTTTAAACCATTTACAGTTTAAGCTACGCCATGCATATTGATGGCAAGAGGTGCTAAAAGTTCGAAAAGGATGGCAAAGTGTCTAGACCTGTGTCAGTCAAGACTGACGGTTGATTTTTTTCTATTCACTGAAGCAACAAAACTGCACAATTCAGCTTTAAAGGTGCTCTGTGTTGTTTTGAGAAAAACAAATTCATCAGAGGAGAAAAATCCCCATGGACTGTTTTTTAATGCCTAAACAAACTAAATTTAAAAAAAAAACCTCTCTTTGTTTTCTCGACTGAATAAACTCAATAAACAAACTGACCTTAAAGGACAAGACAATTTCTGTTTTACTTTGTTTATTTTTGGCGGACCCTGCCAGCTTCAAACAATGCTCTGGAACCTTATTTTCCTCTGAGAACAGCTTGTTTATTCACTCGTTTATGGACAAAATAAATATTTCTGATTTTTTATTATGACCTCATTAATATGTAAAAAATCTAAATTCTGAGTTTGAATGTGTTCTCCAAAACTACATAGTGTCCCTTTAAGACTTAACTAAACTACGCTGAAGTTTTTAGTCAGTAGTTGTTTTATAACAGACAGGTCAACGTAGCACTTTTCTTTTGACTTTGTCAAAGTATCGAGATACTGTAGTTGATCTGTGCTCTACTAACTGAATAGCAGATTAACCCTCCTGTGGTTTTGATCATGTCATTTTACAAAATGTTGAATTTTTATGACTAAATAATGAAACTTGTCGGTTAATGTAAACTAAGCTTCACGTTGCCAACCCTTGCAGAGTTTTGACTTATAACCCCCAGCGACATACAGTATTGTAAAATCCATCAGGTAGTTTTACTAATTAACATATTCCTTCTTGTTTGATTTAAGCCAAGGTGCATAATTAACAAGCTGGGGTTTTAATGGGGCTTACATGCTGGACTGTTTCTTGGGCGGGTGCAGCAACTTCCTCAGGTCACTGAAACCAGCCGCGCATCTGCTATAAATGTATATCAAACTGCACTTTGGTTTGTGTTCTGTTAGCTACAAAAACACAGTCTCCTGTTCCGTCTTTATATTCATTGACAGGCACCAGAGTGGAATCCATCTTCCCATCCAGGGACAAGTGTGTTTCCTAGAGTAATTCTGTAAGAAACTGCAAGGGTTTAGAGGGGAAAGCCAAGAGTTCAAGAGCTTGGTGTTAAAGGAGCACACTTTACCTGCAGGCCGGGAGTCGATGACCTGGAGGACTGCAGCGATCGGGACGTTTTGCTCTGAAATGTTGGAGAAATAAACCCATTAAATATAATAACTAATAAATAACTGTGTTATTACAAGTCAACATTTGCGCATGTTCTTTTAAAATGACACAGTACATCGAACTCACTTCTGGAATGGAATTTGCCAAAATCTCATCGATTACTGCGTAGAGCTCCTCTGATTGTTGCCGGAGCTGAGCTGGGGAGCACATCTGTAGGAAGCACAGCGTTATTCGTGTTACGGGTCTGTTGTGTGAAGTGTGCAGTGGAAACCAGCAGCGGATGGTTGCAGCAGTACCTCAGCGTGGGTGTCCATGACACCTCTGTCCGCTGTAACGCCTCCGTCCGTCGTGTCACACGGACTCTCCCCTCTCTCTACCTGCTCGTCTATGGCCTGTGAAAACAAAGCACAGCAGACAGACTGATGCTTTCCTGTCTTAGGTGATACTGCGTCATGTCCTTCTGAGACAATTCACATTCAGCCACTTTATATTCTTTGCAGACAGCCCTCCCTCCTCTGTAGCTCTTAATGTACCACCCCGCAGTGTGGATAACACAGCAATAAGCCGTTTTTCAAATCTCTCCGGGTGTGATTTGATTCTTACCGAGCTTTAAGACCCGCCACTCTTTCGGCTGCAATATCTGTACTCTGTAAATCCTTAAGAAATGTGTATTCTGTCATTTGCTACAAATGTTGTTCTCTCTGAAGTCTGATGAGTGGCGACTTAAAGATACATTTTTAAAAAGAGAATCCTTCCTTTCAATGCAAACTCAGCTTTGGAGTTTATTCCAGTTGTACATGGATACCCTTTCTGTGCGCTGGTGCCCCTGCCTCTCTCTCACTCCTCACATAATACTTCGCACAGCTACGGTGGCTGATTATTCAACAGGATAATAAAATGAATAAGTGGGTTTCGAGTCAACTCAACTCAACTGGAGTGAACTCACCTGCTGATCCAACAGGAGGGTGTTTGTGGGAATCGCAGCAAATGATTTGTAGCTCGACTTAATCTTGTGAGTCTGGAGGGGTATTTTTTTTTTAAAAAAAGAGAGAGAGAGAGAGAAGCGAGGCAATGAATATAAATGAAACTGAAATTGAAATATGAAGACGGACTTTGCAGAGTGTTTTGTGGAAATTCATCATGTATGTTTCACATCTTCTCAGGCATGCTTTATCTCAGACCGCCGCAGGCTGTTAGTCATGCAAAGCAGCCAGCCTCACCGGAGAGACCCGACAGCAAGAACAGCACGACACGCGTGTGTTGCCTGCTTTTACAGCGCCGGGAACCAACATCGCTTTGTCTGTCGCTGCTCAGACGAGTCATTTGACTGATTGTAAATGTCGCCCAAAAAAGTTCAGCTCGCAACACCTCCTGACCGACAGGCAAGAAAAACCAGATTGGCATGTTCTATATTCGCTTGCTCGAGATAAATTGGATCCCTGATGTGTGTTACACTGTACTTATCTTCAGGCTGCGTGTCTGGCCTGGAAACCAGATTTTAAAAGAACTACTGCCGTAATTTCTTGATGATGGGTTCCCACTCGCTCTGACACTTCAAATATTTCAGCCATTCAAAAATCAAGCCAAGCTCCGTGCCAACATCAGTAACATGACAAACATGACAGAGACAAACAAACAGAGATCTAAAAACAGCTCGGCACAGAGGACAGCGCTTGATATCTAGCTATCGAGTAAGTGAGATGTGTTTTCGACTACACAGCGTGGGAGAACAGCCCGTCACTGCCCCAACACATTGAATAAGTCAAGAGAAGTCATGCACGCAAGCAGGCAGCAGCTACCTTTCTTTTTTTACCCTCCCTGTCACTGCAGTCTGATATTCCACTCCCCGGCCTTGGGGAGGGTGTGGAGCGCAGGGAGAGTGAAGGGGACGGGGTGAGGTCTCTGATTTGCGGAGCGGGAGAGGGCGTTGGCGTGGGGGAACCGCCGGACGACAGCCATCCGGGGAAAGCCATGGGCGTGTAGCGGGAAGGAGACAGACAGTGAGCGTTGTACAGAGGCTGTGATGCTGTGGCGTCTTTGGACTCACACCTTGCCGTGCTGCCGTGTGAGGGAGGCAGAGGAGATGGCGTGCATGAGGGCTGAAGCTGGGGAGGGCAGAGAGGCCGGGATCTTAGCTTTTGAGAGAGCGAGTGTAGCTTTGAGAGGGATGAATTTTGACTCCATTTCCGGGGCTCAGGCGCCTCTTGCTCCTCGATAATTTTAGAGGATGGGGTGATGAGTTTTTTAAGGCTATTATCTGCAGCGCCCTCGAGGCGCCTGTGAGCGCTGCTGGGCTTCGGCTCGGGGGACTTGGAACAGGAGACGTGGTGCAGTTTCTCAGAGGCTGCGCAGTCTGTTTCATCACGCTTCGCTGGAGGAACAGATTTGAAGCTGGTGCACAACAGAGGCGCTGGAGCTCGAGGCAGCATGGGGGGTGAAATAACCTGCTCCCATCGAGGTGCACTGCTTGAGCGAATCCGCTCCAAACATCCTTTAGGTTGACTTTGGCAGCATGCTGCGTTGAGCTCATTTGACTGCGCAAACAGAGGTGCGGTGACGCATCTGTTGGGCTCCCTGTGAATGTGGCTTTGGCTGTCAATAGACGCTGATGAGGAGAACTGGGAGGAAAACTCCAGGGGAATGGAGGCCACACTGGAGGCTGCTGAGCAAGCGTTACAGAAGGACAGGGTCACGGGGTTGACAGGCCAGCAGGGGGTGTAAGGCCTCTGCAGGGCAGCGGACAGGACAGGGAGACGGCCTTTTCTCAGGATGGCAGTGAGGAGGGAGAGTCGGGTGAGAGGAGGCCGGTGCCGGGGAGGAGGGGACTGGGGACAGACGGAGGAGGACAGGCTCTCGCAGGATGAGAAACAGGTTTGAGGGAGGTGAATCAGACTAGAGCCAGGCGCCAGAAAGTGCCGCTTGATCGGGACGACGGCGGGGGAGAAGACGCCAGAGAGGACAGACGAGCAGGGAGAGGCAGTGCGGCTGAAGGAGGCAGGAGAGGTGACAGAGGAAACCTGGGCAGCGGACCAGCTCCTCTCCGAGAGGATGGACTCTCTGGATGAAGCCGGGGTGGGGAACATGTCCCCCGAGTCTGTGGGGCTCGCTCTGTCCTCTGACAATCTATTTGCAAAGAAACCCGAGCTAACCTCAGCATGTCTGGAAGCATCGGGACACGGCCGCCGGGAAACGTCCCTGTGTTTATCAACAGCTGTTTCCATAGAGGCTGTCCCGGCAGTGACGTGGCTGGACGTATTTTGAGACCGAGCGCCGGCTGAAGGAGAGGCTTTGGTGTGAGAGAGGCTCGCGTGATCCGGTGATGGCTTGAACTGAAAAATTAAAAAGGGCTTCCATTAAATGTCAGGAAGTGGAATCGTGCTTTATCTGACCTCTGCTTCAAACAAAGAGTGACCAAAAGTTGAGGAACTGAAATGTGTAGCAGGCTTTTTCAGGTGCATCCAATTTGTTCAGCGAAGAAGGTAATCTTAAAGCAGCCACTATCTGATACTAAGAAATGACTGAAATAAACCCATTACAGAGGAGACCCTGTGAATGGACTAGTTCAATATGACACATTTTTTCAGGATCTAATTAAACTGTCAGATTTGAAAGGCAGCTAACGTCCACCTTGGACAGCCATGTCATTTCTTTAACGTATTTCCTGACAGTGTTTTATTATGTATGTCAACTTGAAGCATGTATATTTACCCTGAATAAATACACAGTATCTTTACAGTACAGACACACACATACACACACATAGCTATATTTATATATATATGTATATTATACTGTATGTGAAAGATCCACATGACATTGAGATGCGACCACTCACGCTGTACTTACTTGAAGCTTTGTCCCTGTTTGGATCACATTTCCTGCTCCTCCCTCCAGACACTCCTTGATAAAGACCTTCTCTGCTTTGAAAAGCTCCTCGTCCGACATGCTCTCAGCAGTTGTTTCCACATGGGACGCAGCGATGTTCTGACAGGAGGAGATAAAGCAAATGTTTAGGAGGATCTGAGCGAGTGAAACCCGAGAAAACCCGAGGTGAACTTCAGCCAGCCTCTCTGAGCTCAGGGGGTGTGCTCGGTTTGGCCACACCACTGCATGGCCCACACATATTAAGTGCATGTACATGTGACAGGCACATGTCCTGCTGGCGTGGGGGAATGATTCATGTGCAGGACTGAGCAGCTGAGGAGGGGTGCTGTGTGCTCGCGCAGCTTCAAAACCTCAAGTGTTGGAAAATGGAAAGAAGTTAATGTCTCAACAAGTTTGTTTGACACTAAGTCAGAACCGGCAGCGAGCCATCTTAGCAACATTGTCTGTTTGTTTTGTTATGTTGTGTTTCATGTCACCGAGTGCTTCAGTCTGCCACCGGTGAGGTTTCCATCTGAATGTTTCTCAAGTTTAGACTGAATTTTAGAAAATGAAAAGCTTGTTCACCAAGATAAGCATCATGAGGAGAAGAGGGTCCAATTAAAGAGACCTCGAATGGTGAAAAACAATTGGATACGTGAGACAAATTGAAATAAGATGAGACGTCTAAGAACGAGGACCCTACGGCCCAGTGAAATGGTACTCATTATGTGATTGTGTATGATGTGATAAGAGTAATTAGGTCTTTTGACAAGAAAAAAGATGAATATACTAAGTAAGATTTTGAGTTTTTGCAGTGCGTGTTAGAATTTATGCATTCAAAGGCGTTGTCTAAAAAAAAACACCTTCAAATCAGATCAAATACAAGTGAAATCTGAGCATTGTTTTTACTTGGTTTCACGTACGTAAATCAAAAACAAAACAAAATCTTGAACTGATTAATATATTAATAACAGGAGGCATGTTGACCTGCAGTCTATGGATGTAAAATATGAAGGAGTGTGATGTAATCTTTCTCTCATGCATGTGCATTAGCCTAAATATTAATGCCCTCAGCCACCCAGCTCAATTTAGCCTAAACAGGGAACTGGCTTGCCTGGGTTTGTGCCAAGGTAACTAAATCTGCCCACTAGCACATCTACAGCTTACTAACTAACACATGTATGTCTCATTTGTTAAATCCTTGATCAAACTAGAAGCCAGTTTTTTGGGGGTTTTTTGTTTCCAATATCTGCTAAATTAAGTGAATAACCTGTTGGCTCTAGCTTCATACACTTCGTACAGCATCATGGGATTTAAAGGAAAATTAGAATAATTTCAGACCAATTAACTTTAACTCCATTTTGTGTGCAATATCAACGGTGAGAACCGACTTCATTGGTAATGCCCCCTGGATCAATAACAGAGGAAATATATCTACACCGCTCGTGTCATTACCTGAACTCAACCTGGAATATTCCAGGACGATATGTGTGACATTTAAACTAAAAGGGTAACTGCTTATGACACACATCATTACTGCCATGAACACCCACATTTATGGTAATTATGATGCTAAAAATATATATGAGACAGTCCCTGATATTGACACCCTTCAGTTTTCTAAATCAATTAAGTCTTGATGTCCCCCCCCCCCCCCTTGATGTGATATATGATAGGCAACCTCATACAAATGAGAGGCTGCCAGAGTGAAGCTATTCCTGGGGCTGTATTTAAAACAAATGACAGCTTATGATGATAAAATCATCACATACTGTCGGTCAAATACAAGTTATATTTAGAACTAAATGCACAGTGAGCCACTCTGAGTCTCCACGTGTTAGGACTGATAACATTGTAATGATATTGGACAACTGGCTGAAAACCAGTGATGGAATATAATTAGGTACATTTACCTAAGTACTGTTCTTAGGTACAATTTTAAGGTACTTGTACTTAACTTGAATGTTTCTAAGTTTAATTGCTGCTACTTTCACTCCACTACATTCTTGGGGAAGAATTACTGCATTAAAGAACACTTATAAACCCACAAGATAGCATTGGTGGAATGTAACTAAGTGCATTTATTCATGTACTGTTATTAAAGGGTAACCCCACCAATTATACACTTTGAAGTGTGTTTTCATGTCTTGGGGAGTACTTCTGCACATGTGAAACAAGAAGTATGACAACTTTCGTGGCTCCAACAGGAGCTGCATGTAATTTGATAAATTCCCTCCAGTGATGTCACTCAGTGGCCGAATTCCATTACATTTTTGAGGTGTATCGAAATTATTTGAATATCTCTGTTATTCAAATTTGCAGCTTTATACATCTACTGCACTACATTGTGGAGGCAAATACTGTACTTTTTACCTCAGTATATCGAGTGGTGGAGTTTTAACTAAGTACATTTACTCAAGTACGGTTCTTAAGTGCAATTTCAAGATATGTGTGCTTTACGTGACTAATGAGTATTTAGTATTTTCTCTTAGCTTTATACTGTACATCTACCCACTTATACTTTTGGGGCAAATATTTTTATGCCACTAATACTACTATTATCTATTTGACTTTATAACTTAAGTTACTTCTTATTTTGCAGATTTCAGAGCCAATGTAGAGCATGTTTTATATATATATATATATATATATATCTATATATATATATATATATATATATATATATATATATATATATATATATATATATATATATATATATATATATATATATATATATATATATTTATATGTGTGTGTGTGTGTGTATGTATGTATGTATGTATGTATGTATATATGTGTATATATATATATATATATATATATATATATATATATATATATATATATATATATATATATATATATATATATATATATATATATATATACATGTTTTTATTTTTCATTCATCAGCAATCAAGATAAGAAATAAAAACACTGATTCCAATAATCAGAAAAATGCCATGTCAAAAATAGGCCCACCTATAGTTTTTACAGTATATACCATACACTCATGCCAATATACATGTGTATGTTATATTAACTGTAACTTGTACTGCTGATATTTAAGGACATTTATTGCCAGAAAGTTTTGTTTGACATTTACTCAAATTTAGCTTTTAGGCTTTTTACACTGCCGAAAACATATAAAAATAAATAGAAAAATAATCTGTTGCCATGAAACTTGCTATTGCAATATTCAAAGTGCGAAGTCAAGTCATGCAAGACAGAGATAAATCATAGCCATTTTGGTATGAATCCAATAATTGTAATTAATTTGGTCCCGTTCATTCTGGTTCTTGCTTCAGGCAAAGTCCTCAGCAAATTGCAGTGAACCAATTTTCTTAATTAATTCTTTTAAATATTAGCTGGACGAGGTGTTGTCTGTCTGCCGGACAAAATGTCAGACAAAATGAAGAACAATTTATGCTCCTCTGCCGTCACCTCTCCGGATCCTCCTGAACTACCCCTCTCTGGATCGACAAAGGCTTATCTTATCTCATTCACGCTATTTGAAGACAATGTGTGATGCACAATTGGCTGAGAAATATAAAAGAAACCCTCTCTTTTGTAGCTGGAAGGTAATTAGGCGAAGAAGCTCGAAGAGCATGGAGCCTCACGATGCAAATCAGTGGCGGACACTCAGAATGCGAGCCGGTCCACTTGAGGTTACACTCACTAATTTGAAATACAGCAAAGGGACACATTGTTGAATTCATTTCTTTTGAACCCTGTAGGCTGTTTCAGATCAGAGTGGTGGCTTAATGAGCTGCCGACTGTGTCTCAGGTAATCCTTTACATCGGTCCCTCCGGCTCCTCAATACAGAGGCCATCAGCTGTCAACTTTGGTATGGAATATCGTTCTCCTGATAAACATTTAACAGAATACCTGTGTGCGCAGAATAATGAACAGAGCGAGAAAAGCAAAAAGGTTTGACCCCATGCCAACATCTGCGCTCCATGTCAGCGAGTCAGAGGATCAACAGGTTACTGCGGTCCAACTGCAAGAGCGGAGATAAGGCCGACTAACACAGGTCGTGAACAAACGCAGTCTCGCCTGGCTCCGGATACACTGACAGAACATCGGGCTGCTTTTTTTTATTTTATTTTTTTTATTTATTTTTTATTTTTTTTTGCTCAACCCTGAGCAACCATTACAACTGTAACGTGTACAGTTATTTGCAGAATTATCAACATACTCAACATACTTTGCCTTTCATATAAGGCAAAGGAGGTTCCGGATGCTGTGTAAGATGGCTCAAAGACAAATAGTGAGCTGCACATATCGTGTTTGACATTTGTGATAGGCTGTCTTAGCTTTCTAGCTGAAATTTAGATAAGATTAACAAAACGTTCACTTTCATATGTAAGGCAAACACCAAGATAGAGACAGAAGCCACTTTGCTTAACTCCAGTTCACACAGGAACTGCTATCTGGGGACCTCTAGTTATTTGTTATAATTCTGAAGATCGTCTGAGATTTTAATCCTGTGTGGGTCAGCCAAGTCCACAATTTATACAGTAAAAATTCCACTGCAAGTTACCAATCACATCCTGTGATCAAATAGACCCCATGTGTACCGACATGTCAGTGATTTGAGGCATAATTCCCGTTGAAAATGTTTTGTTAATGTGCCTGCTGAGGGGCAGACACTGAACTTCTGAAACACTGACATTCTGAAGAGATTTGTCATCGTACCAGGGGGATAATGCCAGTACACTAGAGTGGAATACAGATCGTGCTTATCCAGTGTGACTTAAAACACAGACTCAAAGGGGTCATTTCTAAATTAATGGGGTCCCCTGGCGACAATATCCCTGTGCGAATTGGGTTTTATATTGGAGGCAGGAGAGGACGGCTAGCTGTACTCTTTAAAACACATTAAGATATGATATATTAATGAAGGTATTAATATTAATTCACGGTGTTGCGGGAAAGATTTTGTGAGCTTTGGATGGGGCCATCTTAGCAGTTTCCAGGCTTTGTGCTAAGCGAAAGCTAAGCTAACTGGCAGCGTCATAATTGTTTTACAGAGGGGAAAGGAAACACTCAGCTAGAACATTTTTACTTGAAATTTTGGTTCATCAGTGTAACAACAAAATATCACCTAAGATTGAAAAGACAAGTTGTGCTGACAAACTTTAGTTCATCTGTGGCGAAGAGTAATTACATTCATTTTACTCAAATGATATTTTTGTAAAAATATCAATAGCTACATGAAGTTGATTCAATTCTAACATTCTTGTACTTGTTGCTGCAACAATTCAAAAAATTTATTACAAAGGTATATACTGTATGTACTCATTTAGGGATATGAACCTCTGAGAGGTTCTGCATTACAAGAACGTGTGAGTTTTATTATTGAGTTCTGAAGTATCGATGTACCTCCCTCCCTGCTGCAAAGTGTGTCACAACAAACACATTTTGAGATTGATGGCAGTGCTTTGTGGAAATAGATAAATAAGAAGAAAGAAAAATCCTGTCATAACAACAGTATGAGAGAAAGATAGAGATGGAGTTATTGAAGGACAGACAACTAACAAAGTGGAAATGGAGCTCATATGAAGGACTGAATGAAGGAGCACAAAGCCATGCGTCGTGAGGGTGGATTCAAACACATGACATGTGGTCCCATACTGTGAATGAATTAAAGACGATACTCTTTAGGTATGTTCAAACACGGGACTGTTCAAAGGTTTCCAGCTGAGAAGTCGTGGTCATGGTTAATGACACGAAGTGCGGCCACTGCTGTAGGTAAAAGCAGGCAGGGTAGTTGAGAAACTAACGGTGCTTCTCTCCAGTGAGAGGAGCTTTGAAGTTTAACACAGGCAGCCGGAGAGCTGACGTCAGGCAGCAGAGGCAGTCTGCAGCCCAACATCCAGGAGCACATTAAGCCAACACCACTGGGGGTCCACAGCAACCCCCAGGTGGAACGTTTGTGGCTTTGTGCATTAAAGTACTTCCTATATATATATATATATATATATATATATATATATATATATATATATATATATATATATATATATATATATATATATATATATATATATATATATATATATATATATATATATATATATATATATATATAAATATATAAATGTGGTTCAAAAACAAGCTCATCCCTTAAACGTGGTACACAAAAACGTATGTGTGTGTATATATACATAGATAGATAGATATAGATACAGATATAGATAGATAGATAGATAGATAGATAGATAGATACATACATACATACATACATACATACATACATACATACATACATACATACACACACACACACATACATTTTTCTGTATGTACATGACCCTTTTGATCACCACACACTTCTTGAAACACGATGTAGTGACGGGCGCTCTGTGTGTCAGATGCCTGGAATACATGAAATAATTGGATGATGCAGCCTCATATCAATCAATGATGTTCGTCCCTTCCACTATATCAAAACCTCTGTGGAAACCCTACGAGGCAAAACCTAAAACAATGACAGTCCTCATTTTGTTTTGACGGCTTCAAGTACAGATGTACATTCTCAAAGTGAGAAATGTATTAAGCTTGTGAGTCATACTCGTCGCTCCTCCAGTGCCTGTGACTTAATTCATGAATATCAAAGCCGTAATGCAGCAGATAAGAGTGAGATTTACTCTCCTCTGGTAGCAAAAGTGAATCATGCAAGTTATTTTCTCGCAAGTGTTGGAAAGTGTTTAAAAAAAAACACTCTTTGTAGAGAAGTTTTGAGGAAGTGTGGGGAAAAGTATTATAAATCAAAGCTAATGTGTTTAATTAAGGTGACTGATGTTGTTTTGCGGATGAATGGAGCTGCCTGGGTTCATTTAACCTGGTCATCCTTAACACATTTTAACAGGAGGCTGCAGGCCAAAGAAAAAAAAAACAGATCACAACCAGTGTTGTGATCAGCTGGAGGACATCAGACAGACCGAGTGCACTTATTTGAAATGCTGATCTGAAACCAGGTGGCAACAAAAATAAAAGTCAATTAGCCGAACAAACAGCACGCTTTTTAGTCATCGCGCATTTTGATAAATGCTTTGTAATAAAAACAGTGACAAGATCACAGATAATAAACACCAGTTGGCGATGAAATCACTTTTTAATCTCCGGGATGTGTACTGCTGCTGCTGCTGCTGCTGTACCTTATGTGCTCTTCCTGTCAGAGCTCCAGATCTCTTCTCCTCAGTAACAATGGCTTCGATTGGTAATTTCCGCACCACTGGCATGAATGTAAACATAGAAGGCTTTGATGGCACTCCTATTGAAACCTGGAAAATAAAGAACAAATTGTACACACTGTTGATCTGCAGATTGTTGGCTGACATCCCAGTTATTTACCTATGAAGACAAACCCTTCTTACACTCAGTATCGCACAACCTCTACTTCATTAACAAACAAAAAAAATAAAAAATCATCATGGTGCGCTCCATTAAACCACTGTTTCGGTCGCTCGCCACGCGTTTTATTTCTCTCTGCCTCATGGTGTTTTGTGTCTGTCCTGCTACTAATGACCCATCGTCACACGCTCACTCGCAAATTAGGCAATTTAGCACCCTGCAGTTCAAAGCCTCGACACACAGGGAGGAGTAATGAGCTGCCATCAGATCAGCTCATGTTCCCATACAGGCGCCTCACTCGAGTGTTACTCGTCCTGCTGAAGCTGCACTCTCCCGACATTGCTGGCAGCGCTGTCAATCATGATCCGTCAAGAATTTTTGCTCTGTGGTATCATAATGAAGGACCACTGCAACAGGTATAAGAGGACAGTAGCAACCGAGATTTCACAACTGTGTCGGCATCAACCTGGAGAAACAAAACTGTCTAAAACTAATAACAATGGAGGCGACTGGAAGGCATTCCACAAATATTTCAGAGCCATTGCTCGGATGAAAAATGGAATTGCAGAACTTTACATGAGATCAATACTTTGCATTTAAAGCTCCACTGGAGCGTGACGTAGTGGGGATTGCCAGGCGGTTTAAAATATAAACTTATCTTTCTGGTTCACCTGCAGCACCTGCTAACAGCCTAATCGATGACCGGATTTAGCTCCTTGGATGCAGTTTCTGATAAATATTGCTTTTATTAGGTCCAAACAGCTCCCCCGTGAAACGTGCTGTCCAAGATTAGTACCAGGCAAGCAGCTTGTGTCAAACCACTGTGGCGTTGACATCATAGCATCATAGCTTGGACATCCAGCTCTCATCTTTACTTGAGCCTTTATAGCTAGTCGACACACCACCGCTCACACTATTGGAAATGGGAGGATTTTTACTGGGGCCACCCACCCTGAAAAGCACATAGGGACATGCAACAAGCGGTGGGCAGAACCCTCATCTCATGTTTGAAATAAAGCAACACATCTCTGTGATTATGATCTTGTCCATTTCCTGGCAAACCGCTACATGTTATGACTGCAATGCAAGGGCTTTGATTTGTTACGGCTGCAGCTTTTCACTCGCGGTGTGGGTTCAGCAGCATTTCATAGTCTGGATGTGCGAAAATGTTTTCTGTTTACTCCTACAGTCACATCCAAAGTACTTGCACTGCCTACTAACCACGTTTCATCTCTCCACAGAGATGTAAGGTCATCTGCAAGATGCAAACTGGGGGGTAGGGGAAGTGAAATTTCCCTCACTAATCAGCAGAGGTTATTGTAGCAGATGCTTGAGACTTCATTAAAAATGGATCCCGCGTCCTATGCACGCACATGTCGACACAGACAGAGCATTAGAATATTAGGTTCTGTTTCACCTTCCATCTCCCAATTTCCCTGAAGTTCACAAGTTCAACCAGCCAAAGCAGATCTGATGATAAAGAGTGGCAGGTCACATGTAGGAAAATGATCAACAGCAGCTCTCAAAACAAAGTGATTAGTACAATTTCTCAGAACTTCATTTAAAATGTAAAAATGTGTTCACGATTTGAATAACAAATTGTGAATCCTGCTGGGATTATTTAAAACCGGTGCTTGATGTCAAGTTTTCACAGCGGCACTTTATCATCTCTAACTTGAAGATTGAAGGGGGTAAGGGTAAGGTGCTTAGTGATGGTGACCTTGAGCACATAAAGGAGGGGCACGATATTTTGGGGAGTTATTAGGGAACAAATGAGCACCTAAATGCTACTTAACCATTGCTTCATGACTAGCTCCGATTCCAATTTAGCTGCTGATTAGTCAATGAGCGGTTAAGCAAGAAGTGTGAGTGATTAACAAATCAAGAATGACTGGAGGACTATGTAGCAGATAATGAGTTACTTAAGAACAGACCAGGAGGTCTTTATTAATGAATTATTAGGTAATGATTAGTTCATCAGTGTCTGTGAAACAATCATACCGACCACTTGCTTTATTAGCGGCAAGGCACTAAACTACTCATCCATTACTAACTTCTTAACATAAGTTACTGTGTAGTTACTAAGGATTCCCTTATCACTTCATAATTATCTTACAATTACGGATCCTTTCTGTGTCCCTTAATGCAAAGTGATGCATCATGCTGAGTGGTTACTGAAAGTTGAGTCATTACTTCATTAGTACTTGTCCAGGAGGTCTTCTGGTTCCTGATTCTTAACATACTTGTTTCTTCATTGCTAATCACTAAGTAGTCCCACTTTATTAAATCAGATAAGTAGTTATTAATCAGTAACTTGCAGTTAGTACCCAGTTCATTCCAAATTTGTTCCCTAGTAATTATTTTGTGTCCGTTATTGTAAAATGTGTCTGAAGCGACGTCAGAGCTGACAGAAAATTAATCGGAAATGTCTTATAAAATAGTACATAATGTTAAATCAGATCTTATCTGCTGGATAGCAAATGAAAAGAGCAGATCTATTATATTGTGTGAAGTGCTGGGTCCCAGGTCATCACAGACTAGAAATAAAACCATGCTGTTGTATATGTGATGCAATGTGTACATATTTCTATACATATTCTATACAGAGCTCAAGGTTTCATCACATCTCTGTCTTTTCAGGATAAAGGGCTGATCTACAGTATATACAATAGTGAATGGCATGAGAGATATCATAAGAGTCCTGTGGGAGGTTGTTCATGTGGGAGAAAAATCTACAGCCCAGAGCCCTCGAGCCCCACAGAACAAGATGTCACGCATACCCCGCATAAAGGTTAGGCACTATAAGGTATGGATGAGGGCATAGTGACGCTCGGCCTATGAGTTTATATCTCTCATGGTCTTTGTAAACTAAGCAATACGAAGCTGCTGTAGATACGTTTAGAAAACGGTTCGCTGACAAACCAAGGCTGATGTTTATGTAACGTCATAGGATGGCCTTCGGTCTATCTGTGGCAGATCTGCATTTCCTCACTAGGTCAGAGGTGAGAAGCTCTGCCGTAACTCTCCACTCATTTGTTGTCAAACAGATATCCATGCATAGGAAGGGTGCTTTCTGAGCTGCGGATACAAATGCGGATTGTGCACCGTGCATAAACAATTGTGCTGTTATTTTGTTCCTCCACGGTCACGTTTGTATAAACTACTCGGTGTAGTCGTCGGTGTCCCTGGTTCTCTTTCATGTCTCCTGAATGGTCAAAGCATGCTGAAATTCCACCACAGCACAAAACTAGAGGAGCAGAATGAAAAATGACAAATAAGAGGATCTAAATTTAAATGAAGCAATGGATTAAATGAGAAGCCTTCTTCTGCCTTAAATGTCAGTGTCTTATCTGTGAGCGCGCCACATGTTACCTTTCCACCAGGATCACAATGTTGTCTCTGCTCAAAATATCACATTTACTCAGAGCAGATATGTGGTTTCATTCCAGTGCCCCTCAGGAGTTCCAGACCTACTGCTGTGACTTTTCTGGTTCATTAGATATTCCAAGGAAGGTTGAAGACAGACACAGGTAGATATGTAGTCAGTGAATGCCAGCACATTCAGTCTCTTTATCACTGGTGGAACGTGTAATATACATTTACATTTAGTATCATAATTTAATCCACTGAAAACCCACTGCGTTTATTTCACAGCTATATTCAGGCTACTGGTTGTAGAGAATTATTCTAGTGCTTTGACATGATACCATACCTGCAAATGAATGTAGAAATTATCCTAAAACACTTTCACAGTGACAAGTGACAGTGTTATGAGCTAATTTTTTCTTTGTCTTTTTTCGCAAGCTGTCGTGATTCTATAAGTGTTTGAACACATTGAATTATTTGTTTCTTTCGTCTCAACTTATTTATGGAAAAATAAGACTGCAGGTGACCTAATACTGCCTCTATTGTTTTGGAAAACACAAAGCATCCACATGTTTAAGGTCTTACTGTACATGGTCAAAGTTCAAACTAGACAAAAACATGAACATTTAAAGCGTGTTCTCCTCAGGTAATGCCTGGCAAAAAAATGCCATTTTGTGATCTTGAATTGTCCCTGCCTGAAAGTAACAGGGGATAAAACTCATTATAGTTCTTTATTCTCACATTTATGCTGACTTTATGCATAAACACTTGTCAAACAAGTGTTTAGGTGGGAAAGACAACCTTTTCAAAGAGCAAAACATGTAAAATTGCATAAACTTGAAAGCTTTTCTTTAGTTTATTTAGCTGTCTCTAAAAAGTGACACAAGCTATGTAGGGCTGATTTGAAATTTAATTGGCTACATGATGCATCATTCATCCAGAGGCTGCCGTCTAAGTGGCTCAGGAGAGAGGGAAAAGAAGAGAGTGGGTCACTCGTCTACACAATCAGTCATTGGCTGTTGTAGGCTGTGGGGTGGGCATAGAAGACCATTTTAAAGCAGGATCTTTGCTCGTATAGAAGCGTTTTACCTTGTGGTTTTACTTAAAGGATAAGTTCACCCAAAAATGGAAATGAAAATTCAGTCATCTTCGTTTCCAGAGCTACAAAAACACATAAGAAACACTTAAAAGAACGACTGCTAATGGTAAGGCTTTTAGATAAGCTGCTCCAGTGAAGATCTGGGATAGAATAAGGGTCTAAATAACGTCTTTTCAAATCAATTTGGGATGTCGGGGGGGGGGGGGGATTGAGCCCTGCGCACTTCCTCCACCACTCTCTTGAAACACATGCCACCCATGTTCTTCATGACATGACACCCACCCACTCACTGAGCCTGGGGAGGTTCACTTTTGCTTTTGAGAGCCAAGATATTTAAAATTAAAGATAGCAACTTATCTGCAACCAGATATAAATAAACAAACAGAACAAATGCCTCGGCTAAAATAATCATGTGCCATTTTATAAACTTGTTTACTTGTATTTATGTTCTTATGCAACCTCCCTGTTTTCCTGTCCTCTGTAGTCATAGCAGAGTAAGTTTACACTGGGAAAGGTTAAAGCAAGTGCTTCCTACTTGCCCACCAGAGCCCCCTTGAATGTTTAATTGCGCTGAGTGTTGCCGAGGTCATGCCGTCCTCATAGATCACATTTCCAGCCACCACTGGTTCACTGGGCTACTCGTCGCCTCACCGTGTGCGTGCTCCCACTCAGTTATTTCTTGTGGCATGTCGAACCCGTCCCAGAGACTGAAAACAAGCAGCGCTAAATCATTTCCTGAAGAAGACCACCCTCCGTGGGGCTCTTTAAAGGGACACTCATAAACATTGACCAGCCACAAAGTGACAAATATACGTCATGGACTCAGTATCTACTAGCAGACATAAAAGTAACTTATTAGCAGTGATGTAATGTGCATGTGTGCATGTGCATTTACTTAAGTACTCTTCTCACTCTCATTTTGAGGTATTTTACGTGTTCTGCTACTTTATATTCCACAACACCACATCATAGGTACTTTGCAGATTGCGTGATGCATCAGAGCTATTCATGTAAACACATTTAAAAAAGTAAAAAAAATTGTCTCTCTCTCTCTCTCTCTCTCTCTCTCTATATATATATATATATATATATATATATATATATATATATATATATATATATATATATATATATATATATATATATATACAATTTTACCTGTAGTTTAGCACATTCATTGCCTGAACATAGCATTTGAAACCCAAGTGGATCTGATATCAGAGACTTTATAACTTTGACTCAACTCAGCTGCCGCTCAAACCTGAGCCTGCAGAGTTTTGTGTTTTGTCATCCACATGTCACCGGCCCAATTTTGATCCAGAAGCCTTGTTGGCTTATTGGCTTAAATGCAGATTAAAAAAAGGTGTGGATATATTAAATTCAAATTGTATTCTCTTGTGATTTTAAAAGATAAAAAAAGGAGCTTACATGGTGTAATACAAAGTTAAGTACAAGCACTCCCCATGAATAAGTTAATTACAGTACTTTGAGTACATGTAATTAGTTACCCCAGCCCCTGCTTAATAAAGAAAACACATAAAGGGAAATAGTATTTGCCTACAGAATATACAAGGTAGAGGAATGAGCAAACAGGTCACACTTTAAAACAACTATCATGAATAAGTGGCAAATTTATAGCCAATTAATTTTAAGCACATAGCTATTTCACTATGAACAAACAATGCATGCTTTATTGACCATTTATCAAGCAACCTATTTGGAAAACTGTTAATATATACTGTGTTGTTCATCTATTAACATTATTCAGATGGCCACTGCTGTATATAAACCCCTTCGAGTGCTTAAGGAATGGTTTATAAAGCATTTTAGCGTGACAGGTTCTTGGTTACATTCCACCACTGTTATCTCGTGGGCACATGTGTTGTCTGTCTTCAAAGCTTGACGAGCGGCTAAACAGAACATATGCAGTGCTGTATGCCGTGCTTCCAAAAGACAGCTAATGATGTTTTTTTGAATCATTACACGATTACTGACTGTAACCCCCCCCCCCCCCACCCCCCGCTGCGCTCGACAGATGTGAAAATGTATATTAGGGCAGCTCAAGCTGTGCCAGGGTGCAAGCAAAAACAGTCTGGGTGTGTTGCAGAGTAAAGAGTTTAATTACAGACAAACACAGTGCAGCCCCTCCCTCCCTCCCTTCAGAGGAGATAGGGTGTGCAAATATAGCCCACTGCCAGCTGCTACTGAGCACATTCAGTTTCCTCTACAGACTATAAACAAATGTTTTGATTCCAAGTCTCGCACACGAAAACAGAAGCAACGGGGATATCGAGTACAATTCAATCAACGCCTGTAATTTCCAATAGCAGGATATTCATAGAGAGGAATGGCTGTGGTGAAATAAAGCTAATGAGACTCTTCTACACATTTAAGACTACTTTCCACCCTTTTACAAACAATGCATCATAATGGTGTTTACATGACCTTTCAGCGCAATGATAAGAAATTATAGGTCATTACATGGAAGGATTTGTTCATATACGTGCAATTCTTATAAAACATAACATGTTTTTACATTTAACTCTGTGTGCCGTGGAGCAGTTTGGTGACTGTCATTTGTCCAAGCGTGACAGGATATAACAGGGTAAGTGTCGAGTATCTGCGTCTGAGCGTATAGTGTGTCTACGTGTTTATGTGTGAAAGCCTGGGTGTAAGAGGGCACAATAGAGGGGTTAACAGTGTCTTTACCTGGTTTCTCTTTCCAGCAGGTGTTTAGCTTTGTGGTTAGAATAGAAAAAAAAAATTTTGAAAAAATAATAAAAATGAATCTGAAAACAGAAGAGGCAACATTCACACTGCAAAGGTCAGCGAAGGCAGGTCAGTGATATTTCTTAATCCTTACAGCCATGAATTAGATTTTTTTTATATATATGTGTATATATATAACTTGATACACAAAAATAGCTTTTATCAAAACCTCTTACCTTCCCCAGACTCTTATTCAAAGTGTCCATCCCTGCTTCAAACGTCTCGCCATCCAGAAGTGCTTTCGTGTCCAGGCTTTGAAAAAAAAAAAGAAGGAAACGCCCTCAAGATTTCAAATGCTGATCAAAGTGCCTCGCTTTTCAACCCGTCTCATGAAGTTCAAAGTGTATAACTGTTGCTGAGTGAGTGTGTGTGTGTGTGTGTGTGTGTGTGTGTGTGTGTGTGTGTGTGTGTGTGTGTGTGTGTGTGTGTGTGTGTGTGTGTGTGTGTGTGTGTGTGTGTGTGTATTGCCCTTCATATTTCCTTTTATAGACACATAATAGCCACAAATAGCTGTGCAGACAGCAGCCAGCCTGCCCGACACCAGTAACAATGTTCGCACTGTGGGCTTCAAGCAACACGGCTTCACTCACACTTTAAAAAATAGAAAATAAAAAAATGATTAAATACATTTTCATGTCTTCCATCTCCATGGACTGCTAAATGGACTGTGTTCTCCTCTCCAGCAACGAGATGATGGTATATGACAAATACCCCGGCTGGCTGCGCACACATTGTATTCATTAGACAGTGAAAAACAAATCCTGTTGATAAAATAAATGCTTGCCATAGAGGATAGACGCAGACGATCTCCTCATTATGATAATATCGAAAAATTCATGAAAGCATTTTTTTCTGGGGGCAGGTTTGGTGAGAGCTGGTCTTGTGTGGCGAGACTGTGGATATGACAACAAGCAGGCAGCTGATTAAAGGGGAATTCTGTCTGAACAAAGCAAAGTGCTGACAGACTTGAAGAGATCTTTAATTTTCATCCACCACAGATTATACCTTTAATGTCCAAAGAAACAGCACTTATAAACTTGTAAATATAAACCTGATATGTTGATTCGGGCTCCAGATCATGTGACCCCCTGCAGGCCGGCAGACGGAGGCGGCAGACACACCTCGGCATGTCTCCACTAATGAGCCATCGAGCGGCGTGAAACAATTTCACCTCGCTTGTTTGCTGCTACAGCGGCTCCTCTGTCCCCGCATCAGCGAGTGAAAGCAGACCTCTGGAGTGAACGCTAATCCTTTAAGTACACTACATTCTTCATTCCTGTCACAGCTGTTCTTGTCTGTTTCCACCTCCGTGTCCCCCCCACCCCTCCTTTTTTTTTT
The DNA here is from genome assembly GCF_904848185.1 of Acanthopagrus latus. Lineage (NCBI taxonomy): Eukaryota > Metazoa > Chordata > Actinopteri > Spariformes > Sparidae > Acanthopagrus > Acanthopagrus latus. The sequence goes on along the minus strand of NC_051053.1, from coordinate 8,160,584 downwards.
TTTATTCTCTCGGTGGCAGTCACACACAGACAGAAAAATCACAATACAGCATGCACCAAACCTGCCACCTGTTCCTCCGGTGCTGATCACTCTCAAGAATGGTTGTGATTCTGTATTAATTAAGAAAAAGACTGAAGCCTGCAGTGCACTTAGATTGTAGTTTGGAGCCATTATGACTGTCATATAATCCGGTTTTCCCTGATTGTTGTTCAGGATCTGCGGAGAGGGCAGCGATTCAAAAGCAGTTGCTTTGATTCTTTTGGCATGCAACTTGTGACACGCAATATCAGCATTTAGCCTTGAGGAAAGTCTCTGATACTGGAGCGCTAAATTTAGTCTGGTGTCACACATGTGTGGGCACCTGCAGAGACACCTCCGTGGTGAAAGGCATACGACTGTTTTGGTGAATCGAGCCTCGGCCACAATCTGTTTGGTACGAGTTTAAAGCATTATGACAAATACACAAATGTGATTTTAAAGTGCTTTCTTCTCTCCTCTTCTACTCAAACATAAGCGGACTTGCATTTCTCCGGCACTTTTCCAGTCTGCTGGCAGCTCAAAGCACTTAACAGCACTTGTCACATTCATCCATTCATCCCCCCGACACACACACATGCACTGATGGCGGAGGCTGCCGTGCAGGGTGCCAGCTGCTAATCAGGAGCAGTATTTCGCTCATGAATATTTCGACATGAAGCGAGGGGGGTGGGGTGCAGGGATTCGACTTCCACCTCCTGATGCAGCCGCCCCAAGTGGCTAGCCTAGCTACAGCCTATCGATCAATTAACTTAATGGATATCAATATTATAATTGTGGCTTTTAGCTTTCAGCTTTTGTCCAGGGTTTGAACAATGTGTAATATAGTATGATCTTCTGGAGGAATTACCGATGGATGGTTTTGGAGTTTTAGTTCAAGAAGTAACTGGGATAAAAAATAAATAAATAAATAAAAAAGACTCAAAAGACATGGATCCAAACACCCCTCTTCTCATAGTTTACATCACCATTGAAGTGATTCCCAGATTTGTGACTGTGGGAAAGGACAAATAATGCAAAAATGCTGAGTGCTGTAGCATAGCAGGCCCACCTACAGTAACACAGTTGTAAAGCCACAAAGTGACTCGCACAGCAGAATCTAGGTCTTCCAAGTTTGCTAACGTTGGCTAATATTAGCTGATGTAAGCTACTGGTTATGCAGTACAAGACCAAATAACAATATAATGTGATGGACGGTGGACAGTTTGCTACTTATTGTTGCTACACCTGTCAAGCTTTTCACCCAGCCAGTCCTTGGTTTCAGACAGAGGCTAACAACAGGCTTCTCAGTTATAATTAGTTGATTCTCCTGGCTGAAATGACACCGACCTATCCCCTGGCAGATTTATCAACTGTACCTAGCTGGCAACTTAAACTAAGATTTGCTCCATGAGTTGATTGTAAACATTGTTTCTAGTGTGCAATGAAAACACAGTAAGAGAAAAGGGTTTCAGCATGACAGCTAACCAACGTGTTTGACTATAGGTTGGCCATAGGTCATGGAGTACAACATGTGAGAGCACGCCAGAGCCAGCAACATCAGCCTAAGCCCCAACCCCGTAAGAGTGAGCGGTTTGCCAGCATTTGCAGTTCATGTCAGAGCCATTTTATGTCTTTCGTCAGTTGTTTTTTTTTAAAACAGGTCCCCATCTACTTCAGTTGTTATGGGGAATGCTGCGACGTTGTTTTGCTGTGAAACCTCCAGAACTGGTTCTTTCCATTACAAAACTTCCCCCGACTTTCCATCGGCATGAGGGTGAGTAGATCGTGACTGAATTTCCATATTTGGGTGAACTTTTCCTTTAAGACTCACTTGACTGACAGGTGGGCATGTCTAAATATCGCTGCATTGGATTTAAAGATTACATATCCTCTAGGCAAACTCACAGACAGTATATCAGATCCATTAGTATTGTCCATGTGGAATTACCACATGCATGTATGTCACGTTTATGTTACACACAGCAGAGCATGCAGTCCAGCTGCACAGCCAATGATCCCAAAATCCCAGTTTTATTACCGAGTCACCTACATTCGTCAGGTCCTCCCACTGACTCTACATGAATGCCTCTTGAGACAGAGGAAGACCCCGGTCTGACAATATGAGATCGCCGGGCCAGTAACTGACTCTGAATTGAATTTCACGCGCTGGATGTGCTTTCCAACAAACTGTGTCCCCAGATTATTATCGCCTAGCAGGCGGTCGACACTGCACAGTGCCACTGATGTGTATCTGGCCAGTAGCAAAGTGGTGGACACAATCACAAGACCACTATCTAGACAAGGAAAACATGTCTCAACACCTCTCTGACACTGTGCCCATAATAACTGATGGGAGTTAGTCTTCACACGGTTCCTTCACTAAAGCGCAGAAACTTTGCAGGCGTACGTGTTCGCGGCTTTCCTCCCCCTGCACACACAGACGTGATCAACATCAGCACGGATTTGTCTGTTAGACAGCACAAAGAAAAGAAAAGCCTCTCTGGGCAATATCTGCGCTTTATTGAGAAAAGTGAACATTGAAGGACGAGCTGTTGTTACTGCGGGAACGTAAAAGCTGTGAAATAACACGAGGCGGGTACTGACTGACATTTACAGCTCGCAAATTCTAGGCTTCCGAGGCGAGATTACAAATTCTTCCAGCTTGATGTCTGGTCACTTTGTCTTCGTCTCATAAAGCGGTCTCAGTTTAGCTTAGGTGTGTGAACATGTGAAGCACTGTTCAGTCTGTCTCAGGACTCTGCAGGCGGCCGCGTGGCATTTTATCTCGGGGCAGACTATAAAAAGTTTGAGGGCTTCTCATTATCACAGGCGCAGACGCAATTCATTCTAGGACATCAGCGCAGTGGTATGAAGCAGAGGTAGCCGGCAGCATTCAGCAATAAATTGACTACTTTTTAGAGAGCAGCTTGGCCCTGCTTTATCGTCTCTGCTCGGTGTAGCTGCACAGGCGAAGCTGTACATTAGTGTAATAAAAAATGAGCCTGAAAGTCGTCTGATCTTGTAACTGACTTCGGTATCTTGAAATATTATTAGCAGCAGTTGAACCTGACTGACAGAGAAAAATACATTCCAAAAGTCTGTTTCACGCTTATCCACCGACGGCAACTGAACATGCTTCAGACGAGGAGCTGGGTGATGCCAGTCTGCGTCTTTCGCGTCAGCATCCCTGGGCCGCGGTCATGGTGGGTAGAAAGCGCTGTCGAAACAGGCGGAGCGCACACGTCTGCGAGGAATGTCAAAGTCAGGTGGCGGCTCCCTGTTGGGGCTCTGTGTCAAGGGCTCCACGTCTTCATCTGAGGTAGAGGGATGAGTGAGGATGATCCGCGGGATCTGTCAGATGATTGGCAGAGAAGGGAGCAGGATTGGGAGGGAAAATAAGCAACGTCGTCACGTGATACGTGGTTGGAATCTCACAGAAATCAGGTCAAATATATCCCAATCGTATTCCTTTCGGCAGGCTTTTGGAATTCTGCCATGCGGAAAGGAAAATGTGAAATACAAGAAATAAACACTGAATTTGAAGAGAAGTGGACGGATGATTTTCAGGTTCATCATTTCATTTTGGGTTACCACTGGAATAGGTTTACATGCTTTAGTGCTCAATAAACAAATCAGTTTTCTGGTATTGTCCGGTGCACTGTATCCCCCCTCTGAAACAAGCTGTTTTAGCTCCTGTTTCTTTAAGGCCCCCTTACCAAATACCTAGTCTGCTCTCATTGGTCAGCTCACACACGCCTGAGCAGCATGCATAATAAAAACAGCCAAATTAATCCTGATGAGCCAAACTAGTCTCTACGCATGAATAGCGTGACCCAGTGACATATTGTGATGTCACAAAGTCATGTAATTGAATGCGGCACTACTGACGAGGCGTTTCGGGAGCAGTGTTTTCTGTGGGAGAGAGGAGCTTCTGTCGGTGTGGTCTTTGACCTTTTTCGTTTTTGAAACATGCACAAGAACAAATGACCAGTGAAGGAAAGGGGGAAAAAACATGATAGGTTTTCTTAAATTCTGCTCAAGTTATCTGTACATGCAGCAAAATGATTTTACTTGAAAAAGAGATCCTCAAATGTGTAGGTTCAAAGTTGGCTATGATAAATGGAAAATGCATTTGTTTTTAATAAAATGTCTTAAGATTAGACTCGCTACAGCACAGTAATGAGTGACATACACTGAAAATTAGCAAATTTTGTTTGTTCTTGTTAGCATAATGAAAAATAAAAGCCAAGGAACAAGAAAAACAAAACTGAACATTTTTAGTGAAAGAAATTGTTTCTGCATTTACTCTCACTAATGTAGCTCAATTTCCTGACAAACTGCAGCCTAAATTGCACGATTAATTTCAGAATATAAGATGAAATGTAAAGATAAGTGTAATGAGAGCTCTGCTTACTGTCATTGTGTGTTTCCCTTGAAATGAATCATTTTTCATCAAGGCCTCTGAATCTAGTTCAGACAAGGTCCTTTTCAAGTCGTGCTCCAAGTCAGACTGAAAAACAAAAAGACAACAGAAGTGTTTTGAAGAATTTTGTGAAGCAAATGTGACATTCAGAGCATTCTGTGTGTGCCGTGAAACACCCACAGTGCCATTGCCGTTGCAGAAGACCGCCTCAGTCTTCCTGGACAAACTATCCTCTGCGCTCTCCATCAGTGTCTGTTTGCCTCTCTGGCCTCCTCCTCCTCCTCCTCCTCCTCCTCCTCCTCCTCCTCCTCCTCCTCCTCCCCCTCCGTCCTGGCTGCACAGCTGTCGTCTCGTCACGTCCTGAGGATCCTGAGGCTTATCGGGGTCACACACCTCTGGAGGTAGCAGCCGATCTCTGAGCACTTTCATCTTGACGCAGCTCCCAGCATTCCTGAGGGCGCTCACCGCCTCCTGGTGGGTCGCCCCCTGCATGTTGAGGCCGTTGACCTGGATGGACCGTGGTCACATTAGACGTTTAGTGCCGGTGAAAGTAAGAGCAGGAGTCAGAGGTGACGGAGCACTAAAGTTCTCTAAATAAAGCGACAGCCACTGGTGGCGGTGGAATGTAACTAAGTACATTTACTCAGGTACAATTTTAAGGTACTTGTACTTTTATCAAGTACTTTCTGCTACTTCATATTTCCACTCCAGTGCATTTTGGTGGCACATATTGCGCCAGCACTAATCATATGGGTGACGTTCACTTTTACCAAAGCAGGCCTAATGTTCCAACACAGTATCGTCACTTTACTCAGCTATGACCTTTTTACTTTTTACTACACTAAGTGCATTTAATCAGGCACTGTGGGCCTATTTGAACGTAACTTGAGTATTTCCATTTTATGCTACTCTACACTTTATATGCCACTACTCTGTGGAGGCAAATGTTCTTTTTACTTCACCACATATATCTGATAACTTTTGTTACTTTACATGTTTCGAATATTTATACAAACTCTGGTAAAAGTGACAGTCACCCACACAGAAAAGCACTTGGCATGCAATCTGCAAAGTGACTAAAGTTATCCAATAAATGTGGCAGAGTAAAAGCTGGGCTACACTGTTTGCCTCCAAAATGTTATAAATACTCAAGCAAAGCACAAGTATCTCAAGTTTAGCACTTGAGTAAATGTACTTTCCTTGAGTATTTCTAATATTTTGGATTCACATTCCATCACTGCCAGTTATTTTGACTGTTTCTAATTATTTTAATTATATTTCTATGCTAACAATCTTGACATTTTTAACTACTGTGTGTAAGGTTTTGAATGGAGGAGTGTTTTTACACTACGGTATCTTCATTTTAACTCAAGTCAAATATCTGAGCGCTGTACCACACTCTGATAAATATTTGACCCACAAGGCGTGATTGTTAAGATTGGTTTGGAGCATTAATGTGTTTATTAATTCAGTAAGTGTTCACTGGGCTCAAAGTGCTTTTGTTAATGAGGGAGGCCCCAGCCGAGGGCCGTCTGCTGGTCTGATGATGCCCTCCATTGGCCGCAAGAGGAACACCGGCAGGGAGGCAGCAGCAAGGTGCAGCACATTTGGGTGACTTCCAGTTCCGTCAACATTACTTCACGCGCCGTGTCGGTGAAATTTGAAATGAGGTGCAAAGAACAAAGACAGTTGAGGGAAAACGCTTCCCTGCCTACCTCCAGCAATCTATCTCCGACATGGATCCCTGCCTTCTCTGCCGCCCCGCCTTTATTCACTCTGGAAATGAAAATGCCCTGAAAGGAAAATAAACACATCAAGCTGAATGAACGCTGCTGTAGCCCACAGTCTGTTTTTGTTCTTGTCATCGCCTTCATCCAGTCACACGCAGCAGACGGATTCATGCCGGCTCCTCTGCAGCAGCACTTACCTCGTCGTGCTCTTTGTAAGACAGAGAGCCTTTCCCACCAGCAATGCTGATCCCCAAACTACCTCTCTGGCCAGACACTTTGATCTGTAACTAACAGGAAATTGGTTTTTATTGCAAAATTGAAAATAAATAAATATATAAATAAAAGGCCTGAGTGGAGCCAAGCTGATGAACAGAAAATTAGATTAGCAATAAGTCACCAGAAACAATCTGGCTTCCCTGCAGTGCATAGTGCCCCCTGCAGAGATAATGGAAGTAAAGACACAGCGTGCAGTTACTCTTAATGGCACTTGGGAGACGAATGATTCCTGAGGAGGGGTCTTCTCTGTCGCTGGAGAAGACTTGAGAGGCCCCGTGATGGAGGAGGCCTCTATCTTGCAGACAGGCTCTCTGTGGAGACCGGGCCCCGCCTTAGGAGCCCTGCGATGCTGAAATGTCCTGCCCTCGCCGGCGTCACCTCTCTGATGGCGAAACCGACACGTTGAGGCGTCACTCTCTGACAGCCGGCCTGAACTGTCCTGCTGGGGGGAGACAATTGAATGCTTTTACTGTCAAGCTGTCAGACATGAAGTGGGGCCTAATAATCCCTTTTCAGTCCACTCAGAGGACATTAAACAAGCATCATCTCAGACAGACGTTCTGTGCATTTAAGTCAACTGAAAGAAACATGATCCGGCCAATGTAACCAAAGTGGAAAACAGACCTCTTTAAGTTGCTGCATTTCCTCTGCCTCCTTCTCCGCGCTGGAGTAGCGACCACACACACCGTCGCTGGCGGGGAACAGCTGAGGATCTGCCTGAGGACACGCTTTCTTCGCCACCCAGCTGAAGCCTGGGATGGTCCAGTTTGGGCTACTGGCCTTGAGGGACGGGTTAATATGAGGCTTTCTACACTCCTGGGGAGAAGACACCATCCGTTGCTGAAAATGTGTGTCAGTGTGATGTCTTGGAAAAAAAATAATAAAAAATCACCAGCAAGACCGGTGGATCAAGCTGCATGAAACCAAATTTAAAGCGCTGTTTTTGTTTTAGGCTGATCCTGGAGAACGTCGTGCTATATGCCAGGGCAGCCGGTTATCAGTGGCTACAGTTTTTCCCAAATCATTCCAAACATTTTAGGCAACTATCATTCAGTTTCTCCAAACTCTGAACACCAAACTGAAAAGTTAAAGGATGAGCCCGATCAAAAACAAAATGAAAATATGTTCTCATATACTTGCCCTCATGCCGATGGAAAGTCAGGTGAACTTTCTTAGTCCACAAAGCATTTAAAGGGTGTAAATATCATATTTTCAAATCGATTCGGCATCTCAGGGCTTCTGGAGACTTTGATTTTGCCGGGCAGGCTGCATGGAACCATTTTATTCTTTTATATGCAGTTATTTCTTACGTTTTAAAACGAGTCCCCATCTAGGTCAGTTGTTAACGAGAATGCTGCAAATGCTGTTTTTTGCCACGATGCTCCAGAAAGGTTCTGCGGACTGCGGAAACTTCGCCAGACTCTTCATCGGCACAAGGGTGAGCAGATAAAGTCTGAAATTTTATTGGGGTGAACTTTTCCTTTAACCATTGTATCAAAAATCCACAAATCCCTGCCACAAATAATCTTTGCACCAAAACAATACACACAGCTATCCCAAGAATATGTTTCTATTTGAGTGTCAAATCAAAATACTGTTTATAGATGTTCAATCTTCAAATTTAAATTTAAATTTAAATATATATATATATATATATATATATATATATATATATATATATATATATATATATATAAGGCCAGTGCTGTCCAGGTGAACAACTAAATTACGTGGTTAATGCTGAGTTTTACAAAAGTGTTTTAGAAGTTCCTGAAGCGAAAACTGTGACATTGTGCTTAAAGTTTTTGATACACAAGCTTCAAAATTTCAGAACTGCGTGCTCGCTTCCAGTTCTTGTGAGTAAATGATGGAGAAAAACTGTAAGACACACCGATAAAACCCTGCTCGACTGTTAAAAAGTGCATGCTTATTCTGTGCACCAGAGGGCGCCAGAAAACAGTCGCGTCAGCAGACTACTCCCACTGCTGCAGTCAAGATTAAAGCCAGATATCTGAAGCTTCATTTGTTAGTCTCTTTCTCTGCCTTGTGGTCAAATCGGTGGATCTTGAAAAGGAGGCAAAGAAAGAGAGCCAAGATGACACCATGCTTGACATACAGTTAAGTGTCACTGAAGTGGATTCCACCATTCAGTCAAAAGGTCACTGCTGCATGTGTTAATCCAACAACACTAACAGCTCTTTGATGAAAATCCCGAGGCTTGACCGATAGCTGCTTTTTCCCCAGTGAATTATCAGCCTTCGAGCTGTTTTTGTGAGCTAAGTGATAAAAGATGTACGCTTGTCTTCAAGTGCTAAATCAACAATGTTCAAGATTCAAATAAAGACTTGCCATACAGCCACAAACAAAGATGAAGCAGTAAAATATATATACACAGTCATTTTGTGACATACGTAAAGCATTACAGTGTCAGTACAACATGCAGCACGTGCAGGGTAGACGAGTCCAATGTGGCACATGCTGGTGGAGTATTACAGAAACATCATGCACTGCTGGACAGACAAAACAAGCGATGAAGGAGGGTCAGGAAATGGAATATCTGGTTTATTTCCTCAAAGGAAACCAGTTTAAGTCTGAGCTGACTCTGGCCATGTATTATTTTGGATAAAGATATTAAAACAGACCACACCAAATGTAACTTGTTTTAAACTCGGACATTTAGAAGTTCACAGCATTAGAAACTGTTCGAAATCCTCCCTCGACTCAACAGGCTGACTGGTCAAATTAAAAGGAATAACAAACATGTTTAGTGTTGCACTCATTTTATTGATCAGTGGTTAAAAAGTCATCAAAACCTCAAGGCACAGCGCCCCTTTGAGATTTCTCTTTTGTGCAGTTTGATCAGAAAATAATTAAAAACATTAAAAACCAACACTCGAACCAGTTTCTCGGGTCCATTTTTTGCCATCAATTTAAAAGACAAAATAATACAATTTTATCATGTACCATGTAAAAGGATTTAAGAAATGCTGAGAAGTGCATTAAAGTGGAACTTCTAACAACTGCCTTTTTAAAGGATGCCATCCTTGTGGTACGAACCTCATTCTCACCAAACCGCCAATGATTAATCTATACAGTACTCTTAGATAAAGAGAGAAAACTTTTTAAAAAATACAGCTGTTTTTGGCATCATTTTGAAAACATTGCAAAGCAGTGAAGCACAGCAGCATATATAAATAAGACAGCACTGTTACGTCTGCATAATTACACTGCAGATGAGCGATTAAAGTTTGATGTGCAGCACTTAAATCCAAATTTAATAATCAAATCTATTTATTACCCAAAAATAAGTTGAGATGTTTTACAGGAGTCAAGGCCGTCCACTCATCCAATGACAGTTATTATACGGATTGAATAAGACATTAGTGACTGCGTTTTGTTCATTGCTTTGATTTAAAAAAAAAAAGAAAGAAAAAGACAAAGTACCAAGAAAAAAAAAGTTTAAAAATCTGAAACTGATTAGGAAATTTGCTATACATTTTTATTTACATTAGAGCTGCCAAAAAGTATAAAAGTATCAATATTCACAAGAGACTGTACAATAATCCTTAATCAGTAGGTCCAGAAACTCCTGCTTTTATGTTTGCCCAAAATGTAAAAAGAAATATTCACCCAGTGTTTTAAAAATAGATATAGAACAAATATAATACATTTACGAATGTTTGTCCATATTATAACGACTTATAATAGTGCAACTACCTAAAGTATATTTTAAAAAGAGGCATTTAAAAAAGTAATGAATCTTTCAAATATCTTTTTAAAAAGGAGCGTCTCTGTGCAGATTATTGCTGTGGACATTAATTAAAAAGAAGAAGGCACGGCGGCCCTGATAGACTGAGTCAAACACGCTTTACACAGGGCTGGAGATGGCGGAAGGTTACAGGCGTCCTGGTGTATGATCAGGAGGGGTAGGCCACACTGCAGGTTCGTAGGTAAAAGAAAAAAGGGGGGCTGCGGGGGGGGGTTTGTGCAGGACTACACGGCGAGACACAGGAGGTAAAAAACATTTCTGAGGTAAAAAAAAGGTCACACAGACGTTGTCACTCTGTCTGCAGCGTTATTGACCTCGTTTTTGTTGGAGTCCAGGCCTTTGGCAGCATTCAGGTCGTTGCGGAGGTTCTCGGCCGCCTTCTTCATCGTTTTCAGCTCACCGGGGTGAGGCGTGGCCCGTCGGAGTAGTGTTCCCTGTTGGAGGGGGAAAAGTTCAGTTTGTTTTAACTGCAGCACAAAGAGCAACTGTTCACATCTGGAAAATAAAAGAATCCACAGATTTTAGCTTCGTACTGGCTGCTAATGAACCTTGCTACTCACAATTATCTACAGTGCGGGAGTATGGTAGACTTTTAGACGCAGCAGTGTGGTGCTACGTAAGCACTGCAAATTGGAAATGACTTTTTACACGTTGAACAAATGCTATAAACAAACACTTGAAGCAAAAGAATTCCTCAGCACCTGCGGCTGAAACAACAAGACAGACACTTTTTGTTCCCACCCAGGCTGCGATTAACAAGACATAAAAATCCTTGAAATTGATTTCTAAATGTTTCCTCATCACCCCAGAAAATGTAATTTCTAATGATTATCTGGCATTTTATGTTTACCATTTGCATTAAAGATCGTGTGTGGGTGAGAAAATAGCTTTAACTAAATCAAGTACTTAAGTATTAGCTGTTTGTTCTAAGAAAGGGTGATTGACATGCAAACAATTGACTATCGATGGATTCTTAAGCATGTATCGTTAATCGTTAATATAATATATTGTCATTAACTGTTTATGGTCCTCAGAGGATGAGCCCTACTGACTTGGATCCACTGAGTTATCCTCTCTTAATATTTATGGTAGGAAGTGAATCGTCACAGATTTCACCAACTGCCTGATGGATGGCTGTGAAATGTGCACTCGGGCTTGCTCACCTTGTCGTCATCCTCCTCATCATCATCATCATCCAGGAAGTGAATGGCACTGATCCGGTTCACTGCTTTGTTGTCCCACGTGTCATCTGCCATGTCATTCACCAGGCTCTCCAGCGCTCCACAGCGGGCAAGATTATCAGAGCCTGTGATCAACACAACGCAATTTACATTACTGGAATTCAGGCACACATCAGCACGCTCAGATGGAATTACAGAGCGAGCTGAAGTGAATACTTCAGCAGATTAAAATCAATATGGTTGTGTTATGATTGCTTCTCTGCAATCTGCCAACTCAAGAAATGAAAGCTGTCACATAACCGGAAGCCTGAAACTGCCAGATCACAGTTTCAAATCCCAGCTTAGTCACAGGCTTACAGCAACACAATCTTCCCTGCCCCCAACCTCAGCTTCAGCCTCGCTCGTCTGACCTCCACCAGTCTTATATCTGCATCTCACCCATTGAGAGGAAGCACGTCACAAAAAATGAATGAATACAAGCACATTTCCTTGTGAGGGAGAGGCAAATATACATTTTCACATGCAAAGTACAGTGACAAGCAAGGAACAAATATTTTGCAGTGAATCACAAACAGTCCACAGATTTAGGCCTCAAGGCTGTGGATGATCGCAAAGGAAAAAAATGACAATAAACTGTTGTATCAGGCAGAGATAGATCCAGGCCTCAGCCACATCTCTACCCACTGGGTGAGCCTTTAATGGCAGCAGGCCAGCCACTGCTAAGCCTCTTTAGCTGCCCAATCCACCGCATTTCTGAAAAACATAACCAAGGAGGGCCTCAAGGGACAGGAGAGGCCCTGATCTGTTATAGGCTCTGTGATCCCTTACAGGACCTCATAATCAACAAGATACTGCAGGGAAGGATCAGAGGGCGCAGAACACAGCGTGCTTCACCGAGCAGATCATGTGATAATGTCATCAAAAACCACGGGGCTCTTAATACTCGATGCAACAACTGATAAGGAATATTACTCAAATGTCACAGTGTTGGCACCAAGTCACTTTACACTGGGAGAAGCCCGACACTTGAAAAACATGGAAACACTGATCTGCTTGATGAAGACAGGAAAATGTTGAGATACAGTCAGTGTTCCTGATAATAGAGATGATTCATGGTGGTTACACAAAACATCTCAGCATCATCTTCCAGTTGATTAAAATGTTACCTTTGTCTGGATCACATGGCTGCTGAGGCAGCAGCACACAGGTGAGCACCCTCTCGCCTGTGTCAGGGTCCTCGTCCGTCTGAAATGTGAGGAGAGGCTGCGACTGGTTTTCTGACAGCCACAACGCCTTCAGTCGTAGCGTGGTCAGTGACAGAGGTAAGTGGTGAAGCCTGCAAACCAACAGGATAGAGATTACTAACCTGCACATTTGTCACAGGATTTTTAAAAAACGCACAGCACCTGCAGGTACACATTTCTGGACTAGTAGTTATGTCACATTAGAATGAGGGCCTCGGCAGTTGTTTTGACAACACGGAGGAGGGGAGACGCTCTCCAGACATCGAGGTGAACATGTTTGTGTGTGACTAAAGCTGCAGACATTCCTGCAGCTGCCTCTGAAGACAAAGCTTGGTACAGAACAGGTAGTGGCAGAGAACTTCAGCCAAAACAATCTGACTTACAGTGAGTAATATGGAAAAAATATCAAAAAGAAATGTTTAGGTATTAGAAGTAGAACTAGAATTAACTTAACAAATACACACAAGATTACGTCAAGGTAGTATTTGTTAGATTTCTTTTCTCTAGTTTTTGTATTTTTGGCGTTGAGGTAATCATAACTTATTGTGATACTTGGATACATGTCTCGGAAGTAACCCTCCCAACCCAGGACACTGTTATCTTTCTATAGCAGCATTACAGTAGAGTGATATCATTTTTAAGGATGGGACAAAACATGGATTCGACAACGTATCTGAACTTGAATTCTAAAGATTGGCTTTGTATAGATTTACAGAGGCATAATTGTATCCTTCCTTGAATCATTTAATTCCAGAACTGTTCTGCTTTCACCCACTTAACCACTGTCAGTTTATGGCTATTCAACATTGAAATGATGGCTCACATGGGCATGAACAAGTTGCAGTAAGTGTGTGTTTTTTAAAGAGGCATTCAGCTTAGACTCTTAAGTGTTACATGTTTGTTTTTGTTTTTTTACAATGTGAACTGTGAAATCAACAGCACAAAGGATGCATCAAGTATTGCAGAAACACTATTTCATGATATCATAATCATCATAAGCATAAGTGTTGTGGATGGCACTGTATCTTGAGTTATTTCATGATTACTGTTCCGAGTAACTGTCTGAATCTACCAGATTGTTCAACAGGTTCATTTGTGTATCCAATAAATCATAAAAATATCATGATATTATTTTAAAGCCTGATCAAGTAAGATAAATTGTTATCATTACTATTTAATTGCCAAGTCTCCAAATCCCTTACAGCACAATGTGTTTTTACTGATAAGGTGGTATTCACTCCCCTCTTCCACCAACAGATGAGTGAAATTGGATGTGAGCGTGTTGCTATACAAACCTGTTTCCTGACACGTCAAACACATGCAGCTCTGTGGCCTGTGACAGCTCTGACGGTATCCTTATCAGTCTGTTCTCTCGTACACAGAAGACATTCAGACTGCTGCAGCCTCCGATCTATAACGGGGGGGAGACAACATGATCAACATCAGTCATAGTCAAGCATGAAAACATAGCAAAGACAGACACACATGATTGTTTAACAGAGTCAGGACAAAAAAAGGACAGAGTAAATCTGTCGTCAGCATTTGGCCACTTTGTCCCAGAATTAGTGATCTCAGTTGCAGAGTTGTTAAATGTCAATGGGATGTGGTGGTTGGACCTAAAATTAGGAACAATTAGGCCTAGTAGCCAGACAGAGCAGAGATGGGAAAGTTAAACTGCAGTAGTGATCTATTCATCGGTTCAGACCCGAGCAGGAGGCTGCTACAAAGATTCATCATGATAAAATGTTAAGCATTCAAGCATAAGCAAGTATGAAAGGCACTTCAGAAAAAGAAACGACAAGAGTCACTAGTACACAAAGCAGACGCAGAGCAGACAAATTCTTAAATACAGGAAATACATGGAATTCTGTTGTGAAAATGTGTTATGAGCAACTATTCAACAATCAATAGAATCCATACAACTGGACCAATGGTCAAGTAGCTCAACAAGGCACAAATCAATACTGGGGCCATGGTCACACTGCGATTGTTCAGGATGTCATGCAATGGGGGGTTTGAGAAAACAGTGACACCATCGGCGTTAATTCATGATCTAGGCCAACTGTTATTTCACTGCAAACACTGTGGTCTTTGCATCCTTAAGACACAGGGGCATTGTACGACGTCTAAAGGAGCCTTTCAGATGAAGTTTTAAAGCAGGCGTGCCTTCACTTAAACAGACAAGAGGTTAGAAACAATTCCACATACAAACACAATGGAGACACTCAAGACGGAGCTGAACGAGCCAGAAGACTGAGCAGTGGAAGTGAAATGAGAGAGCGCGACAAGTGAGAGCACTGTTGATCCAAACGTGAATGAAGTTCAGTCAGTTTAAGCTCAACGGTTGCATTAAAAAAATTACATAACAATAGTAAGAGTCTAATTTAACAGCATTTCGGGGGCTGATACCCATATCTATAATAAGGTGTGCAAAATGATTGATATTGATATATCGGTTATATCGGTCAATATTGATGCAAACTTTTTTTGCTCAGTACTCTTAAGCAGATACTTTTTTGACTTTTCACTTTGAGTTTTGGATCATCAGTTCATGAAATTGACTCTCAACACACTTTAACTGTTCAGTGAAATATATATATGATATATGAAAAGCTCACCTCCTTAGGTAATAATGTGAGCTGGTTTCTGTCACAGTTGAAGTTGGAAAGTTGCTTCAGTTTTCCAATACTCCTCGGCAAACTCTGTAACAATATAAATAAATCAAATCAACAATTAGAGAGAACATTATGTGCTTGTGCTCTTTTAAACACAATACACTACACAGTGTAGTGCTCTCAGAGACAAGGTGAGACATGTTGATCACACAGTCCTTCATGCGGCTCACAGAAAAGCAGGCGGACTGTTAAGAGCAGCCATGTACAGATGAATTATACCCAATGGTTCATTTGCAACTGTGTTTAACAATATTTTATGTCAAATTATAACATATTTTATTCAACAGTCTGCATACTGCCCTGGTTACCATGGGCCACCTAAAGCTAAATTAAGCATGTAAAATAAGCATGGAAGTACTGATCCTATAGTGGTTTCTTTAAATCTTTATGACAAGACAGTAAAGTAGTGCATACACACCTGTATCTGGTTCTCTGTTAGCACAAGTTCAGTAAGGCTTTCACAGTTGCCAATGCTCTCCGGAAGATACGTTAGCCTGTTCTGATCAGCTTTCAATATGGAAAGTTTCCGTAGTTTTCCTGCAAAGAAAAAAAAACAGATACATGTTAATCAGAATCCATATCACTCAGACAATGTTCAGCAGGCTGATGAAGAGTTCCTGAGATATGTTGGTGCTTGATTATATATTTTTCACATTAAGCATCTTTTGTTGTTCCATCGGTCTAACATGAATTATTTTAGATGAAATGCATTTTCCCATTTGTAGCAGAAATAAACTATAAGAAAATAAGCTTATGAGACAGTATAATCATGCTACTGAAGAGCTGGTAGAGTCCAAATGCTTACCAATGCTTTCTGGTAGAGCATCGATGAGGTTCTGAGACACCAGCAGGTCAGTGAGCGACACCAAGCCGCCCAGCTCGTTTGGAAGTCGCTCCATTTTGTTTTCTGATACATCCAGACACACCAGGCTTTTCATACTGCCCATTTCCTTAAGTTCACAGAAGAGACTTGTGGTGAGCCAATATGTAAGTTACAACAATAAAGCAGGATATCAACACATGTGGCCACACTTACAATGCTATGTGCCTTTTTATTAAACATCTATAGTCACATGACTGTAAGACAGGGTTTTTTTGACTAAAACTGTTATTTAGGTGTGTTGTTTGTTCAATCACAAAAACAAAAAATAGACTGGATGAATAGCTTACTGCAGGTATTTCTGCCAACTGGTTTCCATCCAGCCACAAGTCCTTCAAGCTGACAAGACAGCCTATTGACTCTGGCTATGTGGGAGGAAGAAATGTGGGAATTGATGAGGAGAGTCAGGAAAATAGAAGAGAAAGGGAAAACACAAAGAAAAAGAGCAGAAAAATAGAAGGTAAGTGTATAGAAAAATAATAACTTCTTTGCACACACAGCGAGGTGAAGACCACTGGAAGCATAAGCACTGAACTTAATGAAAATACAGTTCCACAACACTCTCTTATATCCAAAATCAATTCTCTATTATTTTCCTCAAGCTAACACTGCTTTTAAATGTTATTCATCACAGCAGAGCAGAAAAACATCAGGCAGCAGCACAAAATAGAAAAAATCAAGTTCAGTGGTCACAGGTCTGAAGAATAGATAGGACATAAAACAAAGCACATGAAGAGCCCTCTCTTGGCTGCCTGACTTTGCTTTGCTTGATCTGCCAGTAAATCATTCACCATCAGGGTCTGACCGCTCACACGAGATTAAAACTTAAAACCAAAGCTCAAGGCAGATGGCCATCCTCCCATCTGGGTGATAAGAGGCAAAAGCTGTTCTCGAGGGATGCTAATCTACCCGGACGTGACAAGAACAAGGAAATGGGAAAAGTTTTGTTCTGTTCAGTTTGTGAGTAAACAAGTTCCCCTGCATCCTGAAAATTTAAAATAAAAACTCACCAAACTGTATATCTCATTATTTCCTAGGTCGAGTTCTTCAAGTCTGTGAAGTAAAGATAGTGACCTGTGGAGGACAAGAGAAATCAGAGGCTTTCTGCATGTTCTATTCTTGTTAACTTCTGTTAACACAGTAAAGGTGCTCCATGAAATGTATCATTAAAGAACAGCAGAGAATACTTTAAAGTTATAGGCTACAACAATATATCCACACAGGCTGTGCGGTTGGTTGATTACTTACTCTGGCAGGAATGTCAGCTGATTTTCTCTGAGTTCTAGTGATGCCAAATTGACCAGACTGCAATGACAGGCAAGAAGAATGATGATTATATGTTTCTGAAAATGCCAAGAGAATATGGGCTGCAGTTTCTATATCTCCCCAAGACGGACATATAATACATATGATTGCTCTGAGTGTATGGTGAGAGAAAATAGAGTTTCTAGCTAAAAATGGTTAGTATCCTTGCAATCAGCTATCTGGGAACAGGAAGTACTTTGGAGGTGTGCCGGTCTTATCATGTCTGTGAAATCTCGAGAGCATAAACACGTGCTGCATACTTAAAATGAAGAACAAAATGTTTTAGTGGCATCAGAGACCAAAGTACAGGGTTATCTTCTTGCTGCGCTGCCTATGTGCACCTCAGTACTGTATATGGAGCCAATTAGTGGAGGATTTTTATAACAGCCAACTATTGCAGTACAAAGTCCATCTTGTGGACGAACCCAGAATAAATAACTCACCCCTCATGTGGTATTAGATGTCAGACCAAAGTGTCAATACCCTTTTCAACATTTCATTGAAACACCAACAAACACAGTAATAAAAAGTTTGAAGACTTCTTGTCAGTCTCTCAAAGCCTTTGCAGCAACAGATTAAATTCATAATGTGACAACAGGGGGTCTATGATCCAGACTATGTCTTTGGAGACAACAAGAAGTGACTGTACTCCCCAATAATATCCCAACTTGTTATTTTCTTCTTTTTTTGGGGGCGGGGGGGAGGGGGGGTTATTTTATCACGTTTATTGGACCAAGTGGGGTGAAGAAGCAGACAGGAAATGACTGAACTAAAATAAGAAAAAATAGACACGGTAATAAATAGTTCTTTTCAGTCTCTTGAAGCCTTTCCAGTGACAGATTACATTCATAATGTGAGCAAAAAAAACTGAGCCACAGGGACTAATAGAAACTAGTAGGTATGTTTGATGTAAATAAAATCTCCTGAGTGACCTGCCCTCAAATGCGACAACATGGAACAGAAGAGCTACTTTTTTTCAGTCTTCTGTTTTTCATTCTCAAGAGCCTATCGCTGAGCCAAAAGATAGGAAAAGTAATGAAAACAACCCCCAAACTGCACAAAGTGTCTCAGGTTTCTGCGAAAGCCTTTTTTTTTTTTTTTAAATCGGAACGCTCTCCCAACTCAGGAAGTACACCACAGATAACCCCATGCACATTTATCTTACTCACTTTTCCAACTGTGTTATGGTTTTCATTACCTTCTTCCCTTGACAGAGAGCAGGCCTCAAGTCACTGTCTTATGTAAGATAGATGTGGGACATATGTGGGGCACATGCCGTACCATGAGGGGAAGGTTGTTAGGAGATCGCTTGAACTTAAGGAAGATTGTGCATGGCATAGAGGTAACCCTATTAGACTGTGTGCAGAGTCAAAATAATGCAAATCAGTCGCTGCGGCTGTAAAAGCTCCAGCTGAGAGTTCAGTCTGTAGCCGTTGCCATGGTGAACAACATCAACAATATGAGCTGTTAAAGCCATGAATTTCTCTCTAAAATAAAACTTTTTTGGAAGAGGACTGAAATAATTTCTGTACAGAAAAACCCCCTTAAATGACATTTCAAATGCAAGATTGAGATCAGAGCAAGCAAATGTTTAAATCCACCCTCGCTCTGATGCTTGTTTGAAGTCTTTCACCAAAAGTATAACACGTTGCTGAATAGTTAACCAAGACAATATCCAGAGCATCAACAATGCTCAGCAAATAGATAAAATACTGTAATACTGTATAACATCAGATTAACATTAAGTCTAAGAAGCTCATGTGTAAGCAGCATAGTATTATTTCAAAGTCTACAATCCTGACCTATGATCACTAAAGAAGCAAAAACAGTCTTTTCTCAGGTCACACAGTCAGGCTCTCATCCACCATCCACGATTACCCCCGAGAGGCTCAGCAGTAATTCTTAATTCATGGCTTTGTGGCAAGCCAAGACAAATCTCTGTTTAGTTTAGCTCCAACTGTTTTAACGCATATCTAATAGTTAAAAAATGCCAGCCAAATCACTGCCAATAATTATTCAAAACATACTAGTAGACAACCGAGGAGATCAAGGTCAGAAAAACTGCCATTAAAAAAACATGTCTATATTGACAACTGTTTTTATAATGCAGATTTTAAAAAACACTGGTATTAAAAAAAGAAAATGTCTGATAAAAAAGGTAATAGGATGTAGCAATGTCCACAGAAGCAGACTTCTTTAATTTACCCCCTTAAATCCCTGTAAGGGTTTAAATTGAGTTTCCACTGAATTCCAAACGTCTACCCAAAACATCCCCTGTGGCAATTTGACTTAAAAGCACATAGTTTTGTTATTAAATCCAATTATAAGTGAACTCAACAATAAGGGAGCCCTCATAGGAATAACAATGTTGGCGGACACAGCTTTCACTACAGTAGATTATGTGCCATCTCACAACAAGCCTTTTATGAACAATGACAACGCAGCCAAGAAGAAAACATTGACTGATGTGCCTGTGAAGAGTAATGCAGTTGGTATGTTTTCTTCAATCCAGCAAGATGGATTAGACGTTAGAAGAAATGTTTGCCGAAGAACTTAGAAATGCGGGCCCTCTGACATGCTAAGTGTTTTTCTGTCGCTAATGGAATTTAATGCATAACCTTCAGTGAGCTGTGCAGGAGGAGGTTTGTTAATGGTCTGGAACATCACACATTTTAATCTTTAAGCTCAAAAGAAATGCTGTCTTTCTCAGTGTTAATTGCTGTGTAGGTGGACCTCTCACTGTTTCCACTGGCTAAAAAAAACTGCAGCAATTGTCAACCTGACTAATTTGCCACTAGAAAACACACACAGAAGTGCCACTCTAAAGAGATGTTTGAGCTCAATGCATTTAAAAAGGGAAATGCTGATGCTTGAGCTGCTTTTATACACTAGACTGATTGTCTGTTTACAGATCGCTGAGGGTGAAAATCAAATTGGTTCTGTATTTTCAGAATATAAATTGGATGAAATTAATTATCATCCCCAACCACTCGAACACCTCAGGATAGAGGCCTGTGCCAAAACAAAGTCTCAAAACAAAGAGGTGGCCTAGAAAGCCTAGAAAAGATTTAGATTTATGCAAAGTTACAAACATCCTAAACATCATTTGTTTACTATTTGATAAAGGTAACATAGATATCAATATCATTCATTTCACAATAAGATAAATAGTTTCGCCTTGGCCATGAAACTGTGGGAAAGCGATATTGGCAAAAGCTATAGACAATTAATATGTAAGGACACATATGATCAAACATTGTGTGTTTACTTACTTTCCAATGTTATCTGGAAGAACTTGCAATGAAATATCGTTGATGGAAAGGCATGTTAGATTCTGTAGCTCCGGAAAGCTTTCAGGTAACCTGGAGAAATAAAAGTCGTCATGTCATGAGTACAGATATAATACATATACATACATACATACATACATACATACATACATACATACATACATACATACAACTGCTTTAAATACTCCAACAAATGTGTTTTAAATCAGCTTGAGAAGATTTTGGTTGGATGTCCATGTTGCTTTCTTTCTACTGGGCTGTGACTGTAAGCAAGAGTACTAACACACAACAGCCATAAACTGTCCATGAGTTTTTTATTGATGTTTGTGGCCATTATCTTTTCCCTTCTGCCCTGTCCTTTCTAATCAAAAGAATGCTTAGTGTAGCTTTAAGATCAAATGTTTTATGAACATATAATAATAATAATAACTCACAGTAGTCACAAAAGAAACCTCACTGTGCCTCCTGGTCTCCTGAAAACAGTAAACTATGTGCCCAGTTCTCATTTTCTAAATGGAGACAAATAGACTGCAAACATTCTTTTGTCTGTGTTTTACTTTAAAATCCATTATCCTCTTTAATACTGCCGGCTGACCAGATTGGACAACTGCGATGGTAGTTGTGGTCACATCTCGATCCACAGCAGGAAAAACAAAATAATGCTTCTTGTGTCCCTTTAGCTCCGGTTATTTCCATTTTTGTGGCGGGCCAAGTGTACTTGTAACTCTCTTTGAGTATCTTACATAGATATAGGCTTATGAGACTTCTGCTCAACAAAACATTATCTGGAACTACTATAAGCCAAAGATCCTACTGAATTTGTTTACAAAGCTTTAAAACCTTGGGTTCTGTATATCTATTGAGCCGGCTATCAACAAATCCTCACTGTCTGTCAAGGCATTATTTGCAACCTGCTACTGTTCTTTGGAACAAGCAGACTGGAGCTAACTGTGAACTAAATCTTGCTGATATAAACACAAGTCCCACCAAATAAAGTCTATGTGGAACGTGCCATCAACCCAAACAAGGGGTCCTTTCATAAAAGAGCAAATACAGATAAGTACATAATAGTTATTACCATTTTCTGATGTTGTCAAGTTTGTTTTTGAACACAAGACAAAATCGTGTCCATATTTTCAATTCTGATGATTTAAAAAGTACTTATTTTTGCTTGTCAAATTTCATATGTGAATAGAGCTGGATTGGGCCTTTAATATCCACATGAGGATTGACAACAAAACAACATCAACCCTCCTGCTAACCCACAGTCGCAACTAGACCATTTTCTATTTGACTGCTAAATTAGAGCTGATTAAAGAGTTGGAAATTAGGTTACTACTGTGGAAAAAGACTGTGTGTGCATGCGTGTGTGTGTGTGTGCGCGCACATGCGTGTGCATGCGTGTGTGTGGGCATGCACGTGTGCACTCTCAAAGCATTGAACGCCTGTGCCTTTGTAATACTATTCATTGTTGCCCCCTAAACTATATATTGCAAAGCTCTGTGGTTTTGCACCTGCTGAGGTGCAAATTAGACTCAGTCTCAGCCAACAATGAAAGGCGGAGTGTGCAAAATGTGCAGTCTGTCATGGAGAGAGTATAAATGTTTATAATCGCAGGCAGAACAGCAGAGGAGATTAAAAGAGAGGGGAAAAAAGAAAAACTGCAGATGATCAACAAGAAAGATTTTAATTTTTAAAGAAGTACTCTCTGCTGGATAAATATGCAAGAACAAGTATTGTATTTTTAAGAGGTAAAACATATCCAGGACTACCTTGTTAATGGATTTCCACTGAAATCAGCCACTTGGAGGGCTTTGCAGTATGAAATGCTCTCTGGGATTTCCATAATATCTGAGTAAGAAAAAAGACAGCAGTTAATCAGCAGCAGTTAAATCATACATGTCAAAATGATGAAGACAGTTGCTTTAAGTGCTAAAGTGATTTAAACAAACAAAGACACAGCTATAATGATAAGATGGCTGGATGAACCTGTTTTATTACTCAATAGTTATTTTACCCTAAAGGTCAACTCTTAAAAGTAATTATGACGCATCACATTCAGTACTGTGTGTTAAATGTCTGTTTGTGCTTTCTTTAACTTAGTTGACCTTCTGAATCTGGTTTCACCCAGCAGCCACAACTGTGAGCAGTCTGCTCTGTTGCAGCAGAAACCTCACCAGCGCGCCTACAGGCGTGTGTCTCCGTCACAAGAAACAGGCTAATGTAAACCATCTTTTCATGCTTCTGTGTTGCATCAGCCTCACTGATGGGGAGTAAAACTGTCAATGTGATTCATTTTTCTTTGCTTGATTACAAAAGTTTGCAGTCAGGAAGAAAATACAGAGAAATACATTTTTGCCATATGAAACTAATGGTACAGTATTTTCCCATCTTACCATTTCGAGAGACATCTAGTTCCACCAGCTGCATAAAGTTGGCTATTTCTGGTGGAAGTCTCTGGATCTCATTGTCACTCAGGCCAAGTTTTCTTAGTTTCACCAGCTGGAAAAATGGCTGAAAGGTGAAAAGAAATGCATATTCAGTAAAACAATTTAAAGGGTTTCATATTAGCAATGCTCTTTGACAACACTGGTGCATCTCTGATTACAGTTTGCACTTGTTTACCTCCCTTATAAAGTTTGACAACAATTAAATATATGTATTCGAACTGAATGCAACTGAATGTGATTTGAAGTTTGGTGACACAGATGAAAAACATAATGAGAGTTGGTTTTGTATTGCGGGAGTATGTGCCTTGTCAGCGTTTCAGAAGTAATGCTGATTGAATGAATGATTGCGTCTTACTTTCATAGAGTCCTAAAAGTGTTTTTAATTATTCTAGCTGATTAGACCTCTGCTCGTGGTGAATTTGGGTGGGGCAATTACTGGAGTCACATTGGTTCTCCACAATGTGAGAACGAAAGATAAAAGGTGTGAGTTGTCTCCCGCTCCAACAGCATTACACAAAATGTCTCATCAGGCATATAAAAATGAAAACACCTCACAGGAGGTGAACCATGTGTGAGAAGCGGCATAAAAATCTTATTCCTGTATCATTCTCATACATCTTCAGAAGAAACACTCGTCTGTGTGTCCTGAAATATTGTACACATTATATCGCTCTGTTATGATAACTGCATGGCTGCTTTTAACAGATTAATAACTATATGAGAGGACAATTTTTCATGTCACAGTATTGAAAATGACAGGTTTGAATAACATAATTAATGATGGCTGGATTTATTTAGCTGCTTCAGTTTTTTTTAAGAAGACGAAGAACCTGAGAAAAGATGAAGACAAGGAAGAAGGATCTTGGTACTGTTCATGCTGGTTCACCGTCATGACTCACAGGAACTTTTGAATAGTGCAAAGCCTTTGTTAAAGTTATAATTAACACCTGTGCTTTTCCTGCTATGACAAGAGACAGGACATTAACTTCACCTGAAGCTAGCCGCAAGCTACAGCAGTGACTAGAAATACGTCTGCCACGATGGATGACTACGGACGACTCGAGGATTAACTGCAGAGGTGGTTTAGTATCAGACCACACAATGATGAAGGCCAGTCTACGGCCTCAACATGTTGCCTTTTATTTCTGTTAATCTTTTAGCCTAGAAAGACACATGGACTGCCACGGGCAAGGTTTTTTTTTTTTTTTAACCTATCAGCTGTATGTAAAAGAGAATTTTTTTCCCCTCTACTTTCAATTCATTGGTCCGTTTGTACAACCAAGTAAATAAAAGGTTTAAAATAAAAGCAAATAGCAGCCCATGACAAAATATCTCCTCCATTTCAGTAAAGAGCTATTTTTGAAGACAGTCTGACAGCAGGTTTAAATCTCTGTCTGTCCCGGTCTATCTTTTAATTCTTCAGCAGCTACTGCATTATTTGCACATCAATTCGTAATTCTTTAAGAAAAAAAGTTAAAATGATCTGATTCCAGCTCCTGAAATGTAAATATTTTCTAGTTTCTTTACTCCTCTATGACAGCAAACTGAATCTGAGGTTGTGGACGACCAGACATTTGAGGACATCATCTTAGGCTTTGCGAAACACTTATCATAATGAACATTTTTCACAATTTTCTGACATTTTATAGCCCAAAGAATCAACTGATTGAGAGAATAGTCAATAGTTTGATTGACGATGAAAAAAATCGTTACTTGCAGAATCCCTTCTACTTTTCTGATACTATCATGGTCACTACAGAGATCTGTCTTTATTGTCAATTCCTGAGAGAGAAAGTTCCAGTTGGGACTCTTATTTAAAAGGCAAAAGTAACAAGCACATACTTGATGCCCATAACAAGAGCAGGCAGAGCCCTGCCTGTTAGGTGGTAAAGCAGGTAGTTAACAAAACTGCCTTAGGTTCCTTTAATATTTTGGCATGAACAAAAAAAAAAACGGCCTCTTGAATTTCCTCGTCTGGCCATTTTCCC
Source organism: Acanthopagrus latus (assembly GCF_904848185.1). NCBI lineage: Eukaryota > Metazoa > Chordata > Actinopteri > Spariformes > Sparidae > Acanthopagrus > Acanthopagrus latus. The sequence goes on along the minus strand of NC_051053.1, from coordinate 8,135,355 downwards.
TGCTATTGCTAGTTACAAAGCAGCTGGTCTTTAGGGCATACCATAAACCATACAGTTATCATTCAGTCAATTAATCATTGAAGTTAACTGTTAAACACGCGCTTTAGTATTTTGATCATAATGTTTAGTGTGTTGCATACAAACAGTTTTGGCAGAATATGGTTTAACAAACAACATTGTTCTCTATTCTCACACACAAGGAACGCAAACAGTGCAACACAATGACTGTGTATACCAGACAGACAAGTGGATTGTGTTGAGGGTTTGTACTTCTCATAAATAGTATTAGTAACTTTCATTTTCATTATTGATTATTCTCCCTTTCATTTTCACCATTAAGCGCTTTGGGATTTAGTCTATAAAAAACAGGGGAAAATGCTAGTCACAATTTCTCCAAGCTCAGTGTTTTTTCAAATAGCTTCTTTTGACCAACCAACAGCTCTAACCCAAAAACTCTTCAATTACTATCGTCAATAACGAAAAAAGAAAAATTCTTGCATTTAAGAGGCTGGAACCAGTAAATGTTTGACATTTTTGTTTGAAAATAAAACCAATAATTAATCATCAAACTAACTGGCGAATACTTCTTTCAATCAAGTAATAAACCAATTGCTGCAGCTCAGCTTATACCATATAATTTTGATTATTATTTTTTATCGTCATCATCACTTTTGGAATCCATTATGCTAAACATGAATCCAAGAAGCAACAGTTTTTTAAACCACCTGTTCCATACACTTAAAATGGTTTGAGCTGTGTATGGATTTCAAAACTGTAGTGGAACACTGGTTCACGTTTATATAAAACTTACTGTCCTAGAGCTGTATGCTCAGGTAAATGTAATGTTTTACTCGATCTCAACTGAAAATAGCTTCATTATATCAGTATGGCTGGTGCACAGCTAATCCATGCAGCTCACTGTTGTAAAATTAGCCCCCGTTCAGTACATTGCCAGCCCTTAATGATTTCTGATTAATTCTTAATGATTGTGCCATTTCCACTAATATTCAATGCTACCGTCCTCAGACTAGAGAGCTTGGTGTAGGCCTATAATTGTTCTTCTTCTGGGTGTTTAACAAGAGTAAGGAAGACGAAAAAAAAAGCATAGAAGGCAGCACATAATTCAATCATTGTTAATTCAATGTTATTGGACTGCCAGGTCCTCTGTAGCTAAACTCATGATCCAGTGGCTTATTATATTATTTGAGTGCACATTAAATAAGACCCAAGAGTCCAAAAGTCAAGCTGCACCCTATTACTAAATGCACAAGGTCTTTAGACAGTTCAAACAGTCTCTAATCCATCATTTCATCAAGCAAACAAACCTGCACTCTTACAAGTCAAGACAAGGGACTGAGCTTTAGCTTCCTAACACCCTTAATTTCACTTTTACCTTTCATTTCTATTGTGGGGGCAGTTAGTTTCTGCTAAGTTTCTCAATCACAAATGTAAATTCAGAGATTTATCTCTTGATATCATCAAGAAAGTCTAGGCCAGTACAGACTTGTTCATTTCCAGGAAACTAGCCTGAACTGCGGCAGACGAGTAGGTAAAGCAAATTCCGCCAAAGGCTTATTTTACTAACATGTTTACCACTCTTAGACTTCCTACTTGAACTATGCCACTCCTTTTGACAAACGTAGCTACGGAAGAAAAACACAGGTACTTTATTCAAATGTCCACCACCCTAATCTCTTGACAACAATAAAGATAATCACAGAAGTCACAGAGAGCGATACATAAATGTTTCTTCTATACGACCAGTGTAGTTTCCATGAGCTTTGCGAGACTTGCGATAACGTCAGTGACAGCAAACCTGTTCGTCCTGTTGGTGTCACTCAGCACCACGCCCCAAACAACCATGTGTGACGAAAACCAAAACAGGCTGCGTCAAGAACCCATCAAACATTTACTAAACCTTAAAGTCAATGTTTGAATCTTTAGTTTCAGCTTCGGCACTATTTGTTAGAGAACGAGCAGCAACTGGAAAATGGTTTGTGGGAAGACGGTGTATGACTTATTGCACTGCGAAAGCCATTAATGTACTCACACAATACAGATTTTTAACAGTAGATGAATATAATGTGAAGATTCTTTATCAGCACTAGGCTTCTGTCTGGTTGTAATTTAATTACATCTGAAAGCCCTCAACCCTGCAACTACAAGACTTGAGTAAAAGACATCAGTGTTGAATGCTGAGTAAGGTCTAAGGTTACATGGTCATGCATACAGTGTTGTATATCACAGCATAGACTGGAGTTTAAACTGCCCTGTCAGTCACTCGACAACTACCTGTATGACGGCTCTGTCTTTGCAAGAACTTCTTGTAGATCACATGACATTTAGTAAGACAGTTCAACCACCAGCTTCCTGCTCTGGACCTCTGTCTTTACCACTTAACAGATGTCATAATACTCCACAACATCCTGTCTCAAAGATGAATTCTCCTCTGCTTTTTCTCTCCATCTCTACCTTCACTGTGTGTGTAATGCTTAAACCTCTGAGATGATGGTAGGCAACCTCAGGCACAAACTATGACAACAAGTACTTGAAACAAATAGCCATTATTTATTTTACACATACACATTTCCCTGTTTGTGGGACATTAAAGGATTTAAAATTCTTATTCTGATTCTGATAAAAGTTAGCTGTCTACTTGACTAATCACTGTGACTAGCTAACTAAGCTTCTTTTTTTTTTTTCTTAGGCTATAGATTTTGCAAATAAAATGAGCGGGAGACAACAAGAGACAAGGATGTGTAAGATGTGTGCCAGTGTCAACCCCTCCAACTTAGTATAACATGCACACACCTGATTTTTACATGCTTGGGTTTAGAGGCTTATGCACCGTACAGGAGCTCCATTTCTAATTCATTATCAGTATTCTGCCTCTTTTTTGGTGCAGTGGACACATCTCCTAAAAAAGTAAACTAACCAAAAAAATGAGGCATTTAGCTACAGATTTGGATGTTGTTTGGTATTGCAAAGTCAGAAGCTCTGAAGCTTTGAAACATTTGGGTCAGCCCTACAACTAGCAATTATATTTGCCATCAATTAATCTGATTGGTTAATCAGTTAGTCTACTCAGACTGTTTGTTTTATTCGACCAACAGTCCAAACCCTAAGTATACTCAGTTTACTAGCATCATCATCATATATAACATATATATAACAAAGGAAAGAATCAGATCCTTACATTGAACAACTTTCAACTGTTGCCATTCTAATTAATGCCACTATACTGCGATAAAGAGATGTTAAATATCAGTCATTCAAACAACACCTCGGTCTTACAGTGTCACTGGGGTTGGAGACGGCGGAAACTGTTTGCATTTTTAAACCGGACTAACAAGCAAGAGCATTTCAAAAGCTTGCGAGTCTCGCATTTCTTCTCATCCCATTGGTTTCTCAGTTTGACTGCTGTTTACTAAGCTAACGACTGCTGTTCGCAAAGTAGACTGACGGTATGTATCAAGAGGGCCAGTTGCTGAATGGAAACTTTGAATAAACAAAAGAGACAGGAGTTACTGTTTGCTAATTCTGTCCAGTGCCTCGGCACAAATAATACATAAAACAATCAAAAAAGCAAAATAGGGCCTACAGCCATTAAAACACAGTGCAAACCTGTGTGTCATGTTTCCATGACTCGGTCAGCAGATCTTTCTTTGTAAAACTATTGAAACTATCTGCTCAACATCAACTTGCCTCATCTTGTTTCGGTAGAAACACACCTCTACCGTTTCATCTTACCCGTTACAGCCTTGTGCATGTCTTTATCTGCCTGCTGGTTGAAATGATTGACTTAAAATATGTTTACTGAGTCAAGGCTTTGCTGCGTCACTTTTAATGCAACACTAATATAGGTGGTCATCGTTTACTCAGTTAGCTACCTTGGAGGCAAATGTGAGGAGGGCACACAGCGAGCAATGAACTGGACTGATACAAGGGTTTATCCAGTTGGACGTTTCTTGAGTTCACTCAGCAAGCATTGATGACATTAGTTCCGTGCCGTAGAGCACAATAAACAGTGTCAGCATGTACATAATCCACCCCTTGGTCATCTAAACAGGCTCAGAATATTTCTGAGCTAAGTGTTGAGGTTGCCAAATTGTCACATACTTATGAGACACAATGAGAGCACACCTGCTGATCGCATCATGCAGGTACAGACAATGGAAAGAGGGCAAACTTTGCCAGTACCTCGTTTGTCAGGTGTAAAGTCTGAGATGTGTGTTGGTTCATGGTTTTATTGGTCTGTGCTTAACAATTCGGGTCAATGATTCATCTCGACTTCATTAGAAAACACTAGCACATACAAACGCACTACTGAGGCAACAACAAAACACATAATGCCGTCTTTGTTTTCAACCAGAATACCTGTTCCTGTGCTTTTCTTCGATGGACAAAGTAAGCAGTGTGACACAGCCACGGGAGGTTGCTCACATTATCTCTGTTCCATCAAATTTCTATGGACGAGCCAAGTCCAAACATATTCTGTCAGCTCTCTTTTCTTCCCTTCACGGACAAAATCCCTGTAATTTCTATTTAGTTAGAAACCAGCTCCAAGGGTTGAACATTTAACCAGCCGTTTTACTAATTATTGAGGCACACAACAGTCCTTCAATCCCATCGGCTTTACATCTGACCCACCGTGACTTCAGTTATAAGAGGTCGGGGGACTAAACCTTATTCCATACTCTCTGTACTGCGTGCTTTAGAGGTTACATTGAGAATACGAAACACAATTTTCTCAGGCTTAAAATACATTCCCCAGAGTGCCACTGACAGCAACGTCTACAATAAAACCAGTTTGACTGCAGAATTAAAGGGAATATGTTGACAAACCACAAAGTCAATCATCCTTTCACTCACTGTCGAAGCTCAAGGCTATATGTTTGAGAGAAACTGCATATTAGACCTCTGGGATCTTGAGTTTCGAGTCTGGACAAAGGGAGATGAACCATCCTGATCCATGAGAAATAACAAGCAAATCCCTTAACTAGTATCCCACTTAATCCAGGGTGCACTAGGGTCAGAAGAAAGAAGGCTAGGCTTGTGTGCCCCCACCTCACCAAGACTGTCAGTAATTCAGTAGCCTGCAGTCCTCCTACATGGCTGTTATTAGACACAATACAGCCACTGTGATGGAGAACGAAGGTGTGCGTCTGCAAAAGGTTACAGTCAAGTTTTGTTCTGCAGTCTTGTATTGTCAAGACAAACCAGTAGTAATTGACTTGAAGGTTGACGTCATGGGTGAATATGTCTCCACAGTGAATAGGTGTGTCCAATCCATTATTTCATTTAATACCTTATTTAGTTAATAAACTGACCATTAGTCACTGTTCTCAGAATAAACTGATTAGGTGTGGGCTGGACAAAACACGCTATCTGAGGGCATCACCTTGGGCAATTGGAAATCATGGCCATTTTTCACTCTTCTCTGACGTTATAACCTGACGCAGAAGATGTTTTTTTTACCCAGAACCATCCAGGAAGTTATAAATAGGAAGAGTTTGGAAAATAGACGGAACTTTCGAAGAAAATCTGTCTCTTGTGTATGTAATTTCAGCCAACCAGATAAAGAGTAAGACAGCACTGCCATAAGTGGGGCCTGATTGTAAATAAAACTCTTACAGTTGAGAGAGGAGCGAAAACGCCATTGGGAACTTTTTGCTCCTCTGTCCCCTCCAGCTCTGATACAACTGCCGTTACAGCACAGACTGCTGTTTTCAAATGAAAAGTTGCCTCTCCTGCTGGTTGTCACACACCTAAACCACAACCACAGCCTCAAGTATCCTCAAGGATGTTGACTGGTTCAACCCGTGTGTTCAGCCACAAGCGCATAACTTGAAGCCTGGCATGGATTTGTGGGATCACATGATCTTGGGAAGATGTAAATAGCAAGATGATGGTAAACAATACGGTATTAGTTTTCCTAAAATTCCAAAGACTTCCATGCAATGAGGTATACAGATTTTAATTCTCAAAAAAAAAGAAAAATAACTTATACTGGATCTGTATTTTGTATCAGGTGGACAGGTTGAACTGAAAGCAGGCTCTGTATCTGGACCAAAAACTGGTCCGTCTATGAAATGACTGACAGATGATTAGTTACAGCTCATCAGGACAATACTGTAAAACGAAACTGGAGAATATATCTTCTTATGTTGTCTTTTCCTGGTTTTATTACCAGGTGTTTGACAAAAAGTACTAAACGCTACATCGGCTTACTGGATTTTCTTCTGAAGCTTTCAAGGCCTTGACCTGTGCGCTCAATTTGCTTTTTTTGATTTAACGCTTACTTACAAGGTCTATAATGACCATTTACTATTTACATCACAGTTGAGTGAAACAATTACTCTTACTTGGAAGAGGTATGCCTGTATCTGCTTGTAAACCATATGATTAATATCATTCTCCTGTACCATGGAAGAAATACTGCCCTAGAGCACCATAACTCGTAAGCCTTTAATATATATCAGGACACTGAGTCATACAGTGACATCAGGTTTTAACAATCTGCTTAAATTAATCTCTACTCCCTGAAAGAATGAGGTATTCCAGTGCTCCCTACATGCAGTCATGGCTCTGTGTACAGACAAAGGGGTCATGAGTATTCCTGACCTCAGCGTGGGATCACCTGCCCAAACAGGTTTGACACATCAGACAAAATGTCAGTGCTGTTGCTTTGCAGTAGGCCACGAATGCCAGAGACACCTGGCGCTCGAAATCTTTTATGATCAAACCCCAGACTCAGACACATGTGTTGTGTTAACCTGTGGTGGGAGGTGTAGTTCAAGGGATTTTTTTTCCCACCTACACAGGGTGCCTGCCACGCTGATCTTGCGTAATTATTGTCCCCAGGTCCCACCAGACTCTCACGGGATGCCTGATCAGCTCAGTTAGCAGCTCTGTGTCAGAAACGCTTTAACTGGAGGGACACATTTCATGTTACCAAAAATAAGCCACGGTACCCTGCCACTGAACCTGCCATTAAAACCAATGAGAGGAGGCGGGTTTTTTTTTCTCCCCTGCTTACCTTGGGCAAGTCTCTGAGTTGGTTGGCATCCAGCAACAGCTCCTCCAAACTCCGTCCGTAGCGATAAATCTCGTCGGGCACATACAGCAGGGAGCAGTGGCGTTTATCGATCATCTCAACATGACGGTTGCACCGCCACAGGGGTATACAGTGAAACATCACGGGGGGAGTCGGGAATAAATCTCGGACCCGTGCGATAAACAAACAGCGGGCAGGAGGGAGGATGCAACAGATTGCCTCGGCGGGACGGTCCCTGGGCTAAATTCACCGTCGGACACGAGCGAGGCGAAACTCGCGGGCAGGCGAACAAACACCGAAACTCCAACCGAAAGTAAGTGTCGCTGCAGCGTTACCGAGCTAGCGTTCGTTCTGTCGCCACGAACATGGGATTTGTTCTCCGTCGTCGTCTCACTTGGGTTACTTTGCAGGCACCTGTTTTTTTTTATTTTTTTGGTCCGCTCGGTTCCTCGTCACACGCCGCTTTTAAAACCCCCCTCTCTTTAGCGTCCAAAAAACGCAGGCTACATCTCCGTGTGGAAGAGGGCAGCCGTACTCGTTTTTCCGTCTCTTCCCGGAGTTAATTTCCTCTCCCGTCCAGTTTCTGACCCGGAACATTCACTCCCTCATTCCAATCCTACGTCATCATCCCAGGCCGCTCCTCCCTCCGGTCCCTCCTCTGGATAGTCCCGTCCCGCACGGGGCCGCCATGATGGGACACACAGGACCCACAGCAGCCGGCGGAGGGGGGGCGCACAAGCTGGGAAGTGTGTTCTTTTAATTAATAGTTTGAATGTGACTGAAGTGACACATGGTGTCTAAAGTTTATCGTGTTGGAAACTAACAGAAGTGTGCACGAGGCAGCAGCAGGTGGATTAGCAACGTTTGTCTTTTACTATTTAAAGGGGCGCTATGTAGTTTTTGGGCAGAGGGAAATCAAACTAAGATTTTTAATATTTACAGGATTAATGAGACAATAGTGTAAACGTTTCCATAACTGAATAAACAAGCTGTTCTCAGAGGAAAATAAGGTCCCCAGGACACTGTTTGAAGGCGGAGAAGTGGCGGGGTCCGCCACCTATAAACAAAGTGGAACGGCATGACACCGTGTTGTCCTTTAAGGTCAGTTTAGTTTATTCAGTCATGAATACAAAGGTAGTTTATTTAGTTTGTTGAGGCATTAGAAATCAGTCATTGAAGATTATTTTTCCTCAAAAGTACACAGTGCTCCTTCAACCTTTAAAAGAAGGTATTTTTAATCATTATTTAAATTCATATGTGACTGAGCACATCCTCACTCAGCAGTTTATCACTACAAACTCAGTTGATATTGTATGACCAGTAGTTTATTGTGGGCAGTATAGTTTGCTAATTTAAGCTAACACTTCCAGCAGTACTGAGTCACTTCAGCTACTGTATGACCCTTCTCTTACTTGTGCTACCATCTTCCAAACGTGCACTACGTCATTTTTGGAGAAGGAATTCAACCTAACATTTTTGATGTTTACAATTCTAATGAGGTAATAATGCAACCTTAGTTTAGTTTCGATCAGATTATGAAATATTATGCATGGCTACCAAAACACTGTTCAGTTGGTAATATTAGCAACACCTCATCTCGCTCCAACATCAAAATGATGCTTTAACAGTTCTAATGTAATATCAAAGTATGAGCTAATGGGCTGCTTTTAACTAACCAACCATTGCTGCCCCCTTCTGTGCATTTTGTACAGAACTCCTATGGAGTATTACACCACCCTAGGTTTGCTGTGTGGTAATATGATGAAACTCTTATTTAGGAACATGCACACATGAACACTATATCTGCTAAAATCATGGTCGTATAATTCAGTTTTCTAGACACAAAACAAGATAAATGCTTCCTTCATTTCAGTTGCTTGGTGAAATATCCATCCTTGATGGGGTTTCTCCTCCCACTCTGCTCCCTTCCAGGTCAGAGGTCAAGGTCAGTTGCAGCCCTCTGCTGCACAGGCCTTTGTGGCAGGACAGCCTGATTAACATTGGGTCATATGGCCTGCCCCTCCAAGGTTAGCACCAAAAAGCTCTCTACCTCTGTTAGATATTTTGATAATTGTCAATTAATACAATAATAAATGAATTCTGTTATTTTAGACATCAGTAAAGATGTCTCCTTGTTGCCCTGTAAAAATAGATTCATGAGGAGAGAACTGCTCACTCACAATCTCCAGATCCTTGTCTTACAGCACATGAAAAAAGCCCCCCGAAGGTCGTTTTATACGAGAAATGGCAGCTCACATCCAACCAATGAATTAAACATGAAGATGGATTACTGGTGCGGCCGTAGGAGGCTGCCACAGGTGGTGCTGAAGGCTGCAGTAGTCTCACACCCTCCCCTTTTAGTATCTCAAACAGTTGTTCAAACAGAGCCCAAAAAAACGCAAACAGACAGCTAGAGTCCTTGAGAAGGCAGACAGCAGTCTCCTTCCCCCATCCTCAAAAGACAGCAACACTGCAGGGGTTACAGTGAGGTGACCAAGAGCTCCTTTCTCTTCATTGTGTGGAACAATTTGCTGACCAGTGTTCATAACCGTTTGGCTCAAAAACAAGTGGATGAGTACACAATTTGGAGCTGAACAAACAAGAAAACTGGATGGAAATTGATAGATTGCTTATAATTGTCATAATGTTTCATAGAAGACATTCTATACTTGCTCAGAACTTGAGCAGAAAGTATAGTCGATGATCCATCTGATATGAAAAGAGCATAATACAATATACCACCAGCTGATCTGATCTCATAAATGTGTGTATTAAAAATGTAATCAGATGTTATTACTTTCTCATGGGTTTGCTCTGATTTTGTTCAGTTTAGTGTTAGAAGTGTTCGGACACAACTTAACAAATATACTCTGGCATCAGATCATTTATGTTCATTGTGGTTAGTCTGAAAATATACCTGTTGGGTATTTGTTGGAGAAATGTATAAAAAAAAAAAAAAAACAGAATGCTATCCTCTTCTCTATTCGTCCTCTAGAGGGAGCCAAACCACATTAAATAACCTACCAACTGACCTTGTTTAAGTCAAACCAGCTTAAACGCAACATATGAAGGCACAGAAATTTGCTCATTTCATGTCCATTTAATAGTGAAGGCAACTCACAGTTATAGAGAAAAAAAACATGGCGACTGCCTGTATATTCTGACAAACACAGAGTAATCTAAAGTGAACACAAGCCTCTCATTGTCCCAAAGTTAATGAATGATAGAGTGCACTTTCACCGCACCCGCAGACTGTAAATAGCACGATCATATAAGAGCATTTATCTGCGTCCCAGCTGTTTCTTAAACGCTTTTAAGGACTTTGCCATCATTGGAGCAACTCCTGTGTGGACAAAAAAAAAAGGGATAAGCAAAAGCAAAATGCATCTAAAAACAGGTCTACGTAACAATCTACAGGCATGCAGTAGCTTTCAGTCTGCATTTACAGCATATTTCTGTCAGCTCACTTGTCTTTTTGCGAGGGTCTTGTGTATTTCCTGCCCCCGAGGAACTGCTGCCGGACCTGCTGGACTCAACACAACTGGGCCTCGATCTGTTGTCCTGAACCATGACACTGACAATTCAAGACACAATAAAACAAAATCATCATTTTACAAAACAAAACACAATGCACGCAAAATGGCCTAATGAGTGGCCGTCTACTTTACAACGTTAGACAGCTAGTGAGCACAACATCCCCATGTTGTGGCGGTTTACAACAAAGGCCCCAAGGCCGTCGCTAACCAGAATAAAACCAGTTTATCCAGCACATTGCTCCAATTCCTGTGTTTGGCTAAGCTCACCCAAAAAGCATTTCCCCCAGTGTTATCACATGAGTCTCTGACAGATTATGACCTTGCTAAGCTGCTGTTGTCGAGTGATCACTTTGTAGTTGAGGGCTTTTATGTGGGAGAGGAGCAGAGCGGGCGCAAGGCTTACCAGGTGTAAAAATGTGCAACAATGGCCCTGTTTGCCTCTCAGAGTCTTTGCCCTTTGTATGAACTTTACCATCATCAGGAAAACAACTAAGCTGAAATGTAAATTTAAAAAAAAAAAAAAAAATCACAAAACGCATGTAGATATTTCTCTGTATTTAGGACGCTGGAGGCCACCTGCACCTGAGCTGATGAGGCTGCTGAACAGCAGTTCCGTGAATTTCCTGCTGAATTCGCACATCTCTTGGTGGCTTGGCAACAGTGTGAATAAATGCCATCTTCACCTGCCGACCTAAAAAAAAGAAAGAAAAAAAAAACGTTACAGCGTACAGGATGTAATACAGAGTCAACAATATTTTCCCACCGTGTATAGCGTGTATAAATATTGTTTCTCAAGTTTAACAATTTATCACTTTATTTCACAATGGATGTCGATAAACAAACAAACTCAAATACCTTTGGGTTTGTTAGAATGGGCAGAGACAATGCTTTTTGTCAGCCTCTGGAGTTTCCTTTCCCTCTCCTCAGACAGCCTGACGTACATCTCCTTCCATGATTCATACTCCTGGAGTTTGGAGTGTTTGAAGTCCCTCTGGCAGTGTTTCCCCCACAAGTGGTCGGTCACTCCTACATAGATCTGTCGAAACAAACAGTTATAGGCCAAAACAAGAAATAAAACACCTGTATGCTCAAACAAAGTTCTCCCTTAGTCACAAATTTGACAATAGCTTCAAATACACATCTCTACCCGAGGTTTACAAAGTGTGGGTTTAAAAAAAAAAAAAAACATTAAATGGCTCCTAAAAGCTTGTTGGTTTCAGTTGCTTCGGAGGAATGTTGCAACTCTGTTTTGCTGTGAAGCTCCTGAAGTGATTCATGGACTACAACACTTAACTCCACTTTCCACGTGGCTGAGCTCGTCTTTTACGTTACTGTTCAGATGAACATTATGATACTATGACTTGCTGCACAAAGCTGCACTCTGGATTTTTACACTTCACAGAGCATAAACCAGCACAGCTCAGTGAAGGAGATCAGAGATGTGGCAGGTAGTTTACAGCTCGGTGGTGTTCAGAAAGACATCACGGATCATTAGAACGTGTTGAAACGTGCTTGGATGAGATAGAGCAGCAGCACCAGGATGACTTTCACTCCTCTCAGCTGAGAAGCAGCTTAAAGATAAGTTTGTGTATATAGCTATAACAGCTGAATGTTTTAATATTACCATGCACATTGACCAAACAGGCATGACTCATGAGACCACACTGAACCTGCTCCAACATACAAAGACTCACATACACAATAAATATCTATTTCACTGGCAGATTATCACATGATGACTTGAAAGCATTCGTCAGACATGTAATAGAAGATGTTTCTGATGCCATATATACTGCTAAATATTATACCCTTAATATTTAATGACCCCATGGCATATCCGCTGGGTGACATGTAGTTGTAACCAGAGCTACAACACTTACTCCACTGAAGGACAACTGCTTGTTAACCATTTTGAAAATGGATTGTTTCAATCATTTCTCAAGCAAAAAAAGTCTGGCCCCAGCTTCTTAAAATGTGAGGGTTTGTCGGTTCTCTTTGATCGTTACAGAGGAGTCATTTGGTTTCAGACTGATGCTTGCATTAAAGAAGATGGCATTTTGGCCTTTTTCACAAGTTTTGAAAAAATGTTTACAGACCAGTCGACGGATTTTTAAAATAAATGAGCAATGAAAGTAATTGTGAGCATCACCCCAGGTTGTGAGATGTGAATTCCTCCCAGCTCTGCATGGTTTACAGTCCAGTTGTATTTTGCTATTCTGCTGCAACACTGAATTTTCCCATTGTGGGACAAATAAAAGGATTTTCCTATATAATGTCAGCCTTTATTAGGCTTCATCTGAATGCCATTGTGTAAATATGCGTGCTGTTGACCAGGACTAGTCCCTCACGGCCTTTGCCAAGGACAGTGTTCCATTTGTTGAATCTATGAATTTGAGCCGCTCTAAAAGCAAATACGTTGTCCAGATCAGAGCTCAGCAGGTGTATCTAATAAAATGGCCACCAAGTGTGCACTCAGTGTATTCTTACTGGGTTGCATTCTTCGATGCGCAGCAGCTGCTCCGGTGTGCACCTCTCCAACACCGGCTCGAGGATCTCAAACGGGACTCCGCCAGTTTCATAAAGCACTGAGAAGAGATCCCGGCTCCTGAATACAAATCCAACAAACCGACCGACTGATCACAGAGTCCTGTGGAAAGCCTCCTCTAAGATCTTACTCACGGTTGATGTTGTTCTGGAGCGTGCGGATACACTGCTGGTGCAAGCTCAACATGGCCGGGAGGAAGACGGTCTTGGCCCCCGAGTACACCTGCATCTTTTTGTTGAGCCGCTGGCCGGTGAAGCCTGCGGACTCTTCAGGGACGTCACAGAGCTCCGACTCCTTCTCGGCTTTAAGACAAAACAGCGAATATCAGGAACGAGACAACTCATGGGGAGATACAGGAAATTTTGTGACAGATACGGTACCTTTCGTCTCAAAGTAGTCAACACTGATTTGTTTTTCACATTCAGACAGAGTAGCGGGTAAAGGAATGTTCATCAGCTCCATTACAGACTCCTTAAAAGGCAGAGATACAAAGGGGTTATCAGTGGATCGTCACCTGCAGTACAGAAGTTAAACTCTTCAGATATCTGTTAAATATACCCGTCTTGGAGAGGAAACATTTAGAGACATCACAGGCGGCTTGTGAGGTTTCAGGCTCAGATCTTCTGCTGCAGTCTTCTTCTTGAGAGCTTTCTTCACTCCAGATCTTTCCTTCTTCTTGAAAACGTTCACATCATAGTTCAAGTAGGATTCAAAAGACATGGAAGGTGCCTCACAGTCACTTTCCTTGTCTTTGTGTTTCATCTTGGCCTTTTTGTGTTTTGGATGGCCCTTTTTTTCGCACTCCTGCTTGTGTTGTTTGTGCTTCTCTTTACTTGATTTTTTCCTTTTCCTGTTTTGAGCCTCCGAGCTCCTCGAGAGTCCCGAAGACCCGTCATCTCCGACATCGCTCCGTTGGAAGGTTTTTGAGTCTTTCTCGTCTGACTCAAATGGGAGAGAGTCTGTGCCTCCTGTTGACGACTCTTTTGATGGCTTTGATTTCTTATTCGACTCCTTTTCAGACAGAAATCTTCCACTGTCACAGCTGCTTTTTGAGGCTTGCCTGGAATCAGACCTGGATTTCTGATGAGCATCCTCTGAGTTTTTGATCACGACATCTTCTGATTTTTTGTAACTCTGATCATTTTTCTTTTCCTTGGCAACAACCAATTTTTCCATTACATCCTCTTGGATTTCAATTTTCTGAGCGATATCGTGACCTTTTTCTTGATTTTCAGTCTGGTCCTTGTGTCTCATCTGTTCTTCACATCCTTTCTCTGAATCATTTTTCCTATCCCCCGTTTTAAAGAGGGCCTCATCTGAAGAGTTCTGACTGTTCTCAAAGGATGTTGAGCAATTATTGTTTAAATCATCCTTTGTCAAGCCATTGTTTGTACAGTTTTGTTCCTCTGATTTGTCCGTAAAAGACGCTTCTGCATCTTCTGTGTGGCTGCATCAAGGGAATATTAAAGATTGACACATCAAATACATACAAATTTAAGTACAGTCAGTTACTTTATAATTTATATTGTTGAATAAAACTAAAAAGTTTAACACATGCACCTTGTGGATTCCTTTGGGACCAGTCTTTTCCAGCCCCTAACTAGTGACTTGGCAAATTCTCCCGCCTGTTCATGTCTGCGCAACGAGTTAACCGTTTTCCCAATTCCAGTTTCCTAATTTACATCCAGACAAAAGGCAAAGAACATTAAACTTGTCTGAATACATAAAGTCAAAATGCGTTCTTTGCAGAGACTCACAGCAAGAATGTCTAATGTGATATCCAGATCCCCGAGTTTCTGCAAAATCTTTAGCACCTGGAAAGAGCGTAAACACATCAACAATTTAGGACAAAAAGCATCTAAAAAGGTGAAGTAAACTGAAAAAGAAAAAAAAAAATCTCCACATGCCAAATATGGCAGTCCTGGTTTCGGATCACCACAGTTGCTGATTGTGCATTCAGAGCAGAAGCTATGTATGGGAACCTCACACACCCACTTAGGCTGCTCCTTTTACCTCGAACTATAAATGGATAATGCAACTGTTGGCCGCTGTAAAGTCGCACTACTTATAAGTTGGGTGTTTTCAGGCTGTGCATTTTAATTTCCCGTGTGTTTACAAAGGGTATCTTGACATCAAAAACTGGATAATTTATCCTATACATCCATCTATATGTTTAAAAAAAAAAAAAAAGAAAGAAAGACAGTGACTCCAGCAGGCCTGATGATGGACAGCAACCATAAGTTGAACAACTGCAGGAGCTGCCAATTTTAGCAGGCAGGCACCTCCCATTTAAACAGACTGACCCCCACACAGAGAGAATTCAAATGCTGTGTGGCCGCAGCGCACATGTCGTCTGTCCTCAAATGATCAGAGATGCGAGACGAGCGTGCTGAAATAAAGAAATCAAATGAAAGGCGGTGGAGTGAGTTCAGCCAATTAAAAGAGCGGAGCCTCGGGGACAGCCTTGAGGTCATTGGCTGTGTCGTGAAAACACCCAAAGAACCGTAAAGACGAGTTTGTGTTGCGCTTCAGCTCGGTGCCGTTTGTTGCGCGCACTTATCTGAAGGAGAAGCAAACGCTTTATCTACCGTAGCGGACTCTGCCGTGTCCGAGAGCTGAAGTTTGCACCTCATCACCTTCTTCTTCACCGCATCAGAGCTGCTGGCCATCACGGTGACTCACGTGCGGCCGTCTGCGCACACCGGGCCGCGCGCGCCCGCTGATGACACTATTATAATGGGCGGAAATGATGTGGGGTGTGTTTTTGGTAATTATGTGACAATTCATATCAAGGAACACATTGTTGCTGCATGTATTCTTCTTCTTCTTCTTGTGATGATAAGTAATGGGCAAAACATGAATGAAGCTAATTAAGGAAGCATATTAGTGTCAGGATTTGGCCTTAAGAATAAATGCTCCTGCAGTGTACCGGCCTACAGAAAGAAATTCAGTCCAGTTCAGTTTAATTCAATTTCTTTCTGTAGGTCAGTACACTGCAGGGAGAAAAAAATGCTGTGTAGTGAGGCAAAAACAGAAGTCTGGGGACATTTTCCCCAAGCCTTCCTGCAGGTCGCTCTTTGGAAACTATTGGCCTTTTGAATGGACATACAGCAGCGCTGAAAGAGAGATTTCTGATCCTTCCAATTTTTGATAACATGGTTTTCTCCCTTAAAAAAAAAAAAAAAATTGAAAAAAGATTTTAATAAATAAAAATGCTCAAAAGAGATGCATGACCCTGAGCACTCACTGTGGCTGAAAATAAGAGGAAAAAACAATAAAAGTATCACAAAAATCTGCATATACGTCAGCCGTGCATACACAATGAGCCGCACATACTCGGTTATAGTCTCTAGAGACTTCTAAAGAGAGTTGCAGGAAACCGTTTTAAGTGTATACAAGGAGCAAATGACAGGTTGGCTAAGGAGTGCAAATGCAGGTTTGAAAAAACAAAAACTGGTGATCTTTGGATCCAGCGACATTTCATCAAACCATAAAACAGAGGTTCTGTAGCTTTGCATTGTGATCAATAACCTAAAACCAGCCAGGCGCAGGGTATTTTTAGATTACGACTTATTGATCACAAAACGAACACAAGTCTAACCTCTGTTTTCTGGTTTGACAGTTTTAATAGTTATTAATTGCTGCTCACGTCTTGAGAGTTTTCTCTGCACACTTTAGTTTCTATTTTCTCAAAACAAAGTCTGCAGATTTGCGTTTAGATTGTCCAAGCTCCTCATGTGACGTCCCATTGAGGATATAGGTCGAGCCCCCACAGTATGTTGACACCAACTGATTGGAGGCTATTGTAGGACACTATATTGGGAGGTGGGGTGTAGGGTCCCATGCTTTGCACAATACTTGATTGGCACTCGCTCCCCAAGAGGAGGAGTTAACCACATGTCCCTTTCAGCTGGGGTGACTGCTGCTCTCTCTCTCCTGCTCCAGTAACTGGAGGCACAAGTTCTTTCTTCCCCAGCCTCAACTTCATTTCTCAGGTATGTGGAGCTTTGCCATGCTTGATTGTCTGCTATTTCAGCACTGAAAAGGCAGTTTGGTGCAGTTAATGCGTCAGCGTTTGTTGGCTACTCTAGAATGGAAAATGTGCTTTTCACTTGTTAACGTGGAACCACAGGGCAAATTAACTTTTTGAAGCTGGAGTGCTTCGGGTTGTTATTTACACAGTCATGGTGACAGTGAGTTAAGCTTTCTTGGGTTGTGGGTAAATGATGTGAGGAGTGGCTTTTTATGAAACTTTTTTTGTCTTGTTTATCGTGTTATTTGCAGCCTTATTCAGGACAGGCTTTACAGAATTAGAGCAAAAGAAGAAAAGTGACAACAACAAAAAAAAAAGAATATTTGTCCTGATATGAAGTTAAACATCCAGAGGACATGAGGCCTGCTGCTCATGTCTCAAAGCCTATAAAAGGAACGTCATGGGCGAGCCGTCCAGCGTTGCTATTCCTGGACGTACTGCTGATAAATTGTGACAGATGCAACGAGGGGCATGTTGACGCACTCACATTACCCCAGCATCACCTGGTAGCACACATGCTTTCAGAGGTGTCTGGTTGTGTCTTATTACGTTCTACTAACTCAAAGTGAACGAAAACTTTTCTCTTTAGATACAACAAGTTAAATGTGCAGGGATCAGACATTATTGCTTAATTTTAAACAGTATGTAGCTACCAGTGGATATACCTTGAGCTCCTCTGTATTTTCAGTGGACCTGTAGCACATGACTTTATCTGACTGATGATAACAGCTTTTCTGGCACTTTCCTAATGTGTTAAATTTATGTTTTCGAAAGGTTTGGGCTGCGTTCTGCTGCAACAGCCATGGCACCCAAGAAGAATAAGACAGCTAAGAAGAGCAAAGGGGACATCAATGAAATGACCATCATGGTTGAGGACAGCCCCATCAACAAGATCAACGGGTTGAACACCCTGTTAGAGGGAGGAAACGGCTTCAGCTGCATTTCGACTGAAGTCACTGATTCCGTGTATGCCCCAAACCTCCTGGAGGGTTTGAGCACCATGAGGCAGGACAGCTTCCTCTGCGATCTGACGGTCGCCACCAAGTCCAAGTCATTCGATGTCCACAAGGTTGTCATGGCCTCTTGCAGTGAGTACGTTCGCAACATTTTGAAGAAGGACTCCTCCCTCCAGAAGATCGACCTGAACGACCTGTCACCTGTCGGCCTCGCCACAGCAATCACATACGCCTACTCTGGAAAGCTGACCCTGTCTCTGTACAGCATCGGCAGCACTATCGCTGCGGCCATGCTGCTGCAGATCGGCACCTTAGTGAAGATGTGCAGTGATTTCCTCATGCAGGAGCTCAGCGTGGAGAACTGCATGTATGTGGCCAATATCGCCGATGCCTATGACCTGAAAGAAACCAAGGAGGCATCGCAGAAGTTTATGCGGGAGAACTTCATCGAGTTCTCTGAGATGGAGCAGTTCCTGAAGCTCACCTACGAGCAGATCAGTGACTTCCTCTCGGACGATTCCCTGCAGCTTCCCTCCGAGATCACAGCCTTCCAGATCGCCATGAAGTGGTTGGACTTCGACGAGAAGAGGCTGAAGTACGCGGCCGATCTGCTTACTCACATTCGCTTCGGCACTATCTCTGCCCAAGACCTGGTGAATCATGTCCAGAGTGTGCCTCGAATGATGCAAGACTCCGAGTGCCACCGTCTCCTTGTTGACGCCATGAATTACCATCTGCTGCCATACCAACAGAACATCCTCCAGTCACGCAGAACAAAGGTACGTGGAGGCCTCAAGGTGATACTCACAGTGGGAGGACGCCCTGCCCTGACAGAGAAATCTCTCAGCAAAGATGTTCTCTACAGAGATGCAGATAACGTGTGGAATAAGTTGACAGAAATGCCGGCAAAGAGCTTCAACCAGTGTGTGGCGGTGTTGGATGGCTTCCTGTACGTGGCAGGTGGCGAGGACCAGAATGATGCAAGGAATCAGGCAAAACACGCAGTCAGCAACTTCTGCAGGTAAGAGCTAATTGTGCTTTCAATTTGGAATTTAGTTTGCGCAGAATCAGAAAATAAATGCCCCCTCTCTCACACATTCTTTAGATATGACCCACGCTTCAACAATTGGATTCACTTGAGCAACATGATCCAGAGGCGCACCCACTTCAGCCTCAACACCTTCAACGGCCTCTTGTTTGCCGTCGGAGGGCGAAACGCTGATGGCGTCCAGGCCTCTCTGGAGTGCTATGTGCCCTCCTCCAACCAGTGGCAGATGAAAGCCCCCATGGAGGTGCCCCGCTGCTGCCACGGCAGCTCCGTCATCGACGGCAAGATCCTTGTATCAGGAGGTTACATCAACAACGCCTACACCAGGTCCGTGTGCTCGTATGACCCCTCCACTGACACTTGGCAGGATAAGAACAGTCTGAGCACACCCCGAGGGTGGCACTGCGCTGCCACCGTGGGAGACCGAGCCTACGTCATCGGTGGCAGCCAGCTGGGAGGTCGTGGGGAGAGGGTGGACGTCCTCGCCGTCGAATCATACAACCCCAGCAACGGGCAGTGGAGCTACTGCACGCCTCTTCACACAGGAGTGAGCACAGCCGGCATTTCCACTTTGAACAACAAGGTGTATCTCCTCGGAGGCTGGAACGAGGGCGAGAAGAAGTACAAGAAATGCATTCAGGTTTACAACCCTGACCTCAATGAATGGACTGAGGATGATGAGCTGCCAGAAGCTACAGTCGGCATTTCATGCTGCGTTGTCACCATCCCCACAAGGAAAACACGAGAGTCCAGAGCCAGTTCAGTGTCTTCTGCACCAGTCAGTATATAAGGGTTTAGATGATGATAACAATGTAGTTTACATATCTAAATGTCTCCAGCTTTTCTGTTGCAGAAATCCTGGTTCTAAACTCTACCAATCTTACCTTTTTCAGGACTAGGATGCACACTTTAAATGGTGAGCGACTTTATTTAAATGAGAAAAAATGAGTAAAATTGAAGGATTACATATTTCGGACAACTTTCTTTTTACAATGTCTTGTAAAAACTCCTTTGATTAGAAGCAAATTGAACAATTCGAAAGCAGAATTCAGAAGCCTTGAAATGTATTTTCAGACATTAATTAGTAGAAATGGCATGATTAAGGTCAGATAAAGTTCGTGATGGAGACAAAGCAACAGCCATTTTTATCATTTTTAGACAGAAATTTACCTTTGGGGCCAATTCAGTTCAGATAATTTCATAAACCCTTTTTTTCTGTAATGTTGTTTAAAACTCAAATGATAGTTATATGGAGGCTATATAAAGGCTGCTATGCTAACATATCCGTCTTTTTAACCCAGTGCCACAAAATTAAAAATACCAACAACACAGTAATTAATAACAGTTATCAATAGTGAGGGATTTTGTGACCGTCGTGTCTGTCGTGACGAAAGCTACTGTGATTCTCAGATACTTGAACCGAATAATGAACTGGAGCTGAAATAAGTGTTGGCACCACCTACCAGGAGTAGGTGCTTGTCATTAGTGTTCAAACAAGCCACACAGTCATGCTGCAGCTCCCTACATGCATCTGATGTACAGTCTCCAGCAGTATGGTGGGTGGTCGTATCGGGATTCTGTTGGGAAAATGTTGGAATGATGAGGGTTGAATGGGTTCAGATGTGACAGGAAACAAACTATTTTGTAAAAAAGAAAAAGAAAAATATAACTTGGGAGTGATGTTGTCAGCCTGAGCTTTCCTGGAGGTCAGTGCTCATGATTTCCCCGACTGCTCATGTCTTTACATTTATTGTTTGTTTTTAAATTAAAGAGATGAAGTGTAAGCTATACTCTGAGCCATGGTCACTTTATTCATAATAATGTTATTTTGTGAGTCTAGTTCATGTTTTTGACCACCAAAGTTGAAGAAATCTGCATGTGAACAAGATTATTTTGCTGTTTTTGCACTCAAATCACATTTTTATTGGTACCTTTTACTCTTTTGGGAAAGCATTTGATGGCCGTTGATACTGGCATAAGGTTTTTATGTTATTCAAGAGTGTGAACCTGCTGTGGTAACAGCAATGTACAGATTGAGTTTCCACAGTTTTGCATGGTGTCCACTGCAGTATTTTTGGACCTGGAGGCCATAGTGATGAGGCCATTTGGAGGGCTACATTTCCATTTTCCATTTGAATCATGAGGTATGCACTTTTGACTTCCTATCTTTAACCGTACATCATTGTTGTCAAAGAGTGTGTATATTTCCTGGCAAAAGACTCAAACATTTGCGTACTTATTATATATATTTACACATGTTTAAGTATTTGCACAGAAATGAGAAGATGACAGGTTCGTGTGGAAGCCCACAGGCATCAAGTTAATAATCCTGTGGCTACGCTTTGCTTTTTAAGCCTGCCTCTAATTTGTTGTCAACCATAATGAATGACTGTTAAACCACATTGTTAGCTCCTCGACAAGGGTTACAGCCTGTTCGTTTACACAGTACTTGATACTGTAAGAGCCAGGAAAAAGGGCTTTGGGGATGTAGCATGAGCGAAATAAACACATAATTAAGGCTATTATGTTTCCTACCAATTAGTCCCAAAGTTGACATATAAAAGTCAAGTTTATTCTGTTAGCCAAACATTATACAGTGAGTGAAATTGAAGGACTGACATGGAGAAGTCTGTGACCCATTTATAAAATCATCACTTCTGCAAAGGTTTGAACAGTTTTGGCTAATTCACGCTAGAGATTTCCCGTATTCATGTTGTTATCATGGCCTCTCTCTCAGGTCTGAGGGAGGGCACTATCAGTCAGTAATCAACGCACACCCACACAGCCCTGAAGAATTCTTTAGTCGTAGGCTCTTACGACAAGACCTTGTAGGCGATAAAGCCGGCGATTTCTTTTTCTTTTTTACTTAATCTTTATTTACACATCAACAAACTCCCAACTGTTGTAATTTTGGGCTCAAAATACATAAATATGTTTTCATAAATGGATGATAGTGAACATGACAAATTTAGCTAAACTGCTACCAAATGGGATGTCAATAATCAGTCCAATGTGAATCAGAAAAAAAGAAAAGAAAAGAAATGTCACTGACCCATAAACTTGTTTTATCAGCCGATGCACATACAGTTGACACACCCTTTGAAAGTCAAGTGCTGTGTCATTATTACAGTCACTTTTTCAAATAGGTGATGTTGCATTCTAATTAGCGAGTTATTGCCCAACTTCAGTTATAAACATGACTCGTTCATTTTCATGCTGTGGTTACGGAATATGATTTGAGTAGATAAACCGCAAGCAAAGAGCTTCGTTTTATTTCCAGAAAAGGGCACGCCGGGGACAAGAAATAGCGGATCATTTGTCCTAAATTTTTGAGTTTTTATTTTCTTTTCTTGCACTGACTTTTTTTTTCACAGAATTTAATGTGGAGGCAGACTAGGTCAAACAAAGAGTTAGTCTTTCATTATTATTTAGAAGATTTCACTTTTCTTAAAGTGATACATTATCTCCCTTTTCTACAATTTTTCAATAGTTGTCAATTCAGCCTGATTTTGCATATCTAATCCAAGGAGTCAACAGTTACAAAATAGTGCTGAAACAATCTAATGATTAACAGATGAGCAACCAATGACAGTTTTTATAATTGAGAGAATAGGATTATTTTTTTGTGTTGTCTGCTGTACATCAATATAAATTGACTTGCTGGGTGTGGGACAACATAACATACATGAAGGAACGAACATTCAGCTCAGCTTATTACATTATGTTTTAAATGATCTACCTGTGTTTACTGTGTAGGGTTACAGGTATTTAAGATCCTACATAGGGTTAAATACAAAGGTAAATATGAACGTATTTGGAGAAAAAACTGGTTTTTCCCAGAAAATTGTGTATAGACTCATGCAAAGCGAAACCCTCTCAATCATCATTTAAGATCCAAGTGTGTTGGAGCCTGTAACTCTACTTTTTCCCTCTTATTTTGCTGTGTTTGAGAAATTTGAGAAATGGTATTTTAAAAGTGGAAAGTGACATTTTGTCTCTTAAATGCATTGGCAGCCGTAGCTTGCATGACGCATAAACCATGGGGAGAAAAAATACTGCTTCTTTACTGCCATTACAGAAAGTCTCCAAATGTCATGTGATTTCTCCCGTACCATTAGTGCGCGGCTATTTCCGATAGCACTTGAAGGTATCATCTCTATAGCTACCTGCTCTGAGCGACAGGTCAGTGGGAGGAGCCTAGCGACGAAGACTGCTGAGTCATGGTGGCGTCACCACGCTCTACACTCCGCCTGACGGTATCACGTGTGTGGAGCCAGGAGGGCGTTCATATGTATAACACAGCCCGACTGAGAGCGGCAGAGCGGTTTGGCAGCACCTATCTACCTACCGGTTCACCTCGCTGTCATTCACTCATAGAGCTGCACGTTGACGGGCTCAGTCCTCGGTCGTAAACTGAGCCAAAGCTTTAAAGACAGTGTAACTTTACCCACTAAACTCGTCGGGAGCAGCCAGTCAGCCCTCGGGTGGGCTTTACCGAGCTAACCAGACATTAGCAAGTGATGAGCAGGGGCCTTCTTCGTCTGGATGCCCAGCTAAGGTTACCGACAGGGCACGCCGCTTAACAGCACCAAGAGACTCTGCCACTCAGCCCGTGAGCCCTCTGACAGCCCCGGAAGGAACCCCTGGTTCTGCCGTCTGTCCGCACCGGGACTTCATGCTAGCCCCGCACCAGTCGGACAAACTAGCTAGCTAGCTAACGCTCGGCGTGCAAGTTGAAAAAGACTCAAGCCGTCAGTTCTCCACCTCCAGCAGCTCGTCTGTGCGATGGGTTTACTGTCACAGGGGTCTCCACTGAAGTGGGAAGAAACCAAGAAGTACGCCGACCATGTGAGAAAGCACGGCATCATTCAGTTCCTCAACATCTACAACAAAGTGAAGGAGCGTCAGAAAGATGTGTTGAAATGGGGCGACGAGGTAAGAAACGAGCTCTTCTGTTTTTGCCTACAAGGAAACAGTTTGCCGAAAATAAATGCCGTTTGCGTCTGCCTGCTGATGTGTCGGCCATGGTGGTTGTGCATGATGCAATATTGTCATTTTTTAAAATATTCACTTTCGTTTTCCAGCCCTGGTGTTTTTACTATCACTGCAGGGAAGAAAAAAAAACATTTAGCTCATGTAAATCTGCAACTTTAAATATTGTGTGGATATTTGCATGTACCCATGTCGCTGTTACTGACATCTGTTCCAGTGTACAACATGTATAATGTCTGAGTGTTAGTTGGGAAGAGTCAAACCTGGTGGTTACTGCTGGACTTAATGAAAACAGAGTCATGTGCAATCATTATGTATTCTAACATTTTTTACATTGTGAGTCAACACAATAACAGTTGTCTGTTCTTTGGGAATGAAAGAACATGGTTATTAAACGTTATCCACTAGCTAAAGGTATATGTGAAACAACTGCATTATAAAAGTTAATTTTAAGTATGCACATCATTCCATTTCCAAGTACCTGTCTAGTAATACTTGTACATATTTAGGACACACCCCGGTGAGCCAACATTACCTTTAAGCCTGCTACACGCTGTGTTAAAAAAACACAGGCCTGGCTCTTTTCTTTCAGTCAGATCTTCACACCAGTGTCTAGTTTTTTGTTCTTTTTTTGCCCGCCACCAGTCCACAAAACTTCAGTGTGCTATAGCTTGTTTTCATTTCTAACAATGTGGAATGCTGTTGTTATAGATTAATCCCCCTTTCAGACAGGGGATTACAGGGTAGCAGAGTCAAAGTCAAGGAAACATAACTGATGAATTGGAATTGATGTGATGGCGACCCGGTCTGATCTTGGAAAAGTAGTCTAGAGTTGACTGACGACCTGGTTTTAGAGAAAAGAAGACTTTGTTTGGGCACAAAGAAGCACAGCGTCCTCACCTGTTTGTCTTTCTTTAATTATGTTAGTTGATTATTTATTTACAGGTCGAGTACATGTTGCTCGAGTTGGACGACAAGGATGAAAAGGTTCGACTTGTCCTTAACGGCGGGGATGTTTTGGACACTCTCCAGGACCAGGGTGAAAAGATTAACCCAAAGTAAGGATGCTATTCAGTTTAACATTACATCACATTTCAAATTATCTACATGTCTTTTACTTAGTGGGGTTAAATGTATTTGTACATGTTTTTCCTAGAAAATAGTTTATAAACAAAGATGAACGCAATCATCATTTATGATCCAAGTGTGTTGGAGACTGTAACTTTTTGATTTAATATTTTTGCTGTATTTGGGATGTTCGTGGGTGCCAACAGCTCCCGAGAAAGATGTCGATCTGCTTCATGTTGGTGGCTCACCAATCTAAACTGTCAGTATTTGACAGCAAGTTACTGAGCCTTAAAGTGAAACTCTCACCAAAATGCAACTTAGGCTTTTTCTTGTGAATGTATATGAGTCCAGCCTTCGTGCATAATTATGATGAAAGAGGCACTTTTAAGATTGACCGTTTTCGTTTTCCCTAGTGATACTACAAGCAAAGTTTCATGTTGTGTCAAGCCTTCTCAGTGTAGCAAAATAGCAATTTTGATGCTAGCGTAAAAGTGCCCCTGCACTCCCACTGAAAATGAGTTTGAGCTGAAAAGGAAAATACTGTAAATCTTAAAAGTGCCTCTTTCGTCGTAATTATGCTTTTACACAAAGGTTTGACTCATACATTCACAAAAAAAGCCTAGGTTCCATTTTGGCGAGAGTTTTACTTTAACTATCAACTATCTTTCTCCTGAATCACTTGATGCACCTTTGGAATGATGTGTTAAACAGAAACCAACAAATGCTGCATAGTCTGCCTGTTAAAGGAGGGAAGCCTTAATTTGCTCAGATCATTTTGACTCTATTTTGCGTTGACTTTGTTTCCTTCCTCCCTCTAAATGCATGTTTATTTTTTTTAAGCCCTGTACGGTCAAAGTGAAAGTATTCTTACTGGACGTGCACAAATATGTCATGGAAAGGCACCAAAAAGAATAGCAACAGCACTGTTGCCGTGTTTGTTTTGGATCATAGTGAGCTATTAAGTGGGTGGTTGTGATCAAGAGTAATTCTGGTTGTATTAAGCCTTGGCCTAGTAAGTCATGCACCGTTAAAAGTAGGATCTAGCTCTATAAAAGGGACACTTACACGGGTATTTATTTTGTCATCGTAACACACCCACATGATCTTTTATTTTGGCTGGTGAGACCTCTTGTCAGGAGTGTGCTGATCTTATTTGATTGACGTCTTCTGGATAGAAGAATCGTGAGGAAATAAATATATTATTTTTAGATGGACTATACATGCTGCAGCTGTTCAGTGAGGGGTTGTTTTAGTAAAATGTTCAGGCAGAGTTGATATTGTTCTGCTGCTAGATAGCCGACCATGTGATTCTTCTGCATTTCTCTGGTTGCTGTGGAACACTTGGTCCACTGCTTCCAGCGACGACACCCACATGAACACACATCACACTGTAATAGCAGACTCTACCGACACGCTTAAAACGCATGCATTCGAAGTGTCTGAAGCCCCTGAGTTCAGCTGGGGCGGATGGCAATGCCCTGAAGTCAGACAGCCCCATCTCACCATGTTTCCCACACTCTGAATTTGCATACAAACCCATATTCTCTGGTCTGCGTTCATTCTTCATTCACATTAAATGAGATGATTGACATACCAGTTCTGTGAGCCTGTTGGTGCGCCTCTCTGCTGCATTATGTGCATGCCTCCACAAACAGATGAAAATGCATGGAGTTCCTCAGATGTAGCCGCTCATTTGAAAAAAGAACAAAGCTGCTTGTCTTCAAACTCTTTGCTAGAACACCTGGAGAAGCCTGAAGTTTTGTGCAACTCCGCCCTATGGACAGATGAGTCCAAAATGTAACTGTTAAACAAGACACACTTTACAGTTCACACTGAATACAACCAGAAGAACCTTCTCCCACAAGTGACACATGGTGGTGTCATGGTTGAGATCAGGGCCTGCTTTTCAGCCTTGAGACCTGAATGTCACAAAATAGTCCCAAGAATCATGAATTCTGAGAAATGTTGTAAAAACTGGGAACACAACTAGAGTCGCGAGCTTAACTGAAAATGTGTCATGGAACATGACAATGATCCGACGCAGTTCAGCAAAAAGGCCAAAACTCCCCAAAAGCAGATGTGAGTCACCGAGTAGTCACTACAGAGTTTTTGTTAAATAAACTATGCTGATGTTTAATTTTCTTTTGAGTCGGTAGTGAAACTGGGCAGTGTTGATCTTGATTGGAAAGAAATCAGGTTGATAAAAATTCTAGTGCAAATTGGATCTAACAGGTTTTAATGTTTTATTTGATATTTGATTATGCTTAATGGAGTTACAGGGAACTGTTGGGCTTTGACAGAAGTGTGCACTCTACTCAGTGCCATTTTATTCATCTATGTGATGAACAGGCCTTCCTCAGGCTAAAAGGTTACATTTATGTGTACCAGACTAGAAAGTCTTTTCTTCATTCTCCCAGTCAATCAATAAGAGTTGTTTTACAGATGTGGTGCTTTTGTCTTTTAGTCACGGTGCCCTTCTGTTTCCTCTCTGACCAAGTTCCGCTCTGCAACAAAGAGAAGAGAATTAACTTATTCCTCCACATGGCTGTATTTGTAAATAATTTGAAAATGTCAAACATTTGTTGGTTTCAACTTATTACATGTAATAATTTGCTGCTTTTCACTGTCACTAAGAAAAAAGAGCACTTGAGGCTCAGAGAAATTGTAATGATAAACAGATCTTCGATTTTTTTTTTTTTCACATTGCATAAACTGAACAATTCATAGATTCACCATAAAAATAATAGCTATAATCCACTCTGATCAAAGATAATGTCTCAGATAGTTTTGAAGGCTGTGAACACAAAAATAAAGTATCGCACAAGTTTTTCTGATAATGTCACTTCTGAGCTTAGATTTAAGAGTAAAAGTCATTTTAAAGGACTCTACAAACAGAAAGCCCATTTGTCTTTGCGTAGTTGTGGAACGAGGATATTTTGCCTCAGGACATCTGTCAGTGATAACAGCGGTCCGAGCTTCTCCTGGAAATGCTGTTTGCATGCCTAAACTGTAGTAACATTTCTTTGGGGAGAGGAATTTTCTGGAGGCCGTGTAAATGTGTTTGTACAAGCTTTTGAGTGTTATGCTAGCCCGCTGTCCATTACGTCGGCCTAAATCTGTGGAGCCAACTTCACCCAGGGGAAATACCAGTGGCAGTGGGAATAGTGGAGCCGATGCATTCCTCATTACTGCCCCTCTGTCGCACACACCAAAGATCACGCTCCGCAGCACAAATACGTCGTGTTCGTTCGCCTCGCCAAGATAATGGCCGACATATGATAAAGGGGAGAGTTTATTTAATCAGAAAAGGTCATCGTGATCCTGAGACCAGGAAGTGCTCTCATGGCCAACCAAAACAGAATGCTTTCTCAACACTTTTTATATGTTTGCAGTCACCCCACGCTCTGGAGGCCGGAGTATGGCAGCTACATGATTGAGGGAACTCCAGGGCAGCCGTACGGCGGGACCATGTCAGAGTTCAACACTGTGGAGGGCAACATGGGCAAGAGGCGACGAGAGGCCTCATCTGTCCTTAACCAGAATGAAACGCTCTGCACCATCACTTCATTCCCAATGTACTTTTAACCCTCTTTTAATATTCATTTGTCAGTTGAGATGAGAACAAAGGAAAAACAAACTGTGTCTTTATTCGTAAGAGTTGGATACAGGATGTTTAATCTTACCAATTTGATGGATAGTTTACGGTGGGCAACATGAAGAGCAACAACAAAAATATCACTGGCTGCAGTAGTTTTTAGTCGATGTTGTGGTCCTGTCTTTCAGGTTGGGTTGCCCAGGTTTCACCAAACCAGAGTACCAGCCGACCCCTGTTGAAAAGGGAGTGTCCAAATCATTGTTTTTCCCAGATGAAGCCATCAACACACACCCAAGGTTCAGGTAGGCGTAATGGTTCTAATTATGATGTGAGAGTGTGCCTGTGTGGTTGTAGCACTGATAGAGGTTACTATTAAATTGCTGGATTATTGACACTTTTGGTTGTGATGAGCAAAAACATCTAACAAATGAAGGATAATTAAGTGTTGAAATTCATTAATCCTGTTATGTTTGTGTTCATATTATCCAGTTTTGTATTTTTGAAAATTCAGTCGTTATCAGGCTTTAAATTTCAGTTTCATCAGCCTAAAATATGCAGTTGTGATGTTTGTCGTCCACATACTTGTTCCTGTCATTGATCTATTCTCCTATTATAAAATGCGTTTGTGAATGTTGTATGTGACTGATTGTATGTGGGGATTTGCTTTTTCAGCACACTTACCAGAAACATACGTCACAGAAGAGGAGAAAAGGTCGTGATTAACGTACCAAGTAAGTCCAGATGAATTTAAAATGCTTTTTTTTTGGCTGTTAAACAGCTGTGGTCTCCTTTTTAAGGAAAAGAAACTAAATTTAAAAGGTCTTTCACAAATGAGAAAACACATCTTGTCTCCAACTAAACTGGTTGAACGAGACACACAACAAACATTCAGCAGGGAGAGAAGTGTCACTTAAGTCTGGCCACATGCTGCTCTGGTTCTTCCAGCAGTAACAGCACACTGTCTGCCCATGATATGCCAGCTACGGCGCAATTTTGTTTGCTTTGTTTTTCTCTTCAGTGTTGCTTGGGCACTTAAGCAATATGGCAGCTGCTGTCAATCAAATATAGACACCAACACACTCCCTCACAGATATTTTCCTTCCTTTAATGATACAAAAAAAAATAACAGTACGTTAAAAACAGCTTGACATAATTTTTTTATTAAAAAAGGGATGATAATGCATTTTTTTTTGTCATTGGGAACAAGTGAATAAATATGACTGTATTCCTTTCCGTGTTTCAGTCTTCAAAGACAAGTGCACCCCGTCTCCATTTGTGGAGAAGTTTCCCGAGGATGATGGTGAGGCTGCAAGGGCAGCTCTGCCTGATCACATCTACATGGACGCCATGGGCTTTGGCATGGGAAACTGCTGTCTGCAGGTGCTGAAAAAACGACTGATTGTCCCAGTCTTTGTTGCCTTGAACAGTGATGTGATAACGATCTTGTCACCTGAACTATTTTGACTTTTGTTTGACTGCAATTTTACGATCCCTGTAAGTGATTTATGAATGTACTTCAGCCTGTTTTTTATGACACTTCTGCAGGTCACATTCCAAGCTTGTAGCATCGATGAGGCAAGATACCTTTACGACCAGCTCGCAACATTCTGCCCAATAGTGGTGAGTAGATAAATAAATAAAACTCCCAGTCGTATATTTTGATTAATATGTAACCTCTTCCTCAGCTGAACTATTATTTAACTGATAATCTATTAACTAATTATTAAGGAACTTAGCAGAATTTGGCCATTTTTTGCAAGATTTATACATTCAAAATGTCAAAACAGACCAACAAACCTTCATGTTTTTCAGACAGTGTGGCTTTATTTTTATTTTGTCAGTCAACACTGAATACTGACAACTGTTTTGGCTCTTTCCAGATGGCGTTGAGCGCAGCCTCACCCTTCTACAGAGGATTTGTGTCAGATAATGATTGCCGCTGGGGGGTTATTTCTGCCTCGGTGGATGACAGGACACAGGAGGAACGTGGCCTCAAGGTGAGCAGGTGGAGCTAGCCAAACCAGCACCTAGGGTGTAAAATAATGTTTTAGTCAAAAATGAATGTATGAATTTTATCTCCTTTGAAGCCATTGAAAAACAACAAATACAGGATCTTCAAGTCAAGATATGACTCGATTGACAGCTACCTGTCAAGCTGCAGTGAGAAGTACAATGATATTGACCTGACGATAGACGAGGAGATCTACAAGCAGCTGCTTGATGCAGGTATGAATTCAGAAAATGGAGAAACACATGAAATATTTTAAATAAAAGACAAATATTCAACTTGACAGTCAAAATCACTTATAGATGCTTGCGCGGTAAAAGAATAATGAGCTTTCTGTGTGTAGGAATTGACAAGCTGCTGGCACAACACATAGCACACCTCTTCATCCGAGATCCACTCTCCGTCTTTGAGGAGAAAATTCACCTGGACGATGAAAATGAGTCTGATCACTTCGAGGTGAGATTAGCTGTATCCCTTCTAAGAAAGTTATCCATGTGTAAAAACAGGCTTGTATTTACTCAAACTTCTGTTCTTGCAGAACCTGCAGTCAACCAACTGGCAGACGATGAGGTTCAAACCTCCACCTCCGAACTCTGATATCGGCTGGAGAGTTGAGTTCCGCCCCATGGAGGTAGAAACCAACTTCACTATGAATAAACTTGCACTTGCACTCCTAATCTGGCTTGATTAGGATAACATGGCCTGTTAATACAGTAAATGGGATTGGGTTATTGTTTTTTCCTTTCATAATTCAGGTGCAGCTAACTGATTTTGAAAACGCTGCATACGTGGTCTTTGTGGTCCTGCTCACCAGAGTGATCTTGTCTTATAAATTGGACTTTCTGATCCCCTTGTCAAAGGTAAAAACAGCCCTAGCTCATTCATTTATTTATTTATTTTTAAAATGTTAAGAGATATTACATAAAGTGTGACACTTGATATCCTCAGTGTTCTGATCCACTTGTCTTTCAATAGGTTGATGAAAACATGAAGGTCGCACAGAAGAGAAACGCTGTCCAGGAGGGCATGTTTTACTTCCGAAAGGACATCTTTAAAGGTGAGCGAAACAAAAAGTGATTGTTTTACGTTGGTGTCTATGGTGACTGCCTCAAATAGGAGTAGCTGACACATTTGTGTTTTCTACCATTAGGCTGCAACCCAGTCCTTGATGGCACTGCCTCGGCTCAAAATGGCTTGGAGACTGATGGTGCCAATGATGGTGGTAATGAGGAGTACACGCTGATGAGCATCGACACCATCATCAATGGAAAGGTGAGCATTGTTTTACTCTACTGATCTAGCAGTGTGGCTCAATGGATAACTACGTCAACCCTATTAGATGATTTGCCATGCAATTGTACAGATTTTCATGGTCACCAGAAGAATCTTGCTGACTTTAGTGATCCTCTGAGTTTTCATTTAGCCTCAGCACAAATTAGCATTTGTTAGCTTGCTGACACACTACATTTGAATGATGAATGTGGTAAATATTATCTCTGCCGAACATCCACAGGTTAGCATTTGCATTGTGAGCAGATTGCCATGCTGGTGTTATGCCATGTTCACATCATATTGTTTTCTCTTTCAACCCTTCATCTGCTTCAGCCTCTTCTGCACAAGTTAAGGCAGCAACGCAGTTTAGCTCCCATCTTACACTATATTTCATCCTTTGACCTTCCAGCTATATATTCAACTTTCAATCCCATTCATAGCAATTAGACTGTTTTCCAGTCTCTACACTCTAAACACTCCTTCAGCTGTTTCTCCATACAAAGTAAAACCAGCGATGCAGTTTAGCTCCCAGCTTGCACTATATCTTGCATCCTTCATCCGTTTCCTGATTTTCCAGTTCTCATCATGCGTTTCATTCAAACCTTAAAATGTGAGTGTCATTCAACTTTTAAATCTCATTCGTACTAATTTGACCCTTTCCCTGCAAGTCGTACTCCTTCAATGGGGGGGAGGACTCAGCTTGAAACAAAAACTATTAAGGTCAGTCTGCAATCCAGAGTTTGAGATGTCTGGAATTACAAGAAGAAGAAATGTGGCAAAATTCGCTGCAAAGCAACTATTGTTGGCAGTCTAAATATTGTCCAATATTAACACTGAAAGAATGGATTCTGTTAAAAGGATTTCTGTGAATTGTTTATTATATCTGGGTTGACTTTGTTAACATACGTTGAATACAAAAACTTAGCTAATTTATGCAGTTTTAAGTGCTGTGACTAAAAGGTCAGCAGTGTTTGTAATCATCTTAGAAAAAGCTTGAATGCTCCCAGGGTGAAATAATGACAGGCTGTTTTTTTCCTCAAATTCTGCCGACGTCATGTGAATGGGGTTTTTTTTAGGTTTTTTTTTTTTATAAATATTTATCACAAATCAGAGCTGTGCCAAAGTGCAGCCTCACAGAGCTGTTAGTATGGCTGTAGACTTTTAGTCTTGTTTTAAGCTCTTTAACAATCACTGATGTTTTCTTTTTTAATCACCAGGAGGGGGTATTCCAAGGTCTCATCCCGATCCTCAACTGTTATTTGGAAAACATGGAGGTCGATGTGGACACCAGGTGCACTATTTTGAATTATCTGAAGCTCATCAAGAAACGTGCCTCAGGTAAATTTCCCGTAACGAACAAAAACATTGTCACAAGCCAAAAACAGACTTTCTTTTTATGCCACCCTGAGCGTAACTCTTACTTTTGCTCTTACGGAACAGGTGAACTGATGACCATGGCCAAGTGGATGAGAGAGTTTGTTGCCAAGCACCCACAGTACAAGCAGGACAGTGTCATAACTGACAAGATCAACTACGACCTGTTCAGAAAGTGCGACAAGATTGCAAAAGGCGAGGAGCAGTGCCCCGAGCTCATTGGCAACCCAGTCAACAAGTTCAAATGAGAGCGCTGTAGGAATGCATCGTCAGCATACAAACATGCATGTAAAGAAAGACCAAATGTGTGGCTCAGAATGAAAGCGGTCCAATTTTAAGAGAATGCAAAACAGCATGTGTGTGTTGTGAGAAACACACCTGCATCAGATGTATGTACATATACTGTATCAGATTTTTATGATTACAAAATTATTTTAATAGGGTTAAGACATGCAAAAGGTCGTGTAATAGAAATCAGATGTGTATTTATTTTTCTCTGGAAATTAAGTCTATCTGTGTGAGAATGTAAATGTAGCAAAGGGTTGTACAGTAGTCTGCTTTTAATCTTGTGTTCTGTAAATACTGTACCTCTGCTCTTTAAAACATTAACATCATGGGTTTTTTGGGTTCTTGTTTTTTTTTCTTGCTGGATATGAGCTTTCTTCATGATTACTAGGAATCTTTTCTTTCTTTTTTTGCATTTTAAGAGAACTGTTTTGTTTTGCTCTGCTGACAATGTAGTGGGAACATCAAGGTAGTGTTGCATTCAGTTGGAAATGGTGAACCATTGTTTGCAATGTGATGCTGCTTCCAAATAAACCTGTACAAAAGTAAGTTAGTCAGGTTTTTTACAATTATCTAATTTATTAAGTTACGGAAGGCTTTTAATTAAATGAGCCAAAGGGGATAGATTTAATTTTGTTCAATATGTTTGAGGCTCAGCAAACGTTCATCACGTTTAATTTGAAAAGCCCCCCTTAAAATGTAAGCCCCCCCCGACAAAGAGGTCAAAGGTCGGATTCTGATAGCTGAAGCTGTTTAAACTGGACTCCTCCACATGTCACCCTTCCATTATCTAAAACATGGCTCCTATGACCGAGAACATCGATATGTGGTTCAACAACTCTCAGCATCATTTCACTTCCTGCAGCCATGTTACTGGCTCTGTAATACTGTACTGAGGCACAATGCTGCTGTTAGCTAAATGCTAGCCCAAGCATGCTAAAATTCCCACAAGACAACGCTGACATACATATAATATTCAATATAATGTTAACCATCTTCTTCAGTGTGTTAGCATACTAATGTTTGCCAGTTACCAGCAAACACAAACTATAATGGGAATGTCATGAGTTTTGCAGATTTTTGCTCATAAACCAACCTGTTCAACACATGAGCCAAACATTTTTATCCAATTATGGTGTTCAAACTTAATGCAGTTCATTATCTATTAAATGTATGTAGAAAATGCCATGGCAATTCATCTAACAGTTTAGCCCAACTGAAAGGCTGACATAGCCATCCCTAGAGCCGTGCTGCTAGATTAACCAAGACAATGGCAGAAGGAACTCCTGCTGGAAGTCCTGGGGGATTTCCACAATGCACTTAGCACAGGACTAAATGCGTTAAACCTAGCCGAAGGGAGCTGTTAACGTGAGGAATTATCACAATACTGGCCCATTCCAAACTGGTCCAACCCCAGCTTTTGCCTAGGGCTTGCTAACCCTACGTCGTGAAAATCGATTCGACATGAAGCTTATGGAAAACATTATTCTCATGTTCCAACAGACATTTAGCTGAGGCTTATCCCATGTAGCCCTGGGCTTAGGTCATTTAAAAGGGGCTAAATTATCTCAGGGGTATGAATATACAGTTTGAAAAAGCTCTGTGGAAGGCAAAATGTAATTTCAAAGAAGGAAAAATATATATACCTTCATCCACTGGAAGGGTCTCCAAACAAAGCCCAAATCCAAATAATGACCTATTATGGGTAAATGTTACAAAAATGTTCTAATATATTTCAACACAACTAGAATATAAAAATGACAAATCTTATAACAGCCAGTACCTGAACATGTTCATCCACAAGATGGTGGTATTGAATCACAGATTTACATAATACTGAGCCACAGTGACAAATATGAGCTCTACCTCAGTTTGACCTTTTGGACTAGATAAAGATCATGGCTGGTACAGACCCACCCTGTGAGAGACACAAGAGGTGGTTTGAGGCTACAAAAGAGATTAAAGTGCAGACATGCCCTTGGACTCACAATATGAAGACTGAGGGAATGCTGTGACACGAGAACGCCGAAATGACCAAGAAAGGGTTCGTTGTCAAGATTGTGAAAGAGCTTCATAGAGTTGGTAAAATGGGAGTTTGGTTGGAGGCTTGACGTGAAAACATTTTATTTTTTCAAACAGTAAATACTGTATGCAGCAGGTCACTGAATTTTAGCGCGGCCATCTGTCCTCACTAATCCGAGGAGAAGCGAGCATTTTTCACGTCAGGCATTTTGACGTGTAGTAGAAAGAGCAGGTGCTACTAATATAATTAATGGCTCTGTTCACAATAGTATCCCAGTAAGCCTTGACAGTGAGCCGGCATGCACAAACTCTGACAGTGAAGCAGCTTTAATACATTAATACATTTTGTTATTTTCACCTTGGCTTTTTCTTCTCTGCGACTGCTTTAATTCAGTGTATCACTGCACTGATAGAATTTCCAGCCACAGCACAGCAGGCAGCTTTTTTAAGAGAAAAAGCCCTGATGATTCCACTTGGTACACTTGCTATGGTAGACTCTACCTGCCCGGCATCAAAAGGCAGACAGAGACAGTTAGTCAGAAGCAGCCTTTCCCTCAGGAGCTGGTGGAGACCAAAAACGGAGTTAAAAGGAGAGTTAGAAGCATGGCTCAAAATTTGATGCTAATGCTGCTGCAGGTGTAAATTAGTCGACTGTTAGTTAACATGCTCAACATGAGGGCTCAAATGTGGTGACATGTCAGCGTTCATCTCTGTGTCCGCCAAGTGGCAACGAAAATGAGCTGATGAGGGTTTGAAAACATAAGATTTGGTTTGGTCGGTAAAACTTTAGGCAGAACTCCCTCACTGCCACCACTGACACGACCTCAGCCCACAACCTATCCACTGAAGCCGCTCAACAGGCCAGACTGCTGCTGTACTGGGAACTTAGCTGACTAACTGTGTCAGTGCATCCACTGCCCTATTTCTCAGATTCTCACCAGAATTCGTCCCACTTTGTTCCATATTCCCTGATACATATTTTCAAATATGTCTGTCAGAGGAGTCGGGTCTATCAAAAATATTACATGATAATAAAGTATCTGAGCAGTAACAGTGATCTAAAATTACACAGGATAAGAAAATCTAACATGAAAGAAGACAGTTTTCTGTATTGTCTGTTTTTAAAGGTGCTAAATGTAAGAATTTGGCCACCTGTCAAACTCAAACTCCAAACAAACAGCGGGCAGACTGTGCCAAAACTTGTGAGCTCAGAGGACTCGGGGAGCGCCGGGGCCAGTAATGATGACGGGATCACAGTACCAAGGTGATTCACAGCGGCTCCCAACAGGACTATGACTCCAGGGATGACACGGCAGGTTCAGGCGGGAACAGGAGGGAGAGGCAGGAGGAGGAGGAGGACGTCAGGCATTAGTCAGCACCCACCTCCGAAGGTCA
The DNA here is from genome assembly GCF_904848185.1 of Acanthopagrus latus. Taxonomy (NCBI): domain Eukaryota; kingdom Metazoa; phylum Chordata; class Actinopteri; order Spariformes; family Sparidae; genus Acanthopagrus; species Acanthopagrus latus. Next base: position 8,098,169 of record NC_051053.1, on the reverse strand, counting down.
GAGCTATACCATCAGCTCCCAGGCAGGAGTCGGTCGTACGAGCAGGGGTGGGAATCACTGTGCAACTCCCCACACGATGGTACGCTGCCTCAGATAAGGAGGCTATCACGGTGCTGCTACTCTGTGCTACTTGACACACTGCAAGAATTTGACAGGAGCTGCGACGGAGCAACGTAGAAAAAAGTGTCTCGTCCATGCCCACGCGTGATATTGTTATAGCCGCATACTGGCAAAAGGCAGAAACTGCAAGAAGGGAGAGCAAATCTGAAGAATCTGTGCGAGGTTTACACCACAAGGAGTCACAAAGCTGTGACTCTAGTATATCACATTGTCATCAGTTTGGAGCGACTGCATGCTTGAATCAAAATGTGTATCGACAATCATGAAGCAAGAGGAAGTTAAGTTTAGTAGATATCCGTTCAAAACAGTACACAGACATTATTGATTTCATGTTGAAACTGTTATTTCTTCACATTCTGCTGATCGCCAGTGCCTGATGATGATGCATAAAGACAGCAAATAAACAAACCATATATTTTTTATCTTTTTTCATGGCTGAATAAACTGAATAGACAAACTGATCTTCAGGGACAGCGCAATTACATACTCTTTCGCTTTGTTTATATGTGGCAGACCCTGCCACCTTTCTAGCTTCAAACAGTGTTCCGGGAGCTTATTTCTCCGCTGAGATCAGCTCGTTTATTCACTTGTGGAAAAAAAAGCAACATTTGTGAGTTTGTGCTGTCACCTCAATAATATTGTGAATATTAACATTCTGAGAAAATGTCCTCTCCAAAAACTACACAGAGCCCCTTTAATTTTATTTTATGTTACATATCGCAACTTTTACTGGGGGAAGGACTTTTTTTTTTTTTTTACTTGTAATTGAATTTCCTCATGGTGTCATACTGCTGCTTTTATTTTAGTGAAGGGTCTGACTTCCTCTTCTTTCACCAGTATCATTCAACATGCACATAAAGATATATAGTTCACAACATGGCGGGGACAAAACGCACAGTCCAAAAGAAGTCTGTTAAAGCTGACCCCACGCCCCTCCCTCTCTGTCTGCATATGACTTGGGTTAACTATTCACAGGAAGCCTATTAAAATGCAATTACAGGCCGGCACAGATTGCCTTGATGTCATCTTTTTCACCGCGTGTGTGTGTGTGTGCTTGCAACACACCGGGTCACCTCCTGGCTGCAACTCTCCTGCAGGGCAGCGGGCCAGTCTGCGTGTTCCTCCCTCTATTTTCCACTGAGCGACAAGGCAGCACATTGTGCTCAGACCGGCCAGCCAGCCAGCCAAGGTTACACCGCCGCTCTCTCTCCCCTCCTCGACAAGGTAGGCAGTCCGCGGCACCCAGCCGCGTCTCCTCGCCCACCACACGCCACATTTCGCCGTCAGGGGGGCGGCCGGGGGACTTTTTTTATTTATTTGTTTATTTTACGGTAACGCTCTCCGTCGTTTTTCGTCTTGATTAACGCGTATGGCGTCCGTAAAGCGATGAGTTTTGGGTGATGCTGAAGCGGTGACCTCTAGGCTGCTGGATGCGATCGACAGGATGCGATAAGTTTTTTGTTTTTTGTTTTTTTCCTTTTTGGTTTGTTCGTATTTTTGGTTTGTTTTGTTTTTGTTGATTTTTAATTAAATAATTCCGCTGTTCCCTCTCTAGAAGTTTCAGTTTTCAAATGAGGGGATGATGTAATGAGAGCGCTGAGCCGAGCGCACATCTCGCCGTAGCCGAAGCGGGAGCGGGCGGACCGGACCGTGCGGCACGATGCGGGGAGTGCGCCGGACACCACGCGTGTGACCCCGATGGAAAATGAGTTGGTGTTTTATATCGATATGTATACGATGGATGAGACGCGGGACGCGGGGTCTGACAATCTGCGACACAATCCCCCTTGTATTTGTTTATGCGTTCGCAGTCCTGCATACTCATCACATCAGCAGTGGGACATGAGTGGAAAGGGATGAAGGCTGCAGCACGTACAGCCGGTAGTTACTGACTGAACTGTCTGTCGGGTGCCAGTGATGGTTGTCAGCTCTCTGACACTCACTTCCTGGTGACAACTTTCAATGTCGCTTTCGCTGCTGTCTCAGCATTTTGTTTTTCTGCACGTATAACTGATTATATGCACAGCTATGTTGTTTTAAGAAACTTCTAGAAAGCCGTTTCAGTTATGAATCTATATCTGCATGCTAGACTGTACAGTATATACACCCATATGCTGTCTCTTGTCTCAGCATGAATCTCTGCAGTGAGCTGACCTGTATGTTGGATGACACGCCAGTGTGTGTATGGATTCACTGTTTAGTTACTTTCAATACTCATCCCCAGCCAGTGAAGTATCATGGGACATCAATACAATGTAGCCTACAGACTTGCACCAATCATTTACAGAATATATGTATATGTATTTATAGAGAGAGAGAGAAAGAGAGTTATAGGTTTGTCCTAGTTATCATTTTTAGTTCAGTTTTGTAGCTAAGATAAATATATTTGATATTTCCATTTAATTACTTTTTGAGTGATCTATCTATCTATCTATCTATCTATCTATCTATCTATCTATCTATCTGATAACTGGGATGAAACTCTGAATCTAGAAAGTGTTGATGGTGCAAGTGTTTATATATGTTGGACACACTGTCATGTCCCCCAACCCTCTTTCAAAATCATTCTCAGCTGCAGTGATGAACCCACCCTGTGAGTCCAGATGATGCATTAGCACTTAAGGTAGATCCAGCCCCTCATGTGATTGTTCAGATGTATCTCCGCAGGCTTTGAGTTCGCACAGATTCCCTAACTGGCTGCTAACATGCTCTCCTGTTGTGGCTCATCGTGCTCTGATTAAGGCCTCGCAGATTATAATTTTTTTTTTTTTTTTTTTTTTTGGTGCAGCCTAATGCGTCTCTGATAATCAGAGCACGGATATTACTGCGCCGGGGGTTGATCAGAATAAGCCATATTTTGTCCTGCAGGCAAGTGATTATGGACAAATGCAACTATCAGTAATATTGTCCAGGGAGCCACTCACCAAAGCATGCAGGGTTCAGTAAACTGGGGTGCATGTTGCGCAATGTTTACAAGGAAGTCATTCAGACATTACTCTTTATTACATAATACAAACAGTATGTGTTCCTTGGATGCTATTGCACAACGCAGATTTCAAAATTATTTCCAGGACTTAAGTAAAGGCCTCTTCATATGGCCTGTAAGAAATGGATTGAATGCATGTAAACAAAGTCACTGGTGTGCCCCCTCAGTACTTTTAGTCATATTTCAATATCATATGACTGTATATAAGAGCAGCATGCAGATTGAATTGAGATGCTTTAGCTAAATTCGATAGATCCGCTCGCATTTCTGTACATCCAAGTCCAAGGTTATCAGTCAAAATCAGGCGCGTTATCTGAAAGTTTGCTCAGGAAATGTGTGCTCAGGCCGATGTACAGACCCGCACATGGTCCCTGTACATGACACTATCGCACATCTGTTGGAGGCCATCACAGTTGGAACAGACCAGGGTCCATCATTCGAACCATGTCATCTCTGCAGCTGTGGACGCAGGTGTGGAGACTGTCCAGCGGTGCAGCAGTCTGTGACGTAATTGGACTGAGTAGAGTGTGTATAGCTCGAAAAACATGTAGGTGAAAGTGAAGAGAACGCGAGACATTCCTTTGGCTGCGAGGCAGTATCTTGTGCAAAGCGAAGCGAATCCAGTGATACAGCAGGCTCTTGCAAACAATATTAAAAGAACTGCAGGGTTGTGCAAACACCTCTCGGGGTGATAATGAATAAAGAATGTCTGCCGGAGCGTTATCAGGTCAGGACAGTAAGAAAATCAGCTGCAGGGATTTGTGAAGCTTTTGCTGTGCAGTGTCACAACTTCCATCTGTGGAGGGATGTAGAGGATGATTGGTTCCAGAGTTGTGTGAGAAAGCCCCATAAGTGCGATTACACAATATGATTTAAAGGAAGTGAGTTATGGAAAATGTCCTTGTGCAACTTCACATGTTCACCCAGGTTAAGACGTTGCTCAGTGTGCTTCCTTTAGTTGGACTATTTGTTAGTGGGGAGTGGAAGGACCTGGTGATAATAACGTATCTGTGTAATGAATGATCCAGCTGTTAACATCCAGACAGTCATATAAATGTGCTTCTGCTTTATATCACGGGGTTCATCTGAATGTCACAAGCACGGGAATGGAATCGAATATCTTAGTGTAAATTACAGATACTTGTTGATGGGGAAAAAATGTACCTTCGGGGCAGAAAAAACAAACTGTTTTGACATTTGTTTGAATCCGCGCTGGACGTGACCAATGTGTTTGAGACTCTCACAAAGGACAGCGTGATCAACAGCAGATGTGAACGATAATGCACCACCACAACGTGACGGCTTTGGCAAGATGCACAAAGGTTCAGAGAAGTTTTTGTCAGAGTAGCTGTAGCAGCGCTGCCTGCGTCGCCGGTCGAGATTCTGCCTTTATAAAAGCCTGGAGGACATCAGCAGTAATAAATCTACACATTTAGACATCATCATTATCTTCAACGGTCTCACAGCCAGAGAACAGCGATTAAACCAGTCGCTCTTGTATAGAAAATTCGGTGATAGTCTGAACACATCTGCCTCCTCGCTTCTCGCATTACGTCCCAGACGGGGTGGCCACGTTTAAGTTGTTGTTTGAAACGGGAATGTTAAAGATCAGTTACTGGGACCCCAGATATATTAGAGAACGCAGGTGGTCAGGTTTGAGCACAGAAAGACAAAAGCACAGAGTGTATAGACTAACATTAGATGTACGGCAGTGTAATGACAGACCAGCATCAGCAGTAAGAAAAGCAGTCAGAGTGTCCCTCATAATGACAAACCTACAGGATCGTTCCCCCCTCAGCTCTGTTGAGCTTTATAGCGTCTTTTAGCTTGTTTCGGTTTAACAGCTTCAAACTTCAGCCACACTCTCCACTATCATCAGCATGGTTACCAGCCGCTCTTCCCAACTAAAAAATGTACATAAAGTCACTGTACACCACCTGCTCATATCCAATTAACAACCAGACAAAGTTGGCGACTAGCTGGTGAACACAGCTGATTGATTAACAGTCAGACATTTCCCTCAGACGCTAGAAAGAGAGTGAATGTTGGACTGAACCAGATACATTCCTCCAAAACAAAGAACAAAACAAAACACGCCAATGCAGCCATCATCTTGTTGTGTTCTGTTGCGCTAGAAGTCGGTTAGTTAGTTTATGTAATTGGACTCAATTTCCTAACCAACGTTAGCTATTGTTGCTTGTTATTGTTACCATTGAACAGCTTAAACAAATCATCTACAAGCTTGCAGAGACAACGGTCAGGTCACGTCACAATCTGCTCACATGTGGCCGGTTAAAAAAAGTGATGGATGTCAAACATGTAATGGGTGAGTTCGCTGACATCATGCGTTGTGTTGTCAGGTGACAAATGGAGACCTTCAATCACAAACTGAACGTTTACTTCGAGACATGGATGGGTCCCCGAGGTGAGTCAAGTTTATCTTGTCGTCCTGTGGCTATGTAAGATGTGCTGCTCTGATCTCTGTGTGTCTTCCACCAAAATTTTGCCAAAATATAATGATTACTGCAGAAGTTCAGACACCACTTCGCTGAGGGTAAACATTACCTGAAACCTTTGACCGCCATCACATTTTGTACCCACTGTATGTACTTGCACAAGAATTCTGCAGGGGTTTTTCACCTTTTTGCTGCTTACCTTTCCAGGTGTTAAGCAAACACCCCACTGTGTACACTGCTGCTGCTCTTCACTTTTCAAGTTCTGCTGCAAACCAAAACGCCCTTATCGGCCTCCTCTTGATCTACAGTAGTGATAAAAACCGGCCTCGTTATCTCCATATTTTCAGATCAGCGGGTGCGGGGATGGCTACTGCTCGACAACTACCCACCAACCTTTGCACTCACAGTCATGTACCTTCTGATCGTGTGGATGGGGCCCAAGTACATGAAACACCGGCAGCCGTACTCCTGCAGAGGCCTCCTGGTGCTCTACAATCTGGGCCTCACACTCCTCTCCTTCTACATGTTCTATGAGGTAAACAGGCTGCTTGGCACTGAGAGACATGGCGAAGTGCAGCAATCACTGCAGCGTCACACTGCAAGCAAACAATAGAACATTAAAGAGGAAACAAACCTGAACTGGAACAACTCGAGTGTGTGATCAGATGTATTGTGTAGGCTATAGTGCCACAGGAATCAGCCCTGTATGTCCCAGAAATACATCAGTATCTTTGCAGATCTGATTCATCCTGAAGTCAATCGTTTTGGGTTTTTTTTGTTTTTTTTTAATGGGTTTTCAGTTTGATGCCTGAAATAAGGTCTGTGGTTACCACAAGCTCAAGGGACTTTTACACTTTGTTGTCAGTAAATGCACCACTTGTGAATTTTAAAGCAATAACATATTTAAAGAGGCTGATGCTAACAAGTAGCTAAATGAGACCTCAGTGGATTATGGCGACATTAATGGCAAGTAACTAGATTTTAGTTGCTAATTATTCCAGCTTTTCAACCTGTTGATCGGCCAATTTGTGATAAAGTCTGTATAGTAGAGGGAAGTAGGAAGCTTAGTGGCAATGACATTGAAGTCACACAACGGCATTGTAGTAAATTTATAGCTTAAAGGGATATTCCGGTGTAAGTTTAATCCATGGTCTAACACACCGTGACATCGAGTAAGACCCCCCCCCTCGAGAGATCAAGTTTTCCAATGATCTCTCGAGGGGGGGGGGCTTACTTAGTGTCACGGTGTGTCAGACCATGGATTAGATTTTCACCGGAATATCCCTTTAATGTAAGCTTTCTACTTCTGGCAATTGCATTTATGTTTTACGTTCATATGTGAGGATTATCTTCCTTAAAAAAACATATAACCTCGTGATTGCCACACCGTTTATTTTCTGCAATAATGTTAATCTTTAATCGAATTGAAGAATCCTGTCAGCTTTTGATGATTGAATGCTAACCTCCAGGTTAGCCTTCAAAAATACATCATCCCTGCAGCACTCTGTGTTCAATCATAGGAATATTTTTACATCCAAAAGTTGACGCTTCGTTGTCTTGCCAGTTATTTGAGATGACCGATACTCTCATGTTCACACAAACAGCTAGCACGGCCCTGCCCAAAGAACCAACATACCAATTTCAGTTCCTTTAAAGCTCACTATTTTACATCGTATCCCATTTGTTAACTACATACAAAAACCTATATGTAAAGACAACAAGCAGTGGTTTCACAAGGTGGTGGTGGTGGTGATAAATAAATCATATCTGTCTGTTCAGTTAAAAGAGGGAAACATTGATAGTAAAACCACAAATTGTCCTTTTCACACTAATTTTCACAACTTGAATCTTTGCCCAAAGCTAGGCTAATGTGCTATTGGCTCCAGCTAATCACCAGACAAATAGGAGAGTCTTGAGTCTCAAATCTTGGCAAGAAAAGCTACGTTTTATAGTTGAGGATGAAGTCAGGAGACTTCTGGTGTTTTGTCACACTAAGCTCTTGATGCTAAGCTAATATAACATAGAAGCAGGATTAGGCGATTTATGTTGCAGTCAGGTAAGAGAATGGACTCAATCTTCTCATGTAACTCTCAGCAGCAAACCAAATTTCCTATTTATTGGGTATTGAACTGTGTGTTTAACACTTGACTCTGATTAGATGAGGGCCTGTGGCTGCCCTTTTGCTGAAAGCTACCATGAGAGACAATGCTATCAGGGAGTGAGAGGGACACAGCTGGATGCTGACAGGCTCATTGTTTCAGCCATCAAATCCCTCATATATGCCCTCACAGACATCAGCACAGCCCCCTATTGTTTGCTCAAAAACTGCCTTTTTATAAACAGCTGACTACATAACTGAAATTGATGGAGGCACCAATGGAAACACAAATGGAATTACATTTCTTATTTGGCGTAGTAGAAACTGTGGCCAGACTAAGCTAATTATAGTGATCATATCTGTTGTTTGGTGTACACGCGAACACCGGGAGGAACAAAGTGTTTTCGTGCACAAGCACTGGAGGTCTAAAGTATCTGCACTCTCCTCCCCATCCAGCAGGTTTCTTGTCTTTCTGTCTGCATTGCGTAAGGCCCCAGTGGACTGTTGGCGGTGAGATTCATTAAACCCTGTACTCTGACAATGCCCCGGCCATGGGGTGAACTTTTGGCAGTCCAAAATCAATGCCACCTGATGTGAATCAAAGTACGGGGCGGTTTTGTTCTTGTCAGCTTTCCAGGGAACAGAGGTCCACCACATAACGATTGTGATTACAACTGATTGTGATGAATTGTGATTATTTATAGGCTGGCCAATGCTACAGAGAGTCTGAAGAAAGAATCGAAGAGTTATATCTTTTCAATATATCAATTCATGGTTAAAAAACCGGGCTGCACTTCATTCTGTTGCTGGTTCTCCACTGGTGGCAGATTCTTGGCTCTGGGGTTAGTTAGTGAAGTCTTTTACAGCAGCAGACAAAGACAGCGGGTCTATATTGATTTGATGAATCAGCACGAAGCCACTGCATCTACGTGCATTTGAATATTTATTCTATAAAGTGACACTGATTTTTACACATATAGATTATTTTACTTGTCACAGGGAGTGCTACTCAGCTTATGAACACAGTGGAGTCATGTCTTTTGTGGCTTTTGTCAAGTCTGAAAAAACAATCCTGATGCTGTCATGGTGTGTGTGTGTGTGTGTGTGTGTGTGTGTGTGTGTGTGTGTGTGTGTGTGTGTGTGTGTGTGTGTGATATTTTGTTGTGTTTAATTTGTTTACTTGTTTACTATGTTTAAACTGTGGAAGAGACTGCAAATCAAAATTAGTTTTCAGATACAATCAATCAAATAATGATAAGATCATGTTTTAAAGTGACCCAAAAGCCGTTAAAGGGTAACTCCACTAATTTTACACTTAATGTGTGTCTTAGGGAGTCCTATAGCATATGTGAAAAAAAGCCTTTTCTGTCTCTAAAGGATGCATGCAATCTCGTGAATCTCCTCCAGTGATGTAACTCTGTGGCTGAGTTGAATTGTGGGTAATGTCGGAGCCAGGTTAGAAGAAGGCATAGAATAAAAAAAGGTGATATCTCTCGTTCCACTATATTGTATTGGTATTACTTGTTTTTTAAACTGACCACGATGAGTCCAGCAATGTTGTCTGAGTGCAATGTTAGACCAGTGGGCTGCTTTTCAGACCCCGCAGTGCAATTTTAACAGATTACATGCAGCTTCCTCAGGAGCCACAAAAGACTTGATGGTAGTTTTTCCACACAGGCAATAGTACTCCCAAAGACCTGTAAACACACTTAAATGTGTAAAATTGGCGGAGTTACCCTTTAAACATCATATCAACCAGTGTATTTCAGAATGATTTTTTTACTTTTTACTTTTTATTTTTACTTCCTAATTACATCAAATATTTGTATATTGTGTTTTATATCCAACGTCAGCAGCTAAAGATCAAAGACCAAACTGATCCGCCCTTCTGTCTGTCTGTACTTGTGTTGATCACTTGGCAGAGAAAGTCACATTTTACAGCCTCGCATCTTCGATTTTCACTTTTGCATTGGCATTTGTGCATTGCTGTTTCTGTGTGTGTGTGTGTGTGTGTGTGTGTGTGTGTGTGTGTGTGTGTGTGTGTGTGTCTTGTATGTGTGTTCTGTATCTGTTGATGCTTTATCTTGATGGCTTTTTCTTCAGCTTGTTACTGCTGTGTGGTATGGCGGCTACAATTTCTACTGCCAGGACACTCACAGTGCACAGGATGTGGATAATAAGGTGGGTCAGATTTACACGAATCCACCTTTTACATTTATTGCCGGTGATTTTATTTTTCATTTGATGTCATTTTGTTCCAAAGTTCATGAGAGCCCGTACTATTTCTTGACATAATAAACACCATAGTAAAGACATAAATACCAGTTTCTGTAGACATTAGCACAGCTTAAACACATTTGTAATATTAAAGTCTCTGTATCTTTCAAACTGCTCTCATTTCTATGGGCGGGCACCTGTAATTCCCAGCAGATAAGCTGCAGAAACAGGGAGTCAATTTAATCTAACTCATGTCACCATGATGACCGTTTGGTGTCCCTAGAGAGCTCTGCAGTGGAGCTGAAAACAAGGCTCACAGTGAAAAGTGCACAGTGCTGCAGTTCTGCGGTGATTAAAATAAAAAGTTTATCAATATGTCACTCCGACAGATTGTTAAATTGCTTTATGAGACACCCTGAACTTCCAAGGACACGTAGCTCCTTATCACCTCGTATGATAAATAGTGCGTGTGTGAGTGTGTGTGTGCGCGTGTGTGTGTGTGGATACTGAATGAGCTTTAATGATTTATTTCATCTCCGTATTGTGTTGCTGTTTCCTCTCAGATCATAAATGTCCTTTGGTGGTACTACTTCTCCAAGCTCATTGAGTTCATGGACACCTTTTTCTTCATACTACGGAAGAATAATCACCAGATCACCTTTCTTCACATCTACCACCACGCCAGCATGCTGAATATCTGGTGGTTTGTTATGAACTGGGTACCCTGCGGCCACTGTGAGTGTTTTAACCCAACTTCGCCCTCCAGTGACTCAAATCTTTCCAGTAACGACACTGAAGGGAGCTAAATAATTCAAGTGTTCTTGTGTCAAGCCCATTAGACCTGAAAAGAGCCTGTTTTCCCCACAAAACCTTTAAGGTCACGCAGTGACACAGTTATCGACCTGAGCACTGCTGCACTTTACTGCTGTGTAACACACTTTTTGGGGGATTTTCTACTAAAGTTGTGCAGAAGTTATGACATTGTCTCACTCCTTAAATCATTAATGGCCTTTTTACTGTTGACTTGAATATAATGTGGCATTTCTGATCTATATATGTTTTATTATTTATGAGGTGTTCACTGCTTTATTTCTCTTACGTTACTGTTACATTATGGTTCTATTGATTTTGCCTGAGCTCTATAGTAATTGTTCCAAACAGAGCAGACTAATGAAACGTTTGTTATTCCCTGTATGACTGCGCTCCTGAATGCCAGTCATTCGCCGTTTACTGACAGTAATTGCTCGCTGTAGATGAATGATTTCCTGTGTCTCTCCTCTGTGTCTCGTCAGCGTACTTCGGTGCCTCCCTAAACAGCTTCGTCCACGTCGTGATGTATTCTTACTACGGCCTCTCAGCCATCCCAGCCATGCGGCCGTACCTTTGGTGGAAGAAGTACATCACACAGTTCCAGCTGGTGGGTTCATCCCAGCGGTGGAAGATATATACAGATCTTTCACTTCAGTAAAAGTAGCGATTCCACAGAGTAAAAAAATATGTCCGGTATGTAAAGCTTAAAGTTTAGTGTGTAGGGTTTAAGGTGGTCTGGGGACAGAAATGAAATATAATATTGTTTTTATTAGTGTATTATCACATGAAACAGAGAATCATTGTAGCGTCACCCGGTTCATCCAATACTTGATTAAAGGTACTTATCATTATATTATTATTTTAATACATTTAGTTTTTTCCCACCAGTCTCTTCCCGTTTTACCAAAAAAAAAGTTTCCAGTCTTTTTGTTTGGTCTGATATAGCTGTTTAGTTTTTAGTGTTTGTGGACTATTTTCTGCATCATCGTCTTCGGCTTTAATACAGTGCAGACACTTTTACACTCCATAAGATATTTTAGGCTCTGGATCAATATTACGTTTCTGTACGCTCTCTGGGTCACCTTCTCACTCTACTATGTGCGTGTGTGTGTGTATGTTGTGTTTTCCCCCACAGATCCAGTTCTTTTTAACCATGTCCCAGACAATATTTGCAGTCATATGGCCGTGTGGCTTCCCCGACGGATGGCTTTACTTCCAAATAGGTTACATGGTCACGCTAATTTTCCTGTTCTCAAACTTCTACATTCAGGTCAGTTGTTTTTTTTAATTTTTAAACATTCTATTAATGAGTCATAAGTCTGGTGATACATTGTCAGCAAATCAGATCCCACTGACATCAATGTCAAGTGAACTCTTTGGTCCAATGTTCGCAGCCTGTTCTATGTTACCAGTATCCTAGGTTCCCATGGTGCTATCTTCCCAGAGTTCTTTGTTCTTTGCTACTATGTTCCCAGAGACCTATGTTTGCGTGTCTATGTTCCCAGAATTATTTATTCCCAGAGTCCTTTGCACCTCCATCTATGTTCTCAGAGTGCCATGTTCCTTGTGTCTGTTACCAGATTATGTGTTTCCAGCATCCTACGTTCCTTGCATTTATGTTTACAGAGTCCCATGTTCCCCGTACTCGTGTTCTCAGAGTCCTATGTTCCCTGTGTTTATGTTCTCAGAGTCCTGTGGTCACATGAGCATTGTTGTTGTTTGTTGTCGTGGTAGTTTTTAAAATCAGATAGCAACATACTGGCCAATTTGCCATTGTTCTCTGTCGGCCCAGCTATGTGATGAAGACAGGTTATGATTACTACCAAACCACTATCTCACAGTGTAAACAGACATTTGTATTTCAGTGATTATTATTTAACCTTTTAACCTTTGTCATTTTTAACACTGTGCTCTGTCTGCTTTCCTCTCTTTTACATAAGACCTACAACAAGCACAGCGCATCTCTAAGGAAGGAGCACCAGAACGGCTCTCCTCTATCAACAAATGGACATGCAAACGGGACGCCATCGATGGAGCACACTGCACACAAGAAACTGAGAGTGGATTGACATTTGCGAAACCGTCACCCCATTCTCACTGTAGTGCGTAAGCTAATGCTGCTAGGAGGTATCTTCTTATCTAGAATAGTCTTGCACTTGAGATGAAAGCCATAGCCACATTACATCCAGAGACTTACCATGTTTTTACACACATTCCTACTCACGGTATTTAAGTATTCACTTAATATATTTAAAGAGAATTGTACTATGGTTGAAACTGCACAACGTGCCCCCCTCCCCCGCCCATTCCCAAGCAGTCCCAAGCAAAAATCTATTTCTTGCTACCAGCAAACAAACACACGTTTTGACTCATCCCATGATGCTTTACACAAAGACGGTCCAAAGATGACAGCTCCTGTGAGGGTGTTGGCAGCTGAAGGTCTCATCACGCTCAATGACATTTCTGTCTCAACAACCCAAGGGACAATGAAAATAACGCAGTGCTTCCTGTGGTCCTTAATGTGTAACTAGAGCATGCATCTTATGTCTTGCTTAATCTCACTCTTGCCTGCGCTGTTGCATAATCCAAAAGTTTGCCCTGTGTATTCAATAATGCATTTTATTGACAGGTTGTAACAGCGGACGCTGCATTTTGCGGAATATTTGCAGGGCAGGGTTTCCAAAGTGGAATATTTAGCCATCGAACCGAAGCATAACCAAAACAAGTGTACCGCATATGCTAGGATTCATATTCAAACCAGTTTAAGACACAGTGTTAGAGGGCAGTTAGTGTACACTTTTAAACCTAGTTCTCCTTGACATCCCCCATGTTACAAAAACATTTTTCCTCCTTTTCACACTGTGTTATATACCATAGCTTTATCCAGTAAATACAATTAGAACTTGAATTCATTGACATTCATTAAATAAGGCGATGCACATTAGGTCTATATTAATATTTAGGTATCAAATTTATCAAGTGAATATAATAACCTCAAATATGTTATATCCAGATAAAAAATTAATTTAGAATTGAGAATAAAAGCTCATTATCGACCATGGAAACAGTTAAAAAACACACTCTCATCCATTTAGTAGCTGCTCTGGAGCTTTTGATTATAACACGATCTTCCCCAATACATGTAGCTTGCCCAGTTGTAATGAAAAGTAGGGCTGCAGCTATCTGTCATTTCCATTGCCGATCAATTAGTTGTTTTGCCTATAAAATGTCAGAAAATGGGGGAAACTGACGACCAGTGTTTCCCTGAACCTTTTCCTCATTTCGGAGCCTGGAATCAAAGAATTTTGACTTTTTTCGGTTAAATTATTAGTCTGATCAAACGGAATCAACTATCAAAAATAGTCCACAGTTCATTTAACACATGCATGGTTATAATAGTTGCAGCTCTGGCGGGGAAGTCTTCAAAACGCTCAGGGAAATGGCAATGTAAACATTTGCAATTGTGTAAACCACATGTGCTGAGGAAGATCATGTGAAAAGCTCAGAAACAGCCGCTAAATGGACCTTGTAGTGGAGTTGTTTTATCAAACATTTTACAGTTGCTTTTTTTTAAGTACATACATAAAAAGGGTGCCTTCTGGACAAGTTGATTTGGTTTCTAATGAAGCATTTTTCATCTTTGTAATATACTATCACATGATTCATGTTGGTCCGCTGTAGAACAACATGTGTCAGACATCCTGTTTAAATCCTGTGCCTGACTCTTAGTCTCTTTTCTTTTTAAATATCGAAAGTCCTGAGCGATCATTCCAAACATGACATGCAGTAAACACAATAAAGATGTTTATCTTACACTGAAGGAGTAGTTGGGAAATATATGTGTTCATTTTCTTCCATTTGATGAGCGATAACACTTTCATTTCTGTAGGCTATGATCTGAAGCTATAGCTAGCAGCCTTAGCTTAGCATAAACACTGCAAGTGGGGGTGACAGCCTTGCCTGGCTGTGTCAAAGGGTTAAAAAAATCCACCAACCAAAACTTCAGAGGCTCAGTTTAGATTTTCTTTCCTTTGGACAGAAGCACACAGGCTGTTTCCCCCGTTTCCAGTCTCCAGCCTTGCAGAGTAAAAATACGACTGATTTCAATCATCTCATCCAACTAACGCCAAGAAAGGAAACAAGCCTTTATGTATTTCCCAAAACACTCAACTATTCCTGAGACATTTTCCACAACATGAACTCTTTCTCATTTGATCATGTTAACATGATTTTTTTTTTTTTTTTTTTTTAAGTAAACACGACAACAATGTCATTTCAGAGGGTGAACCGCGAGGTGTTCCGAATGTTATGTTAATGTCACTGTCTTGAAACCATTGCCAGGGGTCTGCATATTTAATGCTGGTTTAGAAAACTGAGGTAGGCTGCAAGGATTTTTGAATGCTGAGCTCTGTGAATGAATCTGACGCCCTCGCCGTGGTGCGCCACGCTATCGTGTCGATTCAATATAACGAGGTACTGTAAGGCCTTAACCACTGAATGAGCATGACATGTTGCTATAGGTGACCCAGATTCACGTTCACTGCATCAGAAATTATTGTTAAAATCTGAATAATACATACAGAGGTTGCATTTTCTCTGCATGATGAATCTGGTCCACAGATGTCTGCCGTTCACCATGCGTGAGCCAAATCTGCTCTTTAACTCAACTGTAGATATTTGTCTTCTTAATTTTCCAGCTACATGCCATCCCCCGTTACAGTTTGCCCTTCATACAAGATGATAGCGCTGAAGATAACAGGGTTTATATTTTTGAGGGCGCGATTAGCATTAAAGTACTCCCCAACTGATGAAAGCCAAGGAAGCGTATCAGCTATGTAAGCTAATTACATACTGCAAACTAAGGGCCTACATTTTAAACTGTTAAAATAAATATCTATATATTTTCTGAAAATAGGGGTAAATCTGGGTTTACTTGTTGTGACTCAAGCTTTACTCGCTGTAACACATTAAAAACAAACTCGGATTGTAAAGCTACATGTTTTCAGATTGTTTTTCTTCCTTGAAAATGATATAAGTGATGCAAATGATGTTGCCCGAAGAAGGAAAAAATGTCCATGACGAGACCCAAGAATTCATGGAGCCTTTTAATTAATTAATTAATTTTTTTTACATCTATACTATTATAATCCCAAATTGGGAAATTCTTTTTTCCGCTCACATTATACACAGGTGTGCACAGACAGGGTTAGGGGCGGTGCCTTGCTCAAGGGCACCTCGGCAAAGCCCAGGATGTGAACTAGCATTCTCCAGCTTTTTTGGTCTGAGTGGGAATTGAGTTTGAATATTTTGAATCTTTGGTTAGTGAACACATTTATTAGCCATGCTAACGGCTGTACCGACGGCACTGTTAGTTTGTTGGTAGGTTCGAATGTTATCGTGCCAAATTAAAATGGTGAGCACTTTAATTTGAATTTCAATGGCAGTGAAGTGGTGTTATTAACAAAATATAACAACAGTGCTTTATCAGAGTAACGTGGAATCATTAAGGGAATGCTTCTTTAATCAAATACTGAAAGACTCTTAGGTGAATAAAGTGTCACTGTCACCTCATTGTCAAAAATCTGTGTGTAACTCTTCTTAATAACCTGTTTACATAGTGTAAGGATCAAGCTACTGTGTGTGAATGTTAAAAGTGCAAGCTGTCTAATTTATACTACAAATCAAAAAGGAGAGCAGCATGTCACCAGAATAACTGCTAACTTTTGTCGGTGTTAGCTCAGTTAGCTATGCATCTAGTGGGCTATTTCCACTCTGGATAGTTTAAATATTAAGTTTTTACATAGAGAAGATTGTTTAATTTTCTTTTTTTACCCCCAGATGTTGTCAGCAATAGACAAATCCGACATACTCCTGTAGTGAAGGGGGAAGTTAGAAGAGGACAAATGCTTCCAGAAAAGTTAATCATTTTGGATTTTCAGACATTCAATCAAGTCTGTTACATTGAGTACCAGAAATAGTCATTTGTTGCGCCCCCAAAAATAATTCTAAAGCCTTGTTCATAATCCTCGTGAAAACCCATCTCTTGCTGCTTGCTGTAATGCTTGTAAGTCTCAACAATGTGTGGTTCGTGTAGCTACTGGTCCAGTCAGTGACGGTATCCAATGCTGCAGTTTTGCTTGGCAGGTCAAATTCATAGCCTGCCCAGGCAGGTAAAGCGCTGTCACAAAGTTTGACTGTAACAGCGGTGATTCGAACAGACGTCTTCCGAAAAGGCTCCAAAATCATTACACTCCCTTACAGATCGCGGTTCCACCCAAAACAGCACATGAAGATCAAATCGGCTAAATATGCACACTGACGTTTTCTGTGTCCTCTGTGGGGATTACTTCATTCCTCTCTTGGTGAGGTGCCAGATCTTTGGGTGTTGTGAGCGAACAGATGATGACGCTGTCAAATAACTTTCTCGGCAACACATGAACATTCTCTAAAGGGGGCCCCAGTTTTTCTGGTTTCTCAGCCCTGATATGATCTCCAGACTCTTTTGATCGCTTTGTAACGATTAGGCAAGGGAACCTGTTCCCCATTCCTGCTAGTAAGACTGCAATCTTGACTGTAAGCTGAAGTATGTAAATCCGATGTGAATTTTGGATAGGGAAGGCACAAGGTCAGTGAACTGTTGCCGAGCGTTCCAGGTGACAGGAAGCAGAACGTTGTCTTTTTTTCCAAGAAAAACACAAGATGTTTTCTTAGAAAGCTGTTCCCCTCCTGGAAGCTGCTTTAGCTAAATGAGTTTGGTGATTTGTGCTCTCTTTCCCTCTGGTCAGAATGTTCAACCCCTGATCTATGTTGAGACAGCAGCCCACCTTTTACTCCCCCAGGGGCCTCTCCTCTTAAGTGGTATCACTCTGTCCTCCTCCTCCTCCTCGTCGGCACTGTGTGCAGACTTGATGCACTGGAATTCGTGTGTCACACAGCGCTCGCATTTGGAGGACAGAGCAACTGTTTGTGAGCTTTGGTGGCGTGTCTGCTGGCCAGCCGCTATGCAAACAATGCCTTACTCACTGATTTTTTAGAGGCCATGGCCTGAGGGAGACACGGAGGGGGCGGGGTGATGGTGTCCAGGTTTCTCCCCTGAAAACAGCGGTACGGTCAGCATGTGTCAGTTTGCTGAATTAGTGATGTGTCGGACAGGTCCGGGCCGGTGGTTCTCAAGCGGGTCTCTTCCCGTTCTGTCCCTCTAAGACGTGGGTGACGTGTTGATCCAGCGTTTAATGTGGTATTAAGCTCAGGCTATTGCTTTTAGATCCCCTTTTGAAGGCTCACAACACCTGCTGTTCAGTCTGTACAAGTACAGTAAATTTAGGCTTTGGCAAGTACTTCATATATCAGGCTTCAAGTGTAACCTGTGTGTGAAATGCAACACTTCGTTAAGAGTACAGGAAAAACAACCCGGGAGGTGACTGCACCCGAACAATCACATACGTCAATGTAAAGCGACACTGTGTTGTTGTCACACTTTTTAAAAGGAGCGAAGATGTGCCAACGATTGGCCACCCGTCAATGATCGCTCCAAACAAATAGGCGGCAGGATATCACAGGATTCCCCGCCAACTGCTGCTCACTGTAGTCTTGGTTGTAGCTGTCTCTGGCTGTAACAACTAGTAACAACCCCAGTTTTTCCAGCAACTATCTTAGCAACTATGTCTAACTAGCTAACGCTGCCTGTGAGTGGCGAGGAAAACAAGACTGCTCAGGAGCATGAACTGGGCTCTGTGGAACTTCTGTGTTGTGTTGAAGATGCTTGAAGCGATTGTTCTCTGTTGGTGGGGTGGAGGGAGGCGCTGAGAGGAGGCGCTGAGAGGAGGCACTCGAGAGCCTGCTTAAAGTCACATCTTTTGGACTGTCGTGGAAAATCCAACCTGAGCCCTACACAAAGAAATCCATAGTCCAGCAGTGTCAAACAACTTGAATCACCCACAGCCGATTTATATAGGCATCTGAGAGAGAGTGGGGGGACATCTCATTTGTCTAGTCATGTTACAATCCGCTTACATATGGCCAATAAATAATTTATTAATCAATGTAAATTGCTAATAATTGTTATATAGTGTCTCTTGAATTAGCAGTTCACTATAATCTGATCTTGGATGTCATATTCAGGATGCTTTAAGTACATTATTGCTCCCTCGTGCTTCCTGTCATTATTATCTTCCTTCTGCTCTGCACATCAGTTAAAAAAAAAAAAATTGGCTTCATCACAGCGTCAGTGTTAATTCACTGATATTTTTGATTTGACCAAATGTGTGTTATCATCTCAAGTTATTGTAGACATGCAAATAGCCATCATACTAATAAGAGCAGGTATTTCATGATGAATCAGTAAATCAAATGCATGAAGAGACAGAATTTAGACTGTCTACGATTTATTTAGACCTCTTTAAATGTATTTCTGATTTGAGTAAACTGCAATTTTACTGAGTTTAGTTTAGGGTGGGACAATTAACCTCCAGCACTGAAATGATGTAGCTTTATGATGAAAATGCATCAACATTCATTAAGTAAACAAAACAGACAGCATCGAAACGAAGTGGAATAACATGATTATTAACTCAAACTGTCCTTTTACTTATTCTTCGTAATTGTGTATGCACAAAACCCTTTTTACACTTACTTTACTTACTGTCATTTGCTATTTTCTGCAGTTTGTTTATGATTTGCAACAGACCATAGCTCCTTTTAAGTATTTGAAAATGTTGAAGTCAATAACCCACAAATCATTGTAGCATAATCCAATACAACTTTCACATGTACTGTTTTTTTTTCCTCTGCAAATCCTGTTTATCTCTCCGTGCTTGGTTCTAGGAAAATGTAATACGTGGATTATATATACCCCTCTGTCCTCAGCAAGACAAATGATGGAAGTCGAAAATCACATCTGCAATCAATCTTTCACTGAGGTTGTGTAATAGGATCTCCAATTTGTCTGAGGTATCATTTTTCCTATATATAATAACCAGTATATACCGATGAATTGTTAGAGATATAGTACAGAACAATCAGACTGTGAGCATATTGTGTTCACCACTGTTTATTTGAGGGAGAAAGTGCACCATGAAACAAAAACAGCATCACATTCATTGCTTAGAACGGGTGGGAAAGGTTGCTAATTATTTTAGCTCTCAGCCCATTACTATAATTTCTGAAATCAGAAAATAAGTAGTATTCTATTATGTAACCCTGAAACGTTAACATGCTCGCATGTAAGAAACATAAGAGTTCATTATATTGACACCATAATCCAGCTGCAGCACAAATTAAACAGGCTGAGGAGTATGCATTTTATTCAAATGGTGAAGGGACTGTTGCTGTGGATTCGTGTGCAGGTCTCCAGGCTGCTTAAAGAGGCTGCTCGGAGTAAGCAGTGTAACTCTTCACACGTGCAAAGAAGAAGGGTGTGTACATCCTGTCCAGGTCAAATGCTGTGACGACTGTTTCCCCCGTCAGCCTGAAAACAAAATCATTATCAATGTCAAACAAAATTTAAGTTTATTTCTCTCTTTCACTAATATTAGTCCTCATATCTTACTTGTAAGTGATGTGGCAGGAGTGGTGAATCCACACCAGCTTGTTGGAACTCTGACACCCCCCAGAGGACAGATGCAGTCCCACATGAAAGCTGTGTTCAGCCTCTGGAGGTGGGTTCCGCCTGCAGAACCGATTCCTTTGAAACTCGGTCGCTTTCTGCTAACAAAAGGACGCAGTTTACAAGCTGGGCTAAAAACTGACATTAATAATTCCTGGAAAGTTATAAGTGTAGCTGACGATTCATGAGTCACTCAGTAGCATTTCACAGTAGCATTACTGGTAAAGGAATAGTGCAACAATTCATATTTGAATTTTAGTACAGTCCTGTTGGGAGTCCTGTTGTTGTTATCCCCTCCTTATGAATGTTAGATTAAATAATAAAAATATGCACATTAATAAATCCATCCTACATGACATGAGTTAGTTGTTGTACACTGACACTGAAAAAAAAAAAAAAAAAAACACTACACATGTTTGCTGACAACCCAGTACAGAAGTATGACTGTACTGTGCATTAACACAAGTAGAGTTTCTATGATTATTTACATGGAGCTCAGAGGAACCTGAGTTATTCTAAAGGTTGCAACCATGTGGCTTTTTAACAGAAAATAATACAATAATAGTGCAAGCAATTTAATACTAAAGCAGAGAACAGCGGTACTTGCCATGACTTTTTTTAATGCGGATATCTCCAGATCACAAGTTAATCATTTTTTTATCTTGTGAAAACAAAAAGTAATTTCCTCTCAAAAAGTGCTATGTCAGCAAGCATCGATGGCGTCTTGACAACAGTACTGAATCAAGTTCCTTTTCGTACTCCAAAAACCTTACTGTTCGTTTATGAATCTTTCCCGAACCTAATGAACTAGAAGGTTGAACTCAGGTGTGATCAAAATCAATTATCAAGTTCTCCACAAGACATTGAGACATTTTCTTGTTATAAATGATCTTATCGCTAGACATCAGCCTTTTGATCTCTCAAGATGACAAGATTAACTTGTGATCTTGTGGTAGCAGAAATTAGGGCAAGCATGGCCGTTTTCAGCATCCATAAATAACTGCAACCAAGTGTTAGAATACATTTAATGTTACTTTGAATAGCACTGAGTCCATAATGTGCAACTACATAAGCTTTAACAAAGCCAACACAGGTGCAAGTATGCAACATATTAAGTTAAAATATTTCTCTCCATTGCTCTTGAATATAAACACTATAATGCCATCGCATAATGTAGATGATTTGATGAGGCAGAATTCCGAATACAAAATTTGTACTTCTATCTATTTGTATCAAATTTAGTTAAACTCCTTTAAAATAAAGATCAATCAAATCAAACTATTGGTTACAGTATGTTCTCATGTCAGAACAAACTGCAGTTAAAAACAGTGTCTGCTGGTACTGTTTTAATCACTTTACACTACTTTTGAATCAACAAAGACAACAAACCCCCATCTGCAATTCCTTAAAAAATGTACAATGGCCACTAACTTGCCCACATAACTTCATCTCACACAACAAAACAGCCCAAAGATTGTTCTCACCTCCTCCTTTTTCTTGCTCACAACAGCAAAGACTTTGGTTTGATTGTCTGTTTCCTGTGACAGACGGAAATGACCGAGCAGAGCAGAATCCATTCTGTAAAATTCAAGAAAAATTTGAATATCATGAAAACTGTTTCAACATGCAAAATTATTTTTCACACTGAAACGGCCTTATCTGAGATAAGCTGTACCTGGAGTTTTTAGTACGCAAGCGAGGAACAATGACCAGCGGGTCATCAGGGGTGGTCAGCATGATGACGTGGCCGTCGGGGAAGAACCGTAGGTACCTGTGATAACAAACACACCACTTAGCTGTGATGTCTATACAACTCACAATCAAACAACCATCATTAAAGTAAAACATTCACCTGTAGTACTCAACATGGTGCCAAGCCCTGTAGAATCCATCCAGTGACTCCTCTCCTTGACGAATGTATGATGTCTTGCTGATATAGACACCTGTCAAAATAGCATGGATGGATTAATCATCTTCATTAAAACCAAGATGAGTCTAATATTAATTTTGCAGGAAATGTTGTGAAATGGCACTTGAGACATTTGGCTTTAGAACTGAAATTTTGTTTTTTCGTGTATTAAAACTAATCATGAGCACAGTGGTGAAACATTTTACATTCTCAGATTCCTGCTGTGGGTGATGGAAACACTGTTGCTGTATACATCCTCCCACTGCAGGGGGAGCCATGTGCTGCATGTTAAGAGCATCTACCTCTCAAAAGCCTCAAAATGAATTGCACCTTATGATTGTTACTTTTCATTGATGGGCTGATATAAGGAAGAAAAAGATAATATCGTTGCTAGTCTCGAAGTATGACATCATCCCAGATTTGTAACTGAAAACACTTAATCACCATCAAAACGGACACGTGGCCTTTGCAGAAACATGTCTCTCCAGGATTTGAAGGGTACCACTTTTGTGCAGTTCCGTCCCCACACTCGCACGCAGGCTGAATGCCAAATCTCAGGGTCCCTGGAGAGAAAGTCAAAGAGAAAATCAAGCGGATGGAACTGGCTTTTAAGTACATTATCTTTTGTGCAGCAGCAAATATGTAAGATTCCCAATCGTCCAATCTGAAATCTGCAATTTTGAGAGGCAAAACCCCAGGAAAGAGTAGCTGACAAACAAGCTGTGACACATGTGATTTGTTATGACAGAGGGGCTGACCTTGCACAAATGTAAAACCCACGGCAAACCAAAGAGAGCTGCTCCAAGGCTCGCATGTCCAGTTCACTCGACACAACCCAACGAAAAATGTACATCAGGATTTCCCTCGGCAAGGCTGCAGTCAAATAAAACATGAAACAATTTTTTTTTATAACAAATACAAGTTGTAAACTACTGAAGACTAAAGTGATTAAAAAAAAATGTTTTACCTGAAATGTGCGTCTGAGTTGTGTCCAACTCAGGACTGCAGATCTTTGGAAAGGAGCTTTCCAGAGTGAGCTCCTGCTCAAAGTAGGCAAGTAGATCCTCGATCTCACCGTCAACATCACTGTCCTCATTGCTGCAAGAAAAACACAACCTATTCAGTTTAAGAGGTGAGGAAATCTTTCATACACATTGTTTACCTTTCAGACATATGCAATAACCTTACAAAACCCTGAGTTTTCTGTTGGTGTGAATGAGTCAGCACTTTTAGCACAGTAATACACTGATCCTTCACTTAGGATAAATGATAATTGTAGGTCTCTCAGCTGAACAGCTTAACCTTGGTTATTACAGATATAAATAAGCTGCATTATATTTTCACAAGGTGAAAAGTATATTTTATGAGGAGCAGTCAGCCAAGACACTTTAAATTAAAAACGGAGTGGCAATAAGCTTTTTTTTTCAGTGTGTACAAAACACACCAACTCATTTGAATTTGAGGTCACTTCTTATACACAGTTGAAGAGTTTAAGCTATGGAGAAAAATGTTGGGACTCTTGCAGATTTAGATTTAGTTGATCACATTTAATCAGCCTGCCAATATCAGACAAGATATAAAGCATCTTACTAGTTTCCTCCACCTCGGTCTGCATCAGCAGGACGGCTGTAGTTGATTTTAAACTCAATGTCAGGCACAAGCTGCATTGCCATGCGATAGAACTTGATAGCTGTAAGTAAAAAAGAGATCATCTTAAATTTAAGACAAATAGATATAGACAGCGATATTACAGTGATCAAGCAATATAATCACCTGTTTTTGTTCCTTATCATTTAAAGATAAAGACTGATGATTATATGCCTGTTAATAAATGATCAAATCTGACATAATGTAGCATTTTCCTTAAGCTTGCACTGCAAATTAACTCCTGACATTTCTACTGGTTAATGAAGAGTTAGTTAAGCCAACATTTCATCCTTCTACTGTTGATTTTGATCATCATAAATTCACCATACACACCCTCATAGACAGCTCCACTCTGCTCTTCCTGAACAGCTCTCAAGAACAGCTCTGTGGCCTGAGGGAGGATGACTTGCGTCAGTCAGCAACATTACTGCAAATACACAACAGCACTCTACAACACGTGTAGGCACTTTATCTGGGCATTGTCACAACTTACTTTTTCCTCCCGAGCCAAGTCTTGTGTCCTCTTCAGACCTTTAGCTCTCAGCAGTCGATCACTCATTCCACTTGCTCCAGAGCTTGACTTCAATTCAGACATCCACTGAGCTCTGAATGTAGTGAGCTGCACCTTTAATTAAATCATAAAGTCAAGTGCCAAAAAACTGCCATATCAAGTCCTGAGCTTTCTTGTTTAATGTCTCACTATACCAACACAGTTTGTAACAAACTGCCATGTACAATAATGTATATCAAACTTCATGGCTGGTGAAATGAAAAAGGAACCACAAAATATGGCAGCATAAACCTCTAGGAAAAAGCTGATTTTTATCATTTCTTTTTTTAATTTCAACATACAGCATGAGTTCATTAAAACTCAGTGGCTCTTGTGGAGATGACACATGGGTACATGCTGCATGATCACTGAGTCTTCAAATATTCAAGTCAAAAATTTATTTAGTCTTTATTTATTTATACAGGAAAGCTCAGGTGAGCGTACATGCACTTTTAAGGCAGCAAAATCTTAACAGCAAAGAAATATTATGTTCATGATATGCTGATGGGTTTAGATAAAAGCTGCCATTACAACAGTCAATTATTATTATTATCATTCATTATTATCTATGTCCACAGAAGATTTCTTACCTCAAGATTCGGGTCATCTGAACCCTCATCTTCATCCTCTATTGTACCTCCAATATCTGCATTATCTTCAGCCTGTAGAGAGAGGAAGTGAAGTAATAATTCAATTAATCACAAGAGCTCATATTGCAAACCAAGGCAGCTGGACTGGCAAGGTCGAATGGTTCTGTATAAAAGTTTATCCACAAGACAGGTAACTTCTGTGGCTGTGGATTTGTCATTGAATGTGCTTCTGTATTCTTGGAGATCACTGGTTTCCCAGGTGACATTCATCAATGACAGATAGAGTTACTAACCGTGTCTTTACAATAGGTTTGCCAGACAGTGCATACCAGTTAGATTTGTGTCCAAGTTGATCCCAACTTGCTCTTGCGTCATGCACACATTGGTAACAGTATTCTACCGGGAGAGGCGACTGCAGGTTTTGGAGCCAGGCGCTGCAGTTGCTCTCCACTGACTCCAAGACCCATGGGATGATGGGAAATGCCTGGTTGTCACCTGATCTAATAGCTTATGAGCTTAGATGTTGCTTCTACTATTTGACATTGTACAGAAGCTTTTTATTTTTTCACTGAATAAGAGAGATTTTGATGTTAGTGTTGTTAAATGTTTTACAGGCAAATTTAAATTTGTCAAATGTTGATATACAAAAGAGTTATTTCTTTATGTGTGTTTTTCATAATATCAGTGTCAGCTGTTTAGTCTCCACATTGGCCACGCAGCATGTATTCTGTTACAGAATAACCTTAACCGTAAAAATCAGACAAATAAGACTTGTGAGTGGGATGTGAAGATCAATAATGAAAACTATTGTTTTGTATTTTTTCCTTTTGTGTTTGACTTTTAATATATTCCATATATTAATGTAGTCAGAGAGGGACAGGTCTGCTCAGATGACTTGGAAACAGCAGCAAACTATTATGATGCTGATTTACATTACATTTTGTGAAATGGAGGTTGATTCATGAACAGAAATCACAGATGGCCTTTGTAGTGTTTTAATAGGCTGCGGTGAGATAACCAATAACAAATGAAGACAGTGTAGAGTAGGATCAGGATGATAAATAATGCCATCGTTGCCCTGACCATGGTAACACTGTGATTCAAACAGCTCCCCACCAGAGAGCACAATTACGTTTTGTGGGGAGAGGAAATGAAAAGAAGTAAGTTTCTGCTCAGTGCACTAACATTACGCCTCTGTGTCTGTTTTATTATTTTCATGTTAAACTAAACAATTTTCTTAGATTTGCAATGCAAAAAATTGCTCAGGAAAGGCCCAACAAGGGTGACAAGGACCTCAAGGCATCAACCTGGTCTTGCAATTTACCCAAACCCTGATCCAATCAAGCATCAACTGGATGTACTGGAACAAGTCTGATCCATGAAGTCCCCACAATGGACTGGACTTGGCTCTGACCCATCAAGGCATTAAAATAAATCCTCTAGGTATATCCTGTTATGTCTGGCACAAAGGTGTTGGTGGAGGATACTTTGGGTCCTCTGGGTTTCAAGGTGGGGCCTCTGTGGATCAGCCTTGTTCTATCACATCCCACTGATGCTCGATCAGTTTAGGAACTGGGGTACTTTGAGGCCAGGTTGACGCCTTCCTCAGGGCCATTCCTGACCACTTTTTGCAGTGTCTGACGGACACACTGTCCTGCTTGGAGAGCCCCTGCTATCTGGGAGTGCAGTGTTTGGGTGGTGGGGATGATGAATTTTATTCACTTTGCCTGTCAGTGGTTTTAATGGTGTGTTCTGTATAACGATCAGCCACAACAATCAGCTCTTCACCAAGTAGCAAGCCATCTGCAAGACCTCTTTCAGATGTGGACTAGTGTTGTGTGTCAAGCCTAACACTCTAAAAAGCTCTCAAAACCTTGAGCAAACAAAACAGTATCAGCTACCCTTGCAGTCTGAAAATGAGCAGTCCTGTGCTGAAACAATTAGCTGATAAATCTATTATCAAATCGACATCAGATCTGAGAATTGCTGAATCATTTTTGCCATTCATGGTACACAAAATGCAAATTATTGGCAGGTGACTGATTGTTGGGCTCGAACTGTGGCGAACAAAACAAGAACATGGCTTTGGGCTGAGACGTTTTTGTCAGAAAGCAACATGGTAAATATATGAATTTATCAACTGTGCAAACAGCAGACAGTTAAGTGTATTAGTTGAGTGCAGACCCTCCCCTAGATTGGGACATGCAGCACTCATCAAGCCTGTCTTTATCTTTTCCTGGTCAGGCTGTTACGACACCACTCCCTCTTACTGCAGGGGTCACTTTACAATTCAAAGTCCATGTGGCTGCAATTAATCAGCTCCACCTGGAATCCGACACATTCTCATGCTACCCGATTTCAGGAGCCCACAAACTATTATAAGGTTGCTAATCCCCTTCACCACACACGTTTACTCTCTAGCTATACATATACAGCTCAGTGGTTATTTATATCTCCCCCCTGCTCTTGCACAATGCATGAGGCCAATTTGAGGTCGGTAAAACAAAGTTTGCATTTGGGCAAACTCTGAAACTGGTCCAATAAACTAGACAGAAACCAAAAAGATAAACGTGTGCATACGTTAAAGGGCACATGTGGGCTCATGCTAACCTCAATATAACAGCCACAGCCGTAATTTCTGGGCCTTGTCGCTAAATTCTGGTTAAGACGTGAGACGTGTCGTTTGGTTAGTAGTTCAGCCCCGCAGAGACGCGTCGAGCGGAGCAGTGGGGGACTGAACTCGCCACAGGTAGAGGAGGAAAAAACAGGTGACGGCCGCTACGTTAGCAAGCTAGCTGGCTAACTACCACGTCTCTCTGAATAACTGTTAAAAAAAAACAAAAACACGTCACCCACCATGACAGCTCGGCCAGTAGGTCTCCTTCGAGATAGTCACACGCGGTCAACACGAGCGTTTACAGTTCACGGTCGGAGAAACGGACAACACAGCGGACATATTTACGAGCTCGCAGGAACGCAGCCATTTCGCTGAGTAGCCCCGAGCCTGACACAGGAAGTCGGGAAGTGTGGCGAAGTTGGAGACAGACGTGAGGAGGGAGAGGCGCCCTGCACGGCCCCGGAGTGCTCCGTGTGAAATGTAACGACTACGCGATCACATATTTGGACTCATTTATACAGTAACATGAGTGAGGCTTTATTAAAACCAGTGTGCAGGTTAATTCAAAATATGGAGGCCGAAAGATGACGTATTTATTAATAAATAAATAAACAAATTGTCTGCCTAAATAGACTAATAAATGTATCCAGCTCCAACCAACCAGCACACACACACAACTAGTGATGGGATGTAACTAAGTACATGTACTCAAAAGCTGCTAAGTATTGTACATTTACTCCACTACATTTGATAACTTCAGTCACCAGTTACTTGGCAGATTTTTGTTGTTTTAGATTTATTTATTTTAAATGCAGTCAGCAGGAAAAAGAAATGATTCCATTAATCCAGTTGGGTGTTTATTCAAGCTAGGACCACCACTGGTTACAGTTCATAAATTCTCACAAGACCTGCTTTTCTGCCTGTCAGCTTTACATGCTGACAAAAGCAATCAGACAGCAGAAATGACACTTGCACAGCAGCAGCTACTCATAATTCTTGGCCACAGTGATGTTTGGCGAGGACAGATTTACAGAATGTGCAGAATGTAAATGCATGGTCACATGTGAACACCTGTACAAGTCATTTTGCACCTAGGAGATTTAACATGTGACAGCATGTTAAAATCTGGTGAGAATATGCTGAACACATGCTTTGCACAAGTGAAACACGTACTTTGCACACTGGAAACATAGTTTTGGAACATTTTCAAGTATAATATGTAAAGCCCTGTAAATATCCATATAACCTTTAGGATTACATGTGAAAACTATAAAATTATGTGTGAAACCTTCGGGAATACATTATAAACCCCAAGTTGACGCCCTCTGTTTTGTAAAGGCGTGTCTGCTTGTTGCAGAAAAAGTCTCACATACAGAGTTTGTGGAAGAAGACAAAGGGACCGCCACTGGGTCGACCAATAGTATTAAGTACTATAGATATACATGTAGATATATAATTTTGTTTGTAGGATACCTTTGATACTCTAGTTATATCAGACGCTCTAAAACTTTTGCTAATGCACTATTCATATTCCTTTCACTTTTACCAGTGTAATATTTAACCACAATATCTTTTTACTTTTTCTAAAGAATTATAGCTTTTGTGTTCTTTTCACAGCGCTGCACACAACCCAAGATGACCTCTTTGGATGTGTTTTTTGACCAGCCAACGATCCAAAGGCAAAATACTGTACTGTATTCTGTTTACAATTATATGAGTCCTAGAAAAATCACATATCATCACATCTGCTAAGCTGGAACAAGAACATATTTGGCGTTGTTGCTTAAAAAAATATTAAAATGATCATTTAATTGACAAAATTGTTGCTCATCATCATCCTGTCAACTGAATCATTGTGTCAGCTCTCATGAAGATATCTAATGTGCACGATATTTCTTGAAATACATTACAATAATTTCCACATAATGACATAGGCATAATCAATGTTGACTTTACATATTAGTCCCTGTAGCATTTTAGGGGTCCAGTTGTAGTAGACAGACAAAAGCCTACACACTACTGGCCATGAGTTGCTGTTTTTTTATTTTTTTATTTGTCAAAATACATTTTTGGTAAATGCTATCAAAACATGACAAAATACATTTACAGTGACTATTGCCTTTCACAGAATCTGATGGGTCACCACATTCAGTGTAACACTTGCTTCACTATTTGTTTATTTGACAGCTACTGTTACAACTTATTTTGCGGATGAAGACATGCAAAAATGACCTATAGATTACAAATTATGATGTATCATTAAAAACACATGCCTCCACATTGAAGCAACCATATTAAAATGTGACTCATATTGTAATAAACCAGTAATGATGACGTATTAATACAAATGACATAATAATACAACCCTCTGCATGGATCAGTACATTTACTTTCTTCTTTTTTGCTGCTCTTGATTTTCTTTTTACATTTTTTTTTTCAAGTAAAGTCTGGAAAAATTAGTTTTACTTATTTATGTTGCTCTATTTGTTGGAATATTTTATTTATACTTTATGTATGGATCTAAATACTTAACCACTACTGCTGTTTATTTATTATTTGTTGTTTATACCATTATTACTCATGGGGTAATTATCATTTTCTATTGTCCCACATTTGCAAAAACAAAAACAAAACAAAAAAAGAATTTTGACAGTTTAAAGTCTGGGGGTGAACATGATGTATGATGACATTGCTGAATGTATTTGAAAGTATGGAAACAATCAAATAGAATATACAAAAATGTTCTTCTACATTTAAAAAAAAAATAAAGGACAGTTTTTCCAATCGCTGCTTACATTTTCGTAACCAATTTTTGAACGGTTATAAATGGCAATATTTATTTAGTCTTGCGTTGCCTCACTGTAGCTCGTAGCTCGAAGACGAGTGCAAAGCAAGAGAGCTCCTATTCGCTTACTTCCGCCTTTGCTGGAGGCTAAAAATTATTCGCTTTTTTGCAGAATTTTCTTTTTAAAGACGGACATGTTTGCGGTTCTCGTAGCCTAAAGGCAACATGTAGGCTAACAGATGTACAAGCCGAAAGCCCTATTAAATTGTTTTTCAGTCGTCAATTTTACGCTGCATACATACGCTGCAGATACGGATGCCGTGATTTATTCCGTTGTGTTTGGCATCTTTTAGAGCAACGCGAGATTACGATGAGCCCTGACGAGACGAGAGGGGCCTGGATGAAGTGATATTTCTGTTGTGATTGACACACTGGATGTTGCGGTAATCTGTCAGCCGATGCTTATTCCGTGAAACCATTTGTTGAACATCGACCACGAATGCTCGGCTATGTGTTGTTGGCGGTGTGACGTGAGGAGGGTGAGTATTGACTGCTGCTTTTCATTTTTATTTTTGAAGTTAGGAGACCCTTTAGTCCTTCCGGGCCAGTGTGTTTTCTCTCTCGCTATAATGTTTTGTCAGCAGCTGGGCCAGCAGCAGCACCACAACACAGCTACAATAGCTGTAATTGCTCCGGGTTTGCTGCCAGCTACACCTAACTGCACAAGGCTCTCGTTAAAATGTAAGCGAAACACATGAGCCAAGTTATAGTATTAAACACAATCAGCTGGAGCTGCTACTTTTAGTGGGAAACGCTTTAATGCAGCCACGTTAGCTTTCACTCTGCATAATTAACGCAGACTAAAGGAGGGATATAACAGCTGGCTAATGTCAAGGTAAGCTAACGTTAGCTGCGTTATGAACCAAACAGGGCGAACATTTTAAAACTAGAAACAGTTTGGATTCATACTGGTGAAAGATGTAGCGGAAGGCTCCCTCCTCCAGCTTTCTCTGTCAAGTAGATACAGGCTGTTTGGCTGTCCTAATGCTAATGTTGACGCTACCCTGCTGGAATAAGAAAACAGCATAGACCAGCACCAAAACACAACTGGTCACCAGCAAGACCAGCGTATGTTGTGTTTTGGTGCTGGTCTATGCTGGTATTTCCAGCAGGGTAATGTCAGTCAGTTAACTAGATAACTGTGACATCTGCTAGCTAATGACTGGCTATCAAACTAGTTATGATGTCATGCATTTATCTTGCATGTTCATGTTTGTCTCAGATCAAACCCACCTCTTCAGCAGATGGATTTAAAATAAGTCTTCCAGTGTCAGACTACCTAAGTCCTTGATTTAAATAAGAACTATGTAGTTTTGGGGAAGAAAAAAAGACTTTTATGACAAACTGTCCTCAAGTAACAACACAATTCATTCTGTTTCACTTTGTCTATATTGTGGTGGAAAATTGTGGTTCTTGACAGGGCACATTGAATTGTGACTTTATTGATGAAGAATAAAAAGAAAATAGAATAGAAAAGTTAAGCTACATTATCAGATTGTTGGCCACGTGCAGTTAGTTAAAATGTATTGTGATGAAGTACTGTAGCGCTGCAGAGATGCCCCGGCCCACAGCACTGAACGCAAAGTCTCCTGCTTCACTGAAAAGTCCATTCTAAGTAATTATGTAGTGAAGTTTCCACATCACACTTGTGTAGGTTTCATGGTAGATCGTGACTGGCCACCAAAGAAGCCATGGCATCATCAAATTATCAGCATGTACACATTAAGCTCAGATTTTAACGCCCCATCCTCAGCGTATGAATTTGGAAACGTCATTTGGATGGTAAACTGCCTGAATGCATGCAGATAAAATTCAGTACTTAAAACCAAGAAAATGTAAGTCAATGAATGTTGGCATCAGACGTAGCTAGAATTAGGTGGATGACTGGAGCGTGCCTGGCCAATAGTACACAAACTTGTAGCTGTATATATTTTGTCATGTTTTGTAGGACTGTTCATGACATGCAGATGCTCTACAGTATTTAAATTACAGAGCTATGATTTGTACACAGCAGCACTGACCATAACATTTTCCAACCATAAAATGTCCCACTTAGTAGTTAGGTTTACAGTCAGTAAGCCAAGTCCTGTCTTACTAGGTTTATTATGGGTCATGTACACTGCAATTTGTGCAACTACATGATCAACATATGTTTTTGTTGTTCTCTCTTCACCTTTTAAGCTACAAGGAGGCAAGCCCATGACACCATGAGTCCTCCAGCCCTGCCCGCGGTCTTCTGCTGTTGTCACAGGAAAATCTGGTTGCATTCAGCAGCCGGAGGCAAACACATCTCTAGTTTCCACCCAGTTATTATCTGCCCCCGGAATGATCCTATGGAAGGACAAGCATAATGAATAGATACACTACCATCAGACAGCTTGGGGATGGCACCTACGGCTCAGTCATCCTCGGCCGCAGTCTGGAGTCAGGAGAGCTCGTTGCCATAAAGAAGTGAGTATCTGGAAATTGTTTGCATTTTAATGCAAAAGATTATTTTTTTGTTTAGAGCTGATGTTGTGCACCATGCTGTATATCTTTTTCTCTATGTTCTTGTGGCCTATCTGTAAGGATTACAGATGCGGGAAGACTGCTGTTTCCTATTTGCTACTGTTGTTTTGCTATTTTTAGACATAACAGGTGCTAAAAAAAGACACTTCTGTGCAATGTGATGTCATTTCCAACAAATAAGTCAAAGAGAAAAATATTTTTTCAGAATGAAAAGAAAATTCTACTCCTGGGAAGAATGCATGAACCTCCGGGAAGTCAAGGTGAGTTCATCTCTTCTACATTGTTAACACAGTTTTACTCATTTGAAAAGCAGAGCAGAATAATGGAAAAATCAACCCAAAATCAAAATAAAGGGAGTTCCCTTTTCTGAAGAATGCCAGTCATTCAGAAGTTGAGGTAATAGAAAATGGTCCATATTTATCAAGTTAATATTAAATGCTGTGTCAACATAATAGTGTACTGTTGTATTGGCTGCAATATTCTGTTAAGTATTGCCAGTTTTAGGGGAGCAGAATATTAATATCGTGCTGCTGTAACACTGCAAGGTGTGAACCACATTTGAGCAAACCTTTTCATGAATATGATTTGAAGAAGAGACATTTAAGGGACTGAGTCTCACAGTGTCAGCTCACTGACAGGAGTAGTTGATGGTGTCTGTATGCTACTTGGACAGTAAAGTGATGGCTAGAAATAGTATTAGTACAGTTGGTAGCTTGGCTATTTCTGGTCGCCATGTGACCCGTGTCATGCCTGTTGTATCCAAAACAATTCTTATTCATGAAAGCATTAGTGATAGTTTTCCTTCACACTAAGAAATATGTAGGTTTTCAGATTTGCAAATGTTACCTGAAGAAGAATAATATATTTCAGTGCAGCTCAACTTAAAGTCATTCAGAATGTTGTTGCTCAATGTATTTTCAGTGACACTGAATGTAAACATTTCTTATTTTGTTTTTTTACAAGTAGACAGCTTTTATGATGATGACGAATGTTTAATTTTAACATTTATTACAAATGTCTTTATTAATAAGTTAATAACACAAGATAACATTACTTTTGGTTATGTCAACAAAGACAGTACAAGTCTGTATTGATATCAAACCCTGATTATTAGATGTAATGATTAATGTTTCACATGCTGTCACCTGTTTTGATGCAGCAGCCTGATAAACGGTATTTTGGTGTCAGACACTGTGGCTCTGTTTGGGTTGATTTTTCATCGTTTGTGTAGAATAGAGATGATATAACTTGAACAGCCTTCTGAAAACATTCTGTTGTTTCTTTTCACATCAATTCAGTGTGTTACTGTCTAAATTTCCTCACAGCTCAAAGTCACACACCAGCTCTAAGAGTAGAAGGTGATTCTTGTGTGCTGTTGGTTTTGAGCTCTGGTTCCCACCCCCGGCCTACACACCCCCCTCTCCTAGAGCTTGACTTTAACGCGGCAGAACATGTGTAGAACACGCTGGTCCTTCAGCGCCCTGCGAGTTAGATCACAATTACAGCATGTGTATCATACAATGTCAAAATCCCATTACAGCTTCTCCCCTTACTAAAATTTAGCATGGTTAAACCTGTATCATCCCAGTGCATGGGAAAAGTGTATATTTCTCCATCCTGCTATATTTATTTTCCCTTTTTTTAAACTGTAAGTATAAATCCCACTTTTGCAGCATTTACCCCCAAACTACATTGTGTTCTTACACTAGCCATTCTTTAACAAGAGAGGTTTTGTTTCATAGTTGTAGGGCGTGCTTTTGAATGTGCTGCAGTGACCTGTGTGTATTGTCCAGCATGATTAGACATAGTATTCATTTCTAATATTTTTTTGTTTACGCATTCAACATATTCTGACATGAATCTGTTTCTTTATTCTCTCAGTCCTTAAAGAAACTTAACCATGCCAATGTGATCAAACTGAAGGAGGTAATCCGAGAAAATGATCACTTGTACTTTATATTTGAGTACATGAAGGAAAACTTGTATCAGCTAATGAAAGACAGGTGGGTGTAGTTCGTACTGGTTGCATTATTCATTTGGTAAATGCTGGCAGTCTCTTAACAGAATTCTGTTTGTTTCTTGCTGCAGGACTCGGTTGTTTCCTGAATCTGCTGTAAGAAATATAATGTTTCAGATACTACAGGGGCTCGCATTCATTCACAAACATGGTACGTCTGTTTACAACTGCAGAGTGCTAAATTAACTGTGGCACAACGAACATCTTGTACCATTTGACGCAAGATGGTCATGCAGCGTGTCTTTGTTAGGTTTTTTTCACAGGGACATGAAACCTGAGAATCTTCTGTGCATGGGCCCAGAGCTGGTGAAAATAGCCGACTTTGGGCTTGCCAGAGAAATCAGATCTCGACCACCATACACAGACTATGTCTCCACTAGATGGTAAGTTTCTTTTAGGGTATAATATACAGTTATATTTGGGCAAAATGAACGTGAGTTTCATAGTTCAGTGCTATCAAGTCCCAGTACCCGCTATTTATGGTAACAGGTACAGAGCCCCAGAGGTGCTCCTCAGATCCACATCCTACAGTTCACCCATAGACCAGTGGGCAGTCGGCTGCATCATGGCAGAGCTCTACACCCTCAGGCCTCTTTTCCCAGGCTCCAGTGAAGTGGACACCATATTCAAGATTTGTCAAGTCTTGGGTACACCAAAGAAGGTAATGTCTCCCTCATGTGGAACACATAAGAAAGAAAAATCAGATGCACTTAAATTTGAATTTCATCGATAAATCTGTATATATTTATTCATTTTTTAATGTCAGGGTGAGAAAGGTGAATGACTGCAAGTTTTTATGAATACTTAAACAGTTGTATAGTTGTAACAAATGCCCTCACAGATATCTTTCAGGTTGTTGCTCATTGTCCTATGTGTGTACTAGGAGACAAAATAAGTGGATTACCTGTAAGGAAAATTTGATTTCTTACATCAGGTTGTCTTGCTGTTAAATTGTCTTGAGCAGCTGGTTAGAGGGCACCGCACTTGATCTGGGACTATTTGAACTCCATACTGGAATAAGTTTAATCATGTACCTTTTGAAGAGTGATGATATGTAAACATGTTGTGTAAGATGGACTTTCTTCTCCCTCTAGAATGATTGGCCGGAGGGCTACCAGCTGGCAAATGCTATGAATTTCCGTTGGCCTCAGTGTGTTCCCAGTAATCTGAAGACACTGATCCCAAATGCCAGTCCTGAAGCCATCCATCTGATGACAGACCTGCTCCAGTGGGAACCCAAGAAGAGACCAGCTTCTGCCCAGGTAGTGTTTGACTTTCACTTCAAGCAATCCCACAGCTGAGAGTGAAAACTGGTGTAGTTTGACCAAATCTTTACATCTTCTCAGGCTC
The DNA here is from genome assembly GCF_904848185.1 of Acanthopagrus latus. Taxonomy (NCBI): domain Eukaryota; kingdom Metazoa; phylum Chordata; class Actinopteri; order Spariformes; family Sparidae; genus Acanthopagrus; species Acanthopagrus latus. The sequence continues at coordinate 8,061,845 of NC_051053.1, read as the reverse complement.
TCAGGTACTCCTACTTCCATGTGGGCCAGGCTTTGGGCACTCCTCAGCAGATCCTGGAGCAGGGCAGACCTCAGCCAGGCCTTGTGCCACTGCAGGCTCCTCTGCAGTCACAACATCTGCAGCAGCAACCCCTGCTGCTAAAGCCCGTGCCCCCCTCCCAGCCTCCACCTCCAAACCAACACTGCTCCCCCTCCAGGCCTCTCCAGCAGATCCAGCCCTCCCCAGTATCTGCAGCTGCCCAGGCGGCAGCGTACCAACGGCATGCAGAGCTGGTGCGAGAGCAGCAGCCGAAGCACATCCTGAAGCAGGAACAGAGAGACGGAACGCCGCAGAGCCATCTCCCTTACATTGTTGACAAAAGTCTCCAGGGCAAGGTGAGAAAATCCCTTACAACCTGTTGAACTGTGGGGTTGCAGTCGGCCAACATGTTGATTGTTGATTTGTTTTTTTAGCAATCGAGACAGGAGTCGGAAAATTCAAATCTCTTGAGCTATCAGTTGAAACCTAAAGGAGGGCGGCGGCGTTGGGGCCACGGGACAGGACACCTTAAGGGTGAAGACTGGGACGACTATGAAGAAACTGATCTGACAACCATAAGTATTCTGGGGAAAAGTAACTTCTCCACAGAGAAGTCGAGGCAGGGGGACGATGCACTGAGCAGGTGAGGCTGCGATCATCGGACGCCACCTTTTTAGAAGGGGCTGAATCAGTGGCACCTTCACTATACATGTACGTAGTAAAAAAAATATGCAAAAAGACTGTAATGATATAATGCATGAATGCAGCACAAGATCTGTAGCCTGACCTATTCACCAAGCAGGTAATTGACACCACCTTGGTCTCAGTGAATGGCCTCTGTCTTACAGATACGGAAATGTCCTGGATTACAGTCGACCCAAAGGAAAGGAAGATGCACCTTTAAACCTGAACAAGACGACAGCCTACCAAGAGCCATCAAGAACCGCATCTGCTAAACAGCATTACTTGAGACAGTCAAGATATTTACCTGGTAATTCAAATAATTTACCTACAGTAACACAGACCTGAGCAGGAACGACTGTATACTATAGTAAAATAATTCACAGTGGGAGCCCTGGTAGAGATCTTTGCTCGACTGCAGACCTGCATGTATCAGCTCTTTCTCTCCCACCTACAGCATACAACAATATGTTTCCCTGATCAATGTAAGAGAAAAGAAGTATAAAAAGTGTATTTTGCTTGTGTCCGACTCTGTGTTCACTCTATTTCACTCACTTTAACAGGCATAATCTTCCCTGCTGATATAAAGACAAAAAAAACCCTCTGTTTTGGTCCTGTGTCTACCGGGCTGTTAGTCATAAAATGAACTCTACTTGCAGATTTTTTTTCAATGATTTTTTTTCAACTAATTGTTTCTTTTGTTTTATAACCTTCCCTAAAATTATTTAAATCTTTGAAAGTGTCTCTCTGTCTCTTTCAGGTATTAGTACAAAGAAGAATGTGGCCATTAATGCCAGTAAAGACTATACTGGAAGCCATCTTTGGGGCAACAGTAGTATTCCATTTGGAGGGACTCTGCCGAGCAGAGGCGCTCATGGTAAAACTACCAGGACGTTTAACACAACCTTCAATGCAATCTTTCCAGCTTCTCACTGTTTGTGTGTGTTTTTAAATACCAGGCACAAATACAATCCCAGGTGGATACATGCCATCATTTTACAAGAAAGACCTCGGTTCTGCCGGTCACAGAGGACATCAGGGCACTTCACTGGAATCAACAGCAACAAGTGAGGATGAACCTGAGAGCTTTGAGCTTCCTGTAATGTAACAAACCAGCTGTTGATTTTGATAGCATATTAACTTCTATTTTGATTCAACTTCAGATTATGCAACATGGCAGTCAGGCCGGAGTCCGATGAACACCTCTGCCAACTTGTCACTGACTAATAAGAGCACCGCTGGGCTGCTGCCTCGGCCACCAGTACAGACCATCCATGGGCGAACAGACTGGTCTGCCAAATACGGACACCGCTAGTGCCCTCGCCGGAGCTCCGATCTTTGGCCTGGACGAGAGATCTGCGCTCCTAAGAACTCTTTCACCTCCAAAGAGTAGGCCTAGTTGTTTTATAATCCAAATCTGTACATACATCTTACACAGCAATAATTTGTTTTTTCATTATGTGTACTATGGATGTTGTGAGTTGTAAGATAAGTGTTTGTGTAAAGCTAAATGCAGCCGGCCAAAATTTGAGCCCAGACTTGCTCCTCAGTGTTTTATTTTGTATTTCTGTAACATAACTACTGTTCGACAGAGGGTACACCTGCAGCCTCAGTTTGTATAAGAATTATCATTGAATGTTGTTCACCGACCTGTATACATAATATGCATATTATACTGTATGTTTATAAACTTCACTGTGACTATGTTTTGGCTAACTCATTAGATTGGCCTCTGTACAGTGCAGTCATTTTTTTCTACATTCCTGCTGTTTTTGTTTCATGATGGTAGCCTCGCTATTCAGGTAACTATTATTTGTGCATCGAAATTCAAGGAAGTGCTTTAATTGAATGAATACAATGCAAGTGGTTGCCACTCTATACAAATATATGTTTTAGTTTGAGAAGTAAAAACCTCCTTGGCCAGATTGAGTGTGATTCATGAATTGCCAGTATAATTAAACTTTCCACTGGGTACTGATGTGTTCAACTTGGGTAGTTTTTCACTAAACACAAATTGGTTACGATATTACCCATCACCCATCCTCCCACGTGTCGCCAACAGCTGCACCACTGTGAGCACAGAAGCTCTGGTAGATCCTGACCAGCTACATTACTCTGGTAGAGATTAATCCCTCAGTAGCAGTACAAGCTTAACACCATCCATGCATCAATACAGTGCATCTCTATACTGTTCTCATGTTATGAGTGAAAGTTATTGCGATTTGATTATAAAAAGTAAGACGTGACAAACAACTAATTAACATTAATAAATAGTGTCATCCTAATGGTTATCATACGGTATGGTGTTTAGACACCAGCTCGTCTTCCTGGGGTCAGAAAGTCAAGTCCATAACATTTACAGTAGACCTCCTAATATTTGTGTTACACAACGTTCATCGCATGTGCAACTGAAATTGTGTTACAACAAGACATGTTAATCAAATCTTCTTCAAACATTAATTTCTAAATCTGACCGGGAGGATTAGTCACACACTCAGGGTAATCAGATACTAGTGAAGGAGAATGTGAACAAGAACAAGACGGCTCATCAGCTGGTGAGTAGAGCGTTCTTATAACATTGTATTTGATTTATGATTCACCTGGTGCGTCTATAAACACAGGCTATGTCGATGCTTCAAATTTATCAAAAAGGTACTGAACAAAAACAGGTAGCAGTTTGATTTTTTTTCCCATGATGTCTAGCAGTAAAATGTTAGTGAGTCACATTTATAGTGGCCGGAACCAGCCAGTAGGCCTTCAGCATTCTCTCTGGTGCTCCAGCATGAGACAACGACCGAAACTTCACTTTCTCTGTCCATCACACCTGGATTTCTCTACGGTAGTGACAGCAGCACACAGGTTGGTTCCTCCCTAAACACCTGAAGTTAACCTGAAGCTTGGAATACTACTGTCAGATATTGTTCCCCCTCTGTTCAATATGAAAGGAGGCTCACACATCTTTCAAATTCATTCTCCTGACTTCTTTCCCCACAACAGGTTAATCCTGTGATTTTCAGGAAGATATTATTCAATTTGACCATTTTAAACAGGGGGAACGCATCCTGACAGCTTGGAATACTACTGTCAGATACTGTTCCCCCTCTGTGCAATATGAAAGAAGGCTCAGACAAGCACCAAAGACTTAAATAACAATAGAAAAAAAATCAACTTACTTTTTAGAATGTAGAATTATTATTCAATTCAATAAATACAAAATGAAATAAAATTTTGTGTAAATGTCTGGATTCATTTCCCTTGCTGGACAAGAGATAACATGGAGTTAATTGAGAATTTGGAAACTTAATGTAGGCTAGTAATTAGTCTGTTTCATTATTTTCTAAGTCCACAGCACAATTTCCATACCATTTTTATAGCTTTCCCAAAGATTTTTAACTCGAATGATGTCTCATTCAGGGTTCTCCTGTGCAAATAGGCTTCTGAAATTCAGCTCTAATTGGGATGTTTGGTTTATCCAATGAACGCCTCTAAGAGATTCACTGACATGACGTCACATGATAAATGCATGTGATGCTCGTTACCTATCTAGTTTACTACTCTTAGATGTAATAAATTGCAGTCTTCATTTACATTTTCTTCAATGGCTGAAAGTCCCCCCAAGTAGCGAGTGCTGAAGCACTATTTTAAAAACACTGTTATACCCCAAGCTAATATTGGTCAAGGAATTATAAAACAAATGTTCAAATGTTTATGCACAACAGATATCCTGTGATGCCTGTTGGCGGTGGTTCCACCATGCATGTGTTGGAAGGCCAAAGACACAGGACAAATGTGTGTGTGTGTGCAGCATGCTGAAGGAAAGGAACTTAAAAAAAACCCCAAAATAATAAATTGATTAATGTTAATGTTTTCTTTACAAAGCCTATATGGATGGAAGCCGAGAACGGCCATGGATTTTTCTTCTTTTTTATGCACTGTTATCTCGTGATAACGACTTATTATCTGGTTATCTCAATATAACAAAGATTGTTTTCTCGTGATAACAAATTAATTTATTTGATATCTCCATATAACAAAGATTATTTTGTCATGATCACGAATAATTAATAACGTGTTCGTTGATTTCAACCAATAAGAGCTGCCACGAACGGCTTCCGTAGCCACTGGCTGTAGCTGTAGCCTACCGGTAAGTTACACTTTACGTTAGTTTGTTCACTTGACTGGGGTTGTTTAGGGGCTAGCGGTTAGCAGATCTATCTGGCTGCTTCAGGTAAGTCAATGTAAATGCAGGCTAAGGTTAACTTAGCAGTGTAATGTGAAACGTAATTCAACTTTCATTAATTCATTGAATATTACTGACAATATTTAATATTACGGAAGCCGTTCATGGCAGCTCTTGTAGGTTGAAATCAAGACTGACACATTATTAATGAATTCATTATGGGGGCGGGACCAGGGGAAACAAATCTCGACGAGGAAACAGAGGTCGATGATGACTGTAGAAAGTGTGGGGGGTCAGAGGGCACTGATAAGGGAAGTGCAGGGGACATGTCCCCCGACTACCCCTATACCGCTACACCCATGGGTGAAAGTCTCCCATTTTTCACGACGTGCTTTCAGGAATATTATCCTAAAGGAAACCTCGTCTCTGTGCCGTTTTTAGTTTGGATTTCACAAATTCCCTTCGGCTACGGTGACAGACACAGGCTATTCAAATTTAACCAGGAAACCATTGTGTCGATGTCTCGATTCACGATTATGACCATAATGAAATTCACCACAATCAATTTGATCATTGTCGTGTTGTCCCTAATGTAACTGTGGGCCGTATTTAAACCCTGTCACTGTGTGAGTGTTGTTTCCTAATGAATATATTGTATATAAACACAGCTATCAAACTATTCTGTGGTTAAAGAGTCGTATAAAACATACCCCGAATCCTGAACATGAAATAATGGGGCGTTGTACTTATATAGTACATTGAATGAATAAATAAATAAATAAATAACTTCGTATCATTGTGTTGACTTTCTAACTGTTCGCTGCGATATGTATGATTCACCTGCTGCGTCCATAAACAATCACTACGTCCATGCTTCAGAGTAACTATACATGTATAGAACGAAGTCGCAGTCTTTTCCCATGATGTCTAGCGCTAAAATGTTAATGACTCACTTTTTTATTGGCCGGAATCAGCCAATAAAAATCATGAGATGTCCCACCCCGCCTTCAGCATTCTCTCTGGTGCTCCAGCATTATATAACGACCTTAACGTCACCTTCTCTGTCCACCACACCTGGATTTCTTTACGGCAGTCACAACAGTCAACAGGTAGGTACCTCTCCAAATACCTAGTCAGTTTTGGCACTGTTACGTGAATTATACTATTAAAAATATGTACATATGTGGTGTTTCTGAAGTTTCACAGATTTAATCTCCAAAATACCTCTGTCATGGCTGGAAAAGTTGTGCTGCACTACTTCAATGGAAGAGGGAAAATGGAGTCAATCCGCTGGCTTTTAACAGTGGCAGAAGTAGATGTAAGTGAAGAGTGGCGATGTCAATCTGAAACTTTGCTGTAATTGCAATTGAAATGTCAAAATCCTCTCAAATACAGGTCCGTGGACTGTTCTGCAGAATGGGTCTTAAATCAGTTGTGCAATTCGTCATTCACAGTTTGAAGAGGTGCATCTGACAACTCATGACCAGTATCAGAAACTCCTCAGTGGTGAGTTGGTTTAAAAAAACAAAAAACAAAAAAAAGGTGTATGAAGCTTAAATCATGTCTCTGACCTGTTAATGAGTCACATGTTTAGTATTAAGCTCCGCTTTGCCCTTTGTCTGTTACCTTCAACCCACATATGATATTGCCTGGCAGGTGTAACTCTCCCATCTGTCACAACCTGCTCTCACAGATATTGTCCTGAAGGTAAATTAATGTTTGACCACATTCTGCAGATGGACACCTCATGTTTCAGCAAGTTCCCATGGTGGAGATTGATGGCATGAAGCTTATTCAGACAAAAGCCATCCTGCAGTACATTGCTGAGAAGTACAATCTTCATGGAAAAGATATCAAAGACCGTGTCATGTATGCTCATTTCTTTTACACAGTGTTTTTGCTGTATGGTGTGATCTTAGCTGGCGAGTGTGTCACAGTGTATGGTGGTGCTTTCCCTCAGGATCAACATGTACACAGAGGGACTGATGGATCTCATGGAGATGATCATGATGTTGCCCTTCACTGCAGATCCAAAACCAAAACTGGACAACATTCAAGCTAAAGCGACCGAGCGCTACCTTCCAGTGTTCGAAAAGGTATCAGTGTGTTTCCTGTGTGAAATGGTGTGGTCTAATAACCCATTCGTCTTGCTTTCAAACCTGTAAAGATTGGAAATTGAACTGCTGATAATTAAAGATTATTTACATTAACTGAACAAGAGATGATGTGTCTTGTCAGGTGTTGTCGGGGCAGATCTACCTGGTGGGAGGTAAACTCAGTGTTGCAGACGTGCTGCTGCTTGAATGCACCCTGATGTTGGAGGAGAAATTTGTTGGAATCCTCGGCGGGTTTCCCAACGTAAAGGTAAATGTGTAAATCATTCCCATTGTGTGTTTTTTTAAAAAAAAAAAGAAAAAAAAAAAAGACATTTAAACAATAAAATCAGTGTACCAAAATACACATCCAGTACCGAATGTTCTGTTTTAAGGAAAACTTTCTGTGTTTCACTCCAGGCTTTTCAGGGCAGGATGACCAGGATTCCCGCCATCGACAGGTTCCTGAAGCCAGGCAGCAAGAGGAAGCCCCAGCCAGATGATCAGTACGTGAAGACCGTCATGGAGGTGTTTGACATCAAATCACTGCCTTGAGCTCTGGAAAAGTTCCGGTACATTCCTCTCATCAGCAGTGTGAATGATTCATAAAACAAATACAGCCCATTCAACAGGGTGACCAGTTATATTTGCAGGTTTATGTTGAGATGAAAACTGCACTAACCATCCTGAAATAACAAACGCTTTTAGTATGACAGGAATCTGTGATCTTTTATGTCATTAAATGGATACTTTAATGGAAGCTTCTACTAAATAAAGTGTCTATTTTTAACAAACATTTGAGAAGCTGGTGTTTTTTTTTGTTTTGTCTTGTTTATTTCTCAGCCTTAATTTGGACTTTCAAAGGCAACACAGGCTGTATTTAAACCCTGTCACTGTGTGAGCGTTGTGTCTAGAGAGAGCTCCTTGTGACCAGAATGCTGACCTTTAAGTAAATGTATCAATGCAGAGGTGAAAAGTGTGTGCAGGAAGTGACTCTTTCACTGGAATCAGGGTTGTGCACTGAGGAACAGAAAGCTGCGGTCAGTGCTACTCCTCCAGTCACACCATGATGAGCAGCAACGGCCGAAACACCATCAACAAACTGCGGAAGGGGGAGCAAATCAAAATTAATTAAGTCAGCGAGGGGAAAAGTGCTATTTCACAATCCTTGAGTTGCTCAATAAACGTTTCTGCATGTGAATCACGTTTGACTCTAACCTTAGCCCTGACATCAGGCCAGCAGGCATCTGAAAATCAGCAAACATTACATTGGGCTTAGCCATACTCACACATTGAGATTTTGATGTCCTTTGAGTCATTGGAGATGTTGTATGCCCCGTAAGGGGATAACCTGCCGAAAACCAAACCAGCCATCAGGGACATCACACTTCCTACAAGAAAACAGAGACACATTATCATGATTCACATGGTAGTGAATTCACTTTGGTTGGGCTTTCTGAACCAAATGAATTCATGAAGTCATGAATTGTGTCTCTTGTATCCCATAAATCCTCCAAGGGCGATGGCTGCAGCATAGCCGAAACCAATCCAGTCCACGGCCATCACGAAGCTGTGAAAAGACATACAGAGTGGTCTTTGTCATTCAAGTTGAACTAAGACTTTAATTTCTAAAAACATTAAGAAAACTCCCAAGTGAAGCAAGTAAGCATAGCAGCTCACTCTTCAGGAAATACAGCATTGTCTCAACCTTGGCCAGATTGAGTGTGATTAATGAATTAAACTTTCCACTGGGTACCTGTGTGTTCAACTTTTATAGTTTTCCACACAACACAAAAATGTTACAATATCACCAATTCCTCCTCCTCCCACATGTCGCCAGCAGCTGCACCACAGTGAGCACGCCAGCTCTGGTAGATTCTGACCAGCTACATTGATCTGGTAGAGATTAATCCCTCAGTAGTAGATCTGATGTTATGAGCGAAAGTTGTCGCGATTTCATTATAAAAAGATGTGACGAACAAGTAGTTAACTTATACAGTATGGTGTTTAGACACCAAAAAGTCAATGTTACGGCCAGGGCCTAGGGGAAACCCTGGCGCAACATGAAAGTGAGACTCCTCTCTTCCCATCCTCCAAGCACCAGCAGCAAAGTTTTTCAGTAGTTTTACTCACAAACATATTTTGTCCACAATCACACAAATGCTGGTCATCTTGGACAGCAGAGGAGAGCCCCCAGGAACTGAAGGAAGCCGGCCTTTAAACTGCCAAGGCAGCAGCCAATCAGCTCCCTGGGACAACCTACAATCACAGACACACCTGCAACCAATCTCACACACACACACACACACACTCATACTCTCGCTCAGGTAAAGAGGGTTTATTCAAGGAGGGGAAAGCACAGAAATGTTTTTATGACCATGTATATCACATTTACAGTACACCTAATATTTGTGTTACACAACATTCAGGCAACTCATATTCATGACAAGACAAGATGACATGGTATGACATCCCCTGAAGATAAAACGACTGTGAAGGTTACTACATTTGATAACGGTGTGTGTGTGAAAATCAAATAAAGAAAATAAGAGATAACAAAGACAAAGGCTCACACTTCACTTGTCAATTCAATTATGCACTAAGGGACTGGGGATAGCAATTGAGATTCATTCATTCAGTAAGACGGCTTAATCAATACTCATTATCATTATATGAAGACATCTACTAAAAACTGACCTAAATGAATACAAATAGAGCTAGTTCAAATGAAAAAAAAAATGGACTGAGGTTAGTGTCTCCTAATATCTTACTGATTATGTCATCTTCAGGGCTAATTAGTGATAAAGTACATTTACTGTGTTAATTACTCCATTGTGCAACAAAGAAACACCCAGAAATAAAACTAGTGTAAAACATATTGAATATGTGGGTGCACATTTCCTCCTGTCTGAGAGAGAGCTCCAGCAGTGAGATGTAACTAATTACAGTTGTAAGTACTTGTACTTAGGCAGTTTCAAATGGTGTCACAAGAAAAACCTTTGACCAGCTAAAAACTAATCAATCTCACTAATACAACATTTAAATGTTAGTCTGGAAGTAAAAGGCCATGGTGTAGGCCACACTCATTAACTTCTGTACATAAAATATATATGTATATATTTTTTTACATGCCAAATTTGATATAATAATCTTAAAGAACAGATCTACTACATATTCTTAATTATAAATACATTGCAGGACACAAGAATCAAAACATTCAGAGGGAAAACAGTCACATAGAACAGAACACAGATTAGATCACACTTCAGACACAGCTGAACAAGACCAAGAATCGACTTTTCTTTCCTCAATTAGAATTAGAAATGGGTAAAGGCAACCACAGGAATGTAAACACCTAGCAAATGAAGCAAGAATGAGATTTGAAAATGAAAAAGGAAGGCAGACTGCCACGTGCAGCGCCGCATTTGGATGTGTCTGACGCTTGGAGCTTAACTTCCCTACGTTTCTCCTACAAATGGGCCTTGAGCTTGTTTGGAGGTTCTAGCAGGGGAGCGCAGCTACTGGTACACCGATGGATGGTCGTCCGCCGGGGGGACCTCGTCCTCTTCCACCGAGCGCGGGGCTTCGGGAGGGACACACATGGAGCGGTGAGGGAGGAAGGGGACACCCGCCTAGCCAGCCAGATCAGCCGAATCAACCCTAGCGATCAATGGGGTGACAGATGTCGCAGCCAGATCGCCCTCACATCCACCAGATGAAGGGAGGGGCGTGGCTATTATATAGAGCTGAATAAAACAACTACTTAGTGTCATGGTGTCGAATTTCTGGGTGTTCGCTGTGATGTGTACAGTGAACCTGGTGCGTTCATAAACATAAAATACGTAACGTTTCAAGACTTACCAAAAATGTCTGAAACGAAAACATGCAGCGGTTAGCTGGTATCCCATGATGTCTTGCGGTAAAATGTTAATGACTCACTTTTCTATTGGCCGGAATCAGCCAATAGAAATCATAAGACGTCCCACCCCGCCCCCAGCATTTTCTCTGGTGCTCCAGCGTTATATAACGACCCAAACGTCACATTCTCTGTCTACCACACCTGGATTCCTTCACAGCAGACCACAGGTAGGTACCTCCCCAAATTCCTGAAGTCAGTTTTGGTAGTGTTGCGTAAATTATTGTAAAAAAAAAAAAAAAAAGAAAGAAAGAAAAAAAGAAAAAGAAAAGAAAAAAAAAGTACGTGGTGTTAACTCTTTTGCAGTTTCACAGATTTAATCTCCAAAATACCTCTGTCATGGCTGGAAAAGTTGTGCTGCATTACGTGAATGGGAGAGGGAGAATGGAGTCAATCCGCTGGCTTTTAACAGTGGCAGAAGTGGATGTAAGTGAAGAGTGGTGATGTCAATCTGAAACTTTGCTGTAATTGCAATTGAAATGTCAAAATCCTCTCAAATACAGGTCCGTGGACTGTTCTGCTGAATGGGTCTTAAAGTAATTGTGCAATTTGTTATTTACAGTTTGACGAGATGCATCTGACAACTCGTGACCAGTTTAAAAAACTCCTCAGCGGTGAGTTGTTTCTTTTTCTTTTTTTTTTTTTTTTTAAAGGGGGTGGGGGTGGGGGGCTTTGGTCTGGAGGTTAAATCGTGTCTCTGACCGGTTTCCCAGTCACATGTTTAGTATTCAGCTCCGCTTTGCCCTTTGTCTTCTACCTTCAACCCACATATGAGATATATTGTCCTGAAGGTAAATTAATGTTTGACCACATTCTGCAGATGGACACCTCATGTTTCAGCAGATTCCCATGGTGGAGATTGATGGCATGAAGCTTATTCAGACAAAAGCCATCCTGCAGTACATCGCTGAGAAGTACAATCTTCATGGAAAAGATATCAAAGACCGTGTCATGTATGCTCATTTCTTTTACACAGTGTTTTTGCTGTATGGTGTGATCTTAGCTGGTGAGTGTGTCACAGTGTATGGTGGTGCTTTCCCTCAGGATCAACATGTACACAGAAGGACTGATGGATCTCATGGAGATGATCATGCTGTTGCCCTTCACTGCAGATCCAAAACCAAAACTGGACAACATTCAAGCCAAAGCGACCGAGCGCTACCTTCCAGTGTTCGAAAAGGTATCAGTGTGTTTCCTGTGTGAAATGGTGTGGTCTAATAACCCATTCGTCTTGCTTACAAACCTGCAAAGTTTGCAAGTGGAGCTGCTGATAATAAAAGATGATTTACATTACCTGAACAAAGAGATTGTGTATCTTTGACAAACTTGTCAGGTGCTGTCGGGGCAGATCTACCTGGTGGGAGGTAAACTCAGCGTCGCAGACGTGCTGCTGCTTGAATGCACCCTGATGTTGGAGGAGAAATTTGTTGGAATCCTCGGCGGGTTTCCCAACGTAAAGGTAAATGTGTAAATCATTCCCATTGTGTGTGTTTTTTGTTTTTTTTTAAAGACATTTAAACAATAAAATCAGTGTACCAAAATACACATCCAGTACCGAATATTCTGTTTTAAGGAAAACTTTCTGTGTTTCACTCCAGGCTTTTCAGGGCAGGATGACCAGGATTCCCGCCATCGACAGGTTCCTGAAGCCAGGCAGCAAGAGGAAGCCCCAGCCAGATGATCAGTACGTGAAGACCGTCATGGAGGTGTTTGACTTAAAATCCCTCCCCTTTTAAAAGTTCCAGTACATTCCTAACATCAGCAGCGTGAATGATTCATAACAGGTCGACCAATTATATTTGCAGGTATGAAAGAATGAAAGGAATCTGTGTAATCTTTTATAACAAATGGATGTTTTTAATGGAAGCTTCTACTGAATAAAGTGTCTATTTTTAATGAACATCTTGAGAAGCTGTGTTTCTGTTTTGTCTTGTTTTTATCTCTCAGTTCACAAAGAGTTTTCAGAGGACATAACACTCACACAGTGACAGCGTTTCTACCCATGTCTCGTGGAAATAATGCTTAAAGTAAAATGTTTTCTCCCTGGTGTCAGGGACAATAAATGTTGTCTGATGTTGACAGTTCATGGGCATCTTCACTGAAGAGCTGTTGCATGTGACTGTGGAAAACTGCAGACTGTAATGTAGCATGGGAGGATATTAAAATGTACGTAACGACTGTCCGATCCAACACAATATCTGTCCAAGATATCATCCTGATAATCATCCAAATATTCTGAAAACTTTAAAATAAAAATTCATTATATATCATAAAAAAAATCATCTTAACTTTAAATTTGAATTGCATCACAGATAGGACACACATCTTGTTTTATTGAATAACAAATAATGAATCTAAAATGAGCAATTATGAATCACAAGGTCATCCTATACAAATAAAGGACAAATAAATGGCAGTAACCTCATCCCAGTGTCGTTTTTAGTTTGGATTTTTCCAAAATGTTGATCTTTTTTAATAAATCTATCAACACAGAGGTGAAAAGTGTGTGCAGGAATGTACTCTTTCACTGGAATCGGAATTTGGACTTTAACCTCATCTTGACAAAAAAAAAAAAAATAAATAATTGTTCACATTATTTTAAGAATCACATCCATTTATTCCGTTTTGTTAATATTACAAAAATGACATAGTATCTTCAATCTTTAACATGTGACCTGTCAAGAATACAAATCTTAGTTGTCAAACTTGTTCCTTTTTTGAGTAATTTGAACATTTCAGCTTAATCACGTTGACAGTGTAGCAGCCTGCAAAACTGATGTTGTAGTGTACACTGTAAACCCCTGCCAAGGCAAACAAAAGCACCCACAAACTCATGTAGTGAGTAAGTAAACCTGTGGTAATAATAACTCATCTCAAATCATGGGATCAGTGTTCATTCAAATGCTCACACACACACAAAAAAAACCCCAGCTTGATTCACCTAAACAGAATCACCATAACTGGATTAGTAGTTAAATCTGTTGAGCTTTTGTCAGCTTTGGGTCACATGAAAGTTAAGTTACCACACAAAACAGAAGCCCTGTTATGCAAACTGGGAATGTGGTCTCCTTTAAAACAAGGGTTGCGCATTAAGGAACAGAAAGCTCTCCCTGCGGTCAGTGCTACTCCTCCAGTCACACCATGATGAGCAGCAACAGCCGAAACACCATCAATAAACTGTGGGGAAGAGGGGGCAAATCAAAATTAATTAAGTCAGTGAGGGGAAAAGTGCTATTTCACAATCCTTGAGTTGCTCAATAAAGATTTCTACATGTGGATCACGTTCAACTCTGACCTTAGCCCTGACATCAGGCCAGCAGGCATTAATTTCCCAGACTTTTTGTATCTCATTCCCATTACAAGTGAAAGGAGTCCAGAGGTCACTGGGAGAAGGAAAAAAACATGAAATTATACTGGCTGGAAGTTTTCAGAAATTTCTCTGAAAATCAGCACATTACATTGGGCTTAGCAATACTCACACAACGAGATCTTAATGTCCTTTGAGTCATTGGAGATGTTGTATGCCCCGTAAGCGGATAACCCCCCGAAAACCAAACCAGCCATCAGGGACATCACACTTCCTACAAGAAAACAGAGACATATAATCATGAATCACGTGGTAGTGAATTCACTGTGGTTGGGCTTTCTGCCAAAATGAATTCATGAAGTCATCAAGGGTCAATTTTTGACCTTTTCTCTTGTATCCCATAAATCCTCCAAGGGCGATGGCTGCAGCATAGCCGAAACCAATCCAGTCCACGGCCATCACGAAGCTGTGAAAAGACATACAGAGTGGTCTTTGTCATTAAAGTTGAACTAAGACTTTAATTTCTAAAAACATTAAGAAAACTCCTAAGTGAAGCAAGTAAGCATAGCAGCTCACTCTTCAGGAAATTAAGCACTGTCTCATTTTAAGCACCTTGAAAAAACAGCGAATAATATTTGCTCTCTAAACAACCTGCCAGCCTAATTACAATTTAAAACCAAGCTCGTAACTTTATAGCACAGTTCCACTTTGACAGCTTCAATCATGTTGTCGTGTTCAGCAGCAGTAACTCTGACAGAGCTCTAGATGTCGCTGTGGGACCTTTAAAGACTGAGACATACAGCAACAAAACGCGTACAGCTAAATACACGTACAAAAATATTCACGCTAGTAATTTACTTAATGTGAAGTACATATGGTTACCATTTAACACCACAGTACTCTTTATTTCGTTTTGGTTTAATACGTACCTTGAGTCTAAACAAGTGCGCAGCAGCACTCAGAAACGTTGCCTTCGATTTGTGACTGCACTTCCTTGTTACCGCCCTAAAATCATAACACGCATGCGCGGCTTTGGTTTGTGCTGTGTTCGCTTACACTTGATAAAGTGGGAAAGTAGTATTTCAGGGTTTGACTCAAATTGTTTTATCCTTGAGAGTCCTTTGGTCTTTATCTCAATAAGTAAAGACAGGGTTTTGAATTGAGTCTAATAATTCTCTGATAAATTATTCTGTAAAATGACTACCTCCATTAGCTAATATGTGATTCCGAAAGCCACAAAAGCCACTGAAGAAAAGACACAAAAAGTAACTCAGACACATGCATTTCAGTCAGTTACCTTCTGTACCCACAACATATTTTAAACATTACACATACAACCTAGGGAGATGTAGTATTATTTGAACTTAGTTGTACTGGATGGTCTGTGTTCATGTACAATGCTACCATGTGTCTGCTGTGCCCACTGTACTCAATGTGGTTGTGGAGGTGACAATAAGGACAGAGAGCATTAAGTCAGATGTGGAGGTGGGTGATTGATATGGACCCAACAGCAAATTTAATCTGACCATCATCTGTTCCTCTGGCAGTTTAAGCCCTTAGACCTGCAGCACTTCTGTCAAGATTTAATCATGTCTTTTGTCAACATGAAAAACAGTTCAGGCTGAATTAAAGTAAAACCTGAAATTGTGTATAAGGCATCCAAAATGTTTCATTTGTTGTGATTGTGCATTACAAAAAAGGCACTTTGTGTTAGCAGGTTTAACTCAGTCTGCATTGCTCCTGCGCAGGGGACCAGTGGGTGCTTGTTTCTTGTGTTCAGGACTGTAAGACAACAGACAGAAAACTCAACTCTCCCCAAAGAAAACCACTTTATTTTCACTGCGACCCTCATTTCCAGAACTTACACACATTAAAGGTTTCATCGTTTAATAATAGTCCTCAAAAAGTGTAAATCAATGCATTCTTAGAGCAAAATAAGCCACTATGAATTGTAGACAATGTGACCACATGCTGCAGTGAGCAGCAGCTCCTGCAGAGTGCCTCCATGCAGTCACCTGGTGGAAAAGAGCCACTGTGGCCCTCTGTGAGGGCTGAGGACCAGCTCCTCCAAAGAGAAGGCACACATTTCCAAAAATCCGTTGGCATTTTAAATACGGTCTACATAGATTTTCCTGATGAGTTACAGTCTGATCTTGTCAGGATAAAAATGACTATAAAATGTCTGACAAGGGTCATTTAAGAACAAGGAAGGATTATTCAAGTGAGGTATTGGAGAAACATGTAAAAACCATGAGATTTACTGTACCATCGACATGAGGAAAACATATCAAAAAGACTAACTTTAGAGGAAGACAAGACAGCAAACATGTAAAGTGACTTGTGGAAAATGCAATGGTTTCATTACAGTAAACAACAACAATGGACATACAGTGCTTTTCACAATACAGTGACAGTTATAATACAAATGGCTTTGAGTGCACAGGAACCTGTGATATACTGTTAACATGGCTTTTTCAGCTTTTTGCTAGGTAAATACTTTCATGTAAGCCATAGCATGGTATTCAAAGTAAATATGCATATAAAAGTTATGGAACCATTATAAAAAATTTAATCAGAATCTATAAAGGCCAAAGAAAGATGAAAAAGACAAATAAGTTGCTTCATTGTGATCTGGGCTGGCATTAAAACAAGTATTGCTCAACTTAAAACATAGAGAAAATCATGGCAAACACACCAGATTTTGGCAATGACTGACATTTTGACATTAAAGTGATATTTTACACTGGTAGAACATTATCATTTTTAACATGCATTCCTCCATACGAGCTGTGGCAACATCAGAGACAAAGAAAATGTATAGACTGTTTTTCTTCAAGGATATCAATATCAGCAAAATCAGAATCTTGGCGTTGTAAATTAAAAGATGTTTACTCTTTCATAGTTGCATAAATGAACAACGGCTACATTCATTTTCAGAAAAGTGATGTAAGTATGAATAATTATGGTAAATAGCTGGTGTCATGCTCCACGAGGAATGCAGGCTATTAATTTTATTCTACTGATGTAAAAAAAAAACAAAACAAAAAAAAACACATCACTTCACATGAGCAAAGTGCATAATAATCCTTCTGACATGAGACTTGACATAAATAACACATTACAACCAATGTCAACAAGTCAGTGCATTTAATAATTAGAGATCTATCATGACTATACTGTGTCAGTTACATGGAGTAGCTGACCATGATCATTATGTTCTGAGTTTTTCAAAATAAATCTGATAGAATAGCTTTAATGCTGGCCAATGTTTGATGGGAAAGTGAGCATGCAAGAACACAATTTTTTTGCTAAATCTGATGAAGGGGCAAATATTTCAAGCGAAGTATATAGCTATTTTTATTTAATAATAATGATCAAGGGGTATTTTTGATAAATCTAATACTTTTCAACAAATCCACTCATGTTTTCTCTTCATTTCAGGCTGCAAATCCAAATTACACGAGGGAACAAGTAGCACAAAAAGCTTAACTTTTCTCTGCATCTCCGTTCAGCTTTCAGCTTGAGGTCAACAGTGAGCCAGAAGTGGGATAAATCTCTGAGCCTCTGATCAGACGCTGCTCTGCATCTGGAACACACCTGGTGTTGATCAGTTACAGGTAAATGGCACCATTTCTCCGTGTCTTTTGTGCGTCTCACCGTGGCAGCCTCCGCCCGCTGTTCGTTAAGGAAAAACATTCACCCACAGCCAGCCGAGCAGCGTCCCGTACACCCAGGTTCTCACGTACAGTTTCCTGCCGTTCTCCGTCAGAAGTAACGGCAGTGTCAGTCCCCCCAAGATAACCACTGATGGGAGGGTTTTAGAGAGGTTCAGAGGAGACGGCTTGCCTTCCCCTGGGAACTTGCATATTTTGTCTGCATCCTCCGACTCGTAGAAATCCGTCAGCAGCCTGTGAAAAGACAGATAACTCTCTCAGGAATTCAGCCTGTCTTGGAAATGCACGAGAACTAGAAAAAGAAACTGCCAAGTGGAACGAAACAAAAACCTGTCTGACGAAGGTTCACATCAGGATTTTTACAGCAGTTACAGCACAAATCTTGCCACTGAATCACAGTGTGGTGGTTTTTGCTGTCAATTTTGTCCCCAATGGATCTTTCTAACTCTCTATATCCAAATATTTTGTAAGACATTATTTCAGTCTATATGACTGGTTCTGGAATATTTTTCTGTTATGTAAATACATTTTGGGTTGCAACTAATTATCATTTTCTTCATCTATCGACCTATAGGAGTGGTATCGCAGGTATTTCCTACACTCATATTTTGAAGGTAATTCTTTTGCCCAAAAAAAGAGAGAGAACACACAGTTAAAGACAGATTTGATTGGAAGCATGTTATTATAATCACTATTGTTAATTCCCTTGGCCACGATAATTGTGTGGTAAAAATCTGATATCCTGACAGCCCTCGTTGACCTAAAAGATACAAGGCTTTGGTACAAAGCAAGACAGACTCATATTTTGGTTGCAATAAATCTTGCAAACCTGTATTCGTATTTGTATAGGAGTGTATTTGAATTCAAGAATTTCCCTAACCTTGAAAACACAATGGTTAGTGTTAGGTATTTTTATTTTTCACACTTCGACAAAAAATAAAGTAGAAGTATTATTTCCAGCTCATACAGACGCTAAGATACATATCTAACTCTCCATACGAGTGGAGCTGTAGTAAGCAAAACATGAAAATAAAAAACAAAAGACATCTCACTACAGTTTACATATTGATTGAATAACATGCAATTTCAACATGATGAATTGTTCCACCCACGCTCACTTACCGGTCCTTGATTTCGAAGCGCTCATGCAGCCACCTGCGGAAAAACACTGGCTCTGGAGGAATTTCCTTTATGTCCACACGGTCGAAGTGTATGTGGACGCGGGGACATTCTTTGCACAGGAATTCTGTCAAACACAAAAAATAAAGAGACTAAACAAAAACAGGAAAAGCCTTTCAGCACAACAGCACGTACGGTAAGCTTTTTTAAAATCAACACGAGGTGACAATGATGGAGTGGTGCTGCTCTGACACGCTGACGCCAAGTCCCTTTGATTCAATAGAGTAAAGACCGGTACAGCAGCATGGTGGTCAAACTGGTTAGATTCTCAGACTGAAGAAGCACATCAGGTCAAATCTGTCCATCAGTCAAGACCAATTTAAGGTCTAAAATCACTTTAAGTTGAATATTTTTTATTTGTACTATGAGATAAAAACCCTCAGATCAGTTTTAACATTATGAAATAAATGTTCCCAAATCAAACATTTTCTGTGTCAGAGCAGTGAGTAAAGCAAGAAAACTGTCTGAGAAGGTCAGACATAAAAATGTAACAAGTGTGAACGCTCAAGGCTACATGTGTATCCCCAGAGACCTTCAAGTTCCTGTTTCCACAACATGCAATATTATCAGGAAACTTGGCTCTGCGGCCAAAAGAGGAAACTCGATCGAAGTCAGCAGCGAAAGATTGCTTCTCTGGTCAAGAGAGCACTTTCAGTTAGCTGCTGTGCAGCTTCAAATTGACCTTCAGACACAAAATGTGCCAGTTTAATAGACACTGACAACTCGATGAAAGGCGGGTTGTGTGGATGGAAGCTCAAGAGGAGAGACACACAGACATGTAATGTTGCAAGGACACACATGAAAAAGCCAGAGTCAGTCTTGGATGAAAAAGACACCTTCCTTCCTCGTACATGGAGGAGGTGAAGTGCTGTTTTCAGCTCCTCGAACTCCAAACAAATGTTTGGCATAAAGACACATTAACACTCACAAAGAATCTCATAAATCAATCTCCTGAAAGAAAGCTGAGCATTCACTGCGGGTCATGTGTGTTGTTGAAGGAAATCAAGTCTTTTCACGTAGCGACTAACAATGCCTTCTCATATGATCCCTTTAATAAACTATAGTTAAGCTCATTACTGACACTTTTGTTTGGTCCGATCGACTATTGTTTAAGAGTTTCATTTTTCGGTATTTGAAAATCTGGGGGTGGGACTCAACAATCACCTGTCATTCTCCAGAATAGCCCACTGCATGTTTAAGTTGTCTGGATGTAAGGGGGGAGACCAAACAGCCCCAGAGGGTCGCTTAGCTGTCGACTTGACTGTTGATTTGTTATGCATTGAATTCTCAATTAGCAGGAAAGTGAATGACCAAGCAAACATTATCTAGTAGCCAACTGTAGATGAGTTCATTTCAAGTGTAATTACATTGCTAGAGAAAAGCATAATCAAAAGTAAAACAATAAGCAAAGCTGAGCCACAGAGTTTCATTCATGAAAATTGTAAAAAAAATTACAAGATGTCGGCCACAAAAATGAGATGTTTGAGCCATCCCAATTGATCAATTACTGCATCTACAAAGATATGAACGTAGAATATATGAAGTGTAAACTTTCAGAGAAATGTATAGTAGTTTTGTGATTGTGCAGTATAATTTCATATTTTTAATAATTTGATTGTGTCCGAACATTTGTTCAAAAGTGACAAGTTGGATTACTACTTTCCTTTATTGCAATTAGCAGCAAGTTTAAGAGGTATACCAAAAAGAAGCAGACTCTTGTAGCTGCAGTGTGAACCCAGCCTCGAGTCACTGCCACCTCCCTGTGACATGACTAAAGTCACCTTCACCACATGGGACCAGGAAGTGCGTGATGAGAAGAATGCTTTTCTGTTTTCTCTGTTCTGTTTGCAAGAAACACATTGATGTTTATTCCTGAATGAAACGGGATGTTTTTTCAAACATTCAAACTGGTGCTTGTAGAACAACTGGGAACATGGAATAATCAAAAAATGTCAAAACACACAGTCATGCTGTTTACAGGAAGACATGGCTGTTAATAGGTAATGTTTGCTGTGTGATTAATTACTGAGAGGGTGGGCACAATGTTGCAAGGTTGTTACAATACATTCAGACAATGCCTGTGTATCTATGAATAGACTGATTAACAGAAACTAGAGGCAGGCTGCAGCTGCTGTAGCTGATGGTCTGTAACTGTGTTTGTATGTGGCGTTAAAAACTCATCCTGTGCTTTATTAACTTTGTTAACTGATATTAACATGTATTTTCCAATTATTGTAATCAGGTTTCATTTTTGGGGGGCCGGCATATGGAAAGGTTGCACTGATAATTTTCATTCTTGTTGATTCTGGCAGCTCTGGGATTGAACCTCAATTTCCAAATTTGCCCTGCAGAGCAGCTGGATTTATCAATAAACGTGGCACACAGAGAGTCAAAGGAAGCAATGCCTTGGAAAGTTATCATTCGGTTTTCAATTGTTTTTGTGAGGACAGAATTATATGGGGATCACAAGCCTCAGCAGACATTGGTCATTAGAAGTGCTTGAATTCAAATAATAAATATATACACATATACTATTAAAGTACTTATGATACATATACTTTTTTACCTAAAATTTGTAAATGGGTTAGACTATGTTAGGGTTGGATTAGTTACCTTATCTCAACTTAACTTATTTACTAATGTTAAGCAAAAATTTAAGCACTTCTAATGACCCATGCCAATGCTTTAAAGACTTCTGTTTCAAGTAACCCTGGTTATATCTTTACAGACTGCATTTACATTTAGCTGAAATTTGATTGCAACGACAGCCAGACTATCTTCAGACGGTATGATTTTGTTCAGATCACAATATGCCCTGTGTGCTTTTATGCCCTGCATTAACAAGTATGTTTATGCACCCACATAGGATATTTGGAAATAGATTGCATTGTAATAGCAAGAGTAAATGGGCACTACGGCAGCAAATGGGATAACAACAAGTTGTTCTCACCACATTACTCTCTGTTAATGTGGATAGTTCAACAGGAATGGAGCCATGACTGGGCAAAACAGAATCGTTCTGGAGTCTCGTGGTGAGATTTAGACCCAATTTCAATGCCCCCCCAAGGGCTTTAGACCCTGAGCCTTCATGGACTTAGTCAAACACTTAAGAGATGACGTCAACTGAAAGAGGCTGCAAGAGGCCGAAATGGTATAAATAGGAATGGGACAGCATTAGGCATACAAAAAGTGGCTATTAAGGGCCTAAAATGTCTGCGAGAAAGCAGTTGCGTACTTGACGATTTGACAGTGTGACAGCCCCAAATCCTTGTGGAACACACCTCAAACTCAGTGAGTCTGTGAGTGTGGACACTGGGATCAGGCCTAATTGAAAGGACATGTAAAACAAAGCTGCTGCCTCTCTCTTTCTGTCTACTCTTCCCTCCGTGGAGGTGAGCTTAAATTTCCAAATGTATTACAGCTGCATGTGTCCTGTATGAGTTTAAACCTTAAAAGATCTACTGGGTTTGCACAGAAGAAGTCATTGAAGGTCAAAAGTCTCAGTCTTCTTCCTAAAAATGTTTCACTGAGATTCCTAAGCAGGTCTGCTTACCTGGCATCGAAGGTGCCGGTTTTCTTTCACCAGCGGTTTTCAGTCTTCCCTCGTAGGCCACGGTGATGTCATATACAGCATCCAGGTGGCCCCTCATCGTCTCGAGAGCTATGTGAGACGCCTTCATTCTGGGTGTGAGCGTGTGCCTCAGAATAGCCAGTCCTACAGAAAGGACACAATAAAACTCATGAATTCTTTATTTAATCTGATAATGTGATGGGTAGACACTTTGGACATTGAACATATGAGCCTACACAATAAAAGTTCTGTCAAACATCCTGGTGGCCCCTGAAATACTTTCAAATTAAAGAAATGAACACTGATATTAGAAAGGTATCACATAAAAACATAGTAATTCTATGTGAAAGCTTGTGTTTGGGTCAGTTACTGCGTAGTCTGTTGTCGGTGTGGCACCGTCCTCCACTGCTAATACCTCACTAATAGCAGATAATGTCATGTGCACATGTCGGCGCTCCAGAGAGATTTATTTGGATTAATGGGGGAAGGTGATATTGAGCGCTGTGGTCGAGAGATAGGCTTAATCTCTGCAGAATGGATGCAGTTTGTGAGCCGACCTTAACGCCACATTGCACAATAGAATCATATCATGTTGATGCAACATGTTTATATAGCTGTCAAACGTTAAAACAACACTGAAAAATGCATCACAGTTAAATATAAACACCATTAAAAATGTGTTACTTTCACTTCACTTCATGCTGCAAGACTAAACTAGAAGAGACATCTCCTTCAAACACATTCTTTTCAGTTCTCTGAGTGAGTCATAAATTCTCTATCATCCATAAGCAGCAAGCCCATTTATTGCTCAAAACTTTGAGCCAACACTAGCTAGAATATTTAATAAGCCGTTTAGGTGGAAGCTGAGCAATTCCTGGCAACACACTCGCAATGTCCAATCCAATGACAATATAAATTAAGTTGTTTTTATTAAATAAAAGAAAAAACTGTTTAAAAATATAGTTTAGTGAGTTTTGAGGCTGTATTACCATGACATACTCTGATTTTTTCACTTCGCTATGCAGTTCTGAATTTTAATATATGATGCCAATCATGAACAATTTAAACCGAAAACATAACCTTAAAATGAAGGGTTTCCTAAATCTGAATGCACATGATACTCATTGGTCAAAGAGTAGCTTGCACTGGGGATCACAGGTCACACAACAAAACTTAGTCAGCTGTTTCACAGAATGAGTGGGCTGAGCTGAATTAGTATGCAGCAGTACAACAGTAAATGGTAGCTATCATCATGCCAGTACCTTCTTTCGAAGCAAAAGCCTGACTGTCAGCGATAACATTCTTGAGCTCTGGATTATACCGAGTTCCTTCTGGGAAAATGACAAGGTACATCTGTGGGGAGAAAAAAACACGTGAGATGAAAGCGTCTTCAGAGTTGGTTCTCATTGAAACGGCCAAAATGGAATTTATTTACATTTAGAGGATTTGTTGAGCAAGTAACAAGGAAACTTAACACTGTGAAGAACTGATAATGAGTAGCAGTTCTCAATGACACTTTAGTAAGTTGGGATTACAACTTAACTAAAAACACATTTTTTTTGTATCCCCCTTTTTGCCTATTACACTGTGATGCCACTCTGGTTCATGCACGTTTAATAATTACCAGGAAGGTGTAGCTTTCTAAAAATTTATTTTTGCACAAATAAAGAATGTACATTAAAAATCACATCGCCGATGAAGGCTTTTTTAAAATTTTTTTTTTTTTTACAATTTTCCTGAATTACTTGTAAATTACTATTATTATGTACTTTTCGTCATAATGACAAATTATTAGGGTTCCTTTAACCAGTGGACTTATAAACAGAGCCATCAAAAGTGTAACCTCGGGTAGCACACACACACACACGCGCACACACACACACACACACACACACACACACACACACACACACGCGCGCACACACACACACACTCTCTCTCTAATCCCCCATGGCTAAATCCAAAAAAGTGATTAAAAACAAGCTTTAAAACAAGCCCTTTAAACACAATAACACACACTGCTAGTGAACCTTTCTGCACTGTGAGAAACTATGCACATCGACATCCTAATTACAGGGAGGGTACGAAGGAATTTTTGGAATACTGAATTTGAGGAGATTATTGCAGAAAGCTCTGCAGTGAATTTAATAGGTGAAAGTTTAAAAGCGAGCCTGCAATGATTAGAAAAGCATGTCAAAAGCCAGTGTGAAGATAAGATCCGTCTTCTAAGTTCGTGTTTCTCATTGAACATCACTGAAAATGTCATTTTTGTCTCTGGGGAAAAGACATGAAAGCATTACTTACTGGTGCTCCACACTGAGTTTGAGTGAGGAGCTTCTTCTTCATCGCTTTCTCATTAAACTTTGCACTTCGCTTCACGTAGGCTCCTCCATGCTAAAAGAGAAATATAATCTGATGACAACAGCAGTGCCGGACTTTGACTGAACCATAATTTACATCTGCACTTTACAAAACAACATTCAAATACTCACAGAATTGCATTACCTGAGAGAAATACCATCCGTATAGCGGCAGCCACTTGAGTCCATCTTTAAGGATGTATCTGACGTGACCAAGAGCACTCTGCCTGATGGCGAGCATATCGGCGATGATCCAGTCAGCTACCAGGAAAGCCATTGGTAGGGATTAGATATTCATTTCAATCTGAGCTTTGCATGAGAATAAGATTTTACAGCAGGACGTTCAAATGTTTTACCTGTACATTGGTGATTGGACAGATAGATCACATTCTCTTTGTTCTTTGGTATATCTCCATATATAACAACCTAGAGAGAAAGCAGGTTAAAGATGTTGCAGATGTCGTGTGAGTTTGCAAAATCATTCAACAATGAGATTATGATTCCTTTTTTTTTTTTTTTTTTTACATATTACACATTCAACTGCATCAGGGATTTGCTTCCAGTACAGATGGATTTTGCTCATTTTCACAAAAGCTAAACCATCGTGGACTGCAGCTTTTCAGTAAGCCCAAGAGGATTTAATGAAAAGGTCCCTTCCAATCTACTCATGGTGGGCAGTTTATCACACAAATCATATCAGAGACAACGGTGGACCAGTTACAAAACTATCACTGTTGCTTTTGTGCACTCCCTAACGTACAAACATACCAACCGTGCAAGCAGTGGCAACAAAAGGGCAGAGGAATGCAGACTTTCTAGACATGCACCTAGTTCACCAAGATCTTGTTCAGGAGCTCGTGTCTGGCTCCATTTGCTGCTGTGTTTACTTCAGGAGTACTTTATTTTAGGGAGCCAATTGCAAGCTCAGAGCCTGCAGGTCCCCCCAAATGAGCACCCCATCAACTTCAGTTTTCCACTTTAACTATCAGATTTACTGAGAGTGCACGTGCAGTAAGTGAGGGACCACTCACCTCAACTCCTGTGTAGTTTTCAAAGAAGAAGAGGACCATACTCTGGTAGATGCAGTACAACCGGTCGTCCAGCTTGTGATACACTCTCGCTGGTAGGACAGTAGAAAGTAGGCGCCATGCCCCCCATGACAGCAGATAAGCCGGGGCAGTCCCCAGCATGACGGTGGCTGGCAACCAGTACCGCAGCGAGTATGTGTGCACAACCAAAGAGAGCAGCATGATCCTACCTCAGGCTCAACTAAAGTAACAAAAAATCCCTGAAATCAGACCGTAGGTCTCAGTACTACGCACTGTTATTAACGACAGTGCACCCTATCTATCCCACAGCACACCTGGCCTACTTTCACCACACCTGCCCTGACAAGTCAGCATAAGAAAGTGAGGAAGCAGCTGCAGCAAGCAAGTGAGCGGAGTGAGGAGCTAGCTTGCTAAAGCTAATTTTAACCTTGTGTGCAAACCGCAGTTAGCCAAGTCGGCTTAAGCATTAACGTCCACCCATGCTGCGAGACATAATCAAAAATTTACAGCAGCTACCTAACTAGTATCAACATTTCAGAGGAGCAAAGCAGAGCACAACCTCAAACCGAACTCCTTACATTTACAGTGTAAGTTAAAAGAAAGCGTTAGCGGACTATTTAACGTGTTTAACCAGACAGGAAGTTTTACCAAACGCTACATTTGACGTAAAATGTCCTATCTAACGTGGCTGCGATTACAAAGTGTTACGCAAACGTCAACTCAGTTGTTAAAAGGCAAAATATTTTCTATTTCCTGTCGTAATTCTTCATCTTTATCCAGCTAGCTGTTCGTAAACTAGCTCCTTGCAGCAAATGTCACACACGCCTCCCTACTACGTAATGACACCCCGTAACATCGACGAAGCCCATTGGTCAAATGACGTAGAGGAGCGCAACCAATAGGCGAGAGCGCACCATAAGTGCCATATGCTCCAACATTAAAGGACTATTACACTGTTTCCTGCCACTTTTAACTCGGGATTTCCATACAAGTTTCCACAAATAACATTGCACACTTCACTTTTGTTTGTTTTCGAGCAAGTCAGAGTGTTTTTTTAAATTATTTTCTTACATTTATTTGTCAGGGACAATATACGAAAACATTCCTCTCAAACAAGATAGAACTGTCTTAATGGAAAATTCACCATTAATTCACATTTTTTGTCCACATCTACTTCAGTTGTTCAGGAGAATCCTGCAATGCTGTTTGCTGTGAAGCTCCAGAAATGTTTTGAGAGTTATAAAACTTTGCCAAACTTTCAAATTCATGAGGGTGAGTAGACGATTACCAATTTCTTTATCCAAAGTCTTACTTACCAGCCCTTTTGCAAAATAAGAAATTAACCTGGTTTGACCTGCGGTGCATGATTACAAATAATTAAATTCCATTTTCAAATTTTATGAAAAGCGGACTATATATGATTCAGTAATCTTTTGTAGTGCAGGTGATATCACAGTAAAATAAAAGTCTTTACTGGATTTGGCCTACTGATGAGCAAGGATGGTTCAACTGCAGTATGCAACTCTTTTTAGGTGTAACTGCAAGGGACTAGTATTCTTTGTGTGTGTGTGTGTGTGTGTGTGTGTGTGTGTGTGTGTGTGTGTGTGTGTGTGTCATGTTACTCCAAAAGTTGGGTGCACAGACAAGGAGCCACATAACAGCTACAAATAAAATGTTGATTTACTTTGCAAATATCAATAACTATATCCAAGAACATACATATCATGGTGCACAAATGTCAAACACTAAGACATGCAAAGAGCTCATCATCCTAAGAAATGTTTACAAAGAAACTGTCGTTACATTTAAATGGACTTGCATTTCTACAGCACTTTTCAAGTCTCAACACTTGTCACATTCACACTCACATTCATACACTGATGGCAGAGGTCCCAGCTGCTCATCAGAAGCAATTTGGGGTTCAGTATTTTGCTCAAGGATGCTTCGACATGCATCTGGGGGAACAGGGGATTCAAACCAGCAACTTCCTGAGTGCCTCCTGAGCTACAGCTGCCCCCACCTCACCCCAATTAAATCCATGAAGTCTGTATGTATATCATTTATTTTTCCTTGTATTCATTATTTATATGTTTTCATTGGATCATTGTTTAGTTTTATTATTGTATTGTATTTTATTTGTATTTATATTTAATTATATCAGTTTTTTCTTTTCTTTTTCTTTCTTTAAGGGAGTTGAGGTCCATTTATTAAGTCTGATGGCTTCTTGACCTCTCCTGATACATCTCCTATCATTTAATTATCTGACTTTTTGTAATCGTATGTGTGCAACTGAAATACAATAAATAAAATTGCTGTTTAGTAGATTTATGTTTACATACAATATCCAACAATACATCTTGCATATATTCAATACCTTATAACAGAAACTGCAGTGTATGAGACTCTCAAGTAAGTATCATAGTATTTGAGTAAACTAGCTGCCTTCCATCTCTGCTGCTTGCACATGACTGACAAGTGTGAGTGCAAACTGTGATACATCAGCATGTTCATCAGTTGTCTGTCACCCACTGACACTGCTGAGTGGACCCTGACAGCACTTTAACAGATTGATCCATCACAACAAAACGTCTTCATTCTTTTTTCAAAATCAAGCCGTCATTCTTAAAAGGGTGCTATACCAATCATACCGTGATTGTAAAAAAAAAAGAAAAAAAAAATTGTACAATCACATTAACCTCATCCCAGAAAACTGATGAGTACTGATTACCGATGATGATTAAGTGATTGAAGTGAGCATTATTCTCATACAGCTTGTCACTTAACAGAAAATGAACAAAAGCACAATCAAAGTTTTTTTTAAAAAGCGTTTATTAACGGTGACATAACAAAACATTTGTATAAAGGATACAGTCTTTTATCTCCATTAGAGTGTTGAACTGGCTCAGCAAGTATTTTTAAAAATCTTATAAAAGAGATATAAAAGTAAAACTATCTAGCCCAAACTCATGTCTTATCGTGAGATAATGACAACACATTGTTATGCAGTGGTGCTTATTACAATATTAAACCAAAACAATGCATATAATGATAAAGGATCGCACATACACTCTGTCAAACCAGATTTCCATGTTTCACAGTAACTTTGACCATTGTTGAATGGTTTCCATGGTAAACTGGGACTAAATGTCTTAAAAAGGAGATATTCAAGAAGATTTATAAAAAACCTCTGAACACATTTGTAAAGCACGATAATAAAACTTCCGAAGAGGAACAGTGTAAGTCAGAATCTGCTGGTATGAGAACAGGCACTGTCCAGCATAAAATTATCAAAACTAAACTTCACAGCCATACACAATTTATATCCAACAGCTTTCACTCCAAGTCATAGTTGTCGTATGACAGCTGCTTCAAATGCATGATACTATCTGAAATAAAATCATAAAAAAGAGAGGTTAATGATGAGAAGAAAGAGCAGAGAATTTAGCACAAAGATTAGCTGGAAGCATCTTACCCAGCACCCACTGCTCAGACAGGATCCTGCTTCCCTCTGGTCTCCTGCCGCTGTACTTCCCAATGCAGATACCCGCCTGACGCACGCTTTTGCAGACAGTTCCTCCACAGAGCTGGATCAGTTCCACCAGACTCTGAGTGGGTGGCTGAGAGTGCTGGGACACAAACATGGCGGGCTGGCTTTGGAACAGGTCCTGCTGGTGCTCTCCGGCAGACAGGTGCCTCTGGAGACGACAGATCTGGGCAGAGAAACTGATGGTTAAATACCGTAACTGATTTCAGCAAGGTTCAATTATGACACACCTGTTCATCTGCTCCGTTCAAGTAAAAACACCAGAGGAACAGATAACAGCTCAACATGCTTCCTCAAGACATGATCTAAAAAAAAAAGTTATTTTTTAAAAGAATCTCACAATAAACTTTTACCATTTATCTTGTTGAAGTTTAAAGAAATATTTGAAATTTTGAGACCCTTTTCTGCATTCTCTCCATGCTAAATATGAAGCTCACTCCAGCAGTTGGTTAGTTTAGCTCAGAACGAAGACTGGAAACAGCTAGCAGGGCTCTGTTTGAAGGCAAAGTATCCTCTGATGTTCACTAATTAACACATTCTATCTCCTTTGTTGAAACTGTATTAAAACAGACGTGTAAAGACATTAATTCACTGTTTTAAGGGGGGTTACTTGTCTGACTATTTCTTGGCTGGGAGCAGTTGCTAAGCAACCAGCTGAGACTTAAGAAGTTGCTGGTCCCTGCCAATGATCAATTTTATTCTCGTTGAAATATGTCCTGCTCTTACTGTAACTGGCTGTGTTCTGAAAGGTTTCAATGGATAAATTTTTTTTTAGTATCAATCTAATTTTGTGAAATCATCTTTTATCTATTAATTTACTGTAATTTGTATTTAGTCCGTCAGTTTTCCAGTCAAGCCAGCTCAAGATTTCTAGTTACAAC
The DNA here is from genome assembly GCF_904848185.1 of Acanthopagrus latus. Taxonomy (NCBI): domain Eukaryota; kingdom Metazoa; phylum Chordata; class Actinopteri; order Spariformes; family Sparidae; genus Acanthopagrus; species Acanthopagrus latus. The sequence goes on along the minus strand of NC_051053.1, from coordinate 8,031,392 downwards.
ATTCCAATTACTCTGACTAATGTTACCTCTGGTCGGGTTGAGGCATGTTGGAGCAAGTTACCAACTAGGACAGAACATACAATAGGCATTTTTTTTTGGTCACAGCAGACATTCTGACTTGGCACAACAGGAAGAACACAGGTGTTACTGATCACATTAATGATGGCTCAGTTGTATTTATGTGTCCCGGTATGCCAAGTGCGACAGAGAGCCAGCCTGCACAACACCCGCTGCCTGGAACTGAAGCAGCTACATAAATTCAGCCATCATCTGTTTTAATCTTTACACCTGTGCCACTGAGTCCTGTGAAAAGGTCTAATTGCCTAACAAGTAAAAACACCCTCCCCACCCGCTCTAAGCACTTACGGTGTAATAATGAGTTAATGTTTGCTCTGAGACATTGTTGTGTAATTGGCATACTTCCTGGCATTCATTGTGTGTTACGGTTTACAGAAAACATTCTCTCCCATAGTTCTAGTGAAGCCCATGTTTTCCCCGTCTGATGGCTGTGTCTGATGTGAGTCACAGGTTTTTTTACATGACAACAATCCTAACAGAGATAAAGATTAATCACCCTGCAGACCACCAACCTGCCCTGGGATCGTCTTTTGCCTAAATCTAGCAAATGTGTATCATGCTGTTGCTGATTAACGTGTTTTGTGCCTGATAAATAAATAACTTCATCCCTGCTTTGAAACTGTAGCTCAATACCCAAACTGGCCTGAAGGTGGCTGCTTGTGATCGAGCAGAAGCGCGTGAAAAACAGACCCTGGAAGGACACTAGTATGCTGAATGAAAGCCAGTTTTAAGAGCAACATTTGCTAGCATGAGTAAACATTTCTAAGTCAATGCAGAATGTTCCATAACATGTGCATGGCTGTTTGTAATTGCAGAATAACATCAACAAATTACTCAGCACTAAATCAAACACAATTTTAAAGCAGTCTGGTCTTTCATTTTTTTAAGTAATAACAAATTCCATCAAAATCACATTAACTGATTAAGCGGCTGAAAGGTGAGCTACAATGACATCTGAGCCTGGTTCATTTCAGCAGCCCACACTGTTCAGACGGTGCCGTCAGCTTTGCCTGACTAAGTGAATGTCTTTGAGGTTGTGTTTCTTTTTGGGTTTGGTGAGTGATGCTCGAAGCGCTCACGACAGGCCTGCCTGCAGGGTAGCAGGGGTCGGCTGCTAAACTGAAGCCCACTGTCGGCTCTATTCTAAGTTGAATGCCAGGAAAAAAAGCTTGAAGGCATTTTAGTCCTTTTGTCAATATTCACACAGGTTTTACTTCACGTCAAGTAATCGGGGTCAGGTTATCATTAACCCACATTGTGCACTTTAAAGGGAATGATTGACCACTATATGTAAAGGTCTATTATGTGAGAGAAGAGGCTTTAAAAATTAGGGAAAAGAAGGCCAACACCATGGGGCAACATAAACGAGAGCTGACAGAACACAAGAAGTGCACATACACACATGAAGCCTCTGCAAACAAGGTCTCAGAGAGATAATAAATATTTAGAGAATGCATTTATAGGATAAACGTATCAAATAAAAGCAAAATCTCACACTGCTTCTTTTAACATTATGACATGTAAAATTGTCTCATCAATTTAATTTAGTACTGAATGTATATACGGACATTATGTGTCAAGATTTGTGGACTTAAAGGGTAACTCCAACAATTTTTCACATTAAAGTGTGTGTTTACAGGTCAGTAGTGTAAGGCCTGTTGTGGCTCCAGAGGAAGCTGCATGCAATCTTATAATAATAAGTGTAATGTCACTCAATGTCTAAGCATTAAACTGTAAAACTGCCTGACTCAAGATGGACAGTTTGAAAACAAATGATCAAAATCGATACAGTAGAGCAAGAGATATAACCTTTTCTATTCCACAAATTTTTCTTACTTTACGAAACATTACCCACAATGCACCCCAGCTATTGAGTGACATCACTGGAGGCAATTGATCAGATTATATGCGGCTTCCTCTGGAGCCACAAATGCTTTTAAACCACCCTTACGCACGCAGTCGTACACCCCAAGACCTGTAAACACACTTTAATGTGGAAAATCGTTTTCCCCTTCGGTGCAAATGGCCAAACAGGCATGGGCAAGGGTCCTCCATTAAGTGTCATCAAACACACAGCCATCCACTCACTGTGGTGTGTTCAACAGCAGTTTGGATTTGTGTAAATTTCATATCTGGTACACGACTTCATCAAGGATACCTTCATCATGACCTGCAACTCTCTGTATCTTACAACGGCACTTTGCTAGAAATAAAACTTAAGCGCCTTCAAGCATGACACCAAAAAAAACCTGTCTGTAAACTAGCCCTGAGCTGCCGCCTGTCTGTTGCCTTTGTTGTTTTTCTTTTAAAATCTCTTGAGGATGGGTCATGGAGATGCTAGCGGCAACAAGCCTTCTGTGATAAACCCTCTTAAATTTGTTGCACGAGTAGCAGAGTACAGTGCCAGCAACAATTTATCTAATCCTCACATGGGAATTCCCCCTTCCTAACTCTGTCGGCACAATCAATATCTTTGCAGCCACTAATACACAGATACGTTTATCTGCAGAGATGCAGGATGGACAGGCAGACGGCTTGTGCAGCTGTGTAACGATCAATACAAGGCAGGAAATAATGAAAACTAACAGCCCTGTTTAATGAAATAAAGTATGTGCATGATAGTTCAGCAGAAGAGACAATGTTTGAGAACAGTTTCGTGTGTGGTATATTCATGCACAGGGATGTGGCTCAGTGTGACTTAAATAAATATAAAACAAGAACTGTTGCCGTTAAATCAATGGCCTGAGTGATTCAGCCTGCGCACCTGAATATGTCAGCTTTTCTGGAATGACGACAAGTCCTTCCTCTTTGGTAATGTGCCTTAAATATGTTGCATTTCCTTTATACAGTAGCTGTTACATCAACCTACTTCCTACAATTCTGTTTCTATCCAACTGCAGAGGGCAAATCTAAGGCTTTCCTGTCAAAAATGCAATATGGTACAGTCGACTTTAAAATTGTGGTTATGCCAATCACTCTGCAGTTGACTGTTACAGATGGGCCGAGGTCTGTCAGAGTTTTGAAGATTTTACTGCCAGCCTAAAGAATGAAAGTGAATCAATCAACAGGAGAGAGTCTGCAATTGAGGCACATTCTTGCAGTGTAGGACCTAACATCCTCCTGTGTCAGTGCCTTTCCTGCACAAGACACCTGCTGTCTGTACCCTAAAGTGACAAGAGAGCTGCCAAACAGCAAACTTTGTCAGGTTGAGGTACCAAAAATGTCCATTTGTGTCTCGCAGGCTAGTCATGAAGTCAGGTAATGGTTGTGCATGGCTGTATCATTATATGTAGTGGGAAGCCCACACATCAGTCCATTGATTTTATAGTGACACAAGCCAGAGGTATGACTCATTTTCAAAACAATTTTCTACTAAAACACAATTTTTTTGAGCCGCAGAAAAAAAAGCTACAAACACAATCTAGTTCTTAACGAAGAATGTCTGTATTTTCAGACATTCTTCGTGAAGAACATGATGTGTTTGTGAGGCGATTACATGAAGCTATTAAAAGTGACAAAACAGTCTTTAATAATTTGGTAAAACAATCAATCTTTTAAAAGTGACACTTAGTGTTAACAGTTACACTAAATGTGAAATTCATTGTGGAATAGTTAATCTGTGTGGGATTCCTTTTTGTCATGCTATTTAAAGCTACAATGGGCATAAACGCTTGGGACAGAAAATGCCCACAACCTGCCCACATATTCAAAATCTGACAATGTCACCGATCCAACAACATAGCCTCACTCATTAAAAAAGCCTTTTTGCATTGTTTTGTAAGAGAAAACAAAACGACAAACAGCTTTCCCACAACGTTCCTGATCGGAGAGGGTAAGAGCATACAAATCTCATTACACTTGTGACTCAGACAGAGATCTGCCAAGCACATCTAATCTTTGATTGCATAAATCTACCCAGAAGCAGATGCAAACAAAAAAAGTCATGACTACTTGTGGTCAGAGGTCATTAAGTGGCAACTTTAGCTGCACCAAAACCCGACTTTATGGACCCTGAGACCCAAAGGAAGGTTTGGGAATCTTGGATTGTTTTATAACATTATGAACTTGTGAAATCAACCCAATTGGTGTATAACAATGAAGATTTTATATTAGAACAGTGGGTGGTTGATGTTTTAGTTGCAGAATGAAACAAGATGGGGTGCACGACAGAGGGCATATGTTAATTTACATTTAACATATTTCATGGTATAAATATCTTCGCACTTGTATGCTACCCTTGTTTTGTTTGTCTTCACTCTTTTGTTAATACTGTGGATCTTTGTTTTGTTGATGTTTATGCACACATTGTATCTTGAGAAATCTAAATAAAATCTTATGAAAAAAAATTAAATGAACACAAAGTAAAAAAAGGAACAGAAAACGTCTCAGGAAAAGGAAGTTGGTTTTTTTGCCGTTGATTTAGCATCTTAAAGAAGAACAAGGCAGTTGTCGCATGGAAAGAGTTAATAATGTCTTCTTCCTTTGAATCTCCCATTCAGAGATGCTGGTGTGTTTCTGGTAGGCTGGGGAAACATTCTTCTATGAATGGGATGGACACTGCTACTATCACAGTGTGTGCCGACAGTGGACAGCTGCATCCTGAGAGGCCATTCAAGAGGAGAGGAGAAAAAAACATGTGGGTATTGTAGAGGATGTAGTGGAAGGTGTGTGATTTTGTGCATCTGCTCCTCTGTGTTGTTTAGTGAGTGTGTGCTGAAAGGAATCTCCACTTCACTGCTCTTCACAGTGACCGGCCATGCTGAGGAGGGGAGGGGGGAGTGGTTTAAACTCACAGTTAGCTAATCAGAGGGGCCATGGGCAGCTCCAACAAGTGGTTTGGGGCTTGATGAAAGCCGAGCACATGCAGTCTGGCACTGGTAACCTAAGGGAATGACACACTACCTCCAATTCCTGATTACTTTTTCTCCTCCTACCACTGAGACGCAATAAAAGGAATCTGCAGAACCTCACGAGGATTGTTTACAGTTCGATGCTGTTGGGGAACCAGTCATTGAGAGAAGTTTAAGGAAAAATCCAAGGAGTCACAATTTTACTGACGTAAATCTAGGGTAAAAAGCACAACTATGAAGATGTTTAATGTGGACTTACTAGTTTTAAGTTTCTGGCTCGGTCTGGGGACAGTGTACGGTGCCGCGGGTAAGAGACAATATCAGATTCAAAACGGGCCGTGTAGCTACACCTTTCTGCTGCCGGAGCAGGAAAACTGCCAAACTCAGAGCAGCAACTACAACTATCCAGTTCAAAAGGATGGACTGGTGGACAACGACGACTCGGCTCAGAGGCTGGAACAACTGGAGATCACCATGGAGAACAACACACAGTGGCTGCTCAAGGTAAAGTTGTGTCACACCCACTAGAGACCGTGGTTTACCATGGTGATTTGGCAGTGATAAGAGGAAAAAAGGAAACCAATATGATGTGTAAAGAGACTAAATGTGCTAGAGAAATAAGAATAATAATAATAAAGTAACCCACAATGCATGTGTTCCTGGAAACTTCCTTTTAAATATAAACCATAGAAAGGAGCAGTTCTGAAGAAAACCAAACACCTTGTCTGGAACATGAAGACCACTTAGATGAAGTGTAGTAAGATTCCCTGCTAAAATGTTCATAGAATTATCTTACATGCATCAGTACACTGAATACAGGAAAAGTCTGACATAAAAAATAAAAAGAAAGATTAAGTGCTGTTCTTGATTTTTCACATGATTGACAGCTTATTCGGTGTCATACTGAACTGCTTGAAAGGATGTCAAAACTAGTGTTAAGTAGATACGACATTTAATAAAACAATAGGATATTCATATTCAATAGTTTCAAAAGTAGCAAAGTTATAAAAACATACCTCACATCAGATTGTCAACCCATGACTGAACAGATATCAAGATATTACAAATTTGCTGGTATGTGTTCCTCTGTAGCTGCACTATGTTGTTAATTAGATTAGATCGATATATGGGATACTGTCATATCACAGATATATTGATATTTTGTATTCTGTCTAATATGTGAAAAACATTTAATTTCCACTGAAAATATACATGATCTGTAGCCCTGGGCATCTTAGCAAAATTGCGATCTTAATAATATTTGAATAATTTCTTTAGACCTTGCACCTCAGACATTTTTTCCCCCCTTTTGCCTTGGTATTCAAAGTGGTATTCAGTATTGCTGCTTTATACAAGTATTGCATCAATGTTTGCCATTCCAGCCTGACCAACACCACAAAACAGTGATAAATGCTCCAGTTTGAATGAGCTAAAACTAACAGGAGCAATTTTGTCTAAATGAACTGTTCTGTCTTCCAGTAACATACCAAATTGTCAAGCAGATTTAAACCAGCTATATTTAATTTAAAACATCTCTTTCTTTCCAGTCATTTGATTTAGCAAATCTGGGATAAAACAGAAAAGAATGAGCTGAGTGTCTGTGAGACACTTTCATTCAGTGCAAATAGACATAATGGGTTTGATGACTGACAAAGACTCCACACAGGTGTCCACACGAGGGATGCATGCTTCCCTTTCAGTTTACTGAACCATTAACTTGGCTGAGTGAAAGAGGTGAACTACCTCCTCCTCTAGCTCCCTCCTTCAAAAGGTGATAACCGATCTGAACCATACAAGATGAGCCAGTCGAGACAAGGACACTTCCAAGCTTGACTGCACAAATAAAAGATAAAACAAGCTCTGATCTGGTCTACAGGGGACCTCAGAGGGCACTCTTCTTTGACGTTCTTCACGATTTATACACTGCTACTCAGTAACTACGCTCACAGCAGCTCAAGAGCTGACTCAGAAATCAAAGACGGCTCACAAATTCACAAAGTCCAACAGCACAAAGTGGTTACATATTTCTTACACACATGAAGGAGGACTCCAGAACTGTATGACTTCACCGAATTAATTTGCACATGAGACGGTAAATATCAAAGAAGAAAACACAGCTAAGGTGTGATTTCAACAACTCTTGAAATCTAATAGCACCTAAGTATAATACATATTCTCACTTTCAAATATGACACTTTACAACAACTCTTTTTTTAACAAAGCATAAGCATTAGACTTTGCAAAGGTCTATAAGCTGGCAAATGTGCTATGTGCGATCACAAGTGTGGTAGAGAAGTGAGGTGTTTTTCTGTAACTCCTGTCATCACAGATAAATTAACATAAGCCACATTTCTTCTACAGTTAATCCAATAGCTTGGTCCAAATAGCAACATCAATCTTGATAACCTTGTTTCACTCTAAATTTCAAACCATTCATACCCACTTAACCATAATCTATACTCAACTGATTTAGGATCCGCATCAAATTGTACTCACTCATTGATACCATCCATGCATTATTTCCTGAAAAAAAAAAGGTTGAAAAACGTGCAATGTTGCAATGTTAAAGTAAAAGTGAGGAAAAATGTGTGATTCCTGTCTTTTTTATCCAGATTCAAAACAATAAAAGACAATCTTTTTTTTTCAATAAGTTTTGAGGAAATCTGAAATCTAGTTTTTGTTTAATCTTGCCGAGTAAACCAACTGGCCAACAAACGTACAAGGGTGATACATACATTCCTTGGAGGGAGATGACAATAACTTTAATAACAAATTTACATTTCGCTTTATATGGATGGACAGAAGGGCTCAGACAGAAACCCGAGAAAACAAGTAATCACAACTTAATTTAGAGCATCGCTGGCCAAAGTGGGCAGAGGCTGGCCCGCCTTATGGCTCGGGCAAAACATAAATACAACAAACATGTTCAGGTTGAGGTATAGATACAGATTATTTGGACAGATATTCTAGTATTTTTATGACTTTCGGCATCTGTGTTTTTTGTGTTTGTTCATGAATTGATGTGGCATCCTCTCTCTAACAGTACCCACCATACAGTCATCTCACTCAGTGTCCTGCCTGCAACACTTTTTTAAATTAGTTATCAAAAAAAAAAGTGGTGGAGTGGTTATTAAAAATGTATATATTAAGATTTTTATTTATACTGCCATTGTATATCAGCTGTCTGTAACTCGGTTACTTCTAGTTGTTATTGGCTGTGAAAAAAAAAAGATATTAGTCAATCACTATTCAGGATGTCTATAGAAAGAAACCTTCCGAGGATCCACAACCAAACTTTCCAAATCAGTACACAGTGCTTCCATCAGGTGTGATTTCCTTATTTAAAGTATACTCACTCAACTTCCGAAATTCTTATTTACGCTGCACCAGCTGATGACTGCTGAGGAAAACAATCTGTTGTCACGCTCACATGTGAATGAGGAACACAGTCATTCCTGACTGACGCCTTTGAGGCACATGGAGTAAACAACTGATTAGATCATTTACTGTCAATGGGACATCCTGCCAACAATTCAAATGACAACCTTCCTCTGACAACACATCCCTGTGTGTATCCAAGAACACAAACTGGAAGTCATGAAAGGAAGACAAACAAAATCAGCACTAATTGCAGCTGTTACTTGTATTTCCCATAAGAAAAATAACAATAAACCGGTCTGTTTGTGGTTGCATTACTGACTGATGAGTAAATAACAAAAGTGATTATGCAAACTTACTGTACATGACAAAGTTATTCAACGGATGCTGGTTTCCAGTTGGGCACACTGGTCATACTGTCATGAAGGATGTAACTCCTCACTCAACACTTCCATCCTGTTTATGAGTCGTGTGACCTGATTGCCGCTCAGGAACACCATGCAGGAAATAACTTAATGATTGGTCTTGGTCTAAATCTGGCGATACTGTAAGGTAGATAAGAGCAAATCTCGTAAAGATGAAATATTGACCTTTTCCCACCCTGAGGGCATCTGAGCCATTGTATTAAGAACATGATTAAGAGGTTTGATATGGGAAAGTTTACACCAGGAATGTTTTCTATCCTCTCGAGTCAAGTTGACACAAATAATAAAGTGCTTCAAAATTTGCATCAAGTCAATATTTTGCAAAGAAGTTAAAATCTAGTTCCTTCATTCGTGTTCTAAAATACTTGACGCTCTATAGTTGTAACAACTGTGAATACCTAATCATGGGACAATTTTGTTAACCTTCATACCTATGCCTCTCCTTAAATAACAGAACTGGGCTTTATCATAACACTCTGAAATGGAACCAATAGTGTATTCCCTTAAAGGCTGTAAAATGCATATATTCTCAAACACTTAGAACACAAAAACATAACAAATATGAAGGCAATATAGATTTCCGAGACAAACACCATTGCTGCTGGTGATTTTGAAGAAAGATAGTTAATTGTCTCCAATAAGGGTCATCAAAAACAGACCCTTTGGCAAAGTGATGCACACAATCAGCTGTCCAGGAATTGTTTTTAATCTGATTAGACACTGATAACATTTGACTGGATTTTTTTTTTTTTTGCCAGGACACCAAAATCTTCTAGGCTTCATGGACAAGCACCAAGTTTTTCTCTTTGAAACAGTGAATAAAGCAAAAAAAAAAAAAAAAAAGACACTGTATGTGCAAGAGCTATAACAATAAACTGATCAATCAATTAATTATCGACAATTAAAGTAATCTGCAACTATTTTGATAATCTATCAATTATTTTGAGTAATTTCTTAAGGGAAACTACTCTTTTATGTTATTGTTCTTCCCTTTCTATCATAGCCGAGTTAAATGCACTACACTCAATTCAAATGATAGTTCCCGGTTTAACTCCCTGATCTAACAGGGTAAATCTGAAGAAAAGAGAGCAAGTAACAATGACAAAAGAAACAGAGCTGCTCTGTGTCCAGCAATACAGGAAGAGATTGCAGTAAGCTGTCAATCTCTCAACCACTGTATGAGAGATACAGGACTGTGCATGCACAACAAAACCACTGGTTGATGATACTAATCAATTCCTCTTAAAAAATGTATTAAGCTTATCTTGTCTTTCTTCTCTGGCGCAGCTGGAAAGCTACATACAGGACAGCATGAAGCAGGACATGGTCCAGATCCAACAGACCGCTGTACACAACCACACTGCTACGATGATTGAAATAGGAACAAACCTGCTGAGTCAAACTGCAGAGCAAACAAGGAAACTGACCAATGTGGAGGCACAGGTGAGGCTACATGGCACACTACTTTAAATACACAAAAAGAAACAGGGCTAAGCAGCAGAACACTGACAAAGTCCAAACTGTGAAAACAGCTCACACCTGTCTACACAGAAGCATAAAAAGCTTCATAACAGAAAAACATGCTCATGAAAATGTGGTGGAGGATTATCAGTTGTTTTTAAATGGCTCTCTGTGATACACTACATTAAATAATAAAGCTACAGGGTGTTAAAAAAATAAGCAGAGTGAAAAACAGGCATGACTGTGTCAGTTTATTATTGTGGCTACACGTCAATGACCTTATGTGAGCCAACTGTACAGCATTTCCTGTTATTAGCACACTCGTATTCCCACAGAAAGGGTCTATCAGTTTGTCACAATCAGACATCCGTCTGTTCAAAGACATCAACAGCTCCAATGGAGACACACAGCTAGGATCCATGTAAACAACCTGCTTTTTGCTGAGTTCAGTTCCTCCTAAATGGGAAATTAGAGGCAAGGTCCCCAGCCCAGGAGTTTAGTTCAATACGTCTGTCTGCGAAAATAGGTAGGTAAGCTTCCCTTGTTCAGGTATGTCTGCTGTATTGGAGTTTGGTTGCTCTTTCCTGTCATGTTTTTCAATTTTGCAAATCAATTCTGTTCACTCTAAAAGTGCAAACTGGGTTTGTGTTGAACTTGATGGAATACAGAACCTGATATCCAAATTATTTTGAACAAACACATACAGAAGTTGATCTAAAAAAAATCTTTTTAGATTTTTATGTCAGTCATGATTTTAAAAAAGACACGTGTACTGTTCTCTGTCACACTGTTTTATATCCTACATGGTCTTTTAGTTTACATTAATAGCTTTTAAGGTATCTCGGGGTCAGAACCTGACTGAACTGCTTCACCTTGTCCTTTTGGTTTTTAGGTAATTCATCACACAACTCGACTTGAGCGCAGACTTCTTGAAAATTCCCTGTCAACCAACAAGCTGGAAAAACAACTAATCGTCCAAACAAATGAAATCAACAAGCTGAACGACAAAAACAGGTGAGGGCCTCAAATCATATGGCAAAAAAAATAAATTTAAAAAAACCTACTAAATTAAAGGTCATTAGTAAGACAGAATTAGGCTAATTTGCAAAGTAAAGATGAAGATAGCTGCTGAACTTCTTACCCGCTTCTCCTCAGCTTTTTGGAAAAAAAGGTGGGGGATTTGGAGGAGCAGAGGCAAGTCGAGCTGAAGATGATTCGAGAGGAAAAGGACCAGCTTCAGACTCTAATACTGAGGCAGACGGCTATCATATGCGAATTGGAGCAGCAGCTGCTTAAAGTCTCCTCTAACAACACCTTGCTCCAGCATCAGCAGCAGGAGCTACTGGAAACTGTCAACAACCTCATTCACACCATCTCTGCCGGCTCAGTTCAAGGTGAGTCAACACTCCGAGTCAATCGTATCCTCTCGCCCTATAGTATAGTCATCGATGCAAGGCAGACTTCCTATGTTTCATATTTTGGGCCATTGTCTGAGGTTCTGCTGTTGCATTTGCTGTTGCAGGACCCCCCTTCACATGATGTGTGATGTGGTGTCAAGTTAACAAGGCTGATTTCTGATTTCAGCAGGGAGCAAAACTGGCATGATGCAGGACACTCCTACCACATTCATGGACTGCACTGCTGTCTTCAAGTCAGGAAACACCCAGAGTGGAGTCTACACGCTCACATTACCCAACACTACAGTAGAGGTTAAGGTAAAGTATGCCTGTGTAATTGATTCAGAGAAGCTCAACCTGACTCACATCAAATAACACCATCAAGTGGGCAAACCTGATAAAAATAGGCAATTCACCTTTTTCCATTTTATATTTTCTGGTGTGTCACGTTGGACAACACAAACGTCCCGGAAAACGGGGAACAATAGAAAGCAGAATGAAGGAAGGTGACAAAGTTACAGTTACTATGTACCATCATCCTTAACTTCAACATGCGTTAAAGCATTAAGACAGGAAAGGGGCAAAAATTAGCATGTCTATCCAGGAGATGTGTTTCCATCACTGCCGATTGGACCTGGAGCTGATAAGGTGGTGTGACTACTACAGAGTCATTTTACCTAAGAATAAATGCTACTTTCCCACTGAAGACAAAAGCCAGATGTTAGAGAGGACTGGCAGTTTTCTGTCCAATGTTAAAGGGATATACAACTGAAACAGAAAGCCTAACCAGTTCAGTACTCCGACAGTCAAGAGGAAGACATGTCTCTTTACCAATTACATAATGCCAAGATTTTGTTCACACAGACATGCACTGACTCAGCCACACTTACACAACCTTGTAAATAAAACACTGCACACTTCTCTGAGGGCTCACTAAAGAGTATTGTGTTTGAGGGCGGGTCACTTAAATTAAAATGCTCTCAGACTTCCATTAGGTATGTGCATGCTTGAGCTAGAACTGCAATCTCCTTAGTTACCTTTCACTGGATAAAACTTGAACTTCAGTTCTGTATCCCCTCCCTGACCAGCAACTTAACATTTGTTTAAACCCAACTCAAAGAAAACACCATTGTCATTTTATAAAAGAGCACAGATTCTTTACAATGCATTCATTCTGAATTATTAATTGGGGTAGCTCCTTTCTTCTTTGTGTTTAAAGGCTTTCTGTGACATGGAAACAGAAGGAGGAGGCTGGACAGTACTACAAAAACGCTTTGATGGCCATGTTGACTTTCACCGTACGTGGCAAGAGTACAAAAAGGTAAAAGCTATCAGGGAAGAGATTCCCTTCCCTTAAAAAAATATAACCTAGACTACAGTTTTCATTCCAAATGTACAGTAGCCAAATTTGGTTTTGGCCATTGACTGGATGTGTTTTAAGGGCCGGTTGATTCTATACTGTTCGATGCAATTACAACAAGCACAGATACCTTACTGATATGCTATTCAAGAAAAAAAAATTCCAGCAGGGCGTCCAAAATTTCCTAAAAGCACAGCAATTTCAGTACCAGATTGAATCAAAACATATCTAATATTTCCAAAAATAGTGACCAGCATTGCTAATGCCAAGTAGGCGATAAATGGGCCAAAACCATGTCATAAAGAATCTCAAGTCCAATCTCAAGTCCCTACAGAGCAATCCTTACAGAGGAAAACATTCATGCTATTTCCTTTATTCCTGCCACAATGAGAGTTCAGTTTAAACTGGCATTTTTTCTTCTCAATAGCTCATTGTGAGTAAGAATATTTGAGATTGTTTTGTGTAACTACTGAAAGTACTTTAAGCATTTTGATGAAATGTTTTAGTCAAGTATAATAGCATTAAATATATATATATATATATATATATATATATATATATATATATATATATATATGGTGGTCCTCTGCCTACAAGCCACTACTGCAGGGGATCAGAAAGGTTGAATTACATTTCTTTTGTGTCTTTTTTTCAGGGATTTGGAGAACCTTCAGGTGAATTCTGGTTGGGAAATGAATTTGTCTCTAGACTGTCAAGTCTACAGTCATACAAACTACGTATTGAGCTGAGTGACTGGGAAGGAAATTCTGGATTCTCACAATATGACCAATTTTCTATTGAAAGTGAAGCACAAAATTACAGGTGAGTCTTGTACTGACAACATCAAAGAAATACATTTTTCAAATGTTCATGGCAATTACTGAACAATGTTGAATTTTCGCTTCAAGCCAAAATATTACGGCTCATGATGCTCAAGTTATTAAGGACAAAGAAGCCCATCAGCAACTAATACTTCTCTCTTACAGCAGTGCTTTTGAAGTCTGATATGCAGAGAACATACAAAACACTGTTGACAATTTTCAGCCAAGGAGCGTAACTAAAGCACAGCCTGAAAACTAAAAGCCTTTCAATAATAGAGAAGAAAAGAACAGCTATGTTAGCCACATTCAGAAGCAATAGTCCTTGAAACAAGAAACTTTCTTGAAGAAATAGAATATTTTCAAAAGAACTTATATGTAACATGTAGTGAAGTAAGACGAGACCTTGTTAGTTAACAAAGTAACAGTGTTTTTGATAGTTCTACTCTAAATCCTAGAAGTAATTTCTGAAAAGCATTCATTCTAATGACTTAGATTTACATCTTTATTTACCTCCAGAGCATGATCATAAATGCTGAAGGTCAAATATCATTTAAAAGTAAAACACATTATAGAAATTCCTCTGGATGAAGGTCCTTTGCGGTATAAGAATATTTACTTCCTGATGTATTGGCATAAGCCCAAAGAAAATGTAATAAAACTGGTCAGTGTTTGAAAAATAGGAAATACATGACATGTCTTGTATTTCTAACATGTAGTCTGCACATTTTGGCAACAACACAACCTCCAGAGGTATTTTTTTTTCCAAACCTAAGCTGATTTCAGGAGTGGAATGGATACTTCCTTTGAATGTGACAAACAGACCTTGAAATGCTCCGATTTAACACAGTTCTATTCATGTCGTAAGTCCACTTGACTATGACAAATTTGGTCTACAGTCAGTTGGCTCAGTAACTCCAAACAACTCCTACGAAGTAATGGCACATATAGCATTACATGAATCCTTGGGGGGATAAAATAAAATCAATAAGCTGTTTGTGAACATCACAAACAGAATTCCAAACCCCATTTTACTCACAATCCAGTAATAGTAAAGCTATAGTCGTCTCACTGTTTAAGCGAGTAGGACTCTGCCTTTTGAGGAACAGCAATCATGGACTTCCTCCTCCTCTTCCTTCATTTTTCCTTTGCCATTCTACAGGATACACCTTAAAGGCTACAGTGGAACAGCAGGCAAAATAAGCAGCATTGGGCAGCCAGGAAGTGATTTCAGTACAAAGGATGCAGACAATGACAAATGTGTTTGCAAATGTTCACAACTGACAACAGGGGGTAAGAAACACATTTTTTTTCTTTTTCAATAACTGGTGCTTTTGAATCGTCAGGAAAACAAAATAATTGTGTAGTTTTGTGATGCAACTTGTTGTGGAACAAATTCCCACCCACCCAAATCTTGGCACTTCCCCAAATATCTTCAAGGGCATTTTCAAGCACTCCCTTACTTTTGTGGCCAGGTCAGGGAGCACAATTAGCTCGGAGTTAATCACTGATCAACTCATTGGGGAATTCAGGCCTTACAATGGCTGACATTAATAGCCTGGGAACAGAGCTTTTCCCTCTCTCCTCTTGTAGCTTAAGGGTCCTCCTCCGTTCCCTTGAAAGTGACTCTGCTGCCAGAAGTTTGTCTCTCTGTGTATTGGGGTCTGCCAAGGGAGCATGAAAGCAAGACAACCCTAACCCTATCCCCTTTTTCCCATGAGGGATCTCTCACAGGGGACTCCATTTGCACATTAAGCACAATTGTGAGTGGCACTAGCCCACTGGAAAGAGTACAGCAGGAACAGCCATTACAAATATGAAGCTGCTTGTTCTGAATGAGGAAAAACTAGAATGAATGCAGTAAATCTGGATGTAAATGGAGGCTGTGATCATGTTAAGATATTTTGGCTCTGAAAGGGTCCTTTTTTTGGTTATGAAAAATACAAACTTGTACAATGGCAGCTGCCAAGAATAAAATAATTAACCAAACAAGCCTTTTCTTAAAACATCATTTTATACTCCAGAAAAGACCACAGTTCCATCCATTATCCTGTTTGACAGGTTAACATTTGAACTGATAGTGTTTGTTTGGTTTTCTAGGTTGGTGGTTTGATGCCTGCGGTCCATCCAATTTGAATGGAATGTATTACCAACAAGGCCAAAACTCGAATCGCTTTAATGGGATCAAATGGTACTACTGGAAGGGCTCGGGCTACTCACTCAAGTCAACGACAATGATGATCAGACCGGCAGACTTCTCAGGTTCCCTGTGAACTGTCATTCTCAGAGTAAACAAAGTGGGAAGACAATTCTGCCTGACAACGGACAACAAAGCCAAAAATGAAACTTCTCAAGGGAGCCAAAGCACTTAATGAAAATATTTTACATACCTTTGAAAAACAAGTTTTGTGCGTGTTTATGTGTTAAAGAATTTGAATCAAATGGGTTGTTGCAAAAAATATGGACTGTTAAAATGACAAATATCTGCCCTGATAATACTTACGACTTAAACTGTCTCTAAAGTAATAATTACATTAAGTAATAACAGCTCACTAACCAGACTGAGAACAATGTGACATTTGTATAACTTGTTGAATAATAGCTGCCTGTGTCAAAAGAGACGATGGTACAACATCCAGATAAACAACTGGCTTAAAGTGATCATAATGAGTTCTGGAAAAGTTTCTGTTAAGATGCCTTAAATGTGTAAAAATGGCACAGAAAACTTTTGTATTCAAAAAATCTATGTTTTTCTCCAGAGAATGTATGTACATTGGTTGTTTAATTTATATGTAGATTTGAAGGTGGATATTTATCATTATCATGTAAGATGGAGATTTGTTACAGATCTGGAGTGCTAGTTCCTAGCTTGTTAACGATTTAATTGCACATAAACAGAGAGGAATCGTTTTAATATATATCTGCAGTACCTTCCCACATGCTCAAACATGATGATTTTGGAAGTCTTTTGGGAATGTATTTTTTTTCTTTGTATTTATGAGAAAGATGTATAAGTGAGGAAGCTGAATTTCTCACCAGTAAACACTGGTTTTAGATTATTTCTTGTTTGACTTTAAATCTCTACCAGATATTACAAACATGAAGTCGAATATTAAATATGACCACAAAGCAAAGAGCTTAAGACATTTTCCACAATAATCCTGTTTTACTATAAAAATAAAATGCCTCATGAATGCATAACTGTCAATTATCATTACTAGTTCAAAATAAAAATTCTACAAGCTCCAAAGTTGGATTTTTATTGATGCTTTTAAGTTACTAATCACAGTTTTCTTATGCACTTCAATTTGAATCCCCAAATCCTAAGGGGTGTGATACATAATAATAAGCCATTTATTGCCTAATATGGGCAATATGCATAAAATACTCTATCACAGAATGAGTAATTCTATACTACAATAATTACAGTTTTTATAAAATATCTTTAGTGAAACTGTATGGGAATGTTTGTCTTTGGCTAATTCAGTGGATTAAATACCTGTCTAATCAAGGCACAGTACTAAAATTAATTTCTGGTCAATCCAGAGCAGCCATGAAGTAGTCCTGATCACTGATTTATAACATTTCCCATAATGCTCTGATGCAGAGACATAAAGTCATAGCTATATTGGAACCTTAATGGTCACAAAGAGTTGAGTTAAAGTTAAAATGGCAAAACAGCTTCACTTCATATGACGTATCAACCTCAGTCTTTTAATCTTACTATGAATTCACTTAAGTCATGCATCATTATTTTGTAAAAAGGCATCTCTCAAAAATCATCTCACATATCAATATACACAACATATGTAAAGAAAATTCACTTTTAAACAATATTGCTGGATTCAGTTTCATTATTACATCAGAAACTGAAGGCAACACCAGGATCTACAGGGAACTGAATGAAAAGAGTTAAACAAGTTGTTTGCCAAATGTTTGACGTGTCCATGAGAGAAAAGGGAATGATAAACAACCGTGGTGACATAAAAACACTTTGTCTGTCATAACAAAGACATCATGTAATTTCAAGAGGAAATGTGTTGACAATTATCTGCATCAAAATCGTGTGTCCCCCCTCACTTTGGCAGGAGGGGACAGGGATTCATGAATGACGAGTTCAGGAAGAGGCAACATTCACATTTCACACAGGATGCTTCAGGAAAAACAAGTGGACTGCAAAAGGATGACTGGTAATAAAAATTAGCAGGTTTCCGTCCGACTTCCCTGGCTTTGGTTTTACAAGCATTTATTAGTAATGAGTGGGAATGGGGCCACGAATTTATGACTTATATGGACAAAATTATTTGTATACATCTAATAAGCGGTCTCAGTCTATATATAAAGTAAAAAAGAAAAAAAGGAAAAAGAAAAGTACAACTTACTATTTATGATATTTATACAATTTACAGTGAGGTTTAATATTGGTAGAACCGGTGGACAGTAGTACCACTCAACTAATGGAGGTACTCACTTGCGCTGCAGGAAATTGGTCTGAAAGTTCATATGGTTCCTCTGGAATCCACTGTCTTTGCTCTAAACACCAGAGAATCTACAAGGGACAAATAAAAAATTAATAATTTTGAATGACATTACATTGTCAATAATGGCTTTGCAACATATATAAACTACATACCCATTCAAAAGAGAGAATCCAGCAGCCTCGAGCTATGCCCAACAGAATATTGAGAGTCCGTCGGTGACCACCAGACACCACATGAGTTGTGCTTTCACAAACTCGGTCAGCAATTAAAAAACCACCCAGTGATTTCACCACCTCGTCCACTATATGCTGCTTCCTACAAGAGGCAAACAGAATAGAGAGCATCCAACACAAATTATTACATAAAAAAATGTTGTTGTTTTTTAAACACCAACATGTTTTAAGTGTTGTAAGAAATTAATGATATTTATCTTAAGAAATGTTTGGGGTTCTTACTCAGTGGGCATGCTTGTCATGACCAGTGTCCGCATAGCCTGAAAAAAAGACAAACAATCTTAACAGTTTTGTAATAAACTAAACAAAAAACAACATGATAATCACTGCTGTCTTAAACACAATCACACATTTCCTTGGATTTTAAAATTGTTGGAAACATTTAGGATAATGTAGATACCAGTGGAATACATATAAACAATTGAGTCGTTTTTAGACATTTTAATGCAGAAATGTTATATATCTTTAAATAGAAGACAATATTCACACATGCACATTAGTGGAGCAGCAACAGAGGACAGATTTGGCTTAACTTGTTACTTGAGCAAAAATCACAGAAAACGTTAACTCTAGCCGGGATAATACAGAATATTAGAAAACGTTTCAAACTTCCAAATTCGGTACATGTTATGTTTATTGTGTTGTGTTTATTTTGATACTGCATTTAACAGGTAAAAGGATGATTATTCACCAGACAGACAGACGGTGCACTTCCAGTAACCCTTCCGGATATATAGCTGCATGGAGACCAGAGAGGAAATCAAACACCAAGGCTACAGGTAGTGAAAAACATATTAAAAGCCACTGAAACGGAACTGTAAATGTGTAACCTGACGACTGTGGTCCCTCCAGCCTGGTACTTTGACCCCAATACAGCAAGCTATCATCGACACAAACACCTGAGACCAAACAGGACCACCAAGTCGTTTCCTGTCACACTCTGATATCTGGTCACCCAGCTGGAAGTCAGGGGTTAAGGCCTGTCGAACACAGCAGTGCCAAAACAGTCCACCAACCCGGCTTACACCGGTCAAACATCACATTAGCCTAGGAAAGCAAGTTGTGAAGTGACTGAGTTGGTTAACAGGTTAACATGACTGCTACTCCTCGCCTGCTCTGAGAGAAATTTTCTTCAAAGGGAACTGTTTTGATATTCCAGTTTGTTAATGATCCACAACAGGGTTACCTCCTGCCAGCACGTCATGACTGCCAACAGAGGAACAGAAAAATCTGCTTACTTCAAACTAAGTCAAACAACTCAAAACATGGGCAGCTATTCTGCAGGTTCCTCAAAAGGGGACTTTGGCTTATCTTATACAGTGGACATGTTCTGGCAGCAGCACAAGAAAACAGGCGCTGAAGAATGAGCTGCACATAATGAGCCTCTGACAAAGAGCTGGTGTGAACTGCAGCACGGCCTCTGAGCACAAGTGGCCCCAGCACAAATGAAGGAAATTCTTCACTGTATGGCTACGTCCTTTTGTCCTTGATGGCTGCTACGCTGCACTGAAAATAACACTATTCAACAAATCAAAGGGAGATGAGGATCCTGAACCTTTCCAAACGTTGAATTACAAATTGTAGTTGCAGAATAAAACTGCCAGATACCCACAACTGAAGAGCTGACTGTGTGATGCAGCACAGTTCTCTGCGCCCTCATATTGGAGTGCTACAGCTTTACTGATTTGAAATCCAAATGAAATCATGGCTAAAATCAACCCAATCATGTACCCATCACACATTAACACATGAAATCTTGTGAAATCTGGTTGTTGTGCTTGCAGATGTTGATAGGAAATATGTATTGTCTTGCAACTCTGTTTTCATACGACATTGTCAACATTCTTAACAGAGATGTTACCCAAGTCTTCTGCCGAGGGAAAGAAACTTCTGACACTGACTGAAAATAATGTTATGCTCAAAATGATGCATGAAAAACACTCCGTTTAGCTTTTGAACAAAGTTCATCAGATTTTTTTTCTAGACTCCAGTTGTGGGCAGAGAATATACATTTATAATTTGTGCTCTCATGCATTTTTGGAGCCCTTTTATGCATTTATTATAGAGCTGACAGCAGAGAATATACTAAAATTGAGGAGAGTGTCATCGGGAACCAGCAACAAAGAGCTGATATAGGGAGACAATGATGGATACAGAGGTTCTTGGGTGGCCCACAAGGATGATCAAAAAAAAGAAACAAACAAAAAAAACCCTGAATGTTAGGGGTTAACTGACTTTAAAAAGTGGCTCATTTGGAGCAAGACAAATTATATGGTGTGTTTCCAAGACCACTTTGCCATCAACACCAACCAGCCCCTCTAGATTTATCATTCAGCATTTTTAAGTTGCTACAAATGACAATATAAGTCTAAATAATTATGTCACTGATTGTATTCTAACAGTCTCAATGGAATTGATTCAATCAAAGTCAAGCAAAATGAAATGTATCATCGTTTACCATCTGCTCTTTCAAAGATCAGTGAGCCATGCAGGTATGACGTAGCCCGGATGACTGTGTTTACCTTATGTTTGGACATTCATGTATTATTCTGATCTTTACAGAACTGAGAGCAACTACAATATCTCTGTGATCAGGCTACAATAAAGTCAAACCATAACAGATCCCCACGGGACATGACGTCATATTTGGCTTGTTGCAGCTTCAGCTTGTTGAGGTTACCAGCGTAACGAAAACAGAGCCCAGGTGCATTTCACAAGCAAGGAAGTTGTACGCTACCATCACAGAGGCAAAAACACAGGAAGTCCCCCGGACCAGACACAAGCTCTCGGCTAGATGCGTCAAACGCCTACAGCTATGGAAGTGTGTGACCTTACAGAGGAAATACTTTAAAAGGAATTACAGACACACGATTCATGTTCAGTTCACTTCCTAAACCTCCTATATTAAAGAAAACCATACGTCACAAGTTTTTTGTCATTCTCTGCAGCTGCAAAAATTTGGGAAAAACATACATTCTAAAGAAGAAGTGATGATAATAATTTTTCTGTTTTTCTGTGATGAAGATAAACAATACGCTCAGTTTTTTTTATAAAACACCATCAGATGGCTTGTCTCGACTTGTCTCTGCATAGTTTTGCGGGTATCAATGCACAACACTAAGAATATAAATGAGCAAAAAGGACCATTTTCAATTTTAAATGAGCAAATGTTTCCCATCCGTTACATCATGTTTTTGACTCCTATTTGTTCCCAACAACACTAAAAGATAACGCACCATCACTATGTGTTTGTCAGAGGGGAAGTCTTATACTTCAATCATTATTAACTGACATTACATTACAGAATTGACAAAATTACATACAATTAATTTCAATTCAAACACAGTAAGTCTGTTACCTTTGTTTTGTTGACCATTTTCTGAAGAGAGAAGCTGACTTGCTTGTTGGGATTTTCTCTACCGTCAGAGGGGATCTCTGTGAAACCAGCTGCCACCGTACATTCATTTCCTCTACCTACATTTGAAAACAAGAAAAAACAATTGAAGCAGTGCAGGGGGCTGTCAATCAAGCAGTTGTACAGTAGGCAACATGCGTGTGTATGTTTGCAAGTGGGCGTGCATTCATATCTATTCATCTCTGGCCCATTTCATTTACATCTCACTGAGAACTGCATCATGAAACTGTAAATAACCAACATTTTTAAACCAGTTATCGCCTCACTATTATAAGACAGAGATGGATAACAGAGTATTCACATAACAAAAAAATGATTGAAATGATATATTCTTTAAAAGAAAGAGTATGCACAGATATAGATTAAAATCATATCAGGTTTCATATATTGCACAACACAGCTTCAAATGTCAGAGAAAAGAATTAACAAAAATGGTTAATATGTTTTTAGTTCATATGAACAGTACAATCTGTTGCTATTGGTCAATCTGTCTGAATGTTGTGAAATCAGCCTCATTACCACCAACATTCAAAACACTGCTACTAACATTAAAGTTATTATCATTAACACCGGTAGCTTTTTTTAATTAAAGTAAAGAAGATCTAATTATAGTCAAATTAACATATTAATAGCAGATTTCCTTCAATAACTCTGTCCACTCTGTATCTTCTTATCCTGTTCAGAGTCTTGGGAGTCAGCAGGCCTCAGCATGCATTGAGTGAGATGTATGGTATGCCCCTGGACAGGTGGCCAGTCACATACTGACAAACAAATGCATATCTACAGGAAAACAGAGCCTCTAATTCAAATAGCTTGTCTTTGCATTGTGGGAGAAAACCAAAAACCAGAGGAAACACACTGATACATCTTAATCTTCACAGGCTGCACGTGTACGTGTTGCTCATATTCATAATCGAAATTAAGAATTAGGCCAAGAATTAAGCCTCTAAAAGCCAAACAGACACACATTTTAAGTAAACATTTAATAAGGCCCCATTTCCTAATGTTGAAATAATTTCTTTATTTTTCTTGTTAACATGTGACATCCAAATATTAAAATTCACTCTTAGAAAACTAGCTCGAGGGAATTAATCCACAAATTCCCTGAAACAATAATTATACTCCAAACCACACACACACAAAAACACACACGCACACGCGCACACACACACACACACACACACCATAATGAGAGTTCAAACACAATTCGTAAGATTTGCTTTGTTCAGTTCATAATGAAGAAGGCAAATTAAGAAAAAAAAACGTGTTTGTTCCATTATACGCATAGCTACTCACTTTCCAAGGTATGAGAGCGGGCACTGACATCAGACTTTTTCTGTAGCTCCAGTACCGTGTTATCCATTAACATTGTTGATTGAACTGATGTAGACACTCTCCTCTTTTTTACTTTATCACTTGTTGTACCTGTACTTGTAAAGGGCAAGATGCTTTGTCTTCGCCTTTTAGCCACAAGTGTTGCAGTGGCACTTGAGATATTAAGAGATTCTTTAACATCCTGTTGTGGATGACTTCGAGGTTTACCACCTGCATCTGACTGCTGATCAGGATTTTTGCCCATCTGAGTTTCCTCCAGTTTCCTCTTCTTTTTACTGTTAGTTTCAGACCCAATGCTTTCACTTCTTCTGTGTTTTCTCTCCTTTTGGACAGAGCCCAGCTCAAAAGGAACCTGAATGTCTCTCTGCACAGGAAGATTTGGTGAAAGAGCTCTCTGTGATTTTCGATGACAGTTAGCTGGGGAGAAATAGTCCTCAAACACACTGTCATCTCCAGTGGAATCTGAAGCAACAGTTTTAGAGTCACCCGATAGAGTGAAAGATCGTACCAAGGAAGAAAGTGACAGTCTGGCTTGTTTGGGTGTTTTCCGTTCCATTTTCTGTGATGGAGCAGCTACTTTTGACAGTTCAACTGCAGCAACAGTCAACTTTGCCTGTGACGAGCGGCAGCTAGAAGAGTTTTCAGTGTCAGAGACAAAATTAGTCTTAGTCTCTGTAAAGGATTTAGCAGCTTTCATTCTTCCAGTTCCCTTTTCAGATTTGTTAGGCGATGAGCTTGATGATTTTATCTGTGAAAGCCCTTTTTCCTTCTTTAAGTTCTTACTGCTGTCAGATCTCCTATCATGGTGAGGAATTTCTAATAAATCTACAGATTTTTGTTTGTCTGACTTTTTTCTCACTGAAGTCCTTCTCGACATTTTTTGTCTATTCCCTTTTTCATCTTCTTTGTCAGTGAAGTCCGGACAAATCAGAGGACTTTTAATCTGTTCTGGCACATCACGGCAGGGTGACAGCCAAGGCTTCACAGTGGCATTCTTGTGGCGTTGTTCAAGATGGCCATGGTCAGTAACAACACAGTGTATTCTCCCTTCTTCCTTATCGGGAGAGTATGCTGGTTCAGCAGCAGAAGCACTGGAATCATCATCTGACTCGTCATCTATATCAAAGAAAAAAAAATTATTATTTTGACACACAGCTATTCTTGCCATTCTCCCTACTGAGTCTCAGGAGGAGCCACACATTGCTGCTGACATCTTGAAAATGGGTGTCAAGGCACCACCTGAAGCTCGACAAGAACAACATCGAGCTTGAGTTTCTCTCTGAGAAAGGGTTCCCTCACCATTGACAAAGTTGGAGAGAGAGAGAACTTGGAAACATGGAAACAACTATAGTCCTGAATTAAATAACTTAAACCACTGAACATGCTAGAGTTTTTTTTTTTTTTTTAAAGGGATACATTCCTAATCACAGCTGACAAGTAGCTCTTGCTTGATTTTAATGCATTTGTTAATGCAAGATGCTTAGGACAAAAGCATCTGCCAGATGAATGTAATGTCATGTACTATTTTTCCTAGGAGCAGTCAGATCAAATTAAGGTAAAAGACGAGTAATTACTGCACATTCAGTAGACTCCAGTGGGACGCAAATGTTGCTCTTTTTCTGCTGGACACAGGGGTACAGACATCTAACAACATACATATTACAGTGAAAAAAAGACAGTTCACGTTCGCCTACTATGTATATCACTAGGACTCTGTTTAGTTTTCTTCTTTTGAGTTTGAGCAAAAATAAGTAAGCAGAGTGACAACAAAGCACTTAGTCTAAATACAATTGCCATCTTGGATTTCAACACATGGATTCATCTGGCTTCTTGTTGCATCACCAGCCAGCTTTTGTTCAATAACAAAAAGATCACACCATATTTCCTTACACATTAATTTCAAGACAGTTGGTGTGCTCCCAAGGGAAGGTTTCAGCCCAGTGGAGGAACAGGATTCAACCATTTGTGAAGCTGAAAGACAGTGACATGTATGTGAGATATTGGTGATTGAAAAGAGAAAATAAATTGAAGAGCTTTTCAGTTAATCTGCCTGTTAATCTGCTGCACATACCTGTGGGTGAAAGGTTTTCCCGTTTCTGTTTCATGTCTTTCAAACGCTGTCTCATGTAATCTGATCTTTTCAACCCAGGACTATAGACTATTCCACTCTCCTCATCAATAATGATGGGTGACACATCTGTAACTGGATAACAATAATCGTGAAATCAAGAGATGTATCCATTAGTTTGGCTAAGTTACTAAAAAGGTGCAATAATTTCTTACTTAGAGGTTGCTTTGGCACTAAGTCTTTCATCATCTTGTCTAATTTTTTCCTCATGCGTCTGTCATTTTCGGGTGTCCTCTCTGGAGAATCTTTTGGCTGCATGCAACGATGCTATGTGAACCAAATACAAAAAATGTGTTCAATTGGAAGTAAATACATGCTTAGATAAGCTGAACAGTGAAGAGACTGCAACATTATGTCAGAAAAACCTCAGTAAGTGTACTAAATCATCAAAATATTGTTGACTTCATGAGGGCCAATTTTTTGACACATCAAGTGGGTAAGGGGTGAATTAACAAATAGAACAAGAATGGGCCAACTAAAGGATTTCTTGTAAAACACAGGCAGCTCCAAGAGCATATTATTGATGGAAAGGAGCATGTAAAAACACATGATATTCACAAGCTCTTTGTGTACATGCATATTTGCTTCCATACATTTTAATTTTAAATGACTCATCGATAATACTAGCTTATTTTTGAAAGGTTAGTTCTAGGATTCATGTGGATTTTTCTCTGTGGGTCAGCATGGCTACAACAGGATAGAGGTATGCATTAGCTCTTGTATCATAACATGTTTGACACCCCTTGACACCTTGTTTACAGATTCTGATTATGTGAAAAACAGACCGAGGTCTATGACCCAAAATCAGCACAATATATGGCTTGAAAAACGGAAGCCCAAAACTGATTTATAATGACAGCTGGGACACCAACTTTTCATGTAAATCTGAATGGACTCACTTTTTTGTTCTTCATTACTGGGTTGGTTTCATCTACGGCTGGATACAAATCTTCATCGACACGCACACCTTCATCATAACATCTGGACACCCCACAACAAGATAATGTCAGTTTTTTAACAATGTAATTAAATTATGATAGAACTGTTGAAGTTAAATAAAGAAGAGAGCACTTTTTCTCACCTGCCTAACCAGAGAACAGAGACAATCTTCACATCACTTTTCTTGGCTTTCCTCCATGTAGCCGGATGACCATTGCTGAAGACAACATGTGTGACTTGTTTATTGAATGTTTTTGATACCTGGCAAAGAAAAGGCATTTAGGTTTTTTAAAGTATACACACAGACGATCTGTAATTACAGTAACTGGTGTACAATCATGTGAAAATGTGTTTATATGTACTGTGGTCTCACCTGAGCTCCCATTTCCTGCAGCTGCTGGACAAATGGTTTTGAATAGTTTGCTGTTTTGTCTGATGACCACACATCAACATAGGCAACAACATCTGTGGACACATTGAACAGAGGTCATAAACCATAAGTCTGAAAGTTTAGCATTGATTGACTGCAGTATTACTAAGTGATGTACAATACCTTTCAGGACTGAACTGTTAGTTGTGGTCATCACTGGCCTCTTAAGCTTCAAGATTCACCTACAAATCCAATGAAGATGCTTTCTCACATGGCATGGAAGGACAGCGTTCATAATCCACAGGAATTCATCTCACAATATGCTACCAATTGCTTGTCAATTACAACAAACAACACAAGACAGTAAATCAGTGACAAGATTAGGGATGCAAATCAGAACTGTTTTTCAATTCAAAATATGGTAAGTGAATTGAATCAGCCCAAAGTGATGTCCTAAGACTACAGACATTGTGTGATTATCAGGCATAAATAAGAAAACTGTAATATACTTCTAAGACTCTCGTAGTGTGAATAGATAAGATAGAGAAAAACAAGCAGCTCGGCAAAACTGAGAAGCCGTGCCAACCAATCATTTACAGGGATCTGATCAAAACAAGCGAAGACACAGGCCTCTGATCTAAAGCTGTGCAGCTTGTTTCAACCTGTAATGCCACAGAACTGGAAACTGACTGGTTTCTTAAAATCCCTCTGTAGGGACCATACGATGTGTCTACCAGCATCTAATTGCAGTTTCAAAACATATTACTTCGTTATTGTTTGGTGTTAACGCTAGCAAGCTAACAAACCCCCCTAGCTCGGCCAATCGTGAAATGAGTGATGTTATCGCACATGTGAGTAACATAACGTTACATAATGTTGGTTACAGTGTAACGTTCAATATAAAACAACAGGGGCGACAACTTACACCAACCAACATATATCAACACGATAATAACGCTAATGTTGACGCAATTTCACCGTTAGTTACGCTTCGGTAGCTACTATATTAGCGAGCGAACTGACCTGGGGGCTCTTAGCATTGTGCTGGTGTGGCTAACTTGGGTAACTACTTCCGTAATATGCTGACATTGGCATTTACACATGTTTTGACCGTTGGCAGTACACGTGCATGATAGCAAATAAAAACAAGTCATTTTTGATAATGGTCTTGCACTTACTTTATGCAGATGTGAGGTCTAAATTGCGCAGTTTCAACAATACTTAACTACAGTGTTCATATGTTCGCGCGTGCATTTTGTGATGCAATGCATTCTGGGACATCATCGCCCATCATTGGCTGATAGATCACAACGTCACCTCCAAACCAGAAACGCAACAAGGGAACGTGGCACCGTCCCTTCGAAGGTCCCTAATAAGTTTGCATCAATTTAAAGTATCCTGTCTGCGAGTGAATTTATCTTTCGGAGGTATAATATGTCTCTTCTTTGCAGAACAGCACGTAACCCTTCAAAAATAAGTCTTAATTTACAGAAAATGTCATGTAAATCTAGCTCATTATAGGCCAAACGTCAAATAAAAAATGTAAATGATTGACAAATAAAAGGCTTTTGTGATGTGTGTTGGATTCTGGCCGAATGAGAGATGGTGTGTAGCCTTCTTTAAGTCTGCATTATTTGGTATTTAAACCAAATGTTAAACAGATTAAAATGTCTTCCCAGGCCTCAAGTATACGCAGCTGTCAGGACTGAACTTGAACTTACTCAACATGGGACCATGCTGACAGATCAAGGTGACCTTTCAACAGTGGAATGTTTTAAAAACTCCAAGTTATCAACTGAACACAGCCTGTTGTTCACTGGAAACATATTTAAAACGTATGTTTTCTTCCTACTTCTTCAGATATCCCATTTTCATTATAGACAGAGACTGCCTGAGATGAGTAAAGCCATGTCCTACTCAATATGTAATATATATTTGGCAGTCTTTGCAAATTTGATTTGACAAACTTCATATAGTCTCAAGCATTTATAGATTCTAATTTGTCTCACTTTCTGGGTTTTTTTTTCACGTTTCAAAGGGTCTTATAATGTCTGATACAAAAAATAGAATAAGGCATTTTAGGAAGCAGTCTAAAAACAAATCAAGCTTGTCTTGGTACTAGTTTGATTAGCCTGTCTAGTTTGTCTTCATTGGCCTTTGGTCTCACACAGACAGTAGTGGGCAAACAACGTGTTTACAGTTCTTCACTGTCTTGGATGATATTTGAGAACCTGTTGAATCGCCATAGCCATCCCTCCCTGTGCCAGGCTTCCAGACTAACACATTTGAATATACATTTGAATATCCATAAAAGCCATGTGTAAACACAATTTATGTTATCTATGTATTTATTAAACTTGTCCAAAGCAAATTTAAAAATTAACAGTGTAATAAACTATCATTGGTACTATTCACATTAATCACAAAACAAAATACACCTTGCGATTTTCTCTCACACACCGATTTCACAGCACAAATTCCATCAATACAAAAGAGGTAACATAAAAATGTAAGAAATACACCAAATGCACAACATTTATATTTTTTTTTAAAAAAAGGTAAAACATGTCTGTCTAGTTTATCACAAAATGCACCTTTGTTACTTTTTGGTACAACATACAGTACAGTTCTATCACAAACTAAATGAAAGACCCACATGTGGGAAAGTCTTTTAGTAGTTCGCTGGTCCACCACAAGCCTGAAAAAAAGCATCAACACCTTTATTCTGAAAGATATTCCTCCAGTTGATCTGTCAGGAATAAACCCTGCCCAGTGCCCACTGCCAAATATGAAGGCATCTGCATTTGTTCGGTTTCTGCAGTGGTTTTTTCAATGTCACAATATGCAGCTTGTATTGAGAGTATGGCTTAAGTACTTTGTATAAAATATTTGGAAAAAAACATTTAGCTTTGTGTTAAATTTTCAGCAACATTTTCTGGCAGCATCTCTTTAAGCCTCGGTTTAATTGACATCCATAAGGGCACTGTCAGTGTAAAATGGTAAAATATGTTAATTTCTTGTATACTTGCTGCATGAAGGCAGTATTTGTAGTGCAGGGCTATTCAACTGGCAGTCCATTTAACAACCTAACTCTGGCCCAATTTATTAGTAGGCTAATTGGCCAATGGGTTAGTTATGTCTGTTGCCAAGCAAATATATACTCTTATTTCATTAAAAAGCTTTAACCCAGGCTGTTTATGCAAGAGGAATTTGGGAGAGTTAAACTGACAACCTACTTCTAAGGTAAAATACATATATAGCTATCTCTTTACAGGCCCCTTGGCACTTCACTTGTTTTGACTTTCTAGAAAATAGCTGAATAGGCCCGCTGTAATGGAGAGTATATTACATGCTGTGTATGATTAGTATGAAGTATCTAATTGGGACAGCAACATAATTAGTGTAAAATGACACATTATTTTCTTTCTTCTGTCTTTTGAAACTTTTTTTTTAACATGAACACACTCTTTTAATATCTCAAAGCTACTTCAGAATAAAGATAAACCAACATTGTACTTCATGCTTTACTTTAAACTGTTGTACAGCCATAAACGGAGGGAAGTCCTCCACCTGTGCAACTTCACAGTATGTGATGACGTCAGTTTGACCTCTCACAGCAGAGTCAGACAGAGTTGCTCCTGCAGTTGAGAGGCGCTGAGGTGCGGGACACTTCCATGTGCACGGTGGACATGGGGAAATGCTCACACTCTTCCTCGACTGGGCTGCAGCGGCAGTACAGGAGCACCTCTCTCACCTCTTGCCGGAAGTTGGAGTTGAGGAAGCCGTAGATGATGGGGTTGATGCAGGTGGATGACATGGCCAGCAGGTGGCAGAGGGAGAACAGCAGGTTGTGGTGGCAGATGGGCAGAGCCTCCTGGTTCCAGTCTGACACCACGTTGAAGATGGTGAGCGGCAGCCAGCAGAGAGCAAAGGCCGTGATGAGGGCGACGAGCATGATGTTGATGCGGCGGCTGTGGGTCATGCGCTGACTCTCGGGGGTCCTGCTGCGGTCCAGCATTTCTTTGCGGTGGCGAAGGCGGACAAAAACTCGAACGTAACAGAGCAGGACCAACGTCAGTGGGCCGCAGTACTGGAAGAGCAGGAGCCACGTGGTGTACGCGAGCCTGTGCTGCTGGGATGGCCAGTGCTCCAGACAGGCCTCCATGTGTGGAGAGGCGGGGTTGTAAGAAAAGAGGTTGCGGGGTGTATTTGGCAGCAGAGATGAGTTTTTTAATGTGTAGGAGACAGGTTGAGGTGGAGATGCATTGAGAGAGGCCTGAGGAGAAGCTTGGTGGTAGAGTGGAGTGGGCAGGATGGGCATTACATTAGTATAGGGCTCATTTGTGAGGAGCTGAAAGGCTAAGAAAGGTGAGGAGGTGAAGCAGGCCAGAATCCAAATGAGAACAAGTGCGCTGTAGGCCTGAGGAATGCTCGGTTTCCACCCAGATGGATTGATGATGAGCTGATGTCTTTCCAGAGCAATGAACACCAGCGACAGCACAGACACGGTCACAGACATACACTGGATGAATGGCACCAGGCGGCACAACAGCGACCCGAACACCCAGTGGTCCATTAGCGTGTATATGACGGTGAAGGGGAGGCAGAAGACACACACGAGGATGTCAGAGAATGACAGGTTGCAGATGAAAATGCTGGTGACATTGACTTTTTCTCTGCGACGGGCAATGATGCAGATAAGGCCGATGTTCCCCAGCAGCCCCAGCAACATCGTAATGCTGTACCACACTACAAGGAATCCCGTGAGGACAGGAGACATATGGCATTGATCATTGTGCCCCAGAACAGCGAGGTCTGACAGGAGCTGGGTCTCATTCCCCAGCCACTCCTGCACAGACTCATGGCCGGTTCTTCCCTCTTCCAACGTCAGAGAATGTGTAGAGGAGCTGTTGAAGGGCAGCGGCTGAGCTGTCGTCGAAGGAGAAGACTGGCTCGCGTTGCCACTTAAGGACATCTCACCAGGACTTGAGTGTCAGCAGCCCCCAGCGTCAAAGTGTCCATCCCCAGCCCTCTGAAGACATGCATCTGAGACAAAGAGAGAGAAAAATTATCCACTTGCAAGACAGTTGGTTTTCTAGATGGAATGATCAGTTGAAGGAGAAGTCATCTTGTTGTTCTGAGAGAAGGGTGCAGGAAAGTGGATCCTGTGGCTGAGGAGGAATGATGGGGAGGTGAGATGCTATGTGTGAAGATTTTTTTTCTATTTAAGTCGCTGTGAGATGGAGTTCAAGAAAGCGTTGTCATTACAAGATGCCCTTATGTTCTATTCTCAGCCGTGCTAGTGGCATGGCTTTTGTGCAGCAATGTCAGTCTATCTGTCAACTGGTCAGTTCGCCACTTTGGTTCAGACTGAACCATCTGAAAAGGTGTCACATGGATGGATTGCCATGAGCTCTGATTTAGACATTCATGTCCCCCTAGGGATGAGTGGCAATGGCTTCTCCTTTAATGTCATCATGAGGTCAACATTTTGATTAATTTATTGTTTGACCACCTGGTTCATAACCAAAATACCTACAAAACTAATGATTGCCATCATCAGCCTCGACTGCACTTTGTGCAAATTAAAAAAACGGTACCATGCAAAACTAGATGATGGTGAACAAGGTACATCACCTACATCACCATGTTAGCATTGTCATTGGGAGCATGTTAGCATGCAGATGTTAGCTGACAGTCATTATCTACTCACACCCATGTTAAGGTGAAGTTTTGTCGTCCACAAAACATTTTAGAGCTTTACAGAAAAAAAGTGGAGCAGACTTATTTAAGAGAAAAATTAATTAATGAATTAAATATGAAGCAAAAAATTAAAACAGCATGGCTCCATATGGCTCGTATTCCAAATCTGACAGTGCCCTAAAAATCCCAAATTAATTTGAAAAGCTGTTATTTACACCTTGTTTAATGGGGAACTTGTCAACGTAGCTGCTAAGCTCAGCGCACCTTTTCTGAAGTAGGTACAAACAACATCTTTAAACAACTTCTTGGATTATGCCGGACAAGCAATGGATCCATTTAATGTTTGAGGGAAGGCTGCAACTCTGTTTTGCTGTAAAGCTCCAGAAAGGTAAACACCTTTTTTCATTTTTAACTGCGACAGCTATGGCTGGAGGCAGTATGTTTCAGTCGTCCATTCGTCTGTCCCATTCTTGTCAATGTGATATCTCTGTGCCTTAGGTGAATTTCTCCCAGCATACGTCGACATTAGCGTAACTCTCATTAGAATTTGGTGCTCAATGGCCAGAAAATTGATTGATGAATGGCCATGATTCACGAATTATCATGCAAATTATGAAAGTCATTTCACACACATTCAACAGGATAATGATGAAGCAATTACATTTTATATCCTTAAGATCAAAGGTCCGCTTCACTATGACGTCATAATTTTCAGCAAAAGCACTTTTACTGGCGATTACTCACGGCCATCACTCAAGAACAGAAGGGGAGATTGTGACCGTATTTCACACGGGTTCGGATATTGAACTGCCGACACTAATCTTGGCTGCCTACCTTGAAACTGGTGATTGAGCGTGTCGATTCTCTGTGCTGCCGGGCTGAGGATGTGTGTGAAGCATCAACATTTAACCGTTTGTAGCCATTTCTTGAGCTGTCTTCGGATTCATTGCCTAGGCAGGTGAATACATTTAAGGTAATTTGACTTGGTTCTTTGTTTCTCTAATACAAGCATATTGATTTTGCTGATATTGATCTTCAGGGGACTGCACCATGTGACGAGTTCAGTTCTCTGTGTAAAAATAGTCTCTCAGTGAAAACAGCATGTTTCTCATTGGAAT
Source organism: Acanthopagrus latus (assembly GCF_904848185.1). NCBI lineage: Eukaryota > Metazoa > Chordata > Actinopteri > Spariformes > Sparidae > Acanthopagrus > Acanthopagrus latus. The sequence goes on along the minus strand of NC_051053.1, from coordinate 7,997,903 downwards.
CTAGCATGTCAACATAGTGATCATTTCCATTTCGTCCAGAACGACACTTAATACATTTGGTTCCTTTGAAGATTTACTACGTACATTGTATGTGTCTGGGCAGGCTTGGGTGTAAACTGCAGCTTGACTCATGCAATACTACAGTTGCACTGAATAGCATCATCTCTTCTTGGTCTTTTACCCTTTTCTCATCTTCTTTACCCATCTGAAGCAGTCACACTTGTCAGTTCTCCTCCCTCACATGAATCCTCCAGTCAGGTTTCAAGACTGAACATAATGGCTTAATGACAATAAAATTACCATGCATACAATTGAGCAGACATTCATCTGTTTTGCACACACACAATAACCAACGTAGTACGTCAGAGTGAAAGGGCACGACATTGTCAGAATCCTAAAAATGGATTCCAGCTCTCTCCCCTGAAACCTCTGCCATGTGCTGTGAAAACCAGCAAAGGAAATGAGCCTGTCATTTTTCATTAAAGGCACGCACGCTGAGCTATCAGTCACTTCACACTGCATCATTACTAACCAACTCTGTCAGTGTGTTGACTGAGCTGCAGGCAGGGTGGCACAGCATTGATCATGCTTTGTTCAGGGAGGAAAGACAAGTGTAGTGTTACCAGCAAGCAGATGTAACAAACAGCTGTAACGGATGGTGGAGGCATAAACACAAGGGGGGGAAATGCCCCATTAAGAGGTAAATCTGAACTTGTCATGTTACAGTGATCTGATGCTGCACGTCCAGAGAGTTGGCATCGTGATTGTCCCCATCTTGAGCAAAATTTCCTGCAGGATTAGGGACACTGTGACCTGGCACCGTTCTGTCCATCATATTCTTCTTTTCTGCCTCAGTGAAGTGTCCTCCATCTCGGTCAAAAATACTGTTCTCTGACAGGGAAAATGAGAGAGTGGCGGGAGGTCATTTTCCACGGATCGGATTCACCTTGAGTCTCTTTATTGTGTTTTTCTGAGAGCAGGTGTACTGCGCAATAATGGATCGTCATGTATAAACCTTATAATGCATTGCACTGCCTCTCAGGAGTCTCCTATATATTAAATATGTCGTCACACTGCAAGAAGATTTCACATATTTCTAATCTGCCAGAGATTCTCTTTGGAAACTTAATGAGTCTGATGAGAGTTTTAGATTTTAAGAAATAAGCAGTTCTTGAGGGCGGGATTTTAAGTGCTTTTAAGCCTGTAATGACACACACTGTTGTACAGACGTGTGCTAGATAGAAGCTAAGCATCCATATTCCGTTATGTGCAGATTAGCTTGAGTATATTTAAAAATTATAGTGTTCCTTTTTCCCCCTCTCATGACATTTTTATAAAAAAAAATAAAACCCTATTTTTACTACAGCTTTACACCAGACCGCTAAATATTATTCCACCCACCCTGGAATCTGCCATTCTAAATCAATTTTGTGAAGAAGAAAAAAACAAAACAACAAATAAACAAACAACAAACAGTATTTCTGCAAGCTCAGTCAGTGGCCCTATTCAGAAACAATTCTCCTCTCTCCCCCCGCCTGCATGAGGGGGAGCAAGATAACAGGCAGCAGGCACTGTAGTGTGCTCGACCTGAGATGATTATCCGAGCCTCATTATTCTCTGCTGGGGGTGTCAAGGATTGTGGATGACACCTCCCAAGACATCATTATTTCAGATACCACATTTCCACACGTTAGATGAAACAATAAGAGAAATCAGCCAAATATTTTTCCTTGTTTTTCTGTTTTCCCCCAATTTTTTGGCTAAAATTGGATGAATGTCCTCAGACATGCCTCCTGTGGACTGCTATTTTTTTGAATGCATCACGCAGAAACACTTGCAATTGTAGAGATGGCACACCTGCGTATCTGCCAGGCTACAGGCTGACAGTGAAGGAACAACAGTGTACATTTCAAAGATTTACAAACATCACTGCTGTACACAATAGATCGCTGTTGTGTGTGGAAAAAAATAAATCACTCACGTGGTGGGTTGGATGGGTACGGTGTCTCAGTGATGCCGAGACGGGAGAGAAGGCGATGCTCCGGACAGGTGTGAATCCACAGAGACGAGAGTTGGAAAAGGAGCTGAACATCACAACAAGGAGAACGTTTCTGACAGAGACAGCCCCCGTGTTACTGGGCTGCTCGAGCCCTCTGAGCACTGAGCTCTGCTGTCACACAGTGGTGCATTTATTCAATTACATCCTGAAAGTGACACCTGCTGAATGTGCTGTTACAGACATAAGACACTCAGAGAGGGCAGGCATGTTTTTATTGTCAGAGACGCTTAACACAGGACAAGTGAGACATATAACAATGGTGATCAGTCTTTGTTTATTGGTAATTTACTGTATGTACACACCACTGACGAGTAGGTCAAATGGGAAACATATAGAAGACCTATTGCCAGTCTAGACTCCAGTTGTCGCTGACGTGTCGAGGTTAGTGTATTTAAGTGGGGATACAATGTTTTGTCTTGTCTGACTTCAACACCAGCTTGGCAGTGCAGGCCTGCTTATTTACAACCAGCTCACACTCCTCAGGGATGTATACTTCAGCTACCCCAGGTAACCTGGGAGCCAAAAAGACAGAATATTAATCCAAGATTAATAAAGGAGATATAAAATGGTCTTCACAAAATGATCTTTCCACAGATTAGGGATGGGACAAGAATAATTAAGGATGGGAGAAGGGTCAGAAGGGGGAGGATATTGCAATTTTTCTCGTAGCTAAGAAGATGAAGAAGGGTAGCCTTTGTTTTGTTGGAGGGCTGGAGGGTGTTTTATTATCAAAAGTATATTATATTTCAGACTTCCTGAAAAGAGATGGGCCATCATGTGACCCTTCCCCTGCAGAAGAAATATGATCAGTTCATTAGTACACTTATGTTCTTCAATACACTCTGATCTGACCACACATACTGTAAATTCTTGTTGTAAATTTGAAAAAAATAAATGTTTATACACTGAATTTGTGCTTCAAACAAAATTCCGCTGAGAATGAATAACTTACGTGGTGTGAGGGAACACACCAGCATTTATTTGAGTGTATAGGTTTTATGATGCTGCAAAAAATAAAAAAATAAATAAAGAATAACTTTTTAAAAATATATATAATACCATTAAATGCTTGAATTCGATGCTGGATATCACATTAAAAAGAAAAGTTGGCATTTCTTAATTTATAAAATGTCACATAATTTGATGTTTACATTTGCTTCTGTATTTATTCGCCTTTGCATCAATTCCCTTATTTATTTACTTTCCCATTTAATATATTTGTTTTAGCAAATAATTACATATATAATATATAATAATAATGACTTTTCCATCAGTGTGCAACGGTTGACCGCACATAATTGAGTCATCTTTTTATTTCTTTAATTATTTGTGATTTTGGCAGCTTCAGACCTTTATAAAGGGGAGAGTCCAAATAAAACATTATGATGTTTTTTTTTTAAAAAGACTGCAGCACAAGTCTCACAGTCCCTCAGAGAAAGATTGAGCAAAACATTTTAATGTAATAAACCAAAGCATGAAGTGAAATCTTACTGGTTGCAGCAGCTCATGCCGTTCGTCGAACAAGAGCACGATATGCAGTCTCTCGTCCAGTCAGCGCCAAAAGCATGCTGCTGTCCATCCTCATCCACACACCCTGTGAATGAGCAAAACCACGAGAGCCATTGACCCTTTTTTATCAAGCCAAATTTGGGGCAGTTACCAACTGTGTGAGTGTGTCAATGTGTGCATAAAGGTGTGGTTTTGAGATTTTGAGTCAGCTGGCAGGCGGACAGATAACACACACCAGCTGGGTGTGAGTGTAGTAAATGATCAAATGCTGATTTGTACAACTTGTGACAAGCATAGCAGAGAAAGCGTTCCACTCCACCGCCTGCCGCTATGCTGCTTTTCTGATCATGCAGACTCACCTGTGGGAGGGTTTTTCAAATCTTTGATCACTAACTCCTTAAAGAAGCAGTCAGAGTGACACTGCACAACCAGTGCCAACAGGCAAACAAACACAGGGAGGGAAGCCTGAAAGAGTAGATAACAGACATTTGTAAACCAACCACCAACTTTACCTAAAGCATTATTCTAAAGGACAAATTCGCCTAAAAATGTTTTTTTCGTCTATCTACACAATCCCGTGCCAATCGAAAGTCAGGTGAAGTTTTGTAGTCCACAGAACATTTCTGGAGCTTCAGAGGAAAAATGCGTTCCAGCATTCTCCTAAACAACTGAAGAGGGGAACCAAACATGAAAAACATAAAATGGCTCCACACAGCTTGTCCAAGTCTCCAGAAGCACAGCAATCTCAAATTAGTTTTAAAAGATGCTATTTACACTGTTTTTAAAGTAAAAAAATCTTCACTGTAGCTGCTGAGCTATCAGCTGTCAATCAATTCGAGATCTCAGGGTTTCTGGAGACTTGGTTTACACTGGACAGCCTTTTTGTAGCCTTTTTTTGCAGTTGTTTTTGTGCACTTTAAAAGCAAGTCTCCATCTACTTCAGTAGTTCAGGAGTGAAACCGTAAAAACTGCAAAACTCCAGAACTGTTTTGCGGACGACTGTCATTAGCATGAGTGTGAGTAGAATGTAATTTTTGGGTGAACATGTCCTTTAAGACCTCCAATCCATTGAGAGGAAGTGAGCAGATTTATTCATGCCTTTGTTGTCTCATAATGGTCACAGAAACAACAGGCAATCCTTTCATAAATCCTTTTTGAGACTAAAAACAACCAAAGCAAGATTTTTTTTTTCACTTGTCTTTACTTTTTTTTTTTGTCAGCAGGTTCTAGCATCGTAACTCTGCATATATGCCATTATTATACAAAATAGGACTTTGATGAGTTTTATTTATTTAATCTACAAAACACTGAATAAGGACTCACAGTTTGCATTGAGTAAGAGAGGCTTGACTAGTCCATCCTAGGTATCACTGCTCACATTATGTACAACTTGGTTTGACTTACTGATTGATTGTTACCAGTTACCTCCATCAACCACTATAAATGATAATGAAATCAATGATAACATAAGGAATGGTGCAGTCAGACAAAATGGAACCTTATAATTTGAATGTGATTGTAAATCTAAACTTTGCACCCCAATTTTAGTTACATGTTTAGTTACATGACAGAGGTAACTAAACCTATATAGTATTTTTTATATTAAAATCATTTCAGCTACAATTTAAGGCCCAAGTTTACAAAAAGAAATCCATGTAAAGTACATACCATCTTCAGATGTGACCCAGTCAACGAGATGCTGATGTGTGAGAGCGCTCTCAAACGAGGACTTTATATTAAGGTGTGCACCCCCCTGCAAAACTTGACTCATATTTGAAGAGCGACATGGCTGTTATCAGGTGTTTGTTTTCAAGGTGGGGAGGAGCAGCTGGGGTTTGGAATAAACGGATATCAAATATTAGACACACCTAGCACAACTCACAAAAAAGCTGTATTTATAATCCGCTTTATTCAACATATGCAAAAAGGAACACATTAGTGAAAAAGCAGCTGAGGAAACAGTCATCAGAAATATAAAAACTGTTTTCTTTCCTGTAAACTTTTACTGCTGAGAAAAGGCAGAGATGGATTACTTGCATTGCAAATAAAGCAACAAATTGTAAACAATTATTAAACAGATAATGTGTGGATCAACAATTACATGGTAAACAATGTTGAGACTTTGTTATCCAGCTGTTTTTCAACAGCTGTAATCAGCAAAAGTCATTATTTGTACTGTGCAACAGAGGCTTTAAAAATCGAGCTCCACATAATAATTAACATCATTAAAAAAAAATACATAACACAGTATCAAATTAGGATAAAGACATATTGAAAGTAGAATTGAACATCACAATAAATGTTCAAATATTTGGTTGAGTTTGACTTTGAACGTAGGAAGCTTAACAATCCCAGTGGTGACGCTACCAAGTACAACAAAGCAGCAGTGTTGTTTTTATAAACTGTAAATGGGAAGGAAATTAAAAAAAAAAAAAAAAAAAAAAAAAAAGTGAGCAGAGAGTAGAGAACAGGAAGTGTTGCACATCAAAACAAACGGTTGCTCCTTTGGTAGTAGTTACCAAGCAGGTGTCAGAGCTCTCCGCAGCACGACGACTTGTGAACCGTCACCAGAACCACTCTCAAGAAGAGACACCCGCATTAAATGCTGTCAATCCAAACCCTAAGTGAGCCATAAACATCCCTGAAAAGGAACAAGAATGAAAATAGTGATAACTGAAAAGGCAAAAATACATCAGCCCCCCCCAACAACATGTCTTTGGCACCATGAAATACAATTTCAAATATATATATATATATTCAACAAAATAAACTTATTTCCTTTCTTTTAAGAGTTAGATGAGTAGATCGATGTCACCCTCTGCTTGTACCTCACTAATCTGTGCAAATTACATTTTTACGAATACCGTGTGAGGGGTCACGGAAAGTTGTGTGCCCAACTATTTCTTGGGAGCAGACCACCTACAGTCCTGTTGTCATTTGTACACTCTAGTTTTAGTACAGAATAAACAAATGTTTACTACTGAGCTTTAGAGGAACTATTACAGTAAGTAGATTTTCTTCAAACCTTAAAACATGCCAGCTGTTTCCCCCTTTTTCTGGTCTCCAAGCTAAGCTACACTAAGCTAACCAGCTCCTGGCGTTAGCATCATATTTAAATTGACAGAAAAGACAGTGTAAGTATCAATCTTCTCATTTGCTTTTCCCCACATTTCCCAAAAATGTCAAAACTATTCCTTAAAAACACAAGATCAGGTGTAAAAATAAAGACAATCCAATCATAAAAATGAGGGGTAAATCTCCCATGTAATACATTTACCACCCAAAGATGAGAAACAGCATTTCAAATAAAAAATGTATCCATCAGGCTTTAATATTTCAGTCTGTGCACAACGCAGCTGCTGATCTTTGAGGGGATCCTCTATCCAATCAGAGTTTTCATGAAGGCAGGTTTGTTGAAGGGCCAGTGGTACTGGTTGGGGACAGGTCCGTTGACATTGCACTCAAAGAAGGAGAACATGGGGAACCAAATGCGTGCCCTCCGGCTGTGCTGGTAGGCGCGGGTGTTGGCTAAGGTGTGGTAGTAGAGGAAGAGGCGGGTGGTGATGTAAAAGGCGATGAACACATCGATGGAGTAGTGCTCGTGAGCCGCCAGAATGAAGAAAATCCCAAACAGGTTTAAGACCCAGGAGATGGTGTGGATTAGATTCCAGGTTCGCGGAGTGTCTGCAATTGAAAGGAATAATTAACGGATCTGGTGATACTTGATGATTTTCATATTGTCAGCATGTTACATTTAATGTTTAACATGTTTATGTTAAATCAATACTATCTGCGCCACCCTGCATTAATCTGAAGATGAAAGTAGTCCCCAACTAAAGTTCTATTTATTTCAGTTTGAGTAGTGTTTGCTAAAAATGACAGTGCCCAGTGTATCCAAAGTCTGATAAAGGTTAATCCTCTGTGCTACAGTGCTCCGCTCTCTCCCGTAAACCACAAAAAACACATCAGCGAGCTGCACTGTGTCGCACTGGGTGACAGTCTCCATCATCACGATGAACATGGGCATTGTGGAGTAATTGTCACATCTAATTACACAGTCCTGCGGCAGTAAATAATCCTCAGAACACAAAAAATGTATTAATCCGCAACCGAAAATAGTCCCCAACAAATGCAGTATTAATTCATTGCATTTGCTTAAAACTACAGTGCCCAGCTGTTTAAGGAAATTAATGAGCATTTTGTGAAGTTCAAACTAAACACATGTTGCCACTTTTTAAAAATGAAACAGGTGGGACCAAGACTGAGAGCTGTCACACATACTCTAAAGTCAAACAGTCTTTAGCTGAAGGCAAGCAATTGTGTTAATACTCACATTCAGTCACGAAAAAGTTGAGCATGGTGATGACCACAGTGTGTCCACTGAACATGTAGTCTCCACACGTTTGGACACCTGTCAGAGTCATCCCAAATCCACTCCAGATCGCCAGCGCCCTCTGTATCTTTCCAAAAGTATCACCGTAGGTCTGGGGAACAAAAGACGCCAGTTGTCAGTCTTATTATGAATCAAATCAGTTTGTTGGTTCGTCAGCAGGATTACACAAAAGCTACTTAAAAGATTTCATGGGAACTTGGATGAAAACTTGGTGTTTTTTCCCCACATTTTTAGTCACTTCTCATAATGCATTGATCTTGATGGAAACAATGAGGCGTATCTAGGTGGCTGATATCTATGAGCGAGTACAAAAGGGGACTGTTGGGCGTTGGCAGAGGTTTGCGCTCTGCTCTCTTCTACTTATCACTGAGGAAATACTGGGTCAAGAACAAACTGAAACGCTGCCAAAAGCAACAAGTGGCCACGCCAGACCTAAAAACGTCAAAAACCATATCTGATCTGATTATTATATCGTGTGTGCTTCCCACCTTACTGGCACACTTTAGGTGCTGGCCAGGCACAGAGAGCGAGGTGACGAACATGGTGCAACACCGAAGCAGAAACACAGTTCCCATTAAAGAACACAGCCGCCTGAAGAGAATGGACCTGGAACAGACAAACAGCACTTCGTGACCTACATGCGCTTAGAGCACAATATGCTCGCATACATTTGCATTACAAATGTGTCGGATCTTAGCGGTGATGTGTTCCATTTGCACATTTTACTCTGACAGAATTGATTGAAGGGCGTAACTGTGAGCTACCTGTGTTTGTGAAGGAGCAGGATCAACAGAAACATGTAACACAGGATGACACCACAGGCTTCAGCCATGGCAAAAGCCCAAGGGATTCTGGGAACACTGTCAGAGTACAAAAACAAGTGTATCAGTGTGTAGATTAGATATGAGCCAAACGGGAATGTGTACATGAACTCTGGAGCTAGGGCTGTGGCTCAACAAGCACTTATACCTGTCCAGAAATATGTCAGGCAGCGGTGGGTATGTCCTCGTGTCCGGGACTCGCTCGTGTACGATGACCATGACAAAAGACGTGAATCCAAACACAAAAAAGACATAAAAGGAGCTGATGACCGTCTTCCACACCTCTGGGTCCAATCTGCCAGCCAGGTGCTGCCTGCACCTCCCGTTAGAGTGTGTATGACACAGCGTCCCACCTGAGCTGTACCCAGATCTATCACCGTTCCTCAACCGCAGCTCAGTCCCGTTACAAGCGCGCTCTCCTCCGTTATATCGCCTATCAGCTCCATCGCAGCTCCACTCATTGCCCAGTGAGAGCCCAGCATGGAGACTGTCTGTAGGCCGGAGACCCAGCTCCTCCAGCTGGGCCTGGTTCTGTCTCTGGAGCCGGCGGAGGGAAATGGTTAGCCTCTTGATGTCTCCCAGCACAGTGAGGCCCAGCGGAGGCCCACGCAGGTCGGCCTCAGTCAGAGCCAGCAGGCTGAGGCCGTCCAGGCGGTGCTGGGTGCACAATAACTCCACATACTCCCCGAAACCTTCTTCCTGCAGCCACTGGGCCACCTGCTTACAGCTCCAGGAACTCACCCTGTCCTCTGACAGCGCCATGTCCCTGCACAAACAGGCATACACAGTGTTAACACAAGGAGGGCTTGATTATAAATTTCTGAGGATTGAGTAGCACTTCTCACTCCACTGTGTGTTACCCTCTTGATTATCTCATTGTCTTTGTCCCTCTCAGTCCTGTATGGGTCCTATTGACCCAGTGACAGTACCACTCCATTTGCATGCTGTTGATTACATCCACTTTCCCTGCTGTTTAAATGAGCCAGGGCTGCGACACTTACTTTAATTATCAGCTAATCTGCTGAATATTCTCTCATGAATCATGATGCTGTTTGGTGGACTATGACAAATGTATAACCATCCAGCCCTTCTTGTAAACCTCATGTGATACATTCCCTCTTTTTTTATTTGTGTAGTTCCAGCGATCTATGTGTTTATTTGCATACAGGGCAGCGGAGTGAGATCTGATCACAAGTGGTCACTTCAGAACTCACTGCGTTTTACACTTCCCCGTCTTGAGGGGGTGCTGCTGGCCCCTCAGCACATATAGTTCCCATGTCTATGTACAGCAAAGATAATAATAATAATAATAATAATAATAATAATAATAATAATAATAATAATAATAATAATAATAATAATAATAATAATAATAATGCCAATGATTCATTTAATCCTTTTTCAAGCCAAGTCTCTTGCTCTCAAATGTGAGATTTTTCGATTTTTCTTCTTTAATCCATGACAGACTAAATATCACTATAGGCTACAAAACTGAAAACATCTCATAAGAATGTGGAAAACTGTGACATTTTTCTATGAATTCTTTCTCATTTTAAATTCTAAATGATGGATCGATATTGGAAATAACAGTTAAAGTCTTAAATCATACAAAACAGAATAAAACTGAAAGAATAAAGGGCTGAAATGATAAATTAATTATCAAAAGTGACTGGCTCGATGTTTCGCCACCTAAACATTAACTCACACATACATTGAAGGCTGGCTTGTGGCAGACTGTTACACTGTCTAATCAGGATGCAGGTCAGTGTGGAGGTAATCCCGGGCTTGTTTGTGCCTTTATTCATTGTGACCCGGCACAACACACTGCAGGCTACTTAGTGCAATTACATCACCTTTGTTCCGACCTGTGACTGTGCAGCAGAGCAGTGGCTTACAGTGTAAGTATACCCTGACACCATGCACTGACCCACATGAAGAAAGCTTATGTTTTCTGTTCCAAACCGTCTGTTTAACCTCACTGAGTGTGAGTGTGAGCATCCGCTGTGTTTCACAGGTGTCAGCTCATAACAAAAACAGTGAGTCATTAACCAACATCCAGCATTTGCCTAAAACCAGTAGAGTGAGGATTTTCCACAGACAGACTGATGAAACACTGATTCTTTGCTCTGTGCTGTGTCTCGTTTTCTATCCTTTGACCCTGTGATAAGCCAGCCGCAGTGCCACTTGCCATGTGCTCCCTCCTGCTCCAAAGGTCTGTGAGGATCAACCACCGCTTTACTACGATTATCTGCTGCATGTGAGCGATACGTGCTGACTGGACAACAGATACAGACTGAAATCGTCCCAAGTAAGCATCTTTCAGTTATCAGTAATACAGGAGACAACACTGAGGGCCTCAGAAAATGGAAATCATACACATTGGTTTGTACAAAAACTCTCAGGTCTGTAAAACCCGTCTCAACTTCCAAACGCCCAAGGTGATGCCATTAAACTGCATGTTGTGCCCCAAATCAACAGTCTAGATCCCCCAAATATTAATTTCATTTTCCTCACCATAGCTGAAAGAACAAGCTGATCAGTTGGTTAGATTTTAGACAATCAGACTATTTTGATCATTGATTATTCCCTTTTTGTTGTCTTTGTTGTCGTATATTATTATATACTTAAGATCTTTCACTTTTGGATACAGCAAGACCTTGGAAGACCTTTCTTGAAAGAGAGAATTGCAACATTATACACCTTTTTCTGACGTAAATTGTACAAATGTTACTCAATTAATAATAAAGGAAATAATCTTAATTGATCGATAATAAAAGTAATTGTTTGTTGCAGCCCTGATCCTCACATTTGACAAACTGGAACCATCAAATGTTTAGCATTGTTGCTAGAAGTTAGCAATTTCTCTCTCTATCTACGGATCAATAACCAATAAAGCCAAAGTACTGTAACATCTCTCCACATGAATCACATCTCTCTGTGTGTGTTAGCAGCAGAGTGAAAAAAAATATTTCCCAAAGGGACCAAATAAAGTTATTAAGACCAAAAATATCAGATGAAATTTTAATTTAATATCATTGTACGGTGTTAGATCTGGTATTCTATTCTCTAAGGTAGCATTAACGTTTTAACTTTATAGGATGGTTGTGATGTATCACATAAAAAAAGGAAATAATCATCAGTTTCAGCCCTAAGTGATATAAAACAGAGCACCTAATCTTTGCATTTTTTGGAGCTGAAACCACAAAAAGCGCGAGGAGTGCTCTAATGGTTATAAAACGGTAGTGCTGTCAGTCCCACAGCACTGCTCAGCACTCTTTGTCTTACAGTCACAACTAATAGGATACACAGTATGGATGCCAACATACTCTTTGAGAAATTAGCTTCGTCAGTGAGCTCAGGTCAGTGATAAAAGCTCGTCATGATCACCACATCAACTGAAGTTGAATGTATACCATCAATAATGCAGATCACATGGAGGCTGGCTGCCAGTGAGCCATCCATACAGAACAATAACAGCTAATCAGCTGATTGGTATTAAATATTTACATGTCCGAAGCCTGAAGTAACTCACCTGAGTGGCTGCTGCTCCGTTCCCCTCGCAGAGAAATCTGTTATTTTTAACTAGCCTCTAGATTTAACTGGCAACATCCTGCAGCTTCTCTGCCTGAGGCTTTACTTGGGGATTCATAAGTGCCATGTCAGCTTGTTTGGCTGGCTTACAGTGAGTCACATAGTGAGCAGTCGCACACAGCTGTGAGAGAGAAAGCCCTTCAGTGTGTGTGTGACAGAGAGAGAGAGAGAAACACACACACAATTTGACAAAGGGCTCATAGTCTGTCCACTAAACAGGGTCACAATGCAGCCACATTTCAGCCTGAGATCAACTCTGGGATGTTAAATCTGTTTTCCTGATAGGGTGGAAAAGTTTACACATCATTCTCTTCATGGTCAACAGGAAAGTAGACGGGTATGTGTTTTCAAAAGGAGGGCAAACAAAGTCACAGGAAGTACATTTAGTTGTTTTAAACTTACTTTAAAAGACTGTATCAGACAAATAGTAACTTTTCCTACCAGAAGTCCGGTGTCACTGAGCTGCCACAGGGTGTGGAGGTGCTGTCTGTCTGTGACTCAACTCGCAGGACTTCTCCACAGCCAACATGCTTCTGACAACTAGGCAACACCAAACAGGAAGGGACCATAATAAACAACACTGGTAAAGAAGAGCTCGCGGTCTCGTGCAAAGCCTGCCGCTTTAAGCACACTGACATCTGCTGGCTACATTCAGGAAACACCAGGATCTGATTACAGGTCAGGTTTCTATAGATCACCCCGCAAAAAAAGGGGGAACTTTCCTTTTTTGGTATGGACTATTTCATTAGAAGGGGGGGAAAGCACAAGATGTGGTTTCCAGTCAAGTGATATCAAAGTAAAGAGAGAGTGGAGAGTCTGGCTGAGAGTGTTTGCCAAACTGCACCACCTGTTTTTGACTGTCAAGGTCTCAGTGATGCAACAACCACGGCGAAGGCTACAGACAGCGGTGTGATTTAGAAGGAAAGACCAGTGCCGTTTGAACCCTCTAACTTAGAAATGATGGACAGAAAATCAGTCTCAGGTGCTGAATCGGAGGCGAGATGTGACTCTGAGCGGGAAAATGTCAGCAACACAGACCCAGAAGACGGGGGAAAGTGTGCGACAGAGGATTCAAGCAGGACATGGAGGACCCCGTCTCTCCAGGAGCTGGAGGAGGTTTTACATTCAGCTCCACGCTCCTGTCGCCATGGAGACGAGGTGTGGCCGAACCTGTATCTAGGAGACATGTGAGTGTCTAGTGTCTGATGTAAGTTTACATGTTTGTTTTTTTTGAGTCGTTGCATCAAAGGATAAGTTCAACGGCGCAGCGCTGTTTTGCTGTGAAGCTCCAAAAAATGTTATTTGGAATATGAAACTTCACTCCTCTTTCAGTCGGCTTGGTGGTGAGAAGATTACGAGCGAATTTAATTCTTTTTGGGTGAGCTCATCCTTTAATGAAATTTCGTGACAGGTTTATGTCTCATGACAAGCTCGGGCTCTGGCAGCTGGGCGTCACTCACGTCCTGAACGCGGCGCATGGGAAACTGTGCTGTAAGGGCAGCGACGATTTTTATGGAACCACAGTGAAATACTACGGAGTCCCAGCCAACGACCTGCCAACGTTTGACCTCTCACCTTTCTTCCACCCTGCCGCTGAGTTCATTCACCAGGCCCTGACATCGGGAGGTACTTTTAGAGATGCCACACATGTCGTCAGAGGTGGCTCTACATGTTTAAACTTCTTTTATATTCTTTATATCTTTATGATTTCCAGGTAAGGTGTTTGTTCACTGTGCTGTGGGTGTGAGTCGCTCTGCTGCGCTGGTCCTGGCCTTCCTGATGATTTGCCACCACCTCAGTCTTCTGTCCTCTGTGCGCTGTGTGCAACAGAAACGCTGGATTTTCCCAAACAGAGGCTTCTTGCGACAGCTTATCGCCCTGGACCGAAGACTGCGGGAGGAAGGGTTGATTGAGGAGGCAAAATGAACAACATGCATCCGTAGCGCTGTCTTCCCTTAGTGAGTAGACGTCCCCATTTACACCATGCAGCACTGTCTCCATTTGTACCATTTACTGTATGTATACACTAATGGACTGTGCTCATCCCCCCTCTCCCCTCGTCCTCTCCTGATGTGACCTCGGTGGTGAAAGACAGACAGTCCCTTTGGCATCAGGGAACAGAGCGATCAATGCAACAGCCACGTTGTATAACTGCATCCAGTCAGAGAGAGCTCACCGAACACAGGGAGCTAATTTTGGAGGCAGGCGGCATTCAAGCGGCCACCTGCTCGTGTCTCTCACTGAGCTGCTGCAGACTGTGGCGGTGAAGAGACAGTGGACGCAGACAGCAGCAGCAGCAGCAGCAGCAGTGTTGGGGTCTGCTGGAGGAGCAGCTCTGTGTCTGGGGAGAATGTCAGGGAGCAGCCAGCGACAGGACCTGGTGCTCATTAAAGAGCTTGAGCTCATCTTGGATTCCAGCTCCCTTGAGCTCACACCAGTGGATGAAGTCTGGCCCAACCTGTACATAGGAAATGTGTGAGTGTCTTGTGTGTGGAGAGTCCCTTGCATGAGCCCCGCAAGAGTGAAATTGATCGGTTTTGGCAGCCTGTTTAAAATGCATGGTAATATTCCATGGCACTGTTTCATATACTTCCTTTTTATTCCCTGTGATTGTTTTTGTTTTGTGTGATTTCCAGGGCCGTAGCACAGAACAGAAAGACATTACATAAGCTTGGAATCACTCATGTCCTGAACGCAGCGCACTCCAAGCAGGGCAGCATCGGCGACCAGAGCTTTTATGGGAACACCTGCGTTTACTTTGGGATCCCAGCAGAGGATTCGGACCACTTTGATCTCAGTCAGTACTTCAAAGCAGCAGCTGACTTCATACATAAAGGCCTGAAGAGCAAAGATGGTACAGTACATTATTAGTACACCATGTGACGCCCTCTGTCCCATCAAAAAGTATACAGTTGTGTTCATTTTCTCTATTTCCTTTCAAATCCCGCCCTACAGGTAAGGTGCTGGTGCACTGCATCATGGGTGTAAGTCGATCGGCCACTCTGGTGCTGGCCTACTTGATGCTGCGGCAGCGTCTCTCCCTGAGAGATGCTCTGAAGGGCGTTGTCCAAAAACGAGCCATTTACCCCAACCGGAATTTCCTGTCTCTCCTCCTGAAGCTGGATGAACGGCTGGCGCTCAGACGGAGGTTCTGTCCTCTTCTCTGATGTCCCTCGCTCTCGTTTATCACCTCCATCATCACATTATTCACCTCTCTCTCTCTATTCTCCACTCTGATCAGTATGGGAAATATCTGTAAATAAGGATTTGCTATCAGAATGTGTATGGTGTAGTAAGAGGCGTGATCCCTGAGGCCGTCTAGCTTTTAACTTCTGGGAACAGCAGCGATGTCCACATGTATTGAAATGTTGTAAATATCAAAGTCCAGTGTTGTTTTTCTCTGCAGTTTGTTTTTCATATTCAAACTGTATTCAAATGTTTCCTGCCAGTGTCCACAAGCTTTGTAAATACATTTTTTTATGACTCCTTTCATCGAAGATATTTTATTTGACTATTTTGACTGGATGGATGACATTGCGTAAGGGATAGGTTGACCCAAAAAATGCAAATCCAGCCCTTATCGACTCACCCCCACGTCGATTTAGAGTCAGGTGAAGTTTAGTACTCTTCAAAACATTTCCTGAGCTTCACAGTAAAACGGTCTTGCAGCATTTGCCTCAAAAACTGGGGCAGAGGGGGACTTGTTTTAAAATGTAAAAAAAACAAAGAGAAAATGAAATGGCTCCATACAGCTTGTCCAGACGCCCAGAGATCCCAAATGGATGTGAAAAGGCGTTATAGACACCCTCAACACATGGTCGAGCTCGTGTAGCTACTGTAGATGTGTTAACGGTTTTGATTTGGCAGCTGCAGTGAAGATTTCAGCTCAAAAACAGATGATATCATTTTCAAAACAATTCTGGAGACTTGGGTTTTGCCCGACAAGCCATCGAGCCATTTTTGGGTAACTGATCCTTTTAATATTATTGTTATTCTCTCTTCCGAGTTTGTTTATTGCTTCGGCAGAATCATATTGCATTGGGGAAGACTTTCTTATCTGAAAGAAAACACATTACACTATTATGATTTAACCAAGATTGAACTATTCCAGAGAGCAAAGTATTGATATAGTACAGTTTGATAAGGTGAGTAACCTCAAATGTATCATTAAAATGCACTATTATTACATTAGTCATCTAGTAGCTTATTACGTACGTCATTATACATTGATGATAAAGAAATTCAGAAGATATATACTGCATATAAAAGATGATGAAGACAAAATGATCACATTTGTTGGGCTAGATCAGGGATTTCTTTCGTGCCATGTCGACTGTCACTCTTGTACGTAACAGTAGTCTGTAGGAGTGAAAACAGACCGTCTGCTTTTCTTCCAACAGCATGCTGTGAGCACAACCTACATGTGTGATTTATGAAAGATAATTCACAACAAATGGCGCCGAGGTTAGCGCGTCACTGGTGAGTGTTATTCACAGCCCGGTCATATTTCTTAAAGGAGCAGACCAGCTGGTGTTACTCAGCTGCTGGGTAGCAACACGGGGACACACACAACACAGTGGTGTGTTATGTAACAGCCTGCGCTCATGGAAACTAAGCGAGCGAGCTAATGTTAAAGTTCACAGCACAATGCCACATTGTTGTTCAAAAGAAAAATTGGCAACTCTGCCATGCAACCAACATGAATTAAAGAATTATGTTTTTAAAGTGCCTGAACCGATAAATACATTCCGCAGGGCGATTTGTCACTGATGAGTGTTTGATTACGGAGTTATAAAAGGAAACGGGCCACAGTTATATGTGGCTGTGAGTGTTTGTGGAGAAATAAGAACAAGCACAGTAGGAGAAGAGTTTGCACCGCCTCAAAGCGAGGTAAGTCTGCATGAGTCAGAGAGGAAACCGGTTTGTTTTGGCATATTTTTCCAGGTTTGTTTGCTCAGCCTGTCTTCACCAGTGAAGATGATGATGTGTAACTTTCTAAAAAGGTCACTGAGAGAAGTTTACATTGTAAAGAAAACTTTAATATTACTTAACGTCGACAGAGCATACCTCAAACAAGATGAACGGATAATATATGCATTTTGTTGGTGCATGGTGGAATGTCGTCAAGCACATTTACTGAAGTACTGCACTGATTTCAGGTACTTACTGCAGCTAGCCAATTGGCTCAGACCGCCGTGCAGCTAGTGGTTCAGACTGACAACTGAGAATTAAAAACTTGGTTTCTACATAGCTAGCACATGAACTTTGGACTGGGATGGGTAATATGTAGTCATTATAATGTCAAAACTGTTATTTATTTGCCTGTGAATAGTCTGAGTTCATTTTTTTATGGTTAACATTGAAATTTTGCATACTGCACCTTTAAATATTTCACAGATGTTACTTACACATAGGCCTTATGAAATCTAAATGTAACTACCCACTGCAGAAATGACTATTTAACTGATCAAATTGGGGCTGGACAGAAAATTAAATAGCAACTCCTTTGATAATGGTTCATTTTTCCTGTAAAAACATTTTATGGTTACAGCTTCTCAAATTTGATTTTTTGTTGCTTTTGCATTTACACAAGGGGGCTTATGTGGTTTGGGAAATAAATTCAAACTCATAATTCTAATATATTAATGAGGTAATAATACAAACTCAAACATTTTTATTTTCTCTATAACTGAATAAACAAGCTGTTCTCAGAGGAAATAATGTCCCCTGGACACTGTTTTAAGCTAGAAAGGTGGTGGGGTCCGCCAAATATGAACACACAGTTGTTTGTTTAGGTCATACGAGGTTCAGGATGATCAACATTTCCTCAGCTTAATTTTAATCTAGTTTCAATGTTTTTTTTTAAAGTTTGTATTATGGGTTGGCCCAAACATAAAAATGGGAAAATGTCCCTTTGGGCTCTGACTAATTGCAATTGCATTGTGTGTGTGTGTGTGTGTGTGTGTGTGTGTGTGTGTGTGTGTGTGTGTGTGTGTGTGTGTGTGTGTGTGTGTGTGTGTCAGTATGTCTCTCAGGGATCCACCATATGAACCTCCATCTGTCTCGGAGCTGCAGGACTTCCTGCTGGCCGACCGACGACCCACTGGACACGTCAATCAAGTCTGGCCTAACCTTTACATCGGCAACGAGTAGGGTTCACACACACACACCAACACACACTCACGCGCACATCTGTATAAACATCCTTCACCCCTACAGACGTGACTGTGTGGTCGGGTTTCAGGGTGGCTGCTCGTGACAAGGGCACTCTCCACAGTCTGGGCATAACTCACATTGTGAATGCTGCTCATGGCTCATCGCCCAACGCCGGCCTCTTCCTCTGCGTCAACACCGGCCCACGTTTCTACAGAGACATGGAGGTGGATTATTATGGGGTGGAGGCTGACGATGCAGTAGATTTCATTCTTAGTCCTTTCTTTTACCCCACCGCACGGTACATCAGAGCTGCACTGGCCATGGGAGGCAAGTCGGTCACACTTACATGTCACGTTTTGCCACATATCCGGTGTTCAAGTTGACAGCAAATGTTCCTCCGCAGGACGGGTGTTCGTCCACTGCCTGATGGGTGTGAGCCGCTCTGCCACTCTGGTGCTGGCCTTCCTGATGATTGTGGAGGGCCTGAGGCTGCAGGAGGCGGTGGCTGCTGTCAGGCCGCACAGAGACATCTGTCCGAACCCAGGCTTCCTGCAGCAGCTCCGAGGCCTCGACATGAGCCTGGAGAGGGAGAGGCGGAGGCGACGACAGGCCCAGGCGACACTGTAAAGACACGCACAGACACACGCACACACAGAGAGCCAGAAACGTCACCACACGCACGCAGACACACACATCTTTATCGCTACAGAGGTCACTCAGAGGAGGAGGGCACACCATCTCTGACAGAGCTCAGGCAAATTCTGTGGACAAACAGGAAGCCGGTGGCACCTGTCGACCAGGTCTGGCCCAACCTCTACATCGGAGATGAGTGAGTAGAAAAATCAGATTGTAATGCTGTTAAAAATATATATGAATGAATCAGCTTGCATGTGTGTGTGTGTGTGTGTGTGCAGGTCTGTGGCGAGAAATAAGACCACACTCTCGTCTCTGGGCGTGACTCACGTGCTGAATGCTGCAGCAGGTCGGCACCGGATCAACACAGGTCAGCAGTTCTACAGTGACCTTAAAGTGGACTACCACAGCGTTGAAGCTGCAGACCATCCGGAGTTTGACCTCCGACCTTTCTTTAAATCTGCTGCACAGTTCGTGGACAGCGCTCTGAAGAGAAATGGTGAGTTTGCAAAGATTAATGGTAATAAAGAGATTTTCACAAGTGGCTGCATGTCACTGCTGAAGAATTATACATACTCTTCCTCCTTTACTCTGCTCAAGTGTGTAATAAATACACTAATCCATCTTTCCTCCAGGGAAGGTGTTAGTCCACTGTGCCATGGGTGTCAGTCGCTCCGGAGCCCTGGTTCTTGCATACCTGATGATCTGCCACGGCCTGTCGTTGGCAGAGGCCATCATCGCCGTGCGTCTGAACCGAGACATCGGACCCAACTCTGGGTTTCTGGAGCAGCTCAGACAGCTGGAGCTGAGCCTCAGTCAGCAGAGGAGACAGGTCACAGAGGAGGGCCACACTGACGCATCGTGACCACGAATACATGACCTGTCACCTTTGTCAGGCACCTGTTTTATTTGAATCCACGTTTTCTGTAAAAACAATGAAATCTGATGGACTGAAAAGTCATGTGTGTGTTCTCTGTTACAAGTAAAGCTCAGATGATGATCTCCGCCCCGACAACAATCAGTATGCAACAACTGAATGCTTTAAGTTTTATGTCTCCAGAAATAACTCTCTGCACTGACAAATGTTCCACACCTGTCCAGACATTACCGACACTCTCATAATGACAATAACTGCCACATGCCACTCCTGTGAAACTTCTATTTGTCTTTTCTCACGATTTAGTGCGATTCTCCACCATACAGGCGAAGGGAAAGTAATCACTGTCACATTAGAGGACTCAGATCACATTAGGAAGGATTTTAGAAAGCATGTGTGTTGCGTGTGGCTGCGAGTGCCTGAGTGTGTGAGTGTGTGTGTGTGTGTGTGTGACGTTGTCGAGGGCAGGTGTTGTTGCCGGATGGCCTAAAAATATCGTCTTAAACACAGAGCCCGAGAGAGCAGTTACCATTCCAGATCTGTCTTTCCGTCTTAATGCTTAAGGTCTGTTTGCCTGTCTCTCTCTCTCTCTTTCACACAAACACACACACACACACACACACACACACACACACACACACACACACACACACACACACACACACACACACACACACACACACACACACACACACACAGGCCACACATGTCCCCTGAGGAAAAGTTGAGGTGCTGCTCTGTGATCTTGCTCAAGAACGGATATAAATCTTTAAACACAAGGAAGAGAAAGAGGTGAGTATTTTTTTTTTTTTTTTTTTTACCATTGAGCTTTCTTATCACTTTATTCTAACATTCAACCTGTAGAATAGAGCAAGACATCAGTATAATCATCCTGGGACACAGGACTGTTTGACTCCAAACCACTCAGTCTGAGGAGGATGCATTAAGAGCTCGGTATAGAAAGGAGCACTAAAGTACAGCCAAGACAACAGGTATAGACTGAAACTGAGACTGTGGATGTGCACGTGATGGTTCATGATCACTCCAGTTAGAAACTGAGTTTCATGAATATCAAAATAAAGGAAATGATTCATTTAAAAAAAAAAAAAAAAGTTAAACAGATTTGCTAATAAATGTAATACAGGTTTTCAAGAAGCACTTGAAAGGTATCTTTCTGAGATGTTTGTGACGTGCTTTCTCAACTGGTTCCCTCTTTCACATGTAATCTATGTTGCAACCTAGAAAAATAAAACAAGTATAAGTTCTGGAGACAAAATAAATGAAGCATCTACATATTCATTTCATATCATCTAGTATTCAGTATTTCTGTTTATTATTCTGCCATAGTTCATTGTTAATACTGACAGAAAGTATGATGGTAGCTGAGCGACAATTCGTCATACATCAGTCCTCACTGTGCGTGTGCTTTTTGTCGACATATATTTATGGTTGCCAAAGAGAAGTCCTTCAACTCTAAGAGTTAGCTGAGTTATTAGTATTTCATATCAATCCTTATGTGACACTTTTGGGGTGACAAAACTATACTGATAAGACATGGCAGTTAACAAGAACTCTCGCTTATGCCTCTGTCACTTAAACCTGTCCGTTGTGGTGACGCCTGCCGCGGAGTGCCTGAATTACGTCAAACAGCTGATGATGAGTGAGGTTCGCCCCCAGAAAACCCAAAGAACCACATAAGTGACTACTGCATGAGGTCACTGAATTTAAATGTATAGAATGTGCCACACCAAATTAACTCTTTTTAAGAGAAGTCATTCTAATTTTATTGTAAATTCAAGTAACGTATCTAAGAACAATTTAGTTTAAGCTGACACAGGCCTACAGTATTGTTTATTTTAAAGTTATGGATTGATCTCTCAATAGATTAATCAACTTACTATTTTTCAAATCAATTTGCTCGCTGGATCCTCCTTATCTCTGTCATACAGGGTGGCATACTGTAGTATAGTCAATTTTTATGAACATTTTTGCAATCGACTAACTTGGTGTTTCTTCCCTTGATTAATTCATTGATTGCTTTATGTATAAAATGTCAGAAAATAATCATAAAGGCCCTTTTGTGATTTCTATCTTATGTTGACTCAAAGGACCAAGAATTCACTTTGAAGAGACTGACATTTTTGTAGGATTTTTGTTTAAGAACACCTCAAACAGTTAAACAATTGTAGAAAAAGTTACTAGTTCAATTTCTGCTGACTAATCTACTACTTTACTTACCGTTGCCACTCTAGGACTGTATATCTAATAAACCTGGTGTTCATATCACATCTGCAGATATTCTTTTTTGGTTTGTGATGAAGTTCAGGGCTGTGTGTGTGTATTCTCTGCGGCAGAGGAGAGCCATGTCCTCCGCTGTGGTGAAGTCCAGAAGCAGGAACCCGTACACAGCGGTGCGGGTCGACCCAGACAGTGATTACATCACACCGGGAACGTTAGACCTGGAGCAGCTGTTCTGGGCTGGTAACGGGGCTCAGTACGCACATGTCAACCAGGTCTGGCCCAGTCTCTACATCGGGGATGAGTGAGTACATGCACACAGAGAGTACAAGTGTCAGAGCCCATGGTGGCAGCTGCATGTTGAATCTGTGTGTTGCAGGAAAACAGCTCTGGAGTGTCCTGGCCTGAGGGATCTGGGCATTACACATGTCCTTAACGCAGCAGAGGGAAAGTTTAATAATGTGCTGACTGGCGCCGATTACTACTGTGACATGGACATCCAGTACTTTGGTGTGGAGGCCGATGACAAACCCACCTTCAACATCTCCCAGTACTTCTGCCCAGCAACACAGTTCATTCACGACGCCCTCAGTCACCCACAGAGTAAGTAAAAATGGGTTGGCATAAAGCTCAAGGTCCAAATCTCAAAACTGTTTGCCGCCCCCCCCAAGTAAATCTATTCCATTTTGCATTAAGAGACAGACATGTAGAGCTTTTGATGTCATTTCCTACAGTACATGGTTGGCTAATGTGATATTCTACAGTACATTGTTGGCTATGTTTCGGCTAAATACACAGTATTCTGCTGTAAAATAGTATACACTAATTTACTGTAAATAACAGCGATTTTTCTTCCCTGTCTCCCAGACAAGGTGCTGGTGCACTGTGTGATGGGTCGGAGCAGGTCTGCAACTCTGGTCTTGGCATATCTGATGATGCAACACAGCTTATCAGTGGTGGACGCTATTGAGCATGTGCGACAGCGCCGCTGCATCCTGCCCAATCATGGATTCCTGAAACAGCTCAGAGCCCTGGACATCACATTACAGGAGGAGAGGCTCAGGCAAAAAAGAGAGATCCAAGACCAATAATACAAAATGAAAGATAATATGCCTGTTTACTACTTCAGTTTTCCCTCTTCAATCTGAGGTAACCAAAAATGTTCCATGTGTTTCCCTAACTATTGTATCTTTAAATTGTGTTTTTCAAACAGTCATTCAAATAAAGTTTATATGTTAAACTGAAGAAACCGGCATCCCACAAGCTTAATATTTGTGTGAAATCATGCAGGACAACGGAGTTACTGTTCAGCAGTGGTAGAGGAAGTATTCAGATCATTTACTAAAGGAAAAGTAGTATCATCACTCTGCAAAATACTAATTATAATGCAAATACTGGCACAAAAAAGTCCTGCAATTAAAAAGGTACCAAAGGGAAAGTATATAAGTATAATGCGTTAACGTAAAAATACTCAATGCCAAAAAAACGACCGCTGTGACAATTCTGAGATGGAGCTCATTTTGAAAAACGAACGCTCTACCAACTGAGCTACTGTGTCACCCCTGCTATTTTATTCTTTATACAATGATCAGCTGTTTCATTTTTAAAGATGTATGATCAAGCAAAGCAAACGGTCCTGGAGTTAGGTCACATATTCTATGGTACTGCAAGAGATCAATATACACCCAGAAAGAACACTGACACAAATTCAGGTAAATAAATTAACGATGGAGAAAATATCAGATCAAATGCTCCTGTATTTGTCAGACAGAGAACACTCAATGATAATGAAATCTTTTCAACAACATCAGCTACCTTACATACATTTGAGAGGTGCAGTGTGTCTATTTTCATCCACACAAGCCACTAGTCCCAACAATGGCTTGCAATTTTCTCTGCACATATAAATTGCAGCTTTGCAACAATTACAGAAAAGGAAAAAAAAGGCACTGGTTATAGGAAAAACTTACCTCCTAAAAAGAAAGGGAGGCCAACTCAAACTTCCACAAGAGTGATGTTGATGGTTCTTTTTCTAGAGTTGACATTGAACATTTAACACAGGACACAGTGCCGCTGACTTTGACACATTTAAAAAACTGTGCGCTTAAAAGAAAAACATTTAGTTTTTCATAACTGGCCTGTCAAAATCAGGAAAGGAATAATTAATCTTTAAAAAACAAAACAAATCCATGCTGCACATTTCAATGTAGTAACTTCCCTTGACAGTCATGTTTAATTTAATCCTATTTGTGTATAATGAGTCTTCCATTGTGGAATCAACCTTTTGTGTTTTATTCTGTCTCCAAAGAGATGAAACCCACAACATATCGACACAAGCGTTCACAGCAGAGTCCTATAAGCCATCATTTAGAAAGTTTCCCATGAAATATATTCCATTTAGATCCTTAAGTTAACTCCAAATGATCACATCCCACTGTGTTATCATGATTCGTTTTTGGACATTGATGGAGAGGCAAATCTTCCCATGGCTCTTGGCTGCATGGTCCTCTAGTGGCCCCAAGTGGAGAGAACTGAGACAGGCACACATCAGGAGGCACCCAACTAAATACTGGTAAGTGTAAGTGATTGAAATGGACGGATGGCTCATTTAAAAAAGAAATTCAAAAATGGTGTTATTTGTAGAAAATCGTGTATGAGGTTGCAGGATGAGGGAAAAGCTGTCCGAGAATCCTCACTTGAAGTCGGGTTTTTCTGGGAAGGTGCAACCTGCTCGTCTGATGATGACGTTGGCTGCATAGTGGGCTGCCTTCACGCACTGATTCAGTGGTTTCTCCTGGACCAGTCCAGACAGGAAACCTGAAGCACAGAGGAACAACTTGAACAAGAATGCACGGAAAACAAAGGACAGACAACACAAAACTTGGAAACCTATCAAATGAAAAACACTGGAAAATCTTACCTCCTACAAAGGCGTCACCTGCACCGTTCGTGTCAACAATGTCCTTGGGGTCGGTCTTCAGTACGGGGAATGTCTCAACCTTGTCATCTGTACAGACACAGTAAGAAAATTGTGACATCTATCGCACATCTCTAATATGGGACAAAAAAAAAAAGAAAACATTAGAAAATCTTACGCAGGGCCATAGTAGTTTCATCTTTCCCCTGGGTCAGAACTACAATCCTCGGTCTCTTAGTGTTGACTTTTGGTAAAGCCTGGGCTTTCTTGGCAATTTCCTTAATGTCTGTGGTCTATGGACACAATACATATTAATACAATATTTGATTATGCAAAAAAACCAAAAAAAATCATCATCAGTCCACTCACATCAAAGTCCTGCTCTTTAGCAAAAGCAGCAGCCTCCTGGGGAACAACAAAGAAAAAGAGCGAGTGTTGGTGGACACAAAGCACTGCATACACACATGCTTATCTACAGAACGCAGAGTCAATGTCTGACTTACTGTCTCATTGCCGAACAGTATGTCGACGTAGGGCATAACCTGCATAAGGTTATCCTTGAAGAACTGGCAGATGAAGGGTGCAGAGAGGTTCAGGCAAAACAGCTTGTTATTTTCAGATGCATGCTTCGCCACTTTCAGGATGGACTCCAAGGAGACAGTCAGGAAGAAACCCTGGAAGCAAGCAGTGACATTGGGTCACGACAGATCTGCTTTTTATATCTTGATGGGCTCTAATTAAATCACAGGAAGAAGGGTTTTGGACAGAGTCTGCACTAGCATGCCTGGCAATCCTCCTGTGGGTCATCTGGTGGTTTCCAACAGGTACAAAGGGAGTAAAGGTACATGAGTTGACTTGAATATTGGAAGTAAATGGCACAACAACTACTACTTACAGCAATGTAGTAGACTTTAGCTTTTTCCACCAGTTCCCAGTTTTCTTCCAGGTCTAGATGCTTATCCTTCTTATAACAGTTAGCCGCAGCTAAATTAGCAACCAGCGACCTGGGAAGAGAAAGCAAAAAAAAAAAAAAAGATGAAAGGTGAAAGACAGATGAGATTTAAATGTGTCAACATATGCTTATTATCATAATTACCCACCTGTTATCTCCGGTGATGCAAGCAGCACATGTGCCTGTAGGCTCTTCGTCTTGCTCGTAGTAGTGGGCATCGATGTGGGCCTCCTCAGCCTTCTGCTTCAGGATCTCCCCAAACTTGTCTTTGCCAATGCAGCCAAAGAACGTGCCCACATTGTGGGGTTCTTGGATCATCCACTACAGACAGTGACAGCTAGTCTGGTCAGTTGAGGCCAAGGTTTTCACAGAGCATTTATGCGGTGACAGAGCAGGAAGTGGGTGAGTTGGTGTAGACATGACTGACCTGAGCAAGCTTTATGGAGTTCTGTGTGGCTCCTCCAGCATGGTACTCAACTTTGAACTTCTTCACTATCTCCTCAAATCTACACACACACACACACACACACACACACACACACACACACACACACACACACACACACACACACACACACACACACACACACACACACACACACACACACACACACACACACACACACGAAGTGTCAATTATGGCTGGGATTATTAAAGGAAAAGTTCCATGTATGTTTTCTTGCCATGAATTAGATGAGAATAAAGTCTGAAGCTACATACAGTAGCCAATAGTTCAGCTAACAGTGGCAGACAGCTAGTCTTGCTCTATCCAAATTAAACAAATTAGATAAAACATGTTAACCAGTGAACTTTAGACATGTTAGTAGTCGGATGTTTTGTTGGAATAACAAACTTTGTGCTAAGCTAAGTGCTTGCTGGCTGCATCTTCATATTTAATGGACAGATTTGAGATCGATACCAATTTGCAAAAAAAATGCACATTTCTAAAAATGTTGGGCTGAAGTCTTTTACCTCTATCTTTTTTAGCTTAGCAGACACTGACACGTTTAAATCGTTCCTCACATATAAAAAGTAAACAGTATAAAATACTGTATTGGTTGCATGATACTGCACAGTTCATAGTTTATTGTGTCCACCCATGTGGCATGCATGGCGACAAATGTGGCTTGACAGCAACTAACTGTAATCTCTGCTGAAGGCATATTTCCTTCAGGAAGAATATGAAGACATGCACAATTGATCACTGAATATACTATTCGATCCATCACGCCTGTTATGTAACACAATGACAGAAGCAGCGCTTATATGTTCCACTTAAAGCTAAAGCATCTGTGATTTGCTGTTACGCGGTCTAAATATAGCAGTCGTATCAACCTACACAGACATGTTAGTGTGGTTTATCTGAGTGTTAGAGACAGAGTGTTCATTGGAAAGCATAACAGGCCGCCTGCTGTTAAAGGTCCTGAGACGGAGCCAGAGGTTACACAGGGGGAGACATCTGGGAGATGGTTACGGTCTGTTCGGGGGAAATCTCCAACATTTTAGCACTTTACCCCTGAGCACTAAAACAGGAAAGACCAGAGTGGCTTAAATCATGTGGGAACAGGTTAAACGTGTGTATGTGCTCCTTCATACTATATATACCAGGTGAACAACAAAAGCTTACAATCAAACCAGCCACTACGCATTGAGCTTTGCAAAACATTATCAACTCTAAAGCTGAGAATCTAGAGTAATATGTAATTCATATATCAATAAATTATGTCCAACTATTCATTAATCCTAAAAAACTAAATATAGTGCAATATTTTATATAAGAACAAGCACTGCCTGTGTAAAATAGATTTACTAGAGGTCTACTACGTCATCATATACATAAGTGAGAGTCAGAACACATCAGTTCAATCCAGTCACACACGACTTTCTTATCTCCTGCTGTTAAATGTTTGCTTTCTGGCTCCTGTCTCAGAGGGACTGGGAGGTGAAATGTCCTGGTTTGCTATTGGCTGAGACTGCTTCTGTGCTGGATTAGCTGCTCTGCCATTGGCCATCTATAAAGGAACGGTGAGGTCAAACGTGGTGATTTCTGGTGTACTCCTGTTTTGACTGGCTGACTCCAGAACAGAGAGGACTTAACTTGGGAAAAATTCATGTTCTCCCAGTACAAACTAGAAATACTGTTAGCTCTACCGCATGTTAGATTTTACAGAAGTGTTGCAATGTTGGAGATACGAACAGTGCTTTGTGTTTGTCCTCAGCCAGGATCTGGTCGTTGGGTTTCAGGGTGTACCTGCAAATAATTAAAAAGGAGAAAAAAAGATGGGATTAGTTTTACCAACTCATTGGAAACAACAGCAAACTCTGCCGTTTTATTACATACACAAACCACAAATTTGTGTTGGAATGAACACACAATAAGGATCTGGATCATGTTTATGGATATACATTGAAGACACAGGTATGGAGCTGCCAACTGGGCTGTTCACTCTTATGAAAACTGTGATTAATGAAATCAGTCAAAGGCAGAGACTCTGCAAAAGTGCTTCTGTACACTGCTTACCACCGACTATGTCCAATTCAATATGTTGGTCAATAGTGTGACACAGAGTGTAGTTTCCTCGAAAGGCAAAGGGAGGCAGGGGATTAAGGTGCAGTTTTTCTTAACTCCATGTGAGATCGAATTAGGACTGCAGTTGGTTGGTTCAGCTTTAATCCTTGAGTTTATGCAAGGGGGTTAGAGAGTGGACTGTGAGCTGGAGCCCTTTGCCCTGGTCAACTCAGGGTGATGGATTTCGTATAGACAAGAAAACTGAGGAGGTTTCTGCTGAGGGCTCAAATTACTTCAAAGATTTCAAAGAAGAGGTACATAGGTAAATACGGATGGGTGTGTTTGCAGGAGCCCTATGGCTTTAACGTCAACCAAAGGGTAATTGTTGAGTCATACATTTAAGGCTTTGCTGACATTATCGACTGACATTGTTAAATGATCATGCCTAATTTGAAAATGATGACAAAGCAGGGAGTGGTACTGGCCATTTGTTTAACTCAGCTAGATCAGACCAGTAAGTACAACCTCACTGTAATGTAATAAAGCAGAACATCTGATAGACACACAGCTCTGCTCTGCTCTCTTGTCTCATTATCTTGTATATCAATTGATCAAATTACATCACAAAACCTTTTTCTCTTCTGGTCAGCCTCTTATTGCGATGACCTGTCAGACACCAAATGTGTTCATCTCATTTGATGTGACTCTGACCGTGCTTTATGGAGATTTAACAGCAGCAAAAAGATGGACACAAAACACATGCATTCAACGGTTTTCTCTCCCTGTATAATTCTAGGATCATTTAACAATGCAGCAAGGTGTGCACTGCACTGCACGTGTTTCGTGCAGAGTCACTTGTGAAACTACTGGAGGGAGTCATTTATACCCATTTTGAGGTATTTTTTTTTTTAAAAAGTAAAAAAAAAAAAAAAAAAAAAAAAAAAGAAAAGAAAAAAATAACACTACCTAAAATAAAATCACTGATGGCAGCAAATTCTTGAGGTGACAAGAATTGTATTCCACAGTGGCTCGGGCCTTACTTGTCCAAGAAGTCTTTGTCCACTACAGCTGAGATGTCCAGTAGCGGGTTTCCCATCCCAAAGAGTGAATTAGGGCTGAAACACAAAGAATGAGAGTAAATATAAAATCGACTAAAGGGCTTGGCTTTAACATGACATAACCTTCTCTACCTTTGTGTAACTCCTGTTTGCCTTTACTCTCTGAAACCTCTCGGAATAGTGAGATCAGTTATAGCTTTAGGGGAGTTCCTTGCTTCAGTAAAAGAACAGAAAGCCCTCCTTTCAGCGCAGCATATAACAGCTTATTTCAAGGGCTTAAAAAAAAAATCATATTTGCTCATTGGGCTTTCTTTCCCAACTGTTGTGAATTATTTTGCAAATCCCACACATTTGTTTTCATGTGACTTTAATCACATGATATAAAAGCTCCAATTAACACAGAACAAAAGCAGAAATAGCCCATGTCTATACTTTGGATACATGTATAACTCGTTAGAACATTAGAAATTAATATGAATATGGTCAGCAGCGAAGACCCAGTCAGTCATACATGTAACCATGTTATGACACTCACACATGAGACACTCAGAACAGCAGTAGGCTGTGTGTCTTTGTGCTGTCTGTTTTTCCTGAGGCAGATAACTGAGCACATGGCTCGAATATCTTTGCAAATCACAGTCTTGTGATGCAAAAGAACATGAACAAAACAGCACAGCAACAGAAAAATGAGACAGTGACTTGGCATCTGTGCACTTCGTGTCAATGCATAACAATCCCACTGGAACCGGTCTTACACATCAGTAACCAATTAGACCGTGTGTTAGTCTGTGCGCTTTGCTTTTCTGTAAGCAAACGCTGTAAGAGACTGTGACAGCATATAAATAACACGTGTATCGTCTTCAGTCTTGCATTCTGGTCCCTGATTTCACCATAATCTTGTCAGTGTGACTGGGAAAACCCCAGATGGAGGCAGTCTCTGATCACAGCCCCAGACAGATGCCACCTCCACATGAACATGTGCTCGCATATTTTCCCCATCAGGCCTTGCTTTCTGTGCTCGCCTGAGGGCAAAATTCAATAAAGCAAGATGAAGCAACACGGAAGAAGGGCTTTTCAAAAAGCAAAGACCAGGGAGACCTCGTTACCCTGTAGATATGGGTTGCTGTAGCCTCAAAAACCAAACAGATGCCACACCCTTACTATCATTACCTACAGCACAAACATCTGCCAATATGCAGACAGATGATTACTGGGCTTGTGCCTCCAATTATCTCCAATTATCTTAAACCAGAAGCCATACTTGCCTTCAGATTAATCATCTATATGTCAACGTGGTCTTACCTTGCAGAAAACATGGTGTCCCTCTCTCTGTGTACCAACTAGATACTGACAGACCTGTTGAGTAACCTCAAACCCGGCTCAGAAAGAGCTAAGCATTTAAAAAAACTTGACAATTCCAGCCCAGCGAGAGGGCAGATCGATTTTCCCCTGCAACCAGGCTCCTCCCACTCGGGGCTGACCGACTGGAGGCATGTGGAGGAGGAAGATCCAGGACACCGTCTCTGTCTGCTGATTGGCTCGTCTAGCCTCCATCCACTCACTCCTCTGAAGCTATATTACAGCGTGAGTAGCATGCTGATGATGATAGCAGCAACACTCCGTGATCAGACAACAACTGGGTTCAGATAAGTTGAATGAGAAGAGAAGTCCTGGAGGGATGCATTAAACGCATATTCGTGAGGCGGAAAAAAAGCATGAAAAGGCAACATATTCACGACCATGTGACTGCATCACAGGTCACCGTTTTGGGATACAGGACGGTCAAGCTTTCTTGCAGCGGAGCAATCCTCAGCACTGAACAAACCTTGCACAAATCCGTACCAAGCATTTCTTTCTACAGCTTTTAAACATGCAGGGGCAGGTGGCGGTCACGCTGGATTTAAGATTAGATACTGGCACACCCACCGAGAAGCAAGCACGCTGCGGTCATTTGAATGCAGCTGCGTCTCAGCGCTCCTGACCCCGCTGAAGCTGACCAACACTACGAGGTGTTAGCTAACCGTTGACTAACGTGTTGAACGGTAACCACATCAGAGGACTTTACACCGGTCGTTTATGACAGCGACCTCCTCTCCCCACCGTGTTGGCTCAAACACACATTGAATGGTATCAACAAACACGTTTTAAAGCTCAACTCTTCGTGCACACATTCATATAGCTTTCAGGTTTAAAACTCTCAACACGACTTGCGCACATTATAGCATTCAACTACTAACAACTTAGAGAAGGACAGCGTCTCCCCGCTGCGCCTAGGAGTACTTAGTTAGCTTTGTTCATTAGCTCACGGTCACCTCAGTTTGGCAGGAGTCTTTTTGGTCGGAGACTCTTTCTTCTCCTCCTCTGAAAGTTTCTGTTTCTTTGCTTTTGGTTCTTCTGAAGCCATGGCTGACTACACACGTTGCAGCAACCACCTTAACCGGTAAGAAAACGCGGTCGCGCGGCTAAGGGTAAATGAGGATGCTTGCTCCCCTGAGAAGTGCCTCGCAGGCGGGCAGTGCCTCCCGCATGCAGTGTGACGTCGTTAAAGATCTCCACCAATCCAAAGCCTTACGTTTGGGGTCCTGCTGGAAACGTGGCCACCCACTTTTCAAGCAAACCCACAGAGAGTTAAAGCTGCACTGATCAATGTATTTACTTTAAAACAGGGTCACATTACTATCAACTACAAACGTAAACAGGCAGAGGTCTACTATTATTAGGATACAGGTTGGACCATTATTGCCCAAAATACAGAGAAAATTGAATTAATAGTAATATTTAACAATACAATTTTAATGAAAAAAAAAAAGATTCTACATAATATAGAGTCTCCAAATATTTGTCTCCCTTCAAAAATGCCGATACACCATATAGCAGTGAGACAAAGTTAGTAACCGGACAATGGATATAGTGGCAGCAACAGTATGGGAGTCAAATATTTTCCTTAGGCATTGGTGGAAATCAAGCCAGCGCTAAATATACACGTTGGACATGCTGTACATATTGTCTTTGTTCTGCTTATATGAGCCCATGTGGCACATCTCTCTGTGAGATCTCAGTTTAAGATGCTCAGTGCAATACTCTAACAAACACTGTACAGGAAAATATTTATAAGGTATTATGAAAAAAGGTTATTTTTAACAAGTGTGTTGCTTTTTCCCATTAAGGTTGAAATATACCACTTGCTCACCTCAGTCTACAATATGGTTAGTGTGGCTGATCATGAAAGTATGACCCCATTTTGCATTTTTACACAGGGTAAACATTTAGCATATGGTTTCTGTTACAGCTCTGCCAAAGTAAGTGAAATGTGTGCTATTCTGCTTCTGAAAAGATTTCTGAGCATTTATCTTTTGCATTGAAAATACTACACTATGCAAATGCTAATGGGCTAAAAAGAAGCCACATATTAAATAAAACAAAATTGAAATTGAACACTGTATTTAAACATCACACTGTCTGAAGAAGAGTAAATCATCAAGAAAATGATATATTTCTAAGGCTTGAGTTATTTTTATTAAGTGCATTTACTATTTGTAAGTATTGATACCCCCTAGGTTATTCTGTTGTCTTCCTTTTGTTGTTTTTGGATTTGAATTTGGTTCAGAATTTTTCCTCTTTTTCAAATTATAGTTTTTGTTAAAAAAAACAAACAAAAAAAAACATGCTCAACATAAAGTACAAGGAAATACAAAGGTACTGTTCCCATAATAGACATATAAATGCCTACTACACAAGCGCCTGACAGGCTATACTCAGGGCATCACTATCCCACAGAGTCACACACAGCGCTGTGGGTTAGGTGCCTGTAAATGTTGCCTAATTAAAAAGTCCGAAACTTTTCTCGCCAAGTATCAGCCAGGTTTACAGTAGAGTTGCTTGACATTTAAACCGCCTACAGCACATTTAAGTACCTAACCAGAGGTACTCAGGACTTATTCTTTCAGCTCGTCGGTACTTATTCGGGACTTCGTTGTGTTTACGTGTGCATAGATCTGCAGGCGCCTCTTCAGCAGACAATTCTGCCATATTGGCACCAGATAATATTCTTGGCACAATCAACTGGAGTCAGCAGGTAAAACTTTGAACAATCTGTGAAACTTTCAGTGTATCTTCTGTTTAAAGCTCTGATGTCGCTGCCACTCTTCTCTCTTTTCTTGAGTTTATTTGATTTTTAGCATCAAAATGGTAGATGGTAGAAAAGATGTCCGAAGTTGCCAGTTACAGATTGTTAGCCAGCTGGTTGAGTTACCTGTGTTTGGAGTTAGTTTGACAGATTGACAGTAGGCAGATGTTGACAGTAAGTGCTTCTGCTTTGCATTTCCATTACTTGTTTTCATTTTGGGCACAATCGGATAATTGATAATGAGTTAAGCTTCGGCTGTAAATTCTGCTGACTTCACCCTCCCCAACTATCTCGTATCTAGTAACAGAGCATTACTAAGTACAACAACAACAACAACCACCTCATTGTTGCAGCTGAGATGATCCACAGTCTGTTCCTGGTTAATCACACGGGGGACATCTTCCTGGAGAAGCACTGGAAGAGTGTCATCGGCAGGAGTGTGTGTGATTACTTTTTCGAGGCGAGGGAGAAGGCAGTGGAGCCGGAGAATGTGCCCCCAGTCCTGCAGACCCCACACCACTATCTCATCTCCATATACAGGGACAAGCTCTTCTTCCTGTCTGTCATCCAGACTGAAGTTCCGCCACTGTTTGTCATTGAGTTCCTGCACAGAGTGGCAGACACCATTCAGGTGGGATTACATTTGCATTCAGAGAAGAGATATCAGAATATGTAATGTTCAAACTTAGTGCGCCTCATAAGCAGGTGGGCCTGGATTGCATTTCACGTCAGACATCAAAATGCATCTCAAGTTATCAGTAAATTGTAGCTGTTACTCAAAAACTTTTTCTCCGAGTTAGACATGGCCGGGCTCTCCCAGCCTGTCTTCAGTATATCTTGATCTGAGTAGCACTGAGTAGCTGAAGGCTGTCTACCACGATTTAACAATGCTGTGTACTTCCTCATCACCCAAGATGCATTTGTGTGTCAAGTGTGAACAGCGTGGCTGTGAAGGTGATAACTATTTCCCTGCATGTTTTGTGTGCGTAGTGTGTTTAGCTGAAAAAGAGGCAAAATTGACCGCCTTAAAAAATTAGAAAAGTAAATATAAGTACCGCAAAAATGCTCGAATATTGAGCTTTTGTGATTGTACATTATGTCCTTCTGCTGGAGGGCCATGTGCAGAGGAAATGGAGGTGCTACTTGCAACCACAGCATGTTAGAGAGGAACTGCAGATGGTTTGATTGAGCATTGTGCAAGTAACCAAACACCCAGAAGAGTGAATAAAAGGTGCTCTTGTATAAATATTAAGAATGCATTCAGTCTTCAACAGTATATCCATACATCAATAATAAAGTTGTGTACAATACCTGGATAATGTAATTACTGTGGCAGGCCTACCTTTTAGTATAACAGTAATTCTCGTATACTCACAGCAAAAACAATGCACCATCATGTTTAGTATAATGTACATATTGGAACAAATCGCCAAAGTGGAACAAACTGAGGATGTAATGCAACAAACTTTTTTTCTTGCATATGTCGGTCTTTTTCTATATTTGCTTTAGCATAAAACTTTTTTTTGTTTTTTTTTTATCGACAGGACTACTTTGGAGAGTGTTCAGAAGGTGTAATCAAGGACAACGTGGTGACCGTGTACGAGCTGCTGGAGGAGATGCTGGACAACGGCTTCCCACTCGCGACAGAGTCCAACGTCCTCAAAGAGATGATCAGGCCTCCCACCATCCTGCGATCGGTTGTCAACACGCTCACAGGTAAAACGGAGGTCACCCTGACTCTGGTGTTAAAGCTCACTCTGAACGGTGCCCCCGGATCGCTGAAGCAAATAAAGTCTGTCATGTTTGTGTGTACGTTGATGTTTTCGTATTTGTTTTGTGTGTTTTCCAGGAGCTAGTAATGTCGGAGACACATTGCCGACAGGTCAATTGTCCAATGTCCCGTGGAGGCGGGCGGGTGTCAAATACACCAACAATGAGGCCTATTTTGATGTGATCGAGGAAATTGATGCCATTCTTGACAAATCAGGTACATACCACCTTTACTTTGATAGATATAGTAGTATGGTATTACTGAATTCTATAAGTTGATCTGGAGACTCTGCATCACATCTGTGTCCCATCGGCATCAACCTTTCTTATTCAGGTACGACAGTATTCGCAGAGATCCAGGGTGTAGTTGAAGCCTGTGTGAGGCTCACCGGGATGCCCGACCTGACTCTCTCCTTCATGGTGGGTTCAATTTCCTCTTAGCGTCATGTTTTATTTCTGCCTGCGTGTCTTTTTGAGTTTTAAAAATTCACTCGCCATGGTCGTTGTTGTTTTTGACGGCAGAATCCTCGTCTCCTCGACGACGTGAGTTTCCACCCGTGCGTGCGGTTCAAGCGCTGGGAGTCGGAGCGCGTCCTCTCTTTCATCCCGCCTGACGGAAACTTCACACTCATGAACTATCATGTCAGCTCTCAAAAGTAAGCACTGACGCAGCTGCATGTCTTATTTGTGATAAATACAACAGCGTAGTCTTCACACCATGGCCGATCCCTCTTCTCTGTGAGGCCTGCACAGGAATGTTTGTAACATTTTTAACAGTCTGTTCAGTTTACATTTGAACAGCACATCAGCTGATGTGACTGCCGGATGAAATCGCTGACAACCTCAAGCAACAATAAAGTCTTTGTCCTGTTATTTTCTTGTTTCAGTGTGGAGCGGTGGTTCGAAATTCTGCTTTAATTTCCACATTAAGGACTCACAATCCACACTTGTAAATACAAGTTGCCTGCTGTCTTCCAGTTAATTATGCATGTCATCCTGGTCATCAATTCTGCACATTTCCCTCCTCAGTCTCGTGGCCATCCCAGTGTATGTGAAGCAGAGCATCAGTTTCTTTGAGACGGGACCATGCGGTCGCCTGGACATCACGATCGGGCCCAAGCAGACCATGGGGAAGACCGTGGAGGCCTTGATGGTCACTATCCACATGCCTAAAGCTGTGCTCAGTGCCAACCTCACAGCCACACAGGGAACATACACCTACGACCTCGCTACCAAGGTAACAGCTGACCTGCTCGGTAATAAAGTAGGTCTGCGTCAAAGGACGAGATCACCCAGAAATGAAGATGTCACCTTGTCGTTATCTACTGATCTTCTAATCCACTATCCTCACTCAGATATAGTGTTTCGCAAAACAGTGCTGCACCGTTGTTCACCTTAACAACTGAAGTAGATGGAGACTTGTTTTAAAACGGCTGAAAAAAATAATAAAACGGCTCCTTACAGCTCATCCGGCATAATCCAAGTCTCCAAAAGCCCTGAGATCCCAAATAGTTATAATAGAAAATAAGTTATAATAGGTTTTGCTGTGTACATCCAGAAATGTTTTGTGGACTACAACTGACAAAATGTTCAATTTTGGGTGAATTCATCCTTTAAATAAGAGTTCAAAAAGCCACTCTTATATGTTTTTAGTGTGTATTTTGTTTTATCATCCTCACTGGGAGCATGTCTTGTGCTGTGGCAGGTGTTGGTTTGGGACATTGGGAAACTGAACCCCCAGAAGCTTCCTAATTTGAAGGGCAGTCTGACGACGCAGGCAGGAACCCCCAAACCTGAAGATAACCCCTCACTCAATATTGACTTGAAGATACAGCAGCTTGCCATATCAGGTAACACTCGCGACATGACCTCGTAATCTTGTAGCCGAGCAGAGGTTGAAAGTCCAGGAATGTAACTAGCCGGTCTTCTCGGCTCTTCTTTCTTTCTTCTCTTGTTTTTGAGGACATTAGTGGTTATGCCAGTGCTAACACAGTGTTTATTGCGATGGTGTTCAGTTGATGTATTTTTAGTCTCTGATCACTGCGCCTCTTTGCCCTCTCCACAGGTCTGAAGGTGAGTCGTCTGGACATGTACGGAGAGAAGTACAAGCCCTTTAAAGGGGTCAAATATTTAACTAAAGCCGGGAAATTCCAAGTGCGAACCTGAGTGATGGTGAGCAACAATCCAGTGTGCCAAATACGGGGGGGTGTGCAAGGTCACCGCCCCTCTGAGTCAGCTCTCCAATAAGTCTTAGATGTCCTCAGTGTAATAACAGATGAATGATTTTGCATTCTAACAGGTATTTATTATGTGTTTTGGCATTACATGTATGCGATTGGATGGTATGTTGTGACCTGCAAAGGGAAGCCTTAATAATCAATGTGACCTTGTTGAAGTGCTGTTAGACTGTGCGCACCATTCCTCTTTCTTTTTGTACTTTATCCGAAATATTTCGAACATGTGTTTGTTTCTTTACGTCTAACACTTTCTGAGTGTTGCCTAAGGGGAATAATTTGGTTTGAAAAGGGACACTCGCAGCTCACCGCCTCGCTCCTCACTACTCCTGCACACCTGTACAATCCTACTTGCATGATGCCTGAGAGTAAGCAGCCATGCCTTTTGAAAAAAACCTTTTTACATAGTTTATGGTAGCAACTTTTGTACTAGATATATATCTATATGTGTATTTTTTGAAAAATCTGATGTCGTATCTACTTTTTGAGTAGCTGCAGTGTGTCTTAAAGCACAGTATTTAGTGCACGAAATGTTTGCACACATTCACTCTATAATGTGGCCTTGTGAAGGTAGTGTAATGTGCTTTGTATAGCTCATTACAGCACAAACTGCATCTTGAGGAGGCCTTTAAAATACATCTAAGGTACACTCTTCAACTAAGGGAGGGTGTACTACTCTCTGCGAGGCCGACATACAAGCGATTCAGTGTTGGGAACAGTTGGTTGAAAAGCACTCAGAAAACTACACGATCCTCACGTAATCTTGAATGCGTCGTCTTTATTCAGCACAGGACTTGCACAATCAATCATCCACGTGGAATACACAACTTAAAGCTCTCGTATGAAGTTGGATCTGCATTTCAGTGTGTAAGCTTATAAAAGCTTTAAAATGATGCGTTCATGTGTGCTTTTTTTTTTTTTTTTTTAAAAACCATGCTCCCACCACTTCGGAACACGCTGAAATATCTCATCAGCAACTGGACTGCAATTAAAACTTGTGCAGCCATGGTGCTCAGAGGATTCATTATTCTGACCATGATTATCCCCTGACTTCAAATCTAGCTATTCAAGTGAAAAGTCCTCACAACTATTGGATGGATAACAAAGACATCTGGTACAACAATGTAACTAATTTTAATGATCAA
Organism: Acanthopagrus latus; assembly: GCF_904848185.1. NCBI lineage: Eukaryota > Metazoa > Chordata > Actinopteri > Spariformes > Sparidae > Acanthopagrus > Acanthopagrus latus. The sequence continues at coordinate 7,958,915 of NC_051053.1, read as the reverse complement.
ACACCAGCAGCAGGTCAGAATTCAAATGTTTCCAGTAGTAGTGGTCCAGTGGATAGTTTACTAGTGACATTCTCACCATCCTTAGCTTTACTGTGCATTTCTTCTTTAATCTTTAAAGTTGCAATATGTAAGATTAAGTTGTAAGTTTAAAACAACTAAAAATAACTAAAATGATCAACAAAATGTGATGTAAATAACAGTTTTGACATTTTATTATTATTATTATTATTATTATTATATAGTTAAAAGGACATGATGGCTACGCATTCTCTTAAACAGCTAAAGTAGCCACATGGCCCCACGGTGCCAGAACTGCTGTGGACAATTTTGAATGCTTGAATACAACAAATCGACCCTTTTTTTCCTGAAAAACACACTCATTCCGTTGAATGAAGAGGCCGACTCCCGTCATCATTATAGTCTTTTATTCTTCCAAGGCACAGCAGATGTGTTGGCAGGGCTCGAAGCTATCAGAATACATTCAGGGTGTGAATGAACACGTCAAGTACACACAGAAGTACACCCTGTGGGTCTCAGTGAGGGGTCAGTGACTGCTACATGCTCGGTGGGCCCAAACAAAGATGAAAATGTGGTGAAACATTCTGTGCCGCTGTTTAAAGCTCTGTCCCCGTCCCATCGTGTGGACGGCTCATACAGTTTACATAGAAACTCTCCATTTAACAGTTAAACATCTCTAGCCACTGTAAAAACCACGGAGGAAAACTTGATGATGAAATCCTGTTCAGGGAACGATTCAATCTTACCGATCAATGAATGAATTCATCTGTAAGTGCTGTGTAATTATTCCAGACAAAAACACTCCTTTCATAAATGTTTTGTTTTATTATTTAAACCTGAAAGAACTAGACTGATCGGCATCAATGCCAGATATCACATAAAAAGGTCGTTTTTGTTCTCGAAACCACCTGGGTCATCTAGAAAATCTGTGGTACAATGATGCCTCTGAACATTCAGGGTGGGAACACTGGAGAAAAGATTAAAAAAAAAATAGGATGCTGAATGACTGTTAAATCAATGGTTTTGAAAAGTTTTGAAAAGAAATGTTGGAACAGTTCAACTGTTACAGAGATAGTGCGAGACAAATCACTATAATTACTTAAAAAATAAAGATAAAAGATTTTTTTTAAAAAAGCCAAGCAAGAGAAAACATTTTCTCTTTTTGCTTAAAAAGTACCTCAGAGTCTCTAAAGAAAACGATCTGTCCTGTGAGCGTCATGAAGCTTACAGTAATGTAAAGGAAATCCTTTGGCATTGTTCACCTTGAAAGTTAAATAAAGGTCAAACACAGAATTCAAAACAAATGAAAAAAATCTTAACTAATCTTGAATTTTACCTGACTGACACTCGTACTGCGACAGTCAAGTAAAAACCCTTCATCTATCAACTCTCCTGCAATAAAAAAAAAAACCTTTACTGACAAGCATACATTTTTATTCATTTTTGTCAAATTATACAATCACTTCTGCAACTGTGTCATTTGCCTCTAAGCTATAACAATTTTTAATCAAGATGACCTTTTAGTTCTTCAAGTATAAACACCGCCGGACACCAGCGATGATCCGTCACCTTTGAATTCATTGATCTTTAGTTAAGAACAGCGTTATTACTGAAAGTAAACATGAAGAGAGGAGAGCTCATCAGCCCACGCAAGACTCCAAACTCAGTGTATAAAGCTCATAGCTAGAGTGTTGTCCGTGAAACAAATAACCACTGTATGTACAATAGACAATAAGAAACTCCCACTGAGAAAAAATGAATTAAAAGTAAAAGTCCTCTAGGAGATAGTGTTGTCATCTTCTGCCTTTAGAAAATAGAACAAGTTTCCATGCAAAAAATATATATACCTGGGATCTGAATAAACTCTTGTAACACAACATACCAAAAATATATATTAAAAACTGTCTCCCGTTAGCCCGCGTGATTCCACAGATACAGATAAAGGGAACAGGACAGCAAAGCTGAACTCACGCCAATCAATGAAACCTGATTTTTCTGACGGAACCTGTTAGACACACACCCACACCACAGCGGAGGATGGATCGACATCACCTGCAGTTTCCTCTTTGAGGACACGCACATGTTTACTCTTGGTGAGTTTGCTGATTGCTACTTTGACTCGAGGTGTGTGCTGTCCAAGTTAGTTTAAACTCGTTTCAGTGACCAGGTTTGTTTATTGGTACCAGGGGGTCTTGCGCACCCAGCGGAGGGTGAATCCTGCGTCCGTACGGATCTTGATGGAGGCTGCCTCCGCCTCTCTGACCGTCTCCTTCACTGACTGCATCAGATTCTGGGCGTTATGGACCAACATCTCTGTGGCCTGGTCAGGGAAACATTGGGAGGCGGTTAGAGGCGAAATAACAAGAGCGAGGAGACATAAAAAAGTAGCTGCGTACAATTTTGGGATAGTACGTGTACTGAGGAAAATGTTGTGCTTTTATTTCATAAGATGAATCACTTTGCTGGTTCAAATTCAAATAAACAAATTCAAATAACAAACAAATTGATTGATAGATAAGATAAAACTTAATAGATTCTGGCCAGAAGTTCTTCAGCTACCCTGCAGTAAATAAAGACGTGTAAACATTTTTCCAGCACAGACACCTTAATCACTCTATAATTACAACAATAATTGTTACTCCATATGGTCATTTTTGTGAGATTACCTGCTCTGACTCCTCTTCGCTGATGTTCGTTCTTCCCAGCATGGTGGCTTTGACAGTAGAGAGGATCTTCAGCTGGGTGCTGATGGTGGGGATTCGTTCACACACCTTTGAAAGGGCAAAAGTATGTGAATTATTTTCCGCGCAAGACATAGAGGACTTTTCGGCGTGTGTTTGTGTCGGCATGGCCCTGTTCACACCTGGCATTTACGCGCATTTTGGGTGATCAGATCACAAGCGGTGATCAGTGTGCCCGTTTTGAAGGGCCAGCTCCTCAACTGACGCGCTCTTTGTAAGTGGAAGTGCGCAAGTGTTTGTGTATCAACAGCATCATATTTAAGTGCAAAACGGAAAGAGGAAGCCACAACCACACCGATTCAACACGCTGTCTGATTTGGGGATGGACCATGAAAGATTTTATTGCGGATCACGGTGAAAAAAAACATTCACAATAAGGGGATCATGTTGAATCTCTCTAGACATATGTGGAGACACATCCTAATGCGAGGTGTGAACAGGCCCAGTGTGTCTGTCCTTACCTGTAGCAGGTTAGTTCTGATGCGTCTGTCAGTGCACTGCTTGGCCACCTCTTTAGCCAGTCTCGTCACCTCATCTGAGGCCTTGGCGATGTCCTTTGCACACTGAATGAGCGCTCGCTTGTTCCCGCTTCCACCGCGCACCAGCCGAGACATTTCTGCCATCAGCAGGGCCATCCGCTTTGCTGCTGCGATGATGTCGTTACCCTGTGAGGAGGAGGAGGCAGCAATGAGAGCTGTGAGCAGGATACTGGAGAGGAGCATGGCTTCGGATACGAGATGAGGATGCAATGAAAACATTGTATGAGTCATTTTTTTAGGATTAATCAAAATGTAGGATACTGAAAACAGTGTTATCAAACACTAAAGACACTAAATCTAAAAGCAGAAAGCTGCATGCAGTGTCAGTTCAGGTTAGCACGTGTTCTTCAGTCCTCATGGAAGAAGATAAATCTGAAGTTAAAATCCGTAGTTTTAGAGGCAAACAGTGTCGAGGTTCTCACCGTCTCCCTCACATCAACATGAGGTTAGTACCCATGAGGTGATGATGCGATCAGTTCACACCCTGACACTGAGAAGCAGAAGCAGGTGGTCATACCAGGCAGGCAGGCAGGCAGTCTAGTGTCAAAACTACATCACCCAGAAGTCTTTGGGAAACTGTCATCCTTGGCTTCACAGGTTGGCCAGACAACGAGTGATTGACAACAGCGATAGGAGCGCGACAGAGCGCCGCCTGGCTCCTCCTTTAAACCACTTTACCTAATCATGAACATAAGGGAGGGACGTGTGAAGCCAGTACCAGTTTATCCACGTGGTGCAACAAACAAACTCGCCATTCCATCAGTCCTCGACCTTTAGTACAACCGTTTCAACCAAGTCTGAGTGTGATGCAACGACAGTAAAAGAGAAAGGCAGCCACAGCTGGTTGGAGGTTTCCATGGTAGTGGCAGATGCAGAGCCTGTCGATTGTGCAGCCACAGTGACTCGGCTAAGGTGTTTCATCTCCGTCCTGCAGGGCGTTCCTTGTGTTTGCATGCGTGGATGTGTGTGTGTGTGTGTGTGTGTGTGTGTGTGTGTGTGTGTGTGTGTGTGTGTGTATGGGGGGGGGTCAAAGAAATACCATCCGACCCACAGTGTGGTTGTGTGTGCGTTCATGTGCATGTGCGTGCGCAGACCTTGCTGGACCACTTGCGCGCCTCCTGGTGGAGAGCCTGGGCGGCTGCCAGAATGGGTTGATTGACAGGCTGGTTGGAGGGCATCATCAGCAGCTCTGGCTCATAGTCATCCTCACCATCAGTAAACTCATCTTCATCATCTACCTCCCTCTCCTCTACTGTCTCCTCATCCTCAGGCTGGTTGGGGCAAGGGAGGGGAGGGAGGAGGGGGGGGGGGGGCGACGGTGGGGGTGGGGGGGGCGGCCAAGGGGGCGGGAGGAGGAAAAAAAGGAGGAATGTGGAGAAAGAAGGGGGGGAAGCCAGGGATGGCAGGAGGGAAGGAAGCATGGGAAAAGGAGGCATTTAGTACAGTATGAGAGGCACTGGATGGAAGAACAGAGGACAGGAGATTCACAGGAGGGAGGAGGAGCGAGAACAAGCACGAGCGAAGGAGCAGGGAGAGGGAAGTGAAACTGCACGAGCAAGCAAAGATGGGGAAAAAAAAGAGGAAGAGGAGCTGGTTTGGGCAGGCGGCAGGTGGATGATGGGCCTCACTCTGACTCTAGCAGTGGCTGAGTTGAGAGTTTGAAAGCATTTGCGCAATCAAAGGATTCCTAACTGTAACTAAATCCAGTGGTTGAAATCTCTCTGGTGTATTTAAGAGTCTAGCGGCGTGCTGGGAAACAGAGATATACATTGTGCACCTCTGATGCATGGATCAGTAATCAGGTGTGAAAAATCGAGCGTCACAGAGAGAGCGAGAGGGCTTTTACTCCTGGATAATCAATGGTTATTTACACAGAACTGCAGTGTTCCCATACACAGTTCCTCCACACGAAAACACTTGGACACACACATACAGAACACAGACACCAACGGGGATCAGAGTGCAAACTATATGAAGTATTCTGCGAATAAATGGTGCACTTGTCCTCTATTTCTTCAGTAGGTGTGACAGTTGATTGTCTTTCTATCCCTATTGGCTTTGGGCAGGTAAGTGTGCATGTGTAAGCCATTATAACAACCTTACATGCAGACACCTCGAACAGATGACAGTTTCCAGTTTCCCTCTGAAATTGGGATCGGGCCACTGATCTCCACATTTCAGCATCAACCCGACAAAATACTTGGTTTCAGGGTGTTCACGGGATATGAGACAGTACTGCATCATCAGACAAGTGTTTTGCACCTGGACGTGTGCTACTGATTCTATGTATGGAATGAGTGGATTTGTAAACTGTATATTCCTCTGTGTGTTTGTGTGAACTGACCTTGCTGGACCACTTGCGTGCCTCATCGTGCAGCTGCCTGGCGGCCACCATCATGGGCTCGCTGAGCACCTCTCCGACCTTCTGCTCCGGGAACTCCTCGTCCTTCTCCTCGGGAGGAGGGGGCCGAGGCGGGGGAACCTCTCCCTCGGGCAGTGGGGGCTTGGGCGGCGCTTGCTCATCAGTGACCTTGAGAAAACACACACGGACACATATTTTGCACATAGATACGTAGTTTGGGAACAAAGGCGGAATATGAGGGCTGGATATTCAAATAAGGTGGATCATGCACAGTTTTACTAAGAGTGATAGTAAATATGTTAGCTTGACTGTGTTTACATGGAGCTGGTCCAGGTCAGGTGGTGGTGGAGGGAAGTCGGGCTCCTGAGGTTGGAAGGCTTCTCTAACTTTTCCGACTGCAGCCAGGATCCTCAGACACGAGTCCAAATAGGCCTTTTGCAGAGCTGTGGAGGACAGAGTGATACATAAAGACATATAATGAAGAGAACAAACCTGTGTCATCTTGAGCATGTGTTTGCACAGTGCACTGTGGTACCTTTATCTTGTATGTTCCCGGCCACAGCCTTAGCATCCATCACCATGGGCGAGATGGTGTGTGAGAGGATGTCCGACGCATGTTTCACTGTGTCTCTGAACCGCGGGTCCTCAGAGTTCTCCACTTCCCTCTTGGCCACCAACAGGACGCGATTGGCTCGTCTTGCTATGCTTGTTGCCCCGGCAACAAGCATTTGGGGCTGAACATTCGCCATGGCAACTCTGCATTTGTCGATGTCTTTCTTTATAGCCTCCTCAGAGGCGTCTAACAGAGATTTGGTGTCGATGGCCTCATCCACCAGACCTGACAGACACATGAACACGCGGATTAACCCTTTAAATCCCATCTGCAGTTTGTTAATGTAGTTTGGTAGATCTGTCGATTGCAGGCTGCTGTAACACCGCATCTCCTTTAACGTGTAGAGGCTGTCAATGAATTATGTGACACAAGAAATGCTGAGAAAATCCTCACCAGTGAGCTTCTCCACGTTGTCGATCCACTGGTTCTTCATGGTGTCAAAGTGCTCGTACGCTGCCTTATTTCCAGGATTCTTCAACAAGATCCGAGCAGCAGATGTCACCTGGACATCAACAGACATGTCAAGCTCAGACTCTGGCAGCCGCATGTTTCCATTCGTCCAGGTATGCAACCATGCAAATCAGGGACAGCTAAACAAATATCAGCACCTGTGGTGTGAGCTCCCTGGCGTGTTTGACAGCAGCATGAATGCCCTCTACTGTGCTCTTATTGGCGGTTCCCACAGCAGCGGCCTTCTCTGCGGTCGCACCAAGCCGACCTGCGTGGGCTTCAAAGTTCCCAGCACGCTCTTCGAAAACCTACAAAAGTGAATATTGACAGCATCAGACTGTAGACATGAACATCATAGTATAGTCAGATTTTTGTACGTTACTGACCTCCGCCCTGTTGGGGGCGTCAGGAGGAGCAGTTGCAGCCACAGCCAGCAGTTTGATCGGGGTGGTGGTGTCACTGAAGACGTCTGATACTTCCTGGGTCATCACCTCCTGCATGTGCTGCCTCAGGTCCTGGTAGAAGCAGGGATTCTGGAGTCAGTCCACTAGGTGGAGCTCCACACCAGGACTTTCAGTGACTTTCATATTGCTGCAAATGGAAATTTTCTAGATGTCCTGTGCATCATTTTACTCGGCCATATTTGATGTAAATGTGTAAACGTTGTCATCTTTCCTATAATATAAAACAACCTCTGAGGGCTTTAACAACATTTGGATGCACGGTGAAAGTTTTCTAATGAATTTAAACCTGAGCTTTGACTTATTTCAATGTTAACGCGTGTGTGCTTGTGAGACCACTGAGCTACCTTCAGGCTGTCCTGCAGTTGTGCGGCTGTGGCTCGTGCGTGAGGAGCCTCGGCCTCGCCCCTGTTGGCCATGTCTGCCAAAGATGTCATGAGAGCCTCCGTTCGGTCGCAGCGCCCGATCATATCCTGTCGATACGGCCCCAACAGGCCTCCTGCGAGCCTCTTCCCTTCTCCGACCATCCCTCTGATCGCTGCTTGACCTTAATCGAGAAACGCAGGGCAGAGGTCATTACCACACCGGAATACACAGTATCTCCTGTGTGTTCAATCAGAACTAGACAAAAATTGCTCCTTGACCTGCAATTGTTCCGTGTCCTTATTTAGACAGGCAGCAGAGCATCTTCATATTGTCTAGTTCTAAGAATACAAGGTGTGAGGTATGACCTCGTGTATTTTATTTTCCTGTAACTAAGAAACCAGGATGTGTATTTTGCGGTTGTCCTCAGGAAGCTTCTGCGAAGTCATTCTACAGAGTTTGGTTACATTTTCTTAGAAAGCAAACAGCGGGCAGGTACCTGTGTTCCACTCTAGTATCTCATACTCTGCTCCGACAAGGGAAGCATGTGAGAAGATAAGAGACAATAAAAAGACAAAACAGGAATAAGCCAGCTGGCATCAAAGCATTAAAACACTGCAATGCTCCCCTAAGTAGGTCAAGTTTGTCATTTAGTGATTCATGCATGGGATACCTCGCTGTGGGCATTTAAGGAAATGGCACCAGTCACCAGCACAGTCAGACAGTCTGTACCACATTCAGAATGATTAAACGGTGAATGTTGGCATGAATGAGTAGTCACATGCCCTCCATCACCCACACAGGCTGACAAAAAGGTGTCGAAGGTCAGGGTGTTTATTTTTGACCACATCATCCAGCCCGCGCTCACCAACTCCTCTGTCGTCCACGCCGGGGTTGTTCGCCCAGCGGAGCGCCTGCTCCATCTTCCCCTCCAAGGTGACAGCGGGTTTGGCCGGTCTCATGTTGGCCACGGCCCGGTTGGTTTTGGACTGCAGGGTCAGCAGCGCCGCCCCGATCTGCTTTGCCAGCGCGCGGGCCTCCGGGCTGTCACCTTTACCCCTGAGGCAACAACAGATACAGAGGTGGTTTGAGGGAGGAAACAAAAGGTGTACAAACTCGTTGTTACATACAGACTTCAAACCCTTCAAATGTTTAACGTCAACCACCTGTCAACCACCAGCTTAAAGGGAAACACCACCGCCAAAGGCTGATGCCACTTTTTCATCTGATGAAATGCAGACCAAAGCTCATTACTGGTGTGTTCTTCAGTTTCATTACAGCAAGACGAATAAAACTTTATCCACACAACTGTAGGAAAATGGCTGCCATGTGAATGTCATCTTTGAGTTTGGAATGAGAAATACTTTCTTTTTGTAGCATTTATTTTGTGGCCAGTCAGTCCTTCATAATGCTGATCACAAAATGTTTCTAAATCTAAGAGCAATGTTTTCTGTCTCTGTTGGACACCAGCTGAGTCATTTCATTTACTTTGATGTTTCATGTTTACCTCTGTTTTCCTTTTGTGGTCCGTACATGGAGTGGAAGTGGAGCTCAGAAAAAAAAAAAATATTCCTAACTGTGACTCATCTTGCTGTGACTCACTGATTTACAGTGGCATTTATCAAACTGACTGGACTTAAACCCCAGTAATCCTTCCTCCAGACTACGCCTGAAACTTATTCCAAGCACGACAGCAGCATGAACCTCGAATTTGAGTGGTATTTTCCTTTAACTCTCACCAACCCTCCACAGGACCCCATCATCCCGTATTCAAACGGTTAGCAACCTTATTGTAGGGCTGATGCCCAGGGTTGACAGGCAACAACACATTTTCCAGGCAGGCAAAATATGCCACCTATTGGCGGCATGAGGTTGCAGTTTGAGCCTACAAAGAGAGGGTCTAAGAATTACTTAGAGTAATCACAAAGAGTCATCGGCCGTGCATGTGTGAGGGGAGGGAGAGCGTACTGTTTACGCAGCTCCACGAGTCTGGCGGTGAGGCCTGCGATCTCACTGATGGAGCGCAGGATGTCATCCCTCTCCTTGGGGTCCTCGCACAGGTCAGCGATGCGCTTGGCCTCTGCTAGCAGCGCTCTGATGTTCTCCTCCCCCTCAGGACCGCCGTTGGGATCAGCCAGCCAGGCCTGAAAAGTGTACAAAAGAGGCAAAGTTGTTACCTGATTAAAGGATGGGAAAAGGTCACGAAAACACTGTATGTTTTAAGCACTTAGACGTTGTTCAAATCCACATCAGCTCGTAATAATTCACTGAAAATCACAAAAATCTCGCTTGGAAATCAAATAGGACAAAAGAGGCAGAAATGGGCTAAATAGAGAGTGGAGAGGAGGTGTCATTCACTGGGGGGAAGGTTCACATTGATTACTCTGTTGGTTTTTTTTATCTGACCTGTGCAGCATCCAGCCTCCTGGCGATGGCCTGCTTGGCATTGATTAGAGCCTCCAGTCTGCGAGCGGCACAATCCACTTTGCCAAATAGCAAGTCTAAGCCCTGTGAGCACTGGCCCGCACGCTGCACACACCCCGGGGCCGGACCCTGGCCTCTGTCATGGAGGAAAAAAAAACCCCACACAGCTGAAAAGCGAAAGAAGAAAGACGACAGTTCAACTACATTTGTCTCATTACAAACGCGCTACCTGGCTCGTAGATCTGCAATCTGGTCAGTCATTTGTCCCAGAGCCTTCGCGGTTGCCAGAATATCTTTTCTCTCCTTCCCAGCACACAGCTCTCCCACTTTACCAGCTTCGTCCAGAATGACGCGCAGGGCGACCTCACCGGGGTCTCCTGAGGACAAGGACACGCCACGGGATCACACTGTGGACCATCATCTAAAATCCTGATGAAGTGTTACAGTGGAAAGCATGAAAGTCCACCTACCTGGTTGTCCATGGGGGTCCTTGAGCCAGCCTTTAGCATGTGCCATCTTTGACTCAATCAAAGCCAGAGATCTCTTCAAGGCCTCCATATCCTGAGGTAAAAAGAAATGAATAGAGTTGTCAGTGGCGGCCTTTAAAAACGAATTCATTACCGTTCTAACAAGAGTATGCTAAAATAACTCTAGTTTGCGAGGTTGTGAACCCAGATTAAAGAAATGGGGTGGGGTTCTTTTATACTTCTTTCATACTGTCCATGAAACAGCATAAAAATGCAATTCATCTGCCTCATCATACTATCTAACTCTACCTTGCCTGTGGCTCTTAGCCCATTAATTCCTCCCAAAGATGTAGATCTCACTGAAACGTTATACCCCATTTTCTTAAATGGATGGGTACCATCATTTTTAACTAACGCTCCTAAAAGTGGAGTGAACAGTGCCGTTGTGGGGGACTACTTTTAGCTGCGGATTAACGCACATATGCCACGCAAGTCAGTATTTGCAGCAGCATGAAGGTGTAGATCGGATTGATACATCATTTCAAACCTTCAATTTCAAATAAATTCGGGGCTTCCAAAGGGTTGGATCATGCCAGATGAGCTGCAAGGAGGAATTTGATGTATTTTCTGTTCTTTTTAGATGTTTTAAAACAAGTCCCCATCTACTACACTTGTGCAGGAGAACACTGTAAGGCTGTTTTGCAGTGACGCTCCAGAAATGTTTTGTGGACTGAGAGCATTGCCTCCAGTTCCGAAGAGCATGTGGGTGAGTAGATTGATACTAAATGTTCATTTTTGAGTGTGCTTTTCCTTTAAATTGCTACTGTGACCACTTTCGGCAATTCTGCACAGCCTTGCTAATGACCTGATGCGCTGTGAAAATTAATAATCACTGATGTAAATCAAATTAGACACTTGGGGGAGGATAACGACCTCACATCAAAAAGGGCCACAAACCCTCTCGTTGCTTTATCAATGGTGGAGAAATATCAAAAAGCCTCTTTCCAGTTCAGAGGAGAATGAACCGCTTAAGTGGAGCCGTTCAATACAGCCCATCTATTATGGATGTGTCTGGACACCGACCAGCTTATTTCTATAATTCATGACCCGAGAGGAGTGGGACGGTCATCGCGTGCCAGCGGTTTCCCCCGCACACTGCCAGTAAGTGCTTATCACAGCTTATACACAGAGTACGTCCACAGCAAACACACACACACACACACACACACACACAAACACACAAACAGACAGATCATTATCTGAGGTAGCTGTGTGCGGAGAAACATGCAGGGTTACAGGTTAGACTAGTGAAACAGATCTGAACTTCACAGTAAATGGCACACAGCCTATGTTAGCTGACGTGCCCAAAACATTCAGAAAGGAGTACAATCAGCTCAAGACAGCCTCTCATTGCACTTCTGACAGCTCCATCACACATAAACATGAGCAACATGAGGAAGAAAACACCATGACTGACGATGGGTTACATTTTCCGGGGCAGTTATTGTTAAAAAAACGGAGCTTTAAAACGTAAACATCCGTCATCCGCTCCAAGCCACTTGACTTGAAAGGACATCTGGAGACAAACAGATGCACATACAACGAGATAGTGATGCAGTGTGTGTACTCGGCTAACAGTCAGTGGAATAAAACACATGACACACTTACTGTTAGATACCAGCATGACAGATACATATGTAAGCATGAGGACATATTTCCGTCTTTTGCTCGAACACACACACACACACGTTCACACACGTTCACACACGTCCACCTACACACACACACACACACACACACACACACACACACACACACACACACACACACACACACACACACACACACACACACACACACACTTGCATGCTGGAAACTGCAGAGGGGGAGAGAAACAGGCTTACCTTCTACAGGGAGGAAAAGAATGGAGGAGGAAGGTAAAGAAAGAAAAGAAAAAAGAAAAAACCAGGAGTTATACTACCAGGCAAAAAGAAAAAGTGGAGACAGAAAGTAAAGAGTGAATTTTCTCGGAGCGGGATGTGTGGCTATGTGTGTGTGCAAAAAGGGCCACTCCAAAGCAAAATGTGATTATCTGACTTGTAATGTTTTTTTTTCTGGTTTTTAAGGGAGTGTAAAATTAAGAGGCCAAAGGTCATACAGCACAGGTCGCACCTTATTGGCCCAGGCGTCTTCGTCCCACGTGGTGAGCTGCAGGACTCGTATGATCTCGTTGATTTCGGCGCTCATCTTCTCGAAGATGAACCTCCTGTTCCTCTCAGCCTCCTCGACGCCGGCACCTCGGCTGCTCTTGGTTGTGACAAAAATCTTTATAGCTGAGGACAAAGCGTGTGGATTGAGGATTACGGATCATGCAGGAGCGTCAACTCAACGCAAGAGATATTAAACGGTTCAGTAAAGCAGCAACTTGTAGTGTCGAAAAGGACGATGCGACAAAAGCCCAAAAGAAACGGCATCAGAATAATGTCAAACTTGCTATGAGCACTTAAATTCAAGTAGCTTTAAAGCTGTATTAGTTGATATTTTGGCCACTCGGGGGCAGCAGAAATAAATTATTATCACCAGCACCAAACTGAAACTACAAAGAGTTTTTAACTGGTTATGAAGCAGTCTCCATTTAATACTGATCTCTCTGTATGACATACAGTGTATATGCAAACAAGACCATCAGCAGTTAATTCTATGTAATTATTATAGGTATACTTAATGCCTGTCACTGGGTCAGACTTATACTGGTTGGATATGTCATACGCCATAAAATCTTTAATAGCGGAGTGCTGAGAATGAAGTTTAAAAGGCTTCGCCATATCACAGTTATTGATCCGAACAGATACATTACGTCATTGCTATGTGTATTGCAAACAGCTGAGTTGAAAAAAAAAAAAGTATTCAAAATGCGTTGCATACTTCTCTCACTCACTTCCCAAATACATTTGCATGCAAGCCAGATCAAAATCTTTAGACAGAAGGTGTTTTTTTTCCTTTTTTTTGTAGCTTCTTTAAGTTGGTATGGCAAACCTGTTAGAAGGGATTATTATTGATGCATCTAGCAAATATGAATCAACATTAGCTAGATGCAGATGTTTCTAGTCCAATGTTCATAGTCCTTTTAGGTCTCAGACCAGACATCAAAAACAATGAGCTGGATGAAGAACTGCAGAGTTAGCTTGTAATTATCATTACTACCAACAAACATGACCACAAGTGATGGCGTGTAAAAATATTGATTATATCCACTATAAACTGCAAAATGGTAAGAACGCTGGATGATTGTTGAGTCTCGTCCCCAGGTTCATGTTAAGCTTTGGGTTGGTGGTTCAGGTCAGGTCAATATTTGATGACCTGGGGATGAGACTCTGCAGAAGTCCCATCGTGTTGCTTGAACGTGCATGGCTGAACGTTGCAAGAGCTGTGACAGAGTTTCTCTTCTTTGCTTGAACAGTAACAGTATGAGAGTCACTCGTTCAGCAGCTAGTGGGCGGTGTGTGTGTGTGTGTGTGTGTGTGTGTGTGTGTAGTCAGTCTGACATCCCCAGAAAGTAATGACTGTAATTATCAGGGTTGCTATAACAACTCTTGGATGTGCAGTGACCTCCAATGTTGTTTGCCCCCCCACCCCCACCCCAACACACAGCCACACACACAGTTGCACATACACACCTGATATGAGAACAGGCAGTAGCTCTTTGACAGTGTTCATGGAGTTGACTAACATCTGCCTGTGCTCCTGGTGCGTCAGCTCCTGCTGCCTCTCCTCAATCATCTTGGACATTTTGGTCATCCCTGAGGAAAAGAGGGAGAACGGGGAGAATTTACAGTGCTGTAAAATTTGGAGGTCAAAAACAAATTGACGTAGCCTCGTGTTTAGCTCCAACAAACACAGGCCGAGGGCATCCTCCGGTGTATTCACCACGGACGTGTTCCAACACATCCAGACAGATCATTTCTTCATGAATGACTGATCTCATACAATGACTGCATCTGTCAAGTGTGAGAAAGCCTTGGCATCAGATTTTCCTCCAGCTCATTATGCCACCGTGCACCGACAACACAACTGACCTTTTACCTCTGATGGTAAATAGCCTGTTTATAGTCCGTCTCTCCCGCCAGTGATCCTTAATCACAGCATCTGAGTGTCAGGGGAACAGTTCAATTCTGACTGATGGATGTTTTAACCCAGAGAACAGTCTGACACAAAGGTTGATTGCATGGCTCATGTTTGAGCAGGCGCATAAAACCTGTCATCTATAATATCATAAATAAACAGTGTCTATCTGGACTGAATGTAAATGGAGTTGATTAAACACTCAGTTGCTCACAGGACTCCAATTCTTTGATGCAATTTTTGAGGTTAACAAATATCAGTTTTCCTTCAACAGGCGGCAACCAAATTTCATTCTCAAGTCATCTGCTCATTGTTTGGATCACCATCGATATTTCATTTTGTATATAAAAATGACTGACTGCAACCTAAAAAAAGATTTCTGTATGTATTCTGAGGTCGGCTATTGCTTGGTTGGATTGGTAGCAGCAAAACTTTGTTGCTTTATTGCCCCCCCTCTCCCCAGTTTCCAGACATTTTCTCCTGTCAGCTATTGAATAAAGCCACCTTGGCCAGGTCTCTCTTGTAAAAGAAATCTTGATCTCTATGGGAATTTTGGGGGTAGAGATAAAATGTCATGTCATGTCATTGTCCGTAACCGCTTATCCCTTTCCATGGGGTCACGGGGTGTTGCTGCTGGAGCCAATCCCAGCCTTGTCTCAGGGCGAGGGCAGGGTACTCCCTGGATAAGTCACCAGCTCATCGCAGGGCCCTCACTGATGAGCAATGTGGGGTTCAGTATCTTGCTCAAGGACACTTCGACATGCAGCTCAGCCTTGCCTGGTGCCGGGATTTGAACTAGCGACCTTTCGATCACTAGTCGACCTGCTCTACCTGCTGAGCTACAGCCGCCCACGTTGAGATAAAATAAAAAAATAAAACATTTAAATAGCCCAAAATGTCATTAAGATTAATTTGAAGAGAAACGCCTACAATGTGTCTGCTCAAACCATCAGCAAAAAGACTGTGTGGGTGGACTGTGACAGCAGCTTATTAAAACTCATATTTGCAATTATTCTTAGGCAGTGACCTCTAGTGGCCGCAGTGATTTTCACAGCAGCAAAGGAGGAAGTGAGCAGAAGGAGCGACAAAGTCTGCACAGGGATGCTAAAATAAGACAGGCAGATGAGTCAAACAAGAGCAGGACTTTCCTTCAGGAGATCGCTGTTCATGCCTGAGTGAACCAAAAGTCAATGTGGAGTTATTTTAACTTAGTTACGATTTTAACTTATGTCATGTAAATTATGCAAATCAAGCTATGCACGTAACATATTGTACATAGGCTTGTACATGAGCTATGTAACATAAGTAACATACTTATTTAACCTCAACCGCGATCTTTTCTGAACTGAACCAAACTGCAAACACATGACAAAGGTCCATTACCCCTGTCGCTAGTATGCTGCAGTGGTCATGTCATTTTGGAGAGCTATTGGCAATCAATCCACTCAGTGCTTTAGATATGAGGACATGTTGGTTCAAATACATTTGGGGTGGAGGACGCTTCTGACATGACTCCAATTTTAGTCTAACAGAATTAAAGTTCTCCCCTAAAGTGACATTTTAAGATCCACATGGAGTCGTCTCGTCCTGACTGTGCAGCGGCTCTAAAGTGATTCGGAAGGGAGTGCTCCTGCTGACCTGGTCCCAGGTTCTTGGTGTATGTGATGAGGTCCTCCATGGTCTCCACCACTTCAGCTACGGTCAGGTACTCTAGGATACCTTTACACACACGAATGATCTTACGCACCTGGGATACAACACAGACATAATCACAGGCAGATGAGAAGAAGCGTAAAACACAAGCTGATAATGGTGAGACACGCTTGTGTGTGTGGGAGCTTTTTTTAGACAGCGCTGAAGTTACACTGTTCGTTGAGTGGTGTCTTTGTGTGTGTGTGTGTGTGTGTGTGTGTGTGTGTGTACAGTCTTGTGATGTGCATCTTGTGACTGTGAGAAGTTGCTAGTACAAAAATGAGGCTACTGATGCTACTGGGATAGTGAGCATTATCACGTGGCCCAATGTGCCTTCACTTAGCTGCCATCAAAGATTCGACACACCCACACACACACACGTACACACCAACGCAGGCTGGTAGATACCATATCCTCTAGCACACAGACACGCAGAGGCAGCCACACACAAACACACACCCTGAGTTATGACAGAGGGAAGTCATTTGATCTCGGTGATTAGATCTGGCTGCATCTGAGACTCCATTACAGTCTTGCTCTGAGCTGAGTTCCTCCTTCCTCTATGCGGCTATATAAAGCTTTATTTCCCTGAAAGATACCACTCCTCTGAGGTAAGAGTGGTCCTGAGGACACACAGTTGGCTGTAAGGTGGCAAACACGAACACGCACCTCGGCCTCATCGAAGGTAAGGAGCAGGTCGGATGTCCCCGACAGGATCCCTCTGGATCCGTCAATCAGGTAATCTCGTGCAGGGACAGAGTACGGATCCGCCTTTAGCATCTGAGAAGCCTGGACGAGCTTCGAGCTGGA
Source organism: Acanthopagrus latus (assembly GCF_904848185.1). Taxonomy (NCBI): domain Eukaryota; kingdom Metazoa; phylum Chordata; class Actinopteri; order Spariformes; family Sparidae; genus Acanthopagrus; species Acanthopagrus latus. Next base: position 7,941,853 of record NC_051053.1, on the reverse strand, counting down.
GTTCTCCACCCTGCAAAAAAACATGGCGGGCTTAAGATGAGCAGTCAGGACGGTCACTTGGTGTTATAAGGTGCACACACAGGGAAAAGTGGAGATTGCATTTGGAAGGACATCTCCTCCAAGTATTAAGCAAAGAAAAGCTGTGGATGCAATAATTAAACAGGGAATTCCGTGTTGTGTTTGACATAGCAAAACCTTTAATTTCTTGCTAGAATGGTCAGTGTCTTGGGATTTTATGCCTATTCCTCAATAATGACTTTAACCTGAAGAAAGTGATGGATTTGAAGAGCACTTGAATAAGACCAAGTCCCTCCTCCTTCTGACCCCCATTGGTCAGGGTATCGATGGCTGCTGGTTCATCTATATTTAGGCTGGTTCACATTCCCACACGCCCCCCTTCTAAACCATGTGAGTGAGATTTATGGTGTAACGCAACATGTATGTGTGAGCGGGCCTGAGAGAGCAGTGTGTGTGTGTGTGTGTGTGTGTGTGTGTGTGTGTGTGTGTGTGTGTGTGTGTGTGTGGACCCAGCTACAGCTAATTGGAAATCCAGAGACGACAGAAAAGAAAATTGGGGAGGGAACAAACTGGGAAAAATTCAGTCAAATGCACGTACAGGCACGCAAACACAGCCTGAAGTCTAAGTCCCCGGGACTGCTGAGAAGCAAGCTCTCAGCCAGCGCCCAGAGTTCATGTCAGCTCTTCAGATCCAAGCTGGAAAACAACAAACAGCCCTTCAGAGGATCTGGATGCTGGAGCTGGACGGTCAGCTGGGCTCACTCGGGCCTCAGAAGTGGCTCTTTGTTGCAGCTGGGAACGTAGCCACGTTTCCTGACATTAAGTCGGCTGGAATCCTCTTTTAAAACAAGTTCTCTGTCCGCTGAGATAAAGTGGCTCATTCCCACAATTTTGTGTGTGAGTGACTGTGGGTGAGACAGAGAGGGACGGAGGGAGGTAAACAAAGAACTCACTTAATGAAGGCAGGGGGCATGTCTCTCTTCATCACCTGGTCCTCGGTGGTTTGAACGGTCTCCTTCCCCACCTGCAACACACACAGGTGGACCATTTATTTCATTATAATTGGTTGCAGCAAGACAGGAAGTACTATTCAAACGGGGCACTATTATTAGCCTGAAGGGTGAACGGGTGTGTATCAATTCACACCTATTTCAACCATGCGTGCATGTCATATCTGTCGAGCTTCACGGAGAAACAGCTCAGGCTCAGCTGACTGTTAATATACATGAAAAAGTTTAATTCAGCCCAAGCGCTCATGTTTCGCAGCTGCCGGCCTCTTTTGCTGAACTTGTGTTTCTTATTGTGCCTCTGCAAGAATCTACGCTTCACTTTTATCCTTAGGGAAGTTCAAGTTTCATCTTACTTCATTTCCAGCTGACCTTTTTCGAGCTTCTGTCTTCAATTCTAATTGTTAATTCATTATTATGGTTTCACATTTCACCAGTATTCTTAGCATTTTCACGCTTGTATTGATCTAAGCTTCCTGTTTGTCTTTCTTCCTGCCTTTCTGCATTAAAATAAAGGTTGAATGAATAAATGCATACATGTCCATTCCAGAGCAGTGTTTGCCAGGACTGAATCAGAAATGCTATTCAGTATCCGGCGAAAGCAAATGGATGTTTCCTTTTCACTGAACAAACCGAACCCGACAGTCATGACGGGGAGTATTGATTTTCCTTTTAGAGCTGCTCGAGTTTTTCTTCCATCTGTGTCTCACAATGTTTTCTTTCTGAACGAGATTCAACCTCCAAACTATGATGATTTTCTTGCACTCAAACATGACGTTCTATTTTGCAGTCAAACATTTTGAGCAATAAAAAACAAAGTTAAGTACTGAAGTCCTGCTTTGATTTGGTAATGTATTAAAGGTGCAATATTTCAGAATTTCAGCAAGTATTAGCAGAATGTGAAGAAATAACAGTTTATATTAATACATTATGATGTCTATGTCTATGTGTTGTGTTGCAGAGAAACAGTATCTACTGATCCATCCATCTGGATCTAAATATAGATTCAATGACCAAATGATCCAATAGCATCGATGCAAAGTGAAAACAAATCATATCGCTGCCATTGGTAAGATACGCCTTTATTTTGAAATTTAAATGTCTGGAACAATTGATGAAATAATACTTCCACCGACAAGTTCAGTAATAAGATTGTCAAATCATATTTAAGTTGCTTTTTGTGATCTGATGTGAATGTAACTGAGAGTGGTAAATGGGCCTATGATGTCGTCTCATATCGTTCGCAGGCCCTTGTATTGAATCAAACCAAAATCATATAATAATATCTATAAAAAAGAGGAATTCTACATGTTAACAGTAGCCTTGACTTATCAATCAGCTAACACTAACTGTTTGTTTTTTTTCTGCTGCCTTGCTTTTGGCTTTCTGTCTATGAAGGTTAGATTTCTACAGTCTCTGAGACTTTCTTATCTGCACACTGTCTTGTTAAACTAAGTGTACCTTAAGTCATGTCCAGGATTCTTAAAAAAGTGATTAGAAGCTTGACAAGAAACCATTTCACGTCACCTGATTTTCCCCTTTTTTTCAATAGAAAGTGTGATATGTCCTATAAAAGGCTAGCAGCAAAAATCATGACCAACTATTTGACCCCTGGCAGCACACACACACACACACACACACACACACACACACACACACACACACACACACACACACACACACACACACACACACACACAAACACAGCAGGGTGACATCGACCGCTTCTTTTGCAGATGTTTATAAAATGACACAGCTGGCTGAAAAACCACAACCCTTTGCAGCACTGACTCTCACACACAGAACACACACACGCACAAACACACACACACACACACACACACACACACACACACACACACACTTGAGAATGCAATTACAGTGAGATGATGACATCAGTCTCTTGCCTCTCTGTAAGCTAATGGACTCTCTGGCTCCAGAGATTCAGGAGGCTGCCGTCACACAGCGCGCAGATTCACCAGCTGAGATGGAACCAGTCGACTGCTCACATTTGAGTTACTTTCCGATTTCACAAGCCATTTTGCAATTATAGACATTTATGCTGCTGTAGACTTCTCTCTCCTATTCTGCTCACGCTGTGCTTGGTAATAACAAAAAACATAGCGACAAAAACAACCCGATGTTGTGCTCATCTATTTTGTGCTTGTATCACATCAATAATTAATGTCATTATCAGACGTTGTATTTTAGGAACCACAGACACAATTAATCTAGTTTCATTAGGGATTTGATCCTTGTGTAATTAATGTGTGCAATGTGTGCAACACTAAATAAATTCTTAGTGAATTTCCTGGTTTCCCAACTGTAAAATGTGAGGAATGCCGCTCTACGAGTGGAGCACACCCTGACGGGAAAAAACCCCAGACAAACTGGCCGAGTCACATCAGGTGACTGATCAAAGAGTTTCCTGTAAGCAGCAACACTTTATGTTGCAATCGATCATTCTATACATAATTAATGCCCGGGTAAGTGGTTTGCTGGACACACTGACAGTGTGATGTGTGTGTGCCTGTGCAGCCTGGAAGGTGCCACTGCTTCAGCAGGAAACAGACAGCTGCCAATCAAAGCTGACACGGTACAATCAGCCGGCTCTTACCTCAGATCCACAGGCATCAGCTCTGGCAGGGGCAAAACCGTCACACTCTGTTTTTTTTTTGTTTTTTTTGTTTTTTTTCATCAGCTTATTGCTCTGAAGTTAAAATCACACAAAACCAATTTCAGTCCAATTGCTGGTGTCTAGGTGAACTAAAGTTTAAATACATGTAATCCCAATGTCTGAGGTTAGCTGTTGCACACCGTCCCTCCCGTCTCCCCTTATATCCTGCCACCTCTCTGCTGTCTGCTATATCGATCAGGGAATCATCTACAATGTGTGTCAAAATGGTGAGAAGTTGAGAAAAAGAAAGCCAATCTGGCTTACAATAAGCTGTACTCAAAGCAAATGTTTGGAATCTTTAAACAACCTAAAAATCCCATCTGACATATACTGGTCTTATTAAGTGGTAACAGGTTAGCTGCTAAGAACATGAAATGCCCTCTCTGGAGTCTGTGTTTGGCTTGTGTGTTCCGGGAAACTGTAGAAACATGGCGGACTCCCCACTACCTCTGTAGAGGCTCATTCTATGGTAATGAAACATCACAACTCTTAGTTTCAGGTGATGATACAGTAATGAATTAGTAATTAAAATCCCTGCACACTGGACCTGTAAAGTTCTGAAATGTAAAAACTGACACAATGAGCTTAAAGATACTAAGTGGAGCTGGGAGGAGGTAAAAGAGTTGGGTGGTGCTTTTCTGTTGGTTCTCACTCAGTGACCACATAGTCCATTGTTCATACAAAAGCCTGGACAGTGCGGCTGTAAAGACATAAGGGACTTATGTGAACATGAATTACATAGTTGATTAGCAAGATCTAAGATCTAAACAACTTACCAATTTATCAGCTACAAATGTTAGCATTTGAGAAATCAACACAAAGATTTTTCAAAACGATACAATTTCTCCTTCGCTGTATTAGCCAAGAGGAGATCTGAGGCAGACTGAGAAGCAGAGGGGATGTGTGGACCCACAGCCGGAAACTCATGATGGGTCTGCCAGTGAACAAGAAGAGATGGCTCATATTTACATGGAGGCGCATGCTGGGAACAGTTGGTGTGTGTGTGTGTGTGTGTGTGTGTGTGTGTGTGTGTGTGTGTGTGTGTGTGTGTGTGTGTGTGTGTGTGTGTGTGTGTGTGTGTGTGTGTGTGTGTGTGTGTGTATGGGGGGGTTGGAGGAGGGTGGGTGGACTGTAAGGCTTGGCAGAGTCTGGCCTGAAGACGCCAGAGACACTTTCCCTCCCTGACAGGGTGCCGCCGTCTGACTGAAAATGGCTATGTCTCTTCCTCTCTTCCTCCCTCCTCTTCTTCTTCCCTCGTTCGGCATCGCACTGTTAGACAGCTCTACTCCTCCACATCCCTCCTCTTCCTCTTCTTCTCTCTCTGCTCTGCCCTTGTCAGAGTGTGGTGGTTACTTCACTCAGCGGTAAATCTATTTATTCCTTCCTCCCCCTTCCCCCTCAGACATACTAAGGGTGTATGTTGACTCCTTCAGGAGCAGCGGAGTCTTCTTGAACACCATTGAGGCGGCACAACTTCTTCAGCAGGCTCACACTTTCAGGCAAACACACCAGCAGCATCTCTCAGATCTTTAGTTGAATCAGCGCCGTTAGCCCACGCAGAACCTCTGACAGATTGAAACTGACACCGTCTTCTGCGTATGCGTGAGTGTCTAAGTGTCTCCGTGACCTAGATTTCTAAGTACCCCCCACGGCCAGCCCACCCCGGACGGGGTTAACGGTGTAATTGTATCAGTGTGCAGTGGGGACTCTTGTGGTGACGGTGGCATGTTGCTGTAAACTGTGTTATATCTTCGCTCAGACTGCGCAGGTGTAGAAATGAATCAGCGTTCTAAAATAAAAGCATGTGTGCTCAGAGGGGTACAAGTTTTTGGTTTCCTTTACATCCAATTAAGTTTATCTTCCCGGCAACCGACTGCTACTGATTTTACAAGCACTGTTCTGTGCCCTCTCTCAGCACCTTCTTGTCACCCACTTCTTACTGCTCACCCCTCAATCAGTGAAACTACTCATCGTCCCTCAGCTGCACGCGTGGGCACCGAGCTGTGCTGTTACCCAGACTGTCTGCGCCTCAGATCTTACAGTAAATGCCTGAAAAGACGGGAGCCAAGCTCGTTTTTTTTTTTTTTTTTAAACTTGCTACTGCGTCCCACTTTTCTTCCCTCCATCCTAAAAGCGCTTCCTCTGTCCGACAGACCAGTGTCACTGTGTCCTCAGCCCTTATCTCTCCCTGTAGCCTTGCATCTCCATCATCTGAGACCCATCGACCTGCCTGAGGGCTGCTATTAGCCTCCTTCTGCTCACTGTCTGGATGGTTTAGCTGAATGGATCAGCGAGGACAAGCACAGAAAGAGAGAGAGAGAGAGAGAGAGAGACGGAGACGTGTGGCCGGCTGTGATGGGATAACAAGGACTCGGTGCATCAGGATGGTAATCACATCGAAGGGGATTTTTCACCAAGACACTAGACCGAGGAGCCCTTCTCATTATCAGTTAATGAGATATTTATCAGAATGATCTTGTGTGTCCTTGTGCAGGGAAGCCATGGACATTTTGAACAATAAGAAAAATGGCTTATTCACCATTTTTAAAGGAGCAATTCACACACAAAAAAAACCCACCAGGCCTCCAAATCTATATTTGGGTGCACTGTCCCTTTAAAGATTTTAGATTTATAATCCACTCCACAAGGGTTTTTCAAAAAAGCATTTTATATCGAAGTTAAATGGCTTGATTTAACATTATTCCACAGGCCACTTCTATACTCCAGTCATTAGTGTGTAAAGTAAATATGGACACTGATTGCGTGAAACGTGAATGAACTTTTGCATATTTGCACAATCCAAATATATGTGTCATACTCAGTATTTATCACAAAGTGCAGTGAGCCAGTACTTTCTTTAGTTTGGTCCTCTCCAAAGAGCAAACCATGGAGTCTGAATCCCAGGATCATATCACAATAACAAGTTCAAACTTTATTTCAGAAAGGCAGTCCAACTGAAAACAAGTATCTTGTTTTTCAGAGGAGCTTCAATGAGAAAAAAAATGTTCTTGAACTTCATTAGATTAGATCAGATAAGATTATTTTACGACGGTGTGCTTCGGTTCGATTCATGAAAGATGCTATGCATAAAAAGCCTTGCTTAAGAAGGTTTTAAGAGCCCTATTTGTAATGCTATGTGATGTCCTCTTATGTGGTGCCAGCACAAATGAGATATTAGTCAGGAACAGGGAAGGACCAGAGGAGAAAATCAAACGTGGATTATTCAGTGGACTAAGTTCAGCACAGGCTGAGAGTCCTAAACTGCAATACCCTCACATAACCAGGAGGAAAACTATGTCAAGTCTCAACTTCTCTTAGATATAAGATAATTTCCAAGTCTTAGTAAGACTTTATAGATAACTACTTATACATGGTTTTCTGCTTAAGTCACACTGAAGACCAAAATGCATCATGCCCGTTTTATAAATGAGGCCCACTGATGATGCAGCGATTGCACAAAAGCAAAACACAAGAAACAACGACATGAAGGCGAGAGCAAAATGAAGGTGTCAAGGTGCTCCTGGAGAGGTCGTCTGTTTACATCCTGAGAAAGCACAGATTAGACAGCTCCTCCGTCTGACACACAGCCTGCAATAACAGAAGCCTGCCCCACCAAGTGTGACCTCCCACACTCTCAAACACATTCGGACCCAAATTAACATGCAGCCAGCTTCTTTTCTCCCTCAATAATTAAAGTGGGAGCGAGCGAGTTTCCTTCCGTCTGCTGCTGATTTCTTCTGAGTGAATGAAGCCCTGTCCCCCCTGCATCAATAACAGCGACCCGGGGCAGCATTAATGATGTGGCCTGTATCGATTTCTCCAGTCAGTGAACAGCAGAGGAGACATCTGACCGAGGCGATGCTTCACTTCTCCACAAACTGATCATCTAGACTCAGGATGACAGAGAGGAGACGACGCAGAGGAGCTAAATGGGACAGGTTTAGTGGAGGAGTCAGAACTGGGGAGCCAGGAAGAGAGTGTGAGAGTCTGATAAATGACCACACAGCCTATCTGTTCCTCTGTGGGGGCTGCTGTGATGAATGTGCTGGGCTTTTCTCCTCAAGTCATTGTTGCACAGACTGCAAGTTCTGCAGTAATCCAACACAGTTTAATGAAGCTGGGAGCACAGGAAGCTACAGCACAACTCTGCCTCTGACACAAGTGACATTTCAAGAGAGTGAGAGAGAGAGTGTGTGTGAGGGAGAGGGGGGGTGAGAGGGGAGTTTGGGGGTGTGTGTGTGTGTGGGGGGGGGGGGGTTAGAAACACGCATCCTGCTAATTCAATCAGCACCCGTTTCTTCCGCCCCACAAACTTCATTTAGCTCAGCGGCCATCTGATTGTCAGTGGGGGCAAAGTTTGTCGTGTCGCTGTGTGCTGTGTGCGTGGAAAACTGCCGCAGGCCGCTTGAATGTATGGCAGCTTTTCTATCATTTTAATGGCAGGCAAAGATCAAGATGCTGTGGCCAGAAATCTGCCTGGGAGCACCGCGGGGAAAACAGCGAGCCGCCGCCTGTGTGTATGCAGCTGATCTGCTGCTGATCTGCCCGATCCGTGGTGCTGATTGAGAAAGCGGTACTGTCAGGTGTCAGGCGGGTTCGGAAGTTTGGATGATAAATGGGAATTGACGCCCCCTCGGTCAGAACTCGGGACTCACCCGCACAAGGTTGCTGACTGCCGCCTGCACCGCGGCCACCGGCACCGTCAGATCCGGGATGGCTTTCCCGTCCACCTCCCCCTCCTCGTGCATGATGACCAGGTGGGAGATCTGCTGGGCCACCGGCTCCAGGATACTCTCGATGGTCTTGGTGTGGAACACCGGCATCGTGGACGACTTTTACCGCAGACCCGACAGAAGAAAAGGCGGCTGGTCGCTCCAGCTGAAGATCCCCCCCTCTCTCTCCTCCTCTCCGCTCCTCTCCTCCTCTCCTCTCCTAGGCAGGAGGACAAATCCCGAGTTGTCAGTCCAGCTCCTGGAACGAAACCCTCATGCGTCTCTCCCCCCCTGCCTGTGTGCACCGTCTCCTCTGGTGAGCACCTCGGTGAAGGCTGGACTCAGACGGTCGGTGTCCTCCGGTGGGAGCGACCCAAATCGTGACAGAAGGAATCACCGCCCTCCGCCCAATCACAGCGAAGGAATACAGCTGCCAAGCGGGTTGGTGTTGGTGCGCACTGACGCTTCCCCCCCTCCCCACTACCACCACCACGCGCACACACACTCACACACACGCACACGCTGCAAGTGAGAGCGCTTCCCAAATTACGTCATGCATGCCAGTAGCCCCAAAAAGGGAAGTGTCGAGGTAACTTCATGGGAAGAGATTGTGATTTCGAGCTGCAGTGTGCGCAGGGGACGTTGTAAACATAACTGTGTTGGATGCATGCTGCAGAGCTCAGCTCCAACACCTGCGAGTCCACCCGGCGAGGAGCTGCACCAGCGCCTGTAATGGTAAAGAAAGCAGGTGTTTGTTGTTTTTCTCCATGAAGCGTCAAACCTGCATCTGACACATGATCTACGTTCATTAAAAGGTGGGTCAGGAGTTCACGTCTCCAGGCCTAAATGTCCAGGTCTAAATAAAGCCCAAGGATTCAGCTTGCTGCTGGCTGCAGCTGAGAGAAGGAGTCTCTCCAGGCAGCAGACTGAGACTTGCAGATCCTGCAGCCCCACCCACACTCTGTTCTCCAGCTTCTTTACTTTAACACAGAGGATCCTCCATGAACAGCTGCCCCACTGGTTTAACACCCACCTGACAGGTCGCACTTGAAATTGTGTGCTCCTCCACATTTTAAAGAAATCACATGTAACTTGTGTTTGTGTGTGGTGGCGGTGGGGTGGTCCCTGCTCTTTAGATCTGATTCTATGTTGGGGAAACCGGAGACCCCAGCAGCAAAAACGGCAGTATTTATACCCCTGAGACCTGAAGGCAAGAGAGCCCCCCCCCCAGCCCTCTGTGTGTGCTTGGGTATAGACAAGCGGCTGCAATCCAAACCAGAGAGACTGGAGACTCTGGTCCACCTCGCTCTCCTCTCCTCTCCTCTCCTCTCCTCTCCTCTCCTCTCCTCTCCTCTCCTCTCCTCTCCTCTCCTCTCCTCTCAGGAATTGTCCTTACACAGGAGCAGGACTCATACTCGCAGCATCTCGGATCCATATATGGATTGAGGCAGTGTAGAAGAGCAGTAAAGTAAACTGGTCCCTGTGAATAATGGCAGGGGAATGGGACGGACTCTGATTGGCTCCAGTGTAGCGCCGCCGTGAACTATCTGTATATGTGGACTTGTCCAAACAAGACTTTGACAGAGAGCATAGCAGCAGGTTGCTTGGAGAGGTCCGGAGGGGGCTCTCCATAATGATGCGATGGGCAGCTGGAGTGTGGTTGTTCAGTGCAACAAAGTGTACTCAGATGACAGCATGGTTTATCTTGTATCCCTCCGTGTTGTTGATGTGCGGGTTTGCAATGACTGATTGTTCGCTGTGGTTGGAGCAGTGATGCTTGGCGTTCCTGTGGTATGCTTCCTTTTTTTGGGAGTGCTGTGGGTGTTGGAGTTATAGGGTAATAGACAGAGAGGTGTGAGTCAGTGGACAACTGAACGCGTAAACACTCCACGCTGAAGCTCTCCCGGGAATCCTAAGTTGTCTGAAGATGTGACGATCTGCAGCAGAACCATGTTTAGCAGAACTGCAAGTGAGTCCCACAATAAAACTGGATACACTGCCTTCATGATTGCTGATTCTGGGCCTGTGTGCACACAGCGGATGTTTGAACACCCAAAGTCACGTACTGCATTGTATACATTAGGATCATATATGCTAATTTGCCCCAACAAAGGACTCTCTTTGCGACAATACAGTAAAACAGCAATGATTGTGACAAAATTAAACTGGCAATAGACTACTTTTTGCTTCTATTTATCATTCTGAGGTGCGAACTGATGGTACAGTATAATGACAGCGGACTGAAAAAAACATCCGCATATAGATTGGTTCCTTGTAAGCCTCACTCTCATTTTTTACCGCAAAAATGTTGGTTGCATCATGCCACGAAGAAAACAAGCCTGCAATTGTGTGACCAAAACAGGAAGAGGCATTGTTTTCCCCGGTCACGATCCGCAGGTAACGCTGGGACAACTGGACTAACTGTGGACATTCTGCTCTTCAAAAGAAAAATAACCCGCTGATGGAAGAGGTGAAGAAGGTGAAAGGGCGAGGCCAAACTGAGGTTGTTACGGTTGTTTTTTGATAGCCCGGCTGTTAGAAGTAGCTGTGCTGCTAACCCTGTCTTTGCGACAGTGGCGGCAACAGAGAAACACCGAGGGGGGGAGTTGAAAAGTTGTCTATTTCCACTTTGATTGCCTTATGGATTTTTATGCCATGCTACTGGCATGGCTCTGGGGATAGGCCAGTCAATGTCATTCTGTTTGTCAGCCCATCACTTTGTCCCAGACTTCAAAGCTATTCAATAGTTTGATGGGAAATTGTGTTCACACATTTATGGTGCCCAGATAATGAGTCCTAATGTCTCTGGGGATCCCATGACTTTCCTTCTACTCCCCCCATGAGGTTGACATTTGTGGATTTTGAGTGAAGCGTGTCACAGTAATCGATTTTCATCAAATATGGCACAGACACAGACACTGGCACATACTTGGTGATCTTCTGACTCAGCTGTACTTTACCTTAAGCACTAACGTTACCATCTTTACACTTCAACCTATCTTACACCTGCTTAACATCAAATTCTTACTCTCGTGTCCCGATCATGAAACTCTTTAAACCATTATTTCGACTGCTGTTTGTGTTAAGAACCAACAGATCCACAGAGTATGACATATTCACTGCCCTCCATTCAGTCGCCACACACCTTGAGGACATGAACAGCTACATCAGAATGCTGTTTGTTCATTTCAGCTGGGCGCTCAGTTCAGTCTCACCCATGAAGTTGATTGGAAAACTTACCACTCCTGCAACTAGGCTTTTGGACTTCCTCACAAACAGACACAAGACAGTAGGGATTGGCAGTCACACCTACTCCACTTTAGTCCTCACCACCAGCGCCCCAGAGGGCTGTGTGTTCAGCCCCCTGTCATTCATGCTGTACTCCCATGACCGCACTCCCAGACATCAACTCGATTGTAAAGCATGTAGACAACACCACTGTCATTTGTTGCACTATAAACAACGATGACACTTCACATCAGGAGGAAATCAACAATCTGGTGCACAGAGAACAATCTACCGTTCAACGTGAACAAAACCAAGGGTCTGATTCTGGATTTTAGAAATAAAGGAGGCAAAGACACACACCAATGTCTACATCAGTGGAGCTGAAGTGGAGAAGGTAAACGGACTGAGGAATCGGCATCACAGAGCTAAATTCTAAATTCTGGTGCGTCAACTTTTAGAGAGGAGTAAGAAAATGCATCCTGACTGAACGCATCACAAACTGGCATGGTTCACACATGGCCCAGGACCTGAAGGCTCTGCAGCGAGTGAAATTAAACCACCCCAAGCATCATTTGGTACCCTTTTACAGAGCATCAGTGATGTCTGTGAAGTGAGATGTCTGCACGGAGCCCAAAGTAAACTAAAAGGCAACACCTACCCCAGCCACAGTCTATTCACCCTGCTGCCGTCTGGCAAAAGTTACAGGACTGCCACCAGATTACAAAGTAGTTTCCTTCCTTAGGCTTTCAGACTTTGTAAGTCATTCTCTGCACTCCACTGTGTAAAATATTTTTTTCTTGTTTAGCATAGAGCAACTTGCATTTTTTTGTACAACCCTGTGCAGTAGAACGAAAAATAAAGGAATCTTAAACCTTGAGTTAATTTCCCCCTTGTCTGTCTTTTGCTTGTTATCACTATGGTTTTCTGTCAATGATCAGCTTTAGCTTCAGCTTTTTGTTTTTGCTTATGTTTGTTACGTGTAATCCTGAACACTTTAGTTGATGAACAGTGCCGTTTGTTTATGACCTAAATTCACTCTCCGTCTCTATCTCTCCATTACAATCAGAGAAGAAAATATTTTGACAATGCAGGAGGCTGACAGCAGTTCTTTATTCTGTCGCTCTGATAACCTTTTACCTTGTTGGCACACGAGAATGGACATTAAAATGACAAGATTTCTCTCCACCAACATCTTTTTGTCCAAAGAGGAGCTTTTAAACAATGGTGAGAATTATTTGCAGCAGTTGTCGTGCCCATAAAATACAAACACACACAGAAAAAATAAGCCAGATGGCTTTCTTATGTGTCATTTACAACAACAATCATCAGCTGTCTCCGATCAACTTGCTTTTCATGTCATGTTGATGTTGATGATAAATCTGCAGCAGGGCAGCACATTTGATATCTATTTAGAGTGATAATTCATACTCAGAGTTTCAAATCACACCATGAATTCTGTATTCAGTATTTATAGTTTCTCATGAAAAGTCCCCTAAACTTAGTATGTTTGAAGCTTTCTGAGCAACTGGGTGTAATTTTCACGCAACAGTGCCCCTCAGTGTTTGGCCGAGGAACACATGCAAGAACGGGCATGTACATGGCACAGAGAGACAAACATCTGGAGCTGGAAGATGAATGTGCACAGTGAGTATGTATCAGAAATATTTTATTTACTGTATAAAAAAAAATACATAACAGCAGGGCCAGCCTTGTTCAAGAGAAAATGCTTATAACATTAAATAAAATAAATAAAATGTTGACAGCTTGTATTAAAAATCCATCCTTGTGATAAGCGCTCGTCATAAAAAAAGTATCACTGCTATTTACAGAAAACAATTAGAAAAGTTAATTAAATAAACGTCCACAACAAGCTTATACACACACACACACACACACACACACACACACACACACACACACACACACACACACACACACACACACACACTATGAGGCTACAAAGCTGCTACTGATGACATGCCCAGCAGGGGAACTTCTGCCACAGCCTCACTTTATGGGATACATTATTCCCTGCGTGTAATTGGGGAGGCCTGTTTTTGCCGCGATCCACTTGTTGTAGTTGGTGACCTGCGTGTAAACACCTGGTTTGTTCTCCCTTGCACAGCCGTCGCCCCAGCTCACCACCCCGAACAGAAACATCCGACCAGACACCTCACACACCAGCGGACCTCCAGAGTCACCCTGAGAGGGGAGGACACAGCAGTCAGTCAGTGAGCAGAGCATAAAGGAAGGTTCCAGTACCTTTAGTATTTATATCGTTAAATATTCATGGTTTATTATTTTATTCACTGGTCTAAAAATTACCCACAATGCAACTTAGCCACTGAGTGACATTGCAGCTTCCTCTGGAGCCACAAAAAGTTTTATACTACTACTTTCACATATGAAGCAGTACTCCCCAAGATTTGTAAACACACTTAAATTAGCAACATTGGTGGAGTTACCCTTTAAAGCAAAGCTATAGACATTCACTATATGTAAGGAAGAGGCCTTCAGGTTTGCACTCTTATCTCTATAAACGTGTACACCCATATTCATACACTGCGTTCTTTGCTCACATCGCATCCATCAGTGCTCCAGTCAGGGGTCCCAGCGCAGAACATGTTGTCAGTGATGAGATCTCCATAGTACGATTTTCTTTTACAGTCAGCCTGGGAGATCAGCTTCACCTGGGCCTCTTTAAGGTACTGTGAGTAATGCCATGCCACTGCAGAAAACCACAGCGTTCGTTAGAAGAGTCATTGAAACAACAAACAGTCATCAGTCATGAGTCCGCGGAAGCTCTGAATCTCAACGTACTGAATCTCTCCCTCCCATATCCTGCGATGCTGCACTGGATTCCTGCAGGAAGCCGAGTGTGGGGCGGAGGGAGACACGCGGTCCGTGCGGACGCTGACTTGGCCGCACATCCTCCACTTCTGCTTTTGATCCTCAGCAGGGCTGAAATTTCAAGAGAGACATGGCCATGAGTCCTGCACACAAAGAGCCCAAACAGCTCCTTATCTCTCTCTCTCTCTCTCTCAATCTCTCTCTCACTCTCTCTCTCTCTCACACACACACACACACACACCTATGTCATTGTTGTATGTGGTGTCGTTGTACTGTTTGTGGACAATCAGTTTTTCCACAGTGAATTTCTGCTCCTTGTCAGCATCCGTCTCATTAAGGGCCGTCTTCCCCAGGTATACAGACAAGTCCTGGAGGTTGGTATCATCACTGGACAAAGATCCAAAACACAAATGGTTAAAACACACACACATACACACACACACACACAAGGGTAAACATGTCACACCCACATATGAGTCATACTGCCGTGACAGCATGAGAATTGCTGTGGAGGAAATGATGGTGTTCGGTGCTTTGTCTCACCCATCAGAGAAGCAGTGTGCAGCCGTGACAACCCAGCATGGCGAGATGAGGGTGCCGCCGCAGAGGAACTTTTGTCGCCGCTTAAAGATTGCAGCGACCCATGGTTGCGACTCTATGGGTGTGAAAGAACCACCCACGACTTTATACATCCTCCTCTCAGACCTCTCACCGCACGTCAGCTCTGCAGGGACACACAGGACGGGTCAGTGACCGCAGATGAGGGGACCCACAAAGTGAGAAGAGACTGTATTTAAACAGCAGACCTACCTGTATCCACATCAGGAGGAGGTTGTTCTGTTGGTGCTGAACCTGTGAGGGAGCAGCAGACAGAGATCATTTGAAAAGTACAAATCAAACATGCAAGATTTCACCGATTTCAAACACCCAATCTCAGCCTTACATTTGGGAACATCGCAAAGTTCCTGCACAATCCTTGTTCCTCTTCGGACCAGACACCATGGCATCAAACTCCGGTCGGGATTCCTAGCGTTCAAGAGCATTTACATTAGACACATGATACCTCTCCTGTACACATCCAGGTGCGACATTGGTGACTGAAAGTATACCTGCAGTAATTATGGTTGCCCAGTCCCTGCGAAGGTCCCCAAGGGAGAGAGAACCTGTTCCAGTTGAGACATCTGTGACCGCGTGTCGTCTCTGAAACATACCCCCTGTAAGCGCTCCCGTCCCCGGACAGACACATCTCTGAAGATCACATGGAGAAAAGAAGGACGACAACGTTTAAAGTCAACAGACACAGCAAGGGCAGAATCCAAATGATATGTGTTGCCTTTGCAGGTGGCTTACGCTGAAAGGTGCCCCTTGGTTTTGGTGACAATGCCTTTCTCCTTCTTGCGAGAGCCTGAGGAAGATCGCAGACAAACACGGCTTAGGCAAAGTCCCCTCGGTATCAACATTACACATAAAGGTACTTCCTCTTATTGTTGCTCACCACGTTCACGCTGAATGCTGCGAGGATGGCGACGATGACTAACAGGTTCATATTCACTTCTGGTTTTGCTTCTCCTCTCTGGGAATATTTTAGTCTGGAGGCAGTGTGAAAAAACAGAAGCAAAATTACAGAAATGGAACAAACTAAAACGGGATTTACAGCTCATGTGCCCTTATATGGAGTTTATCTTTAAAGGACAGAAACATTGACACGTGGTTTCGGTGCTCGTGTTCGGTTCACACGGTGTTATGTCTCTGCTGATTGCGTGTGCGCATCCATTGCTGCAGAGGTTCTAATATGAGAGCAACAGATAGAGCGTGCTTGCAATCTGCGTTCTGTACTGTAAACACCCTCACTATCTGTACAGTGAGTGCAATATACATTTATTTCTAGATATTTCTGGGACACAGTATCAACTTGTTACTGAGAAAGAAACGTGGTTGCATGGTTGATGCTTAACTTTTGACGAGGCTTCCTCCATCCGACTCGAGGCACAGTGTTTGATTTGTGATGTTAGGCTATGTTGGTAAAATTGACCTCATAAAGTAAACTACAACAACTTGTATTTAGCTGAATGTCACACTCAAGGAATATTTGTTAGAGTTATGTTTACCTTTCTGTCAAAACATGCAATCCTGTCGAAGCTCTCTCGTTATCTTTTCCAGCTGCGGTAGCTATTGTCTCCTCTCTGTATTCTCTGATATGCACCTGAGTTGTGGCTCCTGGCTCCTGGCTCCTGGCTCCTGACTGTTAGTTGCTCTGGTGCTGCAGTGCTGATCCTCCCCTCCTTCCCTCCCATTTAAAAGCACACAGGCTGACAGTGGGAGGGGTTTAAAATGAAAACATCACTGCTGCTCAAATGCTGACCAGCACAAGTTTTCACCAAAGAATATTTGTCATGTCCTGTGACACACTCACGCCGAACACGCCCCTCCTTCCCCTTAAACCACATGTAACTTAAATAAAGATGTCCAAACTTGGTCATGTGTACAAACAAAACCACTGCAGCTGTCTGTGAAGAAGATCACGTCACACTATGTCGAGTGACAGGTTTGATATTCAGAAGGAATACTGAAATACAGCATATTTCATGAACTGAAATCTGGTTTGTAGACGCCACAACTTATCACATTATTTATCATCTGAGAAGTGCTGCAAAAATAAGAACAATTTTTTAATCCTAGAGATGTATAAAACTGTTGTATGTGCTCTTATCTCCCCGCGCATTGTGTAGTGCAACATTGAGTCCTGTTCTCATGTTGGAAGCAAAAAACTTGAAACAAAACCTGTACAAAAATCAACTGCTTTCCAGAACTAAGAGGCAGGATAACATCACATGTATTTTAGCCTCTTTACATAGGGTTTGCATTCATTTTAGGATTGAATTTAAGGCTCTTCGAAGTTGTTCTCTGGACCTTTATAATCTTTGAGTTTAGGTTGAGCTCTTCAGGCAGTGGTCTCCAGACTCTTCCTGAAAACTAAAGAGAGAAGAGCTTTTGTTTTCTGGGCCCTGAGGCTCTTGAATAACCTCCCTGAGGAAAAAACCTGTCTGGGTCAGTATCATAAAACGCACACATCCTTATCAAAAAGTATTTCCTTTATCTATATTTTAAATCAGTCTTTGATTTATTGCTGATTTTAATTTAGCTCTTCTTATTATTATTCATTTTGGTAATTTATTTCACTTCATCTATGTAGCACATTTTGTACTTTGTTTTGATAAGTGCTCTAAAAATTAAGTTTTTCATTATAACTATAATTTAATTGCTCAGAAGATAATATGTTGCTTTGTGTAAGGTTTAAAGTTGCTACAAGCCTTGTCGTCATTTATCTCACTTCCTGACTGACTGCTGTTAGAATTCCCCTCCCTTTTCTTTTCATCACCACATAAATGCGAGCAGACTGGACCGTGTCTATGTGGAATCATCTCTTCTGATCTCTTCTGTAGCTTTGATATCATTATTTTGATTTATAACTGAAGTGTATTTTGCGCTGCACACAAGTGGTCCTATGGCATCAGCTCAAACTGGTGTTTCATCTCCTTGTCCCTCCTGTTCCCTATGGACTCAAAAAGCATTGAAATTAGATAAAACATGTTTGTATGTGAATATATAGGCATGATGATGCACATATATATATAGAAATGTTTTTACATATACAGTATATTCTGTATTTGCTTGGGCCAACACTCTATTTGAACATAGACCATGAGTGAAAAAACTTCTATTTTGCATTTGTTGCAAATGTAATATATTTTTTTCTTCAATACAAATGATAATTGTGACGTAGTGTGATGTCACAAAGTAACAGAATTAAATAGGGGACCACAGACGAGGCGTTTCAGGGGCAGTATTTTCTGCAGGAGACAGGAGCTTCTATTGGTAAAGAGACCTAACCTACGATATAAGTGGAGAGGAAAATAAGAAAAAAACATACTACGTCCCTTTAATAACCTTCTCTGAAAGCCTGCTCTTATTTTAAAAAAGCTTTTCATCAAGTAGTTTTTACACACTTCAGTGATTATTGTTTTCCAGTGTTTTAACCCGTACTTACTGGTACTTGGATTTGCTTATTTTCATGTATATTGCTGTCACTTTTGACCTCATGAAGAGAGGTGTTAGCAAGTTCCTTTTTACTTTGTGGTTTAACGTCACTTAGACCTCAAAACCTAAAGACGCACAGATTTAAATGAATAAAAGAATAACTAAACCACTGGACGTGTTCACTGTGATGCATCCTTTGAATCATCTGCCTGTCATCACATACGAGTTGCATTATTATTCAAGAGTCAGACCACTTAACGGCGCATAATCCTGAAACATGACAGAGCTATCCATTTTACCAAGTTACTGAGTTTAAATGTCTGAACACCAACATCTGGTTTGGATAACAGAGCAGCTGCCGTTCAAGACCACACACTTAACACATCTTACACTCATAATGTAACACAACTTCCCCTAAAACAATAGGTATTGTAATGGTTTTTGGGGATTTCACGACTAAAATCTCTGACGCCTGTGTTACTCATGTTTCCCCCTCTTTGACGTGACAATAGCCAGATATGACACCTTTCAGCAAGGCTGTGATGACTGGAGGCCATTAAGGAATGAGCTAAACACGCATGATGCCAAGTCAGGAAGCATGACACAACAGAACAGGACACATTAATCAACTCATTTAATCACTCCTGTAGACTGGTCTGATGAATTTCAACTGTAAGCCCCGCTCAGGTGTTTTACTAAAATAACTGTGTGTAACACAGAAATTACCCAACCCAGGGAAACCCGGGATATTTGTGGTTGAAGCCAGCTGCAACCTGCAGTGTTTGATTCTGTCTATTTGACACAATTCTTCTGTTTCCCCCACAAAACCCGCAGTAAAGCAACGAGAAATGCTGCGGATAATGTATCACTGGCCCATGTTTTGGAAGTGTTGCAGGCTTCGTGCACGAATCATCTGCGATCAGATGACATTCCACACAGGAAAACACAGGATTCATTAATTGGTCATTTTCTGTTTAATTTAATAAAAATCATCTTCTACTTCTTCTTCTTGATTTAACAAGAAAGTCCCTTGATATTAAAATGTACTTTTCAAGGAAGACCTGGCAAATGTTTTACACCATTACAACTGTACATAGATTGTGAAATAAAGCAAATAAAAACAAGGAAGGGACAAAAATACATAACAGAAAATCCCAGTTTATGAAAAACAATATCATTAATCAGTTACACAGGTTTCTTTTTTTTAATTTCCCTGTTCACAATAATCTTCATATAAGAAGCACTTTCTCACAGACGCATACAGCAGCACTTCCAACAAAGCACACACCGTTAGACTTGGCTATAATTACTAGAGTTACCTACTGCAAAATGCCTGATATACATTACATACGTATGCATTTATATACACGTCAGTACTGTAAAATACACTGCATTCTGGGTATTGTTTTTGATGCTTTGTGTATTTCACAGTGACTTACTTGAATTGGGAATTTGCAGCGGAAGTGCTGCTGTAGTCGAAGAAGAGTCTTCTGACAATTAAAGGAAATGTGTCACTAGCACAGCATCACTTTTTAAGTGTGTCCGGAGTGAAATATTTTCCAGCAGTGTTAATAATCGGATGAAAACGTGGAGAAAACAGAAAGGGCTCACTGTTTTCTTTAATTACAGTGAAAAATAATTTTACAATTATCCTACTGTGTAACAAGGTTGCCGCATGATTATTGTGCTGCAAAGAAAAGCTGCAGTACCAGCATCATACCGTAAAGCACATTTACGGTTAGGTTACTGTCAAGGGCGTTACGATAACTCACTGGCTGCAAAAATACCTTTAAAAGTCCAACAGTGTTCGTGGATATCATATTTACAAAAGAATATGTTGGGGTTATTTCATTTTTTAAACGCTGTAAGTTTTTATGTGTTACCAAGAACATTCACACCCTGTGCTAACATGTGTAGGAGCTTTTGTTTCTATATACTGTGAGTTTGCACATGAGAACCACACTGACTTTAGTGTGAAGGAAATGAGGAACAGGTAAAAACAGAGGCCCAGTGTGACTCATTTTGTTTTCAGTGACCTCATCAGATAAAGCTCAGTATAGACTTTCAAAGTCTTGCCAGCCATCTTGATTAAAGTGTGGTCACCGCATTTCCTTTCCCAGCAAAAATTTACAAACTAACAACGGAAGTCAGTTCTTGTTATTTCCTAGCTTATACCTGAATCCTGATCATCAGACTTGTGCGAAAAACGTCTTCGACTCAAGCCCACTTACTCCTCCTGTTTCTAAAAAAAAACTTTAGGAAGCCGTATAAGGTAAAAAAGGTAGAAAAACAAGTAAGAACATACATTTTCACACCCCACACCCTGACATCACCACACTAGGGCTAACACTTGAGATGACAGGAAGTGATAAGAATTGCAGATCACATGCTTTCAGCTTCTCGTTTCAATCATAAGATATCTCCATGCTTCTGTTTTCCACTGTGTGAAAAAGTATAATTCCTGTCATTAAAAGTGAAAAACTGTGTCGTCAGACAGTTCCAAGAAGCAACTGTTAGAGATGGCTTTGTTCAGTCTGAATAGAAATATAATAACATCTCTTTGCTTTACTTTTTTGTATGTAACTTTTCACATGAATAAATATGTGATAAAGTGATTAACAAAAAGAGAATTCTGCCTCTGGACTCGCTTCTCAAACTTTCATTGAGGGCTCAAAACGCCACAATAACCAAATGACGCTTGCAGTGTGTTGTGCTTTGTTGTTACAAATAACAGCACTGGCCCCCATTTCATCAGCCCTTTCTCACCATTTTAAGCGTGTTGTGACATCTCTTGAGAAAAGACACATTTTTTTCGTCATCCACCATTAGCTCATCTCTTGGTTCATAGATTGGGACATTAAGAGTTCTGTCTGATATGTCAAACTTCTGGAACTTCTGGAACGTGTGTGTCTCAAAGTCTTAGCTTTAAACATGCCACTTGGTGACTACACGTCCTTGCAAATGTAATGGGTAACAATTGAAATGGATCCGTCTGTCTTAAGATTTTAAAAAGAAAATCATACTCTTGAATTTTAAATTCCACTTGTAGCCTCTTTAATATAGTAATGATAACTCTTGTATATAGGAATTGTGTTTGCTGTGAATCTCTGTTCATTTTCTCTTGTGTCACATCTGTCAGTGTGTGTGTGTGTGTGTGTGTGTGTGTGTGTGTGTGTGTGTGTGTGTGTGTGTGTGTGTGTGTACAGCGCTGTAAAGCTGTCATATGGCGCCCCCTAGTGGTGTGAAACGTGAGCCCGTTTGGACGTGTTGGAGACATTCATTCTGGGCTGCCGCTGCTACTGCTCGCTTTGTTGGTAAAGGGGAGAGGAAGAAAAAAAAATCAAGGAGGCTGTTGACATAAAATCCTCCAGTTCACTCTCCGTCAGCCAGTTCGGGTGTGGGTGGGATGGGAAATTCCCCAACAGAGGGAGCAGTCCTGCAGAGAGCCTCAACTGCGTCCCGTCCGCACACACGCATGCGCACAAACGCCGTCTCCCTGTCAGTACACTTTCACTTTACGCAGAGACCAAGTTGTCCGCCTCTGTCTGTGGCTTTTCACCCAAAAAAACTCGCCCAAAAACACAACGTGCCCGTTCACTTCCCGGCCGTGTTTGACGGACTGTGACGTGTGAAGGTGTATTCGCCGCTTCAGCCTCCTCGTGTGAACACTAAAAGAAGAAAACGAGCCGTAAACAACGCGGTTAGCTAACTTTGAAGCGACAATGTTCTGACATCTAAAGCAAGCCAACAGCCGTGTGTGCCGACTCTGACCTCCAGGACAGGTGAGTCGATAATGTCTGCGCAGCTTTTGGTAGACTCTTTTTTTTATTTTTTTAAATCAACATTGTGCAACTGCCGTGACTTGCCTGGACCTGACGCTGGACAAATGGCTCTTAACCTCTTGACCCTCGGCTTTAGTGCAACAGGCAGAGCTGCAAACGTGATTAAAGATTAAACCGGTTGTCACATCAGGATAAGCTAGGTCACTGTTGCAGCTAAAAAGTTATGTTCAGCAAGGACAACTTTACAGAAATCTGCCTAACTTTACTGTAGAATAGAATGAAATAAATGTTATATTAAGCTTTCACAAAGTGGCTGATAGTTTAGCAAGCAGAATAGGAAATGGTTTAATAACATTTGTAATTTTGCTTAATTGAAAAAAAAACCACGTTGTGATAGCTGTTAATAAGTGTTAAAGATGATTTTACGGATGCACAGCAGACATACGTGTATATGCATGAACAAGAAGCCTTAAAGAACAGAAGCATGTTCTTCACTGTAGTCCTAAATGTTTCTGGACAGTGATGATGCATTATACCTGCAGATATCACGCTATGGAGCGGACTGCACTGAAACAGAGCCAGCTGTGTGGCTCCTGGGAGATGAAGGAGAGGCTTGGGATGGGAGGCTTTGGACATGTCTACCTGTATCAGCACCTTGTAAGTTCTGTGGTCCACCTGTATGCCAATGAGAACATAAACCTCAGACCCCGATGAGCCTTTGGTGTGGTTTTTATTCCCTGTCTGTGTTTGGAGCAGGAGTCGGGAGAGAAGATTGCTGTGAAACTTTGCCGCCTGGAGCTCAACTCCAAGAACAAGGACCGCTGGAGCCGAGAGATTCAGATCATGAAGAAGTGAGTGTAGTTAAAAATCATCTGCCCGTGTTCACAAAGAATCGCATGAACAAACTTCAGAGTGCATGGATGTTATTCTTGTGTGTTGTGGTCTCTCCCTGTTACAGGCTCAACCATGTGAATGTGGTTCAGGCCAGAGAAGTTCCTGAAGAGTTGAGCGCCATTGCTCTAAATGATTTACCTCTATTGTCTATGGAGTACTGCTCAAGAGGAGACCTACGCAAGGTATCATGTGGGTATTTTATAAAGATCCTGAACAGTTAGTTGTCTTTTCAAACATTAAACTTTTAACCTCCCCTATGCCTCTTTTTTTAGGTGTTAAATAAACCAGAAAATTGCTGCGGGCTAAAGGAGAGTGAAGTCCTCCTGCTGCTCAGTGACATTGGTAATGTTTCCTCAACTTTTACTTTGGCAGTGAGTCTGTTATCACATGTTGAATGTATAATGTATCATCATAAATTAATAAATGATTGTAATTTGTTGGGTTTTTTTGTACAAACACAGGTTCTGGTATCCAATACCTCCATGAAAACAAGATCATTCACAGAGACCTAAAGCCAGAGAACATAGTTCTGCAGGATATTGATGGGAAGGTGATGACTGCAGCCTGTGCAATCTGCACTGTCTTACATGTGATAGGATTTTCTCTGATTTGTTCTCATTATGAAACTGTTTTTCTCCAGCTTGTCCATAAAATCATAGATCTGGGTTATGCTAAAGACCTTGACCAGGGCAGTCTGTGCACATCCTTTGTTGGAACTCTCCAGTATCTGGTAAGGGTTGTTTCACTAATGCATTGCTGTGCAAAAAAAAACACACAAAAAGTTTTCGACAATCAAGCCCTGTTTTAATACAAATGTATCTGTATGTGTGTCAGGCTCCAGAGCTGTTTGAGAGTAAACCCTACACTGTAACAGTGGACTACTGGAGCTTTGGGACAGTGATTTTTGAATGTACTTGTGGCTTTCGACCCTTTTTACACCACATGCAGCCTGTACAGTGGTGAGTCAGCATAGAGGCAGCATGCAGCTGCATCCTGAAACTGTCAGCACAGACACATGTTACATTTTCCTTTGCAATATATATTAAACATTTTGTGGATCCAGTTTCAATTGTTTTGGCTTTATTTTTCCTTCTCCATAGTTTCATGTTTGTCTTTTTTACAGGACAAGTAAAGTCAAGAACAAAGGTCCCAAAGACATCATGGCAGTGGAGGACATGAACGGGGAAGTCAGATTCTCCACACACCTCCCATATCCCAATAATCTCAGCAGGTAGAAGGGTCAAAGCGACTTTTCTCATGCAGTCAAGCTTCCTTCATTTTGACATAAATCAAACCTTTGTGTGTGAATGTGTGTGTGTTCATAGGCCGCTTCTGGAACCAACCGAGTCTCTTCTGCAGATGCTGCTGCTGTGGGACCCTGCAGCACGTGGTGGAGGGCTGGATCCAGACACAAAGAAGCCGAGCTGCTACACAGCTTTACAGAATATTCTCAACATGAAGGTTAAAAACATGAACACAGCCTGTGTTTAGACTCACTAAAACCAGATTTAATTGAGTGGATTTATGGTTTCATGCATCCCAGCTGAGGACAGCATGGAAAGAAAATCTGCTGAATGTGTTCCTTTTTTTTTTGACTCCAGGTGATTCATGTGTTGGACATGACGTCAGCCCAGCTGCACTCGTTGGTTTTGGGTGCTGAGGAGAACTTACACTCCCTGCAGCTTCGTCTAGAGACACACACTCAGTCCCACATCTCCCCGCTGAGTCAGGAGCTGCTGCTGGAGACGGGAATCTCCCTCGACCCACGCAGACCGCCCTCACACTGTCTGCCAGAGGGATTGGTATGTGACACGCACGCACATAAACAGAAAACTTCTAATGTCAAACAGGCCCAGCCAAATGTACATAGGCAGCATAAGACGTCTTGTTTTTTTTGTCTCCATAACTGAAGAATTTTGTTTTTGTTTTCAAATTTTTGGTTATTGTTATTGTTGTTGCTGTTTTTTGTTTTTTCTCGTCATTTCTAAATGTATGACTCAGCAATCTGGATTTTTTTGTTTTGTTTTTACCAGTGAATGAACCCTTTTCTAACTTACTTACACACGCTACACAGTAGAAGCCACAGTCATATTTGTTCTCTGCTTTCAGCGAGGCTGTGACAGCTCCATAGTCTTCCTCTTCGATAAGAGCCTGAACAAGTACTCTGGACCACTGACTGCCAGACCTCTGCCTGACAGTGTCAACTTTATAGGTAAGACATTCGTAGATAAATGTATCCTGAGCTGTAAAATGATCTTCTAAAGAAAGGAACATACAACCTTTTTGAATCACTTGTCTCAATAAGCTCCAGTGTGAATTATTGAATATGCCTCAGCTCTCTTGATAATGTCTGGAGCTGCTATGATTAAATGATTTGTCAGTTAGTTGTCAACTATATAAGAAGCTATTTTCACAATGGATTCATCAGTTTGAGCAATTTTTAAAGGAAAAAAATGAAAAGATTGTCTGATTCCAGCTTCTCTATGTCCTCTGTGACAGTAAACTGAATATCTTTGGGGTTTGGACAAAACAAGACATTTGAGGACGCCATCTTGGGGGCTTTGGAAAACACTTTTCTGCCACTTTAGACCAAACAATTATGACATTTTTGAAATGAAGCTCTTCTGGTGACCATGTCAAACAAATTTGTCATTTTGTGAACTGTGTGTTGTCTCAGTGAGGGAGACAAAAACACAGCTGCCACTGTCTGCATTGAGAAAGGTGTGGGGGGAAGCAGTCAGCTACATTTGTGGACTGAAAGAGGACTACATCCGCCTGTACCGAGGACAGAGAGCAGCCATGTAAGTGCACTACTGCGCACACATATAGTTGATACACCCACACACTGAAACATCCTTACCTTGTGTTTGTGTCTGTGTAGACTGAGTCTGCTGCGTTACAACACCAACCTAACACGATACAAGAACCTGCTGTTCTCCCAGTCGCAGCAGCTCAAAGCCAAGCTGGCCTTTTTTAAGACCAGCATCCAGCACGACCTCGAGCAGTACACCAAGCAGAGACACACTGGCGTCTGTGAGTAGATGTTAATCTCTGGCTGCGATACATAATTTAAAGTCATCCCTGAAGCTTTTAAATAAGATATTTGTTGTTTTGTGTTTTTTCTGAAGCTTCGGAAAAATTGCTGAAGACTTGGCAGGAAAATGAAGACAAGGCTGATGGATATATGAAGGTCGGACATTTGTTTTATTCATAAAACAAACAGTTATTTAAAACATCACATGCTAACAGTGTTACTCTGCCGTAGGTTGCAGATGTGGGGTATCTGGATGAAGAGATAGTGGCCGTACATTTTGAGATTGTTGAGTTGCAGAGGAGTCCATTTGCAAGGAGACAGGGTGATGTCATGGAACAGCTGTGAGTACCTCTGTTATGTTTACACAATAATCATTTCCTTAAACGACTGACACATGCTTACATTCTTTCAAGTAGGTCTTAAAGCCATAGTCAGGTGCCAATCTGGATAATTAAACAGATTTTACTTGATGTATATATTCCTTCTGTTCATACTGGTTTGTAAGAAATATGTTCCAAGAGTGGTTTCGATGCAAGTTAAGGGCTGTACTTTGTGTTATTTCTGCTGCAGCTCAGCCAGGAAAAGTTTGATACTGGACAGACTGTAACTCTGGAAGATATCAATTTGCTGTGATTGAGTCAGACTGCAGCTGAAGCCTCATATTAACTTAAGATAAACTTTAGAACATATTTTTTAATGGAACAAGGACTGGATTTTGTCTCCTCTCATTACCATTGGCACCATGGAGGGATTATAAGAAAGAAAATAGAACCTATGTTAAAAAAACAAAAACAAAACTGGTATGCACATGTTCACTCTCTGTTTTGCCCTTTTTTCAGTGAGCAGAAGGCGATTGAACTCTACAAGCAACTGAAAGCCAAATGCAAAAGTTAGCACAAATAATTTCACATTTAAACAGTAGACATGGGTTACAGGTAGGACTGCAGCAGTATACCACTTCAGGGTATACCATGGTATGAAAATTGAAGGTCATCAATTGCTTATCTGTGGTGTTAGAGTTTGCAGTTTCATTGTTACAAAAAAACCCTTACTTTATAAGTATTTGTGTAATAAATACAGTGTTTTTCAACCAAAAAACCCTTCTGTAATTCCTAGAGGGGGCACTGTAACTGATAATAATAATTGTGTAATACCATTTACTGTTGTGAAACTGGATATTTTCCAAGACAGTTGTACCATGAAAATCTCATAATCCTTGCAACCCTTGTTATGGAGCCTCCTTTATTTCTTCATTGCCAATTAGAGGGCTGAGGAATTTGATATTGTGTGTTGCTATGGCTACAATTCAGTTGTATAACAAATAAACGTGTCGGCTGAAAATATGTAGAGTGATTCACTAAATGTACCACAGGGGTCCCCATTGCTCAAATGAATTCCTCAGCATAGCTGTGAACAGGGAAAGCAGGCTGGTGTGTAGTATGTGTCTGTGTGTCAAATTATAGTGTTTGGATGATAACAGGAGAATGTTTTCGTACAGGTCCTGACCCTCCACATGGCTACAGTGACAGCTCTGACATGGTGAAGACAATACTCCAAACAGTTCAGAACCAGGACAGGGTGCTCAAAGACTTGTACACTCACCTGAGGTACAAACAATCATGCAAAGCCCAGCGCAACTCAGGTGTCATTTTACGGTTCCCTCTGTGTGTGATTTGCGATTGTTCTCATCCTTCTCCTTTTCTGTAGTACAATTCTGGTGTGTAAGCGTCGCATCGTTGATTTGTTCCCAAAGTTGGAGAGGGCGGTGGGGAACATAAAAACCGCAGAGGCGGCAGTGATGCAGATGCAAATGAAGAGACAGAAAGAGTTCTGGTACCTCCTCAAGATTGCCTGTGTGAGTATATGACAAATGGCAAATAGTGATGTTGTAGGAGCTTGAGGATTGGCGATAAGCTTTTAAATGTATTAGTTATCCAGTAATGTAGTTAACACAGGCTGCGGTTGTGTTCGTTTAGGCCCAGAGCAATTCTCCACCACAATCGCTTTTGCAACGACCCACTGATAGGTAAGATCTCTGACAGGTAATTCTCTGCCACAGGTTTCACAGACTTGAATAAAGTAAAGATCCAAAGGAAAACATTGTGAAACAGTTTCTCTGTCATTGGCTTGTCTACAGTTCAGAAGATTAATTTATAGTACGTTGCAGATTGGGTTGAATAATTACTCATAAGTAGCTGCTGAGTTTTGGATAAATCTCAAAGCTGACACAAGAAGTCACCCTGTACACCTCCAAGCTTGTAGAATCATTACCTCCTCAAGTACTAAAACATATTCAAATAGTCAATTAAGAGTCTTCTGTCTCTTTCAGTGAAACTGTTCATGAATTACTGGATGAAAATCAACGTTATCTGAGTCAGCTTACTTCTCTACTGCAAGACACCACCCAGGAGATGGAGCACAGTGTTATGGTATGTTATGGAGATGTAAGGAAGTGAGTCCATGCTTGTAAATGGACTCCTTGTAATAAACTCACTGCTTCCAATTTCTGTTTGACTTGGCAGAAGGCATCTGTAAAAAATATATATATATATCTGATTGTAAAATGTAAATGTTCACTTTATATAGACTTTTTCCCCTCTCAAAAACCCACCTTTGCCATTAGTCTTCATAAGATCACACAGGTTCACCTGCTTGAGGTCAAGGTTCAGGTTAAAAAAAATGTAAGAATGGCATGAAATTGTTCAGGTAGTAGTAGTGGAAAATGGTTTGTTTAATAGTGCAGCATTAACTTGTTTGTTCCATCTCTAGGAGCAGGACTGGAGCTGGACTCAGTACGGAGCAGTGAAGAACCCGACCAAAGACTCAGTGTTATGAGTCAACGAAGTATACTGTAAACACGTGCCTTATCAGAGTTACACTATCTGAAAGCTTTGTGATTCCATACTGTGTCATTTACATAATAATGCTGTAAGACAATATGTGAAACAGCATGTTGTGGTAAGCTATTCATGTTTTAACTTAAATGTGTATTGTTGAATTTTAAGATCTACCCATAGCTGCAACCAAGACTTATTTATTTTACTAGTAATTTTGATTAGAGTAAATGATGGCTGCTGACAAACTTTGCATGATGGAATGTGAATACATGTTATATATGTCTGGCACATAAACAACATTTTGTCTTTGTTCAAACACTTTGAATGTGCATTTTCTTAGAATCCGTTTGTCTTTTGTCTCCATGTGTTAAACTCCTCAAGATACTCGGTCTCGGGTTATTTACATTCTCACAGTGTGTCAGACAACTGTCTGCACACATACAGGAAATTGCTTGTTTATGAGACCCAGGGTTCAAAATGCTCTTGAGGTCTGCTGAAATCCAAATGATGGGGAGGCTAAACAAGAGGAACGTGGAGAAAATTATGGAAATGTAATGTTGACCTTCTTCAAGAGAGGAAGTATCCTGCTGTGTGTAAAAATGCATTTGTAACTGTGCAAAAACATGCATATCCACCTATATATTATCATACAGTGACCTTCAACATTATAATTTGTTGAGTGTTTTCATTTCACTTTCATTTCGTTTGATTGTATGATAAGAAGAAAAGGCAGAAATAGAAAGACATGATAGAAACTCTAACCCACTATGTGAGACTGCACGCTTTGATGACACATTTGTTAAATAAAACGGTCAACCGAGTAGCTTTTCTTTTCCAAATTCAACTTCAGGTTGAGGTAGGGAGTAAATGTTGCCAGGAGACCTGAGGAAACATGTCAGGATTGTGACAGCGGTCAACCCCGACTCCACTCCGTCAGTAACCTCTCCAGACTCTGGCCCTCCCTCTCTGAACCTGTGGCTGAGACCCTCATCCATGCCTTCATCACCTCCCGCCTGGACTACTGCAATGGAGTCCTGTCCGGTCTCCCTTCCAAAACCCTGGATAGGCTCCAGTATGTGCAGAGCTCTGCTGCCAGGGTCCTCACCCACATCAAGCCCTGGCAACACATCACCCCCACTCTCATCCGCCTTAGCTGGCTCCCAGTTAAATCACGCATCACCTACAAAATTCTCCTTCTGACCCATAAATCTCTCCGTTCCCTCGCCCTCCAGTATCTGTCTGACCCACCCGTACACCCAGTCCCGGACATTGCGCTCATCAGGCACACATCAGCTCTCCATCCCTCACACCAAACGTCACACCTTTGGCAACAGAGCCTTCTGTGTGACAGCCCCAACTCTCTGGAACACTCTCCCAGCTGAAATCCGCATACAGACTTCTCTGGAGACCTTTAAAAGAGACTTAAAAACCCATCTCTTTAATAAGGCCTATCAGCTCTAGATCCAGCCAAATTAATCAACTTTTCTATTTTTCATCTTATATGTATTTTTTATTCATCCATCTGTTCTTTGTTTTGTTTGTTCCATTTTGTTAAGTGTCCTTGGGTACCCTGAAAGGCGATATGAAAATTAAATGTATTATTATTATTAACTCAATGTGAAAACAGTCCCAAGTTATTTTGTGGTGTCCGTATATAGTAGATATTACGGTAATGGAGTGCCAGAACATAATTCAAAATAAAAGCACCGATGTATGAATGCAATTTCGCATGGTTTCAGTCATCTGTTAATCAATTGATTAATTCATTTAATGATAAGTTAATTAATCAGTTGATTAATTAATTGAACATTTGAGGAATTCATTCATTGATTATTTCATTTTACCATCCTAATCCTTCAACTGTGTGAATAATTAGTTCAATGTCAAAATAAACTCAGTCAGAGCTTCTGATGAGGAATTTCAAAGTAAAAGGCCACTTAATAGTCAAATAGTTTCAACATGTCTCTCAAATTCAAATTTACATCTAAAAAAACTAGCGAATTCATGCGAAATTGCAAATTGCTTTCATATGTCTATGCTATTATTTTGAATTATGTTCTCGAACTGCATTACCGTAATATCAACTAAATACAGGCACCACAAAACAACTGGGGCTAGTTAAACCGGGGTGACGGAGTGGAGGCGGGCTATGGGCTTGACTGCAGTGAATTGTGATAGGTAGATATTGGCCAACAAGAAACAAGCTACTTAACATATTGTCCCAAGGCATCATGGGTATGAGATGATAACATTAAAAAAAAAGACTAATTCGCCGTGTTAACAAAATTATTAGCGCGTATCATACTATTGTATAAATATTACAGGCGAACTATGAACGCTAATGCAATCAAATAATGTAGAAGAGTTGAAAAGAACCATGATCATAAGGGGCATATTAAGCTGGCGCTATATATGCGCCCTGCCTTTGTCTCGTATTGTGGATGTGAGGGCGATCTGGCTGCGACATCTGTCACCCCATTGATCGCTAGGGTTGATTCGGCTGATCTGGCTGGCTAGGCGGGTGTCCCCTTCCTCCCTCACCGCTCCATGTGTGTCCCTCCCGAAGCCCCGCGCTCGGTGGAAGAGGACGAGGTCCCCCCGGCGGACGACCATCCATCGGTGTACCAGTAGCTGCGCTCCCCTGCTAGAACCTCCAAACAAGCTCAAGGCCCATTTGTAGGAGAAACGTAGGGAAGTTAAGCTCCAAGCGTCAGACACATCCAAATGCGGCGCTGCACGTGGCAGTCTGCCTTCCTTTTTCATTTTCAAATCTCATTCTCACTCCCTTCCTTTGTTTCAATGCTCTCATACTTATATATACACATTTAATAATTAATAAATAAGACTGGTTATTTAAAAGAGGTTGTGTAATATTTTTATGGACTTTTTCCTGCCTTCCTGTGTGGTAATAGGAATTGATAACAATTTGGAGACTGACTTTTAACAATGTAGAGGGAAATTTTCGATCAGGACAACGAATCATAGCATACAACTTATTTTTAATTTAAAGATACATACTAAAACTTTGATTCAGTGTGTCCAAATGTAATCCCAATTTAAAGATAATAATGATAATAATAATGTCTGTTATTATAATAATAATAGAGATGCACATGACCATTTTGGATTCAACAAGTTTTATTATCGATTTTTTTTTTCCTTCAGTTGACAGTTATTGGGGTGTATGTTTCAGCAAAGTGAAGGGAAAATAGATGAATGACAGCAACTAGTTGAACTATTTTTTCCCCCCTCTATTAATACCGTATTTATTCTAAAAGTGTCCAGCCGTCCATGAAGGCAGCATAATGTAACATGTAAAAGCGAGAGCAAAACCTGTAGGAGGAGGCGGGGTAAGGGGGTTGGGTTGTTGAATGACAAGACCAGAAGGAAAGACGGTTCGATACAGTGGTAATTCTGCTTATCATTACTTTTTATCATAAGTAGGCCATTCATTTCAACGCCTACACATTGATGATTCAATTCTAGCGCAGTGTGGGGTGAGTTGGCGTTAACTCGTTTGCTCTACGCTTTGTAGCCTAGCAAGCTAATGTTAGCACTACGCTACAAGAAACTGACTTCCGAACCCACCCGATAGCTGTGTTGCTAGCTCACCCGGCTACCTGGGCTAGCAAACGAATGGTGTTTCAGCCTTTACTGCAGTGAATTAATTCAGACGTTCAGTGTTATATCGAAAAAGACAGAGCTGTGAAAGGAGGCTTTACACGCCAACGTAGTTATTTCTTTACGAGTAATACTGCCAGCTAACTAATCGTGTCGGTTAGCACTAACGTTAGCTGTTTAACGTTAACATTATGGGTACTATTTCTAACAGAGGCAGCTAACT
Organism: Acanthopagrus latus; assembly: GCF_904848185.1. Classification (NCBI taxonomy): domain Eukaryota; kingdom Metazoa; phylum Chordata; class Actinopteri; order Spariformes; family Sparidae; genus Acanthopagrus; species Acanthopagrus latus. Next base: position 7,908,932 of record NC_051053.1, on the reverse strand, counting down.
ATAATTGCTTGGCGTTATTATTGTGACTATATGCTACATACATTAGCTGTCTAAGCAGCCATTTTAGTTAAAACTTGCTGTCATATATATCTATATGTGTAAATTTCAAAAGTTGCTATAGAAGCGTCTAGAAGACAGTGAGCTAGCGTTAGTTTGACGATGAGTTGTGGTCAATTAAGGCTTTGACCTCGGTGCACCTGTGTTATAGTCAGGATACATTACATTTACTAAAGATAACTGGCGTAGGCTCCTAAGTATATCAAGCCATATATATATTTATATGATCTCAAGCACTGTATTGTATGTGCACAGTTTAATTTATACTTAAGTATTAGTGAAAAAGAAAATTAACAAAGACAAAGAACTACCCAGCTCAGGGGAAAATACATTTATTATTATACTTTTTTTTTTTTTTTTCCATTTCTCAAACTTTATTTTGTTAGTGAAAAAGTTGCAAATATTCTTCCTGTTGTAACATGATTGCTTTTTGGATTAATCAGAGGGATATATCTATAGTTTTTCATTGTATTTGTCTTCTGTTGCACGGCAGACTCAACAGTGCCTTCAACTACAGCCTCTTAAAACTTGGAGTTAAATAAACACCTGTCTAGACCAGTTTAAACAAAGATGCATGCTCAAAGATAGAATTAAAATCAGGGCCGTTGTGTTGGACTGGCATTAGTATGAGCTCATCTAACTATATGCACTGTTGCTGACACTTCCAGTGAAGGTCTGAGCATGTGCTCAATGGTGTCCTGAGTCCAAAATGTGGAATAAATATTGTTGTATGTTTATGCTTCTCTCTCTGCCTGTAGGTGAGCGCCAGTGAGGATGACGATGCCGCATGTAGGGGCAGTGTTTGCTGCAATAGCAGGAGTGGTCGCCATCATGTTGCACTCTTCCATTCACAAGATAGAAGAAGGGCACCTTGCTGTGTACTACAGGTATCGCAGCACTGACCTTTAACGTTTGTGATGACAGCTCAGGACTTTTTCAGACCAGATGATGGTCTTGCAGTTTTTCTGTTTTTGTACAGATTGATTTAAAGTATAAACAGAGAACTCACCCCCCCAATGGTTCCAAGTGGTATTATTGTCAGCTGTGTAGAGTATCGGAAAACAGACAGCCAACAGGACAAAATGGGAGTTTTATTTATTCAGTAAGTCTGGAGTGGAGATGTGAATGCAGATAGAAATTCACACATTAAAGCAAAACAAAACATACCTAATGCAAATTGAATGTCACAGGAACTGATCCACAACAGTGATTAAGATTAACATTTACTGGTCCCTGTAGGGGAGTTAGACCTTAAGGGATTTTAAATTGAATAAAGGTTAACAATTATAGTATATAATACAGTCCATAACCTACACATTAAGCATTCATTGTTGATAGTGTTTATAGGGTGGAATAAATAACACTACCCAACCCTTTAATATAATGTAACATAATTCAGCTAAAATGTAATAACACCCTCATAGATTATTCTCTCACCTGAATAAACAACCCTCTCTCTTTTCTGTCTTCACCCTCTTCAAATATAATCAGAAGACGATGTGATGCTGAGAAGTCTAACCAAAAAATGTGTTTGTATTTGTTTCAGGGGTGGTGCTTTGCTGACTTCTCCCAATGGTCCTGGATATCACATCATGCTGCCTTTTATTACCACCTACAGATCAGTGCAGGTAATCTTGCTCAAAGTCTACTTAATAATAGTTTTGAACTGCATATCTGGGTGGGGACTCAGTTTTCAAGGAAAAGGTTCATCGCTTGACCCAATTTAAGACAGAGGTTGACTTTGAAGTTATTGAAGCATTAAAAATATTTTTGTTGAACTTAATATGTCAATGTCATGGATGTTTTGTTGTGTTTCAGACGACACTCCAAACTGATGAGATCAAGAATGTGCCTTGTGGAACGAGGTACAACAGAGCTTATTGATACAGCTGTTCCATTCATGAAAATGGATATGTTTTTAACAGGTCTTTTGTTTTCTTCACAGCGGTGGTGTGATGATTTATTTTGACAGGATAGAAGTTGTTAACATGCTGGTCCCTTTTGCAGGTACAAAATGTTGTAATTTCCTGCATTGCTGAAGTATTATTTTAAGCTGACTCATTAATGCATCTAGCTGCTTTGCATTTCAGTAACTGTTGCTTTTGTTTATGTATGTGCAGTGGTGGACATTGTGAGGAATTACACCGCTGATTATGACAAAACTCTAATTTTCAACAAGATTCACCATGAACTTAACCAGTTCTGCAGTGTACACACACTACAGGAAGTCTACATCGAGTTGTTTGGTGAGTTCTGTAATGGATAGTATTATTTCAGTGTAATGCAGTACATAGAAGGAAACTTGTGCTCTGTGTTCATTCTTTAAATTCTTGAAATGTGATGTGACGGTGTGTTGTCTACTCAGACATCTCTTGTTTGTTGTCTTGCAGACATTATAGATGAGAACCTAAAGACTGCGTTGCAGAAAGATCTTAATGTAATGGCACCGGGACTTACAATACAGGTATTAAAACAAATGCATAACTAGTGCAACAGAAGGGAAGGAAGAAGGATCTTGCTGCTCAAGGCTGCAGTATACTGGTTATAAAACAAAATGAGTTGTGTTTACAACGCTTTTGAATACTGAATCAGGATTTATAGTCCTGCAAACAGGGGTTATGGCATAACTATAGAGTTAGCCAGTTTGGGTTTCATGAGTTTTTTCTCCTCCAAGGCTCTGACACTGGTGGAGATTGTTGAGAAAGACATTTTTCAGTAACTTGTATCTTTTACACTGCAAACATCTACTCATTGTGATTGTGCCAGAAAGAAGTTAAACAGTGTTTGCAAATGCAAATGAAAGAATGCAAACATGGTTACTTAGGGGAAGGAAGCTAAAGCACAATTCAACTTCCTGTACAACACATCTGCCAGTATTGCGGCAGGGCTGTCCAATGACAGTTGACCAGTGATTGTGGCTCTGGCCTGAACATTTGTCAGTCTTCCGCTCAAATTCTGAAATGATTCCAGTCGACTGTTTCTAACTTGAAAACCATAACTTGTGTGAAAGCAAGTCAACTGCTCCCTGTAAAATTTTATAGGCAGCATATGAGCAAGCGGTCACTTTCTGTTTGTCTTCTTTTTTTTTTTTTCATTGTCGTGATAAAGGCAGTCCGTGTTACCAAGCCAAAGATCCCAGAGTCTATCAGGAGGAACTTTGAGCTCATGTGAGTTTGTAAATCTGTACAGCACGGTTTTGGTGCATTTTTCAGATTCTTTCCTGTTATCCACCCACTCGGTTCAACTAAGACGACACAAAGAAAAATATTTAGAAGAGCTTTTTTTTGCGTGTGTGTTTGTGCAGGGAAGCAGAGAAGACTCGTCTGTTGATAACAGCTCAGACTCAGAAGGTGGTGGAAAAGGAAGCAGAGACTGAAAGGAAGAAGGCCATTATTGGTGTGTGACAGTGTGTTACTGTAAATCAGTCAGCGGGGTTTGCACTTGCATACCCCTTGTTTCCCTTTCAGTCACCTAGAGTAACCCTTCAGATAATTTCCTTCCCCTGTACAGTTATTGAAGCTCACTTGTTTGTCTGTCCCACAGAGGCTCAGAAGGTAGCTCAGGTTGCAGAGATCCATTTCCAGCAGAAGGTGATGGAGAAGGAGACGGAGAAAAAAATCTCTGAAATTGAGGGTTAGCTACATTGCTTTGAGTTTACTTTTGTGAGATGGATGTGTGTACATGTGAGTGACTGGTGAGCTGATCTGTTATGTGTTTGTCTCATTCAACACTGTCTCTTTGTTCCAGATGCTGCCTTCCTGGCACGAGAGAAGGCTCGGGCTGATGCAGAATATTACTCGGCTGCTAAGCTGGCTGAAGCAAACCGGGTAAAAAAAATCATGTAGACACTTGAACACGCATACAACAACCAGTCTACTAGCCTTAAGATAATGTTCAGATATTGCAAGCTATTTTTGTGGTAGGTGCAACACAATAAAATGGTAATGATAGTCATTTTGACCTATACTTGCACATACCTGTTGGCAAAATGTAGAAAACATAAATCAATCTCATAACTGTATTCCTACATAAAAACTCTCTTTGCATGTTTACTGCACACCATTATATGTAGTTGCAATACTTGGATAGGAAAAACATAATTTGTCTTAAATCGGGTTCAAAATTCTCTAGAAAATGTATTAATAGCATAAAATGTAAGTGTCTGATACATGTAGACACCCTATCAATACCTGACTTAAACTTTGAATGGCTATAGATTGTATTAAGTAAACACTTGTCCAGATATCATTATCAAATGAAGTGGGTGTCTGACATTTTTGGAACCAAATCATTGCGTTCAGCCATGCTGTACTTTGTCAGGTCACATTTAAGATTCACACCAGTATTGTCTTGAAGAATGACAATGACCCAGCCCAATTCTAATCCTCACACATTGTTATGTTTCTCCTCAATCTGTACAGGTGAAGTTAACCCCAGAGTACCTGGAGCTGATGAAGTACCAGGCCATAGCAGCTAACAGTAAGATCTACTTCGGCCAGGATATCCCCAACATGTTTGTGGAGGGAAACAATGGCCCAAAGTCTGAGCGCCCACCCAATCTTCCAAATGGTCAGCCAGACTTGTTTAATAAAGTGAAGCTAGAGGGGCAGTGAGCCCTTAGCTCTGCCTCTGCACAGGAGAACCTGTAGAGGACTTGAGAGCGCTGAAAGAAAATAATGGGTGGGATAGCTTTGCAGCTGGTGTGGTGAACAGCACACTTCAGTCTTAAATCAAAGTGGCAAAGGATGAGCGGGAACATTTAAAGATAAGCTGAAGTAAGAGGGAGGAAATGCAAGATAAAAGGGAACGTTTTTTTTATCTTCCACTCTTTGAGAAAAGACAAGTTTTAGGAACGAGAATGATGCCATAGTTAAAAATCAAAAGCATAATAAATGCTTATGCCTGGGAAGGCGACAGCAAGTAGTCGCCCTAATTTACATGTGCTTGCAACCAGTGCAGTGTTTAACTTTGCTGTTGGAGCTGCATTACTTCTGTTTGTTTGTATGCAAGAGGAGTGATTTGTGATGAAAATGTATATGATTTCTTTGAGAATTTTTTTTCTGGTTTCGCTGAACTGGAATCTCAACAGGTGACACTAATTAAAAGCGAGATGGTTTGCGCAAGTGTGTGATGTGAGCAGGTCATCTCTGTGCCATCTTCTCTTCCACAAAATCACTAGTTGGCTCTTCTCTCTCAACACGAGTCAGTGTGAGGGCAGTTTAGTCTCATCTCTTGTCAAATGCTGCTTGTAGATAAAATAGTTATGTTATATGCAGTAGTTGGAGCATTTTACATGTGATTATTTTTCAGCAGTCGTTCACCATCCACCTACATCTCCAGTTGGCTGAACTCTTACAGATGTGAAAAATGAGAAGTGAACTCTTTTTTTATGACGGAGTTCTAGAAAGAAACAAGTGGACGCATTTTTGCTAAATTCACCTGAGCCTGCATAAAGTTCAGCACTATTTCTACAGATACTCAAGTCTTTTGAAGTTGGAGGGCTGTCATCGTGTTTGCAGTTTCCATAGTTAATATAAAGTGGTGTCAGATTGGTAGTAATGTAGTTTATTTTCTGTTAGCTTAGTGGTAGTAGATGTGGTTGAGAGTGCAGCCACCACAGAAGGACTTGAGATGCTGCACTGCGGTGGCATTTACTGTGAGGCCAACTGAGAAATAAGGTTCTGCCTAAAGAAAATCTGATTCTAAAAGTTAATCAAGTAATGGTTTAAATGAATTAATATTGGAGCTGAGTAATACAGCAGCCCAATAACAGTGCCACCTGAAGAAAGTCATGATGTGTGTTGTATGTGCATCTTTTTTTGTTTTATCTCCATCTGGTTTTGATTATCAGGGCCATGCATGTTGAAATTTGTAGTGGCTTGATTCCGATGATTAGTAGTGCCTGTGACTGTCTGCCGACTCTGTTGTAATACAGCTTATTCAAAGGTGATTTAGATGTGAATTCTCAGGAAAATTGCGTTTATTTTAATAAAACAGCTGCTCAGTGTTGGTCAGAGCTTACACTGTTCCAAGGTCCAAATTGACGAAAAAAGAAAAATCATACATTCTGCATGATCTAGTGAATCTGGTGATCTGTACATTTGAACAAACAAGAAAACAACTATCTGAGGACAAGCATTAATCTAATTCAAATACAAGTCCTATGTCTAATAAAACACTTTTTCTTTTTTTTTCTTTTTTTTTTTTTTTACTGAAAATTAGGTTTTGTGTCACCTGCAAATATTTAAGGTAACATTTTTATTTCAATGAGGATGTTGGTCTGTCAAAATAGAAATAATATATACAAAATCCCCTTTTTTCCTCTGGCAATGTTAATATTTTTTCTGTATTAAATGATTGTTGGACTGTCAAGTTTTTCCTCCTTTGCCAATCAAGATACTCCTAATTACAACAGTGACTTGTGCTTAATGAGAATTTGTTTAACCTCTGATCAGTTCTGTGTGACGACATGAGTTTCAGTGCTACACAAACACATGCTTTGTTCTATTTTAAGATGAATGTTAATGGGCTTAAATAAGATGCAAGTTGGTGCTAGTTTTTATTGTGTTTAAGCTTTTGGATTTTGCTCAGCAGCTCTGTGTTTGAGAAACATGAAATTCTTCCACTATTCAGAATTGAAGCCTTAAATGATAATGGGTTGTCCCAGACTGAAAGATTCAGTGATTCATAAACTAAAAAGCTCCTTTTGAACTTAACAGTGACTCTGTAGGAGCCTGGTTGTACACACTGTCCAGTGCGGCCTCTTCATAGACTCTAGCTGAGACGGACAGAACTAGCAGTGGACACTACTAGTGTTTGGAAGATGTCGTAATGTTTACTTGACCTCTGAATGGCAGTTAAAGGCATTTGCTTTGGTGGTGGGTTCAAATAAAGATGCATAAGAGGGGTATGAATCACTCATGAAAATGATTTTTTTTCCTTGTGAATATTTTGTACAATCTGTGAAATTCAAACATTGTCTCCTTGTTTTAAAAGGTTTATATGCAAAAGATGTTTTCAAGTTTTGACAATGTTCTTATGTAAAATAAAACCTATTTTGGTACCTCTCTTCTGCCTGTGCTGTGTGTGGACATAGTGTAATACACTACTATTGCCAACAGGAGGAGATCTAACTCTGCTAAATACTCAATGCTCCAATTCAGATTTTAGGGGTTGGAGGAAGAGTACGATCAGGTTTTGGACTCAGCTCAGCTCAGCTCAATAATGATGATGTGAAACAATGTTAAGAGCTTTTCAAAGTTTGTAAAGGTGCTGGGAATGCATGAAAACACCTGCATTTTAAATGTGTGCATCTGCTTGAATCTGATTTAAATTGTGACTGCATTACTTTCCTTTCACAACAAATATCTTTTTTATTTTTATACACACGATGATTCTGACTTAGTCGATATGATTTGTCCCCTGATTTTATACAACTGCAAATATTTTCTCCAGATACACAAATGTATTTATTTTGATTTTTTTCTAGTTCCACTTCACAAGTACCTGTCGTACTTGTGAAAGTCAACCAAACAAATAGTACTTGGAAAGTAAGATATTGGAAATAAATTGTATTAAGATATGAAATGTAATGTTCTGTACTGTAATGTTCTTTGAAAGTAAAACTTAAACATAGCTACATGCATGTATATACAGCTGATTATCAGATCAAGTCAGCATTTTTTTTGATTATTGGAATCTGAGTTTTCTTTAATCCAACTGCAATAATATGAATTAGTTTAACAATGCGCTACTGTGGCTCTGATGTAATGAGTAACTGAAGTAATCACATACATTTAGAGGAGTAAGAAGTACAATATCTGCCTCTAAACTGCAATGGAGTGAAAGAATAATGTAACAGAAAAATGAAATATTCAAGTGAAGTACAAGTATTTCAATATTGTACTTAAATGTAATTATTTACATTCCTTCTCTGGTATTTTAGTCAAAAACGTGACGGGTCACACAGTGTTGGCCAGTCACTCATTTGGGTGTCAGTGTGGTTGAGGCGACACGAGGATGATTCATTGAACATTGAGTGAACATGCAGACACAATCCATCACACAGTCCCTGTTGTTCTAACCCAGATAACGTGTTGTAAACATTACAGAAACAAGAGACGTGTTTGTCTGTCGGGTTCGTAAAATGGCCGTCCCGAGAGACTGACTCCAAACCTCAAGTCCTGCCCTCAGCGAGGCCAGTCAGCTGTTCACAAAGGCCTTCCAGGAAGCAGTCAGAGTGTGTGTGTGTGTGTGTGTGTGTGAGCGTGAGTTAGCGCGTGTGACCACTGGCTGAATGACCAGATGAAGGATAGCTTCCTCTTCTGACCTCTCACTCTGGGATCCTTTCGCAGCCACATCATCACTCTTTGCTCTCTGAGGGAGGGTGTTTGGTCTGACCCCAGATCAGGGTTTTCCTGGTGTCAGGATTTGTGAGAAATTTGATCATAAAGCATGTTTGTGAGTGTATGTGCACTTATTGCTTAATCTCATTTTGTTTACTTTAACCGAGGAGGGTTTCATTTTCTCCTGGATGTCTGGCGGCCCACGCTCATTTTAATGGGTGGTCCGATTCGGTGTCAGGGGCACAGAGCCAGCGAGTTTGAAGCCCCTCCCTCTCAGGAAGTGGGGTCAAGGTCAGGTTTGCTTCTCCCTGGATGAGCCAGCGCTTCTCTCTTCCTTCCTTTTGTCCCTCATCATCAGATCCTGCATGAGATTCCTCTGGCCTTGACTCCTCCCTGGATCTGTCCCTCCCCTGAGATCCCAGGGTGTGGTTCCTCATCTCTGACTGTAGAGCTATAAATCCTTTCCCCAAACAACAGCGTGATATTGAATATGATTCATCAGCGACAGGCAGCGCCATCGTCAATAGCTGCTCTGTTCTGCCTTCTTCTCTCGCATTCCTAACCGGTGTGTGTCTGCGCTCGGTGCAACACTCAGATAAAGAGCATTAGCGGTGCCATTTTTTTAGTCCTTCACTCTGTCTGACCTCCCCAGGTTGTGCTCCTCTGGATGGATTTGACTTATTACCTTATTTACCTTTAATCTAGGCTCTAAACTCTGGGCTGTGTTCTTGTTTTTTCCCCAGTTGTTAGTCAGCCTGTAAAAGAGCACTCATAAGGAGTACCAGGTTTGAATCACGTCTTCTTTGTCTCTAAAGGGAGCCTTCTTCTAGGGAAGTAACCCAAATGATGTCATCAGCACTGGCACGAATAAAAGCTTAGACACACCATGTAAAACACTTAAGATTTCGTGGTGAATTTCAAGGGATCCAAGTGAATAAACTCAATAATACCCGACTTCGGAGAGCCAGAGAGGCCAAAATGCTGTTGTAGCTGATTAACTGTGTGTCACCATTGACTTTTGTTTAACCGACTCTACTGACGTTTATACCGCTCCACAAAAGAGTAATGGTTTCCAAGACAGTGGTCAACAGCAAAAATGTCTTTTGAATAAACTACATGCGCATATTGTTCTGTTAGCGACCAAGCTTTATTTTTGTTTTCAATGAAACACTATATTGAATGATACATGATGCTCAATCCTGGGGAAAAAATGCCAAGTACAAAGAAAATAGAAAGAAGCTTGGAGATCTTTTCTGATGATCTGGCGTGTTAGTGGTTACGTTGCCCGGCACACTTCGAGAATTTCATGAAGATTTGCAGATTACTTTTGGTGTGCTGGTTTCTGGTGTGAGCAGGACTTAAAATATTTGACTTAAAACTTTATTATCAACTGAGAAGCTGAGAATGGAAAACGCTATCTGTGGAGCACTAATCATACTGGGGATTAAAACTCTCTCTCTAAGGGGTCTCTCTGAAGTCATGTAGCTTTACAGCGGAGCGTTAGGCTATCAAATTGTTGAATTATCCCTTTAACCACTGTTGAATTCTGATCTGTGTGAATATCAGCACTTATGATGTACTTTTTCTTTTTTTTTTTTACCTTTACTTGGAGTTACAGATCAAAATGGTGTCTTCATTGTAGTATATATATCATATCGCCCTGGTTATCACTTGAGATGCCATCTGTTTACTTTTGCTTCACTACAGTATACAGTAAAGTTTTATTCTTAATATAAGTAGATTTTCCTCTACAGCTTGAAGTCCTTGAAATTCGATGCCAACATGAGTATTTTAGTTTGGAGACTTGAAGGCTGTTTTGTGCTGGTAGATCAAATTAAAATAAAAATTAAAACAATTATTTTGACGTTTAGCCACTCTAAGTGATGAAAATGTTTAAATCCTAAGAATTGAAAGTCAGCTTTGCAGCAGCAGCAGGCAGCTGGAGGAGGTCAGGCTGCTGATACAGCTCAGCAGGATCAATGCCAGTGATGCTTTACTATATTTGGTCATCTGTCAGCCTTAACGCACACTTATTCTGACCCCAACAGTGGAAAATTAGGTCATCAATATCTGCGCTATGCCTTTGACCAATCTTCACACTTAAAAGAGGAACCAGAGTTCTGTAGAAAATGAATGATGTAATTTTAGACTCAGACGGAATTTACGGTGGATATACGTCTCTGCGTGTGCCTTTGTATGGTTAATATCTAAGCTTCAAATCTCCACTCGGCTTATTTGCTACACCCTGCTCATACTCAGAAAGACACTTTAGAAAGTTCAAGTGGATTGTTGATTTTTTTTGGAGCACTTGGCAGTCAGAAGGTTTGGGCTGCGTGAAGGCACAGAGGGTCAGAGAAGGCTGCAGATCCACAAACAACGTGAAAAACACATTCTACAAACACGACTCCTCACGAAACAGGCGGATAAACCATTTTCAGTAGAATCTCCTCAGACAAGATTTAAACACAGGGACACGAAATACAAAAATATTGCTATTACAATGATTATTACATCACAGCTGTGCACTGTGAATAGTCCGACAAACACAATTAAATTACCAAACCAGTGTGGTTACATCACAAAAACACACAACGAAACATAAAACATCTGGTACATTTCAACAGGTGTGATGCATTTGAGCTGGTAGGACCTCAGACCTTTACACTGTATGATCTGATCCTAAGTGTTCAACAAAGTGAGAGCTCATCAGAGTCAGGGTTGGAGGGGTTGTATATCTCAGTATGCTGCGACTGTATGACCAGTTGTGTGTGAGTGTTTATCATAAATTGTGTTGCTGTTTGTGTTTTGGATCAGCGCGCGTTGCCTTTTGCTTTGTACGTCTCCAGATGCCGAGTCAGGTCGTCGATGCGCATGTCCTTCAAGTGAACCAGATGCTCCAACCTGCTCACTTTCATCTGCAGGAGCTACACACACACACACACACACACACACACACACACACACACACACACAGGGATGCAAAAAGGACATGGTAAGACTAGCAAGGCATTTTCTTTTGTGGTGAGGTATGTTAAGTGTGAATTGCCTATGATAAAAACTCCTGAAAGTTTAGCGTTCCGGTGATGTGTTGCACGTGTGTGAGACTATTCTGCCTCCCTCTTAACATGCAGATGTTGCAGATGTGGCCACAGAACGGGAGGTAGAAAAAAAGTTCAATCCACTGAGCAGAAACTGACTCAGTGACCACTGCTGACACAGCTCATGACGCATAAGTATCACACACACACCTAAATGACTGTCTCTCTCTTGCTCTCTCTCTCACACACACACACGCACGCACACACACACACACACACACACATATCTGCAACAATAATACAGGTGTTAAAACAGTATGACAAAGCTCTTCCCCTGCAGGACATCAAAACGGAAGATGGTTATGTTTGCAGATGTTGAACCAGTCAGCCGACTGTTTCCTGGAATTAAGTGTGTGTGTGTGTGTGTGTGTGTGTGTGTGTGTGTGTGTGTACCTCCACAGTCTCCTGCAAAGCCATGACAGCCTGCTCTTTTTCCTGCAGGATTAGCCGGAAAGCTGGGTCCATGTCTGAGTAGCACAGCACAGCGGGCTGCGGTTTGCTATACAATACAAAATACAAAAGAAACTTTATGATCATGATAATTTCCCAGTCTGGGATCAATAAAGTGATTCTATTCTATTCTATTCTATTCTATTCTAAAAGCAACACAGTGGTTGTACCCATTTTTTACTCTGCTCTTGTCATCTTTTTTCATCTCTCCTCCTGCCAGCTGAACAGGATGTTTCGCCTCAGTCTGACGAATATCTGAAGACAGAGCAAGACACAACTGTAACAATCCTCCAACTAAAACCTGAGCACGAGACGATGAGTGAAAAACTCTAAAAGGGACCGAAGGGAGGAGGACAGGAGGCAGATAGGCGGTTAATGTAAGCAGAAAGAAAGCGGGAGGAACGGGGAGGGAAGGTTAGAGGATGGGGACGGAGAGAAATGAGGAGGTTTTGTAAGCTCGGCCGTGCTGAGCCCTCAGGCCAGCGATAAAGGCCACCTGGTGATGTTGAGAGCTGATATGAGGGAGCTGAGCTGTGTGTTTGATTGTAGGTGGGGGTGTAGATGGAGGAGGAAAGAGCAGAGGGAGGAGGTCCCGGGCCTGAGGTCAGCTCTACAGGGTGGTTTCAGGGACAAATGAGGTGTAGGAAACGGAAGGGAGACACGTCACTTAAAGGTTGCGGCCTTCTCTAATCAGCCCTGTCTGATGCTGTTAGACGTAGGTATGTTTGTGTCTCTGTGTGGTCACTGATAGCTCCGACAGGGACAGATTAGCATTAACTGACAGAGTTGGTAGCGCAGCAGAGAAAGGCTGACAATACCAAGAGAGGCAAGAGACGGCAGGAAGCAGATAGATCACAGACATACAGAACAACGCACTGTGTCTTTCATATGCTGATTTTGTGTTTGTACACTGACAAGCACACACATCAGTCTAAAATAACACCTTAAACTTCCCTCTGTGCTAAAAAAAAGGCAAATTTGGGGCTGCGTTGCTTCAGTCAGGAGTCCAGATTGACTGTGTCAGCCAACAAACTCCACAGATGACACTGAAGTAAGGTCATAGCTTGCACAAGGCGTGAAGTCAGAACACAGTCATCGCGATCTTGTGAATTCAGCAACTTCGGTTATTTGCTTGATTTCCCTTTTTCCGCGAATCAATTGCAACAGCATCTTCTGAAGAAATTTTTTTTTTAAACGTCCTGTCACAGGATGTTAAGTCAGAAGATAAAGATCTGACGAATTGGTAACAAAATAAAAGATATCTACCTGAGTGCAGCTTCTCCTGCTCCCTGGTGTCATAGTAGTCCAAACCCTGAGTTCAGACAAAAAAATGTGTTTAAAAGGAGGTTATTTTTCCACCTGTGTTACATTTCTCACAAAGACAGAGGCCAGCTTTCTGATTCACATATAGGAGAGAAGAAACACAGTGATTATCATATTTTGCAATAAGCATTCAAGCAGGCAAATAGTGGCTTGAGAGACGCGCATAAACATACAGTACACACCAGTATATTCTCTGTAGTGTGCTCCAGTTTCTTATCTATCTTCTCCCTGAGGCTGCACAGCATAGGCTCTATCACTCCAGAGGCGCTCAGCACAATCCTCCTCACTGTCTCCTCGGGCACGTGAAAGTTCAGCTTGGAAAACACCTTCCTGTCCACAGTGGAAATAAAACCGACAGCAAACAAACACCACAGATGTTTCTAATTAGCTAAACCAGTTCGGAATAGGAGCAGCGGGGTTGAAAGTGATTTAACGGATGATGCACGGCGAGGATGATGATAAACACCATAGGGGCCAATGTTGTTTACAGTGTAGACCCATAAATCTGGAGCTGGCTGCGTGCCAGATCAGTGGCCAGGGAGAGGACGAGTGGGTGTGTGTTGGATTGGTTCTCACGACCTGATGCAGGGGCCCCATGGTGGTGGTGCTCAACATCAGTTTGGATTTTCTTTTCTTTCTTTTTTCTTTTTTTTTTTTTTAAACTTTTTGTTCAGTGTGTGTATGTTTGTGTACTGATGCTCTGAGGAGGTGTGGGCATACTGACAAACGTCAGTCTGTGAAATGTGTCATCTTTCTAGCTGAGGGCTGGTTGTGTGTCCTTCGTGCAGCCTTTGTTAGGTTGTCCAAACTCCACAGTTGCATGCAGCCTGAATAGACAAATGCACCAAATGTATGTTTTCTTGCCTGTTGAGTAGGCTCCAGTTACTGAGCTTCTGCTGCGTGGAGTTCGCCGGGATATAGTTGTGCAGGTCGACGAGCTTTGGGAAGAAATATTTGACCACCTCTGCGGCCATCACTACAGAGGGCTCAGCAGAGAGGGCAGAGTCAGCTCACAGGTAAATACACAAACAGACGTCTGAGCAAAAACAAGATAGTATTAGGTGACAGATGTAATACTCCTGCTGCTTGTTTAGCTAGTTAGCACCTCCCTGGGGGTGCTAGCAAAGCTCAGAGGCTAAGTCAACTAGTTACCCCCGTCGCTGAAGTCTCTTGTGATGTTTCTTTTGGGCCGGGACAGAGGTATTTTGTCTATCCACGCGTACAAATCCTGGAGTTCCTCTTCGTTCAATTCTCGGTCCATTTTCCTCAAGACGACATCAGTTTATTGTAAAGTTTTACAGAGGTAACATGAGCCCGTTAGCCTCCCTCCCCAACAGGTTGTTTAAGGCGTTGCTAGGCGACCGCTAATGAACTATGCCAACACAGTGCCACTGGATGTAACCAGAGGCGGAGAAAACGGACTGAGACAGTGTTTGTGGCGATTTATTTCTTTATTGCAAGCTCCGTTTTACAGGCAAGAAGAAAACAAGATTTCAATAAATATTAATCGTTCAGAGTTTTTCAAGACAAACCCAAGGCAGAGTCCTCCATCAGGCACCATGAGTGAGGGACTGTCTGCTGCATAGAATATATGCGATATAAAATCCCTTGAAGAATTACAATCAACATGTATCAAGTCAACACGGAACAAAAATAATAACAATAATTCAGTCTCACAAGTCAAGCATACCTTTGTTAGTACAAAAAAAGTTCAAGAAAATGTCAGAACTTTACATCCTTAATTTAAAAGTCTCTACGGTGCCCACATTGGTGCAACATTTTAAAATCCCTTAACATTATTTCTTAGAAAAGCAGTACCAAAACTATGTGAGGGCACAGTAACAGTTAGTAAAACAGTTACAGCATTGATAGTGCAATTGTCGCATAAAGTGTTCACATGTCTAAGGATCAAGGCAGAGAGAGAATTCCCTTACATAAAAAGAAAAACAGGAAGAAAATAACCATCATCATGGCAGCACAGCCACTTGTCATTTATATAGCACAGACGTTGAGTCTGTCAATCATGGCTTCAGGTTTTCATCAACAGATTGAAGGCTTACATAAGCAAGAGACAGACGGCGCTAATCTTGAAGGAGGCCATAATTGACAGAACAGCTCTGTCATTTATTGTTGCTGATCCTTCAGTGGATCTTGTTTCCACTTAAAAACAGACGAGCGTCTCCTGAGAGGATTTCCAAGTCCTTCTAGGTGGGACCACAACAGTGTCCTCTGTCAGAGGATCTAAGTGTTTACACCAAGCTGAATTACTCCCTCTGTCATCTGGGCCTGCTGGGGGGCATCAGGGCAGCTCTGCCTGCAAGCTAGAAAAACAAGTACTGTTAACAAACGTGATGCTGATTAGCTTCTCTCAGTACAACTCATAATTTCTTTCTCCAAACACTTAAGTTATCTGTGTCAGCGGTGGCCAGGAGAAGTTTATGTGCTTACTGACTAACACTGAGCCACTGCTTGCTCATAACACTGCTATGTTGGGACAATGTCCAAAACCACAGACTTCTTTATAAACGTGAATGCCCTGAATGACACCAGGAATGCCTGAATGCTAACTGCCAGGATTTGGAGGATGGAAACTCTGGTTGACTCTGGCTGCCATCTGAATACATACCAGCTGAGTGTGTGGCAGTGGAGACAGGACTGCAGAGGGCTTCGGCTTCACTGGAGGCATCGGAGGCTTTGGCTTCATGATCTTAGAAAGGAGATGTTCACGTTTACAACACGAAAGCAATGGCAATTACAGTTCCAGCTGGGGTTTTGGTGAGACTCTGGAAACCACAAGAGCAAGCTAACTTCTGAAAGTACCCAAATTAAAATTGGATACTTTCAGACCCTGTCTTCACAGCCTCTTCGCCACAACCTTGCTCAGCAGTTACTGCTCTTTGTTGTGGGAGTGTGCTTTGTCCTAACTGGGTTAGCTGCTTCATTTGATTTCAATTTTTTTGAAAAAAATCGATGAGTTTATTAGAGGCCTGTGACTGCAACAGACACTAGACTTTCTTGTTTTTTTCTCAGAGCATATGATTTTCTGTCTGCTGTCAGGATGTTAAGATTTTCAACGAATATAACTACTCCCCAACCAGAACTTTAAACGTATGAATGGGAGCATATGAAAATTACACATAGAGTGAGTTGAAATGTCACTTACCGGTTTTGATGCCAGTGGTGGCAGAGGTCTGGATGGAGGTAGGGGCTTATTCTGAAAACAAAAAGACAAAATAACATGAAATTAACAACAAAACACAATTTAACAAAGCAAACAATGTGTGTAATTAAAAGGAAATTAGAAATATTGTTAAATTCTGTATGCAGGTTTACCTCAGTGTAGATGGGCTTGCTTGGGACAGTTGATGGCTGCATAAATGGCCTTACAAACTAAAAAAAAATAAAAAATTATAATAGGTGATATACCGCAGTAACTAAGAATTGCCATTCTAAATATAGAAAATGCTATTTTTAAATAAAGACTGAACGGTGGACAAGTTTACCTGTTGAATCTTTGATGGCTGAGGCACAGCTGGGAATTTCTTAGGTGGCTGCAAGGGACAAGAACAGAGATGAGATAATCTTTATCTTTTTTAACAATAATCTTTACTGTTATTAAAATGTAATTACAATGACTCATTCACATGCAAAGCATACTGAAATGCTTGCCCTCATTCCGAAAAAGACAACATTATCAAAGACTTCAACTGAAAATGTTTAAAGTAGGTGCGTTCCTCTTTCTTTGCTGCATGCGTCTCTTCGCTAGCCCTGCAAACTGTTGACTAAGCAAAGTGCAGAGCTGACCGTAAAAAGGCGAGAGGCTGCGTGTTGCAATCTGTCCAAAGATTGCTCCTAAAGCATGAATAATATATGCGTATCTCATATGTCACAGTCAGCTAATGCTACATTAGGAGGTTTAATTCATGATATTCTAAACAGATTATCTGGTTTTCCACACCCTCTATTGTCATAATCTGAACAATAGTGGAAAACTAATGTGCATGTAAACATTGACAATCAGATTGCCTGTTTATGATTTTGAATAGCATCCATGGAGATCATTGGTGTTCAGTGTGTGGCTCAGCGTTACTTTTAAGTAATCTACACAGTGACATTGTATTAGATGCAAACTACAGTTGCCACAAATGTAAATAGACAAAAAGATGTCATAATATGACTACACTCTGGTGCTGAAGCTCACCTCTGGAGCTGCTCTGCTGGGCTTTAGCGCCCCAGTATTTGGTCTGGCAGGAGCAGTGGACAGAGGTTTACAGGCTTGAGTGGCTGAAGACTCCACAAATATAGGCTGACTGATCTGTGTGGTCCCAAGGCGAGGGCTGCCTCGTGTACTGCTCGACCGAAACAATGGGTTGGTTTGTCCTGCGGTAGACTGGAAACATCTATAAAGAAATACAGACAGAAGCTAAGATTAAAGTTGGACAAGAAAAACAGTTTTCTTTATCGTTTCATGAACAGAGAGATTTAACGGACGCTGGAGGAAAGGAACAACTTTACCTCTTTGTAGGTCTCCTTTTTCTGATGCAGCACATCAAACTCCCAATAACCAGGACTAGCAGCAGAAGTAAGCCAACCACCAGTGACACGATAAAGACCACCAGACGTCCCTCTGTCCAAGACACACACAATCCCACACATTGATTACCACAATACTCTTTTACAGCTCAAGGATGAGCATGTAATTTCATATGTCACCCCTTTCGGAAACAAAATGTACTGTAATGTCATTACTTCATTTGTACACACTAATGGGGGAATTCCATTAAATGAGTGTCTGTTTGTGCTCATCGGAACAGAGCACAATTGTTTCTGAGTCCATGAGAAATCTACTTCAAGTATTAAATCTTGGTGAAAAACAGACACAAGCAGCATGGTCATTAGAAGGTCAAGCATACAAAGAGGCAGATACACAGACTGTCGGTGCTTACACGTGCAACCAGACAAGCATAACATACCTTCAGGCAGCTCGGACTGCAGCACATCGCAGTACGGCGGCGCCCAGCCGGGGTTACAGTGACACTTGCTCTCATGGTTACAAACCTGCCAGGGATCACACTCACAGTCATGTCACGTTGTCATGGCCCACAATGCTCCAAAATGTTGCGAGATTAACAAACGTCTTACCCCGTGGTTGTTGCATTTAGCAGAACAGTCGTTTGGTCCGTACACTTTTATGTTTCTAATGTTTTGACACCGTTGGTTGTAGCATACCTGAAAGATAATGTGAGGACATTGAGGCAGGAGGCCACAGAGGCTTTGTTGATACAAACTGCTAACAGCAACAGGGGCAGTTTTCTTCATTGACTTAAGTGCTGTATTTAAGAACAGTTATTGGGTTCTTGTTTCTGCTCTCCTGTTTATTTTATCATTTATTTATTCAGCAATTGGACAAAGCAAAATACTCATTCCTATTGGTATGTGTCACTGTCAAGTTATATTTTCACACTGTATCTTTACTTTTTACTCAAGTATTACTTTTGTTTACTTTTTACACTGGTTTTCTTACCATGTTGTTGCCACACTTGGTACCAGTAGGGACCTTGCCCAGATCTGCAGGGTAGTTATCTTCGGGTTTCATAGTTGCTTCATTGCATATAATTCCATTTCCTACTTTGTTGAAGAACTTCCTGGATGTGACTGGAAACTCCCAGCCACCAGAGCAGTAAAGTGTCCCACAGGATTGATCTCTGTAACCAAAAACCACAAAGTAGTAATCCCAAAACCAAAAGCACCACGCTGTTCATTAGGCAATGACGGAGCTGTTTTGGCTTTTCATTACATACCGGTTTGAACATCTCTGGCTAAACAGCATCTTTCTGCAGTTTCCGTTCTGGTTGAAACAAGCATCTGCAGCTACTTCAGCATCTAAATGGAATAAAACAAAAACAAAATGGCTGCAGACTAAAGATTTTTGGTGAATCAGATATAAAGTACATCTAAACCTCCACTGGTGTTCTACCTGGTCCCCAAAGTCTCTTGCAGTGTTCCTGTCGGGAAGGACACTGTCCATTGTAGCAGTATCCTTTTCCACGGTTGCAGGGAAGGCCATTTTGGGTGTAGGCGTCAGTCGGACAAGAGGCCGAGAAGCCAGTGCAGTATTCTGGCAGATCACAGTCTCCTGCCTTCGGTCGGCAGACGCTGCCTGTCGCCTTCAGCTGTAGAGTGTAGAGAATCACAGATGGTGATGTACGGACGACTGAAATACATACACTCGCACATAACCGGCCAGACGGCACAGTCAGACAGTGTCTAGCTGAATGGTAACACAATTAGCATCAGTGTTACTTCACACATGTAGAGAGGACATAGTGAGTATTTCTTACTTGGCAGTTGTGGCAGCACGCTCCCTCGGCACACTTAGCTCCTGCATTAAGTTTGCAGGTAGTGGCATTACAGCAGGGATTCTTGCATTCCTGTGAATGACAGCAGGGTGCAGAATATTACAAACCACTCCTCTTTGTGTGCTTAAATGTTATTGTGTTAATGCACCCTGTGTGCACAAACCTCTACAGTGCCACAGTCACACTCCTCTCCAGGCTCCAGGAAAGCATTTCCACACACTGGCCCCCCGTAGATGCGATTGGTAGAGGGAGTATCCAGCAGGCAGGCAGGGTTGACCTCATCCAAGAACCTGCCGAGCTGCTGCCGACTGCAGCTGCTGAACAGCTCTGGGAACACCATCCTACAAAAGGAGACCGCCAGAAAAAGGACAGAGAAGGTATTTAGTAGCTTTACTTTTGTTTAAGAGCAGTCATGTTTTTGGGGACTTTATGTGCAGGTTAAAAAGTGAGCTTACCCAACACTCTCAGACATGATGCAGCCTCTTTTGGTTGTCAAGGTGCCACAGACGCAGTTTTCAGTGTCGTGGGACAAGCCCAGGTTGTGACCCATCTCATGTGCAATCGTTGAAGCCACTCCAATCGCGTTATTGTTGTGATCCTGGAAAAAAGTGAAGTAGAGTAAAAAAAACGTTCCCTTTTAGAAACACTGAAACTTTGCATTCATTAAAAAAGCGCATTTACCTCATTGACAGCTCCAGAGTTGGAGGTGCACATTGCATTGGTGTTGGCTAAGCCGACAGTGGAGCCCTCAAAATCCACACCTCTGAATGAAGAAGAGGAAAAATGTTTTGACACCTGCATCTACAGCTCAACACATCATCTTGGCATTGTCTTTTTAGAAGGGCTTACGTGATAAACTGCGCGTTGTCATGTTTGGTCCTCGGCAACAGGCTACGTTGACGCCACTCGAGGAACCTGCCTAGGGTGACCTCAGGGTTACTGTTGACCTCTATCTGATCTTTGTACGACCAGATGTCCAGACCAACCAGCATCACACGAACACCCAGCGGGCGATACAGCTGAAACAGAGCAGCATGTTAGCACAAACTGGAAAGGGAAAAAAAAATCCCCTAAAAGTAGGTCTATCTGCTGCACCGGTAAACCACGGTTGGGTCTAGAGCTGTCTGATGGTGCATTCATGATGGCTCTTCTCTTTCAGAGTATGCAAAGAGGAGAGGATTGTGTGATATGTGTGAAAATCTTCAGCTTTGGTGTGAATATTCACAGTTAAAGTTAGATTTTCACAGCGAGAGAACTTTTCCTTCATTTTATTGGTCGGATTCCAGTCAGGAAAGAACAAATAGTATCAGGACAGATTTGTTACACGTGGCTGCACTGCATTGTGAGAAAAGTGGAAGTCTTATCTGCTGGCAATGAATAAACGCTAAATCACTGGTAAAAATACACAGAATACTTTTGGTCCAGAAGAGAAATTACATAAATTACACAAAATTAGCTTTTACACTCATTTTAACTTCATAATGCCCTTATTTTACAGTCCTGGCTGTTCCCCCTCCCCCCAAGATCAGCAGATAGTTTTCTTTTTAACATGGTTAAATAATCTTAATTAGGAGATTTCAGAGAAACAAACATACCTTGTCCACATGGTTTGCTATTTCAAGCACTCTGCCCTCTATTATCTTCTTACTGCCAAACTTTTTATACTAAAAAGAATTGATTACATCAATCAGTAATACAAATAACAGCATTTCAGATATAAAATACAATCAGTCTGTGTGTCAAAATCATTATCATTAAAAGGCTACAACTACAGTAACAGACTGACTCAGAGAGAGGAAAATAAGGAATCAAACCTCTGTATTGTCGACCACCACGACCAGCTCCACTGTCCTGGGTTTCCCTGTGCGTTCTTTGGTCTGAGCTTTGCTTTTCTGAAGAAGACAGAAGGAGGAAGACATCAGCAACTGCAGGTGCAGAGTGTGTGCACACATACAGTGGCTGTTATGGTTTGACAAGCTGTATATTATAAACTATTTATACAGCAACTTTCAAAACAATGTTGCAAAGGCAAAAGAAAAATGAAAACAGTCCTGCATCAACATTAAGTTTTTAAGTCAGCAAATAAAGTCAGAGTTAATTAAAACAGATCCAGTAATCACATCCAGTAATCATTTCCAACAATATTAACTAATTATCTGTTACTGTGTATTTCTTTTTTCTTTGGTGTCTTGTGTACATTTGTAACCATTTTCCCCTCTGTAAATTCCCTGTGTTTTATCTTAATCAGTGGTATTGAACAAAATACCGATATTTGATCTGATATATCAATATACATACACTTAATTGTCCAAAATGACATAGTGTTTCATACGATTTCATATCAGTATATCTGTGATGGTTCAAGACCGATGTATCAGTTGGGCTCTAATTGTTACATTTTTAAAGTATCACATGTAAAATGTTTACACAGCTATAAGTAAGTAGTAGTATTTTACTCCATACCACTTTTGTTGTTAGCTTAAAATCATCAAATATAAGAATGACTAACAAAATACTAGATCTCAGATATCAGCTGTAGGCTCCAAACCCCAGTGTGTATCTAAATGTGTCCACACTGTGTGTCCTTACCAGACTGCTGAGCTGGAACAGACCAGACGGACGAGCTCCATGATCATAGAAAGTGGTTGTGTTTCCATGGGAACAGGAGCTTCTCTTCCTCCTCAGGTGTTTGTAGTTGTAAACAGCGTGAAGACCCTCGTCGCTGTGAGCTTCAGAGCTCTGTTTGTAGTCCTGCTGTCCCGCCTCTGTGCCGGCCATGGGTTCGACAAGGTACATTTGGTCCCGCAGACGCACAAACCCCCTGTGGTGCAAAACAGGAACTTCAGGGTGTTTTTTTTTTTTTTACTAATTCTTGAACATATCAAAATCACCAACAGATAGATAGTAGATATACCTATCATAATAGAAATGTATTTATAGCAGACAGTGGGTGGCTTTAAACAGAGAAGTTTCCACGGATTTTGTTGATTGGGTTGATGTTTTCAGACTCAGAGCTACAGTACATTTACTCTTAATGGTCTTCGTGATGAAGAAAATGGATGCTGAGGGACTGATCCTCTCTTTGGATTGGAGCACAGTCTCAAATCACCATGGATTTAATTACATTTAGCGCTCTACTTAGAAAAACAATCATCTTTTAGCAATTAGAAATACAGGATGAAAAAATATTCATCCAGTATTACTCACTTGATTCCTGAGCACAGTCCAACACTGGCAGAGGAGTCCTCCACTCCCACAACGTGCCCATGGTAGTAGCAGTGAACCTGAGCAGACAAGCATTATTTTTTCAAAGACTCAAAGGATAGATTTCAACACAATTCGTTTCCTTAAGCATTGCTGTCTAATTTGCAGAAGATATTGTGTATTGTATGTGTCATGGTCAGATGAAATGACAATGTTAACCTTATATGTCGTTTCCTCTTCCACCTAAGACTCAATCATTGCAGTGTGAGATGATGCATCTCTCATAAAGAGGAAGTTTGTCGTTGAGAAATTTGATATTCGGAAATAAGAAATATGCTGGCATGTATTGCATAAAATGTCCTTAACAGGACTTACATAGGTGTCGCTAATGGAAATGACTCTGATCTGAGGCATTTATTTAAATATGAATTTAATGTTCTGTTATTTGTGCTGTGCAACCTTAAAAATCTTGCTACAAGTATAAAACTTGTATTTTGGAAATACTGTACCCCTAAGTGCAGGTCATGTCAAACTGCTTAATGCAATATCTGCATGTTAGAAACCCTGCTACAGTTCAGAGCTGTGACATCAATTTTAGATTGATAATAACATTGTTTTATAAAAAACACACACTAGGTGAGTAGGTGGCACAGGATATCCTGTACTTAAAGCATTCAAGCCTGAATAACCTGGTTTCTGAGCCGCCCTTAGTTCCTTTTTACTCAGTGACTCGAAAAGAATCAATGAAGTTTAGATGAAATCGAAAATTCAGTAAGATTACGAGTATACTACATTACATACATAAAAATATATATATAAACAAAAATAAGTAAACATGCACCTAAATCATCTACATTAAACTTATGACTCTTACATACTTAGCTAAGTAAAATTTAACCACATTTTAATTCAAGCTGATCATAAATACAGGGCTTATGTTGATGTTGGTGAAACAGTAATGAACAATCCAACAAAGCTACATACCCCATAATCTGGTGTAGTTGTGACTTGGGTGCCCTGGTCAGAATAGTGTGTCACAGAAAAACTGTTTCCAATAAGATCTCTGAAAAAGAAAAGTTTTTTTTTTGTTTGTTTTGTTTTCAATGATATTAACAAATAAAGAAATAGCACAATATGGGTATAAATATAATAGAAGGGAACAATTTAAGTTTGCTCACTTGTTCTTTTCCAAGTACAGTGTATAGTTTTGGTCTGCAATCGTCAACCAGTACTGGAGTACATCAGGGTACCTCTGTGCACACACACACACACACACACACACACACACACACACACACACACACACACACACAGAGTAGAAAAAAAAAGTGTTTTTAGTAAGTGATGTTTTTTAAATAAACTGATAAAATAACACAGTAGAGTGTGTTACCTGGTGTGTAGCAGCATCATCATCATCACTGAGAGATGAGTCCTTCAGCCTGTGAGGTATCACTGTTTGGTACTTCATCACATGAGGTAGAGTCCTCACACTGTCCGCAGCTGCTCCTGCAAGTTTCAGGGACATTTTATGAGACCAAAAGAAATCAAAGGAAATACAAAGAAAAAAGAAAAAGAGAAAAAAATAAGAAGAGAGAATTCGCACCCCATGAGAAGAGGAAAATCCATATAAAACATCCAGAATAGTTCATGTTGCTCTACCGGACGGACTGTGTCATTGTGTGCTCGGCAGTCTGTGAGAAAAAGAGAAGATACCCAGCTCTCCGCCCCTCTCCGCTGTGTAATATCCTGACAATCTCCATTTGAGGCAGAGAGACCTCATGAGTCACAGCCGGAGCCTTTATATAAAAAAAAAAAAAAAGTTCAACGTGGTGCTTTAAGAGATGAATCTTATTGTCCGAGATGCTGAGAGAAACAAAATGTAGGCTTATTTAGCAGACTATTGGGAAAAGAGGGTCGGCTCTGTCCTGGGTTTCCCCTTCATCGTTATCACTGTCACAAATTTGTAATGACACTATGGGATTATTTTAGACCTCTTCTGTTTCTTTAAGACACTTAGAGACCTTCCTTGTTACTGTGTATTACTCGTAAACAGACAATGTTTTATGTTAATAATTAGGAAAGTTCTTCTGATTATTATTATTTTGTGTGTGTTCAGTACCCAGTACCCTCTCCTCAAACTGGCAGCACACGCAACAGATCCCCATGGTGGCCTTTGTCGCCATCTTTTGGTACAGTGGCGGAACTTTGGAGTCCCTCAGATGTTGCATTAAAAAAAACAAGAAGAAGAAGATTATTCCTGAAGGAGCGTTTGCCAGTGAACATAAATTGTAGGTTGAGTTTTTAAATATAACTTGTTTGCACGTGTTCGTTTTATGACGTGCGAGTGGTAAAGTAATAAAGCCTGCTTGACCTAAATGGCTGTTGCGCAGTGGAACAAAGCGGTTCACACAGGCTTTAAATAGTATTTTACATATGACACTGAAAAACCGTAAGAGAACAAACAACAGGACCAAATAATTAACGCTGTAAACCTCCTGTCACGGGTCCAAGACCATAACTCGCAGAGGATGCGCAGCCTTAACATATAACTAAACAAATGTAAACAAATTACCAAGAACTAATTTCCATTGCTGGGGCCCTCGGGTTTCTGCTGGGGGGCAGTTTTCCGGCAGGTGATCTAGCCTTTGTCAGCTAACACAATAAGAGACTGTTGTAAACCCTTACCCTGTGACAAATAAGACACGGCCTACTGATACCTACACATGTGCTTTGTTGTGGCTGCCTGGAGTTGATGTCTGCTCACCTTTTCCATCTCGAATCTCGCCAGCTGGGGGCGACAACGCGCCATTTTGTGTTTTTTTACAACCGCCAAAAAAAACCTTACGTGACGTCGTCATTCCGCGACATAAACAACCAAAACAGAACATGCAGAAAACACGGCGTTCATTACTTTTGTAACGGTTTACAGAGTATCAATACGCACGAACAAGATGCTGCAGCCAGAAATGGCCCGACTTCTTACAGGGGGACAGGTTTTAGTAAAAAGCTGTGCTGAAGACTGTTCGTCGGGAGACACACACGAACTGAGACAGCGTGAGGCTGAGGAGGGAAACCCGTTCAACTACACCCCGCGGCTCATCCACCTGCACAGGGACCACCAGCTGTTTGAGGTAACACAGCAACTGAACCGACTGAACATCGCTCATCCGGTCGAAGCTCTTGGATAACAGCCGCCAAAAATAAGCATTGGCTAACCCATCGTTATGTCAATGCTGTTTACAATTACAGGATGGAGACATTCACAGACACATGTACCTGCAAGACCTCTACATCTCAGAGGCAGACGACAAGCCAACACTCAGGTATGAAGCTCAGATTAAAGCCTCATTTTCAGCCTTTATAGTGGTTTGTTTTTCAGTTGGCTAACAGGCAACACACTAAAACTCTTATCACTGTGACCAAGAAAAGAACATTACAGTACACACTAACAAACAAACGCCTAAGACACAAATACAATGTAAAATCTCTCAAAAGTTACCATCACATTGCCCTTATTGAGGTAGCTAGATAAAATATGTTTTGATATGACTTATATAAAACCAACTGAATCAAATTGAGTGTGACTATTTTTTGGGTATGCTTTTAGTACTATTTTCTGGATGTACATATCAACTCTGTGTTTTCTACATTAAACTCTTCTCTTATTTTCTAATATCAGGCGTAATTGCAATTGTGCTAGACCAGCGTACACAGCTGTGACATCCAAATATCCTGACAAATATATATATATATATATATATATATATATATATATATATATATATATATATATATATATATATATATATATTTTTTTTTTTACATATACCACCTTCCTCCTCTTGTCTTTTCTTAGTGTGTCAGAGTTCGCCTGTCACATCTCTGGCTGCAGCGCGGTCTTCAGCACTTTGGAGGAGTACGAGCACCACTACAACTCGCTGCACCGACATGTGTGCTGCTCCTGCCGCCGCTCACTGCCAAGCGCACGGCTCCTCGACATTCACATTCAGGAGTGGCACGACTCTCTCTTCAATATCCTCGCCCAGAGGCAAGACATGGTAAGTTACTGAAAGGACATCCTCTGAGCTTGTGTTCTTTCTCGTGGCATTTTTATTGTTGGATACCTTTCTCAAGGTATGAGCCAGAAGCTGCATGAAAGGTGAAATATTTTAAGCGTGCTTTGAAGCTGAATATAAAGGCTTTAAAACATTTTTCAGTACCAGTGTTTGGTGGAGGGCTGTGGCCAGAAGTTCAGGACAAGTAAAGAAAGGAAGGACCATCTAATAAGAGTTCACAAGTATCCTCCAGACTTCAGATTTGACAAAACCAAGAAGGACAGAGGGTAAGACGACACCTACAACATCTTTTTCCACTAGGTGGCAGCAGAAGGTCAGTTAAAATATTAGTCAGCGCAAGGTGAGCCCAGGAGACTCCAGACTCCTCCTGGGCTGAAGCAGGAGAGTCCATGTTTCTTATAAAAAGACAATTTTTGTTGAGTTGAAGCAACATTTACATTTCCACTCGATTATTTTATATTCTTTTGCTAACGTGACGTAATAAGTCACGTTATAGAGTAACATTCTCTTGGCTTTTTAATGAAACAGCTTGTATAATTCTTTGTGAACTTTCCTACAAAAACTCAGCTACCATGTGAATTGCATCAAATGCATTTTTTGTGTGTGTAATTTTTCTGACCCATCACAAATTTTCCCTAAATACTAAATACTGAATTTTTGACACCGTATCTTTGTTGACAGAACCCGTGAGACGGGGAGGCAGCTGCAGCACAGAGACGCAGCCATGGAGGCAGTGGACGATGTGTGTGAGTCTGAGGGTGTGTGTGAGGTTATGTGTGATGTGCTGTCCGACCAGCCCGAGCGCGGGGAATCCATGGAGACGCATGTGTCCGACGACGACGAAGCCGCTCGCATGGCAGAGTCCGCCTCTGCTGAGGAGCATGCAGCCCACAGTGCAGAGAATACAAGCACAGAGCCACCGAAACCACGGTACTCGTACAGGTTAGTTTCTAAAGATGTCTGCTGCAAAGCACTGGGTGTTCTCAGGCTGTTTTAGCTCTATACTGTTGCACTCAGAAAGGCTAAAACATTTTTTTTTTTTTTTTATGTTAGAAACAACTTTTAAGCCACATTTTAATTTTTTGTAAACCCAAGCAGTCATGTTTGGTTTAAACAAACTGTAGGGAGATTTCTTTATTATTCTTTAATTTATATTCTTTATTCTTTATTATGTATGTGTTCTTAAATAATTACTATGTATGTAATATCTTAGGAACTTTTGATACAATTAGTTATTTGAATGTGAAAAAATCTGAGATACAAAACAACAATGTGTTCCCTCTCAGGGTCCCTGCAACCGTGTGCTTCGGTCACAGCTCCGTCCGAGGCTTCAGAGGTCGGCGGGGCCGGAGGAAATGAAACAACCAGAGCTGAGCCTTCTGTCTTTTAAGATGTAGAACTTTCTTGTAACATAAAATATCTACTGTCAATTCTGTCCTTAACTTGAAATAAAATGTTTTTAAAAGTGTTCTGCGAGGTTTTTTTTTTCCTCTTACATGACTCCCATCTCATTTCACTTTCAGCCTGTCAAAAGACTGGAGTGTTACAGTTAATGTCTTTCTTTATAATAAACTTTATTTTTTATAACAGTTTCCAAATGAAAATGACACAGTGCACCAAATGGGACGCTGATGAACAGTGTTATACTGATGGAGAGTTTGGCTTAAAAAAAACAACAAAACAAACCAAATGCATGTGTCGTACTTTAAAAAGAATGATGCAGTGCAGCTGGAGGATTTGTGAAAAGAAAAACAAGAAAAATTTCAGAATTTACACAATAGATTTTTAATAATTGTATAAAACACCTTTCCACCCATCAGATATAAAATACACTGTACATTAATGACCGATGTGAGTCTGTCGGTCATGCTGAGCATTTGGAGAGTTTGCAAAAATAGTTGATGACTTTTATTTACACTGACTGATGAAGCCGTGGTCTCGGACTTTTAAGAGCTCTGTGAACACGTGTGCAAAAAGTGTCTTTCGAGGGAATGTAAAAAAAATATTTACATTTTATAGGAAATCAGGATTATTTTAGAAATTATTTATATTTTTTAATCTTGTGAAAATTAAGAAGTTAGAAAGAGAGAACTGTGTGATAATGTTGTAACAGTTAATTCACCTCGAGAAGAAACTTGTGAAGACACTTTATTTTATTACACCTGTGACTAAAAGGCACTAATCAGCATTTTCCTCTCAAGCTGTCGCAGATGGAGACCGACTCTGAGCTGCCTCTGCAGCTCCTGATTATAATTTTAGGTACCATATCACAATCAAACCTGTTTGTAATTTATTTCTTCCACCTTCAGCTTAAACAGGAGGTGACTGCAAGCCACATTAGGAAGTCTTAGTCTGAGATGAATCAATTAAAGTCATTCAGTGAATATCATGGTGTGGGTTTGAATACTCGTGTTTTTCTTTGTGTTTTCTATAAAAAAAAAGAAAAAAGAATCTGTTCTTTTAAGGTGAGAACTGTTCAGAGGCCTCGGGAATGGAAATAAACATTTCACAAGGACACTTCAGTGAGTCACACACAGCTATTGCTTCAAACCCAAAGCTGCAGACCTTCTCAGTTAGAATGATAATTGTCGTCTTTTTGCGGAATACCTCTATTGCAATAAAAAAAAGAGATGACATTACATAAAATCTAAAACTGTAATCCGACAAATGAGCTCACTGAGAGTCCGTCATTAAAAAAGAAAAATGGTTTTACCGAAGAGACCTACACTGCAAAAATGACCATGTTAACTCATCAGCGACCGTGAAGGAAATCTTTTATCATGTTTCATTAATACTGAAAGTCATATTCGTTTAACAAAAAGTTTCCTGACAGTTTTAAACTGAAGCCATGCTCTACAGATATTTTCACACCAGTGGATTATCCTCTGTAGCGGAGATCATCACGGATTAGACTGAATATAAGATTTCTGACATTTTGACTCACAGGATGGACTTTTTTTTGTTGTTTGTTTTGTTTTTTGCAGTGCTGGTTATTTGCTGTATGAAGGCATTTATGAAGGCATTTTTTAAGGCAACTGTCCAAACGATGCAGTTCAAAGTTAGTGCAGGTTAGGACAAGTAGTACATCCCATATGGTCCACTGAATAGTCCCGGGACAGGTAGGCCAGGCCGCGGTCCGTTCAGGGCCCCGTACAGGGACGGTGCGCCCATGGGTGCGCTCAGGGGGAAAGGGAAGGCGAAGGCCGGCAGCAGCGGCTTCGCG
This sequence comes from Acanthopagrus latus, assembly GCF_904848185.1. NCBI lineage: Eukaryota > Metazoa > Chordata > Actinopteri > Spariformes > Sparidae > Acanthopagrus > Acanthopagrus latus. The sequence goes on along the minus strand of NC_051053.1, from coordinate 7,878,797 downwards.
GCCAGCTTGAGCTTCTCCAGCTCGGCCTCCTGCAGTCTCTTGGCCTTGGCCCTGCGGTTCTGAAACCAGATCTTGACCTGGGTCTCTGTGAGGCTGAGGGAGTTGGAGAACTCCGCTCTCTCCGCGATGGAGAGGTACTGTTTCTGACGGAACTTCCTCTCCAGAGAGAGCAGCTGCGAGGTTGTGAAGGGAGTTCTGGGTTTCCTGTTGTTCTTGTGTTTCCGTAGGTTGCAGGGGGGCGGGCTGGGCAGTCCTGGAAATAGATTTACAAAGTCATAAAATTAGGATGGAGAATGTGTGATCGTTATGAACTAACGTGGTGAATTTATCCGTTTGGCATTTCCAGCGTGCGTGATTCAAAGTGAGGCCTGATCGGGAAAATACCAAAAAGAATAGTTTTTACATTCAGTGTGTTGATTCTCTGGAGAATCCTGGAACAGGTCTGCACTGTTGGAAAGTTGAAAGTAGCGCATATTTATCAGAGTAAAGGAAGAGAGAGAGAGTGTGTGTCCTGAACTCACTTGGAGGGGATGCGCAGGGAGTCTGACTCCAGGGGCTCGTCTCCTTGTCACTGAGCTCCACCGCCTCCTGTTTGAACCGATAAAGTCCCCTCGGTGACGCACACTCCGTCTCCTCCACCCGGACGGAACCAGCGGGCGAGTGAAGGCTTCTGTCCGGCGTCCTGTCCGATATGAGGGATTCCACACTGAAAGGTAAATCTAGGCTTTTGGTTTTACATCTTCTGACAGGTGACAGGTCCAGCTCGTCAGTTCCCATGCCACCAGCGGCCCGGTCCTCTGGAGAGGTCTCCCCCGGCGCGGCCGAGGGCGGTGATCCCTGCGCAGGATTCATTACGCACGACTGAGGTGCCATACAACCAGTTTTCCCGTTGCTCTCTCCGTTGCTGTTTGTGCGGCAGTGTTTTCACTTGAGGGGAATCTGTGTTGTTAGCCAGCTTCCTCCGGTGTTGCGCAGCTGCGTGGTACACTTGAGTTTTTACGCACGGACTCGCCTCTCCCTCAGTCAAGTGGCACGAGTTTCTCTCTCATCTTGCCGCCTGCCAATCAGTCGCCCGATGTTTCCACGTGACTCGGTCGAAACGGTTCCTGATAGGTCGGGCTTGTAATGACAGTGCTGTGATCCATTTCATGCTCCTGCGGTGCCTTGACAGATGTAAACCTCCGAACAGGGGCGGAGCGCGGACTTCTGAGACTCCAGGGTGAAATACCCCCCCCCCCCCCCCCCCCACACACACACACACAATGTATGGCCCTCTCCAGCTGTGGGTTCCTACATCAGCCATCACATCAGCACCACCGTTTTCTGTCTACATGTATGTTCATCGTCTACAGGATAATGCCCACCACTGCAAACATGTTTAAGAAATGTCAAATCCAGTGAAAAAACTTCTTTGCTAATTCTGAATATTAGCTGATACCTTAATGTACTATTTGATATTAATAATATCTGAAATGTTTTCTAAACATCTGACAAATTGTTTTCCTATTTTCTCAACTTAGCACATGTGGGATTTGGTTATTTGCGTTATGACATGGACTGGAAAATGTCTGGAACATACCTCACCACATAAACTCTCTACTTGAATAGATTACTTTAACTAAAGCTGCACTAATCAATATTGTTACATTTGATATATCACATAACTGTGACGTGAGAGATGTTGCTTGTAGTGAAGAGAGAGAGTCCCAACAACCTTTTTCAAAGCAACATTAGGTAGGAATTGGTATTTAGTGCGATGTAGCGCCTCCACAGTCCTAACGCCACCATCGCAAGTACAAAGCCCAGGTGTTCGTAATAGTATCATCACTTGCAGTGACAGATGAGCTAGCTAACGGCAGCTACAGTTAGCGGTCAGGAAACTCACAAACAACTGAGGCAGAGCAGCTGGGGGGACATCACAGAGAAAACCAGAAAACATTTTCTCCATTGAATATCATCCAGATTCGCTGACATCACTTCTCCTGGGAGATCCTATCACGCCCACCCAAGTTACATAGTGCAGATAAATGCGATTGGGGCTGAAAGAGAAACCAATCACCCTATTAGATGTCAGTGTAGCAACAAGCGATTTTGAAACTATGATTCTAAGGTAAAACAAACAAACAAACAAACAAAAAAAAACGTACATAAAGTTGTTTTAAAGCTCCAAAAAGCCGCCGTCCCATAGCTGCTCAGCACCAAATGTTTGACAGTCAAAGTTAACAAGTATCTGAGGAACACAGAGCAGCATTTAGCAGCTAAAGAATCACTAGTAACCCTCTGGAGTTGGTGGAGGAGCCCAAAACAGAGCTAAAAGGAGTGTGAATATAGCCATCAGGTATATACAATTACTCCCATGAATTCGGATTCTGTCTTGTGTCTTCCAAAGTTAGCAGCTTGTTTGTTTGCCATATCAACATGATAATATGTCAGTGTTGTGTTAACATCTTGTTCTGCTGCCCCCAAGTGGCCAAAAAAGTAATGCAGGGTTTTCAAAACAGAAACTGACCCAGATAACAACTTCAACTTCTCCAGATAAATAAGTTTACACATAACATTTTTTTTCGTTATGTTGCCAAAACTATGGTGCCGTGCTGTTCCTCGTTGTTGGGCCTCATCTTAAGAGCTGTGCTTTAGAATATGTTAGCTGCAGTTTATCTCCATGTTTCATTAAAGCAGTAGAGCAATCTAGGCTGTGATTTACAGTATTTTATACTCTCAAGAGTTATTATCACTATAAATTTCTATCTGTGTGCCCTGTAATTTAATTATCTATGGCCGTGTATTGCCCATACTTCAGCCTATTGTGTTCATTGTGTGTAATCCCTTTGAGAGACACTAAAACCACAACTAATGCTGCGGAGGCCCATTGAAGAGGCCAACCAATTTGGTCTTGTTTTGCAGCTCTTCAAATCAAGTCAAATCATTTTCAGCGCAACCCAATATGTGAGGATTTTTCCCTCATATGGGAACTGTTGTCGGGCCTGCAGCAGCACACTGACTTTATGTCTGCAGGACAATTGGTTAAATGGAGTTAACTGTTTCTCTCCCCGAGGTGCATTTCTGCTTTGATCCTTCTGCGCCTGGCGCCTGTCTGCTCTCTCTCCCCCTCTCCCTCCCTGTGTGACAGTGATAGATCGCTGGGTAACCATACAAGCTTTCAATGACTGTAATTTAGTGCCCAACAACATTACATTCTCCTCTACTTACTGTGAATATTACCACTCTCACTCTCCATGTGTTTGAAAAGGGATGTAGGGCTGCCTGTAATGTTTTGTTTCTCCTCCATTGTTTTATAATGAATAAGTAAATCATATTTCCTGCTTCTCCCTCAGTTGCACGCACATGCCAGTAAAGTCAACAATGAGTGTTTTGGTTTGAGAAATGAATATCTATCTATAGCGCAGTAGCTGTACTGCAGTTTTTTTTTTTTGTTTTACAAAAGTATTGATTCAATATATTTGGGTTAATAGTGAAAAAACAGATAAATAATTGGCAAATTGTAGCTTTTTTTGAGATGCCAGAAACTTTTCATACAGCCACCAACATGCATTAATGTGGGGCTTGGCCAATACCAGAGACATTTATTTGGCTCCAAACAAAAAACAGCGAAGGGATTTTTGGAGGAGGAATCCTTCCAAAGCGAAGAAGGAAACCTTCATACCTGTACCAGTCAGTTCATCATTTGTGCATGCCATTTATTGATCTATTGTTGTTAAATAGGGACAACCCAGCCCTTACCCTTATTGTATTGTTTGGTTATTAGTGTGCTAAAAAATATCAATCACATAAAGTACAGCTAAGACTGATGGGAATTACATTAGTTTTTGCTGTATTTATTATATTTATATATATGTGGACATCAACACAGAGTGTATCTTTTGAATTTATATCAGGTTAAGGGTAGAAAGCAGCAGTACGATGGTGATGATAATGTGGCCAGCAACCTCACATCAGAAGTTTGACCATGTGGGTAATACTGTCCATCCACTTAAACTGTGTGTGAGCACCAAGCGTCAATGCTATAAACACAGAGTCCACCTCTTTTCGTCCTGCTGCAGTCCTGTGCTCTGTTGGTGTGGATCACAGTCCGCCCATCGAGTGCAGCAGCTTGATCTGGTATGTTGAGGTGGAGACAGGTCTCTGACAAAAATGTGGGACAACAGTCGTTGATTTCACATTTTTTGGACAGCATGAGTCCCGTTTGTCGACTTCCTTTTCCTACGACCAGACATTATCCAGGAGCAGCCTTAAACCGAGTTGGATTAGCACGACTCTTATCCCATCTCTCTGCCTCCCTGTGGCGGTCGAGCTGGTCAGGTTGGATGGTCAAAAGACACTGTGGGCCTCGATTGTTTCAAAGTCTGCTGATCTTAATCCAAAACACCCGTTTACTTCTCCAATCCTGGTGACAGTATTTCTGCCAGGAGCAAAAAAAGAAAATGTAGCATAATTTAGAGACGCTACTGGCCACTGCATCCTCATGTGCTGTATAGAGTTGGCAAGCTGAGCCTTTAGCCTTTGTGACAGGTTTAGGATTTTGGAATGAATGGACGGATGCATGCTCCCTCTAGTGGTAATACAAAATAAATCAAGAAACCAGTACAAGTCTGTCCATTATCAAGCGAGACAGCGTCCTCATTTGAGGACATTCATGATTATCTAGATTCTCTATTATCCTCCTAATGGAAATAAACCACAATCAACTAATCCTGAGTGTTCTGTTCAGGTTCTGGGAAAATATTCGCATGATCCGCTTCAGGTTTTATCAGCCTGAGTGAACTATACACGCGCGCACACACACACACACACACACACACACACACATACACACACACACACACACACACACACACACACACACACACACACACACACACACACACACACACACACACACACAAATTCAAACACCTCTCTGAACCCTGCTGGCTTGCCAGAGTGGGGGATAGTTTAAGGAGGTAATTGTGGTTTCCAAAAGAGTTCTGCTTTTGAACTGAACATGTTGAGGCAGGCTTTATATATTTCATTTTTTAAATATTCCTCTTTCATGAGAGTTGGCAGGGCTTACAGCTATCCTAAGCAAACTTTGGGGAGGGGGCTGGAGTGATGTGGGATAAACATTTATGAAACACACAGCGGGGAACTTTGTGGTGAAAGTGTATCGTCTTTAAAAGAGACGAGAGGCCTGCCTGGTGAAGCATAACAGAACATTATCCTGTGTCTGAGTGGACCTGCCAACATTGGCATGTCAAGACGTCAACGGATTTGAGATCACAAACTTTTCTTTCCATGCTGGCATTTACAATAAATCACACTCTATGACTTGTCTTAAAAAGACAGAATAATGTGCTGATTGCTATGCACACAAGTATCATATTTGTGATTTGGTCCATTTCATGCAGTGAAGGGACCAAGTCAGCTTTGCTGTTGTTCTTGGATTGGTCTTGCATCTTGAAACACAAGTAACAAGTTAAGCATTGCAAGAATGTAAATTACATTTGTGTCCAGTCAGAATCCCAATTGTAAATATTTCAACACATTTTGAACCTTAATAACATATTATGGTTAAAAAGAATAAAGGCTACCCTGTCTTCACCTCATTTCATCTACAATCCAGTTAAAATCTCTGGGATTTCAGTCATGTGACCTTTTTCCAAAAGTCTAAAAAAACTTAAAACTTCAGAACCTCTGAGAAGTTGGCACATCATTATCATTATCATTATCAATGATGAATATTACATTTTCTGTGACTAGGTAACTTCCTGCCATTGCATGATGATCGGGTCACATGCCAGATAATCCCATGATTATCAGGTCACACAGCAGAATCAAGAGGACACAGTGAGGACTTTAATACGACCAAAGCTAGGGCTAATTCTACCATAACACCTTCCATGAGATGAATTGGAATGTTGACAATTCGTTTAGTTGAACCTACTCACCAAGCAACAACCTTCACTTGTAGACAGCACCATGCTCGCCAAAATCGCACCGTAAATTGGCACGATTTACACGGGTGTAATGTTAACTGCTGGAATAATAAAGTCAAGCATACAGGCTCACTTGGCTCCAGCTCTGTTTCACTCAGGCCCAGTCATGCCAATCATGCCAAAGAGGATGTGGAAGGCCTGAGGTCTTCCCAGTGATGTTTCTCCTTATCTGATCTGAGCTTGAAGGGAACTGCAACAACACGTCAGCTTTGATTAGTTGTTTCATCGTTCTCACCATCAGCACATTGGGATATGTGAGCTTCTGCTCTCTCTGGGCCCACTCAAAATCAGGTCTAACCTGTCGACTGGGACAAAGGTCAGATATGACCTGCTGAGCGTGTAACGTACTTAATTTTCTCCTTCTTCCAACCTGCCTCAGGTGGTAAGGAGACTCGGATACCTTCCGAGAATATTTCTGCGGGTGTCAGAGCGTAAAACGAGATGCTTTACCAAGAGAGACTTAAGGCCACTTAAGGTAATTCCCCCTACCCAGCACCTTTTGACACGATGTGTTTGGACTTCCCTCTCAAGCTTTCTCTTCTCATTTTTACAATGCTACTTCTGCCTACCTATGTGTACAAGTGCATGCCCGAATGATTGTGCACCGTTACCCCATTTAAACGCTCATCACAACATGCCCCTCTCCGCAGCGCACACACTCTTTCCTTCCTGCTTTTTAGTTGTGTTTTCAGATGTGGTTGGAAGGTCTTAGGGACCTGTTCTGTTGGAGTACACCTTTGCCTTTTTTGGTCATAGCCAGTATGGGCATCATTGGGGCACTGTTTCAGGGGAGGAACAAATTAACCTTAGCCAGCCTTTATTTTTTTTATCCTGTGTTGCATTTACCTTGCGAAGGAGCTGGATTTGCATGATCACGTGATCTTACAAGTCTGTTTTGGCCCTTAATTGTGAGAATGATAATTTCCTTTATTGAGAAGGACATTATGGGGACTTACATGGCAGATGATGCTTGAAACCTTTGTAATTACCTGATGGGTCGCTGATTGGTTAAGTGCTTTTCATTTATCCTCTATATGTTAGCATGAGTCGGCTGCCGGGGGGGAAAGTGTTGACAGGCAAGCAGCGAGCGGCTTATTATGCCTCTGTGTGTTTTGTATGTAGGATATTGGGTTTGGTGACAGGAAGGCGCGTTCCACATGGCGTCTGACAGAGACGAGCAGAGTGGCTGGCTGATGGGCACTCGGCAGTGAGTCTTTCCCGCAGTGCCAGGTGCTAACAGGTGAACACAGAGATATTGTTGCTGTATTGTTGTGATCTGGGAGGAACGGAGGGGGGACAAAGGGAACCGGACACCCTCTCTGGACCTGGAGCAAGCCAGGGGTAAGGGTGAGCTCAGTGACGGCGCTGACAGCAGGGGGGGGCGGGCTGGTGGGGGGGACTCAGATGGTAGCCTGCACTCAGTGATGATAATGAGGATGATGATGATGATGTTAGAGAATGACCCACTAAGAGAGGCTAGGGATGTCAAATTATCTGGACTCTTTATTGTCTGGCCATGATAGCAGATGTAGGCGTTGTTAGTATGAGGGTGATGACAGCAGAGGAGCTGGGGACATCGCAGGACTAATGGAAGTAAGAGAAACCTGACACACACACACACACACTCACAGAAACACACACTCAGAGGCTCGGCTCTCCCCACGCAGAGTCTGAGTCTGAGAAGCTCGACTATAAACAGCTGAGGGAGTCTAATGAGAGCAGCGGTCAAGTTTGTGCAGTATTTGTTGCAATTTTATGGTCAAATGAGTCTGATTGAAAAGTTTTATCCTCCATGTATCCTCCGCACAGTATTACCTTCTTAATCATCATTGTTTTTCGGTAAATCTGTGTCAGTTCCCCCCGCGTCCCCACAACAAATTGATGGCAAATTGAATCTCTCAAATGTCTCTGCCACGGCATCAGTTTCCCACAGCATCAGTTTAACCTCTTAATGAATTGCAGAATGAAGTCACACCACAGCACAGTGGGAGACAGTGTTGAATGTTTGGTGGCCCAGTGGAAGCTGAAAATGACGCATGATTTGTGTCAAACAGCTGCTGCTGATTGACAAATTTTCAAATTAGCTGAAACATTTCCCAACAATAGGAAAATCGACTTCTCTGAAGCCACTTGTGTAATGGCAGCTGTACGCGCTGCAACATGGCGGCATAAATCATCACAAATCCCACGTCAGCACCTGCTGATTATTGGAAGACTGACACATTCATATGAAAAAGGAAGTAATGCTGTGTTCATGTGCTCCTCGGATTGGTCCTACTGCACGGTTTCAGAAGTCGTTTTTCGACTTCGGTGTGCTTATGCATGTGAAGTTGGAATGTGGGAGCAACAAGTATGATGTTTTCCGTTATCTTGCTCAGAGCATTTAAAGAGCACATTGACAGCTGTTACACATATCTGAGTGGCGATAAAGAACAAAGGAAACTAATCACGAAAGCCATGAAATGTATTCCACAAATATGCATGTTACCATCAGCCCAACGTTTACTTGTCCAACATCTTTAAGCCTGATGAAATGTCAATTCGGCAACTTGTGTTCCAAAATTCTCTCAGACTTTCCGAGCTGCTGCTCTGACTTGAGGGGGCATTCGCGTGAATTTTCGCAGTCTGAAATACGGATTTTAGATTATTCTGACACCACATGAATGCACCATTTTGTTTATTTACTTGTTTGTTATTTTTAAGACATATTGTGACTGTCACAACCGCTGTATCATATTGTAGCCAGTCTGCAGCCAGTTATAGCAGCTTAGTTTAGCTTAGCACACAGAAAGGAAATGGAGGAAAAGAGCTAGCCTGGCTACTGACAGAAGTGCTGGTAGATGGATTTTATTACCTTTGGACGGGGATGAGCTACCTGTTTCCCTGTGCTTAAATCTATAGGCTGTAGCTTCATATTCGCCATGTCAAACTACTCCTTTAATGGATCGCAGCTAAAAGCCTCATCTTTCTGTTTTGTTTTTTCATAAATCCCATTATGACCCACAGCCTGCCAAGTCGTCGTTTAGTCTCTGGTTTGCTAGACATCAGTGTACAAGATATTAAGCACAAGATGGCCTATAATGTTATCTCCGACAGTGAAACTAACAGCAACATAGCATTTGACATTCACGAAAACTTGAAGCCATATCTGGTGTATTAACGCTCCTGTAATGTCAATTCCGTGCGAACGTCTCGAGAGAATGGCTTGTTTAAGTAAGGAACCATGTTTCCGATTCATTTTTCCTCAGAGCTTGTGACTCACTTCAAAAGATGTTCTAGCCAAGTTGCCAGTGAATTATAGCGGTCTATCATCAGGCACTTGAGGCTTTGATAATGTTGACCACAGAGGAGCCGAAACTGGAACAAATTGGGGTTACATGCCTTACTTTGGGGCATTTCTGCGCTCACTCGCGATGGTGGGAATAGCCCTTTGCGTTCTGAGCCAGTCTGATGTTCTGGTCACACGCCTACATCTCAAACATCTCGCGTGTGAATATATTTTTCTGCGCTGGAAAAATACAGTTTAATTGAAATATATTTACCGCACTAATCTGTGTTTGTGTGAGAATGTGAGTGCCCGCCTGTGATCTCAGTACAGTGACAACCTGAACAAATATGCCGAGTTGAATCCTCTGAGATCACAATAGGTTCCACGTCGTCTCATGAGGCTCTGAAAGAGATGGGAGGGCACAGCAGAGGCCCCTGAATAAACAACCATTAAATTCTCCCTACGCCTCCATGAGGAGAACCTCCAGACTTGGGGCCGTGCTTTAAACAAACCCAAAAACACAAAACCAGACGGAAAGAGAATTAAACAGGGAAAATTGTTTGAATACGGTGGCCCATTTTACCTCTGCTACTTAATCTTTTCAGATTGGACGCTTGGAAAGAGAGGCAGATTAGTGGACAGCCGCATAAAGACGAGGGAAGACGGGTCGGAGGGAGCGAAGAGGGGGATGAAGTTGATGAAGGAGAAGATGAAAGCTTTGTTGTGCTGATGCTTAATGAGCTGGAAAACACAATTGAACTTCTCTGACTGTGGAAATTGCTGTGAGGGCATCGTAAATTAGCGCCAGTGTGGGAGCTAGCCTGCTGACAGAAAAGGGGCTTTGTGTGCTGAAGGCTTCTTCACAGGCCCGCAGTCACCGAGATCCTGACGTCCGTATCGTGGCTTGATCTGTCGCACCACAAAGAGTACGCCGTTTGCTCTTGAACGTGGATGAGGGAAAATGTGTGGCGGCATTGATTCATGTCCTCCTGACGTGAGGCTCTTTATGTTTTTTCAGTTCTTTCTCTGTGTCCTGCAACCTGTCGATCAGTGATCAATAACCGTGAGACGAGTATAGGACATAGTGGACAAGGGAGAAAGGGTGCGAAGACAAGATGGGTCTCACTCTTTTCTGATATTTAGTAAACTCCAAAGGGTGACTCTTCATTCTGGCTTTGCAGGCTTGGCACATGCCTTCTGTTACTAAGTGGCTTCATATTGAAAGGCTCTGCAGCCGCTATTCTCTCTCCCACTGGGTGCCAGCCTCTCTGCCCTGGCAGCTGCTGGGCTTTAGAATAGACCCATAGTTTCCCCTCTGCAGGTGAGCTGCACAGCCAAAACAGGGCCCCTCAAAGGCCCTTTCAGAGCCTCAATAGGAAACTGACTTGGGGAGAGAGGAACGGGCACACAATGGCCGCCTTCTCTGGACACAGAGAAGATGGAGATGAGCTATTGGGGTGCTGCTTTAGTGTCGCTTATATCCATGTCGAGGAGAGGTGATGAGAGAAGAGAGAAGAGGATGAGTCCCCCTGTTAAGTTTTTTTCAAAGGCGTGGTTCTTTCCCCTCAGCCTCGCCGCTGCAGCGCAGGGATGTCCTGTCATCCTGCCTCTCCGATGTAATTGCTGTGAAACCTGACGAAACAAAGTTTTTTTTTTTTTTCCGTGTCCTGGGGTGACAGGGGTGACACTCAGCTCCCATCCCCATCTACCCCCCCCCCCCCAGCTCCCATCCCCCCCTCCCCTCCCCTCCCCTCCCCTCCATCCCAGACCACTGGAACTCCCTCTCGCTCCAGCAAAAAACCCTTCCCATGCAGCCAGGAAAGAATGCACCTCCCTCCGCTCGCTCTCACCTCCTTTTCATAGTTTGCTTTTTAACTTTTATTAGCAACAGCTTTCACTGACATATGAAGAGTTGGCAAGGGAGAGATAGGGCGAGGGAGGGGATGAGAGATGGAGAACGGGTTACGAGAGGAGCGATGAAGGGAAGGAGACGAGGGTTATCCTTCCTCTTTGTTGCTAAATTGCAGCATGTCCACATCCTGTCAGACCAGAACAAAAACAGAAATGCAATTTGACGACCTCGATTGCTGAATCGCAGCCTTCAAACTATGACATGGACACTAGCTGACTGCGGTTGTTTTGGCCCATCTGAGAGCCCAGAAGTCCAAATTTTGCTCGCATGCCTTTCCCGAAACAAACATCAGGGGAAACATCCAAACAAATGTTATCTTTAAGCTTTTTTTTTTTTTCTTGATTTCACAGAGGTCTACTGTCTACTTGTCTGAGGCGGTGCAAATATTAAAAGCCGACACAGATGCCTCTCTGCTGAGCCCTTCTTCTTCTTCTTCAGTAGAACATATTGTACTTTCCGCTTGTCTGTGAAATGCGGAATTTAAGCAAGCTTTGCCCAAAACCCTGTAACAGGCCATGCAGAAAGAAGACATCTATCAGATGACAAAAATACCTATAAAGATGCAATCAGTTGCTGGCTATCAGACAAAACATAACATTTGGACTTTTCCCCCTCCAGTTTGCTTCACAGATGTTGTGAAGTAACATCTGGCTTTATTATTCTGTGAATAACTGATGGAGAAAATTAATTTGGACCAGAATTAGTCAGGCAATTCTCTTTACTTTTTTCTTTTCTACGCATTTCTTTCATTGCTTGGAGTGTTGATTGTATAAGCCAGAAATTGGTAGCGTTCCCTGGTCTGCTGTTGCTAGTGTATAGCACCAAGAGGAACAAGAGGATTCTGCCCTCACGCATCCACGAGCAGACAGGAATGCCTCTTTATGGAGGTCTCTGTCCTGATTGACTCAAGTAGGCAAGGATGCCAAAAAATATTTCTTTTCTCTTTTACTACATGAGCAGCGGAGGAGAGACATGGATCGTATGACCAAACGCTCAGAAATGTGGTTCTTAAACAGCACAAAAGATAAATCTCTTGTGGACTTTGTATGATTTTTTTTTTTTTTTTTACTTATTGGCATGAGCATATAAATAAAATTTAAATTTGTACCATGTGATTTTGAGTACTTGAAAATATATTCCTATCAAAATGAGTGAATTCTTGCCCATATTTCCCGTCCGTGCTCCAAAATAAAGAAATATTTCAAAATTATAGTCTTTTGTTATTGTTTACAGTTTGCATGAGATTTTAAACACACAGTCGTCGGGGAGATTAGGGAGACTTTAGCTGTCTAATATAATTAAGTTGGGTAGGAAGATGCTATCAGTCCCTGTCTCATTTTTCCTCTCTGTTCTTCCTCTCTCGCTCCTTCCCTCTCCTCCTCTAATCAGTTCCACTCTGTTATTGCTGGCCCCGGGCTGTTTACCTCTTTGCTAAACTGCTTTCACAAGCATGAGACCAAAGCCTGCTCAAATGACTGCTAGACCCGCAGTCACGGTGTGGCTGACCTTGCGGCAGTTGTTGCCATCATTATGGCATCAGTGCTCGCTGATCTGACGTCCCTCACACCTTCACAAACCGGGCATCGCTTTTCCTTCTGAAGTTAGTCGACCGTTTTCGAAAAGGTCAAGCGGTGGATGGGGAGGGCGGGGGGGCTGTGCAGACGGACAGAGACAGACTGTGACCGCAGCCCTGAAGGACATTAAAGGCAATGAAATCCAGGACAGGCAGTTCAACACGAGCTCCGAAGACAGACATGCCCATGAATGCAACACGCTTCATGTACTATTTGCTGTGAGGTTTTTCAGAAGAAAGAAGCATTTCCTGCAGTCAGGCCAGCTGGGAGTGATTTAGTGACATTAGTTAAATCCTACTCTGGCAAGCATCTCTCCTCGGGGATAAGTTCATAGGGCTAAGTAAACCAATAATGTAATAATAACTCTCCTTAGCGAAATTCATCTTGTTTGGGCTTGCCTTGAGAGGACACAGTGGGCATCGTGTTTGTGTTACTTTTATTTGCAAAGAGCGCTGTGACTTTTGAGTTTAACCTCTGCTGCTACAACATGTGGCGCTCTTTGTTGTTTGAAGAGTTCCTGAAATACACACTGTACTCAAATGTACATAAATACGGTTCTAGAAATAATACTAGATGGAAACACTGTGAGCTCAGAGGCCTTCTAGCTTTGTTTTAATACATTTGCAGTTGAAACCTTTTGGCCTCCAGACCCGTACAGACAGCATGTCTTAAAAGTATAAGTTCACCAAAAATGAAAATTGTGTCATTATCCACTCACCGCACAAGTCAGGTGAAGTTTCAGTGTCCACAAAACACATCTGATGCTTCACAGCAAAACAGCGTAGCAGCATTCTCCTAAATAACAGAAGAAGATGGGGACTTGTCTTAAACATAAAAAAAAGTGGCTAAAATGGCTCCATACAGTTCGTCTGGTGTAATCCAAGTCACCTGGAAGCCTCAAGATTCTAAAGTGATCTGAAAAGACGTTATTTACACTGTTTTTAAACCTTCACTGTAGCTGCTGAGCTAAAGGCGTTTGCATATCTGAAGTGGATGCACAAGCTCGACTGCATGACAAGGGTGTAAATAACATCTTTCCAAATCAGTGTCGGCTTCGAGAGATTTGGATTATGACAGATGAGCTGTATGTTGTGTTTTTTTCAGTTGTTTTAAAACAAGTCCCCGTCTACTTCAGTTGTTAAGGAGAATGCTGCAACGCTGTTTTGCTGAGGACTTCAGAACCTCACCTGACTTTGCATCAGAATGGGAGTGAGCAGATAATGACTTTTTCAGCTTTGGGGGAACTTTTCCTCTAAGCTATTAACTCTGACTGTAAACCCTTTAGCAGCTTTAGCAGCAAATACTTTATCTCTGACTTTCTCCACATCATCACATCTCATTAGTAGTGACAAAAGAGATTGAATATAACTGAAACAGGTCTTTGAATCAAAGCTCAACAAACATAATTTCCTACCAAACCCGTTTCTGAATACAATTTGGATAAAAGGAACAAGCTGGACTTTCTTTTGTTTTAACACTGCGCTATATAAAAATAGACGCGTAAAAATGTAACAGCCATTTGCATCGAGCAAACTGAGCTCAGTGAGAAATTTCAGACCACGGCATGGTGTGCAGCTGGAGTGCAGACAGATGTGTGATTGTCATTTGCAGTGCCCAAATAACGAAGAAATAAAGGAACTAACACATTGTGAATAATCAGTACCTATTCATCCTCACATCTTAGTTTGACTTCCACAATCTTGTTCTCTTCATCAGAAATATGTCAGACAAATAGGAGAACTACATAAAAAAACGTTGCTTCCACCTCTGAGCTGTTTGACTGTATGGTATCTAGATCTGGACGAAGTGAGGACAGAATCGACATCACTCTTATTTTCGTTTGGTCTGTCAAAACTCCACTAAGCAATACATTTAAAAGGCTTTCTTTCAGTGCCGGCTTTTTACGTAAATTATATACTGCAGCGAGTAAGTGGCTCCAAGTTATCACATATCAGTAGTGGTGACCCCTTTCCCTTTCATGCTGTGTCTCTCTTTACCCCGCTGTTGTCTGCATTCTGCAGGTATGTAATTATGGTTTGAAAAGGTCGGAGCCAGACTTTCCACAGGGCACCGCTTAGGAACAAAGCCGGGGTCTGGGAGCTCAGGTCAGGGAGCGCGGTGGCTGTACGGTGGCTGAGATACACATCAATGGAGGAACAGTCATCTTCAAGAAATGGAAATCTGTTAGTGGAGCAGATTCTGAGGTCTGACTCACATCCTCTGACTGTGCTGAGGATAGTTTACGTGTCGCTGAATGATGCGTCATGAGCAGCTTTGTAATCTGGCATGAATGGAGGTTTGTTGTAGCGGCTGCAGTTGATGACCGAGGCATTACATGTAACTGGAGTCCTCAAATCCGATTACAATTTGTCACTTTGATGCAGTTACTGAACATTAAAACACACAAACACATCTCAGAATTACACCAAGGGGCAAATAGACATTGTGAGTAGATATTACTGTACAGGGAACAGGGTAATTTAATGACCATTATACAACACTGGGTGTGTTGAAAGCTCATAACTATATGTACAAACACATGTGAGCGTGATCTTTTGAATTTGCGATGGGGTTTTTGTAAGCAGCTGCAAAATGATGGTTGGCATAAATATACGCAAATAACATTATAAAATGTAAATATTGAAAGTGAGAATTATTACTGTGACTTGAGTAAAAAAAAATGTGGACTTGGGTAAAAACATAAGCTCCTTGGTGGAGGTAATACATTTTACAGTTTTTCTAATACATTCCTATTTTAATTTTTTTTTAGTATGAATGTTCCCAACGTTACCTAACTTTATTTACTCATCCAAACATATTTAAATAGAGTCGGACAGTAACACATTTTTAGTATTTTTTCTAATCTATTCACATTTCCCAGCAGATAACATTATATAATTGAAAAACTGTATCTGTGTCAGTAGACACCACATTCACAGTTAAGTCTTTAAAGCGCTCCCTTGTCCACATCAGAAGAGCTTCATCAGTTTTGTGTTTGAAAGATTAACATCACGGCTGTCTTTACACTGTGTGTGATGCAACATACCGTTGTCCCTCTCTCTCCGCTAACTAGTAGGTCAGGAAATCTCTGGGACGGTCTGTTGATGCTGGGAAATTTCTTTTGAGGATGAGACCACAGATTTTCAATTAAAAGATGCCTGAAAAACCAACATCAGATACTTGGATTTTTTTGGGGGTGGGACAAATAGTTCGCTCTGTGACGGGAAACAGCGTTGCTGCGATGGCGAGCCTGCACATGAGAACAGCCCTAGAAGCAGTGCTCCAATTAGCTGCGGATGATTGGTGAAGACCAAAGATTAAGTGATCATTTTAATTGAATCAACTGGGTTTAACATTCTTTGTCACCGGGGAGCCTGTAATCATCCTCTCCCTGTGTGACAAATAAACCACTGGTATTTGAAGTATGACGATGCACAGTCACATTCACTGAGACACAAATAAGTCTTTTTATTAATCTATGTAATTTTCATAGCTGAGCTGGCTTTTCCTTATCATGGGGGGGGGTATGAGGTTCAAAAGATGAGAGTTTTGTCCACTGATTGTATCTTTGTGTAATATCCTTATTTGTGCTGAGGAAAAACTAAAAGCAGAGGAGAGGGGGAAAAAAGTTTCATCTGCCGACATAACTGCACAGAGAGGGCACATGTTTCTTTAATAAGGATGAAAGCGCAGCGCTCTTGTAACCGGATCTCTCTGTAGCAGGCAGCTTTCCATCAAGGAACAGCAGGATCCTCTTTTTAACCCAGGAGCATCAGGACAGATGGGACCATGACATGCAAACACACACAGACTCACATTCAGAGCGTGACAGACACGGAGGGAGATTTCGTTGGTCTTATGGATACAATGTGTTGTGAATATCGAGGGGAGGGGCCAAGGCAGTGTCTAAGAACATCTGTAACACCTGCGCTCACTGTTCACACCTGTACTGACTGTCGCTCCTCTCTGTCGTCGTCACTGTTTTTCGCAGGATGTGCTCCCCGCTGAGCGCTTTGAGCTGACGGCTCTGTGATGAATTCGCTGGTGCTGGGGGTCAGAGGTCAAAGGTTAGGGGTACTCCAGCTGGCATCCAGGGCCGCGGTGGACTCCAGTGAGGAGGCATTCAGTGGCTGGAGCAGGAGGGGGGGCGAAGTGGGGGAGAGGAGGCAGAAGTTGTTTCTCTTTCTGTCTTGTTTGATGTACTCCACCCTCAAGGCCCTCTTTTTCCCATCTGGCATAAAAGATCTCTGGTCTCCGATGTCAGAATATGCTGAACAAAAACATGTTATATTGTTCTTTTTTAGATCTTAAAGGAGCAGTTTGTGAGATATGGCCATCATTTTGGTCTATAACATTAAAAAGGAATAACTAATATCACCAGCACGTTGTGGAGAAACAACAGTGTGGACGCCAAGATTTGTGGTGTTGTCTATTGAAGACAGCATGGTATCCAGGAGCTGATGTATCAACTCTGTACTGTATCCACTGTTATAGTTATCGAACTGACGTCCCGGCTGTCTTGGAGGCTGTGTTTAGACTCAGTACAGTTCCGGTGGTGCCAAATGCAGTTGAGTATGGCCTCGTGGCCCGTGGTGACTCCCTCTGTGATCCAAGGTCCTGGTCTTGACAAACTCAAGGGTCACCAGATCCACAGCTAGCTGAGCCATGAGCTAAATAGCTAATGATTGCTAACTAAAGCAAAGGATAGTGAGCAGAGAACATGAGAGCAAACACAGCCATATTCTACAAATATCTTTAGAATAAAAAGGCTGAGCTCATTGTTTTGGGTTTCTCACCTGCAACTTTTCTATTTTAGTTGACAATGTTGCAGCAAGCAGCTGTTTTATAATGGAAAAACAACAAAAAACAAGATGACAAAAAACACTGTACACTGTCTGCCCAACACCAGTGCAGAAACAATTAGTGACAAGCTAACATAGCTGCGCACTTACCCGCTAGCCACATTAAATTTAGAAGATGGTGGAGAGCAAAATCAGAGATTAAAGAAGTATGAATATTGCACTTGGATTCATCAGGTGGCTCAAAATCCCAGAACCCATCAGCATTATAGTCTCTAAGAGGCAATGCCCAGTGTTTTGAGCCTTGTGGTGTAGCCAGCAGCTATCTGGATAACGAATAATGGATCTGGGCTAAGACCCTTCCTCTTCCATGGCTGACGGGTTCTAGGTCTAGTCTAGGACTGTAGTCTGGACTACATGTGGACTGGATGGAAACCAGAATGTGTCCACCGTCTACAGATTCTATGTTCATATGCAAATATATAATAGAATAGGTGGAACATAACTTCAAATAAATGCCAATACTGTTAAGTAATTGCCGGATGAGAACATGCCGACTGATCACTCAATAAATTCACAATATCAACTTAAATGTTGATCAAATGTCAGTGTGTGTGTCAGTCCGCTGTGCCGAAGTGGCTGAAAAAATCTGTTATTGCAAGTTTCAAGTTATATCAAGAAGCATTGACAGCTGATAAAGAAATATCTCTGAGAGTGAATATAAGAAGTCCCGCCTCTGCAGCTCCCCAGTTTATCATGTAGAGGGCAGCTTTCTTAATTAATGAGCCACATGTGCCAAGTGTTGGCACGATGCGTGCTTAATTTAACAGAGTTTTCCAAAACATTAGTTCTCCTCGGGTGGAAAATGTGTTTAATGAGAAGCGTCCAAAACACAGTAAATAGCCATTAAACTTACTTTAACAGCTCCCACATGTTTACTGAGTTTATGAGGGGTGTGATTGAGGAAGGATAAGGGTGTATGGTATGTTTGTGTGTGTGTGTGTGTGTGTGTGTGAGAGAGAGAGAGAGAGAGAGCAAGAGAGAGAGAGAGAAAGAGAGACCACCTGAACTTTCCCTCTCATTATTCTGTCTACAATATGATATTTCCATGACTGATACACACTATCACAGCAGTGTAATGGCTCTATGTCAGCTCAAAGCAACCAGCGGCGCTAATGGCCGTCTCTCACACAGCTCCAACAATTGTCTCTTCTGAACAATAAGGTCGGCCATATTCCTGTGCGTCTCCTCTCCGACAGACAAAGAGCTTCCCAGTTTTCTGTCGACAGTTACATAACAGACAGAGGGGAAAGTTCCTCTTTCTGTCTGTCGCAGCTCCTGGCCCACCTCCCCTCACCCGCCTCGGCTGTCATCAGTGCTATTGTTGCTGGAAAAACTGTCTCCGGTATTACCTGTGGAGCCAGGTGGCTCCGGGCCCCAGACTGACTGGCTCATCACCCCCCCACCCCCATTTTGCCCTCCTAAAATCCCGCCTGTTCATTGAGGGAGACATTTTATTAAACTGAATCACGTTAAAGGCAGTGTCTGTACGCAACTGCTGAGCAGATGGCTCACTAATTCTCTCTGCGGCCGCTTCATAAGTCTGACGGCTCCCCTGTTCACCAGACCGTCGTCACAACATTTCATGTTCGCCTCCGCTCTTCCACGGAGGTCCTTCCCCCAGCCCTGTAATTCGTGCGGTTAAACTCCAACGTGAGATGTCTAATGTGTGTTTAATGGGTGTTGGTGAGGCATCAATTAAGTTAATTGTAGATCATTGAGTTAATTTTAGTTATTTAGAAAACCCCAGCTTTCCTAAATGTTGTGAGTGTGGGGGATATGACGGAAGACTGCGAGTAAAGACAGACGGGTGGTTAGCCTCAAATACAGCCCTGCGCTCCGGGACGACCTTTATGGGATTTACTGATAGTAATGACGGTGATGATGAGGTTTTTGTGCTGATGATTGTTTTAGCGTGGAGGGGTGACTTCTCTGTTTTCATACGAGGCGTGCAATATGTTCATTATCACGTTTCAAACAGCGATACAGTTTGCGTTGAGGTTTAGCGTGGAGTCAGATGTCTCCAGCTGATTGTCGCCCGTTAGATATTCTGTTTTCTATTTGTTTCTCTGCCAGTAGAGAAGCCTGGATGAAGATGGCACTGTGAGTCAAGTCGAAACATGACGGCTGCATTCCTCGGTCTTAGCAGTAATAAGCAGTTATTGGTTTTGGGATAGAGCCAGGACATCAGATCCAGCACTTAGAATTACAATTTGAAGAGAGTGCTGTCATCAGTGGCAATGACATATTAATCCACTGTATCTGACTACACATCGTGCACGTGTGTAAGCCTGTGGTACTGCAAACTGTGCACACATGCATCCATGCTCATACGACAACAACTGTGTTACAGAAACATTACGCAAAAACCAAGCCAAGATCATTTATTTCAAAACGGGAATTCAGTCCAATATTCATTTTGGTGGTTTCCCCCATAAATTACTGCAAGCTGCAACATTTGGAGCATGTTTACTATCCCAGATTTACAGGCATAAATCACCACTTAATGCTGCATTTAAACAGACAGGCGATTTATTCTTGGCCCGCTCCGTGCGTTTTGTGCAACAACATCGTGTGGCTGTGTGTGTGTGTGTTTCACACTTTATTGGCAGCAATCATTACTTGCTGACAACTCCCATTCGTTCTGGTCTTTAGTGTTGCCCTTACAGTTTTCTAAAAGGCAGCCTGTCGTTCACATGACGCACACGCGTTCGCACAACACACCAGCACCAGAGGAGGGAAAATTATTTGGCAAACGGAGCCTCTGATGGCCTCTAGAGGTGTCAGGGCACACCACACATACAGTATGCAGCATATTACCTCCACACCGCCTGCAGCCAGTGTGAGACGAGAGAAGCTGAGGGTGTGTTAGAGGCTCATTAAGAAGTATTCCACCATCTCTCGCGCTTGTTTTGCTTCTAGGCTTGATAATTACGCTACATAAACTTCTTTGCAAAGACAGTTAAATACAAACTTGTAGTGCACCATACATCACCTCAGTGCGATACAATCACATATAAGTGACTGTCTTTATGGCTTTCATGTCATCATATTAAAAAGCAATGCACGCACATGTTGATATAAAATTTAATTGAAGGCTGATTTGATGTTTTTACTGTATAATACTTCTTTTTTTTTTTTTGCCTGGAGACAAATGGAGTTGTAAGTGGCTGCTAAAGATGTTTTGGGTGACACACCTAGTTATTTTCTTGCAGAGAGGTTGATCAGATGATCAGTAGCACCCCCCATATCTCACACCGGCAGCCGTTGCTCTTAGCTGGGAAACAGCTCTGATTGAAACAAAAGCAACCTTTTAGTATTTTTGGTTCTGGGCAGAAACACATTTCTGTTGGTGGCTATTCTTTTTTTGAAAAAATTTGTAATATTAAAATTAGGCATCTTTCAAAATGCCAATGAATGCATTCGAGTTGAAAAGTCAATCTTCCGACTGCGGTTCATGTTCATGTTGGAATGTGGGAGCGACATGGACGCCAAAAAGAAGATGCTAAGCATATTAGCGCTTGGAGCACTGAAACACGTTGACAGCTGTTTCCAGTATTTGAGTGACAAGGAAGTGCAAAGGAAACCATACAAGACAGTACATGACTTTGATAAAAGTTTCTTACCATCGACAATGTTTTCTTTTCTTCAGCCATGGTTCAACGTCATATGACGACAATTCAGCCACTCGTGTGCCAAAATGTTTTCCGACTTTACAAGCTGTTGAGCAGGCGTCATGTGAATTTTCCCTGTCAGAAAACCACTTTTCCAACAATTCAGACAGCGCAGTCCTTTCCCCTGTTGGGAAGTTGTTCTTCCGACTTGGATGTTTTCATGAATATCTATTTAAAGTGCTCCTGTGTCATGTAGATCTGCCAGTGTTGCTCTGAAAAGTTACATGTTTGGTACCACTGCTTTTAAACTTTCCAACACTTCATTACCGTAGTGGAGTGAGTGAGATGATAGAGAGCGACTCATTTGGCGAGCCGCAGCGCTCTGCCAGCCAGGGGCTGCTCAAAACCACACAGGAGCGTGTTTTCCTGGCCAACCGTGGGACCATCAGAGGTTCAGGGAGCAGCGTCGTGTGGTTAATCTTTGCTGTTAGCTGCTGGGCCTCTGGGCTACACATGAAAGCTGTTTCACTGATGTGTGCGGGACACTGGGGGGTGGATTGGTGGAAGCTTCAGCACACTTTATCCATCAAACCTCACTTTCAAGGCTCGGAGCAGCGGGATGTCTTCTGCCGGGGTTGCGGTTTCTGGGAGACGGGCAGAGCATTTCCATAATAGCTCACATCTCCCGGCCTCAATGTCAGTTTAACAGCCAGTGAATGTTTGTCACCAGTATGAGTCTGGCAGATTTTATGACTATGTTCATGAAGACAAATATGCTTATTTGCTTTCTTGCTGCGAGTTGGATGAGAAGATTGTTACCACTGTCCCTTTTGTACAGTGAATAAGAAGCTACAGCCAGCAGCCAGTTAACTTAGCTTAGCATACAGACTGAAGACGGGGGGGAAACAGCTAGCCTGTACAAAGGTAACAGAATCAGCCTACCAGCATCTCTGCAGCTTACATATATGCATATTGAGCATACAAACATTGGTCTCAATCTTCTCAGCTACCTCTAAGCAACAAAACAAATAACTATATTTCTCAACTACTCTGACCACGTAAGCGTGGACTGAATAGAGTGGTGAAGGCAGAATAAGACAGTAGTCGTTATTTTGTCAGTATTTCACAGGCTATATCGAGGGTACCTGGCCTTTGCTTGCTCGAGGAGAGCCTTCTTGGGCAGGAGACAGTAGACGACTCGGTGACCCGCGAGTGGGGCTGGTCGAGGGGTAACATTGGACTCGTACATATGGATCTGATAGAGAGGGCAGATAACCAGCAGACGCAGCGGAGCCATCCCTCGAACCGAGCAGGAAGTGTGTGTCTGTCTGCCCCTGTTCTACTGTACACTGTGTAGATCCTGTTGTCATGAGACATTATTAGCCCATATGTTAACTTAATGACCTTCCTACTGTTGCACGGACAGTGAACAAGGTGTCTCACGGCAAGCTCGACGGAGGGGCTGCCGGACTCTGAAACACTGAACTGAGGTGAAGTCAGATTCTTTAACGACGTATATGTGCGTTGGTTAAAATTAGTTCATGGTGTATTGCGAGCTTACAGATTAGCCTCGGAGTTAAAGTTTTTTTTTTCTTTCTTGGCCACATGTCAGCAACATTTATTCATGAAGTGAGTTTTAATCTAAACAACATATACCATACTCTAAATGTGTGGCTGTGTATTTCAGAAACAGCAAGTTCTGCAGTCTGACAAGGATCGTGGCCTGGATGTAAATTAGAGCTGACACATTCAACAGTTGCTTCAGTGAGCGCTGTGCCTGCCGTTAAGATCACAGACTGATCATCTGCCTCCAATCTGTCCCCGGCACAGTGGGTGTGTATGTGAGGGGTAATTAGTTGTTTTAAATGATGAAAGCTGTATGAAGACGGAGTCTGTGTCTGAGAAGGTTCCGGGAAAACTCCGCCCAGCATGGTGAGTATTATTGCTTCATGGTAAAATCATACGTTTAGAAGACTTTGAATACTTCGCATTTTACGCACACAGTCCCTTCTTATGAATAATGAACTGACCAGTTTAAGTCCCAAATCACTACATTTAAACAGTAAAGCAGAAGTTTTACATTGGTGTTGTGTAGTTTACCAAGAAAGACAAAGACAAAGCAGGACCAGTAGCCAGCTCAGAACTTCTGCAATCAAAGAAAACAGGATGTCAAAAAGGGTATCACTATATTATTAGTGTTATTATCGGACATATCAAAAATCCTGATGATAACGCTCATTGAAAAGTCAGGGATCAAAGTAAATACAATTCATCTGTAAGCCTGCTGCACCAAAATAAATACAAATCCATCCATAATACAAAGAAGAACATTAAATAAAATAATTGTAAAAACTGAGTAAAACTTTATTTTTGATCAAAGTGTTTAGCACGTACAATCGGTGTATAAACATTTAATATATGATTTATGACAAATGATCATCTGGTTGTAAGCAGATATAAGTATTATTAATGTAATTGTCAACAAGTTGAACAGATGGATACAGATACTGCATGGCCATTATAGTAAAACGCAGATGGAATAACATGGAATACAGTATATCTTGATTAAAAATGTCTGTTTGTTATAAAGCCATTTATC
This sequence comes from Acanthopagrus latus, assembly GCF_904848185.1. Classification (NCBI taxonomy): domain Eukaryota; kingdom Metazoa; phylum Chordata; class Actinopteri; order Spariformes; family Sparidae; genus Acanthopagrus; species Acanthopagrus latus. Next base: position 7,854,978 of record NC_051053.1, on the reverse strand, counting down.
AAATGTTTGTGAAGTGCTTGTAAATACTAAGAAAAGGGACTAAAATATCAAAACAAATGATAATAAGTAGGCTTCGCTCAGTCAAAGCAAAGTGCTGAGTGTTCAAGCTGTATAATTAATTGCTGCATCTCGATCTCAACAGACTGACTCAGCGATGTTTATTTATTGCACATGTAATACTGTAATTAAACTTTATTTGTATTGCACTGGAGTCACATTGAACCCAGGTAGCAGGGACGGCCCCCTGAAGGAGATTACAGAGACGATTACTGCGTTATAAAAGATTAAATATCTCAACCCTCAGCTTTAAGGTCACAGAGTTTTATACCCCTGAAATCCCTGAGTGCTGACAGGGAGGGTTAATTACAAAACCAAAGTTATAATACTTGTGATTGTATTAGATCAGAGTAGATTTCAGGGGGTTTTGTCACTGTTTCTGGATTCTGGATAGGACCATGTACACACAGCTTATTCACACTGAGTAGGCCTGATGACAGGATGAGGAGATTAACTGTGCTCAGCTATCGAGCAGACACTCATAATACGGACAAAATGTTGCTAAAGGCAGTTTAATTTTTTAAAACTCGGAGCCGCTTTGTTGAACACAGACTAGATAAACACATGGATCACTCACCGCTGACGCTCCTGCACTCAAAGGATACAAAGGTCAACAAAAATACGACGGTTATATTGGTGGAACTTTGGCCTTTTGTTTCCACTGCAGGTGGACTGAAGTGACAGATTTCTTGTAGTTCAGATTCCAGCTGTTCAACTGAAGGCAAACACCATGTTCGGGTAAGAAAACTGAAGTCTAGCCATGCTGACTTTGGCTATTTTTAACCTGATTTTAATGTTTAACTTTTTTTTTCCTCTTTGACTGGAAGAGATTTGTTGTGTAACGTCTGCCATGAAATCTTGACATTAACCCAGACTCTCTTCACTTGTAGGTTTTCTGTAATCGTCTGTGCTGCTCTGATATTTGGCGTCACAGCAAAGCCATATAAACCCTTGGTATGTACATGTTGTATATATTTATGTGTGTATGTATATGTTGCTCCTGGCTGTATATGTTTGGACTGTCAGTTACTTGTATTTGGTCAGCAGTCATGTGACATTTCTCTGACTCTTTTCTCAGAATGAACTTGAGAATGAAGCATACCAGATTGCTGTTATGTAAGTTGTTATTTCCTTTAACTACCAGGCAAGTGAATAATCTTCCAGACTGAGCTTATGTGATTGTTGTTTCAGGTCCATAGATGACAAAGGAAAGATGTCCTGGGGAATGCAAGTGGAGCCTCCAGAGGACATGGATAAGACTGACTATAACATGGACCGTCCTGTTTTCAGTGAACCTGAGCAGGACTGGGATGATGTCTACCACAAAGAGAGAGAGAAGCTGATGGCATATCTGGCCCCAATGATGGCTGAGCGCAAGGCCCGTGCAAAGGTCCGTGCTGGGTACTCTGAGCCGGAGAGGGATGAAGACGAGCTGTACCATAAGGACGAGCAGTTGTTGCCTGTGCGGATGGAGATGCTGAAACACGAGGTCAGGGGTGCAAGTGATGTCAGAGTTCACCTCGAACCAGAGGAGGACTTTGACGAACTGTACCACCAAGATGTCCCCCAGCCCGTCCCTTACCAACGTGTCGCTGAGGCCGCCGCTCCTGCTGACGTGCCGTTTCAGAGGAAGCACAGCGAACCCGAGGAAGATCTGGATGATCTTTACCACCAGTGATCTTTAATAACTCCCCCTGTCTTGATCCTTAACTTTTTGAATCAGACATAGCCGATACGCTGTTGCTACGACAGGGACATAAATGTGTCTTCTGACTCCATTAAACTGTTGAAAAGAATGAACAGTGTTGCCCATACTGTATGTATTTACAGTAGCTGATAAAGATACTGTAACACCAATCAACGGGTTCATGTGTTTTATTTATTGAACAGCCTGTGCAATGCAAAAATTGTTTACACAACTACAAAATACAGTTCTGCTCCATGTAAACAGATTAATCAGATCATTTTGCGGTATTATTTACACATAAACAGGAATAAGGAATAAAGTACGCTTTGAAACCTGAGCAAAACAGAAAATTCATTCCATGCAAAAAATATTTACCGTCTCCTGATTTTCACTGAGAAGAATTACAGTTGTGACTGAAAGCAACATTAGATCATTGTCAAAAGTGTGCGTGCCTGTGTATCACTGCAGCAGCTCGGCAGGGATGACCCCCTTCTTCAGTATCAGATTTCCATACAGCGCTGTCTCCCTGCAGAGGAAGATAATGAAATGTATCAGCTTTACTTTTTAAAGACATGTTTGAAATAATGGGACTGCTGTGACGACCTCTGAATCACCTCCGTCATCTCATATTTGCTCCGAAATTATGAGAGACGGAGAGAAATTCAATCTGATTATCATTCTAGTGAATCACAGAGTTTAAGGTGCCCATTCGCTGACTTTAGGGGTTTGCGCATTTCTAAAAAGAAAAGGAAAAGACAAGTGACAAATAAATCTTAGCAAAGGCGTGTCTTGTAGAGGATGTGTGTCTTTTACAAGCAGCACGTGCTTTTGAGACCGTATTGCTGACACAGAGTGAAACGCTCAGCTATAATATTCAAACAAAGGCGGAGAGGATACACACCCTGTTGCCACAACAGCAAATGCTTTCTTGGCTCGTTCATAGAAAGCAAACCTTTCCACTGTCTCAATGGAAGTCTATGTGGAAACAGATGTCAGCACAAAAAGAGTCAAAATTCAAAGGGCCACAGTGTAACTAAGTGAATTATTCAATCATTGCGTGGACTGGCTGTTTTACCGGAGCCCCAGTCTCAGTCAGGAGATCCCTGTATGTGTACCACACAGGGACAGCTACACCTCTCTGTCTGTCACTGTCCACCAGATCCATGACTGCAGCCTGTGGACACATATTACAGATTAAACAAAAATACATTTTAAAAGGAAAACGTGCCCATTAATGCCACTGACGAGACATCGCTCGGTGGTTTTAGCTTTAGATTTATGGGTCCAGTACCGCATGGGGGACATAGGTATCCAGGGGCAACAGCTTCAGAATGGCTTCCAAAAGCTTTGGGATTCCCAAACCTGCATAAAGATTACAGAGAGCTGAGGCAATGAACCATAAACACACTCAATTAACATTGTTATTGACATATAAAGGCATTCAAATACCGTCAGCTCTGATCTCTTTTGGACCACAAGCACAAATGGAAGATGTTGGAAAATTTGCATCAGCAAGAACTGAAAAGGGGGAGAAAAACAGTGAGAGGGTGAAGGACTGAATGTGTCCTTACAGCTGCAGGTTAATGATCCTGTGCAAGCTGCTCTGTTACTATTCACACTGCTGTCTACTTTGACTTGGGATCGCTTACAAAAGTTGCAGTTGCATTAGAAAGGCGACTTAGTGCACGTAATCAAACGTCGTACCTATTTCATCCCCATGGCCCATTCTAGCGAGAGCATAGAGGAGCTCAGGTGATAAAACAGAGGGGATCCCTTTCAGCACGACCATGCTGGCAGCCAGAGAGAACACAGTACTGGAGAGTGCGGAAGTGAATTGAGAGTGGTCACACCAGCGTACTTCCGTCTTCGTTTAAAACCGCCAAGAATGCAAGCTGATTAAAAAAACAAAAAAAACAAATCCCTGTTAGAAAAAAACACACACCATTCATCGAGTAGCTTGTCTCGTGTGTGTTACAGTGGTGTCTGCTGTTGGCCATTTAGCCAAAATTCAGACTTCTGTTTCATGTTTCGGTCCACCGGAAGGACGTTTTTGTAGTCAATGAACTATCTTGTTTTTGAACGTCATCCTCTCTGTAGACGCAAGGAGACGCGTCATGTGATCGAAGACGCTAATCTGATTGGTTAGAGGGGCCCTTTAAAACACATTTAATATTCTAAAATAAAAGTCCTATTTATATAGTAAATAAATAGACTAAGCTTTTTTATTTACATTTTGTGATTTTTTTTCATGAATTGTGGGCCAAATTCCTAAATTGTGAGATCAAGCTATAACACAAACACACAGATGACATGAAATGAGACTAAACTGTGTACTTTGTGTTCAATTGAATGATTACTTGCGCTATTGTGTATTTCACGTTTGCAAACACGCTAAGCAAACGACCTCACAGTAGCCTGTTTGAAAGAATAGGGTGGTGTCATTAGTCCGGCAGACTTCATAGTCGGTTAATCCTCGGCCTGTGTTGTTTCTGACACCCTTGGGTGGGCATAATTTAAAGCAGACACCGGTGAATGTGCTATTCCGACACGGTCTCCGGTGCCAAGAATGTGAGATAATGAAAATATTTGTCGGATGAAAACCACTCCACCCCGGCCCGTTTCATCTGAGCCAGAGGAACTCTCAGCTGGATGGCAGAAAAAAAATTGCTGAGGAATCCTTTCCACGACCGCAAGAAGCAGATCTGCATATATTAAAAAAAGTCTGTTTTTTTTAATATATAAAAGTCGAGTCACAGTTCGGCATCGCGGGCCAATATACTGAATTTATAGTCCCGAAACAGCTGCTGGTAATAACGAACGGGAGAAATGTGTTGGTGCTTTATTGCGTGTTTCGCATCTGCAAATATTAGTCATATACGTTCATACTGTTCCTGCATTCCAGACCCGCAGTGTAGTTCGGTCCGCTCCTCTTATAGTCTCCAAGGATTTAAGATTGCGTGTGGACAAATAAATCTAAAAATTCTGTTTTTCGCACATGTCGAAAATATGGTTCCATCATGAAAACCACTCGTGTTTATGTTGCTTCTTCCCTTGGCTTTGCTCTAAGTTGTGCAAAGTTTCTAAGAATGTTGTGCATATAAAACTGAGTTCTTGGAAAGGAATTTTAATGCAAAATAATAATAGATAAAGTTGCCCTCATGACTGTGCAGTGTCTGGGACTCTGAGCGTGGTTGTTGGAGAGGACAGGGAGGCTGCTGGGCAGGAGAAAGGGCCCTCGCAGGAGCCAGGCCTGTCTGCCGGACTGAAAGCCCCTTTCTCCCTCCCCGGACTCACGCTGCTCTCTCTTTATCTCGGCTTCTTTAAATGAGTTTATCACGCTATGAGGGTCTGCGCTGCCAAAATGTAACGTTTTGCCCCCTTTGTCCGCGCGGAGAGCCTCAATTGAGTCTACATTTATTATTTTGACCTTTCGCTGCAGCCTCAAAGAGGAGCTTCTTTTCGGGCCCTCTCCGCAGACATTTGTGCCTCCCCGCGGAGTGAGGAGACGAGTCCCCCCCCCCCCTCCACCTCCTCCTTTTCTCTAAGTTTTGTTCCAGGGGGCTGACAAGAAAGCAAGCTCCAGGGGAATATTGAATGAAAATAAAAATCAATTAGGCCATGGCCTTGTGGAGATATGGGGCGCCGCCGTGTGAAGATCAGAGAGAGAAAACGGTGGCTGGCGATGATTGGAGCGGCCGGAGAAAGCGCGCACTAACCAAATTTGTTCTGGTGTTTCCTTTGAAGTCAGGACGATGGTTTCATGCGCCCTCGATGAATATCAGCCAATAAGGTGATGCGCAAGACTTAACATCATATGGATCAATATGCACGGCTCTTATCTTTTTAAATGCCCACAATTAGACAGAAGTATTTTTTCCATGCCTCTTCTTGCAAGATCACACGATTCTTCTCTAAATCAATCACACCGGCAGTGAAGAGTTAAATCTTACATAACTAACCAGCTACCCACCTACATTCTGTCAAAAAAAAAAAAAAAAAAAAAAGCTATCTGCCTTTAAATCAAGCCATTTGCGGAATTGTTCTGCGCGGTGACAAAATCTGGGTTTTTGATTTTCACGTAAAGAAATGAGACGAGCTGCTGAAAATATGCTCTCCAAATTAACATTTCTATGCAGTATTTGAATGTCTTAAAGTCTAATGACTTTATAACTGTCACATTACACTTACACGACGCGCTTTCTCTGCACCCAGCCCGGTGCGTGTCTCTGCTGCAGGCCCACTGAGGTTCGTCTCTAACAGCACAGGAGCGCCATCTTGTGGTGAGAGGTGCGCACTGGTTTAACGCTTATCACATTGAACATTCGTGTGTTCATTAACACGACCTCTTAGCTGTTTTCACCATCCTATTCTTCTTATGATGGTGTCTCCACCTATGCTTGCTGCTTCCTGCCTACTAATCTTAGTTTTAACGTTAGCCTCCTGGCCGAGTCGGTCATTACAAAATTGTTTAACTGTAAATCTCTTGCCAGCCTCTTCCTTTGCCCGCTCCTTTCTTCTCTGGTATTCCAATTTCTGTGCTGGCTCTTGGTTTAGCTGGGACGTCTCCAACAACAACAACAACTACTGCTTAATTTTCAGCAGTACATTTCTTAGGTGCTGTAGCCAGCTGCCCACGATGCCCTATTATGTTTTGTCATAGTGTACAATGAGCATAAGGTCCAGTGTGTAGAAGAAGCCATTTGAACATGACCACATAAGCAAAATGAGCAATATCAGTGCTGCGAAATACTGCACTGAAACCAAAACTAAGACCAGCAGTTAAAAAAATGTGGCACAAATACCAAAAATGATCCGCTGTCACCACTGCTGCAAAACAATTACAGATGAAATACTTCAGGATAGAGGGTTTGTCATTGTGAAACACGCTAATCCTCACAAAAGGAGAAATAAATAAAATGATTACTTTTCTTGTTTAAGTGACTTAAAATAAAATGTGGATATGATTGCTTACATTAGGATGAACATGAGCTGGCCTTCCCCCGTTTAAGTAGTAAGTAAAACCTCAATGTGTGTGATTAAATACAGCAGACCTACAGTATACTCCCATTTCTCAGTTGTAGCACTGAAAACCACTCTGGAGCTTTATTTGTAAAATGTACAGAGAAACAATTTACCTGCAAAATGCAGACAGAACATTTTGACAGTGAAAATGAAAAAAAGGCAAAGTCAGTACTGATCATCAAGACTGATTCCTGCTATTACACACTGACTATAACGGTTATCAAATGTTATTCACATACAAACCCCCTGCACTCCTGCACCCACAGGTGTCATCTGATTTTGAGTCCAAGCAGTAGGGGGTTCCCTGTGATAAGACACTCCCGTGCACTCACTCAGGGCCAAATCCCAATTTAAACACTTGTATGTTCCACTACAATCAGGATTTTTGCATCAGATTAGGAATTGACCCACTTATATCAGGAAACTCTGTGATCTTGGCCAAGCTCTTGTTTTGCTTTTTTCTACTTGTCCTGGAAACTGGCCTTTCTCTTCTCCACAAATGCTGTCATGCCCTCTTTACGGTCATCCTGCAGAGGAAAAACATAGACATACACACGTCATGATTGGACTGCTAACACCAGACTCGACACCCCTCCCTCGCTCTGAGACTCTTCTCACCGTGGCAAAGGTAGCGTGGAATAAACGCTTTTCCAAACGGTTACCCTCAGCCAAAGTCAGTTCATAAGCTGCAATAACACAAAAGAACAAGTCAGGCAACACTGACGATTATTAGATTTACTAAGTTTGAAGATACCTCTTAATAAAACTATATTACACACCTGCATTAACAGCCTCTTTGGCCATAGCAGAGACCAATTTGGAGTTGGAAGCAATTTTCTCCCCACATTTAACCGCTTCGGTCACCAACTGGTCCACAGGACAGACTTTACTCACCAAACCTGGAACAACACAAAATGCCAGAGTCAAACATAACAAATATATGAGAATCCAGTGTAAATGCACAGTGATGACACTCCGTGGTCTGTGGACTGATATGAAGCCTTGAGTTTGGCATTACTGTTGTCACCATCTTGGTTTTGTTTGGAGTCAGAAGTGATCGTATTTCTTCGAGAGAGCAGACCATCTATTTTACTGTAATTGGGAGCATAGTTTGAAACTTGAAACTAGTGATTGAAACCATAAATTCATTAAGAAACTATCTACTGAGGTGATGAATAAAGTGAGAAGTGGGGTAATTTTCCAATAACTTACATACAAACTTCTTTTTAAAAACAGTGGAGTCGCCCCCTGCTGGCCTTCAGAGTTAAAGTTAGTTAATTTAAGGCACGTTTACATGGCTTCACTTTTCAGACCTGAAATCTCTGCATATATTTCATCCAGTCAACTAAGAGGTCTTGTCAGTTTATCATAAGGTACAATGGTACAGTCTGAGGTATAAAGAGCATATGCCATCTTTACCCAATTGTATATACTGTCAAAATATTAGCGTCGCTGTTACATAGAGGTGGAAGAAGAATTCCAAACATTTACTTAAATAAAACACCAATACAACAACGTAAAAATACTCTGTATTATTATACTCAAGTACAAAGATCTTCATTCAAAACCCTATTGTCAGCTACATTTACTAAAAGTATCTTAAGTAGAAGTATCCATACTAGAGTAAAATGTTGAACTATTATTGAACTATTAGATTTTTATTGTTGTTCCTGTGTGTAGGAGCATTTTGCTGTTGTAGCTTGTTGGGGTGTAGCAATATTTAACTACTTCATACGCAGTGTGGTACTTTTGCCCAGTGGCTCTTAACACTGGGGTTGGACTTTGCTTTACAAATTCATATCCATTGTACAGACTTTTATCTTATCTTTTGCTTTTGGAAATGTTCTTTTGATATAATGGAAAACTCATTGAACCTCAAATAAATTCTTTAAATGAGACAATCTTTACAGGAGGGAAATCTTTCTTTGTTGGGACGGCTTTATACCTCAGACACCTGAAATCTGATCCCCCATGAAAACACTTGTTTGCCCAGATGTCACAGAGCAAGCGTTTTGTAAGCTTATTATATACTATTTTACGCAACATTTTAATCTACAAAGTAACAAGTGATAATGGTTTTCATGTAAATGAAGTGGCAGGAAAGGTAAAAAGAAAGATTTCCTCTGAATTGTCATGGAGTTCAGGAACAAGAAGCATAAAATAGAAATGATCAAGTCAAGCACAAGCACTTTAAAATTGTATTTAAGTAGAGTACTCGAGTAAATGTCCTCTGCAACACTGCTGTCACCTGATTGCTTGGCTTCTTGCGCATTAATTCTGTCTCCTGTGAGTACCATCTCCATTGCCAGGGATTTGCCAACTGCGCGGGTCAGCCGCTGGGTGCCTCCCGCCCCTGCAGATAGACAGATGTTATGAACAGCTGCTCCAAAAACAAGAATCTGGTAACCTCAGAATAAGGAAGTGAAGTCTGAACAAGGAAGGAAAGTGGATTGAAATGAGTGTTTACCAGGAATGGTCCCTAACAGGATCTCTGGCTGGCCGAACTGCGCCTTTTCTCCGGCATAGATGATGTCGCACATCATGGCCAGCTCACATCCTCCACCCAGCTTAAAGAGAACAGTGTGCAGCATGAGGAAGAGGTGAGGATTTTCAATAAAGCTCATTGTACAGGGATGTCTCATATTTCATCATTTCATTGATATTTTTTACTTCCTGAACTGTTCAAATACTGGCTGTAAAAAAGGATAAAAGCTATACTATCTGGCCAAAAGTATGTGGACAGACCTTTCTTTTTGGTATGAAACCATTTCCTGTCTGGCCCGTGCATTTGATCTAAAAGTTTTGGTTATATCCCCCGTAAAAATCTTTAGTCTAGCCAAGGTTTGATGCTGAGAAAGGCCATCATTGCCAAGAACAACAATCTGACTTCCGTCACATCTATTCACTTTCTTAAAATGTCTTATATTATTTCCAGGTTTATGTGACGATATTAGAGTTTTTTAATGTGATCTTGGACTTTTTGGTTCCACTGTAAATATATCATACACACAAATCAAATTAAACAGAGACACTCACAGCAAATCCATTGACAGCTGCAATCACGGGCTTCTTCACCGTGGACACTCTGTTCCAGTGAGCCAGGAAGTTCCCACCGTAGCACTCCTGGAAGGTTCGATTCTGCATCTCTTTAATGTCGGCTCCCGCTGGAAAACACAAAAGTAGAGCTTAACTCTGACAAATCACTGTGAATGGCTTCTTGTCATGTCTTTGCTCCTCAGAGGAGTGGAAGGAAAAAAAAGGCCAAGAAAACACTCGGCTCCCTCACCAGCAAAGGCTCTCTCACTGCCGGTGATGACGATAGCTCCGACGCCGCTGTCGACCTCGAAGGCATCCAGGGCCTGTCCCACCTCCCTCATCAGCCCGTCACACAGAGCGTTAAGAGCCTTGGGTCGGTTCAGCTGGATGAAACCCACGTTACTATTCTCACCGCGCTTTTCCACCAAAATATACTCATACTGACCACCTGCAGGCAGAGAGAACCATCATAGAGAGTCAGATTAGATTTCTGTGCACTTAAGGGTTTCTGCAGGGTTCAATTATTTGTAACTTTTCAGTATCACATATAATGCAATTTATACCTATTTTACTGTTGTGCTGGCAAAACTATTAAAATATAATGGTAAATCAGCAAGGAGGATATGGCCTGTACTAATCATTAGAAAATAGACTTTTTAATCCCCTTCAAGGCTTTTTTTTCAGGGCAGATACCCTGTGCACAGTTTCACCCTGCACTGTGGACTCATTAACCAGGAGCAGCATAGTCTGGAACCAGGTGAGGTGTCACTGAGGTGGTCCGAGTTTAGCGGCAATATCACAAAGAAAGGTAAAATCCTGGTTAATCATTCAAGTAAAAGGATCCATTAAGAGAAAATCCACCTGAAAACAGAATTTTCTCTTCAGGCTGGTTCAATCGTTTTGTCTCTCTAAAGTGGAAATCAGACCATCAGGACTTAACTTGATGGTACATTTGGCGTGACACTTTTTGGAGCTTAACTGACATCGAACAACCAACCCCAAGTATAATAGCTTTTTATATTGAGGTGAGTTTTATATTAATGAATTACTGTGGCCAGCATGGGCTCATACACCATAAATTAAGCTGGATATGGAACAAATTGTTTATATTTTCAAAGAATAAAATCTCAGTAACTTGACCTTCAGACATTTGTGTCTACAACAACATCACAGGTAATAATTGTTCTGTACTATGGCTGCAAGTAACAGTTATTTTCACACTGCTGTCACACTGTCCTGAGAGCTGTCACAGCTAACCAGTCACATCTGTGGAGCAGCTCTGGGATTTGCATCTGGGCTGAAAGCATCACTACAGTCTCACAACATTGAAGAACAATCTTTGTTAGATACACTGATATTCTGAATGACATTTTCCTTCAGCCACCAAATAGTCCATCTTCTTGTTGTCCTCTGATGTTTTGATTTTTTTTTTTAAGCGGTCTTTCTCTCTGTTGTTATGTTACATGTCTTGAACTATCTCGTGACTGGGCTGAAAATAAGTGCACATCAACCCTTGGATTTCTTCTGTCTGCAGTCCATAATTATCAGTATCACATCAGAAACGTTTAAATTCCCAAATAAAATCTGAGCGATTTAAAGTTTTAGACAGTAACACCTGTACATTCCTTCTTATGGTGGAACTTCCATTTCCACAGGACTGGTTCTCGTGTTAACGTCATGCTCCTGACTTATCCTCCATTAAAGTTCAGCACTCAAACGTTTAGTGGTATAATTAACACTAAACACAGATAAACGCCAGGACAGAATAAGTTAGCTACAGTGTGCCTGCTGCACCTGCGGCGCACACTGAGTGACGCATGTCTCTTGACATTGTGGCAGGCCAGTTGTTCATATGGCTCCATTAGACTGACCCGGACAGGTTTAAAACACACACCTGAGCTGTAGAGACGAGCAGCGGACAGGACGGCCGGAGCTGCTCTGCAGGGCTTCAGGAGAGAAGCTGCACTTTTGCACAGGAAAGCCATGACAGCGACGACGACGGAGGAGGAGGAGGAGGAGGACTTGTCACAGAAGTTGCTCCAAGATCGCTAGCTGCTCTTTCCTCTTGCGTCGTCTTCGTCGTTGGTGTTTTTCCAAGAGGTAGCACCAGCACGAGCTCGCGTTACCGCCACCTGGTGTCTGCAGAGTGCGATTGCGCTCCCCTCCTCCAGCGGTCTCACTTCTAAATAAAACCTGTTTTAGTAAAGTAAAGCCCGACTTATATAGCACGCCATTTATTTTGCTGTTTGTTTATGATCCAGGGTTAATTAACCAGATTCTAAACAAATCAATAACAATATTCAGAAAGTTTTTGTTCTTTTTGGCTGACATGCTGCATTGTTCAAATAATAATAATAAAAAAAAGTCTTAGTGTGTATCCTGTTAAAATTGAGAGAAATATGTAAAATATATGATTTTTTCTATATGAATCAAATGTCGTGTTTTGTGAAATGTTGCTGTCTTTTCTAAAATGTATTCTCTTAAATGTGATTTTGTTTGGACCCTCGGGGCCACCGTATATAGGATAGAATTTGAATTAACAAAAAAAAAAAAAAAAACAACAAAAACTCATTGCAATGATTTGTGAAGAGAACATATTCAGACTTTTATAAACTTATTGATTATCTCCAACTGGTGGCCTCCCTTTTCAAGGGAGGAATCAAACATAACAACTGTATCAGCATCTCATCATCATCTGGACAGTGACTTAAAATGCTGCTCAAATAACATTAAATTCTAGAGAATTGAAAAAGAAAAAGTTATCGGAGATGAGTTGCCAAACATTAATGTGTAGATGGCTGTTATTGGACATACTGTGTGAGCATGTAGTGTGGAACTTATGATGATTTGTGAAAAGAAAAAAAAGGTGAGCCACATGTTTCCTATTTTATGGTAATGTAAATTGTTCTTCTTTATGCTATTTTTTTCCCCAAAATTATAAGTTTAAATGAGCAGAATAATAAAATAACATAAAGTATGTAGTAAAAATAATAATAATATGAAAGACACTTTTTCAAAATAAGATTATAAACTGTTGTGAGGACTCACCCCAGTTTGACACTCCTGACGCGCCTGTGTGAGCGCGCCGCGCGTTCTCGCGGTCTTCTGCGTGAACGAGCCTGCATTGTCCGTGACAACTGGCTCTCATCTCCTCCGAGTGCCAAAACAAATGCGGGGATACACACACGGGAACAAGGTAAGCATCCGCCATCAGGATATACGTGGTTAACGTGGTCGTGGATGTATATATTCATACAGAGCATTTCTCTGTAAATGTGTGATTCCTTCAGGCTGCAACACAACAGCTTACAGGCTAATTTATTACAATACGGTGAGATGAACATCACGCATCTTATTGTACATGCATTTATGTCTGATCACATACCGAGTGAGAAATATTGAGAACATCTTTTACATTTCTACCTAATGGCCGAGTTACCTGCTAGATCTGTAATCCATCTCAAATGGTGGCCTATCAACAACAAATGTGCCATCTTTTGCCTTTTTTTTTCATAATCATCTACAGACTGGATATTATTTGATCTACATTAAAGCCTAAAGCGGACGGCTGCTTTCTCAGTGGAGCATATTTATTTTTAAACTGACCTACTTTAATGGAGAGGGCCAATCTGCAACACAGAGATGTGAGGACCTTATTCAACAACAACACTGAGCACCAGCAGGATGTCTGTCATTTGTTGATCAGTACAACCTGAGCTCCTTCCTACATTATGTCACACCTGTTCAGGACCATAGATTCTGAATTTGCTGAAATGTCTTACAACGATGGAGGATGTCTCCAGCATGCATCTAGAAATGAGCTTCTCCATCATGTCTCCTTCATCACAGATGTCAGGGATGAATCGGGTGCTTGCAGCGTGCTGGACTTGCCTCCTGCTCTCTGCTTTCCTGTGCGAGCCCGTTCTGTCCAAGGGCGGTCGTGGAGGCTCCCGGGGCTCCTCCAGGGGGTCCCCCTCCCGCAGCTCCACGGCGGGGAACTACAGAGGGGCAGGCACATACGGTGGGACCCGCTCCCGCTTCAGGGCGGCAGGGCGGTCGTCCCCTGTGAGGGTGGCGGCGGCAGCAGCAGCGGGGGCGGCGGTGGCGTTAACAGCGGATAAATGGTACGCCTCTGCCTACCGCCGCAGCAACGCAGACAACTCAGAGGAAGAGCTGGATTACTACAACAGGACCAATTACTTTGATGCACTCATGTCAGGCTCACCTCAAAGGGGATTTTCTCTCCCTCAGATGGTTTCTATCATTGTTGCGACATTTTCCCCCAAATATGGACTCTTACTGGACAGTATACTGTAGGAGGTGTTCACGGTCATTTTTAGGATGAATTCATGATTCAGTCTAGGGCTGAGCTTCTGCATTGGATCTGATTAAAATGTGCAGGACTGGCTGGAACCTGCACTGTGAGGACCAGTTAGAGGTGCAACACAGGGGTGGAAATAGTGTTGTGACCGAGGATTATTTTCACTGTTGATTAATCTGTTGATCATTTTCTCAATTCACTGATCAGCTGTTAAGTCTCTAAAATGTCAGAAAATGGTGAAAAATGTTGATCAAGTCCAAGATGACACCTTCAGGTTTCTCATCTTGTTCACAACCCAAAGCTCTTCAGTTTACTGTCATTAACAGGTGAAGAAACCAGAGAATGTTCATGTTCAGAAAGCTGGAATCAGAGAATTTAGCCTTCTTTATCTAAAAGAATGACTTGAAACGATTAATCAATAATGAAAATAGTTGGAATTTAATTTAATAGTTGACAGCTGATCGATTAATCATTGCAGCTCTAGGTGGAAAGTGACAACTGTTATAAAAAAAAACATCACTGTACTGTATGTTTTTACGCATATAATCTTCTATACCAATGGACAAATGTACATAACCAGCACAGTATTCAGTGTGACATTTCACCTCTCAGAGAGTGCTTTTCATCAAAGACAAAACTCAAGAAGAACCAGAGTTAGTTTCCTTCCTTAAAGCCTGAATCCCGTATCTTAAATGAAGAAAATTATGTGTCGGAAAAATTTCACCAGCCCTTCAGGACGAAATCAAACCACTGGCTGCCAATCGTAACTGCACTGCCAAACTCAGTTGTCTCTCAAAAATCTATATTTTCATAACGTGCACCACAAACGTGAGGTGAATGATCAGTGCTACTGCTCAGCACAACTGAGGTCAACTGTTTGTATTAAATTATTGTGTTTTCGCTTCTTGACGGTAAAAGCACGCGGCTGGCACCAGCATTATTCTGAACCTGAGTTGAAAACTGCCAAGTCACTTGAAAAAAAAAAACAGGGAAAAAAAAAGAAATCCATTAGACTTTTTGCTTTTAGAAAGGAAAATAAGCCGTTCTTGTTTTATACTCCATCCTTTCAGTGTGACCTTATTTCAGACTTGATTTAAAGATTCTGCTCAGTGATCCGAATGATTTTAACGCCGGCTGTGAAAACGATTTTCTACAAAAAGACGGTGCAAATGAGAGTATTTGTTTATTGCTCAAGCTAAACTGCATTTCCAACGATCATCTCAAAATTGTCTGTGCAATTTTATAAACTTGACATGTGTGAAATGTGATTCTCAGACCTGTGTTATGGGAGGGACACTCGAAAACAAACTGCTGCTCTCACTGTTATTCATGTCTGTGAAGGTTTTAAGGGTCTGCCTGCCATCCTAGAAAAGCTTTTTACCTGCAGTAGACACTCAGGAGCAACAGACTGTTCCATATTTATAAGTGCACTCTATTATATACTACACCACTTATGTACATATGAAATTAAGAGTTTGTGGTCAATGTCTTTATGCTAATAAATATCCTGTTTACACCCTGCCAGATGCTTGTCTCGTGTATTCTAAAAACAAAGCTGAGAAAGAAATGTACCTGAATGAAGTTAAATTGTTTTATTTACAAAGGACACGGAGCTCTGCCGACTTTTCATGTCACCCACAAACAAAATAAACTGCATGGTGTTCCCAAAATGTCGAAGGCACGGGGGCAGAGACCAGAATGTTCCCATGATGACACGTTTGTGGGTTCTCTGGTTAAAATGTCTGAGGTCAGTCGAGCATCACTTGTCCCAGCTCGCCTCTCCTGAAGGCTCTGATGAAATCGTAAGCCGCTGCTGTGTAGTTTGGGATAGTGACGGTAATGTTCCCTGAGGGAAACAAGAAACAAGCAATTTAAAAACTTTTCAAGGACGTTGGCACATACTTCCGACTGATGTTCAAACAGGTACAGATGCGGATTTCAGCATGGAAAACACAAGCAGCTAGTATTTAGGACGACTGAATACTTGTGGCGACGCTAATACTGACTCCTACAGTTTTAGGATGTGTCTTCATGTGTTTAAAAAGCAAATGCTCTTGTCACAACATTAAATTAGATAATTACGTCAATATAGCACATATCTGGCTGTAATGTAATGCCACTTTTAAAGCAAATGTTTGACATTTTAGGAAACATGCTGAATCACTTTGCTAAGACTGAGATGAGAAGACGGACTGCCTGGTTTGGATACAGTCCAGTGAATTGGAACATTTTCTTCTTATGATTGAGGCTGCCAGGACACTGATGATAAATGCAATGATGACTTACTGCCCACAAACAAATGTCATTTCATTTCATTATAACTAGACTGAAATAGACTTATTAAATTAATATAATTATTCAGTGAGTTTTTCAGATGCTGGTAGATGGATTTTGTTACACAGCTAGGCTAGTTAGCTAGCTGTTTGCCCTTGTTATCAGTCTTTATGCTAAGATAACCTGCTGCTGACTTTAGTGAAATATTTTTCATACAGACATGATCATCTTATCCAAATCTTGGACAGGATTACAATAATTGTATTTCCCAAAAAGTCAAACTGTTTGGTTTGTTAATAGCTTGTAAATGACACTGTATGTAGCAGTATGTGAAGTATGTGAAGGATTAGCTTTTTCTTACCCACTCCAGTAATGGCTTTTACCCGCTGAGTCTTTCCAAGTTTTACAGCAATACGTTTGAGGACATCCTTGATGTCATCACAAGGCTCTTGGAGGCTGTACTTCTCTACATAACTGCACATAAACGCACACACACAGTTTTCAGTCACAGTAATGTGACGCAAAAGACACACCGATTGTATCAGAGTTCATACAGTCATAACTGAGGCTGAAAGTTCCCACCTGAAATTCCCGAGCCTGTTCAGAGAGTAAAGTAAGTAGTCGGCGATAACGTCCTCACCCACTAAATGGTCTAGAATAGTTCCTGGAAAGAAAAAAATAATAATCAAAAATTAGTTGTGCACCTCAAAAAACACTTCAAACATCTGAGTGACAGTAATTCTTCTAATAATGAAAACAATCCTGCTCTGCTCACCACATAAAGCCAGCTTCATCCCAGTTTCAACACTCTCAATCTTAGGGGGCAGGACTCCTGGTGTGTCCAACAGGTGCATTATGGGTCGCTCACACACCTGAGGACAAAAACAGTTACAGATACTTTACAAATAAGCACACATTGAACCCATAAATGGAAATATTTAGAAACAAGCACGTCGTCCAAACCCACCTGAATTCTAGTCAGGACCGCTTTAGTAATACCTGGCTCCCCACCCACTCGAGATGCACGACCTGAAATTAGGGAGAAAGTACAACATGAATGACTTTTTCACTATTATCTATTTATCAATCTATCAACTATCACACTGAATCAAGGTCCAACAACTATCAAACACCTGATTATACTATACATACCTCTTTTCAAGTACGTTCTCCTTAAGGCGTTAATAAGAGACGACTTCCCCACATTGGGCACTCCGATCACCATCAGGCAATAATTTGTATTCTGAAAGATTCACATGAACAAGATCAGTTGATGGCCAATACCTTGGGAACAATACGATGGGGGTGGGGGAGTCGAGGAAAGGTTGTATAATTTGATAAGCATTCATTTTAGCCTTACTTCATCTCTGTTAAAGCGCGGTGTGCTTTTGATCATTTCTATCACCATTGGCACCAACTACAGAAAAAAATACAACGCAGAATAATTGTCACATTTATGCTCATAATCTTTATTTCACATCAGTTGATGACAACCCTCTGCAACAGTTAAATGTCTGGTCCAAAGTGAAGATGAGCTTTACCTTTTTGATGTTTTCATCTCTCTGCTTCAGACAGTCTGTGAAGAGAACATTCCTCACCCCCTTCTTTTCGAGCGTCCTCAGGATTCTCTACAGTGCACATGTAAAGACATCATTTTGCATCGCTGATTTTGAAGCCGCTGATGAGCCGTGACTCTCCTGAAACCGCAGCATGACTTCTTACCTGCTTGTTGGACAGATCGGTGAGGTCCATCTTGTTGAGAACCAGCAGATGTGGTCTGACATCTAGACTCTCCTGGAACACAGGGTTTCTTCCAGAGAAGGGAATGTGCTTCATGTTAAAGAAAAAAACAAATGTGTTTGGATTCACCTGCTTGGGCTCCCAAGGACATAATGCTACAATACTACCTGCTCACATATGTGCAGGATGGTTAATCACTTCAAAATGTTCATTTTAGATCATTAAATGTTTAGTGTATTGAGTGATGTGGTGAAATCTGGGTGGACTGCAATCTTAGCAGATAATCAAATTCAACCAGTTGTTCAGGCTTGTTTCAAGCAGCTCTAAGGTCAGACCATCTTTGCCCTCTTTGTCTACTGTATACTGGTATTAATGAAATAACCCCCGTCTGCACCGTGTTCAAATTGCTGCTTCGAAGATTTTTTTTGTATTCACCAATCTGTCCTTTCTATGGCCTCTGACCTATTTCAAAGTGTCAGCTTTCCTTGTGGTTGTACCAAGGTCAATATTAATAAACAGAGGTGAATACTTCTCTCTCTCCAAGGCTCACATATTATAGAATTATTTGTCTATGGAGATTATAGCATCTTGTATAGCTCAATTGTTTAATTACCTTTTTTTCTTTATTCAAAAGAATTTTTCTCTCTTTGATCATGCTCATGTGATTACTCTGTTTTTTGTTTTGTTGTGTTTTGTAAAGAAACGCGTTTCCTTGTTTTGAAAAGTGCTATACAGATACGCAACAGGCATCTCCTTGGACTACTATAGGAGCAAATAATAACAACACTGCTGTATGATATAACTTGAACTATCTTATCTTGGAATAGCACTTGGTTACAATATTTCTTCTGTATTCTAACATTGATGCAGTAAAAAAAAAAAAAAAAAAAAAGGATTGAAAAAAAAAAGGATATTCTGGCATCGTGGATTTCTATGATGCAGTCCACGCTCTTGAGGTTGGCTTTCATCTGCCGTAGTCCTGCAAAGTCATTGGAAACCATCATTACAGCAATGGTGTCACCAGTGAGTTATATTACATGTTACATATTATTTGATATATAAGTTAAAGCAGAGCTGTCACCTTTAGCCATGTGTCCGGGGAACCAATGGGCCACGTCCCGTCCACCGAAGTCAAACACGGTTCTGAAGGTTCCGACATTACGGAGCGCCTGGTACAGTTTCATCCTCACTGTCACACTACATACGACTTTCTGGCTTTCATGTGTGGTATTGCCAGATTTAACTATGACCGACAGGCTCTTGCTAACCTGGAGCTAGGCATGTTGATGGTGTGCTGCACTGTTTACATGCCGACTTGAACCTGTCGTTCAACACGTTCGTTCCGCTTTGAGACTACTTCTTCTTCTATGCCTTTTTTGTGTGGTTTAACTGCTATACCGAGATGGAATAAGAATTACTCCAACCACTGTCTCTTGCACCTGCTTTGTACAGCTATTAAATACCTGCACTGATAGTCGTGGATAAACTTTTACAACTGAACCGGCCGTTACGAGCAGCTGAATGCACCCACACGCATGCGTACTCGAGGGAGTCTTTCTAGTAAGTTTGCAAGCATGAAACCTAATACAATTGTACAGTCTGTGGACCCTGAACATTTGCAGAGTTGTAAATAAAAAAGGAGAAATAAAACTAAATAAAACGACATACAACCACACACGTGATTCTAAATAATAGCTGCTGGTGATTTCATTACACCTGTAATGTGTGTTCATGTGAAGCAGAATCCAATCAAATACAGGCTTAGAAATAAGTCTGTCGCATCAAAAGACCCCAAAATTTCAAAACTAAAACGGATGACTTCTGATTCTATACAAAGTTGTCTGATTCAAAAGAAAAAAAAAAACAAACAAACAAACAAAAAACAATCAGCTTTAATTTGTCAAGTTTTGTCTCCTGATGATGTGATACATTTTCAGCATTTTGTATTTACAAAACAACAGAGTCCATTGCAAGTATAAAATAATGCCAAAAGCATGAGTTAGTTTCTTCATAAAAGTTAGCTAAATAAAATATAACTTAATACTTTAAGCAACATTATCTAGGCAATTTGTATGATTTGTCATCAGAAGATTCAGAAATCTTACAAACAAAAACTCAATAGAATTGATTGGTATCTGTATGATATAAACAACAAAATAATGAGTAATAACAGGACAAGAACAATTTAATAATAAATGTTATGTTTATTTACAATATTTGACACTTATCCATAATCAAAATATATATTCTCAAAAGGGGAAAGTTGAAAGCTGTATGGACTTCAGTCCTAAAATAATAAAAAAAAAAGATGCTAACTGATATCACTGTATTGTTATTAAGCTGATTTGTAAACAGGATTACTACATGTTAAAATTTCATTTCAAGAGCATTTCATAATTTAATGTTTTAGGCTGTATCTTGAATGTGTTTAATGAAAATATCATAACTGTATTGATCATTTGTATAGATTGCCTGTCCAAGTTGAAATTACTAATTGTTAATTTGTACTTTAATGCACTAAAAACAGGAGCTTTACTCTTCACTGGCAGGGGAACAATTTTCAAAACTGTAAATGACTGATTTAAATTAGCAGCAAGCTTCCAGGCAATCAACCCAAACATCGTAATTTAAAGAAGGTGTAAATTTTAGCTAAAAACTCGGTGAAGAATCCCTTTTTGTGTTCCTTTACAGCTTTGACTTGGGTGGCTCTGACTGACTGACGGTGGTGTAGTGAGAGATGAGTCGATCAGCTTCTCTCCACCCAGTGAGGAGAGCTCCGTGGACGGTGGAGTAGAAGTAGGGATGAGTAGCCTCTCCAGCAAACAACACCTGCAGGGGCTGAAACAGACCAAACTGTTAGAACAATGAAACTTTAATATTGGTTCATTACGGGCACATCAGTGTGTTTGCTGGGAGCACATATTTATATCTGAGCATGAACATTTAGGTACTTTTGCCTGTGATCCCTTCGTAGGCAGCGGCTCCATCATGTTCTCCAGGTCCTGCACTGAGCAGCCTCTTCCGGGGAAACTGTAGGATCCACACGTCCAGGGGTCGTGAAACCACTGAGAGCGCAGGACTCTTCTCGGGGTGATGGTCGGGTTCCCTAAACATACACAGTTAGCCCAGAAATGCTGAAGGGAATTATTCTAACATACTCAAGGATGGAATGATCATCCAGTTAGGCTTCTGACTCGTTCAGACTCACCTGTAAAGCGGCGGATGAGCTGTGTGATGTTTTGCATAACCTCCTGTTCAGGCAGCGTCTCCATATACTCTGACTCATGCCCGGCGATCCAACCACACAGAACATGGCCGTACCTGAAAGTTAAACCACAAACGAAAGTGCACTCCTACTCAAATAATCTGACAGTGTTATTCTGCTAAATGCAATCTAAACACGCGAGCCATGAACCAGCATTTGTGTCCCAACGTGGTTGCTGACCTTTCAGTGGGTTTGAGCACAGTGAAGCCAAACAACTTCTTTATCCAGGATCTATGTACGTCTGGCACTTGGTCCACCATGGCATCCTGAAACACGAAGGAGAAAAGAACGTATATAACTGACTTCAGTGTGTATGCGCGGTAAAACGTACACCATTCATTGTTGACCACACGTCCCACCTCATCTTCCCATGAGAAATAGATGACCTCACAGTTAGCATCCCACCACGGCAAATCAAATTCCACAAATATCTTGTTGTTCGTTCCAAAGCCGAGTCTCTGGACGGAGTGCAGCTTGTGCAGAGGGAGAGGAGGATGGAACAGGGCCTGGTGGTGCTTCTTCAGGTACCCTGATGAACCAGAACCAGTTACTTTATGCTCAGTACCAAGCAGCCTGAAAAAAAGCCTACAGCAAAATCAAGCTGTTGTCACTTAACTTTGAATCCAAGGTGTCACTTATAGACCGATAATTTCATTCATTGTGATCATTTATTTTATTTTGTAGTTGCTTTATGCTTTGCAGCCTATAGACGAAGCATTTCTCCAAAAAATGTATATTTTGGTACCACATAAAAATGTTTTTGTGATTACTTACCAAAGCAAAATGCAAGATAATTAAGTTGCATGTTGAACTTGTTTTTATTTAGCACAAACTCAACATTTCATGCACTGAGCTGATGCATCTGATTTTACCGAGAGGTAGTGTGACAATAACATGATCAGCAGCGACCCTCTCCCCGTCATCGCACTCGACGGTCACAGTGTTCACTCCGTTCTCTGTGTTGTTCCAGTGGACACAGCGCACAGGCCGGTTGTAGGTCACCGAGTCAGCGGGGAGCTCCGACATCAAGTTTTTGATTAGACCTTCATAGCCACTGCACGAGAAAGAAAACAATAAAAGAAAAGTCAGACGTACACACGTGCTGTAGAAATCACTTCAATAAAATACTGGATAACATATTATCTTTATTTCATGCCACTTGATAATGAGATTTTAAAATGAAAATGCAGGAAATTAGGATGCACTGATGAAGTAAAAAAAACCTTGGGAATGTGCAGTCCAGTCCAGGTAGAGTCTCGTATAGGCCAAAGCCCCCCAGGCCAACCTCATCCATGCTGTGGGTCCCATTAACGCAGCACTCCACCTTCAACATGGTGCTGATCAAACACAGTCTCAGAGATCTTGTGGCTGCGTCAACATCTTTCCACTTCTCTGCTGCTCGCTGTTGTACCTGCGCCAGACAGAAAGCGGCGAAACAAGAAGTGAAGTTTATCATCAAAAATAGCTAAAATATTCTAGATAATCCAGGCTGGTAGCTGAAACACACTCTGCTGGTGTCACAGTTGTAGTCACTGAAAGAAATGTACCTGTGATCGGATGAAATCTCCCACACTGGCACAGGGTTCTCCTCCTTTACTCTGAAAGTCTGCACTTTCAATCAGCAGCTCAATAAACATCTCCTTGGCAGGATCGAAGTCCTCAGCACTCAGCTTCCGACCTGCACAAGTTACGTAACCCACAGAATGCTAATTTGGAAAGCAGCCAATTTATATCACTTCACTCACACACTGCACTAAAAAATGTATAGCCTGACTCAACGCTGGAAATGTTGCATCACATACAATTATGCAAAAGCACCTGCAAGCTGCTGTAATTCATTACACACATACATACCTAACATATCTCTACTGCACTCAAGCTTATAAATATTCTAATATCAATTAAATTCAGGTACCTTTATCTGAGACATGTGTAGCTGACTGCAGTCAAACTTAAGTCTCAAATCAACTGTGCAGCCACCTCAATCTGCTTCTGTATTATATTAGTGCTTTTTTGGCTGCTATAGATGAGTAATGCACAATATTTTATTTTGCCTAAAATAAATAAAACAATCCACCACCCTTTTTTACAGATATAGTATTTTACTATGCATACCAGGAAGTCCACAACAGAGAGCAATAGGGCCTTGGCATGAAAGGGAAAGATCAAACTATCCAAAAATAATTACAGACTAAATATAAATTCAAATAATGCATCATGTCATGCCATCCAATTTAACCTCACAAACGTTTTGGCCCCGCGCACACAGATTTCTACTCCTACGATCTGAGAGTTCAGTCTTACAACAGGCTTTGTTTTTTTCAAAACCTCTGGCATACCTGAACTGGTGAAGATGTTGGGAACCCAGGGAGGATGTCCTCCAATGTCCATGGTCTGGTTCTCTGGGGTGAGGGCCTCTGGATCAAGGAGCCCATACTGACGGGCAAGACAAAACACGGGGTTCTCCTCGGACGGTCCATGGATCCAGTTTGCCCCTATCTCAATGATATTATCACCTGCAGAGGAGAAAAAGATCACTACTGATCTTGGTTGTTGTTCTTTGTCACTCCTTTACAGCCCTTATATAGTCATTAAAGCGGAATAACCCTTGCATTATCCACCTGCATTTAATAGTTATATTTAAATGATTTACAGCAGACATAGGTAAGTCTGGTCTTAATGCTGTGCAATAATCTGAATATCAGCGAAATCGCAATATGGCCAAGTGCAATATCAAAAGCGCAGAAGCATCAATTTTGTGACAAAGGGGAAATCTGCGACAAAACAGTGATGAACTGATGACTTATCAACAGTGTACCCCAATGTCAACTGTTGTAAACTGGGACGATAAGAGGCTGCAGCCACTTCTGCTGTAATAAACACGTAATACAATAAGACGTGTATCTGACCTGTCAGAGCCAGTCAGCCTGTCTCTGCGGTAAACACACAGCGGGGCAAGTGTGCAGAAGTTGCCACAGAACACGGACAGTCTCTCACCAAGTCTTCCTGTTCTGATCCTCCCTCCGCTTCTCGCAGTCGCTTCCAGTATCCGCACATGATGGAAACCGGCTTTGACGAGCCTGTGAGCCGCTGCTATGCCTGATATCCCGCATCCCACTACTACTACTTTAGAGTTCACACCGAGAGACATCTCTGGATCCCAGCTACTAACGTTACAGACAGTTAACTCCGCTGATGGTTGGCTAACTGTCTCTGGTTGACTTCCTGTGGAGATGACCATAAAAGGGGGCGTTTCCGGTTCGAATTTTCGAAATAAAGGTCGCTGAAATGGAGGCCGGGGTTACTTTACAAGTTGGTGGATGTGGCAGCGCACACATGCTCACAGGATGGCATGTCCAGCTTCTTACACATGTACTCATAAAGGGGTATATATCAAGATTCAGCCATTATTTGATTTGCAAAAAAGCTCGTATTACAATAATTGTTCTTTTGGTAGTTGTTGCATTACTTTTTTTCTTTCCCTGACAGTGCTCCCATTTTCACAAGAAAAAAGGGAAGAAAAATTCAGAACAGTGCCCCTGTGGTAGATGACACATGGTACAGTGTTCTCTCTGTGAGCCTTTAAATGGTTAAATAGGCTGTAGTTCCCTGTATGTTTTATAACAGTGATATACTCAGTCTGGTTATACATTACATTTAAACCCGACTCACATAATAAAACAGTTTTTGCAGATGGTGTCCGTTTGACCCCTCAGTCTGCCACTGAATGACTAGCTGTGACCTGAACGTCCCCACAACACACCAGGCAATGGTTAGAAATGTACTGACTCCTGTCATTTAAAATACTTGTACAGAGACAGTGGTCCATTCTGATAGATACTTCCTACACGATAGAATGGAGGACACTACTTTTAATCTAATTCCGGGGGTGTGGGTTTTTTTCTGCTTTTTACTGTGAAAAGATAATCGACTCAATAATGTTTTCGGCTTGGATAACGTTGTTATCAGTGAGAGGTCTTTTTTTATTGTGGCAACTTGATTAAACACATTCATTCAGTATGTAACATGTAAGCAGCGACAAGCAGGACCTTCCTCCAACAGGGCCTGTTAAAGCAGAGCTCTCGTTGAGGCCTTCATCACGTCACCTGTACTTTGTAATGCACAATATCAAACACATTTTCAGTTAGAAAGACATGCAGTAATCCTGGAAATGCCTGGGACCCCTGAAGTATGACCAAAGGGCAGCTGCCCATGGGACCAGGCTGTTTTTATCTTTTCATTTCTTTACAAGTTGGTCCCTGGGAACTTTCTGAAGTACAACCAACAAGATGATGCCGCCGCGGTGAGGTTCACACTGACCTGACAGCTTGCGAAAGCTGAATGAATAGAAAAAAATTACAATCCATAACAGTAAACAACATATAGCCGTGCAGGACTGCAAACACATATGCTCACATCTGTTTATGGATTCATCTGTTAAAATTTTAATTTTGCATAAAAAAACACTGTCGCTTCGACAATTACATTCTTGCATCAATGTGCAATATATTAACATGGCAGACAGAACAGTGAATCTTTCCAGTGGTTTCAGCTATTTGTTGAAACGTAAATTTCACAAATCAAAAGAAATGTTTCATGGTTGGTAAATAAGTTGACTGAAAAGTAATCTGGCAAGCTTTTTTTTTTTGTTTAGTTATCTTACAGCGATGGATGATTGTGTATGCCACTTGGTCTTATTTAAAACTTCCTCTAAATGTAAAAACAATTAAACAAACAAACAAAAAAAACCCCAAAATGCTTTGTACAATGTTTTTTACATACAGTACGTGGTCTGTAAGAAATGTGAAAATACTGGAGTAAAAAAAATATACAAAATGTTGTTAAGCATGCAGCATCTTTGTCAGATCTGGGTGGCTTCATGGACTGACGGTGGTGTAGTGAGAGATGAGTCGATCGGCTTCCCTCCACCCAGTGAGGAGAGCTCCGTGGATGGTGGAGTAGTAGCATGGATGAGTAGCCTCTCCGGCAAACAACACCTGCAGGGGCTGAAACGCATCCAAGCAGTTAGAACCGAGAGGCAACAGAGGTCGCGATGTGTGTTTGTGTGAAAACGAAACGTGCTCACATGTACCTGAGACTGTGATCCCTTCACAGGCAGGGGCTCCATCATGTTCTCCAGGTCCTGCGCTGTGACGCCTACAGCTGGGTAGCAGAAGGACCCACATGTCCAGGGGTCATGAAACCACTGAGTGCGCAGGATTCCCCTTGGTGTGATTGCAGAGTTTCCTAAACAAAGTAGTTCAGTTGGTGTGAGTGTGAGCTCCTTGTACGGAGGCTGCGTCCTTGATGCAACAGCCTGGCGCTCAGGTCCAACCTGCAGCCCCTTGTTACATGTTTACATTACATTACATTAATTATATCAGAAGTTTTACTTCCTTATGTAGAACATCTCGAGATCCTCCGACACATCAGTATTATTGCAATCCTAAACATTAACTGACATCTCTTTAATTAGGTCCCATACATTTTCAAATGGACACTGATAGTCATACTTGTGGCTGTAATTCTATACAGTAATACTCCTGCACACAAAGCTAAGTATAGAGAAATAGCTCTGCCATTCTTTCAATGAGCGAGTCAAAATATGCACGGTTTGGCCAGCAGGTGGCACCACAGGAGAGGACACCAGTTTTGCAACATCCTTGAGGTGTTCACAGCTGGGGATCTTACATCGCTCTGAAAAGGCTGACGGGTTTGGGAAGATTTTAATGTGATGACTATATGCCGACTTAATGTAAATGCATTATATTCCCATTATTTTAAATTGGCAGGAAAATAAATTCTATCATAAAAATGAAGCTGACTGTAAACTTTTCACTCAGTGTGTACATTACATCATTGAGTAGAATTGTTATTCATATTAGCAACACTTTTAACTGATCTATAGCCGATCCTATAGTATGATGGTGTGATGTTTTATAGATTTCATTTGTAAAAATACTTCCTTCACCTATTTTCCTGGATGGTAAAGAGTTTGAATCAATGTGTTTTCTAAAGGTGTGTGGTCCTTGGATAATTTACAAAACATTTATGTGCACATTTTGACTATTGTAATGTTTATCCAGACACCTGAAGAAGGTGAGGCGCCTGTCACACAACCCAGGAGGGCTGAGCAGTATCTTTTAATTTTTTGAGGTGAAAGATTAAAATGTAATTTCGTCATCAGTCCTGTTTTTAAACATTTCTTTCACATCTTTAAGTGGACTCTGTGTAGTTTTGGATAATACATTCAATAACTTATTCCATAACTGAATAAACAAGCTGTTCTCAGAGGAAAATTAGACGAGATAAGATCCATACTAGCAATTAGGAGACAGCTACGGGTTGAGACCACAGATCTGTAACTCACCTGTGAATGTGCGGATGAGCTCCGTGATGGAACTTCTGAGCTCCTCTTCAGGAAGCGACTCCATATACTCTGACTCCTGCCCGGAGATCCAGCCGCAGAGGACATGGCTTCCCCTGAGAGTTTAACCAGAACAGAGGGGAGGAGTCCCACAGCTGTTGTAAACATTTCACACAGAAAAGACTGAGAAACCGTCACCTGTCTGTACCTTTCACAGTATTTGAGCACGGTGAATGTCGACATCTTTTTTATCCAGGATTTGCTTATATCCTTTATGTGGACCAATACGTCCCCCTAAAGGCACAAAGGGTGTAAAACAAACAATCACTGTGCGTGTGAGCGTATTCATTTGTCAGTGATGCACTGCTTCTGACGAGGCCTGATGTTGAAGCGTGCTGCCAGGGTGCAAACATTACAGAACAGTGACACGTGTTCTGTCACGCTCTGTAGCATTCACACGAGGGCTCTGTGCATGCGCTCGCAAATACAGACCTCATCTTCCCACACCAGGTGGATGATGTCACAGTCAGCATCCCACCACGGAGACTCAAACTCTACATATATTTTGTTGCACGTCCCGAATCCCAGTTTCTGGACGGAGTGGAGCTTGTGTGCAGGGAGAGGAGGACGGAACAGGGTTGAATGGTGCTTCTTAAGGTATCCTGGTGAGAAAAAAAAGCTGAGTGATGAAACATTTTGCCACACCATTAAAAAGAGAGGTAATGACAGTTGTATGAGGCTATTGTGAGAAACAAGCCTGCCTGTTTTATGGCAATATTGGCTTTTGATGATTGATTTGAATGATTTTAATGATATTTATTTAGTTGGATTTCACATCTATTATTTCATCAGGTTTTCCAAAAGAACTGTTATACCAGAATGTGCTGTATATATCGAGTACCCCGTCTGTACAGTCAAAATAATGTTGCCTGAATAGCATACAGCCACAAATAATAAACTAAAACTAAATACAAATCTGTATCAATAGTACAGGGTGAGTGCAGAAATGTACCTAGAGGTACTGTGAATATAACATGATTGGCAGCGATTCCCTCCCCGTCATCACACTCGACCGTCACTGTGCCCACTCCGTTCTCTGTGTCGTTCCAGTGGATACAGCGAACAGGCCGATTGTAGCTCACCAAGTCAGCGGGGAGCTCCGACATCAAGTTTTTGGTTAGATCTTCAAAGGCACTGCAACAGAAAGGCATGAGCATAAAAGTTACCTGGATGCAGATATATAAGCTTCTAATTAAGGTAGATATTGGTTTATCTCAGTAAGACCCGAGGAGCCTGACAAGGTGACCTCAACAATAATATTACACACAATTAAAGGCGTTTTATGGTGTAGTCAGACTAGAGTGTCTGGATGAGAGAGAGTGAGATTCCAGCTCCACGTCTGAAAAAGAAGCAAAAGGAAGGCAGAGCAGAAGAAGCCTTCGTAATGGATTACCAAAGTATATTCCTGTCAAGGCAAGACTAATTCTTATTAAATAGCCCGAGCTCATAAATCAAATTTGCCTCAGGCAGCCTTACAATCTGTACAGCAGACAACACCCTCTGTGTTGGTAAGGGAAAACTCCACAAAGACCCCTTTTTCAAAGGGAGAAACATGGAAGAAATTCCTAATAAGTATCCACAGTGTCTCAAAACTATTTGAAATGAATAAATGAATTAAGGGGGTGAACTGAGTGCTTTTGCATGAATAGACTACTTAGTTAGACAGATAAAAGTGTTATCGGCTGCTGTAATTACTTTCTGCAAAATGACAGAAAACTGTTTATAATTGGATTTTTGAATAATTTTTCAGAGCCAAAGTTAATGTCTGCAAATGAGTCCAGTCCAAAACAAAACAAACTGCAGCTTGCTTTCGTGTAAGACAAGCAGCAGACCCTCGCATGAGCATTTTCTTGCAACACCTCGGAAAAGATGTGCCTTTTCTGAAACACCGCCAGTTAATTTTCTGTCAGCTGACTAAGCTATTAAACATTTCTGCTCTGCTGATAGGAAGGGACTGCCAGCACCTGACTGGGTGACGAACTGATCTGTGTCAGGGTGCCCTGGAGGAGCCTCATCAGAGTGAACCATTACCAAATAGGGCTGAGCCACTCACTGAGTCTAACATTTATTATGGAGGAATATGTTTGAAATATGTTGGAATGCAAACCCTGGGAGGTTGCAGTCCAGTCCCCTTAGACCTTCGAACATGGAAAATCCCGCCAGGTCGACCTCATCCATGGTGTGTGTTGCACTGGCACAGACCTCGTCCTTCAGCTTGGCACTGAGGCCACACAGCAGCAGCTCTCGGGTATTTTCATCCTTGTCCTTCCACTTCTCCGCTGCTCGCTGTTGAGCCTGCGCACGGTACCACACACCCGCAGAGAGCAGACACAGGATTAATTTTTCCATCCAAGAACTTTTCAGGTCGTGCGGCTGAAAAATCATTTTTGCTGATTGACTGAGACGTGACGTACTTCGGATCGTATGAAATGTCCCACGCTGGGCCAGGGTGTTTCTCTTCTATTGTGAAACTGTTCAGTTTCATCCATGAGCTCGTTAAACATGTCCATAGCAGGTCTCATGAGTTCAGCACTCAGCCTCTGACCTGCACATCACCCACACAATATACATCATTCATCATCGCACTCTGCACTTCCACAAAGTAATCAATAGGATAACTTGAAATGGGAGGGAGGAAAAAGGCCGCGTTAAAACATCCAGTGACCTGAACTGCTGAACCAGTTGGGACTCCAGTGAGGACGTTCATCGATGTACATGGCCTGGTTCTCTGGTTTGAGGGCCTCTGCGTCCAGGAGCCCATAGTCACGAGCCAGACAAAAGACTGGGTTCTCCTCAGATGGACCGTGGATATAACTTGCTCCTATCTCCGTGATGTTATTACCTGTAGAGGGAGAGCAGGATAGCCTGGTTGAACTAACCGCTAAAATTCAAGTCAGAGTCTTTTTTTTGGTGTTTTTTTTTTCTTTCCAATTTGGAGAGCATCTGCTGCCGTCAGACCCATTTGCATGTCACTGGTGCAAACACAAAAATCTTATACTACATGTGTATAATACGTGATAAAATAAGGATTCTCCTACTCCTTAAAAACAATCAATCATTTCAATAGAGAGCAGGGGATGCCACAGCAGTGCACCATATGAGAAAAATTATGTGATTTTTCAAAATGAAAGTATGTAAACCTGTTCTACTAGGACCCCCAAATAAAAACAAGAACCTGAAAATTTGCATAATATGAGCTCTTTAAAAAAGGGTTTACAGCATCTTTTCAAATAATTTGGGGTCTCGGGGGCTACGGGAGATTTGGATTATGTCACTTTTACATTTATGTTTACTTGTTTAATTTAAACCTTAAAACAAGTCCCCATCTACTTCAGTGGTTTGGGAGAACGCTGCAACACTGTTTTGCTGTGAAGCTCCGGAGACTTCACCTGACCCTCCGTCGGCATGGAGGTGAGAAGATGATGAGGCTGATGAGTGGGATTTTCATTTCGGATCGAATTTACCTTTAAAATAATAACATTAGTACGGTACATGCAACCAAAGAAAGGAGACAGACATACAAAGAAAAAAAGAAGAACAAATGCTGGGAAACGTTGTTTCTTGGGAGCAGTGTGAGAGTGGTACTGATGGGAGGACCTCCGCAAGTTTACGCTTGAGTTCATAAAGAGGGGGAGCCAATCATCTGGGGTTTGAGCTATGGCGGCTGGTGAGGGCAGTGGAAATGATTAAACAGAGAGAGGAACAGCAGCAATGTCGCTCACCCAGTCTTCCAGATTTGATCCTCCCTCCGCTTCTAGCAGTCGCTTCTAGTATCCGCACACGCTGGAATCCAGCTCTGACGAGCCTGTGAGCCGCTGCTATGCCTGATATCCCGCATCCGATGACAACTATCTCTGGATCCGCGCTCGCAGCCATGTCGCCTCGCGTTACACAGGCGGTTCCGTTGTCTCAGATTTGAAGCTTAACTCAGGACCAGTGCGAAGTGATATGATATAAAACCGATGACAGATACCGGACAGGGTTTACAAGTGACGGCTACTTCCGCTGTACCCGAACGGACTTCGACCCAGCACCCTGGAAAGTGCCTTGAGGCCGGTGTTGTTACTCACGGTCGCGGGGTCGAATGAGCCGCACCAATATCTCGAATGCGCAGTTCATGTAGCCTTTACGGTAGTTGCAACATAGCGCCCTGTGAGAAGACAGTCCAGGGTGCAGTCTCACAGGTACTGGACACTAAAGGCTAATGATGCTGCTTAAACTACTATTCAGTAACAGTTCACCAGAACAGGCATTTGTATCTAACTTTGCGGTGTGATAAAAATAATAAGTACTTAATAAGACTAGTATGTCTGGAATCCGTACTTCTTATGCTACCAGCGCAAATAATACGAATTTAAGTAATCAGGATCAAAGTTCATCAGAACAAGCATTTTCCTCTAACTTTGAGGTGAGATAAAAAAAAAAAAAAAAAGATATTTTCTTTCATAAGTACAAATTTATGTTTCTGGAATCTGTTCCTCCAACACTACCTGCTCAAATACTATGAAGTAGTTTTACCACGTAATTTTCTAAGTAATCCAGGGTCAAAGTTAGTCAGAATGGGCATCGTGTAATTACTTGAAATGAAATGTACCCCAACTTTACTTTGTGGTTACTGTGTTTATGTTTGTGTCATATCAATCATGACGAATAAAATGCTTCAAACTGACTGAGGCCCAGTCTGGTGAAAACAGAGCCATCTCTCTGAGAAGCCATGTGGATCATTCCATAAATGCAGGGCAAGTATCGACACACCGCCAAAGTTGCTTTTCCTGTTTGGAGAATGATCCACCCTCCTTTAACTGCATCAACTGTATGCCAGGTGTGGCTAAATGTCATTTGATAGTTGTAATGCTGTCCTGCCTGCACATTTTTTGTCCCCCTAATTAATCTTTGAAACAGAAATAAATTTGTCAAGTCATTTCATTATCATAAATTGGTTCTTATCCAGAGCCTGCTCTAAAGGGCAACTCTGTAAAACATCACAGAGCATTTGGTGGAATTAAGAAACTTGTTCAACCAATCATAACATTCACCCCCCAGACTTCCTAGCACCCCTTTTGGTTGGTTTCATTCATAATAATGAAAACAAGGTTGAAGGTAACTGTCACATTGAGTCCATAACCCCATAAGTAAGTAGTAACTCTGTGGGTTTGTGGCTATTTGAA
Organism: Acanthopagrus latus; assembly: GCF_904848185.1. Taxonomy (NCBI): domain Eukaryota; kingdom Metazoa; phylum Chordata; class Actinopteri; order Spariformes; family Sparidae; genus Acanthopagrus; species Acanthopagrus latus. The sequence continues at coordinate 7,821,981 of NC_051053.1, read as the reverse complement.
GATGAAGTCACACAGATGAAGTCATTCATTGTGGATTACAAAATGGGCCGTGAACTGAACTCAGTTCCCCCATAATTCTTCAGTCTTCACATCGAGTTGAAAAGACTGCCAAGAGACCCAGAGGAGGACCATCATTGTTATCTGATTAATCAAAGAACAATAATGGTCGACTGGCTGTAAGTCAGTGTTTAAGGCTCCACCAAATATTACAACAGCCTTGCTGTTTCTTGAAACTGTGGGAAAAAGGAACAGCCCTCCTCTCTCAGGATACCCCCATTGTGTAATGTTGATAGGTTCTCACACACACACACACACACACACACACACACACACACACAAACACATGCACAAATCTCATGGGAACAAGCTGGCAAACAGGGTCACTCAGGAGAACAATGCTAATCTTTGCTCCAGTCACAGTGGAAGTACAGGAAATAATAAAGCAGCTGTTTTCTTTGTGGGAAGTCAGAGCTGAGTATTATTTTTTGGGTGTCAGCAGAGATCCAACAGCAGTTATGAAGGCCACACTAAAATTGATTTATTACATAAAAAGGTAGGAGAAAACATCAGCAAAAACAGCTTGTATAAATATCCACATCTGCAGTAAGAATAGAGTTGTCATACAAAATGCAAAGATATCAGAGCAGTGACACACATCATGGTAATAGTAATGCTGAAAAAACAGGTCATACAAACTGTTGAGATATGTAATTCTAAAAGTAGAAGCACGTTGGTGTACGAAGTTCTACGGTTCTATTGCAGCCTTTAATTTTACTCTTCAACCTTTACCTCCACATTCTACTACAGCAACTGGAAAAAAGTTCCCATCGTAAATCAACAATCATTAGTGTTGTACCCACCCCTTCCCCTCGCTTAGCACACACACGCACACGCACACGCACACACACACACTACACAGGTTCACATGCATACAGTAACGGTCATTCTCGGTCGCTGGTGTTAGCTTTGCATTCGAGCTGATGCTGAATCATAGTCCTCAGAGCACTGAACCTGCAGAGGGGAGAAAACACACATACAATACACAATATTAAAATATACAAATACAGACATATCAAAATATTTATTTACATAAACGTAACAAGGGACATATCAAATGAGTGACAAAAGCACAACTAATCACATCAGCTGCATCTACTATAAAGGATAAGGCTGACATTATTTTTCCTATTGCCAACAAATTAAAGGCAAAAACAACAGTGCCTAACTAGGTCTCCTGTCTGAAAACCTGTCTGTGGATCTCAGCCGAGGCCCCACAAACAGCGATGGTCATTGAGGCCAATTTTACATAGAGGCTGAACCATGTAATTACATCACTGCGTGACGCAAACTGGCGCCACAACGTTTTATCCCCCTCAGGTTGACGCTGGTAAAGACGCAGTCATAAAACGTTACATAAACTCGTTGAGCATCACAACCCCTGTGAAATTACCCAGTCTACTATCGGAATTTAATCTATTTCACTTCCTGTATCCGGATTTCCATTTGATAGATACATGATCTCGGCCCCGGACGCACACTTACATAGATTTTTTAAGTTCCTGCTCACTGTAAGATGTAAAAATGTAAAAAGATGGTCAGCTGGGAGCGTAGCAGGATCGATTTGCTGTTGGCTTGTTTTTTTTTCACTGTTTTTTCTTGTCAATAAGAACGATATTACAAAAAAAGATCACCAGGCATATCTTGCAGTGCCGACTGTGAGAAAGCGAGTCTGTCATTGGTAGATTGTACAACATGCCGGTGTGTGTACAAACATACAGAGCCATATATCTAAGGGGCGCACACAGAGTAAGGGTCGCAGGGCAGAAATCTCAGTCATATGACTTGACGATAACACAGTTGTGCAAACACTGATTAATGAATGTGTCGGACAAACACTGTCCTCACTGAAATGTTGTTATGCCGTAGTGCCTGGAGGAACTGACCGCACATAATGTCATTAAAGACGACGCTGTGGAACCAGCTGAGCGCGGAGATGCTTGACTTACTTTTTGGTTAGTTTGTTTATCTCACGTTCTTCTTCCTCTTTCAGTTTCTCCACAAAGCTGTCCAACACGGGAATCTCAAACTTTATGTACTGGGCAACCTGGAGCGGAAAAAAAGATATCAGGCGACGTATCAGAAAATTGCCCTCTGCTGTATTGAGGCAGCAATATTAGGTGGGTTTTTCAAAAGATGGACAGTAAAGACAAAACTGAAGCCAAATAGCACCAGAGGTAAACAATCTAGAAAAGCCCTCCAGCAACAATCAGGTTTTATTTATATCACACAGTGCAGCCACAACACACCGTCGGTCATCTTAGCCTATTGTTACATCAGTCCTGGAGCAGGATATCATTCCTCATCTCGCTAAATTTAACCCAACCGTCTGCTCCATTGTATCATTGTGTGTCTATGCTGAGGACTACACCAAAAATGAAAAAAAAAAAAACAAAAAAACAAAACAAAAAACAAAACAGGTCACATCTTGTGAACAAGTTGTCAGAACAGACAGAGAGAGAGAGAGTGGTGGCAGGAGGCCCAGACTCACATCATATGTGACTTCCTCTCCCAGGTCGGCCTCTGTGATGAGGATCTTGGAAATTTTCTCACAGGGTCCGTAGAGCACGCGGGCCACCAGCGGGTATTCACCATCCCTCAGTCGGGTCCTCTCTACAAGAGTCACCCACAATGAAAGAAAATGATCACAAACACTCCAATGCGCAATGTTTCTAGCCACGCAGTCACAATGAAAGTTACAACCTACCCCCAGACTCGTGCACCATGTAAAGGACAAACTCTTCAGATTTATTCTCCACCTTCATAAAACACAAATAGAGATTATTTTTAGCCTCATAACTTTACATTTTAAGACACAACACTCGTTTGTGTAACCAGTGTCGTACCCTGAACTTGTGTAGCAGCAGGTTGAGGACTTGTATAGTTGTCATGGAGCTGTTTACTCGCACGTTAGTGACCGAACCATAGGCTGGAGTAAACACAGATGTCTGGAGGCAAGACAAAGCAAACATGGAGGCATCTGTTACAGAGAGGACACAACGTACCGGGGACTTTGTTTCATCAACACCTGTGGCCTGACACTATTTGAGCAGGGATTCCTGGACATGAGAACCTTGTACATTTTGAGCAGGAAATCTAAAACAGAAAGGAAATCTGTGCAGCTGGGATCAACGCACACACACACACACACACACTGTACTCTGGAGAAACTGTTGAAGGAACTCATTGTACTCTGTGGAACATTAATGAAATCAGCTCAAAGCCGGCTGTTGTGAAACTCAAGTACAGGCTCACCCGCACAGGAAACTCCTGCCTCTGCAGCTGGACATGTGTCGACACCGGGACGCATTAATGTGTGTGCTCGCATGTGTGTTCTGTTCATTGTACCTTGTGGTTGTAGAAGTGTCCGTTGATTGAGAACCGGTGCGTGCGCAAGCGCTGCAAGTCGCGTGCAGTGTGTGTCCTCGACCGCCTCTGGATCTGCATGAAGGAAGCATCACTCCTGGTCCTCAGCAGCTGAGGAGAGTCCTCTTCCTCCTGACCGACCACGTCACCATCTTGGGGAAAAACAAACCTCTCTTACCGTACGCATGCTTTTATGTACATCTGCAGAAGTGGTGGAAGAGGGGCAAAAAGTACTAGGCCTTTCCTTCTACTACTTTAGAAGTACTGCTTCTATTTTACAACAATCTGAAAATACTCCATTACAAGTAAAAGCATCGACATTCTACCTATCCTAAAAATTGTGTCACCATGTTTAAGACTGATGAGAAAAAGGAACTGAATAGTGACGCTCCGCCAGCCAATCAAGTTTTTACTGTGCATTTATTACAACTAAACCAGTTGATAAATCAATATGTTAAGCCAGACCTGGGGGCTCGTGTAAACAAACGCAGAGCGAATACTCTCGTTAGTGTTCCTTCACAACAGCTTGTTATACAACCACCATGAAGGCCCTCTAATTCAGATTCTGTGGATGGGAGTGTCTATGAATGGATACGTTGAGATATAAGTCAAGGAAAAGGGCTGACTTTAACTGAAAGATTGTGATGGTCACTTATGCAAATCATTTTAATTAGGTGTATCTATAGGTATGTGTAGGTGTATTAGCTATGCCTGTAAACTCCCTATAAATTAATAAGTCACACTGTTTTCATTCATTCTCATAGTAAATTGTCCAAATTAATGTATAAATTGTTTCTATATATTTCTTTATAATCACTTGCCTCTCCAAGTTATGTGTTCATTTCCAGTCCCATATAATGTGCACTGTTTTTAGCCCAGGTCTAGAGAGTGCCACTTAAATCAGAATGTCTAACCCTGTCTGCTCTGTGCCAGGGTTTAGTCTTCCCATCAGAACTGTAAATCCTATAAGACAGCAAGAAGAACACCATGTGACACCACTCTGTTTAACTTTGGTAAAGATGACACCCGTGCGTTGTCAGCAGGTGACAAAACGGCTTAATGAAACAATCCCATATCGATGACTGAGTAGTCTCACCGTGGTTATTTATAGTGGCGGTGATCTGATCTAAATTGCATTTTACGGTAATCCTCACTCTCCACGTGAGCCAACCATCGCACTGGATGTGCTGACTAAAGCGCTTGCCGACTTCTAATCCGTTTCAGCATGTGTACATAAATCCACCACGTGTTTGTCAGAGAGCGACTGCACCTGTGTGTTACTCACCAGCTGGTCCAGTCTCTCTGCAAGGGGGATTGTTGTTGGACTCTGGTGATAACTCCTTTTCCACATTGTTTCTGTAGAGCGCACAAAATGTGTTTGTTAGCATTCCTGCGGCTCAAAACAATACTTAAAATGCATTGAGGTGCAAAAATAAGATTGAGTAGATCTGAATGTGTACTTGTTGCCCCCCCTTTCACACTTTATGCTAAACTAAGCTAACAGTCTCTCCACAGATCCTTTGTTTTTTTCAAACTACATTTCCCAAGGTAAAGTATAGGCTTTCATGTTCAATAGTAAGAAGGTATTTAAAGACATAAGACCTCAGGTTTTACAGGAGGTTGGTTTATCACTGTGACTCTCAAACAAATCAAAAGACATTAGCAGTGTGGAATCACTGGGGTTGTTTTCTTCACGGTTAAACAACCACCACTGATGACAAAAATCTATTTATGTGCTTCAGGTAGAAATGTTCACAGATGAGTTAATGTTTTACAGTTTTATTCACGTATGTTACCTTAAATGAAATGGATTTTTCTGGGTTTGACCATCATGAAAGCATTTGGAATAATGTAAACGCACAACAAAGGTCTAGCTATTTTAAGTCAGAAATGTTCCATCTAATGTTATATCTTTTTACGTATATATATTTTTTTATTGATAGTACAGGTACAGATACAACAGGGAACACGATGAAAGAGAGGTGGAGTGACATGCAGCAAAGGGCACCAGGCTGGCACTCAAACCTGGGGCTGCTGTAGCGAGGACAAATCCTCTGTATATGGGATGCCCACCCTACCAACTGAGCTTAGTGGTGCCCCCAATGTTATATCTTTAATTATCTGACATACTGCATTTCCTAAAAATACTGGTCTGTGGGTTCAGATGTCCATATCTTTTCCATGTGGGACACATGAGAGAGGCAGTGAGAATATATCCTTCTGATAAAGCCCATTTACTTCCTCTATAGCGGCTTCTCCATTCTTGACCAAGGTTACAGCTAACAATTATTTTCATTTTTGATCCATCTTCCATTCCAATTGTGATGAATAGACAGATTCTTTTGGCCATAAATATCAGGATAATGTTGTATTCAAAATGCTTGTTTTCCTTCCGAAGTCATGTTTATTGTACCTTGCTTTGAATGTTTCTCTTCAATTTCCTATTTCATAATTGATTTATTAACTTATATTCCATGAACTTCCTCTTAAAACTGTGTCTTGTACTGCTGTAAAAAGGAAATGTCCATTTTAGTGATGAATAAAGTATTCTCTTAACCTAAAGTTGACCAAACCTTAAATACAGAAACATCATGTTCCACACTGGTAAAAGCTGCTTATCCAGTTTTCCTTCACTAAATAATACAGGGTGGGGATACTGGTGAAGAGTTGTTAGTGTTTCTATTGTGTGTGAGATCCCCTTTGATTCTGTTGTAGTTACAAGGCCCACATCTGTTTATTCAGCACATGTAGGCGCGCGCGCGCGTGTGTGTGTGTGTCAGTTTGCATCAGGTACCTGTTGAGACGAAACCTTTCATTGTCATCGTACATCTGAAGCCTGATTGGTCGGCGCAGACCCCAGTAGATGTTCAGCAACCCCTCGAGGATGAGCTCTCCATCCTCCTACACACACACACACACACATATACACACACACACACACACACATGCACAAGCACACACATACAACAATAATTATCAGGACTCATGGTCAGAGGGGAAATCCTGCTGGCCGCCCGCCACAGCGGCTCAATATCAGGTGTACGTGCAGGAGCAGACGCTCGCAGCGTTCACGGGGTGAACCCTCTCATCTCGGAGAAACCTCGTCAGGTCTGACCCGCCCTTTTATTTACACAGTACAGGGGTGAAGTCACGTCTGAGGAGGCAGAGGATTGACTGCTTTGGGGCACGTACACACGGCGGCGGGGAGGTGCTTTGATTTCACAAAATCGAAACTCTGTTGGAAGAAAATGGTCACACAGCTGTAAGTGTTCTGAATACAGGAGAAACAAATTGTGCCACCATGTTTAAGATTGGTAGGAACTGAATAGTGAAGCTTTCATTGTGCATATATTACAAGTGAGCCAGTTGATGAATCAAATATTAAACCAGACCCGGGGCCTCATGTAAACAAACACAGAACGAATACTCTTGTTAGTGTTCCTTCAAAACAGCTTGTTATATAACCACTGTATCTAATTTGATGCCACGGAATACCATGAAGACCTTCTAATTGAGATTTTGTGGATCTGAGTGTCCATCAATGAAGTCAGTGTTGTTAGCTGAATGTTTGTGGTCATACCGCGGAATTTTTGTCGAACTAATTTAATGGGAAATTGTGCTAACACATGAAAAGTCAAGGAGGGCTGAATTTAATCAAAAGAAGTTTAACTGGAAATTAGGCAAATCATTTTTATTAGGTCTATATATGGGTGTGTGTGGGTGTATTAGAGGGCCATGACACACTGGTATTTATGATAATCATGACATAAAAAACAAGTAAGTAAGTTAGTAATACCAATATTATGATACTGTGTAAATAATCCAGCACAGATGTTCAGCCTTATGGATCTTCAAAAAAATATTTGTATCATTTCATCTAGTTGCCTTTTTCATATTTGTTAAGTGTATTTGTTCTTCACATCACAGTTACAGACACTCTTCCGCCTCCTTACTGTCGTATTTTGAGTATAACTTATTTGCTAGAAAGAGACAAATTACACAGTGAACAAAGATTAATTTGACTGATGGCTTTATTTCATATTTCTCTCGATAATAGCTTATCATATTTTACAGGATAACTGTGTTGTGTAGGTCTGATATCGACACAGCTAAGGTGTGTACATATCGAACAGGATATGGAATCCACGGGTTTATCTTGCACAAGCTGTTCATCAGAAGTCCTCAGTGATAGATTGCCAGTTATGACGTCCTTTAATACAAAAATGTGGTCTCAGTCAGCTCATGGAGGACATACGCCGAGTTATCTTTGAACAATTTCTCAGGAGGCAGAAGCACAAAGGCGAGGTGTGAGGTGCACGGTGCACGGTCAGATTCCAAAAAGCACGATAAAAGGTTCATAAAAGGTGAATGTGTCGACGTTTTTGGAGAATTATCAAGCAACTCATCTGACGGAGGAACTGACAAAAATGTATCCAACTTGAACAATCAAAAGGTGCCTCGAAGCTCGAAAAAACAGATCAAAACTGAGGGTATAAATAGAGATTTTGGCAGAAATGCTTAAAACAATGAAGTTGAAAAGTAGGATGTCAGATTGTGTAACAGAGTCACATGAGTTAAAGTAGTTCATGGGAAGCTTTCATGTTTCCTGACTGTTTACGGACCGAGTTGCATGGCTAACTTGTGACTGACACACATTCAAACTTTACACATCAGACTGTTATTTCATGGTTGTACAGGGCAGGGTCAAAAAGAGCCACTCCAGTGAGGAATTACTGAAAGAATTATAATGCTGGAGGCAGTTTGTAGAGCCGTCTTCATGTCAGAGAGGGGAGAGAAGAAAGCAGAGGGTGGGTTTTCGAAGGGGAGGCTGATTGCTCCCCAGGCTTCATTGTTTCTGTAATATAAACAGTGAGAGCAGCTGCAGCACTGAACCTCGCTAACCCACCACTCCTGAGCTTCCTGAACAGGCATGGGCACACCCTCACAAAGCGATGTGAGTAAGGTCAGCCAAGCTATTTTTGGACGAGGCGGTTAATCGCTGTCCCTCAGCGTGCCACTATAAAGCCTGGGTACGCGCTCTGATCCAGTCAGACTCCACCGAGCAAATGAGACACCACTCCGCTTCACTCTGCATATCAAATCTACAGCTACAGCCTCAAAGGTGAGAATACTTCTGCTGTTTTCATCATCACCAGATATTATCCATTACAAGCTGCTTTTAAAGGAAATGTAACAGCATCACATAGCTTACTTGATCGAGTACATGAAAAAATAATTCAGGTTAAAGTTAAGTCAGGACATTAACAAAACAAAAGGCAAAACAGCAAATCTCTCAGCAGCACAGTGAAAGACCATAATAAACAGAAAATTAAGATCACTATCTAAAATCACTGTCTAACTATTTTACTCTTCCTCTCCCCCTTCAGCATGAAACGCAGGCGATTGTTGCTCTCCCTGCCTCTCTTACCAACAATTACTGAGACGCTCGAGGACTTGCCTGCGCTTCCCTCATCCTCCCAGTCTACCCAGAGCTCCGAGTCTCAAGAGGACTACATGAGCAGTATCCAGGCACTGGCCTGCCCTGTCGAGGCCCCCAGCTGCGGCCCCGTCAGACTCCAGAGGTCCCCCAGGCAGCGGAACTTCTCAAAGGCTCTGATGAAGCCCTCCGTCTCAGCCTCACTTCCTCGCGGATCTCCCCGCGCACTAAGGACTTCCAGACTTTACAGTCTGAGTCTGAACAACTCGGAGGATTTTTCTCTGAAGATGAGCAGAGAAAAAGACTGCAGGGGCAAAGACCCCATGGACTGGCTGTTTGGACAGATAAGGACTTGAAACAAAAATCTGTTGTTGTGTGAAGCCCTGAACACACTCTGGTGGAGGATCTAGTAATCAAACAAGGCTGGAAGTACCTGCTCTGTTTATGAAGACTGAAACAACACGGTGTATGATGGGACTTAATACGATGGCCTGAAAGAAAAGTGGAGATCTATTTATTTCTATGCACTGAGGACTCAAGTCTACGTGTTTACATTGTTTGTAAAGATGTTAAGGATATTGTTTGTAATAAAATACTAAAATAATCATGAAAATGTTTATTCTTTGCTGGTTTGAAAGTTACTCGACAAAAGAGCTGAAGATCAATGCATCTCAGGTACGGTCAAGAAAAGAGCTGAAATGATTAGTGAGGATTATTTGCGGGGCAGCTGTGGCTCAGTGGGTAGAGCAGGTCGGCTGGTGATCGGAAGGTCGTTCAAATCCCAGATCCAGGCTGAGCTGAGCTGCATGTCAGCAATTGAAAAAAAAGAAGAAGCCATAATTGAAATGCTACTGAAAGTTTGTATCTATGGATGTATCAAAAGACTGAGAGGTCATGCCTTCAGGCCAGTGATGGCGTTAAACAAAGTGCTCTTATTCAGATACTTCGTAAGATTATGAGGTACATCTTTTTAAGTTATTGCAATTCTATAATCTACTTCAACTTTAATGCATTTCACAGGGGAACATTTGATTGTCAAAGTCTCTAGTTAATTTTCACACAGTCATATTGTTAGTCAGTGTTGACAGTAACTATTCACATTTACTGTACACTGATTACAATTCAGAGGGACATTATTTTTTTTATTTTATTTTTTTTTACTTTTTACCCCAGTAAATTTACCTGAGACCTTTGGTTAATAGTTACTTAGCAGATTCAATGGAACATACACAGTTTTTACATTTTGTAGCTTGTACAAAATTTACAAGCTTCACAGCAATCAATAATAGAACTGAAATGAACCCACACTGTTACCAGCTGCAACATTAAGTGTTGCACACATCACACATCATCATCATTATAAGTCCAATAATGCAATATATATTACTGTGAAATGGTACACTGCCTACTGCATGCAAAAATGTCCCAAACATAAAGTAAAAGTTTTTCTTCTCAAACTTTTACTGTATTTTCATGCTAACAATTTTGTAGTTCTACCTGTAATGGAGTATATCTGCATTGTGGTACTGCTACTCTCTTAGTTCTGGGTACATCTTCTATTTATCTCACAGATCAACCCCCTGAACAAAGTAGTAGTAGTACCTCAAATGACCTCCTTTAACCAGCGACAACGAAATACTACTTATATATATTGTAGCAACAGTTTTATTAATTCAATATGAAAGAATATAATCGCACACATTTTTTTCGAGCTGTGTTTGTTTCTACCGACTGTCAGTAAAGGGTCTGAACCGACCACATCAGTGATTTTAACCCCAGCATCTCACTGTCATCTAGTGGTGGTCGATGGTGCTGCAGTGGTGGCCTTTTCTTCCCTACAATGTTCATGGTACCGCCACTAGAGGGAGCTGCAGGCACATTAGATATTTCAGGATCTTGAGCAAACAAGCACAGACAAACGCCTTCCTGTGGTTTGCTGATCCCAGATAAGCCCCACATCGTTTGACAACAACATTATAATCTGAAGAGATTATCTAGTGGAAGTTGGGTTTGGTAAAAGCACATCCATTTAACTGAGCGAAAATCCACCGTGTTGGAGTGCCCTTGAGCAAGACAGTGGATCATTACTGGCTCAGGGAGGGCTGCTGCTCTGCAGTCAGAGCAGCGAAAAGAGAAAACAACTCCAGCTCTCCACCTCATCAACATAGTTACACCTGATACGGCTGTACTCTTAGTGGGGATACGTGTTGGCGCTTGTGTTCTCCGAGAAGATTCTGGGTCTGTTTACAGTGAATGGTGCAGAACCGCAGAGCACCTGACATGTCCGCCCACGACATGACTAACACATCACCTGACTGCACCTGCAGAGGTGAGCTCACGACGTAATCCTAAAGCAACCACACTTGTAAATCCTGGTTCCCTCTCCAACCACATCCTCCACTTTTCCTTTCACACAGACGCCCCAATTATCACTGAACAATAAAGACAAATCCTCAGATATGTCAGGTATATACATCCACCACAGCGTAGAAATACTGTATTGTATGTAAAAGTCATGCTTTCAATGTTTTACTGAAAAAAAAAAAAAGGTACAACGGCATCAACAGTAGAGCCTGACCGACATTCTGGCCTATCATATATCATATCTGCAGATATGTGCCAATATGAAACCTGAAGTGTGAAAAAAATAAGTGTTTATAAATACAAAATAACAGTAATGGTGTATTTTTCCTACCTAACACTATAAACAACAGCAACAAAACTCCAGTATCGAGCTACAAATGATAAAACAGAAGAATATTTCAATTTTCAACATGATTGCCATATAAAATCAATGCATCAATGTGTTTATCACTTTAATGTTGAAATTGCTAAAAGATGATTTAACACATTTCTGTTGTTTCTGTTGTTTATTTCTTCGCAGGGAACAATAAAGATGCATCTTAACATCACCAACATGGAAAAAGTCAGGTGACGTACAAGTACCTCAAAATCAAAACTTAACATTGTATATTGTTATAGTTGAATAAATGTACTTTGTTGCTCACAGCCCCTGTGTATATATGACCGCAGTAAACTCTTTCTGGAAATGATGGTGGCCCGTCTACGGCTGGATTTCATCAAAAGTCAATTACACAGGAATGTCACTGCTGAGTAATGTTCTGACCCTCATATCCCCAGACTATCTACTGAGTCACTCCTCAGTAACCTCTGGCCTCAATCCATCAGCTCTAACAGCGTCGCTAGATCATGTCAAGTGTGAATTATTAGAGTAACAGAATAGATCATTTTACATAAAGGAGCTCATTTCAACCCGATCATGTGTTCTATTGCAGTTGTCACCATACTGCTACAATGTACTTTGTAGGAAGCTCTTTTAACCACACAAATCCTGCCCCATAATACTGTAACACCAAAGTTCATAGGGTAGCTGTTCTGAAGCTTTTAATCTATATTAATGTCTATGCTTCCGTTTTTGTGAGCACTTTTTGTGGACACCTCATCCATGTTGGTTTAAACATTGAGGCTTGGCAGCTGTAGGATTGTTTTGTCAGCTCATGAGAGGTCAAGAAACAAACTTTTCCCCCCAATAAGTTTCTGTAGCTTCCAGATTTTTTTTGGTTTTATGTTTTGTTTTGTTTTTTTTCTAATATGTTTCAGAAAAGACAACAATTCTCTGACTTTTGTCAGATACGACAGATGGACTTAATCAGAAAAGGTCCTTAAAAAAAAGCAAAACGATTAAATGCGATGTTCTCTAAGTACCCGCAGGTGACTTATTTCAAGTAAGAGAAACAGTTTTTTTTTTTTTAAAGTTGGGATCCTGCGTAAAATGTAAATAAAAACAGAGAGTGATAATTTGCAAATGAGCCACGAGACAATGATTTTACAATGTGTTGACAGGCCCATGTAACATCCTCAATAAAAACATGTTTTTTACTAAGTGGTGAACCTCGCCCCATCCAGATTCATGTTTCATGCCCGGTCACGATGCTATCACCTGTCACCAACGAACTCCAAACCGGTGTTTTTGGATTTGGTTTTTGGTTTTGTTTATTGTCTTTGTGCTGTCTTCTTCTTCTTCTTCTTTTTTTTTTTTACAATATATGTCAAATAAGGATTAACAATTCATCAAGTTTATTTTATGCTGTCCCAGCTTTTTGGGAATCAGGGCTCTGCTGATTCCCAACTACTACATAAGTTGTAAAGGAGTAATTTCACAGTACAAACTGAATGGTGGAGCAAGAACACACTTTTTTTTTTACTGCAGCAGAATGTTTATACATCAAGATCAAATTTCTGTACATTACCTAGAAAGTCCAGCTAGAAAGTCTGCAATGATACTGTTGAAGAGCCAATATTTTATATTACCAATATATTATTATTATTTATATATTACTATATTACCAGTCTGAATCACAATTTTTGTTACAATAACTTCTGGGGTGAAAACCCCTGCATCAGACACTAGTTTACATACACTCTAATTGACTTTTTAAAATTATATCATTTCAAAGCCTGTACATCTCATTCATTTAAAATACAGATATCTCTGTTGTCTTCCTGGAAGTGACTGCTTGGTCTCTTTTCAAAACACAGGCATCTTTGAATGCAGTAAGAGCGGATACAATGAATACAATCAGAGTTGTATTAGTGAGTCATTACTACTTTGAAGTTGTTTTCGCTAGGACTCTTTCTTTGCCTGTTTTTTGTGGTTTTCACAAAGCCAGAGCCTTGGGCGGCCTGAGTTATAACACGGACAGTAAAATATACTGTGAAATGACTCTCTTTTTACAGCTATTGCAGAAGATAGATATATATTTAGGTTATTCTAAAAGCCTTGACTGAATCTTTATACCGATTAGTGACGCAACATGTTTTGGTTGGATTACTGATGTCTGTTTTCAGCAAAGTTAAAACATTACACCCACATAGAAACCTCAGATGAGCGATGACAAGTTACAGTGGTGTAGTGTAATGTGTTGAGTCACTGTGTATAATGATGGACAATAATGAGCACAATCTGTTTCAGCTCCCCCCATCAAACACTAATGTTCACTACAAATTACCCCTTTAATGGGTTGAAGCCATAAGACTGGTTCATTTCATGTCACTGATGTGACATCATCGGTCCCTCTGTCTGTCTGTGCATGTGTACTGTATGTTGCATGGAGCCATATTATGCGACATGTGAGTGTGTGGGATTTTCCCAGAGTGAAGTGATGTAGTGGGTCTGCCTGGTGGGACAAAAAAGAGGGACGCTCATGACACCCCACACCCCTACACACACATTCTCTGAAAAACCTGCTGGTGAACACACAGGGGAACTCCTGACCATAAAACCCATAGGATGATTATCAAACAAATAACCAAGGAGCTGCAGAGACACAGCAACAGCAAAACGTCGGTCAGTGCATATGACTAAAATGCGACATCTCTCCCTCCCTCCATTTCCATTTCCATTTTGAGGGAAAAGGGGGGCTTTTTGTGGTTTCTCAGCCCGTTGGCATGTTGGAAAAGAAGCCAGGAGTCGCAGCTCTGCGCTCAGATCTGCAGCCACACTTGGATTTTGTTTGGCCTGAGATCGTTTGGTCGTCATTGTCTGCCCGAGAATCAAAGCGCCGGTTTAACTGGTTCCAGCACTGATGTGTGTGCGACCCATTTTTCTTTACAATGCCCTGCAGTCCAGCACGCCCACGCGCTCATGGGTGTGCAATTGTTGATAACGCTCCCTGTTTATCTTTCTTATTTCCGCCAGTCTGTGACATGTGTGAGGTGGCTGAGCCTTTTCTTACCTCGCGAGTCCTCAGCTGGAAGTTTTTCCCTTCGTGGTAACAGTTGTAGGTCCTCAGCAGTGATAAGATGTCAGACCTGAACGTGAAGACAAGGCCACAGATGGTCGATTAGCGCCGCAAGCGGTGATGAAATCCATACAAGAAATCCCCACTGTGATTGCACTTAATCGTGGCTAACTGCTGTGCGGTGAGTGAAGGCAAAGGACTTACTTTGGTATAAGTTTCTCTTTGCTGAGCTTCACGAAGGTCTGAGGCTCACTCATTCTGTCTGGAGCCCAGCTGAGTCAAAAAAAAACACACAACACAAACAATATGAAACAACATAATGACGGTATTATCTGCAAACCAATCGACATAAATGATGATGTGTATGTACAGATAACCTTAAAGGTGCTATCTATATGACAAGTTGATTTTTGGGTCTCACTGAAGCGTTAGAATTGCAGCCATCTGCCATCCCCGTGTTGGGAGTGAGACTTTTCTTACAAACAGCACCTTTAATTCCCTTAAAAGATGACGGACCGTGACATGAAAATGTAATTTAACACAACCAATTATTCATAAATACTAAATACGAACATTGTGTTGTTATATTCGTAATTCAGTTTGAGCCCTGAGTACTTTTTCTCTAAATCAGACGCTGCCGGACAAATGACTCCTGTTAAAAGCAGGGACAGGGAATGACAAGAAATCACATGGTGTTATTGACTCAGAGCCAGAGAAGTTACATGTCAAGGCAACGCTGAACAAAGCCCGGAAAACTTTCATGTGTCTTTCATGTCATTCAAGGAGACCTCCCGCCACTGTGGCAAACCTCTTACGAACAATTAGCATCATTAAAATGATTGGAAACACTCCTTGGCCATGTGAGTGTGGAACAGTTTATCAAGAAAACAACAAGTCTGCAACGCCAGAGTAGTCGATTTATGTGCAGTAAGAGAAAAACACAAGCTTAGCTATCAATCTGTGTGTCCTTCAAGGTGTCAGGTCTTTTTTTTCTGACAAAGCCTGAGGAATGGTGTCCCTGATCCTTGCATCCTAAATCCAGTGTCCTGATATTTTCCCGGGAAAATGCCAGGCATGGGGAATTTCCTGGTTTGGAAAGCCCAGCTCCGACTGTGAGGGGGGAGGAGCAAGGGTATAAAACAGCCACATGTGGCTCAGGGGCTCAGTGTCAACGCTCAGCCTGTCTCCAGTATGAAGCTTTATCTCCGGTCGGTCTGTCAGCTCGCCTTCTTCAGCCTCTGCTGTGTACTGATCACAGGTGAGAATCTACGAATTGAATGCCTTTATGATATGCTATATATAGAGAGAGAGACAGAGAGAAAGAGAGAGAGAGAGAGAGAAAGAGAGAGAGAGAGAGAAAGAGAAAGAGAGAGAGAGAGATAGAGAGAGAGAGATTGGTAAATGTGTTGTGTTAACAGAGTATTTAGACTTTAAGTAATCACAGCTCGTGTTGCACTCTATTGAATTAACCTGTAATCCTGTTACTGTGTCTGTGCAGTGAGAGAGTCAGACTCGTCCCCGTATGTCCCGGGAAGATGCTCGTGTCCCGACACCCAAGCGGGTGTCAAAGGACAACTGAAGGAGCTCAGAGTTTTTCCAAAAAGCGCCATCTGTGATAAAGTCACAGTAATGTGAGTACCAAATCCTGCACACACATGCGTGACATTAATGTACGCTCACAGACATTCAGATGAGCGTGAGTAAATGTGTGGTTTTGTGTGTTCTTTTCTTTTTCAGGGTGACACTGAGTAGCAACAACGAGACAGTGTGTCTCAGTCCAGATGCACCCATGGGCAAACAGCTGATACGCTGCTGGAACAGGTGAGGGCACTGATCTGTGAAAGTGAAGCCTAAGGGGATACTATAGCTGTGTCAACATGTAATCCTTAAAATTACGTTAAAACATTTACAAAAAAAACAGCAAAATACAATAATATTTTTACAAGACAGGTTATAACTGGTTATAGAGGGCAGAGTTGGAGTTCCACCCAACTTCATATTTTCCATAAATCACGGCCAACAGTATCTTAATTGTTGCCAAGCCCGTTCTTGTCCGGACAAAGCACATAGTTGTGCAGTTTTCTCCACCACATGTTCTGCTACTTGTGAGACAGAAACAATAAAAGTTGGAGCTTCTAACACAGTCGTACTCAACTAATTCTGTATTAAAAACCTTCATTTCCTTACTGTATTTGATGAATTATTTCATAATAGCTTCTCATGCCATTACAAACATATTGCCCACCAATATTTCCCCAACTTACAATGGACTCTGACTCAACTGAGAGGTCTCATTTTAATCGGCAAGTTCTACAACAGTATCATTCACAGACCTTCCTCCAAGCTAAAGCTCTCTTCCTCTGTGTGTGTTTTTCTAGGGCTCACAAGTTGGGCCGTGAAACAAAGCTGTGCCTGAGGAGGAGGAGGAGAGGGAGGGGGAGAGGTCAGCGCCAGCGGTCTCGACAGAGGAGTCGTGGCCAGATCAGGAAAGCCTCGTCCTCCAACTCCCAGTAGGCGAGCAGCCTGACCAAAGATGGGAAGCTACTGCACGGAGACAAGTGTGAACGCTGATTCTCACCACCGGAGACACTGTTAAGTTGGAGAAACAGCAGGCTATCACTCTGCTCGCTGTAAATGCCATGCAGCTCACATGTCAAGTGCCCCTAAATTGTTTTCTGAGTGTAAATCATTCTCAGCAGCGGGCCTTATGTTTTCTGTGCAGATGACTGATGGAACTAAGCCCTGGAGGCTTGTCATACATGTTAAAAGTTTGAGCTTTAAAACACTGTTAAATGGTCAAGATGGTCAATGTATTGTTTGTATGTACTTCTGTGTATGCAGCTGGAAGAGCTAACTGAAGAGAATTAGTTGGATATTTATTTTTATATGAATATAGAGGATTTTTTTTTTTTTTTAAATAAATAAGTACATCAGAACAACAGCTTGACGTTGTGTGCAATTCATTGTTACAACTCCTGATTATCTTCAGACTCAAAGATGGGAAGCAAGATCAAGTACTTGGCAGGATATGAGAGGTCGCTTAACCCGCAGCTTCAGCTTTAGTTAATAAACGACAGGATGTGAGTCAGCGAGCGGCGGCAAAGAATAAATATGTCTCCCTCAAAACATCTGAACAAATATCTCTAAGCTCTGACAGGAGCCTACTGTGTGTTCTATTATCACTATATCTCTTTCTGTTGCACAGATACATGGAGGTGACCACTCGATGTAGGAGCAATTACTGGAGGTGTTCTTGAAAAGCACGACAGTGTCAGTTGAGCGTACCGCAGGTTGCAGTTCTATATTTTAATGGACTGTTCAGTAGCGTTGCACAACTGAGAATCGAGGTGATCAGGGTGTGGGCTGTTGAAAAGTGAGAGTTTTAACGATGGCTTGTAAACCGGTGCAATGCCAGCTCTGATTTCCAGTAAATCACGTGACAGAACGGATCCGAGTGCAGCCTGAGGACAGAGAAAACACACACGCACGGGCGTGCGCACACACACACACACACAGTTTAGCAGCTGGTATTGGTATGGACTCTGTCTTAACTGATCCTGATGTTATTGCTGAATGCTTGGTTGTAAAATGGAAAGTGAAAGTAAACGGCTTAATAGAGTTGCCTTTGTCTCAGTCTGGGAATCTTTAAGGGACTTTTCCCTGGTAGCACGTTATCAATGAATAAATAGAAAGCAGTCAGGTGACTTCAGTGACAGCCATTGTTAAGGTGGTTAAACAGGATACTGCTAACAGCAACAATTTTTTTTTTTTTTTTGCAGATTGGGACGTTACACACCAAATTTAGACACACACCACATTCAGACTACACTCTGTAATCAAAAATCAGCTCGATCGCAGCCAAATTCAACATTAAAATACTGTTGTTCTCTTGATTTTGTTGAATTATTCTTTTTTCATCAGATGTTTTAAAGAAACTGACACTCAAATACTGGAAATCCACATCGCCTCCTACATCACTGCAGTGGAGAAAAGAGACGTGTTGTCATTTTAACATGGAAAAGATTACAGCTGTTGACAGGCGCAAACTAACACAATTTGAAACCGTACGGGGAGATGTGCTTCATACTTTAACTTGCAAATTCTGGTTTGACACCATCTGTGTTTTCCCTGTGAAGGACAGCAGGCTACAAACAGTGGAAGATAATGGAGTCAGTCATAATATCAGCTACAAAAGACAGTTCACCAAACATGTTAAGACTTCCACACAAACTGCAGTTTTGCTGAACCTTTTCTGCGACACACACTACACACTTCTTGTGTAACCACATGATTAAAATGTAGTTCAAACTGTGAATCATTAATATGTAGTGGCAAATGATTGGCCACCAACTTTTATAGCTGTGCGTTTTTTTCTACTTTTTATCATTGTTGTAATAGCGCCAGTGTCATATAATGTTTTTGGGGCACTATTATTTATCATCACATTCACCACATATGATGTAACATGATGTTTCGGTGCCAGGTAGTTGTAACCTACATACAGTATTTGTGGTCCCTGATTCACGAGTGTTTTCAGTCAGTAAGCGTGACTTTATTGGTCCTGGTGTGATTCATAGTGTTTTGAGCGAGTCCACGCGTGTCAACCTATTGTAAGATGGCCTCTCGTATTGACTTGTAAAATAACGGTGGCCTTTGCACCGAGATGATTGCAATTGAGGTGAGCAGCATGTAAGCAGTTCGATGAGCATGACGTAACATGATGCTGGTATTTGTGTTAATGAAAGTCTGTGTCTGTGCTTTGGTCTGAGAACTGGAGGTTTTCTGTTGACAGAACTTAAAAAATGTAGCAGCTATTGAAACTAATTATAGAGACAAGAGGTTATAAGTGCACAATGGAGAGGAAATGTCTTATTAAAAATGCCATAACATGTCATCCTCAGCATTTTATAACCACAGCTCAGTGTTTGCTACAAACTGATCCTGAAAATGTACATCTGAGCACTGGATTGTGCTGCCATCTAGTGTCTAAATCATTATGTGCATCTGATATGTAAAGTGTTGCTGCATCACTGGGTCTCGCTCAGTGGTAAGAGACCGTTTGTCATGAACTTGGAGCATGAACCCCCGACACCATCTGCAGAAACAGAGCCTGCAGGACAGTAGGCAGATGGATTTTGAAGCTTTTCACTTAGTTTTCAGTCCAGACATGCTCATGGCTGAGTTGTTGGTTGGGACTCCCAGTACTTTGTGAGATGATTCATTTGGTATAAATATTTGATAAAAAAGGGAGGTTAATCAGTTTAAAGTACAAGTTCACCCAAATTGAATATTCAGTCAATATCTCCTCACCGTCATGCCAACGAAATGTCACGTGAAGTTTCTTAGTCCACAAAACAATTCTGGAGCTTCACAGCAAAACAGCGCCGCAGCATTCATCCATACAGCTTGTCTGGTGTAATCAAAGTCTCCAGAAGCCCTGAGATCCAGAATTGATTCAAAAGACAATATTTACACTACTGAGCTCATGTAACCACTTACATTTAAATTTAGGGCATTTAGCAGATGCTTTTGTCCAAAGCGACTAGCAGTTATTCATATACTGATGGTGGTGGCTGCTATTCAAGGTGCCAACCAACACATCAGCAGTTTGGGGTTCAGTATCTTGCCCAAGGACTCTTTGACATGCAGACCAGGGGAAGTGAACCAGCGACCTTCCAGTAAAAGGCACTGTCTATACCCCTGAGCCACCACCATCACTACCCCCTCAAACAGAGTGTGCGCTACAGCTACAGGGAAGATTCTGGCTTTTAAAATAAGTGGTGAATAATATCTTTTCAAATCAAACTGAATGTGATCTTGGGCTTCTTGAGTCTTGGATTCCACCAGACAAGCCTTTGTTGGCTGTTTTGTTACATTTAAATCAAGTCTCCATCTATCTGAGTTGTTAAGTAGAATACTGCGATGCTGCTGAAGCTCCAGAGATGTTCTGTGAATTACAAAACTTCCCCCCATATTCCATTGACTTGAAGTAGATACTGACCGACAGATTTTCACTTTTTGTTGAACTGTTCCATTTATGTCTGACTTATTTAATGTATTCAAAGTAGTTCCGCTGTGATCTATTACTGACCCATTTATAATAAACTGAGCCTAGTTCATCAAACCCCTTGATGGTTGCTATTCTTAAAAGCTACTGAGGCAGAGCTTTGTTAAGAATAAGCACATGGGAAGTGATTCTTCTGCATTTCCTGCAGCTGAGACAGAAGTTACTTGGGAAGAAAAAAAAAAAATGCTTGCATGAGCAGTGATCGTCACCACAAAAACCAGGAAACAGACTGCCCGCCACTGACCACACCACCACCTGACTGGGAAGTGATCTCTGGGAGATCTCTGCAGATTCAGCTGAACAATGAACACTGAGCACGAAAGATGGGGAACGTTTTAGCTCTCTTGCCTTTCTTATCTCTCACTACAGCAGAGGATGCACTTGTTCGTCACCCACGTGAAACTGCCTGTTAACTACAGAGGCCGCCTCACCACCCAGCAGCCCTCCTCCCTCCCTTTAAAACACCTCTCTGCCCGCCTCCACTCCCAGCCAAGGAATCTGCTGACAGAGTAGGTGCATAATGGGATGGTCAGTCTATCTCTCATGCATATTCATACATAATAATGGGAGCATAAATATTCCATAACTTGAAGGATTGCAGTCGGTCACCATTATTATGAATTATTCAGCCAGCGCACATGGCTGCACAGGAGACAGAGTGGAGGGGCTGAGAGCTGAGCAAAGGAGAATAGGGGGTCAGTCTGAGGGTGCAGAGAATTTACATAATCTGTCTGTCTGTACCTCTCCTCTTTTCTTCTCTTCTCTTGAGACTAAATTGCGCATTAGCCCACCTCTGAGCTCCCTCGGCGGACAAAGAAAGCTTCGTTTCGGCTCCGCTAATTGGTTTGATCATCACGAGATTCGCATCCAATTATCGCACCTTCTCCGGCAGCTGCGCCCGGAGGCGCGTAAAAACTGTCCAGGAGAGCTCCAAAACGACGCACGGGATGCCAGTTTTTAAACACACAACAGGACACCTTTCTAAAATATTTTAGACAAACGCCAACTGCAGCCATCAGAAATCGCCACTTGCTGATAAATCATGCATTCCTGTGTAGTTTTACAGGAGTCGTAAGGATAAAATCTTCAGTGATGTAAGATATTCATAAACGTATGACAGGAATTTCCAGCGTTATAACCTTCATCCAACTTGAGAGCACCTCTTCCCATCCTGCTCCTTTTCAGGGTTTAACCGGGTAGCTACACCGCTAAAGTTCACTGCTCGTGTGTTCAGTAAATGTGATCAGTTTGAGGGTCTTACCATAGCAGAGCGCGTCCTCCGTCTTCTTCCGTATATCCACCAGCGATGTACCCCGCTGCTGGTTTCTTATCAGGTCTTCATGCCTACCCGGTCGTGCGGTATTCAGAGATTGGGAGATTAAACTGACGGCGGGGTGAGCCAATGGAAGGCCGCGCTGAAAGTGCTCAGCCAATAAGCGTTGAGCGAGGGCGGGACGAAGGCATCAGCGATTGAGACCTGTCTCCTCTCCGCGCTCTGCCTCAGTCTCATCAGTCACAGCGGTGTCTTCGATTCTCATCTTCACGGCTCAGAAACGGCAAAAATCAACACAGAGCGCTTCGATTTTAATTATTGTGATAGCTTGGCCGGGAAAACTCAGGTCATAGGTGACACCTTTCTGCAGAAAATACACATGTAGATTATGATTATTTGATTTAATGTGTATTTTGGATCTTTAAAATGTATGTGCACTTTTATAAATGGACATTCTGAATGTTAAATGGACCCCCAAGTCATATTTGTGACATAATTCAAGTTAATTTAATTCAATATTCTAGCGTTTACTCCTTTTTTTGTCCAGAATTATTCCTATATTTTATTAATATTACATTTTCTTTTACATGCTTTTTAAAAATAGTTTGTTGTATTCTTTTTTTAAAAATATATATATATATTTTCCCCTTTTTCTTGCTATTCATTTTGATGAAAGTCTGAGTCATGTATATGGTTTTTTTCTGACAGAACTGAAGCAAACCAGCTGCACACGTTTGTCTGCTTGAACATAATGCAGCAGTAAGAAGAAAGCCCACTCCTTCAGCACCATTAAAGCACCTATCCTGTTTGTTTTTCCAGCACAGCAGTAAAAGGAAGAAGTCCCTGCGAGTGACCCGTTAAGATTTATTTCACCCATCCTGTTTTTCAGCCTGGATGTGCCATCTAGGAAGCTATTGTACAAACTGTAGGAAGTCTCCCTCTCTCTCTGTCTGAACGGGATTTATGATTTGCCGTGCACAGAGGAAGTAAGTTGTTCCAGCAGCTGAATAACTTCCCCCCACAGAGAACAGCTCAGTTCTGAAGGGATATGGGTATGACAGCGTTAGTGGAAACATTTATGGAAGCGGGCTGGAAAAAAAAAACAAACCCTGACGTTCCCTTCCTCTATTAGTGGGTCACTCAGCTGCTAATTGACCCAAGATCATTGTGAAGCTGATAACACAGGCCTGATTGCAGGACAATGAGCGGCCTCGCTGAACTCTGGACAAAGACTCTCTGTTCTCCCCTCATCTCATCCCTCCTGACTGGATTCACATGCCGTGCTACCTATACTGTGAAACCAACATTTAAACGGCGAAAAGAGTTTATGACATCAATACAGCCGCCGGCCATGTAATTGGTGTCAAATAAGGGGAGTAACCCAGCTGTTCGTATGCGCGAGTGTGTTTTCACGTGTCTGACCCCAGACAGCGAGGTGTTCTCTGATGAATGAGCCTCTCTGCTTTCATCGATTCTCTCTTTAGATTTGATGCTGCAGAGAGATTGCCTCTTAAGGCTACATGCGGTTATATATCTGCAGTTCAGTGAACAAAGGACTGAGGAATACAATGTGTGTACAGAATACAGTGTGTGTGTGTGTGTGTGTGTGTGTGTGTGTGTGTGTGTGTGTGTGTGTGTGTGTGTGTGTTGACAGAACAAAACTGTATTGATTTATGACCTGAGCAGAAGACAAACGTCTGCACGGAGGATTGCATCCTTTGTTGCGTGATAAAAACCAAGAGGAAAACAAATGAAATGCTTTTCATACATCCTTTTGTATCACAAATATGCTAATTCCAGCTGGTGATTTATGGAGGCCGGGTGTGATCCAAACAACCTATTAATATTATCAACGCACGGCGTCCGACATATTGTTAATGCATGAATAATAAAAGTAATTGTGTTTGGTTTGTTGGCACATGAGATGTGTTGTGTTGAAAACACAAGCCTGATTCTGATGCTATTTTTTTTTTTCTCTCATCACCATAATAACATGAGCACTCCTCCCAGAGCTCCGTCTCCATGGTCACCGCTCACACGCGACAAATACACAATGAGGAGACTTGAATGTGACTAACACATGCACCTGCACAGGCTCTTAATTCCTGCTACTCCCGGTCACATTCACGCCTAGTTTTTTGACGCTGAATGGACGGAACAGTTGATCTAATTTATTGCCTCATGCATAATGCATGCTGCAGTAACTGGATTGGATTGCTCCACGTTAATGTTTGCTTTTCAATCAGTGCTGTGCAAAAAAAAAAAAAGAAAAAAAGAAAAAAAGAGGCAATCGCGCTAAAAGCCACCCATGTGCACATGTGGGCAGGAATGGTTTAATTTCTCTCCACTTATACAGCTGAAGATCAAGTTGTACGCAAATACACGCAGATTCCACATACAGTAAATGTTGTCTTTATGTACAAATAGATCTTTTTTTAAGTAAAAAATTCAAAAATCAGTAGGACATTTTATAAAAAAAAATCTAATAATCTTCGGTATTGAGTTTAGGAATTACATAAAATACACAAAACCTTTTAAGTGAACACTCAAAAATGCTCAAAAGTCTTGTTTTGGCCACCAGCTGGTTGCTCTCGGTCAGGATGAACACCCTGCTCATCCTCTCCTTTGTGTGATAGCAGTAAGCAGCTCAGTCTGAGCGCAGTGTGGCGTTCAGTCTGTAATCATGGGCGCAGTGTCTGAGGTGGTGTCTGGCTCGTTGTAGCAGTCCATCTCCTCCATCTCTCTCTCCACTGGCTCCTCCTTGCTGCCTCTGAAGCATATCAGCCTCCTCTCTCTCCACCTCCTCCTCTCCCTGTCTGCGGTGGCTGCTGTCTGCTGCTCCAGCTCCAGCATGGCCTGGACGCTCTCCCCTCTCTCCCCCGGGCCGAGGGACCGGTCCCTGGTGGCGAGGGCCAGTCCCCCTCCTCTCCTCCCCGGAGCCATGTGGAGGAATGAGAAATTGCTGTCCGAGTCTGCTGCTTCCGTCACACACACAGTGGTCGGGCCTTGGTCGCTCTGGCTCTCCTGCGGCCTTTTGGGAGACTTGTTGGTCTTTGATTTCTTGCTGAGTATGAAGTTGAAGAAAGCTGTCACCAGAAGCATTGTCCCTGCCAATCAGAAAGTATATATATTTTTGAATATTGTTTCTTTAAAAGAGACATTTTGACATGCCACAGTAACATGTCCTGCTTTTCCCACTGTGGGACAATTCAAAATGTCTGTTGCTGTAAAAGTTGATCATGGCACAGTGCAACAGTACAGTTAACAGTACTGTGGTTATCAGTGTAAGCGTTGTACCTGCTGGTGCAGTTTTACCTGGGATAACTGCGTGCCACACTAACACAGGGTGCAGGAAGCAGACCACTGACATTATGGAGTAGTAGAGGAACTTATGGAAGCCTCCGATACGAGCCATCTTCCCCCACAACCGAAACAGCTGCCAGTCTGGGGGACAGCTACAGAGAGAGATAGGAAGAAGAGAAGGGTTGAGACTCGTCTACAACAGACTCTGTGGTCACAATTATTCATGGGACCTTATTATTGTTACTAATGAACTGTGCAGCGTGCTCATTTCTCTGTGAAACCAGATGTGAGTGTTTACACACATACAGTACCCTTTCAAATCCTACTCCTTCTATTTCAGCACAGAGGAAGCCTGATGTACATCATACTCATCTGAACCAGTTTGTACTCCAAATGTCCAGTATGGATGACTAACTACACCAGGTTATGAAGTCAGCAAGAGTCTCCGCTGTATGAAAGCTCACATACATTGTACATTCCTCTTGGGATGAGTCCACATGTCCGGTTCTAGGAATCAGAATAAATCTTGCAAAAGTCCAGACACTGTGGAGCTGGATCCTTTCTTACCTGTTGTTGTAGTAAAAACTGGAATAACATTACCCCTGTCTTTCTTCTTGATGCATGAAAAGTCGTGCTCTTACAAAAATAGATGTGTTTACATTGCAGAGAATGAAGACTTCTCCCTCTGCTCACTGCTGGCCAGCTTAATCTATATCTGTCTGAAGCCATCTGGTTTTCAGACAGGCCTTCTCATCTCATCTGCCGTCTTTCCTTCTGTATACGTGACCCGGACATTTCATGTTGCAGTGCTGGTTGATGATCAAGGTGTCAGAGGACATGCTGTGTCCTTACGGTTTTCATTGCATATCATCATATTCTCTTTATCTTGGGAATAGGAGACTTGTCCTTTCTTAGACCTCGAGGATTCTTTGGCTTTCATTAACTTTTCATAGAGTTTCTGTTTTTTCCATTGTTTGTTTTTTTAATAGATTGGGGTCTTATTCTTCCATCTCCTCTAATTTCCGCTGTGTTATAGAGTCAATTTGTTACTTAAGGTAATAGACTACAGTATGATACTCAAACAGTAACTTCATGTATTACATGTATAATTTGCCATCTAATAATTACATAGGTTCAATGTAAGGGTCACATATGATGCAAAGTTTTTCCATAATGTTGAATCAATGCATGTAAAACTGACAACTTCATCGGATTAAATCAAATAAATGCAGACTTATACATAAACGTTGTTTGCTTAATTATTACACAATCAGTTATGAGGATCTTCTACATAAACTTAACATGAGTTCATTATTCAAGTATTATGCATAAAAGTAATGAATTTTGAATTGATTGTTGGGTTTTTTTTTTTGTTGTTGTTTTTTTTTTTGCGAGACCAGGCAGGCTCGGAGTCGTGCACAAGCTGTCTTCGTACGTCAAGCAAGACAGACACCTGTGTGTGGTATTCCCTCTGTACTGCACTGTACTGCACTGTACTCACGGCAGACACATGAACAGAAGAGTATCCAGGAAATAGGCCAGCTCAAACACCATGATACCAACAGATGACACTCTGGAAGGAGGGAAAAAAAAAAAGGTTGAACCCACATGAAACTGATACGGTCTCATTGATAACATCAGTAAACTGTTTTCTAAACTATGCAAGTAATATAAATATTTAGGTTTCTGTGTATTTTATCTTGGGCTG
The DNA here is from genome assembly GCF_904848185.1 of Acanthopagrus latus. Lineage (NCBI taxonomy): Eukaryota > Metazoa > Chordata > Actinopteri > Spariformes > Sparidae > Acanthopagrus > Acanthopagrus latus. The sequence goes on along the minus strand of NC_051053.1, from coordinate 7,795,008 downwards.
TGGGCAAAGATTGCTTTTTTTCTGAGTTGTGCAAGATGTGGGCAGAAGGGTTATGTTTCAAGTGCCCTGTCACAATACAAAAAAAAGAAAAAGAAGCATCACCTTCATGTGGCGCAAAAGACCACTAAGACATTCAGGGATTGTGTTTGGTGCAACTGTATAACCCCCCTCTGTGTTTAAATAGTCTGATAACCATCTGATCTACCCTCGCTTTGAAGAGTGAAAACTGATTTGTGTGCGCGCGTGTTTCGGTGTGAGGCGTTCATCTGCGTCTGTGTGTACCGACTGAATAAACAGTCGTGCGTTTCTCGTCTCCTCTGGGAGATGTTTTCCTGTGGCTCTGTGGGAGTTTGGCTGCGAGCCACAGAGAAAATAAGAAGTAGGTCTGAAGGATCACTCTTCTTTCTGCCCTCTTCGCCTTGTTTCATCCCTCTGACTCCTTCCCAACAGCTCCTTGCAAGCATGTGTGTGTACATACAGTGTAAAAGTGATTATACAGGCCAGGTACAGCCCTCAGGCCACACATTCTTTACCATATTAAAATCAAGGCGGTCTGTTTGTAACTCAGGAATGCCACCAGTTTAGTCCCAAGCAGGCCGGAGTCAGGAGTTCTTGGTTAGGTTTAAATACCTACTACACATAATGAGGTCGACTGTAATGCCACTTACAATAAGTAGATGCCGAGGCTGTTGAACTCTCCGTGATGTATGGTCTCCACTCCCACAGCACACAACACTGGAAAAGAGACAGGAAGATCATTTCCTTGTTTTTCATTCAGGCGCAGGTACTCTGTTGCTGGTGAGCAGATTCTGTCCAGCAGATGTCAGACTTAGTTCATGATTTCCTCAATAGCTGGTCAAAGCTTGGGTGACTCAATGCAACCAGAGAAACTTGTTCAAATATTGACTAATGTTGCCACTGTGATGGAGCTTTGTGTTGTGCTCATTTTACTTTTTGGGGGCATATTTCTACGCATCTTTGTCGTGCTGCTGCCATTTGATTAATTCCTGTAGTCTTGTAGCTGTGGTGTTCTCGGGTTTTCTCCCCTCATTGAGCAATAAGGATTGACCTGATTTGACTTGAAGTGACTCAACTTGATTTCAGAGCTTACACCCAAGGGCATGGATTTCATCTGAAGGTGTGCTTCATAAAAACATATATATAGCCAATTTTTAAAATTGTTTCCAACGTGGTCACAACATTTTTGTAATAGCTTACTCATGCTTGTAATTATCATTTCGCTGCTGGCAGTTTAGGTTGCTCTATCTGAGTGGGCACTGAACACATCACAGATCTGCCGCAGCAGAACACCACTTGTCTGTGAAGTGGTTCTTTCATGTCATCAGGGTATGTAGATCCTTTCTCTACATCAGTATCAGTATTTCTTCTCTTCTTCCATTGACATTAATTCACTGTAAATAAAAGCATACATTTATTGGTAAAAAGAATGCTTGGTGTGCAACTGGAAGCTGCAGATTTGTTCCTTTCTCTTTGGAAGATCAACTTTGCTGCATTAAACTTCAGCAGGTTGAATCTCTTCTATAGCTGGCCTTAACCTCCGACCACACTACCTATTATATGTTATCATATCTCGTCATTGCTATCTGTACAACAAGTTTTGGTTTCAGAGGACGTCATGCGCTGGACTGTTTAATATGGCATAAAATCCCACTATGATTTAAGAGACATACATGCTGCCTTCAGTCAAAAAACAGAATGCAAGGAGAGCTGCTCAGTTGTGGAAAATGGCCTCCCTCTGGTGCTCATCACTTTAGGGATCTTGTTCGTCCAAAACTGTAGAAAAAGTCTGAGGCTCTCAAGTGGGTACTGAATCAAAAAAGCCTTTAATTAATCATGGCTGTTGAATCACAGCAATAGTAAAAACATGCCGTACACGCTGCCTTCAAACGGGACTTGTGCGCTTGTCTTTATGGCCGCTGCACAGCAATGGCACCTGGAGGCCATCAACGCTTACAATTCAGCAAGCTAGCAAGAAGGTCATGCATTCAGGAACTGAAAAGGGATGAAACTGGGTAGGATTAGGTAATCCAGAAAAACTAAAATCTATACAGCTAAGATTACAATACATTATCCTACCATCTGTTGAAAACTAAACTGCCATTTTCGAAAACTTAAGCATACACTGATGTTCATCAAGAGTCCTCTTGTGATCCACATTTGAAGCCAGCAACAGTATTACCATAATTTGCATGATGTGTAAGAGGTGCTGGTAGACTGGCGGGTTTGTCACCTTTGGATAAATACAGGCTAGCTATTTCCCCCTGTTTCTAAACTTCATGCTAAGCTAGGCTAACAAGGTACTGGCTTTAATCCTGAGATGAAAGTGGCGTCGATCCTCTGATCTAACTCTCGGCGAGAAACAAAAATGTACACATTTTATTCTGAGGGTTCCCACATGCATTCGAAAATGCGAGACGCTGTAAAAATGGATGACAACAAAGTCTTAAAAACTATAAAGAACCTCCTGTCTTGCTACCCATCAAACCATCGGCCATCAAATATAATTTTTCTTTAATCAGGCGTTTTTCCTGTGGGGTCTGAAAGAGGTAAGCAAGTGCTGATCGCCACTAAACACATGGTAGTAATTTCTCTGGTGTGCTTAGCAGAAACTCTGTGATAGAATCTGCACCAGAGGGAAATCAAGAGACGTTTTTCTGGTAGTTTATAGACTGTGAGAGGGATTAACGCTGCATATAGAGCGGCTGGATATTAACATATATGCGCTCTCTGCGTGCATGTCTGCCTGGAGAACACACACAGAGGCAGACAGGCCAACACAGACATAAGAACGTGTAAACACAGACAGAGGCATACCATAAACATACACACACACACACACACACACACACATATAGAAACAATGCACTGAAAGCTCCTGTAGGTGTGAATGTATAACAGCTTGTGATCACATAAGCCCAGCAACCCAGCTGGATACAGAGACTCGGTTTCTGGTGTGATGCGAGGCACATGTCTCTAAGTAAATGTTCAGTGTCTGCAGCTGTTGGAGTTTAAAGTAGAAGGGTCCCATATTTTTCGAAGGAGGCAGCATCCAGAGAGCTATTTCCCCCGTGATGATTTAATGTGGCCGAGAGAGCTGCGTGCAATCTGTCCCTGCGTGCCTGGGAACAACAGTTGGGGGGGGGGACACACTAATAGCAAGGTTATGTATGATCAAGTATGTTTTTATATGCTCCGTATATCAGCAGAGTCGAGTGCTCTTGGAGGTCAACAATACAGTTGGCCAACATCACCATTTGATCTTGTAATATTTTGGGTTTATGAAATCCTTAAAAAGTCCCACTGGAGAGCTCCTAAAAAAAAAGTGACACTTCAAGCACAGGCAGGAGTCAGATATCAGCTTTGAACAACACGTTGCAGCAGTTCATAGCGGATGAAATATATAATGTCTACCTCTACTCCTGCTGCCAATAATCTCATGTTGAACTTGAAGTCATATTTTTACAATAGTGTGCGAGCTCTGACTACAGAACTTATCAGAGAGATGATCTGGAGTCTGTTGTGCATCAGCCAGCACATCCAAAATCACTAAATCACATCTCATCCTGAAACAATAAGAGATACACATGACTCATAATTTACTATTGTCATGTTTTTCTGTTTGTTTGTTTTTATTTTTACCCACCTGTTGCCGTAGAAACACCAAGAATCCTGCAGGCGCACTCCACGACGACCCACCAGACGCTCTCTGAGTTCCCCATGACCTTCTTCACCGTTTCACAAATGTAACCTCGGCGCCTCTCTGACACCCCCTAAAAACTGTCGGTGTGTATCTAGCAGTTACCAAAGCGGCATTCCAGACGCATCATTGAACATTCGCTGGACGGACGGTTGTGAAAAAATGTGAATAATCCATAATCGCCATGATGTGGAGCCTCTTAGACTGTACGCTTTAACTTCTGAGAGGTTTGTGACTCAGTGCCCCTGTTGCTCTATTAACTACTAATCACACACAAACACCCAGACGCACGCACACACGCACGCACACACACACAATAACAATGCCACTTTCATCTAGCATTCCACCTTGGACGTCAAGGTGAAACAGTTCAGTTCGGGGTCATTTGTGGTCCACATCAGATTTGTCATTAGGGCTGGTTAAAAATTGTCCACACATATACTGCACACACACACACACACACACACACACACTTATTCAGAAGTGGCGGTAGTTTGCTCCCCTAGCAAAGAATATCTCGTCCTCTCTCTTCAAACCTTCCTCTATGTGATTTCGTCCTGTTGTGAGCACCATTTTGTGCAATCGAACAAACTATCTCTAACAAATTATCTTTCAAGGCCACTATCCGACATTCAGCTTCTAGTTTGGCATCCTTTTGCTGGGTTTGAGCCAGAGTTAGGATTGTACAAAATGATTCTGCAGCTAGAGTCAGTAAACAAAAATCAATGTTTCACGCTTTGGAATATTCCAAACAAGTTCAGTTTAGTTGAATGCTGACGTTCTGCACACGGCGATGGATGTAGTATAAAGTGCTGCAAGGGCCAACAGAGACCCTTTGACACACTTACACATGCGTAAATGCAAGCCCACATAATCGCCTGACGCAGGTTTGGCTGAGGTGTAATCTTGTTCAGGCACAGCAGAGTCCTATTGAGACAAGTCACAGAACTTACACACACAGACACACACACACATACACACACACTGACTCCTGGTAGGGGCCAAAGTAAGCTACATAAATCTCCTTAAATCTCTAACAAAGACACTTTTGTTTATGTGCTCTACTTGTTTCCGGATTTGCACCCAGGTTATTTGTGGCATTTATGGTATATATTAAGTGAAAGTGAGTGTGTACAAGCAGCGCCACAAAAACTGAATGTGGTGTTAAATGTGCAATGATTAAACCATTACCTCAGTGGAACCACTTCTCTAAAGATGGCAATGTCAGGTGGTCCAGTATTTTAGTCTGGACTGAAATCTCTTGGCAACTATTGGATATTTGTAATGTGTGCCGACTTCTGCGATGCTCTGACCATGATGTTGACATTTGATTGACATTTGTTTAAAGTTAAATGTCAACAACTGGATGGATGGATTGCCATGACATTTGGTGCACATGTTCATGTCCCCCCTCAGGATGAATATTAATAACTTTAGTGCCCCCTGAATGTTCTTATTTGGTGACATCATCAGGTTGAATAATTGTGTTTTCCCTAATACCTGAAATATTACTGATACTCTAGCTAGCTTACTACTTACTTACTACTTATTGTCACTATGAGCATGTTAGCATTTAGCTTTCACTTTCACAGTGTGGCTCGATAGATATTCTTGTCAGAGGGTTTGTAATTAAAAAATGTTTGCAAAACTTGTTAAATGCTAAAGTATCTCATCCAAACGTGTTATAAAGGGCCTATTTGTAAGAAAGGGTGTTTTTTGAGTCTTGTTCCCAACATGTCAAATACTGATAGGTCAGTATGAGCAAGGAATGAGACTCAAAAATCAACTTTTCTTATAGACAGCACCTTGAGGAGGTGCATAAAACAATGCACTTCGATTAAATTACTCAAATAACTAATAATGTCTGTTTTTTTTTGTTTGTTTTTTTTGCTTGTTTTTCCATTTGCCTTGTTGAAGAATCCTGAAAATAATTATGCAAATATGTGTCATTACAAAAGTTTAGCTACTGGGGATGTCTCCTACTTGACCGTAAACAGTCCATTCTCAGTGTATGTGCGCTGGAGATCAAGTTTCCACATCACAGCTGTATACTAAATATTGGACCAGGATTGGCTTCTAAACTATTTGCAACACTACAAACCATGTTCGTAGGTCCACCTTTTCAAATTAGATTTTCAATCGACTTTTCAGCAAATGAATGTGAAAACAGCCTTCCAGTGTGGCAAACTCTGCACGTAAATTATTTTACTGAGTGAAGCTCATATCTTGATGAAAAATCCTTTTTGAGTGGAGGGGGGCTTCAATAGAATTTTTAGTGCTCAATAGATGAGTAGCAGGCTTTGTAAAAACATCTGCTATGAGCAATCCCTCCGGCTGGTGTAGCAGCTCTGGCGTGCTTTGTCCTTTTTCTTTTTTCTTCTATCTATCCGTTTCTTTCACCAAGAAGACCCCCTGCAAAGAAGAGTTTGGAGCTGCACCGCATCCTGACAACAATTTACAGCTGCTTAATGGTTTATTAGCTATTCTTTATTTTGGTAGCTGGAGTGCATTTATATAAAAAATAGTTATTTTGACTTAAGAGATTTACAATATGACTTTTATTACCCCACGCATAGCGACTCACACATCGTACGTCAAGCCATGTGAGGCAATAGCCTGATCACCAGGAGAGATTTGGGGGCTCGGTGTCTTGGCTCAAGGGCACTCTGACATGAGGACAGGAGGAGCCAGGGGGTGAATTACAGACACAAATGTCCACATATACATTCATTGTGACATACTGTAAAAAAAATTAATGACCACCCACTCAATGTGATTAACTGATCAAAGAGAAATCTAAGAAGCCTGAAGAAATCGTAATGAAATCATGTGTATGTTTACACTGCAGTGCTTTATTGCACATGAACGAGACATTCACGAGCCAGGAATGTGTGCTGGGCATGTTAGCTGAGCCTCGCCACCATGGCCACAGCGGGCTGTGTGTTTATGTTTGTGTGACTTTCTTGGCCCTCATGACGACTGTAAAAACAACCTTATGAAAACACAATTTATGTTAATAAGTCAGTGTGTATTGTGAGGCGATCACTGCTGACATTTACTGTGCGTTGTGAGCTTTATGGTAATTGTCATGATATGTGCCAGAGGGTGGAGCAGTTTAGGTAATTGTGACTGATGCCATCTGGTTGGACTGCAAATCTAATGTTACTGTATAAATACGGTCTTGTGTTTTCATTCAGTCTGTGCAGAGACGGTCCGCATGCCCTCTCAGTCATGCCCAGCCTGACCCACGACCTCTCACCCTCTTCCCAAACTTTCACCCATAATCATCCCCACCGTTAACGCCTCCTCACCCTCCTCCTCACCGCGGCCTCACACCGTTCTCCCCCCTTCGCTCGGCTGTGCCCACGGGCATGGGACCAGAGATTAGCCATGCCTCTCTCTGCCTCGACTTTCTCCCTCCCTTCCCTCCCCATCCAGCCCTCTCTCCGTCCAGCGTGGGTGTCTGGTGCCTGTCAGAACCAGTGAAAACAGCTCTAATCTTAATTACACTAGCAGCTTTATTACCCTGCTCCGCTGCTCTGCTCAGGCAATCTCCCCATAATCACTTTCTACAGGCTGTTTTATCTGAAGGCCGAGGGGAGGGCTGTGAAAGACACCTGAGAGACTGAATTAATTTCGGCAGAATACTAGAATATTTCGGAGAATATGAAGATATAAAACTAACTGGACACACTGTGATACCAGGTCTCACTGCAGTCTTTAACACCCCCGCCATGGCGGATCCTAATTGCTAGATTTACAAATGAATGCAGCCACCTAGTGGTGACAGGTGCTGGTACAATGCAGCCCTGAAGTGACTTCATGTTCATACTACTGCTGATTTATGTACATGCTGACACCGATGCAGACAAAAGTGTATTGTTCCAAAGATCTCCTTCGCTCTGATACCATTTATAACAATACTGAAAGGTCAGGAGCAGAACCCAGAGAGATGAAGCACCGACATGGGAAGGAGAAACAGGGAAACGTATGTGGTTGTGAAACAGATATGAATCATGGGGGTTTTTGGGAAGACATAGGAAATGTGTAATCTCTGCCTGCTTAATGTCTTGTCTGTACTGTCAGCACAGATTACATACGTCATTACGAGGCGGTGATATGCATTTCACAGTGTTCAGACCTCCCGCAGTTTAATGAAAGCATTATAGCGTTTTGGGGAACTGCATTGAATCAAATGAGGTTTATGTGATCACATCACATTTTTGCTTTACTTATAAGTCCCTGTAGGAACAACATGGTGCAGGACTGAGGCATGCAGTCAACCAGTTTTTAACATAATTTGAACACAAGCCACAATAACAGATTTATTGGCTACTTGGGGGCAACAGAAACAAGCAATTAACATAACACTCACCTTTTGAGTTTATGCGACATATTAGCAAAGAGTTGACATGTTTCTGACTTTCGGTTGTGGAGGGGCAGCTCTGTAACTATCTGAAACTGATTATCTGAGATTCATACTTCATACACGCTCTTTGATTGGCCGACAGTGCGGCGTAAAGAAATAAGCAAGGGTTTGAACTTTGATATCTTTTTTTTTGTTGTTGTTCATCTTTTCACAACAGTATCTCTGTCACTTTGAATGTGTAGAACCAAGACAAGACTATGAATAGGAGTCTAGAGGTGAGACTGTCCAATGTTCACGATCCCCATATCATGTCTGCATGACTGCATGCTCTTTACTCCACTTTTGAGTAGAGCCTTTTGAAATAACTATAAACTCTACTGACATCAGCTGTAATAATTATTTGTTATCGAGCCAGACCGTACACATCCAGCAGACATGGAGCGACATTAGCACTCAATCAGAGCAGTGTTTATATCTGCCTGAAGAAATGTTGGCCCGATATTCACTCTCCACTTTAGCTCTGTTTTGGTCTCCACCACGTCCTGAGGAAAAAAATCTATGATTCTTTAACTGCTAAATTAATGTGCAGAGCTTTACTCGCAGAAAACAGCTGCCTGTTGCAGTAGAGAATGGCAGTAATGACAGCGGCACAGTGAACCACAACAGTGAAAGCAACATTGTGTAACTTTTGCTGAATAACAGCTGTCTCTGTTGTCACAAGTGGACATAATTGAAGGATGCTGGGGGTATTAATTCTATCGATGTGGGAGAAAAGAACTGTTGTGCCATTATTTGAAATAAGCTTTTAAAATAAAGTGAAAAGACTTTTGGGTCCACTGTGACATCATTTTAGCTTATGGTTAATTTAATTGCTGCAACCATCACCTAATCTAAACCAATATACAGTCTATGATCTGGACCCAGAGCAGCTGTATGGATTCAGTCGGTAACACTAGCATTACATTAATTTAAAGACCAGTGGCAGGTAAAGATCTGCTGCCGCCTTTTTGGCTTCATCTCTCCATGTTTTCTTCAGTCTCTTCGCCTTTGTCATGTTGTCAGTTCTGAGAATCCTGAGCTAGCTTATATAAATGGAAAACATTGCACTTCTCACAAGACACTGTACCTGATCAAGCAAGTCACAGGAATTTCTCACAAGTATTAGTCTGGTTACCCTCAAAATGATTTGTTTTTTAGGATGGTATAGCTGCATAACATTGCAGTTCAGAAAAACAAAACCATGAGCTGAGAGATGCTAATTCACTGTTGGTTCATTTCTACAGTGACCCCTCTCACATACATTTAGTCAAATGACCCATTGTTGAAATTTAAAATATTGACATTGCTAATAGCTTTCCTTGGACTGCTAGCGTGGCCACAGCGAGGAGACGGCGAGCAGCAGCATATATGGTAAAGTATTACCATGTGCTTAATTTTGATTGGCAGAGCGTGACTTGGCTTCACGCAGGATGCAAATAAGCTGGCTGAAGAACAACATGGAGATGTCCAGTTAGCATCCATCAAACCAGCTTCTCACACACCAGTGTATGTGTTTGCATGTTCCGCGAGTGTAGTTTGGCTTCTCGGCTGTGACTTCGAGGCCAGCATCATTACATAGTCAAGTAAGTGATTATCCCCGGTTTCTCCTCCAAAGCTAACGTTAAACTGTCCTCTCTGTTTCGGGTTTTGATTTGAGCGCTGCTGAGTCAGGACGCTTACATCCTCTGTGATGAGACAATGTGACTTTGATCTGCTTTGTGTACTGAGCAGATACCGCAAAGGTCATCAGCCATTTTTGTGGCGACTGCGTTGGCAGATCACTCTCTGTCCTTTCACTTTAAGTGACAGCACGCTGTGATGAGTTAAAACAGCGTGTCCTCGTTTTCATCTTGTGGCTCATAACCTGTCTTCTCCTTATTATGAAGCTTTTTAGGCCGCTCGTTTTCATCAGCCCCTCTTGTCTCCTCAGCAGCTCACAGGCGGGCCTACGGAACAGAAACAACTTTTGATTCTGACACTCGGATGAGCCGTCCAGATGGAGAGAGGAACGTCTTGGCCAGTTAGAGGGAGACGAAAGCCGTCACTATGGACTGCTTCCGATGTTGTCATATTTTTTTGAGCAGTTACAGGGCGCACTGTCCTTACACATCTTCGAGCAGATGTGAGGTTAAGGAATGCAGTGTGAAGTGAGAGGGCAATCTCTTCTGACTGTCGGCATAAACACACACACATGTGCGCACACAATTAGATTCACACAATGATAGTGAACAGAGAAGGGAACTGTGAGCAATTCCGAGTTTGGCCTTGGTACTGAGGAGCTCTGAGATTCTTTTCTTTATTTCTTCTTGCTGTAGGAAACAACATTTCTGTCCCATGAGAAGTTATTCTGCGGTTAGAGTGCAAAGTCTTTAAAGATGGAGTATTTGCCCTGTAACCAAGAGGTTGCGGCACAAAACGAGGCCCCACTGTTCCCCCTGGACGGATGGCAATTCCCATGTGGCTGGTTGGCCCACGTCGGCATTGCTACACATGCTTTCTTCAGCAACTCAAGTCCCACAGAAGGAAGTGGATCTAAAGTGATTTAAGAACATGAATTAAAGATCCTAAGAAAGCCGCAGTACTCTCCCTTCAACACACATAGCTGTGTAGCATCATCTGCCCCATGATAATATCTGAGACGGCGCAGTGTTTTCATTGAAAATAGAAGAGCCGTTTCAAAACCTAGCTTCTTTCAGCGACATCCAAACTTTAGTCATGAAAATCTGCTCTTCATTTCTTCCTCGCTGCGACTCAAGATTTGAAGAGAAGCTTTCACGGTAATCTGGCCTGGCTGCAAAGATTTTCTGAGTCGGTCCTCAGAGACTGAAGTTCCTCTTTAAAGAACATGGAGGAGCTGAAGTCAACAATCCTAAATACACCACTGAGTGCAATAGACTGTAAGAGCGTGACAGTGAATACGGGAGGATTTTCCTTCCTGAGGAAACGCTGCTGTATATCATAGCGCAGTGTGCGCATTTAGGGTGATGGACAGAGCTAATCCTCAGGTGTCGGGTGACCACCTATCACAGAACACACCGAGGGTCTGTTTGGAATTAAGTGAAAAATCCTGTTACTGTCTCGTCCATGTGGGAGCAGTAAAATGCAGTCATGGTTCACATTCATCACAACGAAATAAGGTAAATCCAGTGAAATAATACAGGCAAAGGTTACGCAGACACACTGTAAAGAGTGTACAAAGACCTCTGTAACACAGTTCGTAACTGGCTGTATATGAATGGTTAAGTTATGATAGAAAACATTTGGTTTGAGGTGAAGGATGGATGTGAAAAGGGGATTTTGAGGGTTTAGGTAATGAATATTATCACTGAAGGCCTGCACAGATATAGTTAAGCTTTTTCAGGGCCTGGACCAAATGCACAATCTGATCTTGCTGTGATGTTGTTCCTGGAAAATCATAATTAATGTTGCTGCAGGACCACATCAAAAAGATCACGAAAATATGCACATGGGAGAAATTATCCTTCTCTGACATGTGGTGAATGTTGCGAAAGGGTCGGTTTTAAAGGCCAAACCAGCATTTCCTAAACCAGGTATTTTTGTTGTCTAAACTGAACCAAACTGTGGCAGAAAACTGGGGGGGAAAAGGGAAATAATGCGCAAACTTAAATGTGCCAAATTGGAACCTAAACCCCAGTCTCATGGTTGAGAGTCCTGCATGTAAACAGCTCAACCACAAGAGATGTTGGCTTTCGCTTTTTCATAAGCAAAAGTGAAATGAGGAAACACCGACAGTGATATCAGATAAACCTCGATGAAATGATCTAAAAATCTCAGTGAGAGGGATCTAAACGCCAAGTGACCTAATCCCAGTTACAAGTACTACAAACACATGGGTGTTATAAGGTTGTAATTCACAACACTTCTCAGAAATGAAGGTCTTTTCAGTGCAACATGCAGTGGTGACACTTCAACAGGTCCAGGTTGCAGGTGTGTTGGAACCAACTCATAAAATGTTACCCTATAATAACTTTACACTTTCTTCACCCTGTTGGAGTACAGACTTAGGTTTAAGGTTACGGCTGGACATGAAGAGGGGATTTCAGAGGTTTAGGGGAATGGATGTTATTACTGAGTACAGATTTTCAGGGCATAGACCAAATACACAATCTCATATCGAACATCATAATTAATGTTGCTACAGGACCATCATTGCAGCTGACCAGTCACGGTTTTGTAATGTCATAATTGTCTGACTTGAAAAAAAAAAAAAAGGAAAAAAAAAAGCATGGAAAAATACACACATGGGAGAAATTATCCTCTCTAACATGTGGTTACCGTTGTGAAACCACCTTTTCCCAAATCTAACCGAGAATTTGTGTTGTCTAAATCTAACCAAACTGTGACAGAAAAAGAAAGGGAGGTCATAAATAAAAAGTAATACAAATCGGTAACTGAAACGTATAAAAAATATGGGATAGAAACCCCAGGCCCCTGGCTGAGAGTCCTGTTTGTAAGCAATACCACCACAACGGCTTTCTTCACAAGTAGAAATGAACGTTCTGGATCAACTTTAATTATCAGGTTCTAGAGACACCGACAAAGACCAGCAGTGCCAGATAAACCTGGAGAAAGTAATGTAAAAAAATTCAGTGAGAGGGACTTACAGAAACAAACATTTTGGTCTGATCAGATTGCAGATCACAGCATTTCTCAGATATAATGTCTTTTCTGTGCAACATAATGATACTGTTAGAGGTCCAAGTTGTGGGTGTTTTGGTAAAAAAAAATAAAAAAAACAAATAATAGTATAACAAAGTATATAATAAAAAAATGAGCAAGCAAAAGATTTGATTTGTAAAGAACTGTCAAAGTTTAGCCAACAGGGAAGAATGGACCTTTACATGGTACAAATACAGCTAACAGGTACTGGCTGCAACTTTATAATGATGTACTTATGTAAGTTTCTCTCTCTCTCGCTCTGTGTTTGTGCGTCAAGGCCACAGACAATGATTGAATCCAAATCCTCAGAGGTTGAAGCAGATGGGGATCAGTCTCTGGGCCAGTGGAAACCAGAGAAACTGCGGCTCCTGTTGAACTGATCATCATGGATTTGGATGGACGCGTGTAAAAGCTCAGGATTCCTTGAAATAAAATGACTTTGATTGACTGTAATTGGAATAAAATGGACTCTGTCTGTCTGCCGTCTAGAGTGTGTGTGTGTGTTCTTTGTCCTTCAGGCAACAAAAACAATACGACCCTGTGTCTTTCCCAAGAACACAGTCCCTAATCCTGTGGTCGGCTTTTACAACTGCCAGCTCTGTCTGAAGACAGCTAATAAATTGGATGATTAAGTTCAAGATCCAGGTTAAGAGAGGGGAATCATGTCTTATTACATGCCACATTATAAACACCATGTCATTAGTCAGGCCTCATACTGAATATCAAAAGAGAAGTTGCCCTCCTCCCAGTCCATCACACATGGCTGTGTTTTATGCATGTGTGCAGTGGTCAGGGTGAGGGCCATCCTTCAGCCTGGTTAAATGCTTCCATGCAGCCCAGTTTCGCTAACCGCTGCTCATTTGCCCCACTGTACAAACGATAGAGGAGGCCTTGATCAGGGGAAGCCTGCCACGGGAAGATCGCTTCAGCTGATAGTCTGCCTGTATGCACAATCATGCTTCATGCTTACGTGGAAATGGTCTCATTTCCCTGGAATAGTTTGAGTTTTCTGAAGAATCTAATGAGTCCGGAGAGCAAAGTGAATGTTTTCGTTCTATTTGTGAGGCAGCGAGAGCGGAGTCAAACATCATAATGAGAGAGATTTGTTAACTTTATTATTAGATTGGGTAAAAAAAAACAAAACAAAACATCATCATGAGGCCAATGTGCTGCAGTTCAGCTAAATCCTCTCAGGGTGCTCTGAATGTTGGCCGACACTTAGAATCCCAAAACATGAATATAAATGACTAAATAACAAAAGTAATTATCTGCTGTGTTATGAGAATAGACAGATTTGATGAAAGAAATCTCCAAACTGTTTATTCTGGCACGCACAAACTTGTTGGCCTAATGAGACGGGAGCAAAGGTTTTGTTTTGTAAGACTGTGACTTTGACTTTACGGTAATAACAGCTACAGCACGCCCCTGAGTGTGTGCATACCTGTCACATACATAAATCACATTGGACTCATGAGTGGACACACAGGAAGAACGCGCTCTAATTACTCTCTCTCCATCGCTGGGCGTGCTAACAAGCTATGAGCGACAACATATGGGCTCTAAAAGTGAGCAAACATCGCGCTTTGAGATCTGAATTACAAAAAGTGGCCGATAATAACGCATTTTCTCTGTTTAATGTGTCCACAGACTGTTTTTGCCTTTTCCGCAAGACCAAATAATAATACATGAATGCTTCTTAAGATGTTTCATATGTCTTTATGCGGTCACCAAATAGACTGAATAGAGAGGGAAGTGGTGAATAAAGGGAGCCATAATGAGGAAAGAGTAAAAGGGACCATCGAGACAAGACGGATGAGAACGCGACCGCTGTCAGAGTGATGTGTTTTGCCCCGGCGCTGGATAGATGTGATGCCTTCATGCTTGCTCTATAACCTTTGTCGCCGCTCCTCGGCGAACCCCTGACCCCCGTTTGACCACACAGAAGCGCTCCATCAGCAGGGTCATGGCCGCACTTTAACCCCTCTCTGCTGCTCCGGCCTCGGCATGCGTGGAAGTGCAAGGACGTGCTTAACACTCACCAGTCCCCATTCGCGACCCTGACATCGCGGGTCATCCTCGCTTGGGCCGGTCGCTGTGGCAACAATTGTTCGCGGGAGGGGTTAATGATCTAAACAGTCTTCATGACTTTAATACGTAAAAGTGCAGGGGTGAACTGACTTGAATATCTAAGTGCAGAGGTGGGAGGACATGATGTACAGCCGGGGAAATCCAAGAGGAAAAGCGGAGGAGGAAAAGATCAATGGAAGTGATCGGTGGAAGGTTAGCAGTGAAGTCAGAGGGATTTCATAAAGCTGAGTGCTTGAACAGCGTTTGAAATGCAAAGCTCTCATTTCTACGTTTCAGTGGAAGTGGTGAAAATGAGGTGCGAGATCCCAAGAGTCCCCTTTTCAGCTGGGGTCATTTGTCTAAATGGAGAAACTCAGCACTGTAATAAGTCATGCATGAAATGTGTGATTAGACTTAACAAGACTCAGCGACAAAACACACGAGTCCAACATGTCCTCCATACAAACGGCTGCATAAATATGAAGGACCACGGTTCTGTTACTGTAACAACATGGGTTGTAATGACTGTAATTGTGTCTGTTGATCCCAGCAATTGAAAGTTGGTAGGTGTTATCCACTGGGGGTGGATGACTATACCTGAAACCAAAAGTGGTTTTGCTTGGAAAGAAAAATGCTACATTTTATTCTGTTATTATGTGAACCTGTTGCACAACTCCAGACCCCTTCAACGCTGAAATGTCAGTTTCTGATTTCTGCTCTGTTTCCTGTCCAGACAAAGAGCTGTGATTTCCCCACAGTAAATCATCGCTGTAATTACACCTTTGGAATCAGCCAGTGCTGAAAAAAAAAGAACAAAAAGAAAAGAAAGTCATTCTCAGAAATCAAAAGGCAGTTTTCCAAGCGGCACGAACACCTGATGACTTTATAGTTTGTCCTCCTCCCAACCTGTTTTTTGCAGGATCAGAGGTCAGAGGGCGATGTGTGACACGGCAGAGCTGTTAACCCCTGCATCTGCTGCTGTCCATGTCAACCTGGCAGCAATAAAGATGCCTCGAAGGTAACAGGTATAAAAAGCCTGAAATTCTACTTACATTTTATGTTTCAGCTGCCTTCACGAGGACAGCGAGATGTGACCCGAGGCCATGACAGAGTGTGTAACAGCATGAAACACGGATGTCAAGAAATGACAAACGCTTTCGGTATTTGGAGAGTTTAGACAGCAGAGTGAAAAAAAAACAAACGTATCCCAGACAAAAATCCTGCATCTGGCCAGCGATGGACAATAATGTATTCATTTACTCTGCTTGAGTACGACTTTTGAGTATGACAGAAAGAGACTGTTCACTGGGTACAAACATGACAACAAAGTGCCCTGAAGACTGAAGGGAGATGAAAGCTGATAGCATGCTGATGCTAATTGGTTACGACGTGCCAACAGTGGTCTGGGCTTCTATTTTGGCAAGATGCAAACATCTGTAACTACTGTTGTCCCCATCTTGGTCTTTTTTAGTTCTGGTGGACAGTGAAGGTGTATTCCTTTCCGTGGTAAGGTGGGATAAATAACTCCAGGTGACTGTAGTTCCATTTGTCAAAATAAAGTATCAGGTTTGTTTATGCTGTTTGTTTGAGTTGTATACTTGCACTACTTTAAGTGATTCCACAAGACCCAGAGAAAAACTTGAATTCATTCACGGTAACCGTGCACTTTGCTTGGTTTCCCATCGCTGTAACTTCTGGGAGAGATTCCGGGAGATTCAAGCCAATGTGACTAAACAAACCGTGTAAAATGACTTTAGCTCCCAGATGTCTGCTTGAGTCACATAGATAGGATTTCATCCGCAAAGGTGGTTGCTTAACAATGAACACAGCATCACCCATGATCCCACACTACTTTTGTTTTGTTTTGACTGAGAGTCCTCTGGTGGCAAAAATGACATACTGTGAGTTTTTAACACGGCATTTTTCACTTGTAATGCAGTGTTTTTTACAGTGTTGTATTCCGACTTTTACTTAAAAGTTTACTTAAATGATCTGAATACTTCATCGACCATCGCATCTAGAAACCTGTCGGTATGTGCTGCTATTCATTTTCACAAACTCCATAAAGATAATCAAATCAAATTCTGAGTAGCATAAGTGTCATTTAACCCTTCAGTCTGAAGATTTCCTCGACATGCTCAGTTCCACTGACCTCTGGGAAATCCAGTACGCTTCATTCAGTCTCCACGTACCACCGAAAGAATTTGTCGATTAGCTGCCCAGTGATGCCTGACACTGCACCTTGTCCAGATTTCACGGTCACTCTCTGTTTGATGGAGGTCGCACTATGATATATCCTCACAGTCCTGACCTTTAGCACCGAGGCCTCCGGCGACCGCACAAAAATCTGAGTACGCGCGATCCGAACGCGATGTGAGATTACATAGGGAGGTTCGCTGTCGACAGTGCCAAGCCTCCGCATCGTGACTCAGCGCTGTCACTCGTCTGTATATCACCCTGTGAGGCCTGCCAGTTTGGAGTGATGCATTATATACCAGATGTACTGAAAGTACAATAAAGTCACTGTTAAGTCACAATTATAAAGACTTTGAAAGTTAATCACTTGGATGGAGAAAGAAAGCAAATGCACACAGGGCCCCTTTTCTCCTCACACACATGCCAACATGTGTCAGACCTGATGCAGAGGTCACAGTTTCTCCTGTGAAAACACACGTTCTAATTGGTGTATGCATCATACCATTCGTCACACAAAAGCACTGATTATAATAAACGGAGGTTTTTAGACACTTACGTTTTTTGTTTTGTTACCCTTTTTTTTGTTTTCTAAGAGAACAAAACACTTGCGCTATCTGCATCTTAAGACAAACAGACTGTGCGAGCTTGATGGAAAATGACTGAATGAGCCTACTGTTTTACGTCACCATCATAAACAGTGGTCGCCTTTGTTAACAATGCTGACGAAACAAAAAAAAAAAAAAAAAAACTGGTTCATAATAGTTGCAACTGTTTTTTTGGCAAAAAAAGATGTTTATCTTCTCTTGAATACACGTCACAGTTCATGTACTTACTGCGGCTGGCATGGCCGATTAAATGCTGATCACAGACACGACAGAGACAGTCAAAGACAAGTCATCAGATAGTGAACTGTGTGATGCTTATTAAAAACACCTATTTCATTTAAAAAACACTACTTGTGTTTATTCAGGCATTGAGCAACTGCTCTCTTTATGAAATATGGTTGATGTAAACCATAGACCACACCTGGCGTAGACCAAATACGCGGAGGGGCAAACAATTCTCTTTTATATGGGAAATAGAACAGATTTGCTTCACAAATTGAGTCTGCGTTCGAGACGCTTCCCTGAGGAGCGCATGAAGCAAGCCCGACCACAGTCTAAACAAATACCAGACAGATAAACCTGCTGTGAACATCTCTCACTGACACAAAGACACACACATACTGCGAGCTACTCACACAAAAGAGATATAATGAATATAGTACACAGAGGCTACGCAGAAAGACAGAAAAAAACAGCAGTACAACTGAATATCACAATTCAGAATTTGTGGGTGCATTCATTTTAACTTTGACTTTTGTATGACAGGTTGTGTTTATTGTTTTATGTGTCACAGTCATGATAATTTGATGGATTATTTAGTGGCTGAGCATATTCTGAAATTTTACATTTGAGCTTTTCAGCATAGATCAAGTCAGGTTCATCTGTCCGGAGTCACCGAACGAGTGTGTCTGTCACTCTGCTGCTGAGGTGGTCACGCAGCATTGATTAACACATGTAAACCATTGCTGAGCTAGTTTCATCAGAGGATGAAGAAAGTCTTGTGTGAGGGGAGATGTAAGGGTGCAGGGTTCCTTGTCAACACAGAGAAATATATATATCAGTCACTACAATGACAATCAAAAAGTCACATGTAGAATGTATTAAACCAGATGAGATGTGTCATTTTTACACAGTTATAGTGTAAAATTTCCTTTGACAGTCGTTAAAGAAATTGACAATGACATTTAAAACATTACGTTTTATATCACGATGTGATTACATATAAACAAGGACACTGTCAAACAGTTTCACTAAAATCTAGAGTATTACAAACAGTTCAAGTTCATTGTGCAATGGCTTCACTTTGTGTTGAAAAGCGGTGGGAACATCATAACAGCTCAGATGAGAAGACACTTTTTTCAAACAGCCTTCAACATGTGACATTTAAGGTAATGAAACAGAAAGATCATGTATGGCTAGAGAAAATAATTATGGTATGGATACATCCTTCTATTGATGTGGATGTTACAGGATAAAGTATGATGATCACATTTATTATCCAATGAACAAAACCTGTTGTGGGCTGCTGCTTAGCCCCAGTGTAGGCTGCTTTACATATTAGTTCCTGGGTTATTAACATTTCATATATCCCCCCCAGAATCAGCAGCAGGTGGGTTCAGCTTCAGGTACTGAGAGCAAAGCATTGTTCTCATTTGTTAGTTAACTTTATTTTTATATATATAAATTATGTTTTGACAAAGTGATGTGGATGTGACTATTTCCAAAAGTGTTGGAGACATGTCCTTGAATGTAAATGACACTTACCCCATTGTGTTACTTTTGACCCAAAGGACCATGGTCAAAGGTAAAGATATGCAGCTCGCAATCAAAGTCTTATAATGTTCCACAGCTGGTATTGATAGAACAGTGAATTGCTGATCACAAGGAACAAAAAGTTTATGTCTGTAAAGTTATCTTTTTAACATTTATCTGAAAAGTGATACTTTCATGATGGTCTTCCCTATACGGTGATAGAGGCATTCAAAATAAAAATAAAACAATAAATTCTCCTTTTGTTTTATCCTAAAACCTAAATTCAAGTCATCTTTCAGTTATTAAAACAATATAGCAACTGTTTTCAATCTTAACTTGGAAGACATTTTATTTCTAAACAGTGCAACAGTGGATACTTATCACAATGAATTAATAAATCACACTTATTTCAAGATCATCATAACACCACAGATGTTACGGCGTCACTGAGTGGAGCTTTTTTTCAGCCCACTAAGAATACATTTTTTTTTTAACTGTCTCTATAATTTTTCAGACCACCCCATGCAGCTATTCATTTCCAGACATGCAACATTCACAGGATCAATGTGAAATGAGGGTTTTCTGTCATCTAACACTGGTAGTACATGGTTACACGAGGACTCTCCTATGCTCATCATAAATCATGCGGGGGACGAGGTTTATCCCCGCTGGATAACCACATTAACCACATAAGCTGTGGTCATGAGGCCGGAGTGTGATCCCGTGTAGCCCCAACCTCTGCACGTGTGTGTAAGCTGCATTTGACGATGTTTGTCCTAAAGGACACGCTGGCTTATGGCCGGATAAAATGGCTCGGGACTGTCTTCACAAGTCGTAACTGCTCGAGTAGTGCGCTCACCAGTGTATGTGTCTCGGGGGGGGGACAGGAAACCAGCCTAATCCATCAGGATCAGTCCATTAAGCCCCAGACAGATTCAGTTAAAGGAAAAAATAATTACCTTTGCCACAATAACATAACACCGCAAGAAACAATACTGTCTCAGACACTTAACAATCCGCAGACTAACGTACAGGAAAAATATTTGAGCACTAGAGAACAAACTGAAGTTCAATGACTGTTTTGTCTTCCTTGAAAACCATGCAGTGAAGTCCTGCATGGGGATTGGGATTTCACGCATGAAAATGTAAGGCGAGCCTCCTCAACAGAAAACAAATGCTGTCTCCCCGTGCCTGGTAAACACTGAAAATATCGTCCTCAACTCGAGGCTGAGGTAGAATGTTAATAGGTTTCAAATTAACATTGTTTAGTTGTCCAAATACTTAGTCTAAGTCTTTCCACGTACCTCTCACCAGCTGCACAAATATGAGAGATGTACCCACAGGGAGTATAAACTTTCATTTCATACATGAGCCCTGAGGCAGAAACACCGACAGACAGGCCAATGCGGATAGAGTTCAAACCTTAGAAATAAAAGCTGTAGAGGGGACACCTAATATATCAGGAGGTTAGAAACGGCCAAGTGGAGCCTCGACCACAGATATGGAAGCAGTAGAAGCTCTGTAATCTCTTCCAGAGGTAGCCGTCATGCCTTCACATATGATCAGAGTAACGTTTTTAGCTTACTTTGGAGTGAGATGAGAGCGATGTACAGCAGATATCATAATGAGCCTCATATGTCTTCAAGATTTTGAGTGTAACAATAACTGCGTTTCTTTACCAACCGTCCACAGGGCTGGATTGTAACTTTGATGCTTCGTTGAAAGGCCAATAACTGCAAAAGACTCTTGTAAAAAGCGAGCTAGATGAGAAGATTGAGACCGTTCCCATACTCGTCAGCCAGCAGCAAACTTTGCATGGCAAGAAGACTGGAAACAGTCGTCCAGTGCCAGTTCAAGACACACTTGAAAATTGTGATTTTTACACAAATTCTAACTGTAATATAGCATAGTAATTGGTGATGCTTACAGGTGCTGATAGGTGGATTTTGTTAACCAATGGACAGTTTCCCCGTTTCCATTCTTTATGCTAAGCTAACCAGCTGCTGTCTGTAGTTCCATATTAAACACACAGTATGTAGTTTCTGCTTCTCAGGCAGAACAATGAACACAAAAGACTAGTTTGATACCCACCCTTACGGATGACAGTCTATGTTAGATGAATCTGGTGGGAATGTGCTTGGAAGCACACTCGCTAACCCTCCCCATTTTACTGGAACACTCCATGTCATTGCCCTTTCCTGGTTTTCCTCCCTGGGTCACAATGCTTCTGTATTTCACCCCATTTGTCACAAAACAGAGAAATAGAGAGGAGAAAGACCATGTAAACAAATGTCAGATGCCCTGGAGAGAAGAATTCCCATCTCTTATGTAAAGTTTAACATTGATTCTGTTGTCAATTGCGGGGGGGGTCACACCGCGTCAATCCTCATTGAGAAGCTGACAAACATAGTGCACAGACTGTAAAGGGCAGGGGCAAAACACCAGAGCGCAGATTATTCTGCATTGTTTCATGAGAATTAAAATTAAAATCAACATCATTTGACATAAAAGCACGACTTCATTTTACTTCATGATTTGTTCCATTTGACCAGAATGCAGGAAACACTGTCTTTGATTCTCAAATGTTTCAGGGGTAAGACCCCCAAAACCCCACTTTGGTTTCAAAATGTTCCCTATTTTTAAGGTCTGAAGGCTAGCAAGTATGCATGGACTAGGTACTTTAAAAAAAAACAAAAAACCTTTTGTTTAGCCACACTGGCCTTTTCTCCCACCCTCTGAAGTATTATCAGATCTGTTGCCTTGATTCCCTGGTTACATATTACAGTCTGTCTTCAAATGTACAGATATGAAGGTGGAATCAATATTCTTATTTAATGAGTTGCAAGAACTAGAATGAGAATATTTCCCGAATATACATCTAAAACATTAGTAATTCAAATGAAGTACAGCAGAGATCCTTCATTCGCCCCATCTCTTGCTCTGCTCTAAAAAGCTCCAGCACACAGTGTAGCCAACAAACTGTTGAGCAATGCAGCTGTGGTTTCTCTGTATCCTCGTACAGTCACACAGAAGGTCACAAAGTCAGCCCTGCTCCACAAATTAAATTCCTCTTATCTCCTTTTAAACCTTTTATAGCTGCTGTAAGTGTTAAAATGTGTCCGAAATGCGGCTGCTCTTCCTCTGCCCTTTCCCTCGTGCTATCAGGGTTTTATAAGGTTCGAGATAGCGCCTTAAGGCTCAGACGCTTCCCAGAGGACCCCTGTGGGTCCTGAGTCTGGTCGGGCAGATTGACAGCAGGCAGCCAGTACACAGCTCACCTTGGCGCTGCCCTGGGAACGAGACATTTCTTATCAAAATCAAAGCGCAACACGGACCTGCCAACCAACCTCACCTGATAACAGGGATTCGGAACAAGCAGAGGAAGGGAAGGGGGTATAAAGAGGAGCTGCGAGGAACTGTAAAGTATGGAGAGGAAGAGCTTCATCAAAGAGGGAGATTAACGCTGAGGGTTTTATCTGGGTTGTAAATTCTGAACCAGCAGCTCAAATCCAGGCTTTCCACTGAGTGACACCACAGCTTGTCTGGTGAAGCAAAACCAAACGCTGCTCTTACTCCTCGGCGTACGGAGGCCTGCTGTGATTGTTAGGCATGTCTGGAAGGCGGACGGTTTAATGTGTGTATGTTCACCGCAGGGTTCTTGTAGAAAACCCTCACTGCAACCCAGCCGAGATTTACACAAAAACCCTATAGAGTGACGTTCATGCTGCTCTGTGCCTCATATTTCTTTTTTTTACCTGAGTGTGTGTGTGGGTCGTGTAAATCCAGGAAATATGTGTGTTCTCCAGTTCTCTACCGTCGTCACATAATAAACGTAGGAATGGCTGTTGCCTGTTTGACTGATATTAAGTGTTATAGCTAAAAAAAAAAAAAAAAAAACGAAGTGAAGGAGCTTTCGGAGGGAGGTTGGCTACACTGATTGGTCTCTGTACTTGTATTCTGCGTCTCCTCCTTAATGGGATTCAAGTGAAAGCCACATTGGTTGAATAGCTGCCACACAGAGCCCCAGACAGACACACAGGTCCAGTCAAAACCAGCTCCGATTTCAACGGCCAGCCAACATCTGAACCAGCGGATTATCACAGCTTCTTGACCATTATACACCTCTTGAATGGTCTTGATTCCCCCCGTTAATGGCATCCCGTGCATTTGTAAGGCGAGGAAGTGAAAGGAATCCTCGCAAAGGAAGAAAAGAGACAACCTTATTTCACATTCACCTCCTGAAACCTTTTCACTGCGCACACAGCTCCCAGACACAAAGCGGCTTTTGTCTGAGGTTAACGGAGTCCCGCTAAGGTCCAGAGGCAAGACGACTGGGAACCTCCATGTCTTCTCACACACACACTACAAAGATATGTCTACACCAAAGGCAATGTTAACCCCCAAATTAATAAAACAAACATGTTTTACCTCTTACGCGTTGTACTATTTAATCATATTGTTTTGGTAGGTGACTGAGCTTTAGAGGCATTGCAAGGAGAGATGTCTGCCCTCTGTCGAGCATAATGGAACTAGATGACGCTCAGCTCGTGGTGCTCAAAGCGCCAAAAACTAAACGGCTCTGTCGCCTTCCAGAAATCACGACCCAGTTACTCGAGATAATCCACAGACCTGCGCAGCTTCATTTAGGAACTATTTTCACTCCCCACGCAGGGAGAGGCATACGTCTGCTCATGGATGAGAGGTCTGAACTCGCGACAGTGCACGCTGTATCCACGAATGGCGTCCTGCTGGGCTGGACTGTGATGTTAGTCAGCCTATTTAGTTTAATTAGCCACCCTCTTGTTAATGAGCAGATACACGCTTCCTTCTGCGTGATTGCAGAGAAAGAAAATAGTTCCTGTGTGTAACTGCTCACAACAAGGTCTGTGGATTATCTTGAGTAACCAGGGTCACGATCTCTCGAAAGAGACAGGACTGTTGAGTTTGTGCCATCTTGTTCCATTACGTGGGAGAGAAGGCAGACACCTCTCGGCTGGTATCTCAAAAACTCAGCAACTCAAACAAAAACAATCTAGTATGATAAACAGCACCACAGGTAAGTGGAATAATACTACTACTAATACTATTATTTTGCATTTTGAGAAATAATGTACGACATGTATAGCCCTCTGTATCACCTATTGTTGTCTAACTTCCAATACAACAACAATCTTTTCTTTAGAATTATTTTATTTCTAACATTACATTTTCTCCCCAAGGCCAGCTTTAACCTCTATCCCCATCTGTGGGGCTATATGCCACATCTACATTCCCTCACTAGCCCTCGCAGATAGTTTTCAAACATTTGCCATCCATACGCCCTTAAAGTGGAAAACACTGAAAGGTCCACTTGTTTTTTTTCCTCTCCTTTTAATTTATTTGTGGTAGGAAAATGCTGGTATGCAGCATCATCACTAACAAATGGGAAGAACCCACAGATAAATGGATTGGACATAAAAACAGATACTTGGCCTCTATAAAGCTCTGTTCGCTCTCTTTCCTGTCTGCACAAGAATGAAATTGACTACCTCAAGGCGAACGATCACTTTAGTAACGCTGCACTGAGACTCTTAACCAAATCATTTTACATTTGTTGAACAACAGGAGCAGAAAAACATGCCAGGAGATATAATTCTCCGCAGAGACCCCGAGGCTTGAATACTTGAGATAGAAGACCAAAAAGCATCTAGATTAACACTGACATGGTCTAAAAGAAGTTCTATTTCTAATGCCAAATCCTCTCATAACCTGGAATTATATAAGAATAAAACCATTTCATTTTCATACATGTGCTTCTCGTCAGGACAGAAAAACAACAACACGGACATGAGCACACACAAAGGCGATGTACCTTGAGGATCATTGTGAATCTTATTTCAATGGGCGCAGCCATTCCTTAATTCTGTGCGGTTAAAAAGACGTGACAGGAGTGTGAAGTCATTGTCGCAGGAGAACATTTTAGAGAAGATGGATGATGAGGGAAGAGGAGATAAACCGGCTGCGAGAGCTGCGAACCTCTGTATACCTCGCTACACTGGTCATGTCTCTCTCTAAATAGCCCATCACTTTAGTTTGGCAAAGATGGAACAGAACACCAAAGATGCTGAAATTGGCCGGTTGTGGGTTTGGATGTCACAAGCAGAAATTTCTCATTTGTCATTTTTCCCCCTCTGAAGTTCGGGGGGATGAACAGATCTCGTTTCACCGCCAGAAAGTGGTGTTTCCACTCAAGAGGTATCATCAAAGTGTGCGCTCCATCCTGCAGCTCCAACAGAAACAAATTAACTCCCAATGAAGGTTTAATGGCTGCACTTTATCACCGTGTTTGGTAACACCTGCTTATATGAACAGAGCACCGACTCCTTGATGTGTCAGCCAGAGCAGGCGTGCTGAGAATGTGTGTGTGTGTGTGTGTGTGTGTGTGTGTGTGTGTGTGTGTGTGTATGTTAGCAGTTTATGACCTTTAAAGCATAAAAATGTTGGTCAGGCGTACTCAAGTGGTCCGGCCACACGTGGAGAAAGTTGAAAAGAGCACTTGTAGTGGTCAGTGTGAGTCCTTCAAAGACCACCCATAATTGGACTTCATGTTTTTCGGATGACCCAGATTATAAAACGACCCTCTGTTTTCCAATAAAAAGACTCAACAAGATGTGAAACGCTTTCAGACAGAGCAAAAAGAGAAGAGTGTTGTCTTTAAACGTAACAGATTATCTCATCTTGTCATCTCATATGTAAACTATCAAATTAAAGTTTAAACCAGTAATGCTTGTTGAAATCGACACCATGAATTATAGCTGGTAGTTAATTAAACAACTTCACCACATTCCACATGTCAGAAGTCTCACTTCCAATGATACTTTGAAAATAAGGCCTGCACAGCTCTGACCTTGCCTTCACATTGTGGATATGAAATACACAAACAGGGAGCTATCAGATATTTCACTTTTTCATGCCACAACTGCAATATGCGTATAAAAGTATTCCTGTTGAACCCTTTCCGATCATTGTGTGACACCTGATTTTCTGTAAATCAGGAGTCACAAAAAAACCCCAACAAACAGAAACAAAAAGTGTCCAGAATTGACTTTCAGTTTGTTTTCTGTTACTTTCAACTTTTAATCAGAAGTGAAAAATCTTCATTGACTTTCATGCCTGAACAAACTCTCCTCATTTTCATGACCGAGTAAACTAAATATATAAAGTTTGTATTATTACCTCATTAATATTGTAAATATCAAAATTCTGAGTTTGAAGTTGCTCTCAAAAACTACATTACACCTCTGTGAAGAATACACAAGAGGCAAAAATTCAATGATTCTTAATCCAGCCAGCTGTAGATGAGGAAAAAGCTCTGGATAAGCGTTTGCTCCTGCCAGTCGCTATTGCACATATTACCAGCTCTGTCTCTGCTTTGTTTACAGGCCTGTTTAAAAGTTGCAGAGTGCACCTCTAAAGAGTATTTGACTAAATATTACTCCTGCATGCTCATTTTTTTAATGCCTGTGTCATGTTTGCTGATAACAAAAATATTTGTCATTTGACAGAAAAATGTTCTCTCCAACAAATTTCAGATCGGCAGCTCTGCATGACTTGCAATATACTTTGTTAATGATAATTAGCGTTTTAGATCATTCGATTATGGTTAACACTGTTATTTATCATCTATATAGCTCTATAGTCCAGTGTTGGCCACTGGCCAAACTGCTGTACTTGGCAAGTGGGAGTGAGAGCATGTTGAGATGATGCACACCAGAAGAAAAAAAAATAAATCTTATGTGAAATAAAAAAAAGTGCAACCACCCACAAGCACTAAACAAAATACATTTCAACCAGTGACGTCGCAGAACACTGATGGGATCACTGAAGGTATTTCAATTCATCCTTTCATAATCAATCAAATAAATGTTGAGACAGCATATTACAAATAACTTGTAAATAGGTAAGGTATAGAAGGTATCAAAAAGTAATAACATATCCATATAGATGACGACCAATCACAGAGATCAACACACATATCAGCCAGTGGTCATGTGGCTTTAGGCCAATCATTGTCTCAGACCGACACAGAGGTAAGGAGAGTCCATAAACTATAAAAGAGGTAAAGTTTGTAAAAAGTAGAACATTTATAAAGTGCTATATGTAGAAAGAATAAGAAGAAAAACAAGAAACAACATAAAACCAATTTATTAGAAAGTCTACATTCATAATATAAACTTTCTTTGTTGCAACAATAATATGTTATATATGTAAGTGTTGCTGGTGTTTTGACAGAAATAACATTGCCATCTGTATGTTGTGCAGCTATAATGTCAAACAGTGTGGACATGTAACTGTTGTACGACTGAAATGCTGCCGCGCAGAAAAGCTCACAATGGCGGTCTGAGCACAGAAAATAAAGACTTCTTCACACTTTTTCCCTGCTGATGAAGACACCAACACATTTTATAGCAGGTGAGGCCTTTTGCTCTCAGGTGATGATCACTGTATTCCAACACACATATTTTACATCCAGTAATGCGGCGTAAATCCCACTGTGGAAACACCAATCAGATCAGAGGCTGTTGTTGAATTATGGCACTGTTATTTTGAAGGGGGAATGTGCAGCGCGTGAATTTAGAGCGGAGGCAGGTCTCTGATTCACTCTGCATCATCTAACCTCCCAGAAACCCTCAGCCCCTCCTCCCTCTCTGCTACACCTCCACGCTGTAGTGCCCTAATGAGGAACAGAGGTTGGTTACAGTCGCTAATCAAAGCCAGCTCTGGAAACAGACCTTTAGCTGGCTGCTCGTTTCTCTCCCTCACCTCTCGTTACTTTGTCTTTCCTCTACATCGTCTGTGCCTCCCGTCCTCTCCTGTCCTCTCTCCTCACCTGTCAGCGACTCCGCTTCCTGTTTTCTCCCCTCTCTGCCAGTCTTCCCCTTCGCGTCCTCGACTCATTTGTCAACCGTGAACCGAGAACACTGGTGACGTACGAATGTTGCTGATAGCGAGCCGACAGGAGGCCTCGGGGATCACACGGCCCATTAACAATAGAGGAGCAGAGGCAAATATCTCCAGGCCAGCCAACCGCCATGTCAACACACGTCGCACATTTGCAGTTTCACAACTCCGAGTTTCCAGAGTATTTGTTCCACATGAACTCCATCTTTATATCATCCTATACATCCATGCTTATTTTTTCCTGTCTCGGTGTGATTGAGCGCATGTGTGACCACGCGCCCGAGCACATGCGAGTCAATCTGTACACATAATCCCCCTTGTGTTCGTTTGTGCCTTCGTGAAAAATCGCCCTCTGTTTCCCAGCTGGGGAGTCACTTCAAAGGCGCCACGCAGGATGAATGGCATGTAACAATATCTCGTATTTGTCCGGCGAAACAGGACAAGATACTCTGTCTTCACTTCTCTGCTGGTGCCGTTCCTTCCCTCTGATTAATAGGCCTTTGATTGCAGCGACAGACCTGATTCCAGCCGCATACCTGCCGTTACGGCCTGCTCGGTTTCAAAAAGAGCACATAAAAGCGACAGTCATGTTTAGCTGCTCTGTCACTGTGATTGACAGCTGTAGCTTTAACTCTCTATTTAAATGCTTTTCAAGTGTTTTACGTAATGACCTGGGCATGGAGAAGCAGTAAAGAGACAGCAGCTGTGGTGTTACGGCTCAGCGGAGGACTGAGAATAGAAAGACCTCGGGGGTCGTCCCTCAAAAGGGGGGGGGGGGGGATGGACGAGAAAGACATGGCCAAAATCGGGGGAAAGTGATTTCTTTACATTCAAACAGTGATTCCGTGATAATTAATCAGTCTAGGAAACACGATATGCTGCGCGCGCTTAGCAAATTCGTAATGATTCCTCCATCTCACGCTTTCTGTTTTATCACGGTGGGCAATCTTCAAGTTTGGCAGAAAATCTGAATTGTGTTTTGCTTTTTTCCAGCGAATATCATTTTTCCTCAGCCTCCTCATTAGGCTGTGATGAGTTTCTGACATGTATTCCAAAATGTAAACACATCTCTCTGGGAGCCTGAGGACGAGGACAGCTGTAGACGGCCTCATACTGTCATATTAAAATCTAGAATACTGATACATTTTTATGGTCTGGGACAGTTTTACTGAATATTTACCGCCGCTCCCATCTGCCAGAAAACAGATCCAAGATGCTTTTTTGCATGATGAACAAGAAAAACAGGGAAGAGCAGAGGTTAAAGGAAAACCATTGTCTTGTGGATTCACTTTAAAGTGCAGAACTGTGGTAATGATATTACAGTACATCATTATCAGGTGCAGGAACTCAAACAAACAGCCCAGCTGCAGACTGCTTCTTTCTGTTGCTGTGATTACAAGCAAGAACTCGCAATGAAAGATGAAAAAAAAAAAAAACTTATGTTGAGGGAAAGGTATATTAAATGGTGTTTCTGTCAAGCAACGAGGCGCGTTAATTAGTTTGATTTAACCAAAACTCAGAAACACTTTGTGGTGATTTATGTCCAAGTGGCTTTCAGCTGTTTCTGGCGCTCACTCAGCTGTTTCAGCATCCCAGAAAAAAACATGACATGGCCCCATACCAGCTTGTTGACAGACAGGATCAATCTGTTGGACAACACTTGGGCAGTTTGACACACAGGAACAAATGACTAATGAAATATTAACAGGCTCCATGTGTCATAACGCTTTTTTATCACACAAATGGATCAGGTTTAAGAATGGGCCAAAAACATCGAGTGTGTGAGGATGCCTTGACTTATGATGGAGCCAAAGATTCAGAGAAATAAGAAGAGAGAAAAAAGGAAAGGGCGTGTACATGGAGAAAGGGATTGTGTGTCACTGCCTTTGTCAGGGATTAAACATGTGGTTGAGACTAAAGCGGGAGGCATATTGTTTGTGTTGTGGTTTTCAGTTTCAGTGACAAAATAAACTGCAGCAGTTTTTGCTTGTGAGAAAAATTGTGTTTGCATATGCGTATCTGTCCTGGTATTTAGTGTGTGTTTATGCACGGTTGCAAAACAGAAATCCACACACGTGGAGAAACATGTATATGTATACAGGTTCATGGTTCGCTGCTTCCAGCTTAGACAGAATTGAGAGACTACAATAAAGGAACACAACCAAACCAACATGTTTAGCTGATGTGACCAAATCGAGGACATTTTCACCCAAACGATGCCCCGAATGTGAACTTAAGTACGTATAAATGTTGTGAGAGTGAATCACAGAGCTCTCTGACCCATTGAAAAACCTACTCCAGAGACAAAGAATCAAGATGATATACCGCAATGGCATTCCTTCAATTTGCAAAACCCGTAACTGCATGACAACAGTATATCATCGGTCTTGACTTCAAAAAGCGGAGTCAGCAGTGTTACCATGAACCTTAATGCATCTCCCGGCTCCTCCTGGGCAACATCACACAAGCAGCTGAAGGGTTTTTGTTCCCGTGGCCGGACTCCACCAGGTGTCAAACTCCACGGATCAACCAGCAGCTAAGGCTCGACACCAGCTGTGGTTCATGTGGTTCGTTCTGGCACAAACTCACAGCTGAAACCGTAAAGGCTGACTTTAAAACTGACTTTATGGTTTAATGTAAAGTGACTAGATTCCTTTTTTTTTGTGAGAGACACATTTTATTTTATTCCGCCTAATTCAAGAAGCACCAAACTGCAAAACTGGGACTAGAGCCGTAGCTTTATGCCTGCAGTGAGAATGTGTTTTTGTGCAGAGCAAGAAGAAAAATTAAAAAAAAATTATAGAAGTATGTGTGATGACAGCTTTGTGACGCAAGAGGGCTTTCGTGTGGTTTACAAAACCTTTTAAAGGGCGATGAAGCAGATCAAACTTGATGCTGATTATATCTTATTTGAAATAAGAACAGAGAAGCATTAATTAGGGTAGTGAAGGGAAATCGGGAGACAGTTCCTGTTGGGGGGGGGCGGGGGATAACGAAACAAATATGGAGGCTCTGCTCAGAAAAGTAGGGAAACTGAGCCATGTGTTTTGACCCGGAAGTTCCATCGGAAGACTTTTTTGCTGCTGCTACATTTAAAGGATCTCGAAACCAACACGTGATTATAAAGCCATTGTCCGACGCATTGTTTCCCCCCTTGATTCAACGTCTATAGCTAAAGACTTCATTGACAGGCCATTGAGGTGGTCCATATGTCGGTGTGAAGGCACAGGGCTCGTGACTCTCCAGAGGATGTAGAGGAAACCAGACAAAGGCTCAGCCAGCAGGCCCTCTGCCTCACCAGAGCCTCAATGGAGCAGCGGCAGATCCCCCACTGGGGCCAGTTGCCTGTACGTTTCCAAACCAAAGTCTGATCTATGGAAACTGGTCACTCCAGCATAATACGCTCAGCCATCCATACTCCTGCACCCCCCCACCCCCGGGTCACGTGGTCTCTCTTTAAAGGTGAATAGTAGTTAAGGAATGTTTAACAATCTATCGACGTGTGACAGATTTGTGTTTTTACCAGGTCATCGTCGACAGCATGCGGATTCATTTACCGCTAGGGAGGTTGTTAAATATTTCGATGGGAAAGCGTTCAAAAGCAGCTTTGTTAAAGTGTTATTATGATGAGACTGTTTAATGTGCGTAGATCTGAAAATCAGATGTTAAATCAGCTTATTGGTCTCAAAAGATTAGATATAAGATTTGGTGCAGAGATCGGAGCTTGTGACAACAGCAGGATACACAAAACATATCACTGCCAGTTTGCATTAGAATCCCATTTGCTTTTCTCTCTCTTCTGCCTTTATTCAATAATATCTTCCTCTGTTCAGCTTGGCAACAAAACTCTATTTAGATTTCCTGCCAATAAAGCAAACTGAGATTGAAACAAGTGACACTAAAAGAGAGAGAAGAAAAAAAAACAGAGACCGTCAGAGCAACAAAAACTGAGATCAGAGTTGGCAGTCGTACACTTTCTCAATGTTTTCAAAGTCCTAAAAACGACCTTGAGGACACCTGCTGTGCCTCCAGAGCTTCAGAGAAAAACCTGACATGTGATTTACACCTGCAGTCAGGACACAGCACTTACCATGTTCTCTGAGAGTACAGTAAGAAATGTCTCATGCAGAGAGCAGGAGATGGACCCCTGGAGTGAGACCCCCCAAAACAGACAGACGGACAGATGGGCTGCAGAGCAGGACACCACCACTCTCAGCAGCTCGGATGAATTTGTCGGACGGGACAGGTGTGAGTGAAACGTAACAGGTAGCATATGCAACTTGTGTCCGAAAATACTGGAAAACACGAACCACACACATATTCATTAGAAGCTGTTACCATCCGACCCCGGAGCGCCCTAAAATGTGAGTGGGTGTCAACTTATTCTTTCACTTTCTGTTCTAGAGAGCAACACTTTTTATATGAACAATTCCTTCTGAGAAAAGTGTTTTGGCGCGAGAAGATGCAGCCTGTGAACTTGTTGATGCAAGACAGAATTAAACAATAGGGGGAGAAGATGTGCTGCCAAGTCTGCTTATGTAACCGCCCTGCTGTTGTCCATTCACCTCAGCAGAAGCATGTAACTCTTGCTGATTGTGGCAGAAATGTTGAAACACTTGGATGTTCCCTGACTCCCTTCCCATGACACGGATTGGCCTCTATTCACAACCTTTGTGTGTGTGTGTGTGCATGTGTGCGTGTGTGTGTGTGTGTGTGTGTGCGTGTGTGTGTGTGTGAGGGTGCAAGACAAATTACTTCCATTTACAGTTGTGCTTGCTTGCGCAAACCGCACCGCACACGTTTGTTGTTTGTGCAGGCTCACACAGGTTTGGGACATAACAAAGAGGTGAATATCACGTGTGCATTGTAATGACATGTCAGTTATCCTGTGTGTGTGTGTGTGTGTGTGTGTGTGTGTGTGATCGAGCAGGTCGATGAGCTGTTGTGATGGACGCCACTTTGATCTGAAACCCTCTGAAGTCGACTTTCACTCCAAGCTGAGAGACCCTTACTCAAACACCTTGGGCTCTTTTCCTCCTCTGCTTGTTCTTGTTCTCTCTTCTCTCGCGCGCACACTTGAAGGTAGCCTTTGTGGGCTGTGAGAGAAGTCAATATGTGTCCATCGAGCTGTCGGCCGATTCTGCTCCGTGCTCTCGTCTCCATGGCATCATCTATAGCGACCGTCCGACAATCCAGAGCACACTCGACCCAACCACATGGAGCAGACAGACACAAACGGACACAAAATGATCGACACACAGAGATTTGCATATCAGTCCACAGTAAAATCTGACCGAGTGACTTTACCTCCAGGTTACCTCAAAATTACCAAGCACACTGATAAGTTTAAGTTGTTAAAATGTTTTAAAACGTACTTACATTTAATAATGTAATTTGCTTTGGAATTTTGAGGTAATAGCTTTTCTGATTAATAAGTAAACAGAAAGTTCTTCATAATCATTATATTGTATGTACATTAATACTCAATCCTTAAAAAGTTTAATTCCCGTATTACTGACATAAAGGGGGATTTATGTATGATACTAGCTGGAAGCAGTAAATAACAAGCATAGAAAACATTCATTCTCCTTGAATTACCCTCCACTATTCCCCACTCATTTTCATGATAGAGTGTGCTGTCAGCAGGTGGTTTGCTTTCCCACAGCTGTATGACGAGAGGATATGTCTCCAATAAATGGGCGAAAAAAGAAAGAACGGAAAAACAAACAGTCACTTTGTGCACATTTTTTCTTGTTGTTCCACGATTCACTAAAAAAAAGATAAAGTAGCAAAACACATCCTCACTCTGTGTAAATATAAGCTTTTGTTTAGGATTTCCCAATAGATTTATATTGTGGGCTGTGCCTTATGCTCGGTTGTGTGTATCGGGCTTAAACAATGTATTGGGCTTAATGGTATTTCAAGTATTAAAGCATTGAATTTGATGAAGACAAGACTCATTTAAGTTTTCATCTCACATCTCTAAACTTCTAACTGCGCACACAAATTTACCCATATAAAACACACACACACACACACACAAACACACACACACACACACACACACACACACACACACACACACACACACACACACACACACACACTGGAGTGTTTGCTCTGCAAGATAAAAGCCAAATGTCTGGAAACAGACTCCACATCTGCATCCCGTTAAATACGCTAATAATACCACCAAACACAACAGCGAGGCGGTGCATGTACACACACACATATTTGGCATTTTCTGCATAAAGGCAGTTGTTTAAAGATTCACTTAAACTGAGAAGAGTTTGACTCCTCTCCAAACACAAGCTGGGAGGTGTGTATGTTGAGCGGTGTGTGTTGTTTCTGCTTCCCCCTAGTCTATTTATTAGAGCATGAGCGTAACAGAGCACGTTTTGTTGGAGTGAGCCCTCTCTAGTTACACTTAGCTAGGCTTTTTAATTAATTTGGGCCAATGAAGTCCCTGAAAAGGCAAACCATGACTGAAAACAAACACATGTGGAAAAATGTCTCCCCTTTCTTCTCATAGCCCCGGCAGCAGCCACAGGAACAAGTAGAGCAGAGGGAAACCTATCAAGTGTTCAGCCAGTGGGCACATTTGATGAATTTTATTAAATGACTGAAATATTTTTTTTAAAGCAATTGAGTCTAATA
The DNA here is from genome assembly GCF_904848185.1 of Acanthopagrus latus. Taxonomy (NCBI): domain Eukaryota; kingdom Metazoa; phylum Chordata; class Actinopteri; order Spariformes; family Sparidae; genus Acanthopagrus; species Acanthopagrus latus. The sequence goes on along the minus strand of NC_051053.1, from coordinate 7,759,985 downwards.
AAGGCACATTTACGTCTTGTGTCATCTTTAAAATATAACACACACGACTGCTCAATTACTACACATAATATGATTTCTTAAAAAGAGAGAGAGAAACGTGTGTGTGTGTTGTGTGTGCGTGCGTGTGTAAGAGGGTGCGTGCGTGCGTGTGTGTGTGCATGCAGGCTTGACGCGTCTCCACCGAGCGCTGTGCGTAATTTGGCTGCTCAGCGTTGAGAACACGCTGACAGGAAAGAAGATTTTCTTTCAAAATAAAAGCATGCATACCAAACATTGTGCAAAAATAGTCATCAACCAGTGACATGTTGCGGAGAACGAACTTAATACAATTTGAATTCTATATTTTTTTCTTTTGCCCGTAATTTTAAACATAAAATTACTTGAAATATATCATCTACTGCGAAATACGTGCCGTTTAATACTTTTACTTTGTTAATTGCCGGAAGTCTTATATATTTTAATTCTCTCTAGCTTTTTCCTGCTCCGAACTAGTGTATTTACGCTCCGCCACAGTCCCGTGTGCCACCACAGCTCCTCTGGACTTTACTCTGTGCAGGATCAAATCTCAGTGGCATTTACCGCAGAATGGATGTGAAGCTGTTGACGCTCTTGGCTGCGCTCACCGCGGTGATGTACGCGCCTCCATCACAAGGTATGACTTTATTTTCTGATTTGCTCTGTGTGTTGTTGGCTCAGGTTTATTTAGACTTTTTCTTTTCTTTTTTTATGTTTTTGCGGCTTTCATTGTAAAATAAACTTTTATCTGCAAGGTGTTCCCATTTTATGTTATTCAGTGACTATTTCTCTGGATGGGTGGAGGTGAAAAAAAAAAAGAAATACTAATTTATTATTAGTTTGTATTATACTTGTGCAAAAGTAAAGTTTGAATACGCTTAGCTTTTCATTCCACAACTGATGTATATTCTTACTTGAATATATAAATAACTCTGATCAACTCTCCGCACTAATTAATTAATTGCATTAATCCTAAATTTGCATTTAGGCATAGCCTCAGTAGCAAATCCACTCAAATAAACGAGAATTTAAAACACATTCGTACATCCAGTTACATTAGTCCAAAATGTTGCTTGTACTTGTGACTCTTCGTCTTAATCAAAATATTTGGTTCATCTCACAAGATGTTAGAGTGTGTAATGCATGAGCGTATTCCTGGTGTGGGAAACCCGCTTTCCGTCGTGCGTAAAGCGCCAACAGGCTGCACATGCGGCTCCAGCGGCGAGAAGCTGCCCATCGGATCTCTGATCAGCGTTTGTGTTTGTTCTGCTCGCTGTTTTCATTCAATCGCGGCCAAATGAGGCAGCGATCAGACAAAAGCCACAGCTAGTCTACATGGCGACATCAGTCACCCAAACTAGAAGGTGTCGCTCCTTTTCTCATGTTAATTCCTTCAGATCATGTGTAAAAAAAAAAACAAAACCCAAAGAATTAGCATAGGGTTTAATCTACAGCAGCGCTTCTCGCCATCTGTTTGTTGTGACCTGCAGTTTCCATTTAAAGGCAACTTGAAACACTCACCTCGGTTACTACATATTTTCACGCATTTATTCGCCCCCCACTATCAGCTTGATTAATGCTGATTTTTTTTTTTTTTTTTGTCACGTAGGTTTTCATGAAAAAGGAAAGTGATATTTATCCGTCCACGTTTATCAGCCGTGAAAATCTGAGGTTGTAGTGGAAAGTATGCACATCCATCATGAGGTTCAGGGACCACACAGTCCACAGTTGTGTCTTGACTGAAAGAGTTTAGTGTGTGTGCCTCTAGAAGTCCTGTTGTGTGTGTCTCCTACCTCCGTGTGGGTTTTGTGGCTCAAGCTAAAAAATCTTTAAAGCCTAAATATGTAATTTTGGATTTAAGGTTGGTCAGTTTTGGCTCCAGCCTCCTGCAACACTGCAAAAAAATACAACAGAGATAGATAACGGATAGATGAGAAATTCTTCTGCAAATCCGAAAGTACAGTGCATGGGTGGTTTGCATGCACGGACAATTCCCCCATAGATTTATAGTGGTTCTGCACCCAGGCTTCAACTTGTTGATCTGTGTATACAAGCTTTCTTGTCTTCTGAACCATTTTCTATCTAATCTGACTGTTTGTAATAACGATGAGTCTCATTTGAATTCAGCTAAATCTGTCCGGCAATATCTCTGTTTCCACATGAGATCATTACCTTATTTGAAAAGTGTTTTGCTGCAAATGTGAAACAGATGCTCATCACCCTCTCCTCCTCTCTCAGCAAAGCCCATCAGCCTGGTGGAGAGATGCTACTGTCGCTCGACGGTCAACAGCCTCCCGCGGGGCTACATCCGGGAGCTCAGGTTCATCCAGACGCCCAACTGCCCCTTCCAAGTCGTGTGAGTACGCGTTTTAAATGCTTGGTTTAGTGTGTGGAACCACCAGAGTCGCACGTTTTTCACCCTGGCCCTAAAACGTCAGACAGGTTTCCTCCTTGCTGGACATTTCTCACCATCAATCTCTGAGAGGTGACAGGCCAGAGAAAAGAGTTGTGCATGCATGTTTACACACACGCCCCTCTGTCACTCGCTTTCACACATGCCGTTTTTACCTCCGGCCCCTCTGACGCATCCACAGGAAGTGCCCCATTTGAGTATGAGCGAACGTGAACGGGTGGTGGAAATTGGATGCAGTTTTGTTTTTGGACGGGGGAAGAGCAATAATTGTGGGTTTCGTAATTGGGTTTGCTTCCCATTTGCTTGTCACGCAGCGTTTCCTCCTCATGCTGTGCTTACAACCTTCAGGCCTGATCTAATTCGCTGTAACACTTGTGTGGAGCGAACTTACAGATGAAAGCGTGCGGCAGTTCTAGCACCGTACAGTTGGTTGCAATAGAGAGGGGGAAAAAAATGGAAAACTGTCAGTGTTAAGAGTGAGAAAATGGATTGGCATGTCTTGTGAAAAACACTTACAGGGGGAGAGGGAAAAACACATTTTTAGTTCCTCAGAAACAGGACATGTGGGCCAAAGGACGCATGATCGTCCACACGGAGACATTTGATCCGGTCTTGACCCTTTCTGTAAATAACCACAGGGTTATGCTGGAGTTAGAAAGTAGCCCCGTGTTGACTCCTCAGCCTCCATGTCTTTAAGTGCACATTTAATAGGTAATTTCATATAATATTTGAGAAATACATTCTTTAAATGAACTTATTCTTTATCTGTATGTATATATGTAGCAGCATCACATGTTAGATAAATGAATAATCAGTCACTGGTGTGAAACAGCTCTGTGTGTGTGTGTGTGTGTGTTAACCTGACACGGTAGTGTTAATTCATTCTGTTTAATCACAATGTGTCAGGACACCTAATGACGCTGCATTTTGAATAGTTCACTCTTTCATCTTCAACTGAGTCATACTGACTTCTCCTTTTTTTTCAATCAGTGCTAAGCTGAAGACGAACAAAGAGGTGTGTGTGAACCCAGAGATCCGGTGGCTGCAGCAGTACCTGAAGAACGCCATCAACAAGTAAGACGCAACAAATGCGACTCGTCTTAAACGCCTAATGTGTGTTAGCTCCAATCCATGGTCCTGTCCTTCATCTGATAACTCGTCTGGGGCGCCGCAAAATCACTTCCACTCTATAGAAATTCAAAGTAAGGATTGGGAAAGCACAAATGCGCATTTGGACATCTATCAATAGGCCATTGTGAAAGTGACAGCTCTTTAATTGCCCATTCATAATGGAGCCCAAAACCTGAGACGTGCTTGTACAAGACTAAGTGGGAGTAGATTCACTTTCACACACTAAGCTTAATCTGCTCCTATAAGAGTGCTGTTATGGGTTCATCAGTGGTCATCACCGGTTATGTAAGACACAGGTTGACTAAAACTACAGACTTGAATAAATAGTGTACATTTGCTTACATTACATTTTCAACAATGGGCAAAAGAGAGTAACTTAATAGTAGTAGACTTCATGGAGTTACCTCAGTCTTTTGGTCAATCTGTGTGAAATTAAAGGGACACTATGTAGTTTGGAGAAGAAATCAAAAGTCCTCATTTCAAAATTTTTCCATAACTGAAAAAAACATGCTGCTTGGAGGAAAATAAGGTCCCTGGAACACTAGAACAAGTAAAACAGTATGAATATGTGTCGCCCTTTAAAGTCAGTGTGTTTATTCAGTTTACTCAGTAAAGGGGAACAAAGAATGTGTTCATATTTTGTTTAGGCATAAAAAAAAAAATCAGTCAGTGAAGATCTTTTTCTTCTGATTTAAATGTATCCCCAACACTACATGGTGCACCTTCAGTGCGCCAACTTGCTGTGACATTGAGAAGGCTAAAAGTCACCGCCAATATCAACTGTCTCCTTCCTGCCATGAGGAAACCTTTCTGAAAAAACGCTGGACACCGTAAAGTTTATAGAAAGGATCCAGTTGCCATCCTGTACTTTGTGCAGTCATGTATTTCCGAGGCTCCCCTGTCGCGGGGGTCGGCTCAAACACTCTCTACACCGTGGTGAGGAGACAGATAAAGATGCAAAAATCGAGTTTCCTATTTTCCAAAAGAAACTGAATGCAGTCTTGCAATCACTGAGCCAGTGAGGATGTTGAGTCAACACCCACTGCCCACAGTCCCGCAGTCAGACTGTCTGTCTGAAGGCTGATTGTGGAGCCTTTGACATGCTGAGGTGTGAGCGCCTCTCTGCATAACAAAACAGACCATGCAGAGTGCAGATGGTGGTCATTTACAATGGATCAGACCTAATGTGTTTCCAATTACACATAAAGCTAAAGGTGAGGAGGGACAAACTTATTTACAATGTGTGCAAATGGCACACAAGTGTAAAGTCATGCATTATGCCACTCTTTAGTGTGATAAACAAAACCATGATTACCCTGTTATATCAGTCGAAATAGAGCTCAGTCCCTACAGTATCACTCCAATGTCAATAAATAAGCTGCCCACCCACGTTCATGTGTTTATACTGTCTGTATACGGTTACTGCAGTGGTATGTGTACATCACACCACAACTGCTGCAAATGAATGTTCTGCAAAATTAAATGTTTAGATTTATCAAAACAAGTTTTTTCTTCAATTGAAGTGGGAGGTTTACCAAAAGCTGTGAAGAAAAAATCAACCTGTCAACAAGTACGTGGCTCAAAAATTTGGAGAAATGGCCAACTGGCAAATGGGCAAATAGGAGCCCGTTAATGAGCAAAAACAGAAAGCAAGGGTCAGTGTGACTTGAAAAAGCTACAAATGTTGAGTTCCTGATTGCAGGTCAACAAACACCGCGGTCCTGTAAACTTGAAGCAGCTGTTTTTATTTGGAAATGACAGGAACTGGATATTTTCAGGATATGGGCATTTTTCTGGCTCCCGCTCATAGCTGAACAAATACTCATTAATTTTTGATTGGGTGTTTACTAGTTACACTTTGATGGCCAAGTGTGTGTTGAAACAGCACAAATTTCCTTCGTCCCCTCGGCCAGAGATATCTATCACATTGTTGTGGGTTTGGACAAAACTGGAAGCCAGCAACCGAACACTCGGTGCCAAGTTCTCCTGACTGATTTTGGCATTGTTCTCGAAATAAATACTCACGTGCAAATTTATTTTTCCCTTCCAGGATGAAGAAATCCAAACAGAGCAACTGAAAGCTCCTGCAGAGATCCTCCTGAGCCATCACAGACATGTAACATGTGATATGAGATCATCTGGTATGTTGTACAGCACTTATCCCGGCCGCCACGCTGCGGCCTTTTGCATGGAACAAACCTGCCGCTCCCCACCGTGAACACCAGCCCTGTCGCCGTCCTCACCATCACCACTCTCACCACTTATAGAGACCATAGATGTTTTTTAGTGCAAAGTGCAATTATATCTGTGAATGTATGTTCATCTAACTATAATGTATATACTTCTTCTGTTTAAAGACGTCCACAGTAAAGAGCTATTTTTGGAGATGTTCGTGTCCTCCTGGCCTCTCTGTCATTTAGGTAAAGGGGTCGACCTCGGGGTCAACGTGTTTAAGAGACGTAGGTCATCGCGAGGGTTTTCTCCCCAGCATATGAGTTAGCATCCTGCAGTCCTGTGAAATCGCTGAGCCAAGAGACTTATTACAGCTAATCCTAAACATGGCGTCTGCTTATCCTTACTGTCTCTGAATTGTACAACTTTGATGAACAACAACGTATAGTTCTCGCTTCTAAAAACAAAGGAACAGGCAGAGCCAGAGAGTTTGCCAAGTTTTTTTTTTTCAATGTTTCAAACTAATTGGCACCATGGAATTTCGATGGGTGCCAGCTCAGCTACTCCCAGACTAAATATAAGATGTTTAAAAGATCCCAGTAAAAATGGCAATTACAATGTTTTTGTGATGGAAGTCAGGATGCCAAACGGGCTCGAGCATTTCCTGAGCTGCTCTGTGGCTGTGATTACGCGACCCTGTGTTACCCAACTTGTCTGCCTTTCATTCTTAGAGAAAAAGCCGAACATCTGGATCCCAAACACTTTTAATTGAGCAACCAATAAGTCTGAATTTACCGGAATCATAAAGCTGGGTTACTTAACAAGAGGGGGTGAGAAACAAGTCCTGACACAGTTAGCTGTCTTACTAAACCGGTGTCAAAGTGTTGTTAGATGGATACTGATTGTAATAACCCCTTAGCATGAATGTCCGTTTCAAAGAAGGGTGTACAGCATTTTGAATAACAGTTACCACATCGTAGTTAAAACACTAAGGCCCTGTTTACACCTGGCACTGACCTGCCTCTCGAGATCCGATCGCTCAGGCCACATTCGGATGTGGTACGACCACATTCATCCACTGAGGGACCGCCTAATCAACAGGACCAATCCTGTGGGTAATTGGAAACATCTACGCTTCCATGTACCAGTGGCATAATTTCCAACAAGAATAAACAACAACAGGCAAAATGAATTACACATTACACACAAACACATGATATCCATTTGGACCGATTGATCGCAGTCCAAGGTCTTTGCAAACTCTTTGTAATTTTGGGCAGACAAGGCATGGGATGAACGCTGCTGTCTCCCGCCTGCTAAAATCAACAATAAATTTGGTCACTGAAAATTCAATGGTCACTCGAGGACCATCTACCTAAGATCGGATCACTGAAGACACGTGTCGATGCCGTTCGTAAACAGAGCCAAAGTTATAGTGAGAGCCACAGTAGAGAGAGTTTTACTGTAGTACCATTACTGACAATGAATAGATGTACATTGATATGGCTACCTATAACTGTCATGCAGATAGCAATGCACTTTATATCTGATGTATTCAATACTTTAATGACAACATTTACCATTACTCACTGAGTCTGATCATTAAATTCTGTCTTTTGTCTTTATTTTCCATGTTAATCTTGCTGTTGTCATTCTGTTCCCTCTGATGACTGAATGTGTAGCGACATTTAACTGTTAGGAGATCTTTTCATCTACTTAATCGCCATGTCGTATGTCAAATTAATATTATACAAATGTTTTATTTTTGTACTCTTTTATGCATTTATATATCAAATCCAAACACTTAAATGAAGGAAGTGTACTCACAATTGAGTCGTCCAGCCGGTGTTTTATTGTAAAACTTGTAGCAGTGTGACAGTATAAAAAAAAAAAAAAGGGAAATCTTTAAAATGATATGGTTACTTTTTTAATGTATGTGTTCCTCTATATGTTAAGAGCCTCATACACATTTATACCCACCGATGCATGCATACACACACACTCACAGTGTGCTGTAATCTTACTGTACTTGTAGGTCAGGGGGTAAATCCGAAGACTTTGATGTGAGAACATGTGTTTAGCTTTACTCACGAGGGCAATCGAGAGCCAGGGACAATGATCCTGCCTGTTATTTAACTATTAACTCAACAAGCGACCATTAGGAAAACATTAGAGCTAAAAGGGATGAACTTTTAACTTCCCTCAAAGGGCATTACGTGAGGCGGAGCACGGTGGTATATGTGATGAGAGTGGTGCGCTGATTGAAACATCGGGGAGAGATAAAGGGCAGTCAGTGGCAGTCAGCAACCCTTTTTGCCATGTTTCCTGATTAGCTTTGAAGTGCTGTTTAAGCAGCATAGCAGCAGAGTCAGCAGCACTCTAGCAGGCGATAAAGCCATTGATTTAGCCACTTATTTAGCTCTGATGTCCCAGTTTGGATCGGGAATTAATCAAATGTAATCACTGTAGGAACTGACTGCGTTAAATTGATATCACTGGAGGAATCTGCAGGTACGAACGTTGTTTCCCTCACCGGTAATGTGAAGATTGGGCAGCTTGTCTCATGTCACATTTCATCACACATACAGAGGATAGACCCTCGGCATTCGAATTCTGGGTAAACGATGTAAAAAAAAAACATTTGTTCACTGAGAATATTTCAATTAAACTTTGTAAGACAAACAGCTCGCATGTCATTTGCCTTCTATCATCAATATGTGGCTCCATGATGACTGCGCGGGTTGCGCAAAAACGCACACAAATGTGACATCTAATGAAAAGCAGTTGTGTGTAATAGTTCATAACTCATTGTTTTCTTGGGATCACTGCCAACATCCTCCAGTTAAACCATGCAGGTGGTGCCACGAAGCCTGAGATGCAGTGAGAGGAGGATGTTATAGGTTCAAGTCTTCATTTTATGGGCACTTTTAATTTACCTGTAAATGGGAAAAGTGCAAGACACATCTGAAAAGATCACACATAGCTCGTTAAACTATATCAGTCATATAAAATGGGTTGAGACTGAGAAGCAAAACAGCTAATGCAAACACATAAAGAAGTCTCACTTGACAGAGTCTCGATTAAACAAGGGGCCACTGAGAGTCTCATTTAATCGCTAACGCATCTGCGCATCACATTTACTTAAGTGTGACAAAAGAACATGATTAAACGATTATTGGCAGATTTAAACCAGTGATCTTTTTCAGTGCATGTTGGTACTAAGCTAGCTGGGCACATAGCCTAAATATACAACCCACAGTTCCGCTCACCACAATCCCGTCTCCATCCATCAGCAAACCTGAGACGGGCACACAGATCTAATCAGCTGTGACTCACTGCCACTATGGAGAAAGTGCTCAGTTTTAAAGTGAATGTAAAACCATGTTTCCATTGCAGGGACTTTCTCCAGGCACTGTGGGGAAGGAACTTTGGGAATGGTGCTTGCGACGCTGAATATTTCCGATTGGTTGAGAAAATTTTGATGCGTTAAACCAGCCTGTAAACCCAGTAAACACACCACACTGTTTGGCCGGCTGCTGCGCTTGTTGGTTTATACTTAACCTCCGGAGATGCTTTTTGTTGCACAAGTGGGCGAGAGAGGGTGGACAGACTCCGTGAGTCTCTCCATGAGCAGCAGTGATAAAATCCTTTACTGAAACCAAGCCAGTCAAGCTCGGTGTGTATGGAGGGGCTGCTCTCACAGCAGACACACCGCCTGTCCACTCTGCATTGCCCAGAGACACCGCTGTGTGCCGAAGAGGTTGGTGTGTTTAGCAGAAGAAAAAAAAACAGCTGGCAAGTGCATGTAAAAAAAAAAAAAAAGAATGCTAACAATGGCGTAGGCTGTGAGTAGAGCCTACATAAAACCATAAATCAGCTGGGGTTGGTTGGCTGGGTTCTTTACCACAAACAAAACTGGAGGTGTCCCGACATCTTATTTAAAACGCAGTTTTTCACCACAAGCCCAGCTGGTAATTTCCCAGCATCTCGTCAAAAAATATCCTGTTTGGTTGCCACAAACAAGGCTGCAAAAATCCTGACACTTCATCAGAAATATTGAGTGGTTTCATGCTTTCAGAGGTTTAAACATACAACTGTGGTCACTGGCTTGACAGCCTTCCTGCTGTCTGTCACGCCACCCTCATCGTCTCCATCTCACATAAAAGTCATCTTAAATACATGTGATATCAACGTGATACGTATTGTGGAAGCGTCAGTATGGTGCCATACGAATGACACATACTTATTTGAATGCAGGCTCTCCGTGGTTTGCAGAAATATAAACTGCCAACGTTTTTATTCTGCTGATTAGTCTCTCTTCAAAGGCCTCAGACCATGACGAGAACGCAGACAACAAGAGACTGAAGGAACGTTTTTGTCCCTTGAATAGAAAGTAGTTCCTGGGTCCCAGGTACTTTGGGACTTCAGACTTCAGCTATTGTAAGATCATATTTTATAGTGTTGTGAAATATTCTGAAAAGATAATGAAACCAGAAGGCTACTCAGCACCTTGGTATGAGCTGTACAGCCCGCACTGCACTCATTTACTCAATGGCAGAGGAATGTACCAGACAGGAGAAGACATATGAATTTCATATTCAGTATTGCCTTCAAACCTCTGTTGGGGTTTGGAGTTCAACCACAATGTCAGAAGAAAAGCTGACACCTTGACAGACGAATCAAGATTTGTCGTGAGAAATGCAACGACCGACACAGAAATAAGGGACGAGTGGAGTGCATGTGCTCATTTAACTTAGTGTACATGTTCACTCCATCTTTCGCTCTAAGGGCTCCCAGATGTGCAGCCAATGAAACTCCACTTAGTGGTTATTCATCATGAAAAGCTGAGCATGAAAAATATAACATTTTAGTGTATGTGCGTGTATATGTGTGCTTGGGAGGGTAACAGGGGTCACAGAAAGCCACTTCAAGAGGGTCCCAGTGAACATTGCTCTCCCCGGTCAGGGCGGTTTTTAATAAAAACTACAAGGTGGTAAAGTTAACCTGGGGTCAGTTTTAATGTTTGCGTGTCCGTGTGCACAAGCATGTATATGTGTCCAAGTGTGATGTCACTTCCTAACTCCACTCCAAGGCCATTAACTCTGCATCAGCCCCGTACCTCTGGTCACGCCGGCAGCTGAAGACAGCAATTTAAAGGCCAGTATAGCTTGTCACCACCCAAAATGTCGAGGAATCATGAAAATTGCCCCGCGGAGCTAATTAGGTGGTCAAAATGGAGACACTGTGGTCGGAGCACGGAGGAGCAAAGTGCTATGACACTACAATAATTTATACGACGGAAATGAAAGCTATCAGGCCAGTTTCTGAGCAGCTATGATCTTAAACTTGCAAACTGTTCAAACTGCTTTGTGGTCCACTGATGGTCTGACTGTATTGCACACAGTGATAATCTTTTAGACAACTAACTCCCCTCAGTCACAGCAACATCCACACATAAAGGAAAGCCATACTTGTGAAATGATGTATGTGTGCTGTTCTGCTGAACTTTCTGTCTCTGTAACTCTGTTTATAAGAGAGCACAAACTAGTTTTGCATTCACATGTGATGTCCCAAGGGGTAACTTTGTATTTTTTGTTTCACCCCCATAACAATTAGCTCAGGGCACAGGGTCAGCTACTGCGGGGCAGACACTTGGCTGTCATGTGGCATTAATCTTAGGTTCTTCCGGCTGAAGGTTGAGAACTTAAATTCCTTGGCAACCGGCTTCAGACTTTGAGACAACACAGAGACAGGATTGGACATAAAGATGAAGTTGCGCATTTAAGATTGAAGACTAGAGACCTATAATGCTATATACCTTATCCTGAGGAAGGCCAAAACAATTAAAATTGTGAAGTTATGCATATGTTTACACTGGGGCCCTTATTATCTGCTAAATAAGTCCTTAAACACAAATCCTGCTGGATGGTGACAAGTCGTTATTAGTGTGGTGGCGCGCACACCAAGTGGCAGAACAGTGTCCCTGTGTGTGATCACACACTGTGGGTTTGCTGGACCAAGATGTTTGACGTAAATCAAGAATATATTAATCTATTCAAATGTTATTGATTAATTAATATCATCATTTAAGTCAATTTGACTCTATAAGTGACCCGAAGTTGGCATTTTGTTGCCCATTGTCAGATGATTAATGAAATAAACTCAAATTCCTATTAAAAAACACTCATTTGTATTTTTTTCTCCACCTATCTTTTCTGCCTATTTTCGTGACGCATGTTTCATATGTAAAGTCTGAATAACGATCGCTATCCATATAAATGACCTTCATCACTAGCTGGAAGTCACTGTCTGATGTCTTCAATGGAACTATCCATTCTGCTGTCTTTGTCAGCATGGCGGTTCACACAAATCGCTCTGTGGATTCATTTATTGGTCCATGAAACCTCATTCAGATAATCCTCATATACTGTGAAGGAGAACACTCTTGAGATATGCTCTTAAGTAATGTCTCATTCATACTGTATGTATTTGAATATGTTGCATACAGAAGAGTCAGGAATTTCTTTTGCCCTCTCTCAGATAGGCTTTTGAAGTAGATACACAGATATGGCCTAGCAATAAACCAACTTCACTCTGACTGTGATTTCTAGAAACTCTGCTTTACTTTAATTCTCCGAGAGGATGATGTGTTCCTGCTGCTCTCTCTCAACCACAGCTCCTCGGCCGCTCCCCTCCCTCTGTTGTTATTTACCCCCCTGTCCCAGACCAGGCCACTGCCCTCGGGCATCGTGTGCACCACAATCACACTCCCCAAGGGAAACATTAGCAGAGTCATAGCTGTTTTCCTATCAGATGACCCGTAGCACATTTCCACAAAAGCACACTCTGACTCTGGAAAACACCAAGTAATGCTTTGCAAATGACTTGTTGATTGTGCTAAACAGAGGGGAGCGGGCGGGAGTGTTGTTAATTGCCTTAACACTGCCAATGACCCGCCAGAACATGAATCACAATTATGACAAAATGACTCAGTCCAGCGTCTCCGAAGAGTTAGCTAGGGCGACGGATGCTGAGAGTGACCAACACATTGCAAGTGTGTAATAACAGCGGCATGTGTGTGTCTGTTTGAGAGTGAATGGGAGGCTAATAGAGGGGCCCCTATAAGCAGTTAAAATAGCCCCCCTGCAGTCCCTACCTTTCATGTGCTAATATTGCCGAGGTTATGAGTCCCAACACTATCCATCTTCACACAGATGTTTGCATGGACATGGGGCCTTCCCTCCACACAAAAACACCAGCTATGGTGCAAATTCCCTCAATGTGATTCTGTTTTCAAACTCAGGATCAACACAGTGGACTCTGGATGTTAGGTACGGATGAGGCACAAAGAAGTCACACACTAAGGGGCCAGTGGGAGGCCTCGATCTGAGGGGGCCTAGAGACGCTGAAACACCACCAACTTTATCACACACTGTGTTTCCCTTCATCTCCATTCCTTTCAGGATTATCACCCACATCCTAGTTGGCTGATGGATCTGTGGGACCCCCATGAATGGCGTGTTGACTGTCTTCCCATATGTAGCCCTGAGTGCCATATGACACCCAGAGAAGACCATGGAGGATGTGACTAACCATAAGAAGAAAGAAACAATTATGCCATTATCTGGAGATGAAACCGATAGACTGTTCTCGCATCATCTTCAATACCACAGAGTGTTTTCCATAAAAGCCATCAGTCCGATTACCAGAGACCCTTCTGTTGGGCTGCAGTGTGACTCATTGCCTGTGCACGCTGTCCATATGCGCCAGACAGGGAGGTCTAAGGCCTAATGCCATCCACCAACAATTGAATTTTAAGAGACAAAGCAGAGAAAACAATCGTTGCGCCCACAATACATCTGAATGGGATTTTGTTGTAACTGATAGCCCACAAATATTTTGGTCTTCATTTCATTAGGTAGTGTTTTTTGCTGTGACCAGAAATGTGACAAAGATTATTTGTACGATCTTTGGTATATTTCCAAAGAAATCAGAACCATTTGAAAGGTCAGTAACTCTGATGCTTAGTCTCACTGTATAACCCACGTACAGTTTCCACTGGGAGATGAATACAAGCAACAAGCGTAACAAATTAACTTAGAAAAGATCAAAACAGGAAATGCTATTACAATTTTTTTCACCAGGCAAAAAAATAAAAAAATATACAACCTCTAAATTCAACTTCTCTCTTTTGCCAAACTAACACTGTCGATTAACCTTGTTAACTCGTCCTAAAGCACAATTGATTCAAACTCAACAGAGACAAATTATCCATTATTTTAATTGATATAAATTATTACATCTCACCCACAGTGTTCGCTCACTGCCGATACCTGATTCTCATTCGCTTCGTGTCCCTCCTGTCCCCGCCTGCTGTGTCTTCTTGTCCCCAGAGTCATTGTCCTGACCGGAGGCGCGTCATCACCTCTGTTTTGTATCCCGTCTTCAAACTGTGTCTGGTCCCGGTCCTCGCTAAGTCTAGTCAGCTAATTGGGCTGCTGGCTCCACAGCTAACTGAGCTAATTAGCTAATGGAAGCGTGCTTGAGCCAAGGATAGGCAGCAAAGCTCATGCTGACACATCAAATGTGGAATATGGCAAACATCGTAACTGCTAAAAAAAATCCACATTTTAACATTGTCATTGTGATCATGTTATCATGCTGATGTTAGCATTTAGCTCAGTGACTAAGTACAGCCTCACAGAGCCCCTAGCTTTGGTGAAATTTTTAGGGAACCTGAGAAAGGAAACATCTGATGATGTTTGACTTTTGTGACCAGAAAACAAATCCAACTCTGAGTCCTGATTAGTGGAAAGAGGATGATACTTAAGTTTAAATCATCTCTCTGTAGTCTTAACAGTGCCACTAACACTGTAATCAAACATTTACAAAAAGAAAAACTGAATACTATTTCCACTTTCATTCATATCTAGGCCAGTCCTTATCGTAAGCTGAGCCAACACAAGAGATTCTTGCCAGCTCTGGCTCGAGGACCAGAAGTGCGAATCCAAACCAAACGCGATCTCACATCACACAGATCCCAGCGCCCTCTTCCCCGCCGTGATTCACAGCGTGCTCTGGAGAGCACTTACACTCAGGTTGGAGGAAATCCAATCATACTGAGGAAGTGAAGTAAAGTTGCGAAACCTGAATCGGCGAACTTAGAGGAATATTCAAGACCATCCACCTCGCAAGTCTGCCGGGTGCGTTTGTTTCCATCCATCTGGCCAACTTAATGAAGCCTTCCTGGAATCACATCTATTGTTGCAGGAGAGCGCAACCTCACAGACACACCAGTTGTCTGTTGCAGTTTCCATAAAACACATCAAAGAAACTGGAACAAAGGCTTTCTAATACCCAGACTAAAAAGAATTCTCTATCAATCTGGTTTGGATTGTGCAGTACATAAAGGAAATCTTCTGAGTTGGCTGTTTATAGTGGCCCCATTGCTGAGGACCAATGTTTGGCTACCTGTAAATAGCAAGAACTATTTTAAGGACTGAAATAAATTCCGTCATAAACATCACAAATTCAATTTAGTCCCACCACCACCACCACAAAAAAAAAAAAAAAAAAAAAAAAAAAAAGTAATTGCAGCATGTTTGTTTCAGTGGATGTTCCACTGACAGGTCCAGGATGTACAGCTCATGAAAAGTGTGTCCAAGTTGAGAGTCTGAGCGCTGAACTTGAGCATTACAACACTGCTGTGAAGGCCAGCTAAATGTTGGACACGCCAGAGGCAGACCTGACATGGCTCTCGTCTCTAGGAGGCCGCGGGGGGAGTGATTTTCCTCCTTTGACCTCTTTATGGGAGCTCAGAAATCAGGGCGCAGTTTTTCCCTTGTTTCTTCAGGGCTGAGCTTAAATGCACAGCGTAACACTAACTCCTCAAAAATAAACATGTTCATTCATTTCTCCATGTATAACGGCTGTGTACCTTGGCACAGAGACCAAACGAAACCATAAATGCAATGATTCAGCACACACACAAAAAGAAACAAGCTGAAGAAAATAAACGGGATCCTTGTCGTCTAACATCCGCAGCTGGAGCGCTGTTAACGAAGTACAGACATACACACAGTTTACACACACAAAACTCTGGGAGATTATCAGTTAAGAGGCTAATTATATTGATATAACAAAGGCTTGATTTACATTTAATCTTTTTTAACCTTGGAATTGCAAGAGCTATGATTATTTGTCAAAAAGTTAATTTCTGGGTTGTGTGTCTGCTTCGTTTACCCACACGTGGTTTGTCATCGCTGTCAATACTCAGCTTTATAAGGTATGAAATATGCCTGAAAAAGACTTATTTTCAAAACAGATGTCTGTTCCTCTTTCTTCATTCTTTATTGGCAATATTTCTGTGCACTCAAGGGAATATCAATCAATTAAATGTTGCTTTATTCCTTTTAAGAATGATTTATCTGTTTTTGCACGTAGATGAGATGTTTCAGATTCAAAGATGTCGGTAAAACAGATTTAAAGGGTAGGTTCACTCAAACAAAACCAAACAAATCAGACAGATTCTACCACTCACAGTATGTGGTATTCACACAGTCACTCTTGGTTTTCTCTGTCCAGGTTTTGAGATGTATGTCTGTGAGGTTTCTACTTCTGT
Organism: Acanthopagrus latus; assembly: GCF_904848185.1. Taxonomy (NCBI): domain Eukaryota; kingdom Metazoa; phylum Chordata; class Actinopteri; order Spariformes; family Sparidae; genus Acanthopagrus; species Acanthopagrus latus. Next base: position 7,743,633 of record NC_051053.1, on the reverse strand, counting down.
TCCAACAATGGAGGCGAACCGATTTGTTTTTGCTGTTGTGGTGGTGATTACCGTACTGAAAAATAACGAGAACTTTGCAACCTGCCGTTCAGGAATTAGTTTGGCTGATACCCCATGCACAGCAGGGATAGCTTTAATAGGAACTACTTTTCTACAGAGGAGGCATATCTCATAAAAAACTAGAATTGTTTTTAGAATTGAAAATGGATTTGTAGGACAATAAAAAAAAATATTGCAAAAACAAAAAAGCATCTTCCGAGAGGAACATTGCGTGATTTGACACAAAATTCACATAACCCTGTGTTCTTGTTTGGGCTCCTTTAAACGGTTCACATTAATCAGAGGACATGCATGTTTTATTTAACGCTGGCATCAAATAACACTTGTAGATTTTAGTGCCTACATTTACTCCCCCTCACGCAGCGATCCAACGGCGATCCGACTGCCAACACATGAATCCCCGCTCTCTGCGTGTAACTGAAGATGTCTCTCCACCTGCAACACGAGGTTGAACTGTGACGCTGTTTCTTTTCAAACTCAAAGCTGTCACATTCATTTAAATATCAGCGCCGCTGTCCTCTCCTCAGTGTACTTTTCCTTTCGAAACCACAACTGAAGAAGCCACAGTGCCGAGTGTGCTTCTTCAAGTGATCAGAGCCTGCAGTGCCGACCTAATTTAGAGACTCAATAGCAAGAATAGAACAGTAAAGTAAAAACAGGGGACTAGTCATGGGACCAGAGATGTAGCCAGCAACACATTCTCTGGAGAATCATTTAAAACAATCACAACTGACGAAGATTTTACTCCACTGACAGCTCACAGAGCATTCTGATGTCCTTTGCGTCGCTTTGAATAAATAGTTTGACATTAAGGAAAATGCGTTGGAATTTGTTTTCTTGCAGAGCGTTAAAGTCTATCCTCCCCACCCCTTACTGGCTGTGATGCAAGTTTGAAGAAGAAGAGATATATCTGTTTTTATTTTGTTGAGGTGAATCATTGTGGACAGGGGCTTCTGTCCAACAGTTGTGAGGAAAACAATGGAGATGACAAAGTTACCCTGATTCCACTGGTCCTGTTCGCGTTGTGTTAAGGTCGCGACACAGCCAACCGGAGCAGATCGCAGCCTCTGTAGAAAACGCTCCAAGTTCCACTGGCTTTGCCGCACTGAGTTTCAGATGCACCTCTCCGCTCTAGTCCGTGGAGAATACGCAGAGTGTCCATTTTTTTGGACAGAGGCAGACGGCAGCTGAATCAAGCTACAAAGAGTAGATGGAGCCAGGCGGGGTGCATGACAGCAGAACAGGATCTGTAGCACAACTAAGTGGGAAATATCATATAAGTAAACATAAATACAAATACATGCACTTAAAACAGACAGACAACGAAGCAGCATAACTATGCAAACGCCAAAAATAAACACAGCAAGTCAACAACATCAGGCAGGCATGGCTTCTGAAAACACTCCTGGTGGGATATGAAGCCACGTGGAGGACGGAACAAAGCAGCGTAGCACAATGTGAGGTTACAGAGATGTGTGAGGTGGATAGTGTTACTGTTCCTGGCCAAAAAATGAGTCTGGCGCACAGTCCACTATAAAACGGTTATTTTCGTCTTTATGGTTCAGTTTTTGCACAGATGTGTTACCTTTGCACGGGGCCAGACTCACTTTCTCCTCCTGTTTCATGCACAGTGGTCGCAGCAGCGTATTTAGCACACAAACATGCGCGCCGTGTAAAATCTTCTAATCAGACTCTCTGCAATGAATTGGGAATGAGTGTGTACCTCGAGAGATGTCTAAATCTGCAACTCTCTCGCCCTTTGTCCGTCAGAGTGGAGCAATGCTCCCAACAAACGGCAACAAATCCCTCTCTTCTCTCATACAGCTGTGGGAGGCTCCTCAAGCCTTGTGAGAAGCGCCGCTATGACATCCATCTCTCCGCTCACGTTTGATGGTTAGCGCGATACACAATTGTTCGTTTCTCGGACCCCCTGAAGGGGTTGTGTTGCTCGCATCCAACCATCAAGAGTTAATCAGAAAATAACTGTAAACTGTCAACATGTCGTGAACAAAATTTCAAACACAATAAAGCTGACACCGAAGTGAAAGCCGCGGTTAATATTTCTCAAAACAAACCTTAAACAATAGAACCGGATCTGACAAAAGGCTTTTTCATGTGCGTATAGAACATACTGTCAGATTTCATTGCGTATCTTTGTCATCATCCGTCTCCTGTGATGTCAGGGTTAGCGTCGCTGCTCAGAGGGGATGAGTTTGGCTGTATTGAGCGGGGCAGCTCCATACCATTCTCATGCTTGTCCTTTCATACGAAACATTTCAAACTGCAAATAATGGAGACTGAATTCTTGGACGAGGACGCCGGCAGGACCTTTAATGTTAAACGACAGTGTAAAGATGTCAGTGTCGGTAATGAAAATGGAGATAACCGGGGTAGTAACTGAAAGATGTAGGACAGACGTGAAAAGTGGAGGAGGAGGAGGAAGATGAAGGAGGGCAAGGACAGAACATCCACCCCTGTCAGAAAAAAAAAGACTTGGAAGGTGAGAGACTAAGTGATAGGAGAGAAGAGAAAAAAGAAATAAAAGACATGGAGGATACACCGACGCAACAGAGAGAGCCAGAGATGAATGAAACTCCACTTTGTTTGACCGTTTATGAAAAATAAGTGTGTGTGTGTGTGTGTGTGTGTGTGTGTGTGTGTGTGTGTGTGTGTGTGTGTGTGTGTGTGTGTGTGTGAGAAAGAGAGAGAGAGATGAGTGGCTGCATTGTGTGTAATTTCCTCTGAGGTGAAAGTGCATCTCACACCTTCTCAGGCCTGCTAATTTCACCCCAGAGATGCGAGCAGTTATTGCAGTCCCATTCAGTAATTACACTTCAGTCCAGAAAAAAAAAATGCTTAAGGTTACATCCATGTTATTCTGCCTGACCAGCCCCTGGGAGGGACCTGAAAACTGCTCTCAGTGCTTTTTCTTACAAACTTATTACTTTGGCTCTCGGCGTATATACTGTGACGCTCATGAATGTGAAACTGAAGCCAGTTGGTGTTGCACAAACAGTAGAAACAGTATACGGAGGAAATATACAACAGTTTACCGACAATCAGGGTTCATCGGGGACTTAATTCCAGATTGCAACACTGACACAGATTTTTTTTTTTTTTTGGGACCCTTTTTGCTCATAAATCTTTCTGGTTCTGGTAAAAAAAGAAAGTGAATTCAGTGCGCTCATTTGAGAGTTCTTAATCCCATCAAAGACTTTAATGGATTTTTTCCCAGCACTTTGTGTCCAGTAAAGCATGCCCTTCCCACATAGCTTCAAGAAAGTCATGAGGCTCCTCAGGCCGGTGCATTTTAGGAGTGCTTGTTGCTGATCTGGTGATAAAAACGCACAATAATTAGCATGTTGAACTTTCCCGCAAAACTACAGCTAAAAAAAAAAAAAAGGCAGAAAACAGACATTACCAGAGCAATTTTGTGAGTTAACAGGTTCAGTCAAGCATGTAGAATGCAAACCAACAAAGCCAAATAAATTGGAGGCAGAGAACTCGGGTTTGATCCATAATAACCCAGTCGCAAAGATATTTAGCCTGCTTCACATCGTCCGGGCATCTATGCGGAGCTTGCAGTGAGCAGTCAGATAGTGCCAATTTGCCTTTCAAATGACATACTGATATCTAGTGGTTACCATACTGAGTGTGTTAGCAGAGAGTCAGAGGATTATCAAAGTGTTTATGATTCACACTGATCTGAACATGAATGTCTGCACTAGATTTTTATGGAAATCCTTCCAACAGTTGTTTAAGACAGTTCACTTAAAACCGCAGATGGGAAGCTTCTGGTGTCCCAGGGATAAAGAGAGTATCATCAGAGGATTTATCATCAGCGCATCATGACCGCGTCAAATTTCTGAGCAATCCAGCCAGTACTGAGCTGCTTTCGTCCCGACCAAAGAGGTTTGACAGGCCGACGTTGCCATCGCTGAAAACATGCCCTAGCATGGCTAAAAGTAAGACACAGCCATATTTTTTTGTTGCTGTAGTGTAAATATTAGGATTGCATGCATAAGCAAAGGAAATGATGATACTATGTGATGCTTATTGTAAGATGCTTTCATCCCAGAGCACTACTGTATGGTTAGAGTAAATGTTTACAGACACACAAACTGCTTAATAGGCTCGCTGGCAAATTTTATCAGTACTTCTCCTCAAACTGAATTCCAGCTAGTTTCTGTTTGGTCTTCTGCTGAGGATGACTAGATTGTATAACATTTTTAGTCTGACCTTTCTTTTTGATAAGAGCGAATGTAGTTTCTGAATGACAGATCATGTGAAACGGAGCCCTCTGTCTCAGAGAAAATACAGCACATCATGTTTGAAATGGATAGAGATGGAAGTTGTTGTGAGTAAAAATGTGACAGTGTTTTTGGAAACTGAGAACAGTGCTCGGGGGTGAATCTCTGCGAGACCTACGAAAAAATTTGTCCTTGTTACATTTTGTACTGGAAATATCCACCACCCCCACCCACACACATAGCAGTGAGCCGGTAGCGTCCCCCTCTGCAGACAGCCGCAGAGCCCAAGGTCTGGAAATGTTTGGGGGTTTATTTTCAACGATGCTTCCCAATGATGCACCAGCCACACTCCTCAAACCTGCCACCGCAGCCAGCGAACATTAAGCCACGCTGGAGACAAGGGACACATTTGATTTTCATGAGAAGAGGTGACTGGCAGTCAGAATAACACAAAAGGTTGGGGGTCTAGCTTGAGTCAGCGAAAGATTGCACCTCACAGCGACTGACCTCCTGGGGATGGGAACCTGTTTAGGTTTTCTCGTGTTTTGGGAAAATGTTTTTTTCCCTCCACCAAGAAGGTTTTGTTTTCGTTTAACTTTGTTTGTCTGGATGGATCAGCAGGATATCTCATAAACCTAGAAACAGATTTACTTCATGTTTTGTCAACCCAATATTTTGGCTTTGTTGTCAAAACCTATTTTGTCATAAAAGGACGGAATGTTCAAGGAACAATTGGTGCGATTAGTGGTGATCTGGAACTTTAGATAATTATTGGTCATGAGTGTGAAACAAAAAGATACTGTAGATATTTTTATTACATGCCAAAACTACGTTACTAGGTGTCACACTAGCAACAATGGTGAGCACCCAAATGCAGACACACAGATGTTAAGGTGACAAAAAGGCAGGGAAAGGAAAATATCAAAGTAACGCAAAAACATGAGGGCAAACCAGAAAACCACGAGGAGCAAATCAGGAACACACGAGGAGCGGCGGGGCGAGCACAGGAGACACGTGGACAAAAACAGACCAACAAAGAGCGAGGGAACAAACCAGGCTTAAACACACAGGGGGTGTTTAACTAATGAGACACGGGTGTGCACAGGAAAGACAATGAGAGGAAGTGGAAACTAAAACATGACACATCAAAATAAACCTTCAACGTAAAACAGGAAATCACAAAACCAAACACCCGAACAATGACAGTAGGGTTATGTGATGACACCTCAGACAGCTCTGCTCACCCAGAGAAGTCCATGAGATGGAGACAACATCTAAAAAACAATTAAATGGAGATGGACCTGGGATTCTTTTCTTGTAGATAACAGAGGTAAACACCCCGAGTCTCTTAGAAACTATACAAAGTGAAGAAATTCTCTGCTGATGATAATGTTGCCATTAGGTTAGCTAAAATGCTAACATTGAGCTCAATATTCATCAAGTTTGCATATCACAACAAAATTGTAATAAATAATGAATATATGTATACACACCGCATGCAGCAGTATTGATTTCATAACAAAAACATGACACTATGACAACATAATACAGTTTTCATCAATCAATACAAACTGAAAGATAATCAAAATTATTTTGAAGTTGTTATTCTGATGTAAAAAAACGTTCATAATGTTGCTTTGAAAACTGCGCTAATCCCGCACCTCATAAACAATACATCTGTGCATCTAACGTTAGCGAACATCATCGATCACTGACAACTGATTTTTGAACGAGCCATCTGTAATCCCTCTGACGAAAAGAAGAAGAAAAAGAACACAGCTGCAAACCAGCATTAATAAAACGGTAGGCTCACGCTCACATAGCAGAATTCACATCCAGATGCTATGTGGCCACCTCACACGAGGAGAAAACACGAGCAACCTGGACAACAAAAGGCTAATAATTTCACCTGGACTACAGCTTTAAATCCTACCGGGATATTACGAGAAAGCTGACATGTGGCAGGAAATTAGCGCCGAGCGGGGCTGGAATACAAGGTAGGTAATCTGGAAAGTGTGTTATGCTACATATATTAGATTGGCGAGCTGTCTGTCCTGAGTTTTATCAGACATAAATTATCCCAACAGATTCCTGGGAGCGATCTGCTGGAAGCTGAATGTTTCTGGTGAGTGTTGTGCTTTTATCACCCCGCGTGTTGTGAACTTGTTACCACAGTAGCTGTGTAGCCAGCCCTATGTTTTCATTGTGCTCGCTAATGTCAATCAAATCAAACTGCGTGCTTTTTTTCTCTCTGCGCTTTTCTCAAGTGCCCCGGCCCAGCGATCCAAAGTGCACCGCAGTGCTCAAGAGTAATGTAATGTGGACACGGGCCCTAAATCTTCTAAAGCTGCTCATCTCTGGTTCGCTTAAGCAGTACGACAAAAAAAAACTACATGAAAATCAGGAGCTAAAATGAACACTGACAGATTTCTGAAATATATTACATGTCTTGTAAATTACCTATATCATTTTAAAGTGAAAAATGCTGTCACCTATTACAGCCGCATCACAAAGCCACATGTCCATATGCGTTGCATTGTGCTAACTCCTCACGCATGACTCTCGAAGTCATGACTGTGGAGAACGCAGGAGCGGGACTCACCGTCGCCCCAGAGGGAAGAGCTCTCTGGGGAAGCGCGGTATCTGTTCAAACAGATATTGAGTTTGTTATTTTAGCTCCGGGAGGGAGAGAGGATCTGTTTTCAGATGTAACCGCGGGGGAGCTGGTGTCAATGTTTATTTGTCTTTCTCAGTGACACGATCTGTTATCAGTCAATACAGCTGAAATCTGAAGGAGCCACCAGCAGCCTTCCACCCCTGATCATAATCCAATAAAACATCAGCTACAGATGGCGGTCAGTCACACCGACTGATGCTGCTACAATTTGTAAGAGACCTTGATCGGGTTAAGACAACCAAGCAAACACGCATGTTAAGTGAACACCAGCAACCGCTGTGGGTGACAAGTCCCGTGAAACTTTCAGGATCAAAGTATCAGTCTGTAGTTTTCTTCCTTTTATACTCATTGGTCACAAGAGATCACAGGAACCTGTCTTTTTTTTTTTTTTTTTTACTAGGATCTGTATCAAATTGTACTCACTCAGAGATACCAGTCACCTAAATACACCAGATATTGTCACCATACATTATTTCCTGAGATATTAACCAAAATGTCTAAAAAAGCCCACTCACGCAGTATTGAAGAAAGTGAGAAAACATTTGTTGTAGTTTGCTTGTAGTTTTTGTGGACATGAAAACATAACCTCCTTGGCACTCCATGTGACTGACCACTAAATATACAATAGTTTGATAGAGAACTGGCTGTATGTTAAAAACTTTTTTCAATTTCAGTAATAAGTGCTCTGATCGAGTGTAAATCTGACATTTAGCACTAGATTTTAAGGCATAATAAACATTTTAAGATCAAACATTTTGGATTTTACATCCTGTCTTGACAGCTTTTACAGCAAACTTTGCGTTTCCACCTCTAACAGAAAAAGAAGCCCGTAGGGAGTTCCCTCAACATACTAAATATAGGCAATAGTCACTCACTAATGGGTAATGAAAAGCTGTGCTGTAAGGTCGGTCAGATCTTTAATTTTTTTTCAATTACCGGTAACCAAGATTATCCTCCTACTAAAGCTGAAATATCTCAGCTCATGTGACAGAAAGATGCCCTACTTTGGCTAAATTCAGTGAGATTGATGTGTTGACAGCTCATGCTGGCAGGAGTGACCGATCAAATGACAGCAAGGGGAGGTGGGATATATTAAAAATAAATGTCATTTCTGGGCTTGGAAGCTGTTTTAGAGCATGTAGCTGTGGTCTGGCAGTGTCTTGCAATGTCTCGCCACATCTGGTTTCAGAAGAATCAGTAACAGCATCATTGAGGGATATGGTAAAACTTATCACATAAATAATATATCAAGCTAAGTGTTGCATCGTAAAACACATTGCAACCCTTAGCAGCATCGTGCCTGAGGTGGCATCCTAAAAATGCAAACAAACACAGAACTTGGCCTTTGAGGCTGGTTCAGACTGCATGTCTGCATTAGAGAGGATGTTTAGATGTTTAGTCTCAGGGCCCTTCAGGGAGAACTGGCCACGCAGGACCCCGAAACCTCGCTGACCTCTGACCTCTCAGAGGGGCTCTGAAAACATGGACGCTGGCGCACTTCAACAAAAAGATAGAGTCATAAGTTTAAAATGAGATGAAGAGATGAAGGGAGGCTGAGAGGGAGCGGCAGCAGGAGGGAGAGGGCAGTGGAGGGGAAGAGAGCGCAGGACAGGAAGGCAGAGTGTGGCCCTTCAGCAGGCGTTAAGGATAATAAAGAAGAGCTTAAGAGGGTTTAAAAGCTGTTGGTGGATAACAGCAGGACAAATGAGAGGTCCTCTCTAACAGCAGCACTTGGCTGACCCCAGCTGAGTCAACAACATGGCCACGGGAAATCAGACTACCTGGATGGGGAGAGGAGCAGGAGGAGGTTGTTTCTTCTCCACAAGTGTGAAAATTCCTTCTCATCGCAGATAACAGGGATCCTTTTGGTGTTTTAAGCCCCATTAAAAATGACTTACAGCATGTGGGAGAGAGGTGTTAACGGGAAGAAACTGTCACTGATATAGTTTCATGCATTACCCTTATCTGTATGTAGTACACATAAATGTAAGTGTCTATACAACCGTCAATAATGTGTCAGCGATGCTACGTTTTGCCGTGTGAGATTGCGATACAGATTTCCCATCCCAGATTTACCACGAGTGAAAGTTTCCAAGTGGTGCTAGAATTTTTTTTCCATTAAGGCAGCTTCCAAATGTAAAGGGATAGTTCACACAAATCACCCCAAATTGGAGCACAGTTAGACAGGAAGATATTTGGGGTTTTTCTTGATTGGTTTTGGGATAACAATTTTAAGAGTTTGATGGAGGTGCTGCTTACTTTTCATTTTCAATGTATGTCTTGACACAACACTGTGATTATGGTTTAGTCCACCACAAAAACAGCTGAAAATCTCTGAAGGTGCCTTAAAAAATATCCACTGTTGTGACTTGGGTGGCCGTCAGGAGCCTTGTTGCCTGCAATACTGTCACCACTGTCCTCTTCACCTCTTGATGTGGAAGTCAGCCAATGTACATATAATGTGCATGTAATAAGCCACAATTGTAAACTGCAATGTTCTGTTATTTGCAGAAAAATTAACTGTTGCTATTATATATGGGCTGGAATATTGCTATATACCCCTCTCCTGTTACGTGTCAGACTATTTCTTGTCTGAGAACAGTAACCTCCTGTCGTCTCCTCACATAAACCCCATAACACGACAAATTGTTGTTTTTACATTTAGTTTCTTAACTTAAGAGTTTTTGCTGTTGGGCAGATTTTAACCATTGTCAATAATGTGATGCACACTGGCCCAAAAATGCTTTTTCCCAAGCTTTTTTCCCAACAGTGGACGCATTTTTTTGAGCATCACAACCCTGCAAAATGACTGGTTTTATCAGAATCTGATCCACTTGGTCTGGTAACAATTGGAAAGTCTAAAAGAGCTGCGGGATTAGATTATTTTATCCATGTTCAAGTTAGCCAGGGGTTTAACTAAGAGGGGTTTTTTTTGTTGGCATGGCTGTATGTGTGTTATCTATGAGTCCTGTACAGAAGCCATGCAGAAGATCCAGGTAACTTTATACACGGATGTCAAACTGTTTTGGCTTCATGTGCCACTGAGAAGCTTTCATAGGAATGATTGCGGTCTCAACTCAAGCGTTATATCTAGTTCTCATTATCAGCCATGGTTTCCAGTCTTTCTGCTAAGCTAAGCTAAGCTAAACTAACCTGTAGGCTTATTCTAACCACCATAAAGCAGATAAGCATGTAACTAAGTTCATTCAAATAACATTTTACTGAGGAAACGAGCAAGAGGTTTTTAGAGCATGAAGTAATTATCCCACACAGTTTATGACAAATCTAATTGCCGTCCAGCCCAAATGGCACATTTCCAACCTAATGGACGAGTCATTGAACCAGCATCACTGTTTTGTATTCCTTGATGGTTTTTGGTGGTTTTCAGTGGGCATCAAGCAGGGGTAGTGACTCCCTTGAGGGAGGGTGTGTTGGACGACATCAGGATCACAGCATGCCAACTCTCTGAAGCAACGAGAGCACGACTGCGCCAAGATTCATAGAGAACTGCCTCAATTTTCTGCTGTTCACAGAGAAACAGAACGAGAAGGATTTATTAGATCACACTGGACAAGAAGACAAAATATAAGAAACATCTGTGTTTCATTTCTCTGGGAGCCAAGAAGTAGTCCGCTTTACTGAAAATGTTTTGCATCCAAACAACAGATGTTAGTAATGTTAAATCAGCTGCTTTTTACTTGTAATTGTCAGTCATGTGTCCATGTGAAGCAAATAACCAGAGCTGATGAGCAGGTGAGACCTCACACAGTCAGTGTCTTGGGGCACTGCAACTGTGAGCAAAACAGATCGAGTTGTAATAATAAATAGAGTTATATTTTTCTCCAAGCGAGCTGCCGAAGCACAGACTGTGTGTGGTTGCTCTTAGCACGGCCACTTAGCAAACAAGAGAAGCATGTGCTCGAATCATGTCTCATTTCACAGTTTGTTTGTTTGTAGGCTCTGGCTTACACATGCCCTCTTCAAATGTAGATGTCAAAAATAACAAAACATGGCACTGACAGGGTAGTTTTACACTGTGTAATCCAAGTATCTGTATCTCTAAAGGAAGAAGATTCCCTTGTTGCAGATCTTATTGGCATCAAAATTAGGCCCAGAGGATGAAGAAGAAGGAGGTTTCAGTTTTCTTCAAAGCAAACCGTCTTTTCCCTCCTGATGCCTCATTTTTGTTGGCAGCAGCTCTGACTCCTGCTGTGTGCGCACAGACTTTTTACAAAACCGATAAGAAAATGGCCAGGAGTAATCTGCAACTTGAGTTTAGAGGCTGACACAATTCTTATCTATATTTGATGAAATATTGCAGTACATGAAAGGTTCTCTCATAAGAGAAACTTACCTACCAGAAATTATTCTGGTTATTCTGGTTTCAATACAGTTTATAATCATATAATATATAAGTAACAAGTTCAATCCATCGATCCTTCTATAACCACTTGTCTTTAGCAGGGTCACAGGGCTGGAGCTGACTAAACAGAAAGTATGCTTAGTAAATATTACCCTTTACTAAGAATTAAGACTGATGGTAATTATGGGATTGGTGTATTTTTGTTCCTTGTCTCAACCGGCCCTGAAAGCAGCTTTTTAATTTGCATCAACGTTTCTGGGTGAAAACTTAATCTTTCAGGCCTCAAGGATGGTCACTGCAGTTGGGAAAGTATTATTTTAGCTGGAATATGCATTTAAGCTCTAACGCTGTTTTGGCTCCTGGCTCCACTCTCTCTGTAAACTTCATGAGCTTGACCGTCTCCGTTTCCTGCTGGGGAAGTCGCTCATTTTCGACCACCTGATCGCTCTGTAAGGAAACGTTTGAATGACCCCGGACCATTTATTTGTAACGAAATATGCTGACTTTGCCGAACAAAAATGCCCAGGACATTTCCTCCTCTCAGTGTCACCCTCGCTGTTCTTCATTTCCCATTCACATTAGCACTTCAACCGCAACTGCTGCAACTTACAGCTTAAATCCAGCAGGCCCGCACAGTACATCACCATGGGCCATCCAGATAGATCTGCCACGGCGGCTTTATGAAAGAATAAGTGACAATGGCTGAAGATGTGTTGCCTAAAATATTAAAAAGGCATTCCATATAGAGCCAAAACACTCCACCAATATGAAGAAAATCTTTAGTCTCGACTTCAACATCTGAAGAGAGAAGAAACACAAGTGGAAATGTAACTGTGGTAAACCAACAAATATAGATCTATTTTTACATGCAGCAGAAAGCCGTCCAGCTCCTTCCGAGAATCACTTTGTTTACACTGGTTGACGAAGTTTTGCATTCTTCTGTTGGTCCCAATTTCCCTGTTTTTCCTCTCCCCACGTGTCTATGGCCACAGCTAGGAGTTCCCCTCCACGTCCACCCTGAGCGGACCCCAGGTCATCAAAAACATGTGGCGAGATAACAAGACCTCCATTAAGCAGGATCATGGCCCCCCGCCCCCCTCCGTCAGGATATTACAGAGCCAGGCAAAACTTGTTCTGGACAATAAAAAAATGCCCTGACACAGGAAACACAAGAGCCTGTGCAGAGAGGTGACAATAAAAATGGCATGACCTCTAGCACTCGCTACTAAACTTAGACACGGTGGATGGGTGCGAGAGTCATGCAGTCTGACATGAGAAAGTTCAGTGCCCGTAAAACTGAGATTAAAGATGACTTGCGTGACAGAAAAACAACCAGAAAGCATCATTAATCTCAAAAAGAGGCAAAAAAAAATGATTCCTTACACAACATTAATAAAGCAGGCTGGGGTTTTTTATTACGATGAATGATGATTCATATTACTGTAAGGTTCTTGGCAACAGTGCAGAGTAATCAATTAAAGGAATAGTTCAACATTTGGGGGAAAAAACATGCTTAGTCATTTTCTTGCAGTGAGCAAAATGAGAAGATGGATTCGACTATCGTGTCAGTACGTCAGTTTGTAACTGGAACTGGGAGGTAGCCCAATTAAATATCAAATTGCCAATTTTACATTTCTGTTTGTGAATTGATTAAAGATGTTTCATGTTACTGCTGCCTTTATAGAGGGATTGGTAGGAGTTTTTGATCTTTGGACCAAGCCAGGCTAGCAAATTAGCCCTGCTTTGAGTCTTGCCAAGCCTCAGAGTTGGCACACGGATATGAGAGCTTTTTTTTAGGCAATTTTTTTTTTTTTTTTTTCATGGTTTTATTAACCGGACAGCATTAACAAATCTTGAATTTTCATTGTCACTCACTGAATCTTTTACTTTTTAGTGGTGGAGCTTCCTCTCTGGTGACCGAGAGCACCCCTGTCAGCTCAGCCTCATATATAGCGCATTAGTCCCATATTAAAAAGCTTATTGAAAGCCATAAAAACATCATCAACATCATGATGCTGCAGATAGGTGGCTGGTATAGGTGCTTGTATGGGTCCTTGTTGAACTGGCTTTACCTCACTGATACATACTGAATGGCATTCGAGCCGACACACTCGCCTCTGCTGTGGTCCTGTGGAGATTTAGGCACAAAAACCACTTAAGCGTTAGCGTCTTTATCTGTGACCACAAACATAGCTGCAAATTGTTAGGATACCTCATCAAAGATATCCTATTTTGTTAGCGCTGACACGGCTGGAAAATGTCCTGCCTTCTAGTGAAAATATCCAGTGGTTTAGTGGCTACAAATGAGAAGCCACTGTCTCAAACAGTGGTCTCTTGCTTGGCAGCCTTCTCACCTTGCTGTCCCCTCCTCCTTTGGACCATAAACTCATAACTTACTAATCCTCAGTTTGCAGAAATGTACAATAACAACATGTCACTCTGAGCTGATTTGAAGAGTGATGCAATGCCTTAGCTCAAGGAAAAGTGAACATTCTATGCAAGAATAAGCAGAATACAGAATGGAAATTTGCGAATCAGCAGTGATCGATGCTCTTGCATTTATTCAGAGGTGGGTCTGCTGCTGCCCACTCCTCCGATGAACAATCCCCCATACAGGAAGCCAACAGAGCTGAGGGAGGAGAGCCAGGAAGGAAGGATAGCTGCGGGTAAGAAGTGGAAGGGGTTGGCAGCAGCCGTGAATGGTTTTTTCCATGGTTGGATCCCTTGTTTGGATTAAAGTGTGAACTGGCTGTACGGAGGATGTGGTGGAAGAGAGAGGACACACAAAGACACAATCAGATGGAGAAGAATAGCAGGCATTTTATGGTTTCTATATTTGCTCGTTCCCTTTCTCTCTTCCTGGTCTGAGTGCTCCCTGTTGACCTGTAATACGCAGAAAGCATTTATTTTTTCTTCACTGACATGACTCCTCTGCTGATTCTTCGGCCCAGAGCTGATATCAGATTGGGTTGCAGAGTGGCTGATAGACTCTTGGCTCTCAAGCATGCCGCTTTATCTATTCCAGAGCTGGCCTTTCACTTTCCCAGCAATACTCCTCATTTATCTGGATACGTCTTTTGTGTATAAACATAAATCTGTTATGCTGAAGTCATGTGCAATCCTTGCAAGAGGTGAACGGTTGCCTCAGAGTCTATAAAAGAGGATCACATGATGGTCGCATCCTCAGTTCCTCTCAATCTTGAAACAGTAGACAGTGCTTACGAAGCTAATTCAATGTACTTTTTACTTGTAATCGGAGCCTGATGTGCGGCAGATTTGCCAAGTCTGTGCTTAAAAGTCTGGAAACCAGAACCTGCAGCCAGGATTATACAAGAGAGTGACGGAGAATACTCATTAACCATCCAAATAAGTCACCACTGGACTGAGACTTGATGTTCTGTAAAAAGGATTTGGTTTAGCACTTCATATATTCTTCTAATGCACTGGGTTGTTTTACAAGATTGGTCACCGCCTCCCAAACATGATATCTTTGCGCAGCTGGAAATACTTCTGAGTCCGCGATTAAAACTGGGTCTCAGAAGACGTCAGCCTGTTTGATTTGGTCGACTAAGGAGATCAGATAATCGCGTTCATGCGTTTCGTTTCCCATGTCAATTTTTCTCATCAGATCGTTCCAACGGCAGCATTAAAAAGGGCTTACGTAGGTATAATTACACGTATTCAATAATGTGATTATAATGACAGAGACTTAATTGAAAGTATCTGGAATGGATTATTTTTAAACTCAGGGCATATTGCAAAATTCGTCTACACCCGCCGCACAATGCAACAACTACAGAACGTTGCGAGTGTGAAGAGTGATGCGTTGGCTCTGCTTTTCAGTCCAGTGGGGACGTCCAGGAAGCCAGTTTGGCTTTCCTGTTATCGTCCCGACCACAGCCGCTGCTACATACCCTGTGGCTCTGTTTTCTGCAGCCTAAATACCATGAGGCGTGTTCCTAATCGTGCTGAGTGAGGACAGGAGCCATGTCGGTGGGGATAAAGTGTAAGGAACGGGCGGCTAACAAAGCTTTGGGCTAATTTACGACTCCCACAGCAGATGGGGGGGCTGGTCCCAGGTCCTAGGCCATGAGGGGGCACCAAGCCTCGGCTTAACGCCCTGTGATCCTACCCTGGAGTAAATCAACCACTCAGAAAACTCTTGACAAACCGAGAGCCACCCGAGCAGCCTGAGGTCCCTGCGCTATACACTCCGTAGGCCTGGTGTAAATCAGCTGGTGGTCAGAGAAAGGGGAGAGGCAGACGTGATGGACAAAGGGCTCTCTTGAGGCCAACGTCCTGAGAGACACAAAGCTCTCTGCCTCTTATCACTGTGAGGTTTTTATTGGATTTTTCTCAGGCAGACACACAAAACTCACTGCACAGCCGCAGACCATCTCACAACTGGGCGAAGTCATTAAAATACCAGTTTCTATTAGGTTGAAATGTGACATCAGACATTCTTTATGTCCAACAACTGTCAGTGAGTCTGTCTTTTTGTCACAAGAATACATAGCCTGAGGGAGGATATTTCTAGGAAGATGTGGGTTTTTGACACATCACAGAAATTGATCCTCCTGTCTCCATGTCAGCTTGTGCTTGAATCTCAAATACGACCTGCCAAATGAATTTAATGTAGTGTATTATTACATTATCTTCCTTGGAGTAGGAAGGTTTGAGGACTAAAACTGGCTCCTTTCTGTGCGGAATTCTTTTCCCCTTGTTTGTGTGGGTCCTCTGGTTTCATATTCCAAAGACATGCAGGTTAGGTCAATTTGTGACTCTAAATTGCTTGCAGGCACTAACAGTGGTTTATGTTTCTTGGCTATGTGTTGGAAAGGCTCCTGTTGGCCGTGTAAATGTCTCATCAGTGGAAATCAGTCGGATCTTCCACATTTGATCACATCATTGTCAGCCCTGTCTGACACCAAAGCAACTTTTGGTGATGTGAATGACAGAAACATGACAGGCCCCCTCTTATAGCTCCTGAAATGTTGGCATTTGGGTCCAATAGCCATGATAAACTCAGTTTTGGAACTAAATGAAATGAAATGAAACTTCTCTAAGACGAGATGAATGCTATTGCAACAAGTTTCTTATAATACATAAGGTGTGAAATAGCACACTCATTACCGCTGCTGTGAGTTATTTATTTATGTTATCGTGGAAACCCTTTTCTTATCCACTTTATTTGACACCATCATTAAACACTCCAGGGATTCCAACTTCTGTACATCATGTAAGTGCGGAGTTGGCGAGAAATGGTGCGTCGCTTCCTGTTCCCAAGTACATCTAGAGTGTGTCTCAATGCTGACAGGAAGAGAGGGCTTTGAACTTGGAGCTTGACTTAACCTTTGGCATCCAGCTTTGTCCTACTCACTGATCCCTTTGGCCCAGACCTCCTTGTCCAAACTTTGTATCAGAGTTACGAAAAGAATTAATCTTAATCTTTTCACCCCTTTTCCAGAAATACGCATAGTCACGCCAGATTTTCAATAACAAGTTGATCTCCCTGCATTATTGTTTGTCCCCTCATGAACCTCAGGATGATTACTTCAGCAGTGTTCACATCATCATCATCAGCCCTGATTCCTGTTGTTCTGAGCTTTATCACTTGCAGTTTACTGCAAATCTGTTATTTTACCCATGAAGCTAATTGCCCGGTGGGCGAGGCCCTGGTGTGCAGAGGTCCCCCATTTAAAGTTTTCTGTGTCAGCACACATTTTCTGATGACAGCACACATGTTTCTGATTAGACAGAGAGAACAAACACACAACAAACAATAGAGCCGTTCAAATGTTCTCTATAGATGTAACCCATGTGGGCTAAATAGCATCAAACCTATCTAGCACCACAGGGTAGCGGCGCAGAGAAATGCAAAGAATCCTGACTGTGACTGGCTGGCGCTGAAAGGCATGGAAAATCACAGCTCACGGCCAAATAAGTCAGAGAAACTGGAGCACTATTGCATTTGACATTTGGAAACAGTTTAGTTGTGACAGTGATTAAAGTGAAAAATAGAAGTCCAAGCACTGGTGATGGACTCTGTCAGTATTTATTTACCTTGATTCTTGTGCGGTTTAAAAAGACCCCTTCACACACTTCTCCACTACTAGAAGGCGTTATTAGAATAAAGATATCAGACAGCACAATGGCAGAAAGACTCCTGGAGAGAAGTAGGATGGGGCTGGCGGGGGAGAGGATGATGAGGGTAACTGCCCTGCGTTTTTGCAGACGAAGCGTTAGAGGGCAGCCCGGCATGGAGCAAGCGGTCATACATCACTTTAAGTGGGATTACACAAACACCCGCATGTTCAGACACACACAATTGTGGAAGTGTTTAGGCTTTATTTCGAGTACCAAGGTTATTATGGTAACTACATAATTGTAATTACGCACTAAAACTAAGTGTGAAAGAGACATGTTAGTCAAAGGACCAGTGTGTGTCCTCTCCCACGGTGGCCACTACAACCACAAAAAACGCCATTAGCCCTCTCTAGAGCCAGTGTTTGGTTTGTCCATTCTGAGCTACTGTAGAAAGATGGCGCCGCAACATGGTGGACCAGCTCCCTCTGTAGATGTGAAAGGTTCATTCAGAGGCAACAAAATCACAACGATTCTTAATTTCAGGTGATTACATACTTGTGAAAACATAATTGTGAATATATTATATTCCATTTCTGCCAATAGATCCTCCGAAATTCTCCACACTGGACCTTTAAACAGATAACAAGGAACTTTTAATACTGATGCCTCTCTATGACATAAGCATACAAGGCCATCGTCTTGTGGGGCTTTTCCATGCACATGTGCTTGCCTGGGATGCCTTGGGAAGACTTTGCACGTCAGCGCAGCAGGGATCCACATTTCTATTGAAGCAGGGATGCCTGCTAAAAGGTGTGTCTTTAACTAATGACGCACTCGCCTTGAATATTGGTCAACGGAGCAGCTGTAAATACTCTTCCTCCTCGCAGAAGATGACTAGCTGCCAACAAAGCTCTGCTAATTAGCTGTTAAACACGTTGCATTTTCTATAAATCCTCCACATTAAAAGCCCCGCAACTCCCGAAACAGCTGAAAGTCGCGATGAGAGCTGAACACTTTCGAAAATGTCTTTCTCTCTGGTCTCCTGCACAGACATGAGTTGAGTATCGCAACACAGACTTGTTTGAGATGGAAGTTGGGGGGGGTGTACCCAGTTAGCCACAGCTGCAAGACATCACCACAGCCCGCTTGGAGGCAGGGCGGGCACACTTTTGCCCTACTTCAGAGAGGGTCCATCCTGGTTATGGCTTGGCTCAACTCAGTGAAATAAAACTGGTGATGGAAAAGCAAATCAGTGCGACCAGCAGCATGGCAAAAAGTGCCAGTGGAAAGGATGCAAAGAAGACTAATTATGAAGTTAATCTTAAAGCCTGTCCCCAGGTTGAATTGAGAAGATTAAAGTAAAATGTTATTGCAGAGTGCTGAGGATGATCTGAGGAGTCTCGCAGACTGAGGAAAGATGCTACTGTGTAGTCTGCTGGTACAGCTGTAACTACATCTGTATTGTTGTCATATGGCCGCAAACAACCGGCTTATGATGTAACATTTTATTTTGGTCTTGCCATCTACCTATATTTTGCTGTTGGTTTATCATTACATAAACCTACATTTACATTTAAGGCATTTAGCAAACGCTTTTGTCCAAAGTAGATTTCTCACAAGAAAGAAACCACAACATATCACCTTCGATAAAGTCAGGAAGAAACCATTTTCAAGTCCTCATCTGAGCATAGTAGCTGCTCTTTATCAAGGATACCTTAAGTACATAAGTGCTATGATTTAAGTGTTAAGGGTAAGAACAAACAAGTCATGCTAAGTTGGGTTGATGTGAAGTCTGAACAAGTGAGTCTTGAGTCTTTTGCCGAAGATGGAGAGTGAATCCTTCACTCACTTCAGCATAAGGTGGTGGTGCTCATACCGCTTTTAGGGGCCCGTCCGATTCAAGAACAAAAGAAAAGTCCCTTGTAACTGCTGTTACTGAAAGAGAAATAAAAACTACACAGACAGAAAACTTGCTGAAACATTATTGCTTCTTTTCTTAACAAATATAAATAAATAAAAAAAACATAAATAAAAAGATATAAATAAATAGACAAGAATTTGTCAGTTTGGTCAAATGTGTCAAAACAACAAGCATGAGGAGACACTGGTGCATGAGCTTATTGAGACTGGGATGTCTAAGACTGAGGGAGCAGACCTCACAAAGTGTTTGTACTGTCTTTCCAATTCTGAACTTCTTAAATCTCACCCCTGTTGTATAAAATTCCAAAAAATGCACTGTGAAATTAATAATAAATTTAACTGAAACAAAACATTTCTATGACTAAAAACTAAACTGGAACGAGTGAACCCTCTCTGACAACTAAACCCAATTTAAAAGCGATAATCAGAATGAAAATGATACTATGATGACTCTGATTACATAAAAAAAAAACTACCGACTCGTGATCATTAGGTCGACCAAAAGCTGACTGATGTTCTGCTTGTGAGGTAGCAAGGCTAGATAGAGACATAACTCAGTTTAAACTGTGGGGAGGTTCGACAAAACCTGGTCGACTGGAAGTTTTCCTTAGGTAGAAAGTTTTCTTTAGTTAAATGTCCATTCATCTTCTCTCCCATGGAACCTACCTATCACCCCCCCCTGTCTTCAAGACCTCATCAATGATCTGCTGTTTTCGCGTGGGACACCTACCCACACTGCATCGATCATCAGCTAGGCATCTGCTTTGGTATGTTTTAACAATTTGTGAACAAACGCTACAAAACAGGCCCCGGGTAAATATTTAGGATGTAAAGATACCGATCTGGTCTTTCTACATCTGTTGCCCTGTACTGTCTCTGCCTGTGTCTGCTCACGTTACAGGCCATGCTCTGTGTCAGGACACTGCTGCCACTGTATATCACCGAAACAGCCCTGATCCCACTGTTGTGGTCCACACTTATCAATGGCTGGAGTCCTCCAAGCCACATCTAAAGAAGAGACTATATTTGTCACTGCACACACTGAGACACACACATACACAAGGTCAGATGCATGTACACACACTGTAAAACTAAACCCACATTGCGGTTCTGGCAGTTTCATGTGATGTGTCACTGTACCACACAGGCCTCGTCCTGAATCTCTCTGGTGTGGTTTGTTCCAGCTGAGTTTGAGGTCTGCTAAATACACAGTGTGACCTCCCAGTGTCGGCACAACCTGGCCACAGAGAGGTAGGCACATGTGAAAATGTGCCCGGTACTGATCAGAACCAGTTTGCATGCAGGTGTTTTCCTGTGCACTCCACAAAACACATTAAAACCTTTTATAGGGAGATAAAGATTAAAGCCCGATTTCATCGAGCTCACCATTTTGAATAGTCCACCTCCGGAACTAATTTCCAGCAAGATATTTATAAGAGCACAGTAGTGTACAGTGGGTGTGTTATTTGCCCGCAAACGTACATAAACACACACCTGCTGCTGGGCGAAATCGCGAGCAGATGGATTACATCTACTGTAGCGTGGCAGAGGTCTGATGCACCCGGATGACAACCCAGCCCACCCCTGTAATTACTATCAGACGCACAGACAGACATATACTAACTGGGACAGGGGAACACATGGGAGGCATTAGCGCTGACAGTATGGCCACACACATGTAAAGTGGAATATGGCTCGGATATACATTAATATAGACGTGATGATGCTTTACTCATGTTGATTTATTAACCAGTCCCCGGCTTAAGAAAACATCATGCTTCTCGTCTCTTCCCAGTTAGACCCTAAACCAAGAAATACGAACCAAGTGTTCCACTTGACTGCACAACGGTGAACCATCACCTGTGGAAATGCAGTGATGTAAGAGTGTCGTCTATGAGTCATCAAAACATAGTGGAAAAAATGTCAGATGGCATCTTCAGGTTGCTTGTGTTGTCCGACTAAAAGTTGAAAACAAAAGAGATTCAATTTACACTGATATAAAAGAGCATTATCGCATTAACTTTTGGGGCAGATCTGGAAAAAGTGACACATCCAGGAAGGTCAGGTCTATCAAGTTAGATTTTAGATTAAGCTTAAAGGAATTAAAAGAGAATGGTGGCCCTTGGCAGCAGCATGTACTGAGTGCAACTGTAGTTTAAAATAGTTTCTATTGATCTATTAATATATTAATTGCCTTAGCTCTTACTTTTTTCTAAAAATTCATGCATATAACGAATCGAACAACACCAAACAATATCATTTGCACGTGTAAATGCCTTCCCTGAGAAGCAAACCCAGGCCCCGTAACAGTGCTCTTGAGTTCACTTGAGAAACAAATCGTGGGGGGAAAAATGATGCCCTTTAGCGGTGGATTTTTTTGTTTGGAGTGCGGAGCCAGAAAAACATGAAATCCAGTGCAGCTACTCTGACAAGAATTATATTGCGCATGCAAATTTTGAGGAAGAAATTGACCACAAAAAATCCTCACATTTCATTTTTTTTTTTTGTTACAGGGGCGCGCACCACAAAACACAAGAGGAATTCAGCGAACAAAAGTGTTTATAGAATCCTGAAAATGTAAAAGTATCAGCACGAAGAACAAATGAAATTAAACAATGCAGTTAAAAAGGTCAGCGCAGAGCCGATCCACATCAGACGAGACCCTCCCATAATTGTTTACCACAGTAAAATGCGGCGAGAAGACGAGTCATTCTTTGAGTGGGGCCTAATATGCAGCTGGTTCATCTCAGGCTAAAGACAAGATCCTGTTGCAGCCCGTAAAAGTAAGGACAATAACTCCTCTCTCACAAAATTGTTTGTAAATGATTTCACCCTCCAGACATTCATCATGTTCCGAGCAGCTGATGAAGGCCATTCTGACTGAAACACACTTCATCATGGCAATGAGGACAGTGTGCCGGAGATAACGCAAGATTCATGACTTCATGCGCCACGTACCACCTGTGGAAGTGTGCTAAAGTGTCGAATATTACCTCACTGACCCCTTTATGCACGTAAACACTCACGCTGTGGAACCATAACTCTGCAGCAAGCCTCTCCAAAGCGAGCACCACCATGCTTTGCACGTGTAATGTTTTCTTTTTAAATCCCACTCCACTTGTTATGCTACTGTCAGAATGCAAAGCAGCACAGAGCAGCAGTGTTAACACCACACCGCCGCACCCTCTGGGATTTGCACTCTACCCTCCCACGCCCTATAAATCTTCTTAGCCCTCGCATACAAAGAAGCGGGGTTCGGAACATACGCTCATGATCGCACGCGGAGTCATGCCTATACATAAAGTCAAGATGGACAGCTTTGCCACCCACTAAATCCTGCCAGCTCGGCGCGGTCAATAACTTTCCCTAAATTATGATGTGCAGAAAACATGGCCATATACATCCACACTATCTCCTGCTCCTCCTCCTCCTCTGTGATAAAAGTTGTCAAGTATTACTTAAACAAACAAAAGATGGAGGTCGAAGACGAACAGGGTTCACATTCTTCTCTGCAGCTCAGCCTTACAGTCACAACATCGTGTGAATGTATCATTTATTTCCCACCATAGGTGATTCATCAGCTGGCTGAAAGTTTATTTAACTTGCTCTGACTCCTATCTGTGGGCCTTTATATCAACTATCCACATGAAAACCAACAAAGAAAACACTGTGTCTCTTGGCTACCTGATCGAGCTCTGCACCCTGCACGACTTCTACTAATTAAACTGCAGGCAAAGTCCTACTTCTTACTGTGACACACTTTCCTTTTGGTTCAGTTCGCTTTCAATCCAAATCCCCTCCAGTGTCTCTGGAGAGGTTTCACTGAAGGTGACCCATATTTGCTAGTCAAGCAAATAAAATAGATCAGTGTCTCCATCTTTCTACGCTAATTGAGCCGAGGGCGACAGCAATATCCATCCCTATATAGATATCTCTGCTTACACAAATAACGCTGTTTGGAAGGCTTGCTGGCCTTTGCTCAGGCACTGCGGTGCGACGCAGAGATGTTATTTAATTAAATCCTTCATTTATTGTTCCAAGACACTGGAAATAAACTTCCTCTGAGATGCAAGAACTTGGCACTGCTCACGTTTCTGACATCCATGGAGTGCAGGCTTTCTAAACCTTTGGAAAAAAATATATTAAAGGGTAAGTTCCCCCAAAAATGAAAAATGAGTACTACTACTACTTGCCATCATGCTGATGGAAAGTCAAGGGAACTTTTGTAGTCCAAAATCCATTTCTGGAGTGGGGCAGATGGGGACTTTAAAGTGTAAATATACATAAAATGTTTCCATGGAGCTTGTCCTGCATAGTCAAAATCTCCAGAAGCACTTTGAAAAATTGATTTGAAAAGATATTATATAAGCCTTACGCACCCACTTGGGGTGGGGTGCATGTTTACACTGTTAGCTTAGCAGTTACAGATTTCTGCTTTAAATAAGATGTAAATAGCAGCTTTTCAAATCAGTTGAAATCTGGTGACTTAGAATAAGCCAGACAAGCTGTTTGGAAACATTTAATGTTTCTTTTCAGTTGTTTTCTTCATGTTTTGAACCCTAGCCCTATTCTTTTCTATAATCTATTAAGTTTTTTGGGAGAATGCTGCAACGCCGTTTTGATGTGAAGGTTCAGAAAATGTTTTGTGGACGACAAAACTTCCCCCCAACTTTCTACCGGCTTGAGAGTTGATAACAGCTGATTTTCATTTAAACTTAACCTTTAAAAAGGGAACTGATAGCTTGCAGTGGACTAGACGTTCTGAGAGTCTGAGAGGTTTACTGGACAGTGCCATTATGCAAGGTCTGGCTGGACTGCACCCTGATTGCAACACATAAACTCCCAAACTTTCTTGGTCCCTTTTCATACATCTGACTAGTTCCCAGGCTGGTTATGCAAAACACTAATACAACGCGTTACATACCAAAATGTGGCCTGGCTGCACATTTTTATAGGACTGGGGGCGGTTCAACGTCATCCTCTCTGGTTGATAGTCAGGAACATGAGTGGTTTCATGGCGCCCTCTAGAGGTAAAGAGGCGCAGCGTGTGTGCACCAGCAGGGGGCGCTGTCACACAGGTTAATCATTACACGGAGAGGCTTAGGGCTCCACTGGCACCGGAAACCAGGAAGCTGGAGTAGCAACATGACATAAACCAAGCCAGTGATGTTGTGTAACCCCACGGTTTGTGAGTAATTTCTGTCATTGTTGCTTCAGCACTCGGTTTAACGTACACCGCCTCATTCAGACAGTAATAACAACGTAGTTACGTCAACTGCCTGCCGTATTAAACTGTATGTTTTGGTGCTTTAATTCAAGCCGGTCTCGGAGACAGATGATGATTTTCGGCTGTTAGCTTAGCAGGCGAGCCTAGCCACGTAAACAATGGACAGCTGAGAGAGACTTGTCTTGACAGTGTCACTTCTCAACTTTATATGAATGTTATTACGCTCTAAATACCCGCTTCTGTAGTTTATTCTTTGGTTGTAGACAGATATTGAACCATACACTTTCCCCTTTTCTACGCTAACTCTTTCACACGTGAATTAGCACGATGTATGTTGAATAAGCTGCAAGCTAACGGTATTAAATTCACAGGTAGCATTTCCTTTTTTTGAAGCGTGATTAAATTAGTCGATAGTGGCAGTGTGTAAGTAGCGTTATACCCTTTGTCTAAGTGCTGCCAGGGCTCTCTCTTTGCATAAGGATAACACACTGACTGGTTCTGTTTGCAGCTGCATCGCCATGCCTGTAGACGGTTCAGAGGACCAGGTACCCTCCTGTCTCTCCAGCCCTACCAGTAGTGCCCTCACCCCTGGAGGGACAGAGGAAGATGGGGCCACAGGAGGCTCAGCTGTCAGCTCCTTCCTTGAAAACAACCAGGGCTCCGAGGCAGCAGCAGCGTATCCTGCCAACACTGGACCCGAGGAGGGCAGCACTGGTGAGCCATGCATCTCTTGACACTTAAAGAGAGAAGCGTGCATAATAAAGAGTCACTCCTGGCTATCTCATACTTGCATATTTTGTCATCTGTGGTGTGGCACAGGTGGTAAGAGGTCTGGAGCCTTGCTGCAGATCAACCGGCAGCGTATCCAAGCCTCAGCTGCCAGTTCTGGAGCTGATGAACTTCAGGGTCTTGGTGTGGCTGTGTATGACCAGGATGTCCTCGAGCAAGGTGTCCTGCAGCAAGTGGACGAGGCAATCCACGAGGCCGGTCAGGCAGCTGCTAAAGCGGACGCTGAGAAGGAATACCAGTCTGTGCTCGATGATGTCAGGTAAAGCCTCTATATTTGCTCTGATTTTTTATTGTATTTGTACTGAATGTACCTGCTGCTATAATGACCGAATTTCCCCTTGGGGATTAATAATGTTGTCTATCAATCTATCTATCTATCTATCTATCTAAACAATGATAACTCTGATGAAAGAAAGGCCTCAGGTCTTAATTTTTTTTATGATGTGTGTTTCAGATCCGTTACAACATCTCTGAAACATATCAACAAGATTATCGAGCAGCTGACTCCATATGCCGCCTCCAGCAAGGATATCAGTCGGAAGATTGAATCTGTCAAACGGCAGAAAGAAAATAAGGTACAGTATTCATCATGTGAAACCATTTATTTCAAATTATATGATAAACATAATCATTTCTTTAATTTCATAATGTAGCCCATGTGTTGCATAATGACCAATAAATTGCTTTGTTCCCTGTATAATGTTATTATTGGGACTGTGATGATGATGAAAACACGTTTTAATTCAGGAGAAACAGCTGAAGAAAGTCAGAGCCAAACAAAAGCGACTGCAGGCCATTCTGGGGGGAGAGGACACCCAGCGAGTGGAGGCTGAGCTCTTGGGAGAGGATGATGGAGAAGAAGGTGAAATGTCCTTATTGATAACTTGTGATTCATGTTCAGTGTATTGAATGAAAACATTGTCCACTCATCAATGGGGGAATCAATACTGGGTCACAAAAAAAAGTGTTTGTTGATAGCGTGAAATCAGGGTCATGTTCAGTGCTGGCCAGTGTGCAGCAAATCAAAACACACATAGAAACAATGCAAAACGTTAATACGTTAATACCAGTTGCAGTTATTGTAGCCAAGAGTGTGATTCTGTGGCATTCCTTGATCGAGAAATTGTCAGAGAAGGTTGTGAATACAAATACATACATGCAGCATTGCAGCGATGGTTGTTTGGGATATCAAGATGTTAATGTATGTTGCGTCTTCTGATTACAGACGTCAGCTCTAGTCAGATAAATGCCAGAAATTAGTGCAACACATTTTCACACTGAACTCTCCCCTGATTTTTTTTCCTTGTGACAGCTGTGTTTTATTTTGTATTGGAACATGTCTTACGCCAGTATATTTGTTGCTACTCAACACTGTGTACTGCTTTTCAGCAGCTTTTGAAATCGGGTTGTTCCTATTCATTTATTGTCACGCAATTTTGCCCACAGGGATCAATAACGTTTGTCTGATTTTGATTATTGGATGTGTTTGGTACATCTGTTGTGAAAATCCCACAGAACTGTGAAACATCAAACCTACCAGAACAGCTGTCAGCAGACATTTCTAAATGTTCTCTCAAACGCACATATTGTTTTAGTTCAACAAAACAACAAACAAAAAAAACACCGCAACATCAGTGAGGGTTGTGGCTATAAGGGCTACATATTTAAAAGTTGCAGCCTAAAACAGCAGTGTTGCAGGTGTCTCCTGCGACACTGCTGTTGTGTGATTTGGTGCAGAACAGCAGTTGTTTCCTGTCAGCGTGAGTGAATATATGCAAATATATTGTGGCTGCACCATGTTGAGTATTATCTAAACAAAACTGATGTTTTCATTTGTTGTTTCCAAACAAAATCCATGAACTGCATCATTTAGGCCTGACAGTGTTCAATAGATTCCCCTCCTTATAAAACATAAGCAGAAACCTGCTGGCACTCATGCATCTACATCCCATTTTGCAGGTGACCTCCAAACCAAAACATTACCCCATAGTGCTAGTAGTGGTTAAAAAATTCCACAGTGTACCATTTCAGAACTGATAATCAGTTCTACATCTGACCCTGCCCTGTGCTTGTATGTTGTCCAGAAGCTGGGCCGTCCACCCTGGGCAGCATGCTCATGCCCTCTCAGGAGACCGAATGGGAGGAGCTCATCCGGACAGGTCAAATGACTCCTTTTGGGACACGAATCCAACAGAAGGAAGTAAAGAAGGAGCCTCGAAAAGTGATGCTTGCTGAGAACTCAGCTTTTGACCAGTACTTGAACGACCAGGCCAAGCTGGCTACTGAGAGGAAGAGAGGCCCTCTTCTGAAGAAGAAGAGAGGCTCCGGACCCAGTCCTGATGGAGGTGCCAGGGGGAAAGCAAATAGACCTAAATCCTCTTCCAAAGATAAGAAAATGAAGAAGTGCATTAGAAAGCTCCAGATAACTGCTCTTAAGGCCCATCCAAAGGCTCGGCCTAAGGTTGAGCCACAGCTCCCTAAGCCCAAGAGGAGGCATCATGCTGAGGGAGAGGAGACCGACAGCGAGGGATCAGAATTCTTGCCCAGTGATGAAGGTATAGATCTTGACCAAGAGGAAAGAGAAGCCATGGAGGAGGGCTATGGGGAGGACGATGGAGAGGAGTACGAGTTGAAACCATACAAGAGAAAAATTGAACGGAAGGGCAGGAAGAAAGTAAAGAGAAAAGAGGAGAGCGAGGAGGAATACTGCCCGGAGAGTTCAGAAGATGAGGAGGAAGAGAAGGTCAAAGACAAAAAATGCAAAGATGATGGAGATGTGGAGTACTACAGACAGCGGATACGGTATGATTGTCTACTTGCTGCTTTAAACTTTTTCAGGTCATCGATTATTGTGGCCTGCAGTTTTTTGGTGGTTAAGGTTGGATGCAACGGTGTGAAAAGAAAGTTTTCATCAGCAAGTCTTCACATCAGCGTCTGCAAATGACATGCTCAACAAACACCAGATTGAGCTTTTAACTTTGCATCACATTTGCGATGGCAGCGGTGCAAATGTGCTATTGTTATTCCCTTTAGTTAAGGAGAAAAGCAGTCGGTTTCTGCTGGCTCCATAGTGCAGAAGGAGAGTTAATCCCAGATGAGATTGGCAGCTGTTTCTTGACTAAGCAAATTCACTCCCTGCTCTTCTTCTCTCTCTGCTCTCACACTGGCCTAATTATCCTCCTGCACATGGTTTTATACACTCACTCACTCTAATGCTCAAATTAATGGAAGAGCAGCCCTAATGAGATTTCATATTTATAGCTGCCAAATAAATTGTGTTGGCATGTGTCCTTTTTCTACACTGCAGTGATTGAATGTCAATTCAACAGCATAGACACGGCATGGATGGTGGGGCTAGCTTATATGAGGAATGATATTATTAGAGCGGGCGGTATTTGTAGTTGGGTGGGGGTGGGGTGGGGGCAGAAAAGTGTAATTAACTGAACCAATGCTTAGTCTTGACTTAATTAGAGAGTGCGGTCTCCCAGGCCCAGCTAAAGGACCAGTTTTGTGGCAGGGTGACAGGACCGGGCCCAAATGAAGATGGATTCTTATCCTCTCCACCTCACACCTTTCTGGGGAACTCGCACTACTAATTGTCTGTATCAATCTTCATTTGCTGCGCGACGACTGTGCCTCTAACTGCCCTCTCTCCTGCACCATTAAAACTCCTTTCCTTTACATTTCCCTTTTTACTGTAGATGTTCTACCGCTCAAGGGAAATACCCACAACCCAAAAACATTTGCTATCCATACACCTGTACACACATGTAGGCAAGTCTTTAAATAAACCACTGAGTACAAGAGGTGCAAATGGATCATCCATCCATACGTTATCTGCACCTGCTCACTCTGTTTAGTGTTGAATGTAGCTGGAACTATCCCAGCATGCATTAGGTGGCAGGGCACAGCCCGGATGTGACACGTCTGTCACATGCCAATACAGAGGCAGAGAAATCCAAAATGAAAAGGAATTGATTTAATTTATTTATCTTGTTCGTGTGTGATCTTGAATTTAGGATGTGTAACAGGATATCAGACACTCAAAGGTTGAACTGACAGTGCTAAAAGTTTAAAGATGAAATGGAGTTTGTTCTTTGACTTCTAACTCAGTAAGTTGACCATTAATTAGACCGTCACAGTAAAACAGAGAATTGCTTTTGCCCGTTAGATGTATTTGAACCTCATTGGTGTTTTACTCATTCTCTTTGTAGGAGATGGAAGCGGCAACGTCTTCGAGAAAGGGAGGAGAAGAGAGAAATGGGTGAGGAGCTTACAGACGACAGTGATGAAGAATTTGACGAAGGCTTCAAAATGCCTGGCTTCCTCTGGAAAAAACTTTTCAAGTAAGTCCAGTTGAGATTTATTTCAACATCTCCACTGTTGCAAATGTTCTTAACCCCCAACCACGACAGCATTAACATTTGATTAGTAGCCGTAAAACGATTAGAAATGATAATGAAATGATAATAATTAATCAAAGATTATTTAATGAAGGCACCATAAACTTGATTTAATGTAACTGTAGGTCACTGTTATGCGTTACGTCAGTTTTAAGAGTAACTGTGGCATCACTTCTAGCTGTGTTTCTAAATATAGGTTTGACAAGCCAATATGTAATTGCTATTGTATCTGTTCAGAACTTCTTACATACCATGTATCCGGCTTTGTCTTTCTAAAAACACCATGTTGATGATAATTACCGGGCTAACTTGTCATTTCTTTGCACTTGAACATACATAGTTGCTACTGAACACAGGTGTTTTAAGTTTTTGCATACATGAAAACCACATTATCAGGTACCAGCAGACAGGTGTGCGGTGGATGTGGGAACTCCACTGTCAGCAGGCAGGTGGCATCCTGGGAGACGAGATGGGATTGGGTAAAACCATTCAGGTCATCGGCTTTCTGGCTGGGCTGAGCTACAGCAAATTGAGGACCAGAGGGTCCAACTACAGGTACGTACACACACACACACACACACACACACACACACACACACACATACACACAAGCAAACTGTGGCCAGAGACTGTGTGTCTGTATGGTATGAATATTTGATTAGGGGGATTTCTGCTTGAGAGTGTTCATCTGAATTATTAAACATGTTTCAATTATCAGACTCTTCACTTTCTTACTGCAGACATCAGAGAAAACACTGACACTCGGTGTGTGTGTATGTGTGTGTGTGTTTGGAGAGAGAGTGTGTGAGAGTGGAGTCTCTTCGTTATCATTTAAAATGAATTTTGGACTCGTGAAGTGGGTGTGGATCGGTGTGGGACAACAAACCAACCATGGAAAACATGGTGATAATCTGTTTTACTGCACGAACTTCACTCGTGCATTTAGAGGGTGGAGCTTCCCTGATGGTCAATACTCTGTCTACTATAGACGCCCACAAATTGATTGCTTGCAAACTCAATTATGGCCAAGTATCAATAGCTTCCACCAGGCAGAGGTTCATACCAGCCCATTAGTGTATCTTTGTGCGTGTGCGTCTGTGTGTGCGTTTGACGAAGCACTTGTAAATCTTCTGAGAGGAGCTGAGCATGTGTCCCATACACCTCTTTTCATTCATTTGTAAGGTGCAGATAGTTAGTAGATCTTTGTAGTAAGATCATCCTGCTGCGTTATCATACCTGGACACTCAGCTCCTCTATTTCTTTTATTCCTGAATGCATTACACATTCTTAACTAATGAAAGCACATTTTCGTTTCCCACTCATTGGGAAAATCCCTAGTTTTCTATAATTTGGTATAGAAATGATGACTAAAATTTGCTTATGAAATTTGCTGAGGTTATCCAAAGTTAAATGAACCCTGATTTCCCCTGGTGCCCATCTCAATTGTAGTTTTGAGATTAAACACCGCTGCACCGTGTGTGTGGTTGCAGGTATGTCGGCCTGGGTCCGACCATCATCGTGTGCCCAGCTACAGTCATGCACCAGTGGGTAAAGGAGTTTCACACCTGGTGGCCTCCTTTCAGGGTGGCCGTTCTACACGAAACCGGCTCTTTCACCAGCAACAAGGTAATTGCTTGTTAATGTGTGTTGGTTTTTCATATTCATAATTCAGTTAGAAAGTTTTCTACAGGGTATTTTTTTCCTCTGGGGGGCACTAGAGGTCTGTTTATGCAGCATTATCTCCTAACCTTCTCCCCTCTCTCCTCAATCCACATTAAAGGAGATGCCCTACTTCGACACTCAAGTGACCAGAGATGGTTAGGAATTGCACTTATGAAAACCTTTTTGTTTCTCTGTTGCAGGAAAAGCTTATTCCAGAGATAGCATCATGTCACGGTATTCTGATTACCTCATATTCAGCTGTGAGGAATATGCAGGACAGCTTGCAGCGCTGGGATTGGCACTATATTATACTGGATGAAGGCCATAAGATCAGGAATCCAAACGCTGGAGTTACCACTGCCTGCAAACAGGTATTGTTTCAGACACATCATGAACACACTCATTTAAAGTGGCTATACAGAGCTACTCTTCAATACAATTAAACATTGTAGGATTGAAAAAGTAATTTATGCCTTTTTAATTTGAGTCTGTTATCTAGATTATCCCTCTCCACTTTTCTAAACATCATCAGAGTTTATCTTTCAACCTTTTAAGAGGCTATATGCCTCCGTTCATTCTTGAACAGCAACATTAAGCGTGTTAGAGCTTCACATCGATCTTTAGGAATACATAACATTAATTTTCTCCTTCCTCTCTCTAGTTTCGCACCCCCCACAGGTTCATCCTGTCAGGCTCTCCCATGCAGAACAATTTGAAGGAGCTGTGGTCCCTGTTTGACTTTGTCTTCCCTGGCAAACTGGGAACATTACCTGTCTTCATGGAGCAGTTCTCTGTGCCGATCACCATGGGAGGATACAGCAATGCCTCACCTGTACAGGTACTGAAACACATGGACACAAACCAAATTGCACAATTTGAATTTATTCAATTCTGCTCCCTGAACTTTAAAGTGTTCAATAACTTATCCAGTTTGGACTTGAAACACATTTATAAGATTAGATTTTTAATGTTTTCATATAATAAGGAGTTCAATTACTTTGAAAATAGAAAAGTACAAAACCTGACACTTGCCAACAAAATCATACATCATAATATTTTTGAACAAGTGCCTTGATCGATATTGCTACAATATTGTAGGGATGACTACTGGCACATAAAATAACCAAGTAGAATCAGAATTAGATTTCTGATAAATAATCATTGATATTTCGAAAATAATGACGTCAGAACAAGTAATATAGTCTGATAAATTCAAAAAATTCCATTTATTAAACCCAATGCAGCCTTTAAAACCAGGAAAAGGCAACATGCCATATCATATATAATGAACTTAATATGATGTACAGTCTCATTTCACGATAAAGATATAATATGGATATATTGCCCAGCCTGAAACCATAGCATAGGGAGAGACCAATGAAAGGCTTAAGTGTCATTTGACATTATCAGTCACACTCATGCATGTACGGACAATTTTGGAGAGCTAGATGGAAGCAAGTCAGAAAGAGAGATAGTGGAGCGATGGAGCCCTTAAGTGCAGTACAGGATAATGTAGGTCCATGCAAAGGAACTTCAGTACATCCCTGGTGTGTGCGAGAGAGAGGGAGAGGCTAAAGTGGAGAGCCAGTGAGCTAAATTGTAGCCCTTTGTCATTAGTGTTCAGTCGTTAATAACCCACTGACTGTATGGATTTAATTATTTAAGCTTGCTATTGATGCTTCTTCCGCTGTCGATAATAAAAACCTTTACTAATTATTAATGTTATTAAATGGTCAGAGAGGGCTAAGCTCTGCTGCCTTATCCCCTTCTCGAAATTCTCAGAGCAGCTGAGCAGGTCCTCAGCTGATGTTCATTTGTACGTACAGCCAGATGTTTGTAAAAATGTATGCGTGTGGGGTGGGGCTGGATGACGTGTGGATGTAGGATCCATTACTGAAGACACCCCCCAGTGAATCCACTCAGTAGCTTGAGCATAGATCACTGGATCATCTGCATCCCTCCTCTTCCTCTTCTCCACTCACCTCCATTCAACCCTAAATCCCATCGCGTTATTGTCCCCTCCAGCTTTGCAGAGTGTCTTTGATCCCTCAGTGGACCCCTACTGAGTTAATGTTTTAAAGGTTAACTGCCCTTTAGCACCGACTCTGGATGAGTTGAAGCAGCACATTTGCAGTGGGGCTTCTAGTGTGGGGTGGGACCAAGTGATTCTCAAGCTCTCTGCTCCCTGTCCAGTGGAGCTGGCCGGTAGTAGATGTAGTGGTAGATGAAAGAGGAGGGCTCTGTCTCTGGAGACCAACAGCCCTATGATCAATGTTTAATGGCTCGTACTGCTGAGAGGGACAGCAACATGAGGGAGATGATGAGAGAGGGCGGGAGAGGGGCTAAACGACGACCATGCCTTAAGAATCACTGACGGGTGTGAGTGATGACACGGTGAACTGAATGTTGCTTTTGTTTGTGCTGGAAGGTTTAATTCTTGTTTTTCAGGTGCAGACGGCATTTAAGTGCGCAAGTGTGCTAAGGGACACCATAAATCCTTACCTGCTCAGAAGAATGAAGGCAGACGTCAAGAACAACCTCTCCTTACCTGACAAAAACGAACAGGTATTCATCATACTCTCAAGACATTTGACCCTCTCCTGTTGAAGTATCGAACAGCCTCGCCTTGATCTCTTAACCGGGGAGGTGTTTATCTGATTGGATGTGACTGTATGTGCCACGTCTAAGGAGTATTTGATGAATGTGCATGGCCCTTGTCAGGTGAAGCCAGCTAATAAAGTCTTGGTAAAGTAAAAGGAGCAGGTATTCATTAAGGTGGCCAGTCCCTGGTCTGTCCTCGCGGCTGACGCTGGTTGACTCCTCAGTCCACTTCAGCTCATTAAGTCAGTCCCTCGGGACAGGAGTGGCTCCAAAAAACACGTTACTTCCCTCTAATTTCTCTTCTCGCACACTGCACTTCATCAAGGGGCTTTAAAGTGGATGTTCACTGCTCATTACACACTCTTACACTGCTCTATGTGTGTGTGTGTGTGCGTATGCGTGTGTGTTTGTGTCTGTGCGTGCATGTGCGTGCATTTTTAGGTTTTGTTCTGCAGATTAACACAGGAACAGCGGCAGGTGTATCAGGGCTTCTTAGATTCCAAAGAGGTCTACCAGATACTAAACGGGGACATGCAGGTAAGCCTGGCTTACATATTTTAAGTGGAATCACTGCATTTGTTTTATGCTTCTTTCATTGTGTTGGCACTCTCAACAAAACTCTCGGCGGAGAGGAAGACTTCCAGGAACAAGACTTTCCTTATTCATTATTTAACCTCTTAACTGATGAATATCAGTTCACTTTGCTCACTCACAGGCACTTGTGTGTATGTTCATACACTCCTGTACACTTAAGGAACAACACCTTGAGGTGGCGTCAGTGGAATTTTTTATTTTTTTTTGCCATGTAAATGTTGTTAAACCCCTAATAGCTTGACTCAAGCATTCTTTAAGATGCTTTCTTTAAGGATGCTGTGCAGTTGGTCTTCTCACATTAGTCAGACCCTAGAGAGAGAGACTGGACCATTCATCACCACTGACCAAATGGACGTGGTTGGAGAGCCACGAGTGACCACAGTAGATTGTGCATAAACACACAAACACACACACGCACATCTGCTCTCATAGACGTATTCAGTGGTCACTCT
This sequence comes from Acanthopagrus latus, assembly GCF_904848185.1. Classification (NCBI taxonomy): domain Eukaryota; kingdom Metazoa; phylum Chordata; class Actinopteri; order Spariformes; family Sparidae; genus Acanthopagrus; species Acanthopagrus latus. The sequence continues at coordinate 7,708,548 of NC_051053.1, read as the reverse complement.
CAGTCCATTAACCACCATTACTAATGCAGTGACCGTTGGGCCTTCATCAAGAAACACAGCCTTTATTGTCGGTAAATAAATTATGTAACTCATTCCTGTAGACTAAAGTAAATGTGTTTATTTGTTTAAAGGTGCAACGCTGTAAACTACAGCGAACTCTACCAACCTTGTACACCAGTTTTGTCACCTGTCAACCAATTTTGTTCATGAATAAAATAACATTTAAAACCTTTCTCTTTTGGTGTCATTTAGGTGTTCTCAGGTTTGATAGCACTGCGTAAGATTTGTAACCACCCTGACCTTTTCTCTGGCGGCCCCCGGCTATTGAGGGGAATCCCAGAGGACCAGCTCACCGAGGAGGAACAATTTGGCTTTTGGAAACGCTCAGGAAAGCTGATAGTGGTGGAGTCTCTGCTGCGTCTCTGGCACAAACAGGGCCATAGAGTCCTGCTCTTCACTCAGTCTAGACAGGTGAGGAACACATTGCTCGACTGTCAGATTCGCCGACCGATCGCTTTTCCAATTAATTGCCAACTTGTAAATGTCGCCTCTGCATTTGTTGTTGTGTTCATACAACCACTGTGCTTGTAAAATTGCACAAGTGTAAGTGAGAGAGAGACAAAGTGTGTATGTGAGCGAGGCCCCAGCTGTTGCAGTCAATACCAATGAGATTATACCTCAGAGGGAACCTGAGACCCTCCCTGTCGGTATCTCTGTCCATGTAATATTAATCTGCTCTAATCCTTTTAGAGATAATCCAAACCTCAGCCACTCTTTTCCTCTCTCTGTGTTACTCTCCCCGTCTTCCGTTTCTCACTGCCTCTCTGCCATCTTTATTGTCTCCAGATGTTGCACATCTTGGAGGTGTTTGTGACGGAGAATAACTACTCGTACCTGAAAATGGACGGCACTACCACAATAGCTTCCCGACAGCCCCTCATCGCTCGCTACAACGAGGTAAGGATTAGTCATCCCTAATGGCTCTGAGTGTTTCCCATGAAAATCCCGTCCTGGGGGACACAATGCTTCAGTGGAACCCTGCACACCCTGAGGTGGAAACACTAATTGATGACAATCTGTCGTTCAAACTGGATGTAGCATGTTGTCTCTGTCAATGTGGGTGTATCTTCAGAGGAAAGATTTTATATGTATAGCTAGTAAATAGTGATCAAACCTGTTTCTGTTTATATGCAAAGAACACAATATCAGTTGAATTAATTTATTAATATTTAGTGCAAAGTGTTATCAGGATTCACATTTTTTTAAGGTGACTTGAAATGATTGTTTTCTTCTCTGCACAGAGAATAAAGTAACTAAAAGCACAGTTTAGATTAAGCGCTTTGATTTTCATTATATACAACCCCAAATCCAAAAAGGTCGAGATGCTGTCAGACTCTCACATCTCATTTTGGGGTTTGCAGGCATCAAATTCTTAATGGTAAATAAATAACCAGTCAAAACATCCCAACTTTTTCAATTCACTAAATTTAATTTAAAAGAACAGTGCGCTACTGTTACATTAAGAATTACACTAAATAATAATTTTACATTTTACTATTAATATTTATTAATTCAATTATAACCTGCAGTGATTATCAAGACAGTTGTTAGATTGTGGACATGATTTCCATGAATCTGTGACATTTATATTTTTCCCTCATGTTTTTTTCTTACAGGACAAATCCATTTTTATCTTCCTGTTGACCACTAAAGTCGGAGGCCTGGGAGTCAATCTGACTGGAGCCAACAGAGTCATCATCTATGACCCAGACTGGAACCCCAGTACTGACACACAGGTTGGACAGATACACACACACACACTCAATAATTCAAATTAAACATTTACCAGGCGCTTTATTTATCATGGATATTTATTCTTGTACTTTTGTATGTGTGTTATTATCAGCTTAAAATGACTGACATTTCTAGTCGGAAACCAGCTTTTCCTGCTTCTCACTATTTTTACCTTGTTAGGTTTAAACCTATTCTAACCTTGATTGTGCATTTAAGATAATTAACCCTAGTAATGTATTTGAATGTTATGTCGTTGACAGGCGAGGGAGCGAGCATGGAGGATCGGTCAGAAGCAGCAAGTGACGATCTACAGGCTGCTGACTGCTGGCACCATCGAGGAGAAAATCTACCACAGGTCAGAGTGCAGTTTGATGTTTTTTATCTCTGACCATAATCACTTTTCTACACGTCATATTCAATCACAGAACTCAATAAAAAACAGATTTAGATAATCCTGCACCGTCTTTAGTGCTTTGTCTCGCATTGTCTGGCATTTTAGTTGTCTTTCCATTGACTTCACGTGTTCATGAATGTTGGTAATAACATGACTAATTGCTCACATCACTGCTGTATTACCACTTGCACTATCCCAGTTCTCAGTAATTGAAAAGCTTTCCTGCATTATTAAATGGCCAATCTAGGACTTCTAAAGTGTTGCTCTGTTTGGTTCGGCTCTGTAAAGTGCTTTAAAAAAGCAGGTTGGAAGAACTGCAGGGATTCTATTTTGGTACCTACAGTAGAGCAGTTAACTAATTTTCTCATCCATCAGCCAAACTACTCTGTGGTGACAGAGGATTGGGGTTGCCTGCTGAGGTAAAATGCTGAATTACACACAAATATCTAATTCTGTATTTTATCTGTTGCAATTCAGGCAAATCTTCAAACAGTTTCTGACCAATCGTGTTCTGAAGGACCCCAAACAAAGACGCTTCTTCAAGTCTAACGACATTTACGAGCTCTTCACCCTGTCTGACCCCGATGGAAGTCAGGGAACAGAGACCAGTGCCATATTTGCAGGTCTGTTTTGTTCTCATCAAGGAAACATTTTGTTGTTCTGTTGTTAGATGATCTGAATCTCATCGCAGGCTTTGTTGTGACTGTCATACAGGTACAGGTTCTGATGTCAAGGCACCAAAGAAGCCTGAAAGGCCAAGGCCATCACATTCTTTAAACCACGGCAGCTATGCACATAAACACTCCTCTGCAAACCAGAATCAAACTGGTGCAGATAGCAGACACTCCTCAATAAACATTCCTGCACTAAGGGACGTAAACACCTCTCCATCTAGTAAAAACTCTCAGGTTAAACCTAATGCAATAATAGGAAGTCAAAGCCCCAATCAAAACGGCGTGGATGTAGAGCCAAATATTTCAGCAAATACACAACCTACAGGACAAAATAATAGAGACTGGGATGCAGACATGCCGGCAGTGAAAGACTCAGACAGCTCTCACCAACACAGAGAGAAAGACTCTGCCCTGAAGAGCCCACAGAAACACAGGGAAAAGAGGAAGCACTGCAACTCTTCTGACTCACACAAACACAAGAAACGCAAACACACCAAGGATGCTCGTTTTGAAGGCCACCGCATCTCTCACTTGGTGAAAAAGAGGACCTTTAATAAAGAGGCGAGTGGAGCCAATGAGGGAGATGAGCAGAAGAAATCCGATGATTACGTCTTGGCCAAGCTATTCAAGAAATCTGGTAGGCCCATCAGCCATATCAGATGTGGTTTATTGAATAAAACAATGAGCTGCTTTTGTTGACTTTTTTTGCATCTCTACCTCCTGTGTCTCCATCAGGTATCCACAGCGTGATGCAGCATGACACCATCATGGAGTCCTCCAACCCTGACTATGTTCTTGTGGAGGCAGAAGCCAACAGGGTGGCCAGAGATGCCATGAAAGCTCTAAAGGTTTCTCGCCAGCAGTGCAGGCTGCCCTACAATAGACCTCCTCCTCCATCTGCAAGGTACACAATGGGTCTGTTTAGCGCTTTATCATCTCATTTAAAACAAAATGTCTCACTGTCCCTCGTTTGCTCTCTCAGGAAACGGTTTGGACAAAAGAAAAATTCTCTCCTGGTTGCACCTGCTGTTCAGCCTGTCTCTACATCGAACAAATGCAAGGTAACGGCATTGTTGTCATGAAAGAAATGCAGTCTAATTATGGAAACTATTTTATGTTTGTGATGCCATTTTATGTAAATGAATTTGTTTCTCTCTTTAGGATGCTGCTATTATTAAGAAGTCCATTTCAAAGAAGCCTGGCTCATTAGCTCATTTCAGTGGGGAGGGAATCGAAACTGAGCCAGACTCCGCCCCACTCTCCTCCTCCTCCCTGCTGGCCAAGATGAAAGCCCGTAATTACGTCAGCATGCCCTCCAGCCAAAGAGAAGAAGAGGAGGAAGAGGAGGCTGGCTCTGGAGCTCCAGGAAGTAGCTCCTCCCCAGCTCCACCCACCGAGCACGATGAGCTGTTGGTGGATCTGCGCAACTTCGTAGCCTTCCAGGCGCATGTGGACGGACAGGCCTCCACCCACGAAGTGCTGGAGTATTTCAAACCGAGGCTGACCAAGGAGCAGGCGCCCGTGTTCAGAGAGCTGCTCAGGAGCATCTGTGACTTCCACAGGACTACTGGACAGGAGGGCATCTGGAAACTGAAGGAGCACTTCCGCTGAGTGCTCAGACTGAACTGTAATACATATGTCAGTGTACGAGCCTGTGATATTGGCATTTTTTTTTTGTTTTGTTTTTTTAAATCAATTTGTGTTATGTTTACTGTCAAACTGAGATTTCTAACAAAAAAACATCTATCAGTTACAGTCTGTAAATGAAGGACCATGTTGTAGGAAAGCCATTTGTCTCTACAATGGACTATTGGCTTAGCTGATATGACTCATATGATTATCTGTTAATTATGAGTTAACTAACTCTGGAAAGAAAGTCCATTGCAGCTAGTTTTATTTGTTTCAGCTGGTGCTTGTTCAAGTGTTGCCACTGCCTCTGTTTTGTTCCATTGTTGTTTGGTTATACTTGAATTCAGTTGTTCTGCCTGAAAGTTCAAACTGTAT